>NC_133171.1:43277151-44703361 GCF_040802235.1 Manis javanica
TAACAGTGTGTAAGTCACTTAATCGTTTGTGGCTTCCCTTCGCTCCTTGCTAAGCACCTTCAGTCTTTAAAAGTAAGTGATTTTATTACATTTGACACTAGATGCACGTTGGTATTAGGATACCTGAGGATAGTGAAGATTACATACAACTGTTTGTTGAGTCCCTACTTGTTTAAACTCTCTTTGCCTCACTTTGCTCATCTGTAAAATAGAAATGTAATACCTTTTCTGTTACAGAGTTATTTAGAGATTTAAGTAGCTAAGTGCTTTAAGCAGTTCCTGGAGCACAGCACAGAGTAAATAAATGTTTGTTACTGTTGTTACTCTCATCAGTAGCATACTTACATTATGAGGGGAATAGAAATGAAGACAGTGGGGCTCCCACCCTTATACTACTGACAAGCTAGGGAAGACGGAAAGGATGCTAACACAGTACATGTGATTCAGAATAGAATAGAGCTTAGTGTTATAAGAGAAGTTCAAAACTGATGTAGGAGAATGGAGAGGGGAAAACGCATCCTCCTTAGGAACGTGGTTGTATTTATGAGACTGAGCTTTTCTTGCAATAGTCGTTACTGTCCTTCACTCTGCCCAGCTTTCCAGGGACCCCTGTCCATCCCTGGCACCAAAATTCAGGTGAAAGCCCAGGGTGGCTGATCTGGGGGGTTCTGTGAGTGGGAGGGTCCCAGAGCCAGCAGTCTGGAGACCTGTCTGAAAGAAAAAAAGCAAGGGAAGAAGTCAGAAGTCAGTGCTTTAGGAGAGGGGCTGCTCTTTGCTATCCCCACCCCAGGCCCAGAGGGCTAGAGGCAAAGACTGCTCATGTGCAGGCCCCAGTGCACGGTGACAGTAAAGGGGCCCCTGTCAGGAGTATTCAGAACTTTCAGACGTTGATAGCAGAGCATTAGACCAAGATCAGGGCCCTTCTGAGTGCAAGGCCCATGTGACTGCATGGGTCTCACATCTGTGAAGCCCTCCCTATCTAGGGAGACCTTATTATAAGAAACCACCCCTGTCCCTACCTGTGAAGGAATGCACTGCAAATGGGCAAAAGGTGGGTCTCACTGAATTATAATAATAGGTAATGTTTCTTGAGCACTTAATATGGGCCAGTCACCCATCAAAATGTCTTATGTGTATTAACAAATTTATTACTCCAAGGTAGGTCCTCTTATTTCCTCCATTTAAGAGAGAAATTGAGGCTCAGAGAGGTTAAGAAACTAGCCCCGGGTTACACAGCCATTAAGTGGTGGAGTCAGGATTGCAGATCCAGTCAGTGGGGATCTGGAGCCCATGCTTTTAACCATTGTGCTACTATTTCTCTCAACACAAAATGCCACTTCCCCAGAATGCCCAAGTCCACAGCCCTCAAGTGTGGCCAACCAGGGACAAAATAGAAATCATTATTTGTTCTCTCCCATATTATACCCTGAACCTACATATACATTCCAACATCTAACTTACATTTCATGCTTTTTATTCCCTTCTGTAAATAAGGATGCTTATGTAAAAGAAAATGGATAAGGGGGAAAAAAAAGTATTAATTCTACCAATCAGACCGGTAATATAGTGGCATATACATTTTGGTCATCACAGATATTTCCACAGATGCATTATACTGTGCTTCAAATTTAACAATCCATCTTGAAGAATTTTCCAGAACACTGGAGCACCATTTTTGATAGCTTTCCAATATGCATTTATGGATGACAATATATTTATCCATTCATGTACTGTTGGACATTTGTGATGTGTACCATTTTTTGCTAATCCAAATAGTACCATGATCATATATGTATAGCTAAGTCTTTGTGTATATCTGTGATTATTTCCTAAGGAAAAAAAAAATCCCTAAAGCAGAATCAAAGGCCAAAGGGCAAATTCTATTAGGAAACATAACACAAAACACAACAAAACACAATGAAATAGAGGGCAGCACTGCCACCTTGCATTATGAACATCATTCCTGACCCATAGTGATGCACACAGGGCTCTCCTGCTGTGCGCACATGGGGTTCCACCACGAACACCTTCTCAGTGATTTGTGTCATGCCTTCACACCATCTCTGTCCTACCGTCTCTGCTGTAGATTGTAGCCAAGAAATACCGCAACTATGATTTTCCAGCTGAGATGACAGGCCTGTGGCGGTACCTCAAGAACGCCTATGCCCGGGATGAATTCACCAACACCTGTGCAGCTGACAGTGAGATTGAGTTGGCCTACGCGGACGTCGCCAAGCGCCTCCGCCGATCCTGAGCATGGTCATCTTGCCCCATCACTGCTGGAGAAAGACTCAGCTTCTCTAAAGGACTCTGCCCCCTTCGCAGACTCCTCTTCCACCCCTTTGTTTATCGGACCACATCTTGCTGACATCATCAGAACTCCAGCTGCTGTCTTTTTGGAAGGTCAGCACCAACCCCATCTAATCACGCAGGAATCTGTGAGCAGAAATGATGCATATCGTCAGCCTCTCAGCCTTTGGGCCTGATCTGGGCTCAGTGTATTTGGGGTCAGTTTAAGAGAACCATATATGGGACTGCCACTGGCCCCTTCTTCCAATATCAAAATATCTCCTCAAATGCATTGGAAACATGCAACACTGTGCCCTCCTCCACCCTCCTCTTTGGCAGTAACTCCAAGACCAAGAACAAATGCCATTTCAGTTCCTTTTGGAAAGAGACCCTGCCATTATGGGAGATGAGTGGGTGAGAAGGATGGAGCCGGCTGTGCGTTTGAGCATCTGGCAGACACACCTCAGTCACTCAAGCTTTCTGACTCTCCTGTCACATGGCCTTGAAGGCCAGGTTGAAAGCCATCTGGGACACAGTTTGCTGCAGTGCTGGGAAGCCTGCAATGCTCTCAGGCACCTGGCTGACACTGACCTCCGTTTTATGCGGTCCGGGCCATGCCAGAAAGGACATGGGTGTGCAGTTTCAAACTCGGGTGACTGGGAAGGAAAGGGGAGGGGGCAGTGTTTATCTATGCGTGCCAATGCCAAAAGGCCCCAGGGGATGCCCAGCGTGGGGTTGGCTTGCTTTGGAGTAGTGGTTTCATTGGCTGGGTTTGTGTTTATGCATGGGTGAATTTTGGTCTGTGAGAAGGCAGATGGGACTGGGAGGCGGAAGGATGGGGGAAGATTAGTTCTTGATGAGGCTTGCTGTTACCTGGGAATCTTTCAGACAGGTCTTCTCTCCCATGTAAGTCTTGAACTGGACATGTCACATACCTACCAACCTTATATCCAAAAAAATGAATTGGCCAGAAATGACTTTCCAGCCATTTTACGTTTTCCTAGATGTAGGTCTGCTAGCTTGGCCATCCAGCTGTGGTCACAGGTGGGTGAGGGGTACACTTAGGAGGTGGCATGATCATGGAAGACCTTAGGAAGGAAGTCCATGGGCCTTTCTGAAGGGGTGACCATGTGTTTTGAACTTGAAGAAAAATACATGCCCTTCTGGGTTAATTTTCCGAATATCTGACTCAACTGCGAGATGACACAAAGGGAAATGTTTGTAGTTACTATTTCACTCCTGAAAGGGTTACCTCCTTAACAACTTACCTGGCTTGGGCATGGGGACCTGTGCAGAGGAAACTAAGAAAAATGAACTAAGCATTAGCTCCCTGTCCCAATGAATGCCCTGTGAGGAAACCCACCCACCACAGACCTTCACCTCCAGCAGTCCCCCCTTCTCTGGTGCCTGTGGGTAGAGGGTGGGGCTCCCAAGTGCGGGAAACCCCAGGACTTGGCTCATTGCTCAGGGAGGGTAGCTGGCACAGGCCCCTTTCCATAGGAACAGCCACAAACTCTAACCCCAGCAATCCCTGGACCTACCTGCCTCCAGGGACAGCTGAGGAAAAGACTGACCCATTGATCAGAGCGGAGGGGAGGAAGCAGGTGCTCCGCTGACCCACTGAGGAAGAGGAAAACTCTCAGCAGGACAATTTATAAGGTGGAGGGCTTTGCAAAGGTGGAGGAGTTTGTTTATTTTCACCTCTGGAGGAACCTTTTCAAGGATTCCCTGGAAACTTAGTCCCTGGCCATGTTTAAAAGGGAGGACTGGCGAGGAAACGGTCTGTTTTCCTGTAGGGAAAAGCCCCATATTGGCCTCCTGGGAGTCGAAAGCATGAATGATCCCACAGGCCTTTTAGTTAGTGTGAAATCCTGTTGTCCTCGGGAATTCTTCTCCTGAATTCGGCAGCACAGCGTGCGGGGCGGTGACCTAAGAGGCCGTCCACTTTCTGCAGACCCGCAGTGGCGCTGTTGAAACACAGCCGAGGAGCACAGCCCGTGCGGCGGAGGCCCAGGTGGAGCAGCGCCCCCAGAGGAGCTGTCGGGTACTGAAGACTCTGTTTTCATCCTCAGAATTCAGCAATTGGCCAGACTTGAAAAACAGTCTTTAAAAACAAACAAGCCAAACCAAATCAATATTGTTGTTTCTACATGTCCCTTCTGCAGTTGACTTAGTTTTATATAAATAGTAATATTAAGACACAGGGGAGGGGGGCAGTTATACGATCAATTGCAATCATTTGAAAGAAGGGGAGGAGTTATGGATGGCAGGCACTTGTGGATACTTTATTCAAGAATATCTATTTATTTCAAAAGAAGATTATCATATAAGAAACTGACTATTGGCTCAGAGCTTTAATGTCTTCTGACCAGATTTATCAGAGTATTTTTAAATGACAATAATATTACCTTCTGATTAGGTTTTTCAATGGAGATTTTTTTTCCAGCTCCTTCTGCCTCCCGGTGTTTTGGCCATAACCTTGTCATGTACACAGCAAATCATCTCCCAGCAACAATGTGGTGAGGCCCTTAAGCATCCACAGAACCAACTCAGAAAAGATAGAAGGTTTGCAGTTTGCACTCTAGATTTTAAGAGAGGAGGTGACCCTTGTCATTGGTCTTGAATGAATACTGATCACTCTGAAAGAATTTCAGTGGCACTGAAAGGAGATTATTTGGGTTGAGATCATATTTTATTCTGGATTAACTTCTCTCCTTTGACTTCCATGTCACTATTTTTTTATGGTGTACACAGGGACAGGGAGAGGGAGAAAGAAGACTCAAACTGAGAATGACTTCCTTGAATTTACCCGTCTACTCAGCCCTCCCCACCTCTCTGGTTGGCTCAGAGAGGGATGAGAAAAGATTTTCGTAACTATGAAAGATGAGCTGGATAAGTCAAATGCTGATTGTTCCAGAGCATAGCTGCTTCTGTGGTGTTCCTTCCCCTCCTGACAAAGGAAGTCCAATGCCTGGCAATTCAAAATCGCAGGCACGAGTCTGACTATCTTGATTTACAGGAGGGATGTAGCTGCCTGGCACCAAACTAATGAGGGGAAAAGTGAAAAATACGTACATTCAATTGATTCATTTGGTCACATGATCTCAGAGCTGTTTCAGCTCCCCAGGAAATACCACTGTCCTGAGTGTTCACTTCTGCTGGTGGGGCCAGCAAGGGTCTTGATCTTTTCTTTAGAAAAAGGCTATGCCAAGAGTAAGATTTCCTGGGTGGCACTGTCTAGCATTTGTCAAATGAAACAAAAGAAGCTCTTCGCAACATCTGTGCCAGCCAGAGCCTCTGCAGACAGACAACACCAAGCATCTTAGAGTTGTTTCAAAATGGATCATACGTGGAATAGGCCCCGAAGGTCTAAGTCCTAAGAGGAGCTAAGGCCTGGGCAGTAGAATTAAAAGGGAAGCACAGTCAGGAAGGTGCAGGTCCGTCTAGTAAGAGTTTTCTATTATGAGAAACCAATGAGAGTCTGTATCTAAAATCAAGCTGGTCTGGAGGCAGCAGATATGCAGTAGGTATGTCTGCTCTCACCCCTAGTCTTGCTGGCCAGGAGCCGTTTAAACAGCAGAGCGAATCAAGATGCTGGTGTCTCCCTCTTTGGAAAGATAAAGCATTAACTCATGGTTACAATTAAATTCAATGATTCCCAAGGGATCACTTCATATTTTTTTTAGATGTCATTAAAAAGAATCTTAAGAATTAGGAAAAGTGTGTATGTGAAGCATCCTGGTTCTGATGTTAGAACAGATGTGGTCACATCATTGGCCTTGAGGCCCTTTTCTGCACACAAGGCCTGTTGTTTTCCAGTCAATGCCCTTTAGCACTCCTCATGAATGCATGCTCCCCTCCCTCTGCCAATATTCTTCTCCCACTTTAGTGTCAGGATACTTTCATTTCATTATTAGGTATGATCCAAAGCATGCAGTTTTATTTTACGTTGCTTAAGGAACTAGCTCCAATGCTCCCTTCCTCAACAAAAAATAAACGATTATCTCCATATAGGGTTTGGGTGAATCTGTGTTTCTATAAAAGCAATTTGATTTTTTTTGGCAAAACATAGTTTTAAGGATCCAATTATCTAAGGTATTTTATTTATAGTTAGAGATCTTGCAATATTGATATTACGCATATATTTAAAATACAACCTATCCAGCTGATGTTGGAATTTGTCTTACTTTCCTGCCTACCTGCTTGTCCCATTTTATAAGCTGGGAACTAAGTAAGTTGGCAAAAGATGCCTAGCTTTTATAAAAGAACAAACATTTTATTTTATTTTACAAAGACACTCCAAATAATGGTTACTTGATTTTCTCAAGACCTTTAACTGTGGTGATAAAATAACAGGACTTGCTTTTAAGCCTTAATACAAATTGCCTTTTAATGAAGATACTGCTGAATGTTTTCCTCATGAATCTGAACCAGATAGATATTTGTTTCCCAGTCTTGATTGATATTGACTGATTCAAATAAAGTTGGTTCATTTTCAAATATTACAAAAGCGATCATTAGACTTCTCATTTGAGGTGGGGATTGCCTATACTGTTTTACATGACAAATGTGAAATATCTCTTTTTCTCCAAATAAAGCTTATTCTGTTTTCCCATTATAAAAGAGAATACATTCATTCATTCCTCTTAGAAATCAAAATCAAAGAAAAAGAAAAAGAGAACAAAGAAGAGAAGAAAAAGCAAAAATGCTCATGACTCAGCCGTCCAAATATCGATTTTTATTTTAGCAAGTCGAAATTCTATCACAGTACATGGGCTAGGTTAAAAATATATATATGCTGATGCTCCTTCATGTGTGTCATTTCAGTTTCCCATCTGTACGGTCATACAATGGGGTAGGCCAACAGTGACAGCCCAGATATGACTGAAGGAATACCGTAAAATCCTGGGCTATCTGTACCGCAAGCTCTCACTTGGCCCTTGGCTGCCAAGTCCTGTCAGTGTTCCTGGCACTTTTTGTACCAGCTCTAGCACATCACTGACTCTGGGTTAAGGTAAGAGTCCTCAGGAACTTTTACCTGAAGTCAACAGAGCACCCAGGACGTCCATGAGCATTCATATTGTTAAAGGTGCAAAGGCCTTGAGGCTCCCTATGTCCTCTGGGCTTTGTCAGGACAGCTTCTCATTACCTTGGAAAGGATGAAACAGCAGAGTCAGAACGAGCCCTGAGGAGAGGCAGCCTGGAGCTCAGAGCAGGCGTAGTAGAGGCTGTTGGTGGTCATGTCTCCACCTGGGGACCTCTGCTGTCCTCTGGCAGAGCTCTGACTGGGTCGGGAGGCCACCTCCCCACTCCTGCCTGCACCTCATCCACCACTAACTCCCACCCCACCCTCACGTGCCCCAGGTGAGAGTGCTTCTGACCTCATTTCCTTGGGTGCATCTGAACAGTCTGAGCCCATCCTCCTCAATGTGGTTGGTTTCAGCGTAGGCTCTTCACCACCTTCTCTCCAGTATTGTGAGGGGAGATCTGTTCAGGAACTTCTGAGAAAGATCCCTTTTCCTTAAGAAATTGACTCCTTAAGTCACCGCCTCTGGTGCTGCCTCTGGATGTGGGTTTGAGGGCCTGGCAGAGCCCCTACCCACTGGAGACCATGAGGGGCAAGCTTCAGGGCACAGGCAAGACACTGCAAAACACAGCAAGAAGGGAGCGACGCTGGCTTCTTGATGGGACCATTGAGTTGTTGAACTGACAGACCCTGAAACTGGTTCTGACTCTGCGTTTCCTGTTCTACAGTACATACATCCTAGATTGTTTGGGGGTGGGGGGTTGTTTGTTTGTTTGTTATTAGGAATGGCCAAAAGCATCCTAAGTGGTATATTAGCCACACTTGATGCTGTTGATGTTTTTAGTAGCCAATTAGATCATCAGATTGCTCATCTGGGAGATGTTTCATGTTTCCATTGCTTGAATGCAGAGGGTCTGACCAAGGGCTGGGAACCCATGACCCTTCATCTCTCCACATCTTGGTTTCCTCAGTTGTGCTGCCACGAAACCAATGGGCCATGAGGGACAGTGCCTGTGCCTGGCATTGAGGAGAACTGAGCCCTGTTCCAGGAAACCTTCCAAAAAGTGGACTTGCAAATAAGAGCATTTCATTATATACTGAAGGTGCTGTGAGCTGTGTCTCTTATTTTTATGTCTAAATGTTAAGACCCCCAGAGTACCCAGTAAGTTTTACTTTGTGGTAAAAGGCCTGGAGTATCAGACTGGAAAGGTAGGAAGTTCAGGATTGAAAACAAGGAGATCAGAATTCTAACCCTAGGTCCATCACCAAGTCACTATGTGAACTTGAGCAAGGCCCCTTCCTAGACCTCAGTTTCCCCAAGAGAGGTTCCTGAGGCCTCTTGTCTATGAGATGATAAAATTCCTAATAAAGAGTACTTATTGATAATAGATGTTTATTTCAAGAGGAGTGACATCTCAACCCTTGGAACCTTTGATCTATTGGAAGGTCTCACTGTGATGGATCTTTAATGGAAAGAAGGTGACACTAGATTAGGAATTTATAGGGTCTGTCTTCTCCAAGATAGACTAAATTTCAGGCTATCTTGAAATTAATTCACATCCCTGTCAGTCTCCTATCTTTCTGGTTTCCATTCAATAAAGTCTGCATCTTAATGAAATGAAAATAACCCTGAGGCTCTACAATTGTGTTTCTTAAGCTGCAGTTATTTAGGCAGAAAGTAAAGCAGACTCAAATATTAGAAAAATTTTCAATGAAAAGTATGGAAATCAAAAAATTGTTGAGTGTAACCTCCTTTAACCAGCATATCTCAACACCCAAACCTTCTTATCTCTGAATTTATATAGGACTTGGAGTCTAACCACCCAAGACCCAAAATACAAATATTGTAATAGAGACCAGCATAGAATGAAGTGCTGTGCCTCCCCTGGAGTGTGCTTGGTCACATGCCACAACAGGTATAGGTGATCCAATTTTTGTGCCATGCTTCACCTTGTCTAGCATTCAGCAGATATTAGATGCTTAAAAATACTTCTCAGTGGTTGACTGGAAAGGTCATGAGACAGTATTCTAGACTGCTGGGTTCACTCTAGACCTCCCTCTTCATTTCCCTGGAGTCTCTGACACCCACAGCACCATATTCTGAAAATGGACTGATAACAGAGAGTCGAGGAGAGAAACAGGTGTCTGTGTTAAATATACCTCCAATATACTTCTGAAGAATGGATCTCCTAAAACAGTCTATAGCACTTATCTTTCTGTCTGAAAAGATGGAATGCTGCCTAATGCCTACCGGATCTCATGGTTGTGACTATGTAATGATTTAGCCAGTTTCCTAAATTAGTCAGAAAATTCTGCCTAGATTGGGTGTTATATTTAGAAATGAACTGGAAGCTTTCAGGTGAGGGTGACTCTGGATACTGCAGTCCTGGAATTATCTGAGTAAATATGAATTAAACAAATGCATCTTTTGTTCTGAATGTATGTTCATTAGAGAACATTTAGTACATGCAGAAGAGCAAAAAAGGAAGAAATTAAAAAGCACCTGAAATCCTTCCATCCAGAGATAACCACCTTTAGTTTGTAAATAATTTCCTATGCTTTTTCTAGTGAGATAGAAATACAAATATGAATAATTAAACATTTTTTTAAAATTTTGGTATCATTAATCTACAATTATATGAGGAACATTATGTTTACTAGACTCCCCCCATCACCAAGTCCCCCCCACATACCCTGTTACAGTCACTGTCCATCAGCGTAGTAAGATGCTGTAGAGTCACTACAAAGTTATAATAAGCTAGGTTCATCATTATTTCTATTTTCTCCTTAGAATAGATTTCTGCGGGTGAAATTGCTAAATCAAAGGCATACATATTTTGAGGATCCTGATACACATTGCTGTATTTGCCTCCAGATCTTGAAGCAAAGGAAAATATAAGTGCTTCTTTTCTTACATCATTTCCAATATTAGGTTTCATTGTTTTTCAATTCTTTGCCATTTGATAAGTGAAATATACCTGATAGCTATCTGTTTACATACTTGTTGAGGATCTCTCCCAAGTGCACAATTCCACTTTCTTTACTGTCTTTAAGTTTTCACTCTCTTACAGTGGAGTGTGCCAATCTCCTCCTCTGCAATTTAGCTACTGCACATCCATTAGTCTGCCACATCCTGGAATGAGTAGAGTATAAACTGGTTCTTGTGGCAGTTGTTTTTCCCCTTTGTATTTCTTGATATATTTTTAAGTAGAAGACAAAAAATGTCAAATTCCTTCTTTAAATAAAACATGGCAAAATTAAAAAGAAAAAAATCCTTATTTTAGGTCCCATAAGGATGCTATCCTGGATGGAATCCAATGTATACTCTGCCAGTACATTCTCAGGGGTGTTAGGAATATACTATGGGGAAGGTGTGTATGTGTGTGGGGTGCGGGTCAGGGCGTTCTCACTGACTTATAGCTTTGGAAACATTAGTGTTGGACTTGTGAAGAGCTCTTTTCTACCAGAAATTTCCACCAGAAATTCTCACAATTCATTGAGCTTTTGGCCTTTAGAGCAAGGTCAGGCCCTTCCTTAGGGAAGTTGAGTGTGGATAAGTGAAGAGAGAGAAAAATGGTGAGTTGGCAGGCCCCACACTGGGCTTTGTGGAAGTGTGATAGGAAAGTGAGACAAAATAACCTGAAATCCAGGTCTGTACTTCCAGGGTAAATGTCTCCAGGGTATTGTGACCTTGAAAATAAGACTCAGGAGACAGGCAGATCTTCAGTCTTAAATGTGAGACTAATTAATGGGAAGAGCAGACTTCACATTCACCTGGAACCAAGGGACTTTTGGAAAACGGTGGTCTTCAGTCTTTCCTTTTGCCCCTGTCTACTTCTCATGCATCACACAGCTCCATGAGGACCATCCCTTAGCTCTTATCGCAAGGTCAGTGATTCTCAGAGGGATTCCAAAACACCAAACACGGTGGCACGAATGAACTAGCCTCTGATGCATCAAGATGCCCTATAACTTGAAAACAAAAACTCAAAGAAAGGTGATGAATGTGTAGAGCATGAGTCTCTAACTGAGCCACTACACAATAAAGAGCGCAACAGGGCCAAGTTCGACATCCAAAAGAGACATGGAGCCCAGAAGCTATCATGTGGGTATTTAATTCTAGAAAAGGAAACTATATGAGGGTGTTGAGGGGGGTAATGAAAGGAGCAGTTAAAATGTAAATTGCCCACAAGAGACTATTTTAAAAAGCCTTTTTGGAGTTCCTTGCAAGGAGGTCCAAAGTCAATAATAAAAGACTCTATAAATGCATCAAGGCAGAAAGCCAACTAGATAATCAGTGGGACCACTTGACCCAGAGCTACACTGGGAGATGAAGTGGAGAGGCAGTTATTTCTGTTTTTAACTCTGTAAAAATGCAGAAAGACTACATGGACATCCTCACTTCCTCTTTTGAAAGACATTGTCATAAATATGGGCCCAAATACAAATAAGCCTAACAGACTGAAGGCAACAGCTGGCAACAAGAGACATCCTAAGGGGGAAGCCACTGGATCAAATGCATGGTTAAAAGGTGGGAATGAGCTTCCTTAAGAGGGACTATAAAACATCCTATACAGGCAAGAATACTGTCCCAGTTGTACCACAGAACAGTAATTCTCTGAGATACTGGCCAAAAAGACTAACTAAACGCTGGGCTTCCTCTGGAAACAGGCTTTCCTGGTGCAAAACCAAGGTGCGATCTCTCCTGATTGCACTTGGGACTGCCATATCCCAAGGACTTTTAACAGTGGTGACAGGCACCATGTTGAATGCTTTGTCTTGGGTCCTCATGTGATGCATAGTGTGTATTTGCATTATCTCAAATTCTTACGACATTCCCATAATGTATTTAAGTTTTCATTTATAGAATGGGAATCTGAGGCCCATAGCAGTTAAGCAACAGTTCACTTTCACAAGCCCGTAGGAACTGGGATTTCAACCTAAGAACCTGATACCATGTCTTAGAAGGGGAGAAGACAGACTGAAATAAAAAATAGTCTTCATCAATCTGAAAGGCAGAGTTGTAATATGATCAAATCCAAGGCAATGAAAAACACTGTGTATTGGCCAAAAAGCAGAAGTGTGAACCAGGTAACACTTTGTTTGGGAATCCTTGAAACAGCTAAAGTTAAAAATACAAATTGCTTAACAATGTATCTTGGAGACTGTTCCGTGTAAGTACATAAAGAGCTTCCTCGTTAGTTTTATAGGCCCACAGTTTTCACTGTATGGAATTCCCCTTACTTATTGATTGATTTGCAAATACTTGTAATTGAAAAATGAACTGCACACAGCAAAACAAAAGTCACCCAATTCAATAGGCATTACAATGAGAAGTAGTGACTTTTCTATTACAAACACTTCCCAGAGGCCACATTGTTAACAATTTCTTGTAATTACTTACAGAAATTTTCCATGCACACACACACACACACACACACACACACACACACACATATTACATTACACGTAGATGTTCTTTATTGTAAGAACACAGGATATGTGGGTGTATATGAATACATTATATTCATTTTATAAAGAATGAAAGCATGACATTTTTTTATCTTGCATTTTTTTCTTAATATTTCTTGGAGAGTTTTCCATATCAATACATGTTTTGCATTCTTTGTAACATCTGCATACTGTTTCACTGTGTGAATTTAACTTAATTCACTTAACCGGTCTACTTTTAAAAGATATTTAGATATTTGTTTCCAGTCTTTTGATGTTAAAATTATGCTGCAACAAACATTTTTGCAGGTATTTTTGAACATGTGTGAGAAAATATTATAGGGTAAGTTCCTGGTGGCATGATTATCAGATCCCATGGACATGCAATTAATTAATTTTTAGTTAAATAGGAAACCCATTTTAATGATTTGAAAATTAGAAAAATGTAACAAAATAAATAATGGAAAGTCTCACCCTCTCCCTGTCCCTAATCATACCTCCTTCATCATCTCCGAGTAAAGATTTTATTAGTTTCTCATAAATTCTTCCAAATTATTCTTTATTCAGTTGCAAGAACATGCAAACATATATTCTTATCCACCTCCTTTCTTACCTCAGCAGTACATACTACATACTGTATTTACATTTTTTACTTAATGTGTCCTGCAAGTCTTTCTACATAAGTACAAAGGACTTATCCTCATTTTTTTTTATAGGCACATACTATTCCTTAGGGTAGATATTTGGTAAATTATTTCCAATTTTTTGCTACTTCAATGTTGGAATAAACAAATGTGCTATATGTTATATTCACATGACTAGATATAGGAAAATACTTACAGCATGCATTTGTGTAAAAAATTAGGAGGAAACAGAATTACACAACTGTGTCGGCTGGCAAATTTTTATTACTTCTTTGGAAGGATAAACAAAAAACTAATGATAATGTCCTTGCTGGGAAGGATGAGAACCGAATGGAAGGGAAGAGACCAGAGGAGACTTTTCTCTGTGCACCTGTTTATATTTTATTATTTGAATCATGTAGATACGCACGCTATAATGCTGTATATAGGCATACCTCATTTTTAAAAAAATTTTATTTTGAGATCATTCATCTACAATGATATAAAGGACATTGTTTACTAGGCTTCCCCCTTCACCAAGTCCCCCCAACATACCCATTCACAGTCACGGTCCATCAACATAGTAAGATGCTGTAAAATCACTACTTGTCTTCTCTGCAAGCTTACCTCATTTTATTGCTCTTCACTTTACTGCATTTCACAGGTATAGTGGGTTTTACAAATTGAAGGTTTGTGGAAACCCTCATTGAGCAAATCTGTTGGTATCATTTTTCTAACAGCATTTGCTCACTTTGTGTCTTTGTGTCACATTTTGGTGATTCTCACAATATTTCAAACTTTTCATTATTATTATACTTGTTATGATGAACTATGATCAGTGAGCTTTGATGTTATAATCTTATTATATAATGTTATAATAGTAACCACACCCATATACGATGGCAAACTTAACTGATAAATGCTGTGTGTGTCCTGAATGCTCCACTGCCCGACTGTTTCCCATCTCTTTCCCTCACTTCCAGCCTCCCTACTCCCTGAGACACAACAATATTGAAATTAGGCCATTTAATAACCCTACAATGGCCTCTAAATGTTCCAATGAAAGGAAAAGTTGCACATTTCTCACTTTAAATCAAATGCTAGAAACGATTAAGCTTAGAGAGGAAGGCATTTCGAAAGCCTAAATAGGCTGAAAGCTAGGCTTTTTGGGTCAAACAGTTGGCCAAGTTGTGAAAACAAAGGAGAAGTTCCTAAAGGAAATTAAGTGCCACTCCAGTGAACATATGAATGATAAGAAAGCAAAACAACCTTACTACTGCTATGAAGAAAGTTATAGTGATCTGGGTGGAAGATCACACCACCCACAACATTCCCTTATGACAAAGAGTAATACAGAGCAAGGCCCGAACTCTCTTCAATTTTACGGAGGCTGGGAGAAGTGAGGAAGGTGCAGAAGAAAAGTTTGGAGTTAGCAGAGGTTTGGTTCATGAGGCTTAAGGAAAGAAACCATCTCCGTAACAGGAAAGTGCCAGGGGAAGCAGCAGGTGCTGATGTAGAAGCTGTGGCAAGTTATAATTATCCAGAAGATCTAGCTAAGATAATTCATGAAGGGGGCTACACTAAATAAGAGATTTTCAGTGTAGACAAAAACAGTCTTATATTGGAAGAAGAGCCATCCAGGACTTTCATAGCTAG
This sequence comes from Manis javanica, assembly GCF_040802235.1. Classification (NCBI taxonomy): domain Eukaryota; kingdom Metazoa; phylum Chordata; class Mammalia; order Pholidota; family Manidae; genus Manis; species Manis javanica. The sequence goes on from NC_133171.1 coordinate 43,292,197, forward strand.
AGAAGAGAAGTCAATGCCTGGCTTCAAAGCTTCAAAGGACAGGCTAACTCTCATGTTAGGAGCTAATGCAGCTGGTGACTTTAAGTTGTAAACAATGCTCAGTTACCATTCTCGAAAATCTTAGGGCCCTTAAGAATTATGTTAAATCTACTATCCTGTGCTCTATAAATGGAACAACAAAGCCAGTGTAACAACACATCTATTTACGACATGACTTACTGAGTACTTCAAGCCCACTGTTGAGACCCAGTGTTTAGAAACATATTCCTTTCAAAATATTATTGCTAACTGACAATGTACCAGGTTACCCAAGAGCACTGAGAGAGGTGTACAATGAGATTAATGTGTTTATGCCTGCTAACGCAACATCCATTCTGAGCCCGTGGATCAAGGAACAATTTCAACTTCAAGTCTTATTTAAATAAATTTGTTTCATAAGACTACAGCTGCCATGGATAGTGACTCCTCTGATGGATTTGGACAAAGTAAATTGAAAACCTTCTGGAAAGGATTCACCATTCTAGATTCCATTATGAGACTGAACTACTGCAGTCTCATGATCAAATCTGAATGGAGGAGGAGTTACTTGTTAGGGATGAGCAAAGTGGTTTCTTGAGCTGGAATCTACTCCTCGTGAAGATGCTGTGAAGTTTGTTGAAATAACAGCAAAGGCTTTAGAACATTACATAAACTTAGTTGATAAAGCAGCAGCAGAATTTGGGAGGATTGACTCCCATTTTGAAAGAAGTTTGATTTTGGCTAAAATGCTATCAAAGAGCATTGCAAATAAGTCATTCAGGAAAGGAAGAATCAATTAATGTGGCAAATTTCACTGTGGTCGTATTTTAAGAAACTGCGAGTCCCAGTCTTCAGCAACCACCACCCTTGTCAATCGATGGCCATCAACATCAAAAGAAGACCCTCCACTAGCAAAATGATTATGACTCACGGAGAGCTCAGAAGATGGTTAGCATTTTTTAGCAATAAGGTATTTTTTAATTAAGGTGTATATGTGCATTGTTTTTTAGACAGTGTTTTTGCACACTTAATAGACTGTAGTAGAGTGTGAACACAACATTTATATGCATTGGAAAACCAAAAAATTCACTTGACTTGCTTTATTATGACATTTATTTTATTGAGATGGTCTGGAACCAAATCCACAATATCTCTGAGGTATGCTTCTATTTTGAAAAGTCTGTGATATGTGTCAAAATCTGTTTGTGATGGGTTCAGATGAACTCATCAGGGTTATTTTAAAAAATAAGCTGTCAGGGTACCTGTAGGCTCTTGAGACAAAGTCACACAATGCCATAATGCTCCTTTTCCGAATTCATCCCTTGGTGCTCTACCTGAGTCCTAGGGCCACCGTCAGTATCAATTTTCACGAATTTTCCTCTTCACGTGGTTAACTTAATATTGTTAATGTCATTCCCTTTTCCTGAAACCCTAGGATCATTAGAAATATAAGTTAACAAACCCTTCCTATAGAATTAAAATAATAAATGTAATTGATAGAAAATACAAATAGATCACAAATAGATCCAGCATCAGATAAGGAGATGACATATGGCTATACAGAATCCCTGGGCAGCCTTGGTTTACAAAGCGTATTCGAGTGTGTGCAATTGAACCACACACTGCTTTGTGCTGCAAGCCCTTTGGGGTCCCCAGGCGTGAACCCACTGAAGCTGCTCTCACTTCTGTCTTCTTCTCAGAATTGCTATTTCTATGAACACCTGATGGTCCCCATCACTTAGACCTTCGGGGGATTGTAGGACCGCACTCCGCATTCGGCTGCTGCATTGTTAGTATTTCTTTACCACGCCCCCTCCTCAACAAGGGATCACTTTTCTTCCTCCTCTCAGACCTTTTTCTCTCTCTCCTTCTTCTAAGGGCTTTTCCTGTGACAGTTCCCCCTCAGGCTGTAAACATCCTAATTTCTGTATTGCAACTTTATTTCATGTGAGTTTATTATATACATTACAGTACATCATCCCAGATTATCCCTTTTTAGGATTAGAGCACACACACACACACACACACACACACACACACACACACACACACAAAAAGCCATTGCCTCTTTTAGAAGGTGAACCCAACATTGAAAAGACAACGATCCAAGACTCTGCGGCCTTCCACGTATTCATATGATCACTTACATGAATATTAATACTGGCTGTATTTTCACATATCTGTGTGTTATGGGTTGAATTGTGTCCCCTCAAAAGATATGTTGGAGTCCTAACCCCCAGTGCCTGCGCCTGTGATCTTATTTGGGAATACGGTCTTTGCAGATGTCCTCCAGTAAATATGAGGTCATGCCCTAATCCGATCTGATTGGCATCCTTATAAGAAGATGAAACATTTGATCACAGGCAGATGTCGAGGGGGCATGGCCGTGTGAGGACAGAGGCAGAGGCTGGAGTGAGGCTGCCTCAAGCCAAAGATTACCTGGAGCCACCGGAAGCTGGAAGAGACACGGAAGAGTTCTCCCGGAGAGGCTGTGGAAAAGCATGGCTCTGCCAACACTGATTTTGGACTTGGGGCCTCCAGAACTCTGAGCGAATAGATGCCAGGTGTTTTAAGCCTTCCAAGTCACGGTACTTTGTTACCAAGCCTTTGGAAACTAATATGCCCTGTATTTGCTCATTTCTAGAACTGTCTCGCACTTGCCCCTTCCTCATCTGTTGCCACATGTTCTCCCACAAAGTGGAGTGCCACTCAATGAAGCATATTCAGAGAGGCTGTCTGCTTCAGCAAGGTGGGATTTCAGCACCCATGCCCTGAAGTCTGAGACCAAGAGGCCTGGCACCCCTGTAAGCCTTTGGGGGCCTGTGCCCTGAATGGGGCACAGGGGATGTCCTGAGAATGTTTAGGAGAGCAGAGGTCTGGCTCCACATCCTTACATTGCACATAATCCCACATCCGAAGGGCCTCCCAACCATCTTGACCGGCTCCAGGTGTTTGGAAAACACGTCACCAATGGCTTCCCTCCACCTCATTGTGTAAGGAGGCACCCGCCAGCTTTAGCCACCCCAGTGTCTTTGAGCTCCACAGGGACAAGAAAAGGGCATAAAAGGTCTGTTTTCAAGGCTGTTTGCCTGAAAAGCACCTGGTTGGTGCTTTGACAGGTTCTTCCTTCAGCTTTCCTTTCAGGTGATCACAGATTTGGCAGAGGGGTGCTTGGCTAATCCTCAAAGAACACAAATCACAACACCCCATTCTACTGTCCCATAATTACATTATCCAGTTACTCCCCTCAAGCTGGTAATAAAAGGAAATCTACTGAGTGGGTGCTGGACAGGTGGCCTTAAAAGGTGTAAACTGCCACTTGAAGCTGGGCTGATGAAATGTGTCTGGGCAGGTGTGCTTAGGTGGACGAGGACATGACACACTTGTTAAGGGTGGGGTAGCTTAGAGCACATAAAACAGTGGAGGGTGAGGCAAACATCTTCTCTCTGTGGTTCACCTTTTGTTGCTGACCTGGAAGCTGAAGAAAAAGCCTGGGTGGGGCCACCGCTGCAGGTTGTACCTGGGAGAGGTGTTGGGATTCTGCTTCCTTATGTCCCATGGTACCACCTATGGCCACAGGCAAACCCATTTCAGGACCTATTCTGAAGAGACCCAAAAGATCCCCTTAGGGTGTTCTTAGAGTGTTAAAAGGTCAGCTCGCTTGGGATTTAATCTTTCGGATGGTACTCTAGCCAACAGGTCCCACCTTCAGTTATGCTCCCCTGCATCACCCTAAAGAAGTTCCTGCACCATATTGGTTCCTTTAGATGGGAAGCTCTGCTTCCTCACAAAGCTCATGGTTTTGTTATGTTTTGAGCTCCTCCCATCCATCGTGGGCCATCTCCACATTTGAAGCTTATGCATCATATTCATTTTTCTTTGAACTGAGGATCTCTTTCTAAAGTCTCCTGCAGACATCTCTAGAAGCATAGTGTTCCCTTAGCTTGTAGGTGCTCTAGAATGAAAGGTCCACATTCTCCCTGGGTTTTACGACTTTAATTTTGTCAACCTTCCTTTTGTTTGAAATTAGATTCAGAGGTTATCTAGGGCATTGGGGTTCCCTGTCTATTCATCCTTTTTCTATCAAATTTATACCCACAAATCTGTGCCTTCCACACACTTCCACTGTGAGGGACTGACTACTCCCACACCCTTTCAATCAGACCTGTATCTTTGGGGGAAAAATGATCTATTTTTTTGTGGGCATGTGACTAAAATATTTAGGAGCAGTTATCCCTGAGTTACCCTACATAAAGCCTTTCAATTGGGTCTCTCAACTTACTTGTCTCTTTTTAACCCTTAGTAAGAACTTTTAAAACTTGGGATTTTTAAAAACTTATCTCGTGAGGTATATGGCATTTGTCATGTACTTTGAACAGTTTATCACATTTGGGGCAGCTATGAGTCATTATTAACCTCTGAAGAGATGAAAGAGTGAGGGGTACATGATCCCCAATATGTCCTTTCTCCCCAAAATTGTGGTTTCCATAGTTCAGCTTTAAATTCCATTCTGCATACATCGAGCCATATTACCTTCCAGTTGTTTGGCACTGGGCACCACATGCATTACAAAAGGTATTCTAAGTGCTGTAACTGATAACTGACCAATGAAATAAAAGGTTAATTTCTCATTCAGGTCACAGCCTTGCTGCAGTGACTGGATCCTGAGTGGTCTCTTGGTTACCGAATCCCGCTTTGGCAGAGACTCAATCTCTCAGCCTCCCTTGTGCTAGGGATGGCCGCATGCCTAGGTTCTAGCCAATGAGAGAGAAGGCGAGTCTTTGGGAACACCTGGGAGAATTGTTTTCCATGATAAAAAAAGAAAGCACTTTTTCTATTTATCTCCTTCTTCCAAGTCCTGCTAGGCAGTTGATGCTAACATGCAGTATTTCTTTGCCTGGGTAATTTCAGTTCTAGGCTGTCTCGTGCCTCTGCTCTGCCTTCTCCCACTCCTGCCTTTACACGGTGGCCAGTCATCTTATAAAAACACCCATCTAATCGTGGCACTCCTCTCTGTGAAAAAGAAGCCTGGCTTCCCTTACTGATAGGATACGTCCAAATGCCTGCAGTGAAGGAGGAGGTATATCATCCATGAGAAATATGCTTGTTTCTGTGGCAGCCATCAACTGACATGAGGTAACGAGCATGTGGATGAAAAGCTAATATGCTGCGGAACAGCCAAAGAGAAGGATAGGAGGTGCCCGAGCCCCGGGAGGCATCACTGAGCTCCCGAGCCAGTCCTAGGCCCTCTCATTATGGACCTCCACACTCACTGTGGGAGATAATTAAGTATCCTCTCTTTGTTGCTGCATTGTTACTTGCTGAGATAGACCCTGTATGGTCCGGTCCCAATCTAACTGGGCAGCCTTCATCACGATGTACCTTGTTTTCCTGCCATTATAAGCTACTTCATCATTCTCATACCTTTTTCTCTTTATTTCTGCTCCTTTTCCTGTCTAGAATGCTCTCCTCCTGCACGTAGATATTGACACCCCTCCTTCAAGATCCAGCTCTGATGTTTTTTGGCCTATGGGAGGGAAGCTTTCCTCCAGGCAAGCTTAGTCTCCTTGGAGCACCTTGTTTCTACATCAGTGACAAGTCAGGTACACATTTTACCATGAACATTTATTAACATCCCTTCTTCTCCCATTAGGAGCCACTTGAGATCAGGAGCAATGTTTCACTTCTTTCTGAGTTCCTGACACCCAGCAGAGTTTACTGTATTTGTTATACTTTATATTGTTATTATTAAATTATGCCATATTTATTAAACTCTACTTATTAAGTACACTACAGGTATTTAGTAGATGTTTCTTTATTAGTTGGCATAGGCTTTCCTCTCAGCAATGACGCCCCACTCCCAGGCCAGAAGCCGTCACACGCTTGACCACAGCTCATGCCACTTCTCTTAGGCCTTCTCCTCCCCACATGCTCTAGCTCCATGCTGGCTCATGAATTCCTGGAATGTTGGAAGAGACCTTAGAGTTTTCCTAAGGTTTATTAGCTATGGAGTGAAATAAAGAATTCCAGGAACAAATATGTTTGGGAAACACCGAGTTAAAATTTAAACACGTCCTTCATTGTAGAACTTCTCAGAACCCATGTGTGGATAAAATGAGAGTTCCTGTGGCCAGGATTCTCACCTGGCCCTGGTTGAGTAGGTCACTGCACACCTGTGGGCAATACATGGCTGTTGACTCTATATAAAGTGCTCTGGGCCTGACAGGGTGGCAGGGCTGCAAGGCTGCAGGAGAGCAGAGGCTGGAGTGGTGTTAGCACTGAGGACAGAGTTCCAGAGGACGGCTGTGTGGGACGACTGTGCAGAAAGGCCCAGAGGACAGCTGTGCAGACAGAGGGGCCCCAAGGATGGCTGTGTGGGACAACTGTGCAGAGAGGCCCAGAGGACAGCTGTGCAGACAGAGGGGCCCAGAGGCAGAGGCCGGCTTGCTGCATACACACTCGCTCCGAGTGAACGGGATTTTAGTGACTGACTTGCCACCTGGAAATAGAGTTGGGTATAACCCTTTCACCCCAAAAAGCATTTTGCTGTCATTTTCTTTGGTCACATTGAATCCATAGCAAACTTGTCTAGGGCTGAAACCCATTGGCAGGACACCGTGACATGCTAATATGTGTTGGGAATCTGTGAGAACAGAATACAGTGACATCTCTCAGTGCCCTACCGCCTCCCTGGAACTCTTTTCTCTCAAATGCCCTTAGATTCCGTTTTGTGAAGCCCACCCTGGGATACTCTCATCCACCAGAAGCCCCTCATTCTACGGTGAGAATCTACTTCCTTGGATCACAGAGCCAAGCCAGCACTGAGGCTGCCTGCCTTTCAGCTCAGAGTCTGTCCTTCCTACTCTGTGGCTCCATCTTTATCTTCTCTGCCACTTTCTGGCCACACCAGTAATTTAGCACTTTGCCTGGTTGGCCATGTATGCACTTATGTCTAAAACTAAATTATAACTTTCTGAAAGGGATGGGCCATTTCAACACTCTTCTAATCTCCTCCCTGCTGTGCACAGAGTCAGGCGTGCGGTCAATATCCTCTTCTGGAAGAATAAATGGTGAAGGAGTGAGTGAGAGAGGTAAATTTTTATCACAGTGGTTTGGAAAGTCCCCTATCTCTTTGGGGACTAGAATAGATACACTATTATTTTATATACCACTAGAAACAGAGATACTTTTTCATCATCAACTGTAAGAAATACCCTAATTTCGGGTGTGCTAAAACAAAAACAAATGTGTATCTTAAAATTAATGAAATATACTAAAGGCATTTAATCAGAGTGAAACTCTGTTCTACAGATAACTTCATTCTGCTGGAAACTCATGTCAAAATTGCCCAGAGTGGGAAAGGAGTGGGAAGGAGGAAAGGCCTGGAGTCACAGAGGTAAAGAACAGCTAAGGGAATTCTGCCGAGGGCCAAAGACGTGAGTGCCTTGAAGTTTCCAAGGGTGATGGCCCTTGCTGTTGGGTGGGCTCCAACTGAAGCCCACCAGTCAGGGCACCCAAATGGCATCAATTAATCTGAGCTTGGTAATGACATGTTTGTCCTGGGCTGAAGTAATGCCACTGTGGCTTCACTGCAGTTGTCGGTTGGTGTGGACAGTGGGTGTGAAAGTGCGTCCTGGAATGGTATGGCCCTTGGGAGCCATCTAAAAGGCTTCCGGGGTGTTTTTGATAACTAGGAGTCTCTTTGGTAGTCAGGAATCTCTGGGTAAAAGCATTTACTCAAAGAACCTCAAAGAAAAGTGAAAAGCAGCAATTGCTCGTTCGGAACCTATGAACTAGAGGCTGACGCTGACGTGTTGATGGTCACAGGGTAATGCTCTAGTGTTGAGCTGCACATCTTCACATCTTTTTTTTTTTTTCAAGGAAGACTGCTTTCTCTGACTGTACAAACACTGGGACAAGGGAAAGTCATTTCCCCATTGCCAGAACATAGTCCAAATTCATGAATTTGACATTTCAAACCAGACCCATGCCCTTGGTGGTCAGGTTGGTTTTCCCTTTGGCCCAACAGAACCTTCTGCACTTGGGAGAGGGCTGCCTGGGAGGGAAGGGCACTTCCAGAGCTTATTAAAAAGGGCACCAAAGCCTTCTGGGAGAGAAAATAGCTCTTTGCAGAGAGCTTTTCATGATTAAGTGCAAATGAATCTAAAACACATGGATCGAATTTCCCTGGAATTGCACACAATTTTTAAAATTAAAGGGGGGAAAGGGAATGGGTTTTTCTGGTAACCCCCAAACATCTGAAGAAGAAACACACATACTTGTGCATACAGAAATAAACCAAATGATGGTGTCTGAGGCTTCCTATCAGTGCAGGATCAAATGAGCTGGCCCTTCCTTGGTAAGGCTCTGGCCATCCCTCTCTGCAGCTAACAGGGAGAATATGCAGTTGGGGGCCCTTCATAGGCTGAGATGCCCTGCAGTTTTACGGAGGGAGGCAGGGCAGCCGGGGAGAAGTGCATTTTCTGTTTGTTCAGCCTCTCCGTTATTTACCTTTACCTTTATGAATGCTGTTCAGATTTAGGTTTGACATACATAACTTTAAATCAGTAATATCCTTCATGGTTCCATGATTTGTTGGCTTCATATGTAACCTCTTGGCCCATTAAACTGGCTCCAACTCAAATCCTGTTGTTCCTTTACTTTTCACTTTTTTCTTGGGAAGGAGCATGGAGTGGAGGAGGGAACAGGCAGGAGAAATGAGAAGAAGCAAGAGAAAGAAGGGAAAAATGGAATTCCTCCTACTGAGATTTCTAAATGTGGAACTCATTGTACTGGCTTGGAGGCAGAAAAAAACTGAGAGTTAAAATATTTGTTGAAGTCTGGATTTCTCCCTGCACCCGTTTTCCCTCCCTCCCCCTGCACCATTCCCTCTTATAAAATTAAAGCTGAAGCTAGCAGTTCATGTCTAGCTCTTGAAATGTCACCAGCAACATCGCTATTATTCTGATTTTCTGGGCAACGCCCGTAGGTTCCCTGCTGCAGCTCAATTAAGCTAACTCGGCTTCTCTCGGATCTGGCCTGACAGCTGCACTGAATTTGGGCTCACTGGATGATTTATCAGGCCTGCTGATGTATAGCTGCATGATTTAGGAGTGCAAAAAACCCTGGAATGCACCAAAAAGCAATATATGCATTATTATTAATAATAATAATTAAGATAAATGTCAGCCCCAAGTGACTCTGGTGGCCCTTGCCACTCCATTTAACATTTTAACGGTGGCATGTGGCCCCTGTGTGGCACTTGGTTCTGTATGGTGCCTTCAAGGATGCTAAGAAAAGGTTATTTGTCAAATGCTGGGTCAGATTCAGGGAGGGAGGTATTTTTAAGCTCTAGGTCAGACCAGCCCAGCTGCATTCCTGTCCCTGTCATTGAACGAGCTGAACTTTGTCACATTATTAAGCTGTCAGCAACGCCAGGGCGTTGTTTAGATTTCTGGTGGGAACTCCTCACACATGCTCCAGAGCTCCATGGGGATTTTATCAACACCACTGTAAAACATGCGTAAATGAGCCCTGCTGGAACACCCTGGGAAGCCTGGGCTCACTTGGCCTCATCAGGCAGCAATGGAAATACCAGAGCCAGGCCCTGTGCCACCCACAGGTACCCTCCCCAGTGCCCTTTGCAAACACCCACTGCACCCATTGCTCTGCTGTGTCACTTCTCCCTGGGTGCTGATGGCTGAGAGTCCTGCCTTGACTTTGACCAGATGGGATGCTGAGAAGCTCTGAGTTCAGATTCATGCAGAACTGATGTGGCCCAGTGGGACTGCAGGTGAAGTCCAAGTTCAGCCCTTCAGCTGGTCCGATTACCTCTCTCTCTCCCCACAGTCCAGTTCGTCCCTCACCCCAGAGATCCAAATGTGCTCATATTGTTAGTCTTCTAGGCTAGAAGCTGAGAAAGCTCCACATACAATTTAGAGAAGTTGAACTGTCAAGAATTATGGGGTGCCCTGTCTCTGTAAGGAAGGCACACACTCAAAGGAGACTGGAATCAAGAGCCAGGCTTCAAATTTTCGCTATCAGTGGCGATTCTCCAGGGAAGGGATTTGGGGCTGGAGGTTTCCAGCAGCCCTCAAATCACACCGCTGCACACAGCCTGTGCTTCATTTCCCCACGGAGCTGTCTCCAAATAACGGATATGGGGTGTGGAGGAAGGCGCATGGGCAAAATAAGTGGTAATGGGACACCTGCAGTGTAGCTCCGGGGTCCCTCAGGTCTTGGAAAATAACGCTAGGAAAGCAGTGTTCCCACCATGGCGAGCCTGCTCCTGGAAGGGAACAGGAAATCCCCACAATAGCGCGGGACACTGGATCTTTTCAAACACCAGGTTAGCCATGAGCAGTGTGAAAAAAACTTTATCCTCTCTGCTCGGTGAGCTTGAGCCACGTGTGCAGTGGATGGGCTTTGTAGGCTTCTGCAGGGGTCAGAAAAGAGAACACAAATGCCAAGGGACAGAGAGTCCTGAACAATGCCCGCAGCTCTGGCACTCTGTTTCCTAAGGAAGGCAGAAGCCAGGCCGGGCTCCTCCTTGGCATTCCTGGCTATTTCTGCAGTGGCATGAGGCTTCTCCTGGTTGTAGGCCCAGCTGTGCCACTAACCAGCTCTGTGAACTTGAGAAACACACTCAGCCCTCTGGCCAGGAAGCAAGGTGCTCTGATGATGCAGTCCTCCTCTCTCGTTTGGGATTCTTTTCCAACTTGCACGATCAAAACCAGAGCGAAGGGGTCAGAGCCACTGCTCAGAATCCAGGGGCCACAGGGACTGAAGCAATGTAGGCAATGACACTTACACAACCGAGAGACCCAAACCTAAGTGAAAACACATGGCTCTTCCCCTCCCTGTTCTAGTGCACACAACATGTGGGTGGTCCCTGCAGAGAAGTGGAAAAGATCGTGTACCTGCTCAGAGGATTTTTCCACATAAGATGAGCCCAGATCTTTCTCCAGACCTCCCACTGCCAACAATTTGTTCCATCACCCTGCAAAGAACTCCTCAGGGCTGGGAAACATCTCCTAAGAAGGCCCCTCATTACCACCAAGGGGAGCTGGCTAATAACCTCATTTAATCAGGTCCATCCAGGTCTCTGGATGAATGTTCTGGGTCCATCAGGTGAAAGCCACAGGCCTCTCCTGAGACATACAAGGCATTACAATTTCTCCTCCTTCAGAGTCTGTGGTAGTGAATATAGTTTAATAACAATTACAGATGCCATCATGTTAGTTACCAGGCAAAGCCAGCAGAAGTCAAGTCGTTACCCTGGAGTACGAGACACAGAGATACTGGGACAAGTCACTGCAATGGCACGGCTCAGACTTGGGACTTAGATTGAGAAGACCTGTACTATAACCCCATTCTGCCGTCAGCAAACCGCTTCTGCTCACCACGCCACCTCCTCAACTGCAGACTCGGAAGCATGATGACAGCACCAGCACTGCCTACTTCTCAAAGGGCTCTGGCCACTAAGGACCAAGAGTAGAAATGGGGCTTCACAGAGCACCTATCTCCAAGAGGATTAAATGAAATAATACACCTGGAGTTCTTGATACAGAGGTGGGCATGCCCTAAGAGCTTAATAATGATTTGCTATTATCATTGTCAACCTGTCTACATTATAGATGTAGTCAGTGGCTGGATGCTGAGTTGGGAGCCATGAAAATAATATTTCACTTAATCCTCATGACTTGAGGGGGATTATGTTATTCTGCACATTTTACAGATGAGAAAACTGAATCTCGAAAGGATTGTTTCTCAGGTTCTCTGGTCAGGGTTGACACTCACACCCAGGCTCTCGAACTCCAAAGCTGGTGCTTTTTCATTTCTCACTGAATGAAATCATGTGTGCAGAAGTCCAAGACTGCAGATAACTCTTATTAGTTTCATTTCACTAAAAAGCCTGGTTTCCTAGTATAAATCTCTAAAAGATAGAATGAATTTGGCTATATGCAACAGGATTATCAGCTATCAGTGGCCCACATGATAAAGACATTACATCTTACATAAGCACAAGAATGGAGGGTGGTAGTTCTAGGATTGATTCAGTAGCTCTGTGAAGTCAGAACAACAGAGGTGGGGTGGCATCTCCATGATTCTCTGGCCTTCCCCTCATTGCTACAGGATGGCTGCCAAAGGCCCAAACATCGTGTATTCACATCACAGCATCCCAATGTAGAAGGCAGGGGAGAGTCAGAAGGGCTTTTTATCTTGCATCTCCCTTTTCTTATTATGGAGAAAAATCCTTTTCAGAGACCCCTAACAGAATTCTACTTTTATCTTATTGGCTGAATTGAGTCACATTCCCATCCCCAGACTAATCACTGGCAAATGGGAAGAGTGTGGCTGTAGCTGAATTAGAACAATCACATCCATGCCCTGGGACTACGAGAAGAATAATTAGTTTTGGGCAGCAAGAGGGAAGAGGGAAAGGCTATTGCGTAGGGTTCAAGCCCCCACTCCTGTCTCCACCTCACAGCTCATTCCTCCCTGATAGCCCTACCTTTCATTCCTCTCCTGTTGAGCCTTTGCCCTGAGCAGCCAGTCACCTCTTGACCCGTACGCCACACTCAGGCCTATTTCCTGTGTTTCTTCTCTTGGTGTTCCTTCTGTTCACAACAACTTTCTCTCATTGCGCTTGCCAGTGACAACCTTATCCCACAGTAAGGGACAGTCACAACTCATGTTAGTCCCCAGTAAACACCAATACTGGCTTTTTGTAAACTCAGGAACACTTACATTTTCAAAGAGAGGTGGTCTAGCATGGCAGTTGAGAGCATGGACTCTAGAGCCACCTTGAAGGTACTTGATTCCCACCTGAAATACTTCCTAGGTGTATGACCTTGGGACAGTCACTTGGTCTTTTCTGGGCCTCAATTTCCTCATCTATAAAATGAGAGCAATAATAGAACCCACCTCATAGGATTGCTGTAAAAGCCAAAGAGCTCAATGCAGAATGATCTGAGAGCAATACCTGACACCTAGTAAATGCTTGCTTTATCGCTAAACTATCCGTTCCATTACTTAAGTCCTAGATCATTGAACTAAAGGAGATCAGCTAGATCAGTCAGTTCATATGGAACTCCTGAAAACTGAGGTCTAGAGAATTTAAAATGGACTTTCTCAGGGTCACAAGGGCAATTGCATACTGACAACAAGCCACTGATATATGGGTATTTTGATGTCAAGGGTGCTCTTTGGGAAACTTTATGAAATGTTTCTGAGCCTCTGGATCAGGGTTTCTCAGAGCCTGGGACTTCACTACCACCATCAGAATCCCCTGGGAGTGTTAAAAATTATGATTCCTAAACCTTATTTCAGATTCCCTGAATCAAGTTATCTATGGGTAAGGCTCAAATTGGCTATTTGAACAAACTTCCCAGATGATTTATGAACCAAAGATTGGTATCCACTGCTGGAGGGCTTAGCAGTCCTTCAGACATAAGGTGGACAAAACCTAAGACAGGGATAAAGGCCTCTGAGGACCCAGGCAGACCTCCCGGGGGACAGGAATGTGGGCTTCAGGAGGCACAGGGTAAGGATCTCTCCAGTTCTAGCAGTTGGAACCATGTAGGATTTTAGAGACTGAGGAGTTTGGTCAACACTGAATTCTCTTGAAGGCATCGTGTTGAGGAAAGAGACGGGATGGGAAATGGTTCCTCTCCAAGACCGGTCCTATCACACAGTTCTCAATCTGGGACATTTTTCCCAGGACTAAAAATGTCATTAGAGAAGTCTGACAACTTGGAGGAAACATGGGATCAAAGAATCCTGTATTATTTTTCTATGGCTGCATAACAGTTTGCTACAAACTTAGCAGCTTAAAACAGTACACATTTATTCCCTCACAGCTCCCGTGGGCCTGGAGTTGGGGCACAGCTCAGCTGGGTCCTCTGCTTCAGGTTCTCTCAGGAGGCTGCTGTCAAGCTGCTGTCTGGGGCTGAGGTCTAATCTGAAGGTTCTACTGGGGAAGGATCTGCTTCCAAGCTTACCTGCTTGTTGGCAGCATTCAGCTCCTTATGAGCTGTTGGACTGGGGACCTCAATTCTTTGTCAGCTATTAGCTGAAGGCCACTCTGACCCTCTGAGCCTCTCCAACACGGCCACTCCTTCATCAAAGCCAGCAAAGGCATCTGCTGCCAAGAAGGAAGTGGCAATCCTTTGTGACCTAATTGTGGGAGTGTAGACTGATCGTATAACCTAATCAACGTTTCTGTTTTATTATCTAGAAGCCAGTTAGTCAAGGCAAGGAGATAATACAAGGCCATAAGTACCAGGCCATGGGGATCCCTGGGAACCTCCATATCAAAGGCGTTCCTCTCTCAACCAAAGCAGTTGCAACCATTGAAGAGAACTATGGGAGATGCAAATATGTTACACAGGCAGAGTTATATTAATCCATATGTACGTCATCTCTCAAATTATTATATTAGCTAGGCATGAAATACTGCTATTTATTCATGAAATATTATTGATGACTGACTAGACATAGGTGTTGCCACGCATACTAGATGAATAAAACAGGGGACTGCTCTCAAGGTGAGTTTAGTCCAAAAGAGGAGAGAAACTATTAAAATATCTGCTGTTAAATTCCTATTGTCAAAATACTCACTCTGAAGCCTTATTTGGGAGTGAGAGAACAGGATCTCCTAAAGGCTGCTATTAAATGCAAATTTATTATCCCAGGAGGGAGACTTCAAGTGATACGTTGTATTTCAGCAAGATGTGGCTCACAGTCACAGAGCAGGTGTAAGTAGAAACACAAACTCAGACCTGGTGGCAGGCTGGTCCAGCCCTTGGAGGCTATAGAAGGGCGCCTCCATGACTAGGGAGGCATCGAGGCAGAATTGAAAGGGTAGAGACAGGCGGCATCAAAGGACATTCTTCAACCAACAGTTCTGTTGGGGGTGGACTCAAGTTTCAGTCAACAAAAAGTTAGCAAAAACAGGTGCTTGGTAAAGAATACAGACTCCTTTAGGCAACATCCCCCACCTCCAAACATTGTTAAGGCAAAGGAATAATACAAGGAGGTTCTTTAATTGATTTTATGCCACCAAGTATTTATTGAATGCTTTCTCTGTGCAAAGCATGTGCGCTCTTTGCTCCCGTGCAACTGATTGTGACCGCAAGCAAGATAACTCCACGCCCTCCTTGTAATACATGGGGAGAATCATTCCACAGCTCACATGGGAACCCTGCCAAGCAGGATAAAATATGGCCCCAATTCTCCTTGCATGGAGCTCTCTGTGAGAGAACAAAGAGAAGCCAACCTGACATTTATAAAGTGGGATCCTACAGTGAAAATTTCATCTTGGAAAGAGCAGGAAGACAGGGGCCAAGAGCAGGAAGAGAGGGACAGAGAGGCCTTAGAAATGGTATTTGATAACAACCCTGAAGGGTCCGCTCCTTTGGGGGATTTTAACAGGCCCCCTGAACTGTAACTGGGATGTAGAGATGAACAAACCATCTATTTGAAAGAAGGCATGATGCTTTCCTCCCAAGGCCAGGCTGGGGACAGGATGCGAAGCTTACTCTGGGCCAGAGAGATAGCAGGGACAGGTCTCTAAGTGAGGTTCCCGAGCACAGTCAACTGCATTTTGCTCTCCAGAGATCACGGTTGGAGGAAGAGAGGAGAGAATGTTTGCTCTGAGCTACTTAATTCTTGTTCTGTTTTAAGCACCAATATTTCTTTATTAACACACAAGGTGTCTATCCTGCATCCCATCATTTTTTAACTTTGCTTATACTTGTCCATCAATTTTATTACAATTCATGGAAACCCTATGCAAATAAAGAGTGCCCAAACCAGTGTCTTTGGCCCACCTCGACCAGCCTCCCATGCTGGAGGCCATGCTCCTTGGTGTTCAAGGGCTCTTAAAATTCAGCTCATGCTGTGGATCCAGCATAGTGGAAGCTGCTCCCCTGGCCTTGAGAGCTTCTGAGAACTTCATCTAGAGTGAACATCTAACCACAAGAGCTCTGGAAAGAACAATCTGAAACTTGAACAGAGCTTAGAAACCTCAAGACTCACTAATCACAACACAAAACTCAGGACCAAATGAGGCAAGAAGGTGTTTCTCTATCTGGTAGAACCAGATGTCTCTGCTGGGACAGACACCATCTTACAGAGCTGCTGAGTCAGGAAAATGCATAGGAGCTGCAGGAGAGACACAGTCTAACTTGGTGGTTGGCCTTTTCTGGAGATTGTGCTCATGATTTTCTGTTATGTTTTAGTTTCTCTTCTGATTTTAAGATTTGTGATCTTTGCATAGTCGGAGAACCAAGACCTATACAACAGGTGTCACAATTTACTGTGTGAGTTTATGTGATACTATGATTTGCTTTCCTTCACACTTCTAACATTTGCCACCCGCCTGCCCCAATAGTTATTGTTCTGGAACATGAGGGGCCACATTAAGAATTGTTGGGGTGGTATGCTAGGATGCGTGAATACTGGAAGGGGCGGGTGGGGACGCTGGTATGGACAGAGGATTGCAGCAACTGCTCCCACTGCTATTTGGTAGCTGTACTTACAACCTAGAACAAATATATCAGATTTGCAGAAAAGTGACTAGAAAATGAGGAATCTCCAAGCCTTAGAATAAAAAGCAACTTGAAGATCCAGAAACCAAGAAAGGTTAGGTAATTTTCCTAGGTCACAGTAGACAAGGAACAAAACAGAGACACGATGCTGGGTTCCTTCCCCAAGCTGGGCCGCCCCTAGGAAGCTCAGAAATTGACACCACAGAGAGACTGAAACACTTAATACATTTCTTAGGCCTCTTGCAATGACTGCCTTCTACTTGAGTATGTAAATCTCTGAGCTATCCTCCAGTGAGTAATATGTCCTGACTCCTGCTATGTCTTTTCTCTCATGTCAGTCCCATATGCCCAGCCATCTCCCGGGCCCAGCAGACAAGATGTTTGTCTACTTGAATGGAGCGCCTTGGTAGCAGCATACCCACCCATCTCTCTAACTTTCCCCAGGGTAATCTTTTAACAACTTTTTACACACACACTCACACAGAAACTAACAACAGTTAACAATATGAATCTCAATTGAAGGAAATGTGAATATTTAAAAAGCAAAGAATAAATTTTAGTTCATAGAGCAGAGCAGATCTGGAAATAATCTGGTTTTGATATGCCTCAAGTGTCACCCTTCGAATATAAGACCCTTGCAGAAATCACTATCTCTAATTTCTTTTGTTGCAATTTTCCAATAAAATCTGGCAGTGGCCCAAGTTCTCAGAGGACTAATAAGGATAAGAATGCCCCTGATTTTCCTTCAAAATGAGAAATCATTTCAACGTGAGGAGTCCAGCCACAACTGGCACGATCCCCATGGGTCTCTGGATTTCAGGAAAGGGGCCTGGGCCTCTCTCTGGCCATCCCAGCAGCCTCCTAGACTTATAATTATTTAGTCAGCAGCCCAGAATTGTGGCCTACTTAGTTTTCTCTAAAAGCACTTAAGGACAGTTTAATGAAAGGAAAGAGCAGCAAAGAAAGGGGAAAAATGCTTTTTTTAGGAACAGAACAAAATATCATGTTTTCTTCTCTCTCTCTCTTTTTTCCCTTTTTGCAATATTTCTCCTCAAAGAAAATTACAGTCTTTAAAGCCAGCAATGTGCTCTGTATGTTTTGCTTATTACAGTGGTTAAAATGAGAACCATGGGTGATGGAGTATCATTATAACATTCTTGATACCCCTGACATATTTGTGCAAACATAGCTGTGGGCAATGCATGCGTGACGATGAAGCCCATGTTGCCTGGAGAAGTTTCTCCTTGTCTTTGTTTATTTGCCCAGCTTCTTACCTTTCTCTGGAATCCGTACTTTGTATCCCTTGATATATTTTCTGCCTCTTCAAACTCCGTTTTTCTTCAAACTACCTTCATTTCCACTTCCCTCGAGCAGCCTTGAAATGTTTCCATGCCAAGCAATTTGCAAAGGAAATGGTTCAAGTTAGAAATGGAGTTAAGATGGAAGCTATAATCACCATGTAGGATTTCTGGTCATTACCACTTCATTCCCTTGGTTTGTATCTTTCTCTCTTTTCTAATCCTGTCCGTAGGATCCCAGGAAGAGGCCCCCTTTCCTAAACAGGGAGTCTAAGAGCCAAAAAATAAAACATTGAAATAAAATCACAATACCATTCAGTGACAATATTGCATCTCATTGAACCAATTGCTGCTGGGACACCAAGGAATAACACCCTTTTCTAGCCATTCCCTGCTCTAAAAATGCTTACAATGCACAGAAAAAAAAAGACATGAACCATTAATAAAGTGAGACAAGCAAGGGCCACAGGAGTTCTGAAGAATAAGAGTCTCCTGTTGGCTGTGGAATTCTCGGCAGGCTCCAGGGAGGAGCTGGGCCCTGGAGAAGCAGTGAAAAAGGAAGGGGACCTTTTCAGACAGAAGGAGCAGTAAACTGTGAAGGCAGATGGGGCAACTCACCACCGTTCTGTGGGGCAGTTCAACACCGGGATGCCTGTTGGAGTCTCCATAAGGGGATGTTCTAAACGGACACTACTAATATTCTATATTAGTCAATAAATTTGTTCTCTGGTGTGAATAACTTGGAGTTTGAGCCCTCTTCTTAAAATTTTGTTTCCACTAAATCTAACTGTCTGGGAACACAAACATTTTGGGACTCTGACAAAAGTCATGGACTCTCTCCCCAGAAAAATGAACAGAAACACAACATTATGCTGGTCATTTCAGGGACCCCCTGAAGCTTCTTCATGAAACCCAAGTTAAAATGCCTTGACAAAGTCTTCCCTGAGTCAGAGATTGTTTTGTATTCCTCTTAGTAGCTCAATGCCTAGAACAAAGCAGTTGATTAATAAAATCTGAATAAAAGGCATAAGAATGAATTCTGTGTGTCTCTCACTTTTTGCCCTCTTTGAACCATAGACTCAAGTTACCTGCTGATCCCAGTGCTGGGGTGGGGCAGGGGGTGGGAGGTATGGCAGAGACCTGCTCATTGTGCTTTCTGCCCATATCCTGGTTTCCGCAAACTTGTTCTTTCTTGAATTCACCTTCTCATTGTTATTTGCCCATCTTGCATCTTATTGCCTGAGCTCTGTCTGGCACTAAGATCGTAGTCAATCATCTTAGTTAAAGAACTCCACGTCAACATGCTAAAGGAAGAGAAATACACACGTCTCATTCCTCTCATTTATGACCCAGGTAAATCCCATGCATCTCCATGGTTGTTTTCCCGAAGCAGCACCTCAGTCTTATTTTCTGATCCCAAAGTATCTCCAATGAGAGGAACTGAAACCTAGTGAAAGTGTGTTCTGGGGTGGCTGGAGGAGAAGATGCTATGTCACAGGGGTAGCTAGTAGTGCCCCTCTGGTCATACTCCATGTTAAGAAAGATTATCCAAAATTTCAAAGCAGTACAAAAGATTATAGAGTTCAATTTCAATCAGACTTGAGTATTGTCTCACAAGATTTCCTAGTAGTCATCTGATTCTGTCCTGGGGATATAGCCTTTTTGACTTATTATTTAATACTGACTAAGTGCCCAGACTTTGTAAAGTTAACTGTTAATTTATAGGAGATTGATAGATTGCAAATAATTGTTTTTGGTACAGATGTAAGCAATTTCTGCCTAGTAGAAAAGATAACTTCAAAAGTTATGGTTTTATTGCCCCATGGGACTTTAAAGTTTTTAAAGTATTTAAAGTTTCTATCTTTTCTCAACAATCTTTCTTTTATTGACTATGTATACCGCAGTCTCTTTTCTTCTCTTTTAAACTAGTTTTAACATCTTGCAGTTTTCTTGATTACATTCAATAAATCCCTGACTCATGTTCACTCTGTTGTTGTATAGGAATTGCAATTTCAATTTTTTGATAATGTTCAGCTACATTTCAGCTATGGGCAGATGCCAGTGTCCAAGGCTTTTCAATACCCAGAGTGCTGTACAGTGACATTTCTCAGACTTCAATGCACATAAGAATCACCTGGAGATCCTGTTACAATGTTGATTCTGATCCGGTCATCCTGGAGAGCAGTACTTCTTATAAGTGCTGACTACGCTGGTCCCTGGACAGTGCTTTTAGTGAGTCTATAGAATGCAAAACAACTTTCACAAAAGACTGAATGAATCCATGAATCTGTGTCCCTTCGCTGTCTCCCACTCCACTAAAGGCACAGCAGAACCAGCCCAAGAGACAGTCCTGACTGCCAAAGAACTGGGCTTGGTGGGGAAATTCTGGGAACTTTGGGGGGAGTTTTAAGTGTGTGTAGAAGGGTGTGGGTAGGAGGGTGGGGGGGCAACATAAAGGAAATGAAGTGATTCGTGCTCAACTGCGATTGCATGAGCATTAAATACCATCCAAGGGAAACCGAACCCCCCCACTGCAAAGGAGAGCATCCAACTCAGCCTTGCTCTCCAAGCAACACAGCCTCCACCCTCTCCTGATGGGACCCACCCAGACTTTTCCCCAAGGAGGCTCCAGGGCTGTCATGTGCATGGACAGTTCTCAGACTTCATGTTTTATATGGCAGTTGAGCTGTTTCCTCCTCCTTTGGGAAGAGGACGGGTGGGTCCCTTATGTTTTCAGTGGGCACATTTCTATACGTTGGTGGCCTGACTGCTCAGTTGCGTGCTTCCATAGATCATGGTGCACTCGTATTTTTAATTCTTCATGTTTCCTGGAAACATACATATCTCGGAGACTCCAAGAAATACACAACTGGTTTAGTTCACTCTTACCTAGGGGCCTTTAGGAAAACAAAGACGCATGTGTTCCCAGGGAGAACGGCCAGCTTTGGTTCTGGATCTCAAAGACCTGCTCATGGACTGCACAGCTCTGAGATGACAAGAAAAAGCTAAAGAGTGAAAGAGAGAAAAGGAAGGAGGGAGGGATGAAGGGGAGAGAGGCAGGCAAGGAGAGAGGAAATTGTTCACAGAGGTAGATTTATTCCATGAAAGAGCTGTCCTTTTTCCTGAGAGTATGCTCTGCCTTTTTTTGGAAGTGGTGTTAAATGTCTTCTTTGAGACGATCTTGGTAGCAGATGACCAGGTTTTTGTTGGTTTGGTTTGATTTTGCTTGTGCATTCTGTGAGCTCATTCAGTACAATTAAAAATTGGCCATCCCCTGTTAGTTCTCCAACTTGGGGGGAAATTGTTCTACTCTGAAAAGCCGCCTCCCAGCCCCAACACCCACTTACCCCCCTAGAGCCTCGGACTACAGATGAGATGCCCCTGAGTTACTGAGTCCCCTCTTCCAGCTGTCTGCAAAATCAGCCCTGGCCTCCCAGGAGCAGGAGTCGGGGGAAGGCAGGTAACTTTCTCCCCGATGTTTGGGGAGCCCCTCTCCTTCTCCCTTGGCCAATCTGCTTGAAGGAGGCACACTTGACAGGACAGAGGATGAAGCATCCTCTGCAGTGGTTTAATAGGAAGTGTGGAGATGGGGAATGCGTTGGAACTGGAAAATTTAGGAGTGAGTCTTGGTTCGGCCACTTAAAAACTGTGTGAACTTTTGCAAGAGGTGTAATCTTTTTGGAGCTGAAAAAACTTTCAGAGTTGCCAAGAGAATAAAATTGTAATATATATGAAGAGCTCTATAAAACATGATATGAAAGAGCTGTGAAAATATAATCTATTGTTACAAGACCCCTCTCTCCCTCCCTCTTACCAAATTTTCACAGGAAAATTCAGCACTGCTGAGTTGTTAGCTAAGAATTTTGGCTCACTTGTGCCCACATTTGGTGTGGGGACAGTTAGATGACCTTAGAGGTCAGCAGTCTGATTTTCAACTATTTATTAGATTTTAATGATATAGGGTCTATCAGGGCATCAAGAGTTGTATAGGTAATTTGAATGTATACCCAAAGTCAATTACCACTGTTTACAGGAACTAAAGTAGTGTTCCTGTATAAATCATACATGATAAGGTTTCTAGAGATTAAATTACTGCCCAGGTTCACACCATCAGAATGGCAAAGACAAGATGCTAAACTAACTTAATTCAGACTGACTCAGAAGCCTCACTCCCCCTGTGCTGTTGGAGAACCAACATGGCACCCAACTCACCTGCCATGGGGGGAAATTCTTTGGATAGGGTATCAAGGGTCAGACTGTTTCAAAGTTATCACTTATTAGAAAGGCAAATTCGGACCCATCCTTTCTGATAGGTCCTGTAAGATTCATAGAAAAAATGTAAAATCCCCTCAAATAAATTCCAGGGAAGTGATTATAGAAAACAAAAATAAAATACTTGGCAATTGTAAAAATTATAATCACTCACTGTCTCTAATGAGCTCACCATTAGCCAAGATAGGCTTTTTCTTTTTTTGCCATAAATGAAGTATAATATAATGTCATTTATTTTTCTTGGTAGTTCTGGAAAATGGAATTGCTCATACCCGAAGGGTTAAATACAGTATTTTTGTCTTATTTATGTGAACATTAGCAAGTACCGTGGACTAATAATGGGCATGATCCCATCAGTATACATTAGACATAACACAGGCATCTGTTACTCATGTTAAACATCTAATTGGGGGAGTGGAAATATAATATAATAAGGAGCATGTCTATATGAGGAAAACTGAACTCCAAAATGCTTTAAATTACAACATGATGCCTTCCACTTTATTTAATCAAGTCCTTTCTCATAACTCAGTTAAAATGAGAGGGGAGAGAAGAGAGAGAGGGAAAGTAATACTAAAATTTATTCCTAATTTTAACTCTGAAGTATACAATAATCATAGTGATTTGGTGAAATAGTTTGAAGGTTCCAAAGCAAAAAAGGAATAGTTCTGTGTTTTTCCTGTAAGGCCTCTCTTCAAGAAGGTAAATACAGAAACCTTACCTTAATCATTCTACTATTCCAACCGAGGAAAATTAAGAAGTTGGTGACGTTAACACATATGTTGTAGAAATAGACATGGACCAATGGTGGTGGGTCTGATTGACAAGGGTCAGTATCAAAAGGTTTACTGAAGTTCTCAGAAACTTTTAGACAAAACAAATTCGACTGCCCAAGCATTTCAGTTACATCCAGTGAGGTGACCCATGTGGCTGCTCTTATATGCTAGAGTCTGATTGACTTAAAAAATGGGAAGAAGCAGCAGCAAATAAAGTCTGTGTACTTAAGAATTCCTCAATCTTGTCCATCTGGCAAGCCATCTCTCTTCTTTCAAGTCCTTCCTGCCCCAAGTCACCAAAAGGTGATGACAGCCCGTAATGATGGCCTCACATAGCAGCTGTGGAAGACACACTCCCACCTTGAGGGCATCCCTGTCCTCCACACAGGAAACTTCCAACTGAAAGGAGGTCCATTCGAACAGAAGCCAACCAACTACCCATTTTCCTAAATACAGTGTCCTGGAATGTAGCCGTGCTATGTGTTGACATATTGCCCAAGGCTGCTTTTGCCCTACAAAGGCAAATGGAGTCCACCTGGCCCACAAAGGGCTAAAATATTTACAGTCTGGTCCTTTACAGAAAGATCTGCTGACACCGGTACTAGAAAGAGCACCGACCACGGAGCACCAAGATGAGCATGTTTAAACTCCAAAGCTCCAGGTCTGAATCCCTCTATAACCTCAGCACACCTAAGGCGGGCAAAACCTATTTCCATCAGCAATATTACCTTAACTTCCAGTACACACATACTCGAGAAAGGGACTTTCCATGACACTAGTGAAATTTAAGCTTCCGGGTCACTCCCTTGCCCAAGACCTTGGGAGGGGCCCTTGCGATGTGTTCCTCTGGTTATAGGTTTGTATATTTTAAGAAATAAGAGATAGACACCACTGTCTCTTTCCATTAGAGGTTTCCTTCCATCAGTCTTCTCTAAGTGTTGGGTACCGACTTCGCTGAGTCAGAGAGAGGCCCCCGGGGAACCAGCGCAGCACAGGACCTGGCCTGCCACAGGCCTCCACCTCGCCCTCTGTGTGCTAGAAGGGATGTGGGGATGTTGTGGATCCAGTTAAACAGAAGTTGAGTTGGGTAGCTGGTGCTGCATCTAGTTTGGGTTTAGTGGAACACATGCAGAGATGGACAGAGAGAAGCCCATAACCACTTCTCTTTATGGTTAATTTATTGGCAGTCCTCCCACACTAGGAATTATGTACAGGGATAGTCCTACTGCCCAGGGCACTGGCCCACTGGCGTCATGACACAGACATGCAGCCATACTGTCCTAGCACCACATGAACGTGTCCTACGGCACCCACCACTAAGACTGTGGTCGGGGGAAGGCACAAAAAGTTTGAAATGTGTGAAACCAGAAGCTAGTCTATGGAAAATTCTACCCAGCCTTATAAGGAGTTCGTGTATGAAAGAAACTTAACAGATTTTTCCCAAATCTGACAACAGTCTTAAAATGTTGAATGACATTATGAATCACAAGCTGTGATGCTGAAAAATTCTTTTTTATCAATAATAAAAATCTTTTTCAATTAACCATGGTAAAGAAAAGGTCAAATTGTCTGTTTCTTTCTGCCAAAAATTACGTAATATTGCAGTTATATAAAGACATGATCAAAGAGCCAACAAATGTATGGATACCGGTGTTATGGAGTGTCAAACCATTCGTTAATAAAAACATGCTGTTTTCTAGATTTTGTGATGTCTGTGGTCAGTTTTTAAAATCAGCTATATGTTACAATTCTATTTTTATTCTAAATCCTTTTTCGTCAATAGGGCCTCCCAAATCACATAAGTTTTAGTCCCACAAAATCTGGCCTACTTACATTCTTGAACATCTGCATATAATATTAAAACAGAAATTTTCTTTTCTCTTTTAATGCTGTCATCATAACCTACTGCACTGATGTGGCCCAGGAATGGAGTAGGATTTACAGTTGAAAAAACACTTCCTTAAAAATTGTTGCAAACAAATTGTTATTTAAGTGCATCCATTATTACATGGAGCATGTCTTTTCCAAATTACCTTGCTAAATGTCCTGGATGGGATGGAATGACATAAATTTCAGAGCTTAGATGACCTAGATCAGATCCTGACCTCACTTTTTGTGCCTATCTGTTTCTGAACATAATATTTAGCTTTGCTGAGCCTCGGTTTCCTTATCCATCAAACAGGGAAAATGGTGCCCACATTGCTAGGTGAGAGGGAGGTCCCTGGGTTGCAGGCACAGTCCAGACCTGGCCCACTGCAGGCCTGCACCTCACCATGCGTGGCTCTCTAGGGCCCCCCGTGGCTCGTGCACAGAGAACACAGCTGGCAAAGAGACACTCGGAGGAAAGCCTCTGTAATTAATGTCATATTCACTCAATTTCAGGTCTAGACAATATTTTTCTAAAACAATTACTTCCAAGGGCCAGTAATAAAAACAGAACAATGTCAGTCATCAGAACTAAGAAAAGGGAGGATAAATACTGCCTGACGGGTCCGTTCTAACTTTGATCCGAAATTTTGCATTCCTCTGGGAGACTTGTAGTAAATGATTTCCACACTTCCCGTGGCTGTTGGTCCTTACTATGCACAGCCTGTTTCTTAGGAACAAAAAGACAGGAATGCAGAGAGAATATGGCTTTAAGACTCTCCTTTAAGGTATCCAGAAGGCTTAGTGACTGGGGTAGCAGATATTAACTTCCCTCCAGAGATCATGTCCTACATACAGTGTGAGACAGGTACTCTGAAAGCTATGGGCAGCCCCTAACTTCTGACCTAGAGAATTTCCCCAAAGGGCATTCCAGGTGTCTGAAATTTCTGTCTACTCGTTAGGGTTCACCCCTAAGAGCAGCTGCCTGTTTCCCTGGAGCAGCAGAGGAGCAGTTGAAGGGGACTGCAATCTTCCCTGGTGCTGGGCCCGTTCAAAGGGGTCCCTGCTCTTCCTCATCCTACTGCTATTCTCACCCCATCTTCATTCTTCCTGACTAGTTCAGGATCAGGGACTACAGAAGGCACAGGCCACAGCCAGCAAAGTATCGTGGCTTTGAGAGGGTGACATTTTGGTGGGATCCCGTGCAAATGGTGCCCCTGAAAATGGGCAAAGTTGTAGTCCAGGTGCCGGCAACTTAAAGCGGTCCAGAGAAGTGTGTCCACATCCCCCTCCACAGAGAGAGAGAAACTGAGACTAGAACAAAGAGATAGAGAGGGTGACCAGTAGAAAAAGAGAGAAAGAGATGGGACAGAGAGAGCAAGGGACCTAGAGACAGAGGCTGAGGGTCTTTGCTACAGTCCAAGAGAATAAGCCCAAGGCTTTTCAGTAAATAGAATTCAGCAGAGAAGCAGGCAGATGTTCCCACAAGCACAGGGCACAGCAGGGCACAGCAGTCCAGCACTCAGACCCCTTCGCCCAACCTGGCGTTTTATCACGGGAGGGAGCTCTCTTGATCAGCAGGGGTCCTGGGAGTCATTCGTGTCTGTACCACCATCTTAGATTCCCGTATTTGAATGAAGACAAACCTTTGTGACACACAAGGAAACCCTGCCTGCTCCTCCCCACCCTAACCCCCCCTGGTTCAGAACCTGGGGATATTTAGAATAATACTGCTCACAGCAACCCAAAGTGGCATGCCATCTGCTGGGTATACTCACTCCCAGGCAGCCAGCAATGCATTTTAGAGTTCCACTGCATCCTCCAAAAATGGGTCTTCCTCCTGCGGTTTCTCTAACCCAATAAAAAAATCTCCTTCTCTTGTGAGAGTGTTCTCAGCTAAGTTCCAGGGGGAAATGGATCTAACTAAATCTTACTCATGTGTGAGTGACTGACAATCTTCCTCATCCCTTCCCAGAGCATTAACACTGTAAAAGAGCAACTTCAGACAAAAACAAACAGAAAAACCCCACAATGAACCTCTAATAGGTAGGGTTTCAGGTAGGGTGGCAAAAGGAAGCAAAGAATTTCAGGAATGATGAGAGCCTTCACGGAAGGCCCACTGGTCTCCCAGGGCTTGTTAAGTCACATTGTGAGGGCAACTGCTTACTAGGCCAAAGCTGCTTCTACAACTAGGAAGTCACACTTCTCCTCGGATCAGAAACCTGATACATCAGCTTTCTGCCATAGCACCCCAGCAGGAGAGTCAGGTAATATGAGGCAGCGCTTCTCAAAGTGTGAGCCCCAGGCCATCATCATGAATCACATTAGAAATGCAAAAATTCCCGGGCCCCTCACTAGACCTACTGAATCAGAAACTCAGGGGGGTTGAACCCAGAAATCTCTGTTTCAACAAGCCCTCCAGGGAATGCCCAGGAATCTCAGATTGGGAGCCACCTTCTGTAGAGCTTGGTGAACTGGGAACCTCCCTTGTGCTCCAACTAACTTGACCCCTTGAGAAACTCAACTGACTTCTGTGAGCCTCAGTTTCCCCAAATACAAAATAATTGTTGGAATTTAATCAGTATCCTGTGGAAAACTGGTTTCATCAGATGCTCTGCAGAAATATTTTATGACCAGAGCACTCTGGAAAATCCCTTCTTAGATACCCATAATACACGATAGCCCTTCAAAGAGTATGGCTGTCCTCTGGGTTGTGCTCTTCTGAGACAGGCAGGGGTTGAAGAAACGAGAAACTGCAATGGTAGCGGCTGTCTTGCCGATGCCTGAGCACCGTCATCAGCTCAGTCCTGCCCCGGGTCCTGCTATTCTCTGTACGAGCGTCACTCTGCTCTTGCCTCCCCTCCTCCCAGGATGTTTTCCTCACCTCTCCTGCTGTTTTCCCACATGCCTCACCTCTTGCCCTCTAAGCTGTCTAATGTCCCACTCCATCTTCGGTTTCTGTCCAGGTGGCAGAGAAGGATAAGATCGTCCTAAGATGGCACTAAGAAAATCAGGGAATGCACACTAAGTCATAACGTAGATAAACTCTGGTCTAGGGCACAAGCTGCAGCAGATACAGGCCAGAGTGCAGCCAGTCAGCCGACCTGGAGCTGTGCGGTGTGGACCTGCAGGCTTTTACAGTTGGAAGAGACCCTGGTGGCCCCCTAAACCTTCAGATTCCACATGTTAATGGGCATGACCCAGAAGGACAGCCATACCCAAACATGCACGATGTAAACACAGCTAAACAGGCTTCCTCATTTATGTTTGGATTTGGGGGTCTTTCAGATGAGTCACATGCATGGAACACCCTAACAGCTGAAAGCAAAAAGCCGATGATATCAATAATAATATTCATTACAAACTAATAACCATTAGAATGTTCTGCAGTTTACAAGGTATTTCTGCACAGTTTTTCCCCTTAATCTTGATTATAACAAAGAAGTGAAATAGCAATTATTCTTATCTCCATGTTGCAGATAAAACTGAGGCTCAGTGGGATTTTTCCCCCAGGTCTCAGAGCCTATAACTGGGAGGAACTGAATTAGAGACTAGGGCTATTCTTCCATATCCCAGGTGACAGCGGTCTCCAAGGGCACATTATATACTCTGCTAAATCAATTTCATCAAAAACCCTCATCAGTTTGTGCAATGGTAAAGTGACCTCACACCAACCCACTGCAGCCCTGGCAACAGACTGGACAGTTCCTAGTAGTGTAATGGCTAAGAACGTGATGTTAGAATCGATTGCTTAGGATTGACCCCTAGCTCCCCACACTAGAGTGTGATTTGAGATTTTGTGGGACTAACTGTGCAAAGTGTTTAGCCCGGTGCCTGGCATATTTCACTGCTGAGTGTTGGCTACACATCCATCATTGTCAGAAGACAAATCTTAGCTGAGTTCAGGCACTGGGAAAGATAATAGTAAGGCCCCAAGGGATGTAAAGCTGCTGAGCATGCTTAAACCAAGGAGACGAGGAACGCAGACAACAGTGCACTTGGACTGCAGGTTCCGTTTGAAATCTTCACTTTGCCATTTAATTCCAGGTGGCCTTGAGCAAAGAACTAAAATGTTCAGTTTCTCTTCTGCTTATTGGGGGGTTGTAATGCCCAACTAGCTTTCTACACAAGACGGTTTGAAGGTCAGACAGGCCAGGCACCGTTGGTTGCCTACCTAATAGCCACTCACCTCAACCTCCTGATAATGGAACCCCAGCTTTGTTCAGGTATCACTTCTTCCACATGGTCATGCACCTCAGGGAATGTGCTCTGGTCTAAGCTCATGAAGGTGGCTCCATTCCCCCTGCAGTTTACTGGTGAAAGTCAGGGCAGGTAATGCAGTTCTGACCACTGAGCTGTGGGGTGAGGTCCCCTGGGAGGTTGGGTTTCCTTGATTTTTTTTTTCATCTTAAAAAGAATTTATTTATTTATTTATTATTGTTTTTGAGAGGGCATCTCTCATATTTATTGATCAAATGGTTGTTAACAACAATAAAATTCTATATAGGGGACTCAAGGCACAGTCATTAATCAACCCCAAGCCTAATTCTCAACACTCTATAGTCTTCTGAAGCATAATTAACAAGTTTTTACATGGTGAACAAGTTCTTACATAGTAAATAAGTTCTTAAATGGTGAACAGTGCAAGGGCAGTCATCACAGAAACTTCGGTTTTGATCACGCATCATCAACTATAAACAATCAGGTCAAATATGATTATTCGTTTGATTTTTATACTTGATTTATATGTGAATCCCACATTTCTCCCTTATTATTATTATTATTATTATTTTCAATAAAATGCTGAAGTGGTAGGTAGATGCAAGATAAAGGTAGAAAACATAATTTAGTGCTGTAAGAGGGCAAATGTAGATGGTCAGGTGTGTGCCTATAGACTAAGTATTAATCCAAGCTAAACAAGGGCAACAAAACATCCACGGATGCAGAAGATTTCTCTCAAAACAGGGGGGGTGAGGTTCTAAGCCTCACCTCTGTTGATCCCCAATTTCTCACCTGACGGCCCCCCTGCGACTGTGCCTGTCTTAGGTTGTTCCCCCCTTGAGGAATCTTACCTGTCTCTGGCTAACCAGTCATCTTCTGGGGCCATACAGGGAAATGTAAAGTTGGTAAGTGAGAGAGAAGCCATATTGTTTGAAAAGGTTAGCTTTTTACTTCTTTGCAGATTTATGCCCTGTGGCTTCTATGCCCAGCATTTGTCTTGAGGAATCTTTACCACTTGGAAGAATTATGATACTCGGTAATTTCGATATGAGGCACGAATTCTACTAAAGGATTGTAATTAGAAAGGAAGAAGAAAAGCTATAGAAGTAGCAGATGGAAGAAAACATGGGAAGATTGATTATTTCTTTGACATATCTTCTTGTAGAGTAACATAAGCATGTATAGGTTTTAAACTACTAATTAAATTGCATGCACACATTGACATAATAGGAATCCAGCTATATAACAAAAGCAGACCTACAATTACCAGCCATATCCAGTGAAACCAAGAAATGGGTTTCCTTGATTTTAAAAAGACTCATAAGGAAGAAATGGTATCTTCTCCCCCAGGACATGGCCACATCTGGATGGGATACTGGCTCACTGCTGCAGACAGCTTCCTGCCATAAGGGGAAACGCTTGACCAGCCCTCTGAAGATGGCAAAGCAGAGAGATGGAAAGCATCTGGGTCTTTGATAATGTCACCGAGTCACTTAATTAACTGATCCTAAGATGCCCTCATTCTGCAATTGCCATGTGAAATAATAAATGTGTTATTTGCTTTCAGTAGTGGAGTCAGGGTACCAAGCAGCTTGCCACTCTGAGCAACCCAACATATGTCAGGCAATGTATCACAGTACAGCGCCACCTTCTGTATATATGGAGCTGTTGTTTGGACTGAGTGCTCCAAACTCTCCGTGTAAGTTGGAAAACCAGAAAGAATGACACAGAAAAGACCCAGGGCATGGCAGTGCTCAGGAGACAAGGCATAGATCAGGATGCGGAACAGAACTGGCACAACACTGAGCCCAGCTGAGCTTCGGCTTATTGCCCTTTCATGAGATTCAGAACTACGCCTTCCCGATTTTTTTTTTATGTTCAACCATGAGTGAACCTAAGAAGTGTTCACTAAGATGAGTGGCCTAAGAAGTAACACAGTAAAGGAGCAAATTCTCACTTCACCGTATTTATAGGTAATCTCTTTGGCATCCAGATTTCCAAAGTTTATATCTACTGTGCATCAGAACACAGGCTGGTTTAGCTACATGAAATAATCTGGATGTCACAAAGCCATTGCTTCTATTTTTTGTTAAATGACATGGAGAGGTGCTGGCTGTACGAAGCATTCCATTTTCTGAACAGAATACTTTGTTTGGCCAGGCCAGATATGACCTAATGACGGAGATTCAATTGCATCTGAAGGGAAGATAAATTAAAATATAAATAGTAAAACTTCACATTCTTACTAAGTTGAACATATGGCAGGATTTTTTTTTCTTCTAGTAGCTGTTCATTCTGATTATTCTCTCTGAATTGATGGCAAGTGGTAAATGTTTTCCAAAATTATTTAAAATGGTGTGTGGCTGTGTTGTTTTGAATTTTGTATTGGGAAGGCAGGCAACTGTTCTGGGTAAAGAACAAAGATGATGTCACAGGGACAATGTCTTGATCAGACTTGTGACTCTCAGGAATGACAAAACCCATGTTCATTCCTGGCACATAGTAATTGCTCAACAAATATGTTTTAAAGAACTGAAACACAATATCCTGTTTATTCTAATCAGAAGACCCTTTAGGTGTAAAGATGGCAGTTTAATATTTCATGAACTGTTTTGAGATGTAAATTGTAATAAATTAGTAGAATAAATGTTGCATTCATGGAAAACCTATGCTTTTTAAAAAATATATGGCCATTACAAATGAGGTCCTTGATGAGCCACGGGATTCACAAACTCTAGGCACCTTAAATGGAAGCATTTGTATAAAAAGCATGAAATCTGGAGTCCACTGAACTGGAATTCTGTCCCTGGCTTCTCCACCAAGTAGTTGCATGGCCACAGGTAAAAAAAAATCCAACCTCTACACCACAGCATCTTTATTGGCCAAATGGATGGTGACAAGAGTGACTACCTTAGACTGTGGTTTCGAGGATGGGCTGAGATAATGCGTCAAAAGAGCTCTTACCACGGTGTCTGGCATATTAGTCTTTGTCAGAATCTCCCAAAATAAAATGAATGAATGAATGAATAAATAAATAAATGAACGAGGTAGGTGATAGCTTTCCAATCCCATCTATGATACTATGTAGCCTAGTTCTATATAACCAATTCATGGGTAATATACACAGAACTCAACTAACTAGAATCTCAACTAACTAACTCACTCAACTAATCTGATTCTTTGATTAACCAAGGTTGTTTCTACTATTGTGTGTATCTTCCTGTGCCATCAGTATTGGTTTGCAAATTTCTCGATAGCTAGAAAGTGAAAGTCAATCAGGCATGGATAATAATCATCTTTTTATCTCCAATACAACTCAGCATTTGGCACTTAATAATAAAATGAGTGAGTAAGTGAATAAAGGATTTTGTTGTGAACCAGACTTGTTTTCTGTAAAATATTAAGTGATTGACAGGTAATCCATTGGTAATTACTAAGACAAGTCAAGATGAAGCTACTCCAGAGAGCCCTCTCTGTAGGCTAAAAACTCTAGGCTCCCATTGCCACCCAGCTGCGGAATGAAAACCACATTGCGTGGCAAATGACATTGTGTTCTTCTAACATCAAGAGATTCAAGACAGCCTGGCTCCTGCCATCTTAAGAGCAATTTTGGTTCAACACACTGGCTACTGTTCTGTCTATTGAATTGCAACCTTTTTTTCCCTGGGTATCGATAAACAGCTGCAGAGTCAAATTAGTATATTTACTGTCAAATTAAGATGGAAACCGATCCTTTCTGTTCTTTGTTTACAGAGCCCATACTGCTTGTCCCAAAGCTCCAGAGTTACTAAATGCGAATGGAAGGCTTCTGACGGTGGATGCTGTCCCAGATCAAACAGAAGGCAGATTTTGTTTGTCTTCTAAAATAAACTATCTTTTCAGGTTCATGGGTTCGGAATAACAGCTATCATATTTCACCAGCTGTTTTTTATTCCTTTGCTAATTTTACAGCCTGGTCTTTTAGAAGGAGGGCTCTGTCTTTGTTCCATTCCTATGGTGCTGGTTCAATGCCAGGGGAGCAGAATATTCATAGACATCAAGGAAGCCAAGAGAGAGAAGAGTGTGTTTGTGATTTGGATGCAAGGATAATAGCATTCTGAAAACTCATCGTGAAATAAACTGTGTTTATTGTCAAAACCTAAATACTGTAGCAATTTCTAAGTAATAGAGGTTTTCAAATCCTGGTGCTGTTACTTAACATTTATTTTTTCTCCAGGCTCTTTGCCATTTGCTTATTTGATAAGCATACCTACATATTCTTCTAAATTCTTTTCCTAAAATGTTGAACTAGATGAGAGCACGCCACTTGGAAACAAGTGGAAGCAGATTGACATCATTCTGATGGATTCCACCATTTAGAGGGTATGTTTTAAAATGAGCCAAATGCATTGTCCTGCTTACAGTTCATATCTGGTTCATCAGCCTGTTAGGAAGAAGAATCTTGCAAGTTGTCTCACTGCAATCCAGACACTCTACTTCTATTGCATTTTCTGGATGAGTCAGGCAACCCTCACAACAAAGGGAATGATATGTGCTCACATGAAGAGTTCTCAGGGAGCACGCACTGGCTCCTGGCAATTACAACATTACAACTTCTTTATTTCATGCCCACAAGCCCAGTACTCAATAGCTTGATCTTGAATTTCCTCTAAGAAGCCCATCATGTTGATTATTTAGCAGTTAGTAGAATCTCCCTTCTTACCCTTTTTGAAGATAGGGCCAATAATTTGCCAAACTCATTTACCATTCATTTCACAAAGAGTAATTTTACATACACTATATCATTTAATCATCATGATTTTAAAGGGAAAGTACCATATCCCCACTTAATAAATAATGCAGAGAGGTTAACTCCTAGAACTCAAACTTGCTTGCCATTGCTAGTCTACACCCTCCTCCCATCATGCCCTGACCTCCTTTTGCTAGAATTCAAAGCCTCAGACCTGGCTTCTAAGTCATCTCTAATGTGACCCTACTCTTCCATTTCAAATTTCTGTTCCTCCAGGGTGAAGCTCTGGCCAGACTAGGCTACTCTCTGAGCCTAAACATGTCTGTACATACCTGCCTCCACGTTCATGTCATTCCCTAATCCTCCATTAAGATATCAGAGCTTCTGCAAATGTGTCTCATGTAAACACACTTAGAGCTGTTACAATGGCTGGTCAAGCAGTTGACAGTGAATAGAAAGAGCACCTTGTTGGGAGGGCATTGGTCTTTGCAGTCTTTAAGCCAGTGAGTTCAAGACTCCAGCTGAGGAAGACACTTAGAGCCAAGGACTGGGGCAGACCAGCTAGGAATACGGGTGCTTCGAATACCTTGCATCATCTTCTTTCCCTCACTGGTGCTACCCTCGGGGATGCAGATCCTTCTACATTCCTTAGCATGCAGAGTGACTGTCTTCTCCTGCCAGAATCAAATGCAGGATCAACGGCTGGAACCCTCACTGTTAACACAATATGCTGGCAGTCTCCTCGGTCTGTGAAAGCTGGAGCTTCTTGTCAAATCCACCATTTACTCCATTAGCTCTTCAATAAGAAAACATGAACCGCTACCAGTGGAAAACACAACAGAGGATAAAAAGATGGATAAGAAATTGTTCCTAAGCTCAGAGTTTATTATTTGATGTGAAAGATAACCCCTAAGATCATAAGTGGTACCTCAGGGTCTTCTCAAGCATACAAAAACAAAAAGAAACACTTTCCAACTTCAGAGGAAGGGGAGACAGCCCCACTGGTTTTAGAGACAAGCTGGAAATTGAAGAGTTGGAAGGATTTTAGGAGTAAAGACAAACGTGTGAAGGTTGAAACTGTATGGTAAATCCAGACAATAGCACGCAACTCTAGGCTATAGCACACATTCCATGCAAATCATGGAACCAGTTAGGGTAAGACTGAAGGCATCTGTGAGAAACAGCACAAAGTTTATTACCACTTCATCCTCACCTCCTCATCACCATCATTACCACCCTAGTAACAACTATCTGTACAGCCTGCTATGGACTCACTTATCCTTGTAATAGCATAAGCTACAGAAAAGGGGCCAACCTTTACATCTGATCAACACAAGGTTTTGATTCCAGGTTCTCTGTGATGTATGCATAGTCCAGGCCCAGAACAGAATTTTCAACCTGTGTCCTAGGAACCAGCTCAGGGCTCTGTATAATATGTAGTTATGGGACTATCTTTAGACCTGATCAACATTCAGATCTCAATTTCTTTCTTTCATTCTTTCAATATTTCTTGAGCATATGCTACATGCCCAGCACTTTGGTGAATGAGGCAAATACATTTCCTCCTCTCATGGGTAATTTTTTCCCCTGGGATGCCAGAGTAGAAACCTTCACCTCCAGTTCATGATAACAAGGAAACCTGGGTCTACGACCTGGCTCAGATACTGCTGATTCTGGGACCTTGGCCAAGCCTCAAAGCCTCCCTGAGCGTCATTTTCCTTGTGTTTAGAAAGACAGAATACACATGCAGAGTCCCAGATCTTCACCAGAGTCTATGATTTCCAATTTCAAAAAGTGAACTTGTGCTGCAGTCAGATAGATGCCTTCCCGGTCTCCCTCTCAGCCTCTCTGCTCTGCAGGCTGGAATAGTTCTGGCTGCAGTGACGTGAGATCAGCACAGATTTCAGGCCCTTCCCTGAAGTTAACTCGAGTCATCCTCCTGGAGGCACATTCACCTCCCACCCGGCCTGAGAGATTCAGCCCAGCTGTGTGCTCGGTGCCACTCTGCATCTGAACTTGTTCCGTTTTAACTTGACATTGTCTGTTTACCTAATAAATGAATCATTAACCTCATAAGAAGCACATTTTGAGACGGAGTAGGAATTAGGAAAGGGTGATGCCGGTCATTCCTCCTGACCTCCTCTACTAGCTGAAGTATAATACTCCATGAGAGGGGACGTCATTCCCTGAGACTGAAGCTAGGCATTCGGGGATGAACAAAGTTGCTATCCTCTCATTGGAAAAGACCATGCCAGTGAGTTATGCTGGGCTTTTCAGAATATGGAGCCCAGGAACTCAATTCCAGTCTCCTTATAGAAATACCACAAAGTCTCTTTGAATGTAGGGCTCTGTTGGCCTATAGTGTACTATGAAATCAGAAACAGGATTAAGTAAGGCAGTTGCAAATCACAATGCATTTGAGCTGTCATCCATTTCACCTTCCTCTGCTTCCGAATGAGCATGCACCTTCCTTCGCTCAGTGTATTTAGCATCCGGGGACCTAAAGCCATTTTGATTTTTCCTATCCATCTGTGGTTTCAGCCATGTATCAGAGGCCTCTTTTTTCCCAAATAAAAAAATTCATAAAATACCCAAGAAGTTGATGGGAAGACTGGAATTCTTTCTCTAGAAGCAGGGGAGAATAAGTATGAATGAGGTCTACAAAGAAATTATTTAATACCTTGGGCCAGCCATTATGTTCTCTGAGTCTTAGTGTCCACCTGGGAAATTGGGATGAGAGCTACTTTCAGAGCTGGAGAACTTCACAGAAATTTTGTATATAAAACACAAAGCACTCTTTCCTTCATGTATTTATTCATTCATTCAACAATTAGCATGTGCCTCCTCTGTATTACACAGGGACAACTTTTAACTCCTCAAAAATGTGAGAACAAAGACCTAGCTACTAAACCTATTAAAACATAACATAAGAATTGGCTTCAGAAACTCAGTGTTTAATAATAACTTCATTTGAGTAACCTTTTTTTAATCTCTCCCCGTCCTCGCTGAGCCCAAACTTCAGTGTAGGGAAAACTTCAGTCTGTGACCCCAACTCAACTCCCTTCTCCATTAATCTTTTGGATCCAGAAAATCAGACTGGGAAAAGGTGCTGGAGAAAAGACACACATGAGAAAGAATGGATGACTTTTGATTGATTCAGTTCCCAATAAAATCTCAAAGGGCAAATTCATTCAATTCTACAAACACCTAGTAAGTGCTTATTAAATGCACTGCTATGTGGAATGATAGCTCAGGAAGAACTGAGTTCTAGTCCTCATTCCACCGCTAATTAGATCCCTGACACAAGCCAACTCTGTTGCCCCTCCAGGCCTCCTTGTTTATAAACGAGCCGGAACAGCAGTCACCTTTCATTTATGATGGTGATGAGCACAGGGAAAGAAACCGAGAACTCGCTCCTGAAAGAATGGAGCAGCTTTGCCATTTCTGTTCTTTATTTGACCACAATTACTTAAATTATTTAGAACATATTTCCATGTTGAGGTCTAATTACAGAATTTTCTTTCTTTCTTTTTTATTTTTTTGCTGTTGCTGTTTGAATCCAACTTGTTTTGTTCATTTCCTTGGGTGGAAAGTTTTAGCACTGAGTGCCTTTTTATGAGTGTTTTTAAAAGAGAGATTTAGATGCAGTCTCTCTGCCTCGGTATGGAAGTTCCCTGAAATTTACAGGGAAAAAAAAATGTAGTCACTTCTAATCTAGGTCAAACCAAATTTTAATATCCAAAGAATTTAATCACAAGGCTGGAGTCTACATCACTGCTTTAAGATACAAGATTTGGCAGGTATTCTATTTTGTTATGAAGGACCCTACCCATCTCAAGGCTAATGTGGTACATATTAGCATTCAAGACCTCAGGAAATCTCATTTTGGTTTAAACTCAACTCCATATATCCTAAAAAGGAATCTCTGCTTCAGATGTAGTCTTATAGATCATATCAGATTTATTGCTCTAGTTTAGGATGATTCAAGAGTCATCAAATTGTTCAACACATTCCAAAAGTATACAGGGTAACATCTCATTAATTTAGACCTCACTAATTTAGAATTGATGCACACAGAGGGTACATAGGCAAATCTAAGCAAATTAGTAGTGTAAGTGGAATTTAAGGAATTAAAAAAAATGTTCTTAAAGACAACATTGTTCTAACTACACTAAAAAGTCATTGCATTTTAAAAGAAAAGGCACTAAATACAAATGATCCAAAGTTAATATCCAAAGCTGACACAGTGACCCCTCTTTGCACAATATAATTTCAGTCATTATTTGTGACACCATTTATAATAGAAATTATTTTTTTTTAATATTCTATGATTCTAGCTTTTTCCCTTTTGGGTGTCCTGGTGCCTCAATTTAACAGAAATTAATAATATTGCTGCTGTGTAAAATACCATGGTGGAAAATGCGATGTGTTTGATCACAGTGTGAAATTTGCTTTATCTGACTCATGCCAGGGTAATGATGAAAGTATCTGTGGTGGCAAGAATATTTGAGGTGAGTTTGGATAAATGCAGAAGGAAAGCATGTCATCAAAGAATTGATCCAATCATCTGATTATGAGGCAAGGAAGGCCCAGACAGACAAATTGATTTGCCTGGGGTTCCTCAGTTTAGCAAGAAGTGGAGCAAGACTTAGAAATCATGGCTCTTTATTCTCGGCTCAGGCTTTTTCACTTTGTGAAGGCAGCCGACTTCACTCTCAGTCCATCTTGCTCTTCCACAAATGTCATTATGCTGACCCCACGCCTTAATGTCAAGCAGCCACAGATTCAGTTGTTTAAGGTACAGAGAGGCTGCCTATGAAATTGCTCAATTTCCCCCTGAAACCGTGTACTTAGCCTTTAGGATTTGCTTTTGTTCCAAGACATTTGACTCACTGTTAGCCCCATATAGACACAGTTACGGAGGGGGTATGTATTTATCTGGTCACATTATTTAGCTTGACCCTACTGCCCATTTCCACCTCCTGTTCATTGGTAAACCAAGGGTAAGTGGGTATTTTAATGAAAATGTCCTGGGGGACACCAAAGCAACCTGAATTTTCTTCAAGTTAAGCTGACAGCCATAGACCACAGTAACCTGATTCTTGAAATGTTCACCACTGATCTTGGCAGCTGTTTTCTTTCTGGTTTGTGATTTTCAGTAAGATCCCAACCAACCAAGGGGGGTGGAAAAAAAGAACAAGCAAAGAGAGAAAAATCCCTAACCTTCCAAAACCAACCATTTATCATAGTCATTCACACAACGACCTCAAGGGAGGTCACTGCTACTTAAGGTTGGCGACAGTACTCTGGTGAGCACCAAAAGGCATTTTTGGCCTAACAATCCAATTAGCGAATGATCAGATCCTCTTCCTTGCTCCTTCCTGAATTTCTTAAACATGTGTTTCTTGGAATCCACCTCTTTTGCCACATAGACCAAAGCGACAAATCATCAACCCTGAAGGACCCATATGCCCTGTAACAAACCACTAGTGTATGTTGCAACTGACAGAGGGCAGGAGGGAGCAATAAGCCAGACTACCAAATTTGGTTAAAAAAAAGGGAAAAAAAGAGAGAAAGAAAAAGAAAAAAAAAACTGTTTGTACTGGCTAAGAAGTATATCCCAAAGTACAGTGATGGCACTTACTTATTTGCAAAATGACCTGAGATCTGTTACAGTTAAGCGGATGCCTGGTGAGAGGGAGGGTGTCGTCAGGGCAGGCTGGCTGGCTCCCAGGGAAGCTGTAGCTTGATGATGTTTCCGGTAATCCACACTCTGGTCCTCAGCCTGGCTGCTCCAGCAGAAAGATTTAGCCTACATGTACCCAGAGGTGAAAGGTCACTCTCTTACAGACAGGTGTTTGATAACTAAACACCTAGGGGGCTGATGTATAAACCAGAGGCTAATCTATTAAGTAAGAATGAAGCTGACCCTCTTCCAGAGCTGACATGCTCTCCCCCTTTTCATCCCCATCAGGAATGCTCTTCTCCAGACATCTGAGAAATCATCTTAAGAACCAGAAGTCAGCAAGCCAGATTGCATTGTCTCAACAGCAGAGGAAGATGGCCTTGAAGGACCTTTCAACCCAGCCGAACCATCCCTCTTCTCTGAATGGGCCTAGATGACTCCTGCACAATTCTCTTTTCACAGTTCTAAGCTACCTGCTTCCCTACTGATCTCATTCTTTCCTGAATCTCCTGAGCCTGTAAGTAGTGGAGCCAGTATTTGAAGCCATATATGTCCTTCTCCAAAGCCCATGTACCCAGCCACTTCAAAGATGTCCTTGGTATCTTCCAGTTTTCTGGATTTCCTCCTTTCCTTCAGTCATTGATTTTCTAACTGAAAAAATGGAGGGTGGGGCTATTGCTACCCATGGCAGAGAAAGGACAGAGAAGACAGGAGGGAGGAGGGCTGTGGACACTTGGAAATAATGACACTAAGTACAACTGTTGAGAGGGCAGAGAATCCTGAGAACCAGCTTGCTTCAGTTACAACAAAAAATGCACCTTTTAGGTGCTAATGCTTCTAAAATGCTTATAATGCTTCTAAATTGATTTCCCACCTTAGTCACCAGTCTAATAAACACAACTGAGCCTTTTTTAGGTTATTGAATATATGATGATAGAACACTAAAGATATAACTGTAGTTGGTATAAAAGATTGTATTGAAACTCATTTTTCCCCTGTCCCCTGTTGCTAATGTGAACCTGTTTTCTTGTGATTTCTCCTTAAAACTGAGCTAAAGTAAGATAAATTCTATTTCTGTGAAGATAATGAATAGTTCAGTTCTATTTAATTAGAATGTTGCAAGCATGAGAATGTATAGCTGGGGGGGATAGAGGTGATCTAGAATCCTATCACCTCATTTCATAAATGAAGAAATAAAGGACAAGAGAGAAGTTACTTGATTACAGACACTTGATCAATTAGTAGTAGAGTCAACATATAAATCACATCTTCTGACTACAAATAAAATGTTCTTTCTTCCTTGAGGGAGTAAGGTTGACAAATGGCCAGGAAAGCTGCCACAATGATGGAGGAGAAAGACACAGGGTTATCCTCAAGCATTTTTATGTCTGTTTTGAGACCCCAGATACAAACATCACCTGCTCAAAAGGTGTTGGAGGCCCCTTGCTTTCCCCCTGTAAGCCCTGGCTTTGTAGGCTTAGGGACTGGGTGACATTCTGGGCCTCTCTTACCAGAATTGAGGGAAATGAGGACACTGACCGAGGTCTTTGTATAGTAAGGGAGCCTGTGTTTCCTGAACACATCTTGAGACTCTCTATAGAGAGATTGGAGAGCAGAGGAAGGAAGATCCAACATTGCCTGTGAAACAAGGCCTGTAGGAGTCAGGCTGGGCACATGAGCCAAGTGGGAACCAGTTGTGGTCTTGGCTGCAGCTGGGTTGGGCAGCCACATCTGCGGCACCATGTGGGTAAAATTCCAGTATTCCCAGAATCTCTCACCTGGCCTTAGTGCATCTCCATATTGGTAGGTGTTTCCAAGGGGTAGAGAGAAGTAGTCCATCTCCATATCAATAGGTGATTACAAGGGGAGTGAGAGTATAACTGGACCAGAGAGGTTGGGGGGGGGGGTCCCTTTTTGCAGCTGGGTCACAAGAGCCACTGGCGAGCAGAAGTGGATGACTGCTTGTAAGCAATAAACGGGTTTCTCCCACTTTATTTCTCCCTTTGACTGACTTTGGTTTCAAAGGTTATTTGCCTGGGGCTGTGAACAGATTTCCTACCCCCCCCCCCCCCCCGCCCTCCAGAGTTACACAACACATCTAAGAAAACTGGTGAAGCCCTGATGGGCGGCAGGAAGCAGGAGACTGCTGATGGCTGCCGTGGCTGAGTCTGATAGGAGGTGGAGGATGGCTTCTCTCCCAACCTCACCTCAGCACTTTAGACATGGCAGATGAGAAGGGGGCAGCGGTCTAAATGCTCTCCCTGCCCAGGTCAGATGCAGGTTATATGGGGCCTGAAGCAAATGCAACTTATATTCAGTCTAAAACAATTAGAATTAGCCTGAAGCTAATTACAATTAGATTTAGGTGAAAAAAATGCAAAGGACATTACATATACTGAATTTTGTTGCAAATTATGTGTTACAACTGTGAATCTTTACTTAGAATGAGAAATAACAAAATATCACAAACATTTTAAAAGTCATCAAATACCAAAAACATTACAAAATAAAAAATAGAACCTTAATATTTTTATCAGTAAGCTTTATGAAATAACTCTATACTGCTGTATTTTTTTCTCCATTTTTGTCTGCATTTTCTTTTTGATGTATCCCTTCTTCAGATAATGATGTTTAAGTATTATTTCTTAGATATAGGTGGGAAAAGTAATTCAGTCTTTCTTCCAGCATGGTTGATCAGAATTTGTGTTTTGGATTTTGGAGTTTGGGGGTAATAGTTTTGAATAGGCATTACTGAGATGTCTAAATCTCTACTTACAAAGAACTTTCCACAACAGAACTGCTGGCTCCACGCAGGTATATCTTGCTTCTCTTCCACTAATCTCACACTCTCAGGGCCAGATCCTTAGGACACAGTCAAAATGAGAGATGACTTTGACTTTGACCCGGCACCCTTTTATCA
This sequence comes from Manis javanica, assembly GCF_040802235.1. Lineage (NCBI taxonomy): Eukaryota > Metazoa > Chordata > Mammalia > Pholidota > Manidae > Manis > Manis javanica. The sequence continues at coordinate 43,334,536 of NC_133171.1, forward strand.
TGATGTAGAGAAAGTCCACCCAGGGGCTAGAGTACTCCTGCCATTCCTACACCATAACCTGACCATAAATGAGAATGATGACAACCACACTAATATACCCAAGAAACCTAAACTTAGATATTGCCAACTCAGATATACCCAAAATACCCATGGCTACTCCAGTGTCAGCAGACAGGAAGGGAGGTGTTGGAGGGAAGCAGAGCAAAAAAGACAGCATTCTTAACTGACTGCCTTGAAATAGCTTATTTTTGCCACTTTTATAAAGATGTATCAGCACTAGGGCCTCTCCCGTGCAAGTGAAGGAGGGACGTCCCGAAACTTAAGCCTCATCAGCTTCATAGTAAATCCAGGCCGTAAATCCGGAAATGCCAGACCTGTTGATAAAGCTCTGTACGCCCCCACCTCCCCCAGTAGGCTGGCTCACCTGATGTCTGGACTGAGGAGCTGATCTTCTTAGGTCTATAGCTAGGGGATGGGGGAAGGGGGGCATGTCCCATATAATCCTTAAAACAAATCCGTATGTCGCTGGATGAGTCTGATGAGCAGGGAGGAGGGTGAGGAACCAAGACCAGCAAACATCTGTATTCATGGGTTGAGCAGCATCGTGGGGAAAGGAGAGTAAGGAGCAGCCTAGGGTGCAGTGTGGGAGGCAGGGAGGGGAAGGAGGGTGGCATGGAGTCACACCCACACCCACACACATGCATATGCACTCGCACATACACACCCCTGCCCCTGGCGGTTCCAAACATGTGTCTGGCCCTGTGAGGCTGGAGGAGGGGATTTCTAAAGGACTTGGTAAGTGACATCACCCCCTGCTTAAGCCCCAAATGACCAAACAAGGGACACAGAACGGGGTGGCAGCCCTTTCACATCTGAGCAGAACATGGCATGGCTCTGGCACCCTGCAGACGGACCCTTTAGAGGAGACTGCCCTGACCGTGGATGACAGGGTGACAGTGGGTGCAGTCAGTGCTGAGAAGCAGCTCAGGAGGCTGGGCACAGAGAGGACATCGTCCGGAGGACCTCCCGTGGGAAAGGAAGGAAGCGGAGGACGCCACATGGAAACACGGCTGGCCCTCGTGAGGCATTCTCCCGGGAGTCCCCAAATGACTGGGTGGGGCTCTGCAGAGGTAGGCAGGTGGGGGCAACGCCCAGTGAGGACTACACTGTTGCCACTGAGGCCTGGGGCAGTGAGTTCCACTTCATGGACATTAGCAGCTCAGCGGTTATATAAGCTCCACCAAAGCACTATTAATGATCTGATATGGAAGTTTGAGAAAAGATACGGAGACCCTCCCAGGCCCATCAATTAGGAATGAGAGAGTCATCAACAGATTCTACTTAGTCATTTAATATTTGCTGAGTTTCTACTACATGCCCCGCACTGGTGGCAGGGTAAAATAGAGTTCCCGCTGACAGGCTGCCGAGGGGACTGGCCGTCACTGAGTAGGGGATTGCTCCCTCCCACGAGAGCTGATGTGCATACCGAGGAGGCAAGACAACACCTCCTGAAGGTCAGGTTTCTGGGTTCTGGACCCAAACTGACCAGGATTTAAACTCCTCACCCCCTTTTCCAGCTGTGAGAATTTAGGCAAGCTGTTCCCTCTCCCTGGGCCTCTGGTGTCATGGCCTCACCTGTAAAGTGGGAATAATGGCAAGTGAGAGGATTACAATGCAGAGCCACGGAAGGGTTTAACACCATTCCTGGTGCGTGAGAGAGAGCTATTTGCAGCCTCTTCAGAGTACCGCGATTGTCCCCTTGGGAGCTGTCCTGCAGCACAGAGCTGGGGAAAGACCAGAGCATATGGGAGAAAGCACAGCCTTCCTCGGGCAGCAGCAGGGGCCGGTGGCGTGGCCCCCGCTAGAGCAGCGCATGCGCTGGCAGCTGGGGATGCCCAGCAGCCTGCCCCTCCTCAGTCAAGAAGGGAATCGGCAAATGCCTCCAGGGAGATACACAGTTGCTGGAGACTGGGCGTGTCTGAGGGCCAGCTCCGGCCCCCCAGGGGCCCCAAAGCTGGAGGGCGGAGCTCGGCTATACCTCGCCTCTCCCTCCAGGCTGCAGGCGGGGCACCGTGGCCTCTAACGGAGCGCCCTCTTCGTCTTAGGCCTGGGCAGGGAGGAGGCCTCCCCAGCCTACCCCATGCTCCTTGGCTTCCCCACCTCGCCTTATGTCCTCAGCCGCATCTGAAGCACCCTTCTTCCTCTGTCCTCCTCATCCCTTCCAGCCCTCTAGGTCCAGAACACACTCCCCATCGGCCCTTGGTCTTCCCTAATCAGGTCAGTCTTCACCCGAAATAACAATGGAAGTAAGGCTAGTCACCCTTGCCGAGTCCCAGCTGGCCACACATTGTGAGGCGCTCCTCAGCCATACGCTCATTCTACAAAAGGTAAGGAGCACCTGCCATGTGTGTGGGGACCAGCCAGGAGCAGGGGTGTGACAGTGCGCGGGACAGACTGGAGGACCTGCCCTCACGGGGCTCTGATGTGCTTCATGCCATCAGAGGGACCCTCTTGTCCTTTACAGACCCAGTAGCAGAGGCTCAGCCCGCTGCAGCATCTCTACCAAGATGCACAGCGATTATGTGTGGGAGCAAGCCTCAGACGACGCTAGTCAGCTTGAGGCCCACTCTCCAGGGCTGTGACCCATGGATCACCACCTGCAGCGTCTGCGGCGTGCGTGACCTTAGGTGCCTATGATGTTTTCTCATTATTTGGTGTGTGTTGAACTTGGCTCCTTAACTGAGATCATTTAAGGCAGGTGCCCTACCATTTGTGTCATTATTTCCCATCGCACTTGGTGCCATGCTGAGCCCAAAATACTTGGGGAGTGAGGCAAGGCAGGTCTTATCTGTCTCCTGAGCTCTTGTCTCATTTTTTTAACCCATAAATTCAGCAGCAGGGGGATGGCCAGTAGGGTTCCTGGACACTGAGCCACCTCTGGGCTGGCCTCCTGTCTCCAGTCCTCCTGTCTAAGCCTCCGATGGGCCTTCTAACGCTGAGGGAGTGCAGCTAATGCACTCGATACCCAGCATCTTCTAAACGTACTAGTTAGCCACACCATGTAGTCCAAAGGTACTGCGGCATTCTTTTTTATCTGTCAGGTAAATAACGTGTAACAAACAAGTCATAAAGCACTGACCCTGTGCCAGGCATGGTTCTAAAGCAGGGGTTCTTGGTGGACAGCACTGGGATCACCTGGGAACCTGCTAGAAATCCAAGCTGCAGAGGGCCCAGCAACCTGCATTTTACTAAGCCCTTCAGGTCTCTGAGCACAATAAAACTGAGAACCACTGTCCTAAGGGCTTTCCGTGTATACACCAACTCACTGAATTCCCATTCCAACTCTCTGAGGTAGTTTCCATTGTTAACTCCACTGTGGAGCTTGTGGATCTGAAGTACAGAGAGGTTAGGTAACTGGCTTGAAGTCACACAGCACAGCCAGTGAGGTCAAAGCTTTTAATCCTTCTATGGGGGAGAGGACTTGACCTCAGGGAGTTTGGGGAGCTCCTGGTGGTATCTGCTTGAACCCTGGAAAAATGTCTAGAGACACGAAGCTGGTGGGCACAAGACAACTACCCTGGGACTTTGGTGGGCCAAGGGACATGCCAGTTTTCCCAGAAGTCATGAGAACCTATGAACTGTCACTGGCTCCACTGCAGTGGAGAACAATTTGACCAAGTGTGACTGAGATGGGCTATAGAAACATCACAGCACTTTAAAAATCATCCTCTGCCAAGTCTGGATTGTTCAATAATGTATGTGCTTCCCATACGTCCAGTGACAAGAACCACAATCCTGTCCATCCATGGGAGGATGGGGTTCACCTATGACCAGGGGCCTAATTTGTCTTACAATGAGGGGATCATTTTATCTTAGGGGAAATGGCAGAGAGGGCAGAAAGAGTATCCAGGAAACATCTTCCCCCTCCTTCCACCCCCCACCCCTGTAAGGCTCTTCTGGCTAGCTGGGATTCTCCATCTGAAGTCCTGGGAGAGAGCTATGGATGGCCACTGTGAAATGGTAGCACATTCCTGTGGCTGAAACCATGCAATTTTCTTTCAAAGTATACTTAAGGATTTTACTAGCTTTGGGGATTGGGATAGGAGGGGAGAAGCACCAAGGAGATATATAGACAAGAAGAGACAGAAAGACAATAAAGATGTGAAGCTGACTGCCATAATTTAAGGAGAGCTGGTATAAAGATCTTTTCTCTTCTGTGCTGGTTCATCTCCTGACCTCTAAGGGACAGAGATGAACAGTCTTCAAGAACCCACACTGTGTTGGGTGATTCCCAGGTATCACTTTGTTTCATCCTCACGACCACCTATAAGGCAAATACTACTGTATGCCCTTTGCAAAAGGCTTCACATTTCCTTTCTGTTTATCACCAACCCAACATTTTCTGCCACATCACATTATCTCAACGAGTCTCGGGTCTTAATCTTTTGCCTGCAAAATGAGTCCTCGACTATAATGATAATTGGTACTTAAGTTATTCAATGTTTCTGTCATTCTTCCTCTCATTGCTATACCTTGTTCCTATACTTTTTTCTCTATTCTCATGGACACACGAACTTGTCATGTTAGTCCAGGTGAGGATATTCATTTATCTATGAGGACATGAAATGGCATTGTTTGTTAGGATGCAAGTGTAGGTTATCTACCGATCCAAAATCCACTAAAGACAGGCCACCTCATCTGAAGACCTCATAGTCATTCATTGAAGGAATAGCTATTAATGCAAAATTTTCAGAATAAATGTCGAAGTTCACAGTGGTAGACTGGGCCTACTTTACCTCTCCTTCCCAAAGTCCATTGAAATAACAATACATAAATGCAAAAGAATAAATCCATAACAACCAGGAAAGAGTCCCATCATCAACCCTGAAAATTTCACAAATGTCTAGAACACAAAGAAGATGGAACCATATTGATGGATAAAGCTGAGCAGGAATATCTATCCCCCAAAAACACATACAGGAAAAAGAACTAGCCTGGAGGTGGAGGTGCCCTTCCCAGCAAAACTCTGGAAAGACTCTCAAATCAGAGGTGCAGCTACAAAAAATAGGGGTGACCTGTGGGGACATTAATTAAAGGCATTTCAAAGTTCAAAGTTCTGGAACATTCTCCCAAGGGCCCTCTGTTAAGTGATGTGGATTTGGTCATCCTCTTGGTTTCTGCAGGACATATTTTCATAATCACAATATTTTACATCTTGTGTATTGCTCCTCAGGGTTTCAAATCAACCTGCAGACAAAACCTGGAAGTCCTAGAACATGCATCTTGCAAACCTGGAAAAGATAAAGCATATATTATAGCTCAGGGAAGGGAGACAGGGAAGGTGGAGAGGGGAGGGAAGCGCAGGTGTGTGCTCTTGCCTCTGGCATATCATCCATGCAATGAACAGGAAGTCCTGTGTCAGAGCCGTCTGGGCCCCAGGAGGCAATGGAGAGAGACAAGGAGCTAAAGGGACAAATTATTCTAATGGTGAGGCAATTCATTGTGCCCAAAAGTTGATGAAATACAACATAAAGATTAAGGTATATTATTTAAGACTGAAAGTAACTGCAAGATTATTGAAGATAATAATACTATGTACAAAAATCCATAGAAGAGCAGAGATAGTGTAAATGTGCTAAAATCTCTGTCATAGCAGGGGGAAAATGTGTGCAGTTGAAATTGGACAAATTCAATAAACAGAAGTATAAGGGAGTTATCTAAGTTTGTAGTAGGAATCACCAGAACTGAAACCTGACATGGTGAAGGAGCTACATCCGGGGCATGGGCCCCAGGCTTGGGGCAGGAGAGAGAGACTTCCTTTCCACCAGCCCTTGATGGTTCTGGGAGTGGGGGTGGGAAGCTTTTGTTCCTATGCATATAAATAAATATTATACATAAATAAATACAGTAGTCAAAAAAAACTTTACAGACTCTGGGAAAAATGTAAACCACATATTTTCATTCCCATTTTGTACATGAAGAACCAGAAACCAGCCTGGACTTGTGGCTAGAAATCAAGTCTATTGAAGGATGGCTCCAAGCTCCCCACTTCCCTAAGCCTTCTCCTTCCAGAAGCAGACCGACGGAGCTTTGAGTGCTTGATTCAGTGCATGAACATTGGGCTCCCCACTATTCTTCTTTAGACCTAGAGTAAATTTGACCACCACCCCATGGCCCTGCTATGGGCACAGGCTAATCCCCTCCCAGGGCCTGGTATGTAACAGGCCTTCCAAAATGTCAGCTTGTTTCCTTTCTGTTTTTATTTTAACCTGTCCATCATTTGGAACATTGATACCATTTGTCAATCATGTTGTCTTCTTATCACTTTATGTGGTTATCACTAATCCTGATAAATGAGATTTATCACTCATTCTAGTAAACGAGTCTGGAAATTCATGCTAACGTGCAGGCTTGGCCCTATCAAAGGGCTTGTCTTGACATAGAAAGGTAGAGAATGTCAAGTTGACAACATTCGGCAGGAGGACGTGATTCCATTGATACATCCAACCAACACCCAAAGTAGGTGAGTTTATGGGTGCGTGGTGAGAGGGGTCACGGGAAAGGCTTTTACCCGTACCCCTCAATACCCTATTCTCACTTGCCACACTGAGATAGCACCCTCAGAGTCACTCCTTTGGACTCTGAAGAATTTTGTATTTCTCTGGTCCCCTATTCAAGTGCATGTGTCCCTGGCCACAACCATCCAGAAAGAGTGGCTGTTCAGCTAAGAGTACAGTCTCTGGGGACTAGACCCCAGGGAGGGACCTGGGAATGGGTGGAGAAGAAGAGAGAGGAAGGGAAGCAGAGAAGAACCAAAGGGGAAGGCAGGCAGTGGGAAGGTACCACCCCCAAGGATCAGCCCTTCCTCCTGAAGGCAAAGACACGCATGAATGGCTTATAGCTTATACCCCACTGTACTCACTGAACCAAACACCCGTTGTGTGCAAATAGCCCCTGGGCTAATACTTCTTCAGCATTAGCTCATTTTGTCCTCACAGCCACCTCAGGAGGGTGTCGTTATCATTTCCATTTTACAAGTAGAAAAACTGAGGCACAGAGACGCTGTCATACCCAAGCCACCCAGCTGTGACAGAACCAGGAGCAGTGCCCAGACAGCTTGACGCCAATGCCATGTTTACACTTTATCACATTTAATAAAAGCCTGTCAGGGAACTCCTGTTTTCAAGAACTGCTAGCTTCCAAGTTCTGCCTTTCAGAGTCAGTGAGACAATAAGAATTTGTTTACTGTATGTAAGAGCACTGCTCTAAAACTAACTTAGTAGATTTATTTTCTGTCACTGCAGAGCACAGAACTAGAACTGAAGGCTGAGATTTACAGGAGGCAGATTGTAGTTCAACATAGGAAGCATAATGCAAGAAAAAGGCTGCTATGGTTGGTAATGAGCTCCCCATCAGTGGCGGTATTGCCACTTCAGCAGCCCCAGGCCAGGGATGGTCTATGCCCTGGGGGAAATTTGGAAGAGACAGAATCAAAGCCTTTCCTGTCAATTCAAATACACTTCTGCAGATGCATGATAAGTAAGACCCAATCAAGAGTGTACAGTGTGATTCTCAGACGTTCCAATATCACCTTTAGAGAGTTTCTTCAGAGAGGAATTTGATAAAGAACAGGACAAGGTTCTTTCCAGTCATTTCCTATATGTCCATTCTGACGTGCACATTTACTCTTTGTGTTCTCTGCTTCCAGAGAATGCTATGAAGATTCAGGCTTATTAAAAAAAAAGGAAAGAAAAAACACATGTATAATATGTTTTATGTCTTTGCCTCCACAGAGGAAATGCTCTGTGTTACTGTAAATAATGATTTGCAGGTCAGTGAAGGTCGTTAAATGGCCCTGATGCTTTTTCTCACTTCCTTCCAGACTCTCGAAATTACTGCCGCTCTGAACCCAGCAGGCAGCGATGCCTATCTCTCTGTCCAGGAAATGACAGTAATATGGTACCCTCATGTCACTGCAGTGACAATCTGCATGCCTGCCCTGAACCCATATCAGAGTCATTCCTGTCCTCCCATTGAAACAGCCACATGGGAACTCAGCAAGTTATGGCCCAAAAGACCAAAGGCTGTGGGTCATGCACCTGGGTTCTAAAGCTGGCTCCATGGCTCTCGGCGTAACTCAGAGCCAGTCACAGACACTCCTGGGCCTCGGTTTCTTCATCTGTAAAGCTGAGAGCACAATACTTCCTTTGACTAATAAATACCATCGCTATGAGAATTCATGCTTTTATTCAATCCTGCATTCTAAATATTTATGGGTCATCACGGAGTGTCTGGCCTTGCTATGGTCCTGTTGGGGGTGTGGGTGGCAGAGTAATGGTAAATAAAACAGGCCAAAGTCTCTCACTCCCTAGAGCACCACTGAGGAGGCAGATAAAAAAGCGTATAAGCCAAGTATACAAAATTTCTAATAGTGGTAAGTGCTTCGGGGAAAATAAAGCAGGAAGAAGGCTGGGGCTACTGGAGAGTGGTCAGGGAGGGCATCAGAGAGTGTGTTATTGGGCCTTGGACTCAAAGGAAGCAAGGAAACAGGCCCAGAGAACAGCTGAGGGAAGGGCACTCCAAGCTGCGGGAACAGCACAGGCAGAGGCCCTGAAGCAAGGGTGAGCTTGCCTGTTTAAAGGCCAGCACGGCCAGGGCAGGGCCCCTGGGGGAGCGCAGTAACTCTGAGAGCCCAGGAAGGGGGGCCAGACAGGGTAGGGCCTTGGACTCTCAGTAGGATGGGAGCCACTGGAGGGTTTTCAGCAGAGGAGAGACATCATCTGACTTGACTCTTAAAAAGAATCTCTCCGGTTGCTGTGTTTAAAAAAGCAAATCAAATGAAATATTTTCCAGGTTATTTTGAAAAGCATCAAGTGTAGCATGAAAATGAAGTACAGTCAAAATCTCAGCCCTCCAGAGCCCTCAGAGAACAAGATGTCTGGAGACCTGGTGTGGCGGATTACAAAGGACCACACATCTGTTGTCACTTTCCCCGCGGAGAGCTGGAGTTCACTGCTCCTCCCTTAAGTCTTGTGGGTCCTGCAGCTGCTTATCACATCAGATGCGGAGGGGGTGGCCCTGGGCCTGGCCTAAGCTGCCCGTAAAGGGCTAGTTCAGGGAAAGAGCTCAAGCCCCAGCTCCCAGGCCGGCCTTCGCTCACCTACTTCTCAAGAACCATTCTCTGTTGTGGTCTGTAGGTCCCCAGTGAGGCCAGGAAGCCCAAGAAATCCATTCCTATGAGACATTTGCAGCACAGGGGAGGTGCTGTGTTCTGCTCCACCGCTTACCAGCCATAGGATACAGGTGAGTTGCTTAAGCTCCCTGACCCTAGTTTATTCAGGATAGTAAGGTCCACTACCGGGACCTTTATTTGTTATGACAAATAAATAAGATAATACATGTTGAATACCTAGCCTGGCATCTGACACTCATTTCATTACTGTCGTTGCTTTGCTGTGCCCTGTGTCAAGCCTGGCCCTAACACAATGTGTGGGCCTCCCCATGTGGGTGGATTCAAGCCTTTCTTTCTCCCTGTAATTTTACCAACTTGGTTGGAATGTTCCGCCTCTAGACCCTCCCCTCTTGGGGATGGGATCTCAAGGGCTGGAGACTGGGAAGGCATCTACTAAGGTGTGTATAGCCTATGGGAGGGGCTCTGGGGGAACCCTGCCAGAATAGAATCCACTGTTGCTGACTCCTGCTTAGGGGACCCTCTGCTGGGCAAGGGCTTCCCTGGGGATGGAGAAGAATGCTGGTTTGCCAGAAAGTGAACGTTTGGAGAAGGGACACAACCCTAGAAGCCAGCCATGAGATGAAAATGCCTCCCATCCTGTCCCTTCCCTGTCAGTTCCCTGGGGACTGTGAGGCCCCCAATACTTGTTTTGGAGAGAATTTCAGTCAGTGCTCAGAGGAAAGAGGGGGAAAAAAAAAGAACGCCAGTAAATCAATAACAGATTTTTCTTCCCATCAGCTGGTTTAAAGTATTGAGCCAATGTCAACTGATCTAGAATTTCTAAGTTGTAAATAAAAAATTGAATGGTAAGATTTTTATCTGAGCTGCTTCATGAAAGCCACTATTCAGAGTCCCAGTTTATCACACTCCTCACGTAGTCTGAGCTAAGGAAATTCAGTGGGCAAGTTTTCATTTCTATCTGGCTCGGGCTATGTGCTTGGATATGGCACTGCTAATGGATCTTCTTGTTTCTTCTCTGACTTATTTCTCTCAACAGATTTCTTGTACCCTGAGCTAATCATACAGAAACAGACCAATGAAGTATATAGACAGGTCATTGAACAGCCTCTTTGTTCAGGATTCAATAGTCAATCAAGATGCTCTGTGTTATACCAGGTACTGTGGAGAATCATAGTAACAACAACACTAATAGTAATGACAGTCATTATTTATTGAGCAACACCTACTATCTGCCAGGCACTGAACTAGACACTTGTCTGAACTTATTTCTGTTCTTCTCAAAAATGGACAAAATGGTTGTCATTATTCCCATTTCATACCCAGATAAACTGAGACTTAAAGAAGTCAGGTAAGTTGCTCAAAGCTGTACAACTAGTGAACATAAAGAACTATGATAATTCCCTTGTTCCTCAAAAAGACTTAAGAAACACTACCTCTCATCAATTTTCCAGGGATGTTCTCCTACGCTTAGCCATGCATTGACATTCATTCAACCAATAAACATGAATAAAACACTTACTATGTGTATCTGCAAATACAACATTGGCAACAATACATAGGACATTTATTCAACTTCATGGCGCATAATGGAAGGTCAGAGAAGGAGGACATCATGGGCTGGAGGAGACGGAAAGTTTCACTGAAAGAGTGAAACTTGAGTTGGTTCTTGAAAGATGAAAAAAAGATAATCAAAGGGCCTTCTAGTCAGGGGAGTAGGACAAGCAAAGGCACTGAGACCCAAGTAAGCATGACAGGAGGAAGTATGTTGGAAGGAAGTATAAATAAGTTCTACGCGGTAGAATGAGACAGTTCCCACTCCCTAGAGGGATTGGGCAGATAGATGGCATTTGTCTAGGAATTTAATTGGGCTGTTAAGAATGATAATTCCCATGATTCAAATTCCTTTTCAGAAGGTCTGCGAGTATATTTAAAAACTGTTTGGGAAAAAAGAAAACAGCAACAAGTAAACAACATTGTGCTAAGTTCTTGAGTCAGTAACTCTGCCGTGAGAGTGACAGTCTATCAAATAATGTGGTGGTTAAGACAACGTTTCCATCCCTCTTTGTGGGTTGAAACTGTAATTTCTCTGAAAATTGATCTTTGTCTCAGAAGATGTGTGTGTGTGTGTGTGTGTGTGTGTGTGTGTGTGTGTGTGTGTGTATCTGTTCCAACCACACTCCAGAAAACTGGACAAATAAAAAAGTGTAACTGCCCCTTACCTTGATGCGGAAAGCAGCACAGGGACCAGAATTGTATCCACATCCCCAGTGGATTCGTCGGAAGGTCTTGCAATGTCAAAGACCAAGGAGCAACGACTTACTGCCTACTTCCCCTTCAGTCACCTCCAAGAAGGCAGATTATTCCAGATTCAGTAACTGATTGAGAGGAAAACTCCTGTCGGATGAGAGAAATCCCTCCAGGTAGAGTGGCACTTTCCAAAACATAGGAATATACACAATGACAGTGGAAGAAGAGAGGTGCTCTTGGAATGAGGCAGAGACTCGGGGACAAAGACATGAAGGCAAGATCCAGAACTGGGAGCACTTTCAAGGGGAGCATGCTAAGATGCTTTGACTTGTGGATACCCTTGCACTAGGGAAAATCAAGATATAGGTACAGTTTTGAATTGTTTTCCTTTGTGACAGAACCTGTTAGCTGTCTTCCTTGTGCCCCTTTCCATCATAAAAAGTAATTTCTGGAAAGTAACTGCTCCATCAGAGGCCTCATTTCCCAGCTCCCCTTGCCTCTGAGGAGGGCCATGTGGAAAGTCATGGGGAGTCTTCCAGGGCATGGGAAAATCTTATTCTTTCAAATCCTCTCTTGCTTCTTCATAGGGAATCCATTGCTAATAATATTTCAGTAGATAGATTTCAGGATAATAACAGCACACTAAAATTAGTCATTTACAGTTTCAAGTGTTTGTCTGCATGCATGATGTCACTGGATCCCAATCAGCACACCTGCTATTGCCCCCATTTCAGAAACAAGGAAACTGAGATTCGTATCGTAACAAAATCTGTTAAGTGGTGTAGCCATACCCGGAGCTGACACACCACTGAATAGAGGCTCTGTAAGAGAGGGCTAGTGGGTCACCCCCAGTTACATGGCTTTTCTTCACTCCTTGCTGCTGTCACACTCACGGTACCCAGCTTCATCACCTTCAGGGGATTCCCACTGAAACAATTCTCCCATTTTCACACTCAAATAGGCGAAAGACCCAGGAGAGATCCCTGTTGCCTGCAGTTTAGCTTTGAATCCCAAATCAAATGACAATGGGAAATGTAGAAAGCAGTTTAAACTGAAGTCAAAAAGTCATGGCAATTGGCTAAATCTCTGAATATAGGAGTTTTTGCTCAGGGTAGTTGTCCAGCTCTAGGAAATGGAGCCACAAAATGACATCTCTAGTCATACATTACATGTCTTCATTCAGTCAATGAATGTGGTTTTCAACCTTTTTTTTTCTTTAGAATTCGCCTAAGGAATCTTTTTAGACATTTTTACTCAATCACCCCATGAAAATGTAATGACACAAATGAACTGTGTATTTATGTACTGTGCCCCTTAGAAACCATTTCTAAGATTTTTTTCATACCCCTACCCCAAGAATCATTTTTGCCCCTTGGGGTATTGTCACCTCCCTTGAGAATGCAGGGTTTAGAGGACTTACTATGTGTGAAGGATATAAAGTAAGGAAAGCAGACCTGGTGCCTGCATTCAGAAGCTTCAGTCCAATATGCAGTAGGCTGTGTCTTGCATCATCCACAATCCTAGTGAAAGAGAGAAACCAGAGGCCTGGGTTCATTTCTGCCTAAACCGCAAAAGGCATTTAAGACCCTTCTCAATCCAGAATTTAGTAGCATTAGGCTGGGTCTCAGTTCTGAGCCATCATCACTGGGGATTCTATATACAAAAAAGACTGGCAAAGGCTGTGGCCTATGTGGATATATGGTTGGGAGGCATTCACCACACATTGATGGCACGAAGAATAATTTTAGCTAAAAAAAAAACCGTTTATAATGAAACACAAGACAGAATGGAGCAAAGTCCTCCAAAAAAATTTTAAAAATGGTTTTTTTCAATCACTTCTATTGAAAAACCATTCAGTGGGATTTAAATAGCCGGCCCTGCTCAAGATAATGTTTCACTTTCTCTAACGGCAAAGAAATTTGAAGCTAAAAAGCCAACTGCTACTTCATTACTTTCATGGAAATCCCCTCAAGTTCTATGATCTACTCAACCATAGGCTTATAAGTTGAGTCACAAAAAGGTAACAAACTCTAAGAAAGGGACTGAATGTGAAAATCATTCCATTTCACTTTGGCACCTTAGAACATGCTATTTTAATGCTGCAGGTGGGAGTGGGGGAGAAAATTAAACACGGGCCATGTTGCTTCATTCAGCAAATATTTATTAAGTGCTGTTATGTGCCAGCCACCATGTTAGGTGTTTAAAAAAAAGTCCCTTAGGGAAAGAAGTGGCACTTCTCTCATTCCTATAGAATGTCTGGTCTTGTACTTCCTGGGTGGAGGATCTGATATCCATTATTAGAAAATTATCACATGGGGAGCAGGAGACCTGAGTGCCAGATCCGCTTTTGGGTCTACCTGTGTGAACCTCTGTCGGTGACCTAATGTCTCTGGGACTTGATCTTCCCATTTGTAAAAATTAAGGGGTTATACTAAATGGTGGTTCTCAACGATGGCTCTCACCTGGGGACCTCCCTCCAAGGATATGCTGATGTTGAGTCCTAGCACCACGTGTCTCAAAAATCTCTGAAGGTGGGGCTTGAGGGTGGGTGTTTTTTTTTTTTTGAGGGTGGGTGTTTTTTAAAAGCTCCCCACAGTGAGTCTTCCAGCTCTATCTTCTTTATTAAAGACTAAAGACAAAACCCTCAAAAGAGACTCACCTAAAAACGAGATGGCAGCCCTGCCATCCTGACTGTGGGCAAAATCAATGAAAAGAAAAGGACAAGGTTTGCCTTTACTACTTCCAGTCCCTGTTTTAGCACATTTATGCTTTCCTTTTTCCTTCCCCCATTACCATCTGTTTCCTGACTCCCTTTCTCTCTTGATCCACTATGGCCTAATGCCTGCTGTACTTCCCTTCTGCTTTTGGTGAAATATAAGGTAGCATTTATTTGCAGCTAACAAAGAATTCATCCCAAGAGTTCCTGCTCTTAGGCAGGATAATCTGAAGCATAAAATGAAAGGCCCTAGAACCCTGAGAAAGCAATCACAGGCCTCAGGCAAATAGGTTGGGACCCTTCTAGGAAGAGTCGGGGAGCAAGGCCCAAAGCCGACACTGTCAAGTGGTATCTTCCCTGGCTGCGTGGAAGACTCATAGGCCCTTTACCCGCAGTGCAAAGTCAGACAAAACTGCTCTAGGCTTTAACCTAAAAAGCTAAGAAGTTTAGAATAGCTTGAGAAGTTTTATGGTCAAACATTTCCACCAATGCTCAGCTTCCTAGATGATCAGGGACACTTTTTCATGATGTATGCCAATTTGTGGGTATATCCCTGCAAAAAAAAAATGGAAATTCCATTAAATTGACACATCCCTTTAAAGATGCCCATGCACAGAAAACCCCAGGCGCCCTTGTAAAATCTAGTTATTTTATCTGCCTGGAAACACAGATACTGAGCTGCCTTAAATCACAGTAACTTGAACATAAAAGTTATTCAATTAATGTTCCCTTCTCCTTCTTATGAAAGAACGATATCTTATACTGTCTAAGTTAAAATGGGGCATTTTTGCTCAAGGCTTTTCTTTCAACCCAAAACCCAAAACCCTTCAAGAGTTAAAAAAAGTTCCCACTCAGCTTTTATTCTCTATCACTTAGAGAGTAGTTGGCACTAGAGTGAATGAATGAATGAATTGCCCCCTCAAAGGAAACTTCTATCATTTTTCTCTTGTATAAACTTGATGTTCCCAAAACTGCATTATTTGCCACCACAAGAAGATTCAGACTACTTCAAGATTAAATAATTCTACGACCCTGCCAAATGGGTACTGTGTCCAAATGACACCCTCACTGCCCTTGCCATATACCTCCTGAAGCCATTGCCCACAGTGGTGGTGTGGCCCCTATGACACCCTTACAAAGAACTTCCTACTGTGGGTGTTCTATCTGGCCCCATGAAAGCGCCCTGAAGTCTTAGTAAGAGAAGGTTAGTTATCCATTCAGATCACATTCATCAAACGATTTTAAAATTTTTATTTTGAAGTAATTATATATTCATAGGAAGTTATAAAAATGTACAGAGAGGTTCCATATATCCTTGACCAAATTTATCCAACTCACCAAACCAATATGCAGTTTGGCAGTATAACTTTTATCAAGTCTATTCATGTGAGAAAATGGAAAATAGGGTCCCAACAGTCCTGTTTGCCCAGAACTGAGGGCGTTCTCAGAACATAGCACTCCCAGTTTTAAAACCAGGACAGTCTTAGGCAAACTGAGATGAAATGGTCACCCTAAACATACCCAAATAAAACTGCTAAGCAAGCAAAATTTTGAGGACTATATCCCCACTGCTCTATTTTTTTTTTTTGCCTCTTCTAAAATTCTCCTAAAAGCTTTCTAAGGCCCCGACTAAGGCCTCTGGCTATTTAATTTCTCCTCTTTGAGGACCCTCACCTCCCACTCATTGGATCTATCTTTCCTGCCACATCTCTATTTTAGAATTATCCCCTCATATTTTCCTGAAAATCCCTTTAGCTATCAAAATTTGTATTTTCTCAGCTCCCACGGCTGGTCTCAGTAAGTTATTGGGAGAACAAGCCTCCCGTTCCATGCCGTGCAGAGAGCCCGACCGGAAGGCCAGGTGTGCAGAGAGCCCGACTGGAAGGCCAGGTGTGCAGAGAGCCCGACTGGAAGGCCAGGTGCCGCTCTCTTCCTCCCCTGCCACCAGTTGGCTGAGCGCCTTCGTGCGGATCATCTTCCAGCCCTGGACTCCTTACTTCAAAAATAAGAGAACAGATCGAAACCGGGTTTTCTCACCCTACCTTCACTGCTCACTTTTGGGCCGATTATTTTTGTGGAGCCGGTGCTGTGAGTTGTGGGATACTCGGCAGCTTTCCTGGCCTACGTCCCCTAGATGCCAGAAGCATCCCTGAGCTGTGACGATCAAACACATCCCCAGACGTTACCGAATGTCCCTACGGGGTAAAATCAGCCCTAGTTGAGGAATGGTCTAAAATATTTTTTAACTCATTTCCAGTTCTGAAAGCATTTAATATAAATTAATCCCCAGTGAATCAAGAGTAATTAAATGTTTTTCCCGCGAACTTCCCAGGACCATTTGCATTTTCAAAGTATTACCTATTTGGAAAAAAGTCCAGAAGCATCTCCGCCGAAATATTAAAAGCAGCTCTATGTTGGGGTAGTAGAGGTTTACATTTCCCTTTTCTTCTTCGCCTTTGCTCCTTTCCCTTACCCCTCTCACCACTGCCCCCAGCCTTATTCATATTGTTCCTCTTTATTTTTTGGTTTGATCTACATGATCATCAAGACCTGAGTTTGTTTGTTTTTTTAAACTGGGTGTTTTTCAGTCCAAATGAAATCGGTCAGTAGGTTTTCAGGCCAGCACCAGGGAGCATGGGCTTAGACAGGAGAGATTACAGTAAGCACAGGACTGCCCTAAGTCACGTCTTTGTGAGTTATTAGATGTTTTCATAGGGCTGTATTTGTTTTTGAAATTTTTATGATGTATTTATCCTAGTCAGATTGTTTTGGCAAAACAAACAAAAATTTTCAGAATACTTTTCACACCAGAAGCATCCCTTCAGTTCAGGATACCACAGCTGGTGCTAACAAAACCTCATCAATGCTCACCTCCCAGAAGCACAGTCAACCAAAACCATGGGCCTCTGACACAGGGCCTACCTGGCTCAGGGACAGTCCTGGAGAAGGGACTTCTTGGGAAAATCTAAAACACTGCCAAAAGCTTTTGGATTTTCTATTTCATACAAATATGCTAAAGTTTGACTGAATCCATATGAAATTGTGGATAGCTAACTGTTTCTGACCTACAAAACCAATTTCATATGCTTTTCCTCTAATAGTACTCAGTAAGCATCAAATAGATGAATAATCACACCTCTCAGCCCTGAGTGCCCTCTAGATGCCTTGAAATAGAAAGACAAGGAGGTGGAGCTAAGGCTTGTGGGAAAACAAGGTAGGAACCCTGGCCTCTAAATGAGTAGGGGTCCACTGGGGAGGATGGGGACCCCACAGCTGACTTGGTCCATGACGTCACCATGAGGGAAAGGATGAGAACCGTGACTCTGTTCTGGGCACCTTGCAAGCTCCATGAGGGCGGAAACCATCTGCTATTACACATGTCAAAGACTCACTCTGTGCCCTCATGCCGCATTACACACAGCAAGGACCCCATAATCACTACTGACAGGTTTTGTGAGTAGGAACATCTGAGTCATATCTGATGATGAAGTGACTCATCCTGACCTTCGTTCGTTCATGGATTATTTCATCCAAAGTGTATACTTAGTATTTGCAAAGAAAAATGCTAGATAATGTGGTTGGTTTAATAATGTCCCAGCTCTCAAGATATTTCCAGCCTATGCAAATTGGGTCTAAAGAAGTGGTTTCAACTCAAAGATCCAAGTGCAATGTGGTTCCAACTGAATGACTTTATCATTGAAATAAGTGGACTGGGGGAAATCCCTTGAGGCCATGTTCATGACCCCAGTGTCTCTGACAAATGACAGTACCCAGTTAAAGCGAAGGAAAAAGTCTACTGGGAAGAAAAAAATATGTTTACTTCATTAATGACTTAATCTGCTCATGCTCAGCAACTCATTTTTGGATTCTCAAAAACCACAAATTTGTCCCTACTGTGAAAAATACACAATAGCAGCAAATGCTCCAAAAATATTCCAATATGCTGAAGTCAGAGAGAAGCAATGAGGGGTGCTAATTCTAAATCTTTTGGATTGTTTTTGGAGTGTTTTTTCCCATAGAATTTATGGTTTTGGAGCAGAATTGATTTGAATCAGGCCTTCCCATTGGTGAAAAGCCAATTAGATTCATTTCAAATGATTGGAGCTACTAGCTCTGCTGGAGGTGAGTAGAATAAATAAATCATTACTTAAGGAGAAGGTGTTCTTCTATTTTCTATAAGAATGTCAGCAAAATCCTCAAAGTCTGAAAATCTCATATGCTTTGATCATTTTCCTGTTTTTGCCTGACGGTGGCATTACGAATAGCTTCTTCCAACATGGCTTTGACTGGCATTCAATGACTGCCAGAAATTGGGCAGGGCAAGTTATAAGGATGCACAAACAGCCGCGTGTGGTCCTGCTCATTGGAACTCACTGATTCTCTTGGTCACCATGACTGAAAAACCTGTAACTTCAGCTGGTCCCTTTCTCTCACCCCAAGAGAACTTGGCCTGCCCTATCTCGCTTGTCTACTCTCTTCTTTGGCATCCGAGATGGCCACAGAGAAACAAGATTACTGGCGGACAGAAGGAACTCCAGGGCAGGGCAAAGGTCAGGAGGAAAGCTCACCTCCCACCTTTCTGCCTCTACGGTCCCTAGAGCCAGTCATGTCCTCATCTACAGTCACAGAGGCTAACGTAGGTAACACTGAAACTGCTTCAGGGTTTAGTTTTCTGTAGTTCTATGGCCAGTTATGAAAAAAGTGTGCCTCTTTTCTTTTGTTCTCCCTTTTTTTTCTTCCTTTCCTTCCTTTCAAGTCTCCACCTCTTCCCCACCCCGCCTCTCTTCTCCACAGGGCTTGTTGAAGGCTGGCAAATGCTTCCCAGAAGCCAACTAGAAGTCATTACCAGAAGCACTGCCGCTAAACAGAGGGAAATGTTTAGGTAAGCATTATAATGGGCATGGAAATAAAGAGACCACAATTCAAAGCAGAAGTCATCGTGGATGAGAATGCACATGTTGGGCCTGGGTGTATGAGACACGGACAGGACAGTGCTGTGCTGGCGAATCCCCGGGCTTGTGTTTTCTTAATGCCAGGAGTGATTTATTTTCTGGTAAACAGTTTTGCTCAAGTAGGGCATCCAATTACTACAAACCTTGTTTGGTATAAAAACTAACTGCACAGAAAAATATTGCCTTTGCAAGGTTTAACTGGTTGTTAATCCAAACATGTGGCAGAGCTGGAATTCCAGGGCTCAAAATATCCTCCCGATTCTCAGCAGCATCTGAACGTCCAGAGGAGATTATAATCATCACACTCGATGAGGCGTGACTCAGGGGTAGCGTATGGAAAGAGGACATTTCCAGAAAAACCGTGGTATGGAAACCAAGCCCGCTGGGGGAGGCGAGCCTTCCCTTAGGTAGAGGTCCTGCTCAGCTCCTTTGAAGTATGAGGTCGTGCTGCTTTGGGAAAATGAAAACAAGTTATTTAAATCCTCCTTTCTGCACAAATCTCCTCTTCACATACATACAGCTCTGTTCCCTGGGAAGTTTCATCACCTTAAGAAATATATTTAAAACAGACACGAGTAAGAGTGTCCTTTTATAGGAAAAGCAAAGCTCTAGGCTTTTATTTTTTGAACACAAAAACATTTCATCGTCTCTTTCAGATTCTCTGCATTTGCCTCTCAGCATCCATTAGAACTAATTGTCACACTTCAAATAGTTTGTTTTTAAGTAAAGAAAGCTTAAAAGAACTCAAGAAAGAAAAATGAGAGAGAAAGAGGGAGAGGAAAATCTAGTCATCAAGAAAATCAGAAAATCTAGTTTCCATGTCAAAAAAATGTTTTGAAAAGAGAAAGAGAGGAGATAGTTTAACATCCAAGTCTCCCCATCCCCTACACCTTTTCCACGGGGTTTCCCACCGTGCTGATGGCTTTCGGCTGCCTCTGATGTGTCCGGCGACCATGTATTGTGAGCTCTGCAAATGCACCCACAGCCTGCATGTCCCGGAGGATTTGTTTAAAATACTTCTCCTGTTTCAAGGTGGCAGTTGGCAGTCAGAAAGATCCTCAACCAGTCCAAAGGCACGTGAAGTGTCAGCTTACCCCTGCCCACAGACCAGCATCTCTGCCACAGGGCAGCGGGCTCCTGGCGTCCCGCGCTGGCTTCGCCGCCACAGGCAGCACGCTCAACTCACAGTCATGGCGCACCGAGGAGACTTGGCCTACGGGAACCGTCCGCTCGGCCATCCGCTCCCAGATAACTCAAGCATTCCACCATGTTGATTCACACTCATTTCAGAATCCCAAGGATGAGGATTTCATAATCTTCCTTGGTTATTTATTCCAAAGCCTTCAACCAAGATCTGCTTCTTCATCTCTAACTCATCTCCCCTGATGCGATTCCAGCGTCTCAGCTTTTTTTCTGTCTTCACTAGAAATGAAAAACAGCTGGACACCATCTTCTGCATAATAATTTGCCATAAACCGGGAGACCATTATTAAATCAGCGAGGTCCTGGTCTTCTCCAGGTTAAATGACACCAGTGCCTTCAGCCTTCCCTCATACTTGCTTATTTCCAGCTCTTACTATTTTTGTAATTCTCCGTGTCACTCAAATTGTCAAGCCCAAACTAGAAATTTTAGGAGGATTTGACTAATAGAAACTAAGTATGTATATGTATGTGTGTAACATTTACATTTATGCCACACTGAACTACATTTTAAACCAACAATACTCTTTCAGCTCTTACATGGTTTTGTCAGCCTTTTTCTGATCTGACAATATTTAGCAGAGGCATCAAAGTTTTACAAGATGGCCCATTCTAAAACAGTTAAACCCAAATCAAATAAAGAATCTCTAAACCGGGAATGTTTTCCATGAGCCAAGTTCACTAACAGTCTCGTTCTCGATTATTGAAATATTCATGTCTGAGCTAAAATACAATGTTTGCATCAGGAAATGTGAGGAAACAGGTCATTGAATCATGGATCTATGGGATGATATTTGATGGTATCATTTCCATCATCCAGACAGACTGCCAAGAATCAGATCTGCCTAGCATTCAATTGAGTTCAAGATTCAAGGCCCAGTATGTTTATTGGCATGCATTTTCTACTTCTTATCAGTCAAAAAGATGCTGCCGCATGAAAACATTTGAGATTAAATGACATTAACAAACCACTATCACTTTGTATGTCTTAGGCAAAGAAGTGTGTGAAAGAGGTATTGTTTTAGCATTGATCAGCTTGACATTAATAGTTAACCTGAATCTCTGTGTGAATCAAAAGCCCAAAAGCTTCCTGGACATTAAGTCTCAACTTTCAGTTCAGCCAACGTGAAAGCATGTTTAAGCACTTGTTCTCAGGAGGCAGCTATGATCGCCTCTCTCATCCACAGCGCAGCCTGTCCCCTAATTACAGAGGAGCCTCAGTTTACAGTCCGGGCTCTGCTTCCAGTGCTTTTCTGTTGCCAACTTTCCATGTTGCTGAAAAGTAAAAGCTATGCTCTCTCCACTCTTGTGTCTCTTTTTCCCTCAAGTCAACTGAGGTATCTCTTGCTTATTTTTTGTTTTCTATTTACCTCTCTCGCCAGCTGATTTGCCACCATGGCCAGGACCGTATCTAGCTTGTTTACAGGCCCTCCTCTCATGACTTGATCAAGGTTTGGGACTTGGTAACAAACTTATTTTTGTTTCTTTCAAGATTCTGGATCCCAAAATTGAGACTGTTTTGAACACAGACTTCAGCTGATTTCATCAAATGTTTCCAAGAAGCTATGCAGAGGTTTGCTTCCTGCATCCAGTCCCTTCATCCCATACCAACTCTTTTTCCCTTGGCTTTAGATAGAATATTTTTAAACCATCTCCATGCCCCTGAGAATTTATAAGGTTTATTCCCTTCCATTTCTTTCCTAGCTTATGCCCATAGTTAATTCTAGTTCTCCTTGCTAAAACTGAGAAAGAGGCAGGATTTTTCATTTCTCTTTGGTAGCAACTTCATTATGGACACACCTTGCAAAGATTTCTGTCCACCTGTCAGAACCCAGGCCAAACTATTTCCCATCATACAGATGCTCCGGTACCAGAACAAGGGTGGACCCACCCAGCAGGCTCTATGCAGGATCCAAGGTAGGACTGAGCTGGTCTACCTGTCTTGGAAAAGAACCATGGCCATTAGGGCCACCCACCTGATACTATCCTGGAGCTTTGGGCTGGCCTTTTAAGAGGGAAAGGGGAAAAAGAGAAAAAATAACAGCAAAACTGATCTCAGCACTACCCATGGAATCATTAATGTGGTTTCTAGCAAACTGCTCATAAAATTCATGGCAGCAGCTAATTGCTACCATGTTCTTCCTCATATACTCTCATATTAAATTTGAAAGAAAGGAAGAAAAGCCCTTTCAAAGCCATATTAATCCATGCACAGCAGTGGAATGCGTGATCTAAAGTGAGCCTTTCACATCACCACAGCTATGTGGGCTGGCTGTCAAATGGTGGATTTCATGTCACTCACAATACAATGAGCAATGTCTTTGCCAGCCCTGGCTCTGCCTGGGCCCAGCAACCCCCAACCCCTGCAGCCCTAGGCAGCAGGCCGTGCCGTGTGAGTGCACACCCGTGAGCATCAGCTCATGTGTGAGAGTGTGCATATCAGCCTCCAGGCCACGTCCAGGGAACTCAAGCTCAGTTTTGGCATGTATCTTTCTGCCTCCATCCCCCACACGTGTTTGCCTGAAAGTCCTCAGTAGAAGAGCTGTGGCCAGTGGCCAAATTGGCTGCGCCTTTTCACTGCATATGCCGTGCCATTTGCTAAGACCAGCCTTGCCTGGAGGCAGCTCTTGCAAGGATTTAAAGAACCACAAACTCACCAGGCCTGTCATACTTCCTGGACCTCTCACTAGTGGAAGGCTCCTATTGGAATTAATTATTCCAAGGGTCACTGGGACTGGGCTGCTCCTCAGCTGGTCTGCACTGTTGCAGCATCACTGATTGCTACGGTCAGCTTCTGTTTTGATTGGCCATGCTGTCTATTCAGACTGGGTGTGGAGTCCATCCAATTGGTCTTGGCGTCCCTTCTGATTGCTCCAGCCTCTGTCAAACTGATTGTCACATATCATAAATGTATTCCATGCAATAAATCTAGGCAAGAAACCAATATGTTCAAACAATAGATCAGAATAACTGAGTGACAACTGGTCAAAGACGTGACTAGGTCTACAACAAGCAGTGCATCTGAGAATTTCCTGCTGCTGTATGAGAATGCGACCCTCTTCCAGGAATACTGGAGATGCCATTGCAGAATCACTACACATTAATGTTTCTTTTCCCAATCCTGCCTAAGCAGGAAAGCTACAGAGCGACTAATGTTGGTTTCCCTCCTGGGAAAGCCTAAGCCCACAGCACCTTACTGGTGACTGCTTTATGTCTCCCACCTGCCCAGCCTTATATCCTGTAGGACCTGAACACTTTCTGTTACCACCCCAGACCCATTCTGGCCCCAGGTCAGCCCTAAGCAAGCCAGGCAGTGAATTAGAGGTCCCATTCCATTCAGTGGGTGTGTTTGGAATTCATATGGATTTAGTCATATAAACTGATGGCTCACAACAATGAGGTGAGCAGTCTGTGTCCACCATACATCTAGCATCAACCTGATCCCCCATCCTTGTTCTTCCATGGCCCGTTATTTCTGCGGGGCTGGGTGCACTGCTCTGAACTGCAACCTCTTGACCTGAGGCACCACCCTCACTTAATAGTAGTGACACCCCCTCACCGCTAGAAGTCACTCAAACTCCCCCTCTTCTTCAGGTGGCTTCTCCAGTCCCCTCATCCCTCTGCTGTTTTAAACAGGAAGAGCTCTGCAGTCATGGAGTCTCAGGACAGAGTCAGAGCCCAGTCTCAGGCTGTGAGGCTGCGGGTGGGAGGAGATGAAATCGGCATGAACGTGACCGATGTTCTCTTTCTCTAGGGTTCCCCTTTTCGTGTGCACCCTCACTATGAGGGTGGAGAGAGTGAAACCATATATAGGCCCAAGGGGGAAGAGGCCAAGGGACCTGACTTTAGGCCTTGGAATAGAGGAGAAAAAATAGGGTCCTTATAGTTTGCATATGACTCAGCCCAGTGCCCCAGGAATGACACTAGATAAGAATATAGGGCCAAAGTCTGAGTTAGAAATAAAGCATGTTCTCTTTGGGCCTCTCTCTCAGGAGCCTATGGCAATAATAAGCCACTGGCTGAGTATTAGAGTTTCATAATCTTGGGCAAATTTATTTCAATGAACACATGGCTCTAGCCAGGCCTCTTTCCCTAGGTCCAGGGGCCTATTTACCATCCTCTTCCCCATTGGCTGGGGTTCTGTTTCTAATAGACAGAAGTTCCCAGGTGCACAAGGCACTTGCCCTCCAGTCAAAGCACATTGCCGCTGTCCAAATAGTCTTGCTGCTGAGCCACACACACCATATTGGCATCCTAGGGTGTTTACATCAAGACTTTACATCAATACACATTCAGCCCAAGTTCAGACATCAACACCAGGACACACACTCAGCCTTCCTCCTTGAGGGCCAGTCCTAAGGTCGACTTCCCACATCCTGACATGCCCCCCTCTTCTGCCGCCCTATCATGCAAATTTCAGCCTCCCTTGAAGCCGTGGCAGTAGAACTGCTTGATGTATGTCCAAGTGGAATTGTTGTCCCTGAACACTGCTGCATGTTTTTTATTGTGTCAGAAGAAATTAGCAAGACATGAGAAAATTATCTTGCAAATTAAATTCCCAGTGGACTAGGGCTCAAGCAATAGTGTTTATGAAAGTCTGTTAAGAGACATTGATTTTAGATTGTCTACTATTGAGAAAGAAGGGTTTACATAAATCACACAACCCAAATGATCCCAGGTCTACAACCTTTGGGTGTTACCTTCTAGTATTTACATATAACAATTCAAGCCTTTATCCTTTAGCTGGGGAATTCAGTGACTCTCCAGTATTTCTCAGGATATTTATATTTATAGTCTTTTGGAGCTTGACTGTACCCATCAGCCCTCTACCCTAGTTCCTGGTTTCCCTCCACTCATCTCTGATTTCAGTCTGTGTTTTCCTCACTCACAACTCTGTCCCCAAGTGCAGATTAGCCTCCTTTTATTCTGCAGGGCAAACCTAACATTTGCCTTGTGTGGAACAGACTTTGAAGGCTTGGGGCTAACACAGTGGGATTAAAACAGAGGACAAGAAAAAGTTAAAGTTGGACATCAGATACTAATGGGAAAAAGGTTGATTATCTGAGCTTTTCATGAGGGCTTGGATGGCTACCACTGGGCTCCAGATCCTTCACAAATCAGAGTTCCTCTCTCATCACTTTTTTTTCCCCACGCCTCTGCCTGCAACACTACCTCCCTTTCTTCAGTGGTGAGTCCGTTTTCATAAAAATTCTGCAAAGCCCTTTTAGGCCCCTCTGATTCAAGTGTTTCCATTTAAATAAAACATGATGTATAATCAAAGGCTCATTAAAGTGTTTTTCATTTTGTTTTGTTTTTTAAAGAAGAGCAGCTCCCTACTTATTAGACCATCTGCCTTCCTTCCAGGAGGTGGCAGAACTATAACTTGAAAAGCAACACTTTTCTTTCTTTGGTTCCACTGTCATAGGTTAACCCCAGGATTTATTCCAATCACTATGGAGGGTTTTTACTGTTCTTAGTTTTCTTAAACATTTCCGAGTGAAGCTTAAAGGTGTCCTCATATCTTTAAGAGGGAGACCTCATTTACAAACTAAGATAGCCTTTTGTTTGATGCAGGAGTGGGAGAAGTTAAGATGATATCATGGATTATGTTCTCCTGGCTATCCCCCAAGTTTTGGTGGGGTGGGTTTTAAAATCAGAATTCAAAAGATGAGGGCTGTTTTTTAGAAAGGGAGACTGAAGTCAGGGAGACACACAGCTATGTTAGAGTTTACGAACCTGCTACTGAAGGGTTGCTGGAGAACACAGGAGTGAGGGGACAAGGACAGGAGGAAGGGTTTAGCTGTGGTGGCAGAAGGCTGTGGTCAGCTGGGTGGCTTAGGTGATGTTACCCAGATGCACATGGTGGAGATGCCAAGAGCCGAGCATCTGGCAAATGCTGGAATTTGAAGCTATTATTTCATGGCCTCGGGGGCCAAGC
This sequence comes from Manis javanica, assembly GCF_040802235.1. NCBI lineage: Eukaryota > Metazoa > Chordata > Mammalia > Pholidota > Manidae > Manis > Manis javanica. Next base: position 43,360,782 of record NC_133171.1, read on the forward strand.
TAGACACACGTCTCCTTGGAGTTGGGAAGATCTCAGAAAGGAGTAGGAGGCAGTCATCACTGTGACGGGAAATCATCTATTGATCACAAGTGAAAGAAAAGAGGGAAATGCCTCAGGTCATCTGAATGTTTTATTTGGGGTTTTATTTATTTTTAGCCCATGGTACTGATTTCTGTATCTCTTTTTAATAGTAGGGGACCTGGTGTAACTTTAAAAAAAATTCAAAATTGGTCTGGCCTGAAGCAATTTTTGAGAAGTTTATAATGCATTTGAAGCCAAAGAATCGCAGAGGAGACAGACAGTATAATGTCCCACGTGTGTTACAAATGTGTATATTCTAACTATGACTAATACAGATCTCAAGAAATCCCCTCTTAACTCGGTACAACATAGCCTTCTTGTGGTTTCAGTCCCTTCCCAAAATAACATGAGAACCACCCACATCAGACGGTGGAAGCAAGGGGTGCAGGGAGGGGGGTATTAGCAGAGGCATGGATCAACTTGGAGATACTTGCGAGGGCTTGGTGGCTTGTGAACTCCACTTTAAGTACTAGTTGATTTGATATTTGGGTTTTTTTCCTATTTTCAAATGAATCCTAAACTACACAGATCCTACATTTGACTAAGAGAATGACACAAAGATTCAAAGACACCGAGAGGATGACCATGCTTAATAGATATGGAAAGCAAGCCAGCAGATATGTTGCTCAATGCAGGCAGGCAGGAGGCTAAAGCACAGCCAATTCCTGGAGCAGCTCTGATTCCACACCCAGAATGCTGAAGTGGAAAGTTCCCAGGCATCCCTTCCTTTAACAGGAGTGGAATGACATCTCTACCTGGTCTAAAAAAAAGTAACGCATTGAAATAAACCAGTGTTCTTGCATAGGAAGCTCTGAGAAGAATATTTAAGAACTAGGGACAAAAGATGAGCATTAAGTAAAACATGAATATAACATAAATATACAAGTTTAGCTTAACTGGAAGAAGAGTGTCAAGGGGGTCAATGTCCTGATGGGGTGACCAGCCATGCCAGTTTGCCTGGACATGGGACTTTCAGTGCTAAAACTGCAAGAGTTCTAATAAACCAGAATGGTTGGTCACCTGGTCCACAAGCAATGAAGTTGGTGACAATGCAAGAGTCAAAAGAGATCTTTTGGTGGCAGGCATGGTCTGTGCAGTCAAGGAGAGGTCGAGGGGCTGCTTTCAGTGCCATATATTTGAAGGATGATACAGTGAAAGCAGAGCTTACTAACTCCTGCTTTGCTTTTGTTTTGTCTGGAAAGAAGAATGACCTTCAGGCCAAGAAGAATGAAATCAAAATTGGTTAATGGTCTACCAAAGATAAAGATGGATAGAGAGCTAATAAGAGTTGATCTAGCTGCTCTAAATGAAATCAAGAGTGCTAGCCCAGGAATTTTCACCCTAAAAGAAATGGCAATAGGAACTACCCAGCCCCTGAGGACAATATTTAAAGAAGAGTTCCCCAACTGGAGTGTGTTTGATGACCTTCTGGGAAGCTTGCTGAGTTGCAGGCTCCAGGCAACCCTGTTGGATGGTCATATGATAGGTCTCAAAGGTGGGGGTCTGCAATTTCAATAAACATTCCAAGTCATTCTCTTTAGTGGTCCACTCTTTGAGAAACACTCCTTTAAAGAACATTGGTGAGCAACTAATTGGTGAACAAACAATTAGCACCAACAATTAGTGAACAAATGGAAAGAAAAGATTAGAGATTTTAAAGAGAAGAAAAAATGTATATGCATGTATCTATATGTATATGCACGTGTACATAGTTTAATTTTCAAGTAAGGAATTTCTAAGATGGATTTCACAAAAGATGGCCTAATGAGCCACTTGCCAGTTCCTATCAGATGTAGACAGATGTCTCTCAGGCAGGACAGTGCAGCTGGTGGTGACACAGGTAGTCACATCATATGGTTTTCTGATGTCCAGACTCTCTAGAGACCTTTGGGCTGAACCATCTGTTTGGAGTCAATACCTCTACCCAAAAGAATGAGGTTCAGGGTAAAAATCAAAGACACCCTGGCAAACCAAAGCATAATATACATTTCACTTAGGTGTATTTTTGGTCACCAGTGGGCTAGACAGTTTCAGGTATGCAAATCAGAGTCCTGGAAATCACACCACTAAAAATGCCTCAGGTAGAACCTTCTTGCTACCCAGACAGCCTAAATTCTAATAATGGCATTTCCTTCCTATCTGGTTGCTAATTCTCTGAGATGCAAACAAAGAAGAAATGAGAGAAAAGAAATGATCTGCCAACTAACTCCATAGAAAAAACTCCTCCCAGATAAAGATTTTTTATCTCCTTTTAACTTTGGTTTTGGAAATAGTAGCTACATGTACATAGCACTTTAGTCCTCAATGAGGCCTTTCGTGTCCATTATTATCTCATTTCATCCACCCCTCACCCCCAACCTCCCAAGTAGGTAGGACAAATGATTTAATGACACCTGGACTCTATAGGCTGAGAGGGGGCAGAGCTCAAATAATCAGAGCTGGGGCTCAAACTCAGTCCCCTGATTGCAAATGAGAAACCACAGCCCTCTGTACTAGACAATCATCTCTGTGAATCTTTTGTGTAAAAAGGGGTAGCACAGATTACTTAACAAGTTAATTCTTCCATTGAAGAAATAGCTCAGACAGTTGTGGCGACTCTCCTGATCACTGTTATATTCGTGTTTGCTTTTTCTTAAGATTAACTTCATTATGTTCCTGAGCAGCAGAAGCCAACAAGTATCTGTAGGGAATTCGGGACTGGAAGGAGGCTCCCTCTTGGACGTCTTTCAAAACCCATCAAGGAACCTAATGGAAATTGAACCTGTCATTAATGAGACAGGGCAATTTGGCCCAGAGAAAACCACCTGCTAAAATGACTGTGTCAGAACTTCATGTACTCCCCACTGAAACAGAGCAAGGACCAGGTGCCAGAGGGCAGGGGCCACGTGGATAGACATTTATATGCTCCATGGTGACCAGCACAGGGTCACAGGCAGGATGGGTACCCAGGAAAGTCTATGGAATGAACAATTCAGAATGGTTACATGTTTCATCAGATAGAAAGAGGTGCAGAGAAAATGACTGAAGATAATAAATTAGGATCTGAGGGTTTTCATGGCATTTCCTTTCTATCTGGTTGCCAATTCTCTGAGATGCAAACAAAGAAGAAATGAGAGAAAAGAAATGATCTGCCAAAGAACTCTGCAGAAAAAAAATCCTCCCAGATTAAGACTTTTTATCTCCTCTTAACTTTGGTTTCGGAAGTAGTAGCTACATGTCGTCATAAGAACATTCTACTCTTTGTCCTCACAGATGACATTCTGTAATGGAAATGAGGACAAATTAAGCATCTTATTTCTCAGTAATTTATACAGAATCTGCCAGAGGAGGGTGGACAAGTAAAGCAATGAAATGAAAGTAGATTAACAACAGAGGGAAAACAATCCCTAAAATACTAGCCAGGAGAAAAAGCATTTTAGACTGCTTGTGAAATGATCTTCCTGGCTAACATGGAGTTGACTGTATGCTTAAGGGTTAAATGCATTACCAGCTGGCATATGACCTTAAGAAAGAAAGGGGGAGAGAGACCAGTGCTTCAGAAGTAGCTTGTTTAATAAAAATGATCTCCCCCTCACATTTCTGACACCACTGGGCAGTCACCCCATCCTGCCTCGGGTCACTAGATATGGCTCCATGAGGTCAGAGGAAATTATAGAAATCCATCATGACTGAGTTTTCTGAACTTGTTATTACTCGCTGTTTTTTATTTTCCAAACAATCCTTAAATTTAATTGCTTCATTGTAATGGATTAACCTTTGAGGTCCACGGTAGCATTTATATTGTGTTCAAAGGGAAAGTTGCAGGTTCTGAACCTGTTTTTGGAGTGTCCTTTATCAGACCAAAGTGTTCCTGCTCGGTTCAGGGTAACTCTGGATGTGGAGGTCACGTGGATGTCCAGGAAACACGAAGAGACTCTTATTTGGCAAGAAGGAATCAATGCACACCCACCATGCTGATTTCAAGATGAAGAGGTACAAACAATAGCCATGGGGACTGTCATTCTGCAAATAGATGTTACACTGGTTCTACAGGAGGGTCAGACGTGGATCTTAGCCTCCTGCCTCATTTATCTATCCCTTCTAGACCGTTCCCATTAGCAAGCAAATGGGCACTGTCTCCCATCTACAAAAACTGCCTCTCTTGGCTTCTGTTTCTTTGCCTATTCATTAAAAACAAAAATTTTAAAGGTATTTCTTAGACTTCTTTCCCACCATACTCAGGTTTCTTTTATTAGTCACCAGCAGTCTTCTGTGGAATCAGATTCAATGGACGGTTTCTTGGGCTCATGGTAATCACCTTTGAGGTGGCAATTTGATACAAGGGACTGCTCTCTCCCTCAAACACTGCTTCCTCCAGAGCCATGAAACCCACTCCCCTGGTTTTTCTCCTACCTTTCTCCTATCTTTTCTCTCCTTTCCATGTCCCTTCGCTGGTTCCACTTCTCCTACTTACCTATTAATGTCAGTGTTCTTTCTTGGGTTTTCTCATTGCTCTCTATCTTCCTTCCCTAAAAATTCTCATCTGTCCCTGTGGTTTTTAATGCCATCTCTCCACTGATAACTCTAAAATGAATATATCTAGCTTCTGACTTCTTTTCTGAACCTCAGACTAGCTTATTCACAACTTATCTGAACCAAATCTAAGTTCTTAAGTATTTACCATTTCAGCAAATGGTTCTACCCTTCCTCTACCTCCAATACACTGGTCAGTCCTTTTGATTCTACATCCAAAGTATATCTCAAATAAATCCACTTCCTTCTTCATCGTCCTTGGCATGACCTAGATGAAGCTGCCAACTAAGCCCAAGAGGCTCTGAACACTTGTTAAGGCTTCCAGCTTGGCTCCCTTTCCATCCACTTGTCTCACAGTGGCCAGTGACCCCCAAGACACACTCACAGTCTTTCTCTGTGCTACCCCAGCCTTACTTGCCAGCTTTCAGTTCCCCAAACATGTCAAGCTCATTCCCACCCCAAGGCCTTTGCATTTGCTATCTTCTCTGCCTGGAATGCTCTTTTTTCTGATCTTCTTATGCCTGGTTTCTTCTTGTCATTTTGATAGTAGCTTAAATGTCACTCTGCAGAGAGGACTCCTTTGCTCTTGCAGTTTAAAAAACCAGAGGAACTTAAGTTCAGACTCTAGGTCCCCCAGTAAAGAAAACAGTAAAGGGTAAGAGTAGGCAGCAGGAGTGTGAGAAATCTAGAACACCAACATGGCCTTGATTTTGTGTTCTGGCTCTGACACCACTTGCTGAAAGCAGTTTAGAAACAACTGTGATAGTCCAAGAAGGATGGCCCTTTGGGCTAGGGGTATGGAGAGAAGTTGATGGATTTGAGAAACATTTTTGAAATATAATTGAGAATACTTGGTAGTATTTTTATGTGGAAGGAAGGTAGGCATTGAGGATAACTCAGCTTTCTGACATAGGACCTGAGTGGATAGTAATGTCCTTTAATAAGATGGAAAAGAACAGGATTTGGAGGAGAAACCTACGAGTTCTTCTTTGAACATGGTTAAGTTTGGCATGCCTGAGAAATGCCTAAATGAAGAGTCAGGTAAGTACTTAGATGTGAGGTTGGAGTGCAAAAGAGAGGTCTGGGTATTTCCAGGTCTGTAACCGGTAGCTTCAGATTGAAAGTTGTCAGCATAAGTGATATTTAAAATCATGAAACTGGAGGAAGTTGTCTGGGAAAAGAATATACACTGAGAAAAGGAGCAGGATAGAAGCTGGAGGTACTCCAGCATGCGTAGGTGATAGGAAAACTTAAGCCCAGCAAAAGAGGGCAGCAGGAATGGCCAGAGGGCAGAGAAGGCAGACAGACATCCTAGGAAAAGGCCAAGAGAAGGGAGTTTTGAAAAGCAGGGAGTGACAGATTATGTCAAATGCTGGTTGGGGAAGATGAGCGCTTTAGGTTTTGCACTGTGGAGGTCCTCTGTAGCTTTAGCCAGAGCAGGTTCAGGCCAGCGACGAGAGAATACAGATTCAGGTCGGCTGATGAGGAAGGGCAGGCAGACTGTGTGAGCAACACTTTCAAGAAGCTTGGCTGTGACAGTAAATGGGACAGAATGGAAGTTAGGGAGGGTGATAGCATCAAAGAAGGGTTTGATTTCCTTTTGTCTGGAAAGCCATTGCACAAGTGGAAGCTAGCTGAATGATCCAGACAAGAGGGGCAGTTTGAAGATGTAAGAAAGAAATGAGATTAGTAGAAGAGTAATGTCCCTGAGACTCAGAGAATATTGGGGCTAGAGCATAATGCAAACCACATATATTATTTTAAGTTGCCTAGTAACCACATTAGAAAAGCCAAAAAGGAAGAAGTCAAATTAGTTTCAGTAATATATTTCATTTCACACAACATATTCCAAATATTCATTTCAATATGCAATCAATATAAGCTATCATAAATGTGATACTTAACATTTCTTTCTCATATTACATATTTGCACATTTCAATTCAGGCTACATGCATTTCAAATGCTCCATAGCCACTTGCAGCTGGTGGCTACCATATTGCATGCTCAGTTCTAGAGAACAAGTGGAGGGATTGAGTGACAGAGTACAGAACACTTTCTCCACTGAAAGACAGAGTGCGAGATGTGCAGAGATGCAGGGAGGTTTGAAGATCTGCCAGTGAGTGGGTGAGGGAATGGGAGGAATATTAAAGACCGTGTGATATAATCACCAGTACATTACTGAATCTTTTTATCAATGTATGTCTTCTCCATTGAAATTTCCTTTAACTTCCATTCTACTTGGGAAATCACTGGCCTTCTGGGGCCATGGAAGAAAGGTAGCTTTTACATTGGAAAGCCTTCCCTAATATCTAAATCCTTTTTTGAGCAAAAGGATTGTTTTACTCATTCTCTCCTCATACATTTGGAGAGACAGAGTACCATTCAGCAGTAAAGCAAGTGTAACTTCTGTGTCATTCTTGCCAATGACCCTTCGCCACGCTGGGCAGTGCACTTCATGGCCTGAGCAATGAGCATAAGAAAGAAAGAGAAGCTTCACAATATCTAATGCCCACATACACAATCAATACAACAACACTGACAGCGATACACACAGGACCAAACACACCCTCTTAGCCTTGGCAGCTGATGACCCCTCAACCCTATTTTTCACTCATGGAAGGATCAGTAAAACCCCAAGTGTGATTCTGCCTAAGCCTTTGCCTCTTTCCCCTTCAAACCCGCATGGACTTTGAGGTAAATCTAATCCACATGTTTCTGATTCATTTACACTTAACTCATCAAAATATTGTTTTCTAACAGCTATTTGATGGCCAAGAAGTCTTTCTTAAAGCTCCTTTCTTAGAAATAGGATGTTGTGGTTTGCCAAGAGAAAAATAGCTGAGCCCCAAAAGGTTTGAATTCGACTTGAAACTAAGAAATAGTGAAGTTTGGACCAAGTTTGGTCTGAGGCTTTCTCATTATTCCTAATAACCTTTCTCCCCCGGGTGATTTTTCAACTCTCAGTTCAGTGATGGACAGAGTGAAAACGCTGGGAGTAGGCAGGGTTGCTGGTCCAGGATCACATTTGAGACAAGTTCAACTAGAAAATGGGATGCATTTGGAATTCTGGCAATTCATTTTCCCTCCCCTGAAATTCCCCTTACCTCCAGGGTTTACAGTGAGCCTCGTGTCAGCTAAATGGCAGCTTCTTTACTCACCCCAGGGCACCTTCCGTGCTCACAAACTGCTCCGCCTTGGGTGGGGCTGTTCATGGTGCTTGGAACCACCACTTTTCTCTTCATTTCCCCTTCTCAATGAAAGCTCTGTGTCAAAGGGTTCAGGAAAACAAAACTCCCAGAGCTTGAAGAATTTCATGGTCCTGCAAAGAAACAGAAGATGCATTAGGTCAGATGCTAGGCTGATAAACTCACCAATTCCCTTTAACTTAAGACTTTAATTAAAATGACCCTTGCAAGGGGATTAAAAATAAACACTCATTCATGCTTTTGCTCTGGAATCCCATAAAGTCTACATGCATGCACTACTTCTGGTTTATGGTAGCTTCCTAAGACACCCTGTACAGATGGATTTTATTCCTGCCATTTGGAATTAAGACAAATCTTTAGCAGCCCTCGTAGGCATAGAGACTCTGATCTTCCTCCATGTTTGTTTCTCTTTGGGAAGCTTGCAGACATGGGCCACTGGATGCATGGTACACCGGAGAGATGAGTTTATGAATTCTCTCTGGTGAAGGAGCAAACTGTGTAGTCTGGCAGGAGAAACTAGGACGCAATAGATATCCAAAAACATATGTGTTGAATTAATCTATATTAACAAAACTCAGTGGGTCTATGGATCTACTGGAATGGAGAAGAGGACCCACATTGATAGCTTGCAAGGCAGAAGAAGAAACTGAAGGAAGGGGTATGGAGAGGAATGGAATGAGGAGAAATGAAGAGAGAACATCCTAGTGAAGTTGTTTTGCAGACAACTTCAAAGACTTGCTCGTTCCCAGTGAGCAATGAATGACCACTTCTAGAAAGTTTTACCAAGATGACAATGGATAAGACAGGATAACCAAGGCTTTGGGAAATATACCAGTTGAGAATGATTTTGTTAATGTCCTCCTAGAACAACAGGACAGACCATATTTTGTATGTGTGTCTGAGTGGAATTTTCCCTGAGGGGATCTAATACTCTCACTGGAAAGAAGTTAGGATAATTGAAGAAATGAGGCACAATCTTTGGCCTGGGAAGGATTTTCCTGTTTCTCTTGGAGGTCAGGAGTTCAGCAGATCCAGACTCTAAGACACAGACACCCTGAATCCATTCCAGAAGTGGGAATCAGCTATCGCTGGGTATGTGACGGAGCTGGTAGCGATGGCGTTGTGGAGAGGTGGCCAAAGGGTGCAGCGCAGCAGCTGGGGAGCCACACAGGCTCAGGCAGGGAAGTCTGGGGTTCCAGCACCGCTCATAAAGATCAATAACAAGCTTCCGTGTCCCTGTGAATCTGTCATGAGCAATGCCGCCTCCGGAGGGTGCTGCTGAGTCATCAACAGCAGCCAGATGAGCGAGCAGAGAGGCAGTCCCAGGGTATTCCACACTGGGCCAGAGCAAGACAGGACGGAGCCCGAGGGTTTGTTCGGGGCACGGCTCCTGCAAGATTCTCCCAAATACCAGAGAGACATTTTGGAGGGGGCCCTGTCCAGCAAGTCTGCAGGCACGGACCCGTGGGAAGCACGGACCATAGGTCAACATTTTCATTCTTCAATAATAATGATATCGATTAAATTTTTGTTCTTTGATAATATTCTGGCCCTTTTGAGGAGGTCTGAGAACACGTTATATGGCATGAACAGTACCTTCCTTAGGGCCCCATCCAACTGCTTGGTTACCTTGTCTGTGTCTCGTGCTTTAGAGGGATTCCTCTACATTTAAACCCACCTCCCTGCCTTTCTTCTGCCATCACAGAAAAGGTTAGAACTGAAGGCTGATTTGTGCCTAAAAAAATGTAAAGAAGGCAGCTTGGGTGTAACCCAAGTTATACCCCTCTAGCCAGCCCCTGTCCCCCTGCTTTCTGTTCACTCTTTATGGAGGGCAGTTTAGTTCTTCAATCTCATCCTTTACTCTTTGGAGATAGAGAACCTCCCACTCCCCCTTCAACAATGCTCTATAAAACCAGCTGGTGCTCATTAGCTGATGGACTTGTTCCATACATGACAGGAAAATATTATTTGGTATTTGTCATTTCTCACCCCTACCAAGTCTCCCCAAAAAAGTGAATCCTAGGAACTGGAGGTTCTTTAGCAAACTGAGCTCCGTGTTATCATTCTCAAAATAATGGCCTTTTGCATATTAATAGCAATATGAAGGACAATGTTTTCTAAACTTTTCTCACTGTGGCTCATGTAAAGAAATGCATTTTATACTGTGACTCCATACACACACACTATTTTATTTAATTTAAAAAAATTTTTATTTCAGTTTTTAAAAATGGTCTCACCTACTAAATTGATTTCACAACCCACTCTTGGTTCATAATCTGCAGTTTTTGAAATATAGTGAAAAAGTGTATTTGCACAGGTGTGCATATGGGAGAAAAAGAGATTGAGACAGAGAGAGAGAGAAAAAGCATTGAAAAAAAGGGACTTAGATGTGGGTCTGGGGAGGGTCTGGAGAGAGGGGAGGTACATAACCTGAGAGTAACATGGGGGTGGATCATACAGGTTTGGTGTGGATTTTTATTGGTCTCTCCTCTAATTTCCAGTAAAATCTAGATTCCTCAGTGATCAGCTTTGCAGGGCTACATAAGAAAGCACTAGAACCTAATTCAGGGTTGACTGAGAGTGAGACTAGAGGCTGCCCCAGGAAGGCAGGAGTATATGGACCATACATGTGTGTTAAAAGGCCAACAATCTGAACTTCATGGAATCCAGTGCACTAGGCAGCCAACAACATTTAGAGAAGAATGGCAGATGTGTGCCAAGGAAAGCTGAGAGGCCAGGGACCCTGGGTCCTCATTTTGCGGCACAGGTTCACAGAAGTCACCACCACGCTGGGAAATGGAGGAATCTTAAGATTTGTAAGATTCAGTCCACCCTTAACTTTGAAGGGTTGCTACCTTGTACTCCCGATCCCTAAGACATTGTCTTTGACATATTTATTGATCAGATAGAATTGACTCTATTTACTCCCTTTGAATTTTGTGCCAAACTAAACCTAGTCTTTGGAAGATCACCTCTGATACTCAGGGCGCACGCCTCCTGTCCACATTGCACAACCCCCCTTGCACACACACACAGAGGGAATATACTGCCTTCTGCTCTGTGCCTCCATGTTGGTCTTTGCCCTGCTCTCTGACCCCAGAGAGTGATGCAGGCATAGACCCAAACCACAGACCCCTGGGCCTTCCACTTCTCAGAGGGTCTGTGGAGAGCCCGGACAGGGTACTAGAGAAGGAGGGGCATGGGCCGTGGGTGCTTGTTCTACTTACTATTTCTAGGAATTCATTCCCTCCCTGTGAGGTTGTCCCGGGCTGCCACATCCCTCCCTCTGCCTCCTCAAACCCTTGCCCTTTCTGGTTCTGATAGCCTCTGGTTCTGACTCTCCAGGCCTAGGCCTGGAAGTGGCTCTGCTACTTCTGGCCCTTGCCTGCACTCTTCCTAGTGGTACCTCCACATGCCACCTGCGCCTGTGTGATCAGACCTTGCAGATAAATGCTCATGGAATGACCCTAACTGGAGCACACTGTCTGTCCCTGTAGACACCTGTACAGTGAAAGATTCAGAAGAGATTTCCAGACTCATCCTTGAAATCTGGTGACAGAAGGGAAAACAGTCAGTGAGCTGTAGTTTCTTTTGAAGATGACAATTAGAAAGTTTCAAACATGCAAGTTTTTTATGCGAGGTCAACATTTTCATTCTTCAATAATAATGATATGGATTAAATTTTTGTTCTTTGATAATATTAATAATAGTAGATGGGGCAAATAAATAAAGCTAAAATTTGTAATGAAAGCATTGGAGGAAATAATCAGTTTCTGAAATGGGACAAAAGGTTGAACCATAAAATCTATTAATAAATACAATAAAAAATGAATTTTTATGAATTTATGTATTCCTTATTGTCATATGATTCACATAATCATGGCACTGCATTGACCTTCTTCTTTGTAAAAAAAAGTACATATATATATATACACATGCATACGCACACACAAAAGCCTATCCACAGTAAAGAAATATAGCAATTTATGCTACCTATCTTTATATGTTATAACAGGTTTTATTTAGGCTAATAGTGTTAAACAAGGAACATGTAATTGATTGTTTAATTAATTAGGAGCATGCAACATTTCTACTGATAATTAAAGTCATATATTTAGAATAGTGATGATTCCATAATTTAAAAGATACTGTAGACTTTTGTCTCAAGTATGTATATCTTAAAGATCTGATTAAGACAAAGAATCTTACTCATGCTAAGAACTTCTTAATATAAACATAAACATCGCTCTGAATAATGAATATACAACCAGATTATAAAAAACATATGGCCGAGGGCCTCTGTTCACCTCTTCTATTTCTTAGGAATTGCTCACAGCACTTAGCTCAGAGCTGGAGCACCCAGTGGGTAATTGAAGGGTAGGCCTGACTGATGACCAAGTTCACTGTAGCTCTTCGATGTACCCACAGGCACACATACATCTGTAGTCAGATTAATTCCTCATTTATCTGACATTATTTTTAATACATTTCCCAAATAAATAAAGCTCACCCATTTAAAGTTATATATTTTCATTGAGATCACAAAACTTTCTAAAAGAAAATACACACTAACTTCTTAACAAAAAATTCTCAACATACTATAGACTAAGCAGCGAGTCACGATGGTTCTAATTACGAGTATGGGTCATTTCACTGGGCTCTCAGATTCTGCTGAGGGTCTTTCAGCAATCATCAGGTGATTTATTTATTTATTTTTGGCACTGCATTCTTAAAGCTGAGGCGGTGAGACTTCATCCCCTCCTACCAGGCCTTACATCTGGCGGCAATTTTTGCCCACAGAATAAAACCTGAGAGTTGATCTCTGAAGACAATAGGTGTTTTGTGGTTGAGTCTGAGACCATATTAAAATAAATCATTTGGTGACTCTGCCATCACCCCTATTTCATTCTTAGGGAAACCGAAAGACAGCTGTAGGCAGGAGTAAAATACACTGAGGGGAAATATCCCAAACTGAAGGGCCCTTTCTCTTGCCCCTCTGTGGGTTCTCGAGTCGGCTCTATGCTCAGGCGCCTACATGGAACCCTGCGCCCTGTCTAGTGAATGGAGCAGGCAGCATGCCCTATTTATGGGGGAGACGTCTTAGGCAAACAGCCCTGTACAAAAGCAGAGGAACTCAATGACCGAGGATCACCCAATGTTGAAGGAAGGCTGATTCCACAAAAGAGAAGAATCAGGTGAATAAAGAGATCCATCATAATTCAGAGAACGAAAGTGACATTTTTAAAAAGTACAATTAGTACTCGCAGAGTTTTAAGACGATAACACATTCAGAAATCAACTGGCTGCTGCAAAAGAGAACATTCAAAGAACAAGAATTTCTGGAAACTAAAAACTAACAATTTTCAATATTAAACAGTCATATCAATAATAAAACAAGGTAGGCTAAAGACCACAGTGGTTGTCTGGAATCTATAAATAATCTATAAACAATTGTAGGTTCACAGGCAGTTGTAATAAGTAATATAGAGAGATTCCTTGTACCCGTTACTCAGTTTCCCCTAAGGGGTAACAATTTGCAAACTCTAGTAAATATCACAAGTGGGAATTGATACAATCAAGACACAGAACCTTCCATCACCTCCTGTTGCCCTTTGATAACACCCACTTTCCTCTCATCCCCAACACCTCCTTAACACCTAGCAACCACTAATGGACATTTCAAGAAGGGAGTGTCATACAGTATGTAGCTATTCATATTGGCTTTTTTCACTCAGTATAATTCTCTGGAGATTCATCCAGTTTATTCCATGTATCGGTAGTTTCATGGTATAAGTACATACTTCAATTTAACTATTCATTCACTAAACAATACAGGCCTTGTTTTCAGTTTAAGGCTATTTTGAATCAAGCTGCTATAAAAATTCATGTACAGATTTTGTGTGAACAAAAGGTTTTCTTTCTCTGGGATAAATGTCCAAGAGTTTAATTGATGGGTGGTGTAGTAGTTGTATGTTTAGTTTTTCAAGAAACCGCCAAACTTGTGGCTGCACCATTTTATATTCCTATCGGCAATGCAGGGGTGATGTAGTCTCTCCATATCCTCTCCAGCATTTGGCTTTGTCATTATTTTTGATTTAGCCATTTGGGGGTATGTTTAGTAGTATCTCATTGTGGTTCTAATTTGCATTTCCCTAATGACTAATGATTGTTGAACAATTTTTCACATGCTTATTTGCATTTTATATACTTTTATTGGTGAAATGTCTCTTCATATCTTTTGCACATGTTTTAACTAGATTTTTTTTTAACTATTGAGGTTTGAAAGTTCCTTATATTTTTTAGATACTAGGCCTTTGTCAGATATGTAGTTTTCAAATATTTTTTTCCTGACTGTAGCTTCTCTATATCTTCTCAACAGGATCTTTTGCTAAGCAGAAGTTTTGAATTTTAATGAAGTCCAGTTTATAATTTTTCCTTTTATGAATCATGTTTTGGTATCAAGTCTAAGATCTCTTTGCCTAGCTAGCCCTATATCCTGAAGGTTTACTTCTATGTATTTTCTACATGTTAAATAATTCTATGTTTTACATTTAAGTCCATTATGCCTTTGAGATATGTTTTGTGTAGGGTTGAGGTTTAGGCAAAGGTTCTTTTTTTGGAGGAATTATTGATAAACAACTGTTTAACACCTTTTTTTACAAGGCTATTGAATGCTTTGCGCCTTTGTTAAAAATCAGTTGGACACATTTGTGTAGATCTATTTCTGGGCTCCTTCTTATCTTTCATCGATGTATATCCATCACTCCACCAATACTACCACTCTGGATCACTGCAGCTATGAGATAAGCCTTTAAATCAGGTAGACTCATTCTGCCCTGTTTACTTTTCAAAATTGTTTCAGCTATTCCAGTTCCTTTGCCTTTCCATATAAATTTTACATTTGGTCCTTAGCCAAAGACTGAGAAGGGATTCCATATGCATTTTAGAATAATCTTGTCTATATCTACAAATAACCTTCTTAGGGTTTTGATGGGGATTAAGTCAAACCTGAATATCAATTTGGGAAGAAACGACATGCTTATTAGGTTGTCTTCTAATACATGTTATGTTTCTCCATTTATTTAGATCATCTTTGATTTCTTTAATTAGCATTTTGTAGTTTTCAGCATATAAGTCCTGAACATGTTTTGTTAAGCTTATATTTATACCCAAGAATTTCACTTAGTTTGGGTGATTATAAAATTGTATTGTATTTTTGATTTGGTGTGCATGAACTCATTGATAGTATATAGGAATACATATGATTTTTGCATATTTATCTTAAACCCTGAAAATTTGCTGAAGTCATTTATTAGTTCTAAGAGGTTTTTTTAGATTCCTTAGGGTTTTCCACATAGACAATCATGTCACCTGATAATAAAGACATTTTTATTACTTCTCTTCTAATTTTTATTACTTCTCTTCTAATCTGCATGCCTTTAATTTCACTTTCGTGTCTTATTGCACTGAAGGGCTCTTCCAGCACCATTCCAATAAGAGTGGTAAGAATAAGAGTGGATATTTTTGCCTGTCCCACTCTTAGAGGGAAAGCATTCATCCTTACTCCATTAAGTATAATGGCAGCCATAGGTGTTTCGAAGATGGTCTTTATTAATTTGAGGAAGTTCCCTCTATTCCTATTTTTCTGAGTATTTTTATCATGAATGGGTGTTGAATTTTGTCAAATGCTTCTTCTGGATCAACAAGAATGATCATGTGATTTATGTTCTTTAGCCTGGTGAATTATACTGATTAATTTCTGGTTATTGAAACAGATTTACATCCCTGGAAGATATAAACAACAATGACTGTTACTGCAAAATTGGCTGTGGTATCTTTGAGCTTGACCTAAGCCATGTTTTTTTCTGAGCTCCACCACCTGCTGGAGAGGTTGTCAAGGCTGGCTGCTGTGGACAATGATCCAGGAAAAGATCACCAGGCTGTGGTACAGACAAGAATCACAGGGCAGCCAGCATGCCAAAGAGAGTATTGTGGGTATAACAGGCTGTGGGAAGGAGGAATGAGGAGATGTATCTTCCGTTCCAAGGCTTGCTGTCCACAGGACCCAGTGAGGTTCCAGCCCTCAGATGGCTAACAATTCCTATTTAAGAACAATGTGGCTGATTAATTCTGACCAACTTTGCCCATAAACATGCAAAGCATGAGGGTAGAATGTATACAGCTATTGTTGAAATCAATTTTCATGCACAGAAACTCACAGCAGCTTACTTTGCTTTGCTATATTCTAAAAATTCATTATACATTTTTATTTATATGGAATAGATCATCCTCAACAAGTCCCAGCTTTTGTCACATTAATCTAGTGCTAAGTCATAAAAATACCCATAGAACTTGAACATTGCTCTTAGGCTAGGATAAAGCATCTAAGAGAGATGAGACTTGTAAACTATTCATTCTAGCCCAAAGTCTGTATAACATTTAAGCTGCCTGGAAATATTTGGTGTGTGGAAGATCTCTCTCTGTACTCAAGACTCCCAGGGAAGCCAGAAAACAAAGGCAAATCTCTGTTTAGAAGCAGAGGCCGTCTATAAATCTAATTCTCTCACATGAGTCAGCTAGAGAGGAATTTATATATGTCTAGTGAAAATGGAAAAACATCACCAAGCATTTTAGGTTGAAAGGGCTCCATTTTCTATTTTTCCTCCCTAGATTATGTTTCTTAAGCTTTTTTCATTATATCTTCCCCTAAAGAGCCTTTTATACATTTCTTCCTTAATTGCTCCCTTACCCCTATGAAATTTGGATACCACAGATATATTGTATGTCTATTTATGTTGATGGGTAAGGTTGAGCTTTGGAGGGCCAAAAGCCATTGTAATATCTAATCCCTCAACCAATTTTTGCCCCCTTGGGAGCAATAATTCCCCTGTTAAGAGTGCATGTCCTAGATAAATGAGTGTCTAAATTCTTCATAAAAGCAAAGAAAGGAATATTCTAAAGCCACCTTTCAGGTTGCTCCCATGTCCCATCCTAAGAATCACAACAACAGTTGTTCTCCTTTATCTGGATGCAACTATTGGTACACTTAAGTCCAGAAGCAAGTATAAAGAGGTTCATTACAATCCAGGAAATATCTGGGAAGATATTTCAGGAAGTTTGAAAGGGCTGAAAAGTTATAATGAGGCAGCTGCCTTCTCATCTCCAGTCCCTTTGGGGAACGTGAGTTTCTCCTAAGAAGGTTTTAGATGAAAGGCTCTCACTGCTCCTTCCCAGCTGCCAATGTCTCCTACACAAATCCAAATGCCCCAATCCCTCATCCACACAACCTTCTGCTTGTTCCTTTGCTGTTATGATAAGAAAGAGGAGTAATGAGGGTGAGTTACATTGCACCATTTGTTGTAATATTTGATGGTTGAACTCAGGTGTCATTCTTAAGTGGACTGGCTTAGTTTATGACATCACGTAAAACCTTGGGCTAGAAGTCTAACAGATTTTTGGTACACGAACCATGACACACTTAGCAAAGGTAGTAACTACAATGTCTTAACTAAAGCTGGGCATCTAACTTCTCCACATCAGAGGCTTCTTTGATTCATTTCCATGGAACTGGGGCAGCTGTCACATATTAGGCAGCAGAGAAACTGAAGCAGCACCGTGACAGCTGAACACGCTGGGTACCCAGGTTTTCCAGAGAAGACAGCTGCTGAGTTTGAGGAAGCCTCTAACATTCCCTCCACAACCTGGTTTAATGACTAATCTCAACTCATTGGTAAATAAACATGAAACAGTTTCTTTTATCAATTTTCTGCTACCAACTGGACTCTGTCGAACTGCCGTTTTTCCCTGGCACTCTTACCCATAGCTGAGATGGCAGCATACATTCCCAACACCTTGGATTATCAAAGCAGTCTCACTTTGGTTGGGTAAGAGCCAGTGCAGCAATTTTAAACCTCCAATTCCATATTCAAGGGCAAGTTCTTCTCTTTCTACCTCCCTGACCTCAAGAAAGCTACAGTGGGAGCTCAAGTGGCTTGCCTAGGAGATAGCACGTAAGACTCGGTCTCCTGTCATGCCCTCCTGTCTCTCCTGCACTCTTGTGTTCGGGTGAAGAGCACAGGGGCAGAAGGCATACACTTTCTTATGTGGTTGCTCACAGTGAGATTTCAGACTTTTCCAGACTTCCTCTTAGGAAGTCTGGTTCTTTATCTATGAACTGAAAATGATCAGGTGGTGGTTCCAACAGCCTTACTGATAAGGGGCTTGGTTTAGCGATGCTTCCCTAGGCATAGGTGGTTTCCTATAGACTAGGCCCCTTCTTTCATTTATCCTGCATCCAGTAGATTCACCGCTTGCTCTGATGTTCCAAAGCTACTTTGGTCTCTGGCAAGACCAAGGCCCCAGATCTCAACTACCCTTCCTCACCTCCAGTCTGGGCTCCAGGACATGCACACTTGTCTCTGTCTGGTGACACACTACTGTCCCTCCACAGGGTTCTTTCTGTTTCTTTGGTAGCCCTGTTGTGGGTTCTCGAGCCTAGTGGCTTGATATCACAACCAGGTAATAAAATATCCAGCTTCCTCTAATTTCTGGACATACTTTCAAAGGTCTACATGAAAACTAAGTGATTCTCTTGCGGCCTCCCTCCTTTGACTTCAGAGAGAAGATGTCTCCTGGGAGGATGGTTTTAAGGACTCATGGCATTCCATCCAGTAGGTGGTCTCATTCCGTCCCCAGCTGTCCTATTCTATCTCCTGGGAAAGGAGAAGGAAAGTAGCAGAAGCCACACTTCTTTGCAAGCCCAGCATTGATATCTGACCTACTAATGACAAGAAAATGGAATCTCATTCTCCTTGTTACAAGGCGTCTTTCTTAAGGCCCTTGGTTCTTTTTCCCGCATAATGATACCTTACAAGCATGGTTTTGGGTTGTTAGGGTAACAGATCTGGCCTATTCTCAATTCCATTGCCCAGTTCCATCTGGCTCGACCTCTGAGTCTCAGTGAAAATTTTCAACAGTGAAAATCTTACTGGTTCTTCATTGGCAGATGTTCACTACTGGTTCAACCAGATGTGGAACAAAAGAGCAAGTCCCCAGGTAAAAGTGTGTCTTCTTAGGCCCACTCATTCCTCAGAGCTTATGTTCAGGATTACGACAGCATCATATCAACCGAACTGAGGCTTCTTGGAGAACAAAAGGTAGAGTTACCAATAATTGCCTTGGGAAAATAGGCATAAATTGGGGCTGCCCTGAGCAAACCCGGGTGTGTACTCACCCTACCAGTAGAAACTTCCATAGAAGGAAATGTCTAGATGGGCATATTAGGTGCATTTATGATGCAGTGGAACACACATTAGCTACGAGGGAAGGATATATACATATATCCCTTTATATTTTGAAGTCTAACATGCTGTCTGTCAGATTAAAGACACCTAATAAATATCTGTTGAATGAATGAAAATTTAACAAGCTCCATTATCTTGTTGGAAAATGTAGTTAAATTTTACATGTGAACCTGGAAACTTTTTTTCCTAAAAAAAGGGGAAATGCTCTAATTATTCCCTCTGAGAGCCACTTTTATAGTCTTATTGATCAAATTGCCTACATAGTCCAT
The DNA here is from genome assembly GCF_040802235.1 of Manis javanica. Classification (NCBI taxonomy): domain Eukaryota; kingdom Metazoa; phylum Chordata; class Mammalia; order Pholidota; family Manidae; genus Manis; species Manis javanica. The sequence continues at coordinate 43,380,154 of NC_133171.1, forward strand.
TGAGAATTTTGAAGCTCGGGACCCATGCTTCTTACAATTTAGCCCAAACATAACTGCACGAAAGCAGCATGGTTCACTGGAAGTCTTTCATTTGGGACATTGGTGATTCTTAAGTTTCTACCCAAAACTTCAGCTCTCATCCACAGGGTTATGTTGGCAATTCTTTTCAAAGACTTAAGTAGAAAGTGCAGTCCCCGTCCCTCAGGGTTAGACACCCTGACTACAGGGTGATTGGGGGTGACGGGAAGAAGAGATGCAGAAGAGAAGAAGCAAGAAAGTGAAAGGGGAAAGTTACCCAAAGACAGGACCAAGGCTCTAGTCAGGAAAGAACTGAGAAAACTACTTAATACATCTCTGAGGGGGACCAGGTATGTGGTATTTCATGGTGCCTGTAAAAGTCCATCAGTCCCCAGCTACCCTCCTTTACCCAGGCCTTCTCAGGCATCTGCAGCCCTTCCCAAGAATGTCTTTGGAACCAGCAGAGGCCCCTGAATGAAGCTGGGCTCCCACCTTGTCCATCTCCCACCCACCATCAGAGTGACACTCTCCTTAGAGTTCATTAACATAGGCGGGGGCCTCTAACTCTGTTCCAGAAGGCATCTCTGGCTCCAGGGTCAATAACATAAATAATAACTAAAGCCTTGTAAAAGGAAATTTTCCTTCTTTATTTTAAAGGATAAAACCATTATTTTATTATTTACTACTGATTATTTTGTTTTAAAGAGGTTTATAGTTAATACTTTTCTATAAAAATAAGAGGACTTGTATAACAAGAGACATAGAAAAATGTTACATATCAAGAAAAACTGTATCACCTCATCCCTCCTTTCATATTTTAAAGCTACATTTTTTATTTTCCTTAAATTGTCATAGATACTGTATTTTGCTGTTAATTCTTATCCTTATGACTGTTCAAGTGACTTTATCTTTTTTTTCTCTTAAGACTGCATCATTTTAATTAAAATATTGGCTGTGTGATGTTGACTGCTCTGGGGGAAAGCACCCACACACACACTACCAGTTTTGTTTTATAGGAGAAGCTCTAATGCCAGGTATTTCCCCTCTCTGGGTAGCAGCTGCCTGAATTAAAGACATAAAGCCTCAGAGTATTTAACTTGGCTTTAGAGCATCTCCTTACAAACTCAGACTTAAAGAGGACAGGAAAAGTATTACAGAGGTGTTCTTGATGGCACAGAGAATGAAGGTCCATTTCCATTGGTCAGTGACAACAGGGACTACCCCACCATGTGTCACTGCCCACCTCAGGCACCCAGAATTTCCCTGAGACCTGGTTGCCTTAAAAACCCAATAAATAGTCCAGCTTCTTACCCACCATTCACTATTGCCCTGGGTGGCCTGACCACCCTGGCTTTCAGGTTGGGAAAGTGGTGAACTCAGGGCCATGTTCATGCAATGAACACTGAAGTGTCACCTGCAGGAAGAAAACACAAAGAGAAAATGAGCTTTAAAAAATAAGTTAGTCTGGGCATGAAAACATGAATGCATTTGTATTATAAGGAAAATAGAAGGGTTATAGGTTTTAGTTTCTTTCGAAGATTTCAGAATGTTTCATGACATTTAAGCCCATACAATACCATTTTTTAGACCTCAGGTTGGCAAACTATGACCTGTGGGCCAAATCTGGCCACCCATCTGTTTTTGTAAATAAAGTTTTATTGGAACACAGCCATACCCACTTGTTTACAGATTATCTATGCCTGCTTTTGTGCTCAAGGCAGAGTTGAATAGTTGCAACAGAGACCATAGGTGGCTCAAGAAGCCTAAAATATTTACAGGACGTTTATATGTCAACGCAAAAGGAGGGCACGTGACACTCCTCGTAGCTCATAAACATGTCACTGTTTTTTCCGCATCCATAGCACTTCTTAGCACAGTGGTAAGGAGCAGAGGGTCTTAGTCCTGCCTCCATGCTTGCCAGGCATGTGACTCTGGGCTAGCCCCTTCCCCTCCCATGCCTCAATCTTCTCATCTGTATTTGGGGATAGCAACTGTACCTCCCTCATAAAGTTGTAATGAGGATTACACGAGTGAGTACACAATTGATATTCATGGAAAGCATCAAGGACATTGCTTATCTGTAGTGTGGTCTCAATGGTCATTGGCTGCTAAGTGTGCCCCTTTTCCTTGTGTAGCCATTCCTGTACACCTAACATTCCATGAAACACACATTTATTGGAAAAGAGGGGAGAAAGAGAACACAGAAAAGAAGGTAGAAACCTATTTGCAAGTTAACAAAATCTAGAAGTCCCTACCCCTTTTTTATCTTTCCTAAAAATCATTCATAATAATCCATGAGCCGGATCCATGAACTAGAACACGGCCTACAGAATGGCTCCTGTAAAAATGCAAACTTACTAGGTGAAGAACGTGACAATATTTACTTGCGCTGGAACCTGCTCAATTCACTATCTTCCCAGATCTGGTTATTACAACTCTCTCACACGCTTCAGTGGGCTAATTGTTCCTTGGATAGGATCACCACCGGGGCTCAGCACCCAGCTCTCTTCAAAGTGTTTAATAAATTAGTGGCTCTCCATATGTACTTACCCATGTGCCGCAAAGTCAGACAGAGGGTCTAGGCCAACCTGGGTTTGAAAACAGGAAAGCTAATCAGGTCATTGCTCAAAGCAAGTCCAAAGAGCTGGGGACTAATTTGCCCCGAGCAGCCAGAGCTGCACTGCCCCTTGACAGCACTGCTGAATCAATTAGCCTAATTAAATGAGGTGGAAAATTACTCCCACAAATAAATTGCCATGCAAGGCAAGTCTTAATTTGGCCTAAGGGAAAGCAAACAGCTCTCCTCTGTGTCTTGCCAGAGTCTGTGAATGGGGAATAATTGGCAATTTATGTGTGTGTGTTTTTAAGACCATGGTACAAATATGTTTTCGTTGACAAGCAGCTGAGACATTCCCTGGGATAAAGAGAGGGTTCTAATTAAAGGATGCTTTAACTGTGTGTGTTGGCTGAAATGCCACATGTATATGGTGGCTGCAAACACTGGGGCCTGAGACCTGCTCCACTGCGAGGAACAGGGGCTAAGCCAAGACAGACCCCTGGGAATGGGACCCAACATCAGCCCAGGCAGACTCGGCTCCTTCTCAGGGAATTTTCCCGCAAGCTCCCTAAACCATGCAGAGAAGTTGTCAGGACTCTATTGCAAGTGACCTAGAGAGACACAATATGAAGCTAAAAATTAAAACTAAAAAGGGTGACTTCACCCCACGGAATTCACTGTAGGTCTTATGGATGATGTTGGAGAAGTATACTTCTGAGTGTGGGAAGGTGATAAAAATTGATGAGGGAAAAGCAGTTGCATGACGGTCTGTTCATGTGGAATGTACCTGTCCTGCTCTTCCTTTACCCAACATCTGGCCTCTGGGACCATCCGACCCCCGGCCTGCCCCCAGCCCCAGCCCCGTCTCCAGGGAGATCCCCAGACCTCTGCATGGCCGAGGAGGCCATAGGTCCTCGGGATCTCCCGAAGGGCACTGCGGACCCAGCAACGCTCACCCTCTCGCCGGTGCTGGCTTCCTTGGGCAGTGCACTTTGATGAGGCTTTTCAAAGGAAAAAAAAAATGTCTATTTGGGATGGATGTCTTTCTCAAAGATCTCTTGCCCAACAGGAATGAGGGCTTAAAAGAAAGTAGGCTATGAGGAGGGAGAAAATCCCTTCTCTACTTGGGTACTCTGAAAATTAAAATATTAAAATAATCACAGGATATGATTTTAGGTGCTGGGTTGGACCCAGAGCAATGTGTGGTTCTGAATGCAAGGGGCACTTCAGAGGACACCCCCTCTGGATGGGCTTCTCAGTCAGTGTGGCCTCCTCCCTGTTTCCCTGGCTCGTCCTGAACAGTGCAGCTCTTAAGCCCCTCCTGTTTGCCAACGTCTCCTTGGGAGCCCAGCTCACCTCCATTGTGGGTTCCCAGAACCCTGGACAGCTTCTTATACTCTCCTTCCATCTAACTGGGGACAAAGGAAGGATTAGCTAGTGACCCAGAATGGGGAAGAATCAATAGACCTAAAGGGTCCCTGAGAAGAGGGTGCTTGAGATGATGAAGGGACTCAAACACAATCTTTTCGTTGACTGAGAACTATGGCTGCATGCTCTGAGGATACCAAGAAAATTAGTTCCAGACCCTCTGTGCTGTGTCAGGACTCCGTTTCTGAGATATTAAGTTTAAGAGGCAGTATAGCTTGGAATTAAGAGCATCGACTCTGAAACTAGCCAGAGGGAGGGAAGGAAGGATGGAAAGGCGGAGGAGAGGAATGGGGCAACTACCAACCCCCACCTGCCATGTGCTATGTGCCTCATAGACATTATCTCATTTAAACCTCCCCAAAACCTATGGAACTTATGCAAAAAGGAATTTTAAAAAGACTTCTTGATAAAATCAGAAGTCATATAATTAATTGTCCCCTTTGATCTGTAAGCTCAGCCTATCTCTGACCCCTACCCCCACCCCAGAGCACATTCTATCTTCAAACCCCTTCTCATCCCCAAGAGGCTCAGGGATGGATGGGAGGCAGGGAGGTGTCTTCCTTATAACTTATTTGGTAATTTTTTGAAGATAACATTTTTATGATCTTCTTTTAGTGTCATAAAATTTAGTGTAAATGTCAAAATCTCAACCATGGCTATGGGAATGCCAAGCCAAATTGCCATATTACCCACTATTATCCCCATTTTACAAATAAGGGTCCAGAGAGATTAAATAACTGCCCCACATTTACAGAGCCAGACAGTGGAGTCAAGGCTCCGAAGTCATATGTGCTGGTTTGTTTGAGGGCCTGGCTTTTCACTCCCCGACCCTGCCTCACATTTCCTATGACACTTGAGGCCGAGTGACAGAGCCCAGAGGTCTCCCACTCACCCATCTCCCTACCCCATGCCTAGGCCAGAACTCAGATCTCCCTCGAATGCCCAGGGTCATGAATCGGCTTGAACCAGTCCCTTAACACCTCATGCCTTAATTTCCCTGTTTCTGTTCCATAGCTTATTGCGCAGAATTGGTCTGAAGAATGTCTGCAAAAAAAGTGGTTCTAATGAAATGAGAAAAATGAAGTCACAAAACATGCTACAAGAAAAGCTTCTGAAAGGTGCCATTTTCCCCAAACCCACATGGATTTAAAGTAGGTCAGATGTTGCCTTTCTTTTTAGCATAACACCAGGATCTGGTAAATGGATCCCTGGTACCAGTTTCTTTTCTCCATTTCCTCTTAAATTATTTAAATAATGTGGCATACTTGTTTGCCTAGTGGGTAGGGGCAGCTCTTGAGATTGGGGCAGCAAGGAGAGCCTGTGAGTAGGGTGTGAGCTAGACTTTGAGGATATTCTCAGGCTGCAAAGTTTTCACTAGGGCTTGTGGGACTTCTGAGATTCCTGCCGAAGGCCTGCTTATTTTAACTCATGAAGCTTTCATTTGAAACTTGAACACACAAAGCTATAGACCCTTCCAGCTAAACTCAAGAGGGGAACCGCAGTGAGCCAGAATTGACTCTCTCTCTGTTCAAGCTTTTAGAAACAGCAGGGAGAGGGTGACAAGAAATTTATTTTATGTTGTCAAAGGACAGCCAGCTTCCACAGTTAGTCATTGCCCCATCTGATGATCACGTAGGAGATTGAACAGAATGGGTAGGTGTCTCCTTCTCTAGCCCTGACGTTGTTCATGGACCAAATGATTCTAGTATTTTTCTCTGCCCCTGCAAGTCTGACAAGCATTGGTTACCCCTCATTTCTTAATGTCTATCAAGATATTTTTTTCAGTTTGAAATACATACCATGATTTGAAAATGAATGGGTTTTCTTTAATAATATTTTCTACCTTTTGAACAGGTCTATTGTATCCCAGCCTAAGACACAGCAGCCAGAGATTTGGATGGGGATGGTGGGATGGGCTGGCTAGAAGTCCTGTCTTTGGACTCTGAGCATCTTTGGGTCCAGAGAGGCTTGTGACACAGGTTTGTGGGTGCTGGCCAGCAGGGATTCAGAAACATGTTCACCAAAGAATCAGGAAGATGAAGAATCATCCAACTTGGTGATCAGCAAGACAGAGATAGGAAAACACACACACACAAAAAACACAAAAAAATATTTCTAAGCTGGAAGTCTTGTCCATTTCTCAGTAAAAATAGCAAGGATTACAGCCACAGCTGTATCCTCCCTACACTGCAAAGTAAATCAAGCCTGCCCCCAAAGAAATTGTGCCCAAAAGGACAGTGCCACTCTGGTAGCAGCACCGGCCAGGGTTGTTCTCTCATTCCTGGAGCCCAGCGGGGCCCCAAGATATGGGGGTTCTCCCTGATACCATTCTGGGGTCCTTTTTAGACCTCTGTATCTCTGCAAAATCTGCAAGGCTCTGTGGGGTTGGGTGGGAGCCAAGATGGGATTAAGTAGAATTGTAGAAGTTTCTGAATAAGTAGTTTCCTACTATTATCAACTTTACACCTACAGCTAAGGCTCAACATTTTCCCCTCCTTTTCTTAGCCAAGGATAGATAATGATTCTGATGTGTGAGGTGGATAATGCATGTGCCGTGGGCCACATATGTACATGCACACGTACACACTAGAACCCAACAGCCATAGCCTTCCTTTCACTGCACTACAGAGCTGGCCGACACCAGAGAAAACACCCACTGTGGATACCTACATAAGCATTTCAGTGTACATGCATGTGTGTGTGTGTGTGTGTGTGAATGTACATATATATGTTTTCTCTTTATTGTTTCTGTTCGAAAACTTTCACCAGATAACCGTTCTTTTCATTTTTATGCAAATTGGGTCTTCTGCTAGGTCTGCTTCAAACATCACCAAACAAAGATTAATTTTTTTTAACAGCCTCAGTCACAGGACCTGGAGCTGCTGTTTCCAGCTTTCCTTGCCGGTCTTGACCTCTCTGGGATATCTCCTACCAGAATTCCCCAGAAACACGCCATCAACCAGAATGTATGGCCAGGCATCTCAAGTGTTCCTTCTGGGTTATGTTATAAATTTTGGCTGAGACATCAACACATGTCAACATGTTACTTTCAGTGACATGTTTGTCTTTTCTTTGTTAGCTTTGGTTCAAGGCCGTGGATCCGTTTGGAGAAGTAATGTTTCCAAGCCTAAGCAAAAGTGGTCTAACATGCTTCACGGACGTTGGGGTTTCTCTATGCCTGCCTCCTCCTTCCCCCCTTATTTTTCTTAGAAATACAAGTGAGAAGGATATTTGGTGATCAAAGTAAATTCAACTGGCAGAGCATGAATGAACACAAGCCAGTGAGCTCCCAGTGACCTCTGTGTTTGGCTGGATCTTGATGAGATCCATCCCCAGTGCCCTTGCTTGCGGCCTCTCAGGGGATCCCAGCCATCTCTCCTCTTTTTCATCTGAGCTCTGCAATTCTCTTTCATCTTTGTAATGACAACAGCGGGCTATGGTCAGGTTTTAACTCGGCTCCTTCAGTCTCTTCTCTCCTTCGTCATTATTCAAAAGATCTTTGATCTGTTTGAAGTAGGGCTCTGGGGTACCTGCAGCATTCCGCCCAGGACTTCTGAGCCCTCCAGAGCCATCTCCTCTTGCCCCAGAGGGTCTGCTTCCTTTTGCTCCCGAGTGAGAGATTTCCTTTGGCTGTGTTTTCGTTACTTGTCATAGAAGAGGAGGTGCCACAGCAGTTCTGCTCAAAGGCCTAGCTTATGAAAAGTGATCTAAAAGGGAAGGTGTGTTACGCATTCCTCAGGGTCAGCCGGAGGTGGCCAGCAGGAAGTCAGTTTACAGGTAGCAGAAGAAACACAGTTTTACTGCCTCTTTCTTTAAAACAAGGTTCAGGTTTTGAACAAATAATATTAATATACAGGTTGAGTACACATCTTATTCATCAACCTTAAATGGAAATCAGTTTTGCTGTCCCAGAAACCCATTCACAAAGGCTCAAGATTGGGTCTTCTGCTAGGTCTGCTTCCATTAGGATATCCTAAAGAATTGGTCACAGACTCTGAAGAAATCTATAGCAGGAGACAGCACACAGCAGCCAAACGGGCAATAAACCGGAAGTCAGGCCGCTGGGATCCCAGCCCAGAGCTGCTTCTGTGTGACCCTGGGCAAGTTATTTAATTACTTTAGTTTTCAGTTTCCTCATCTGTAAAAGAGAAGGGGGGTAGATTCACACCTCTAAATTCCTATGGGTTTCAAATATGTTCTGAGCAAGCAAGCAAAATTAGAATAAGCACATATTCTCCCAAGGCAACTACTTTGAAGGGAAAATTTATTTATTTGGATATACAAGTTCTGGTGTTTGTTAAAAAAAATTTCACTGCTTTATAGTCACACCTCATATATTCCAGCTTCTGTTAGAAGCCTTTTATGACTCTGTCATTCATAAATTTGTCCAAACTCTTTTTTAATCCATTTACATTTCCTGTCTGTACCGCCTCTCAGGGTAATGAGTTCCATAACTTTATTATGTGCTAGGAGAAGTATTATTTCCTTGTTTGCCCTAAACTTACCTCAAGCTTCCATACTGCCTGCTTGCCCTAATATTTCAGAATTTGATAAACAAGTCCACCCATAGGCTCTGCTTTATAAACCGGGGTTGAAATCATTTTAGGCTGCTTCATAAAGCAGCAGCCCACCCTACACCATTCCTTAATCATCAGGGTTACTGAGACAATAAGTGTGGGTGCTAATGGTGCAAGGAAGTCCTGGCTCCAAATGACTGGGAGTAAGGAGAGCCTGGAGGTCTAAAGTTTGGGCTTTAGAGTCAGACAAACCCAGGCTCAGATTCCAGCTCTGCTGCTTGCTGTGCGGTCTCTCTGGGTCTCATTTCCTCAGTTGGAAAATAGAAAACAGTACCGAGCTCAGAATTTGTAAGAGTTGACTAATATGACTTCAGTGCCATGCCTAACACAGGGCCAGGACTGTTGTAAATACCTCCCCAAATCTAGTGGTGGGTAGGTGATAGCTAATGGAAACCACAGCACTAGATAGACTTTAATGGACAAGGTGTTCTAGAATCATTGCTTGCATCATGAAAAGGGCCCAGATAAGTGGTTGACAAAGAACAATCTGAGCTTCAGTGCATGAGATGATGGAAAGGTATACAGGTGGGGTGTGATGGTCTGGACACTAGCATGTGGGAAGAGTTTAAGGGGAGATCAAACTCAGCTTGAACTGAAATGGCACCAAGTCATGAGCAATATTTACAAGGTGGTAGAGGAGATTTTGAACCAAAAGGACGAAGAGGAAGCCCATATGCTCTTTCAGAGCAATTGTCTGAGTCTCAGAGAGTAGAAATTCAATTTCTAGCTCTAACCAGTTGTGTGACCTTGAGGAAGCCAACACTGTTTCTAAATTTAGGTTTCTTTGCATATAGAATGAAATTAGTTTAGCTCACTCATCTGCAAACCTTGCTCCTTAGAATCTGTATTAGGGAGGAAAGGAAAAAGAGAAGAATAAGGGTAGTCTATAGGTCCTCCTATCTAATTCAATCCAAATAGCTATACTTATAAGGATCTAAGATTGGCTCATAAAGAAAAGTTTCATAGAGTCAAAATTATTCTTTAAAAAACCCTTAAATCATCACATGTATGTTGCGAAAAGTTCAAAGGAACCAAAATCAAGTGAAGAAAAAATAGAGTCACCTTCCATCTCATACTTACTCTGGGGTATACCATCATTGAGCCTAATGACAGGCTGAGCTTCTCTCTCTCCTTCTCCATCTCAAACACACATATACACATGCATAAATATATATATATAGTTAAATGAATGCATGAACTAAAGGTATGAGTTTCCATTTAAGATTTACAATTTGATTTGTAAAACATGTTCCCCAGCTATAAAAAAAAATAATTGATACCACTAGATTAGATGCTGAGCTGCCTTCCACTCAAACAGAATAGGATTCCAATGAGAAGAATGTTAGTTTGGGATTCAGGAGTTTTATCAGAGGGATTTGGAGAGAATCCATTCACATAAGGGAAAATTGGGACAAATTACTTGCACACCTAATCAGACAACCAACAAGTGTGGGAAATGGATGGAAAATAAGCCAAAAAATATAAGCATCTCTGCATGAATGCTGAAAGCCCAACAACAACAAAAAGGAACATTTGGCATCCAGTAGATCCATAACCCAACTAGTGTCCCCACAAGCAACTGGTTACAAGAAGGGAATGCAGAAATGCTATGGGCCATTCCTAAAGACATTGTCCCAATGTGTGGCCAGGGCCAAAAAGATCAATACAATTCCAGGGACATCATCAGCATGACTACCTTCTAAAAAGCAATATGGAAACTTTATCCAACTCCTGAATAAAGCACAATGCAACACAACTAGGGTACTTTGCATTGTTCTCATTTTCCTACCTTAGAAAGACATAATGATCTGGGCAAAGCAACTCAGAAAACAAAGATAGAAAATAGAGCAAAAGAAACAAAAGGAAAAGAGGGAGAGATGAAGGACAGATGGAAGCATTTCAAAGAGGGGGATTGAAATAACTAAAGTGATAGAAGATTCTTTAGTGGGTATCAAAGGATAGTACCAATATCTACAAAATTAAAGGAAAAACAAGGTGGCCATGGGCTTTCTCTGTGGCTCCCTTCTTTCTTCCCATTCATAGGTGCTTAGAGAAAGTAGTATGGGGATTAATAAAAAGCATGCTCTATCCAAAAGGCAACATATATTCAAAGAGTATCTCACAAATACAGTGTTCACATATACACACAGGAAATGCTTAGAGCTTGTTATCCCATCAGGAGGGCCAATGGATGTTATAAATACATTCAAGAAAGGTCAGAAAAAATTATAGATAAATTTTAGAACTTGATTTAAGGAGAATGCAGTTCTTTGCATATCTATGACCAAAGAACAGTCAGTTTCTCACGGGGAAAGTTGACTTCTTCAACCAGGATCCTGATTCCAGAGAACATTGCTCAAGTGCCTTCACATTTCTCCACTAGTCTGCTAGTGCCTGGGGGCAAGGACCAGGTCTTAACTTCTTTTCTGTGCATTGAAATCTGTCTAGCACACTGCCTTGTACAGATTCAGTAACTGCTAATGTTCGCTGAAACAAACTTAATTGCATTGACTCATTGCAAGAGCTTATAAATACGGTCTTTCTACCAAGCTCTTGGTACTTTCAGTGCTCCCTTTGGATCCATAAGACGCACCTCGAATAATTATTACATTTCTTCTCATCTGGAAAACATTCTTTCTGTTCTTTTAACTTCTTTGAAAGATCCAACCTACTTGGTTCCCCAGATTTCCATCTAATACGCCTTTTATAAAAATATGCAATTTGAGTAACAACAGAAGAAATTCAGCCTGAGCTTATTGTGATACTAGGAAACAGTCAGTGCCAATCAATTTCAAAACAAATCCCAGGGTTAGTGCATCCAAATAAAACAGTCAAGCAACAATTTTATTCAGAGCATGACCATTGGTGCCGAGCCTGTGAAGGAAAATAAATGTCCGTGAGCTATTGGGATATGGCATCATCTTTAAGGAGCAAATACCCAGGACAAAGGAAGAAGAAAGTCTATGTCCAGTGCTGTCATGAAAGCCCCTGTGGCCTCAGTGAACAATTTAGCCTCTTTGGGCCTCAGTTTCCTCATCTTTAAAATTGTTACTAAGGTCATAATACCCAAATTCCAGAATTCTATCCTCTTAAATCTATTGGTTAAGAAAAATACTATGCTTCCAGAAAATGAGGTTTTGATTTCCATGTGTGAGAAGATGTTTCTCTAACTTACTCTAACTTAATTACAGCTCAAATGATATTTAGAAGCCCAGAAAAGACTGTGTGTGTGTGTGTGTATGTGTGAGTGTGTGTGTGTGTGTGTGTATGTGTGTGTTTTGAGGAATGTGAGGAAGGTTGTATGAGGCAAGAATTTAATAATGAATGTACCTTAAACTCCTCTGATTATAGAAGAAAACTGATTTTCTCTGTGATGTGACCATACTTTATACCTCATTTTTATGTTCATATCTATTAATGAGACCTCTCAAGAAGAAATATTCTTTCTGTGAATCTCCTTAAGCCCCATCCTCTACTTCACTACTGGATGAAAAACTCTTAGAGACTAGAGACTACAGGCCAACAGTCTGAAAATAGTTCAAGCAGCAGAGTCTTATATGAAAATAACAGGGCTAAGAGGGCTGTAAAAAGAAGTGGGCTGTGGAGGAACACTAGAAGCCTTCCTATAGGAGTCAGAGAGGCGTGGCTCATTCTAGACAGCTACAAAACCACGAAAAGATAGAAGCCTACTTCAGAAGATTCTACAATGCTTCCAGAACTCCAGTTCTTTCCCAGCACACAGAACTGAAATTAGTGAATAATGTGCCATGCAACGCCTGCCATTCCATAGGCCAAGACAAAGAAAATGAGAACAAGAAAGGGCTTTTCTTTTAAGGCTTATGGACTAGAATGGCTAGTGTTGGGCTCATGATAAATGCTATAAGGGTGTTCATAAATAAATAAAATAAAAGCAATAATTTCTGTTGTTCAAAACCCAAATGAAATATGACATCTTGAAAGGTTTTCAGCTTTGTTATCTACAAGATGTTCTCCATTCATGGAAACAATAGGCTTGAGCTGTGACTGCATTGTAACGAGAATAGGTGGTGAAAGGTCTTGTTCACTTGCAGTCAACTTCATATGAATTGAAGGCAGGCTTTGCACTGTGGCAAAAGAAGAAATAACAAAGTAGAATGTGGGACTTCTGCCCACAAGAAAATCACTATCCAATTGGTAGGTAAATTATACATGTGCCTAAAATTGAATATCTACCCAAGAGATGCCATTAGGCAATGTAAGACATACCAAATGACTAATATAGACAGGATGTGCAAGCAAGAAGAATGAGAACTAAAGAGGTGAAAGAGGGTTTCAAGGAGAAGGGCTTTGAATTGTGGGCATGAGGGGCACCATGGAGAGGAAAGGCACCAACAAGCTGGAAGAATGAGCATAGGCGCCAACACTGGAGGGCAATGAGCAGTTCAAGCAGGCTAACATAGAGAATTACCATCTGGCAGCACTAAGATGGGATATTGAAATTACTAGGTAGATGTGTTGGCCAGTCTAAGCAACTCAAACTTTATCCTATGAGTAGTAGAGAGACTTTTTAAAAAAGAAATGTAAGATAGATCTTCAGTCATCCAAAATTCCCCGAGTCTAAGATGCTGACCATTTCGGTCAATGGCAGTCCTTGCTCCTAACAGCCATGGAAACACTGTTCGGAGGTTCCCTTACCACTACAGTTTTAACAGATGTTCTTCCTAAGTTACGCATTACACGTGCAAGCCTTGAAGAAGATCCTAGAATTAGAAGAAGCCTAAGAAGTTACCAAACTCTATTTCTCAGTCAATGCAGCAATGTTTTCTACAAGACGCTCAAGAACAATGTATTCCCTGGGCTGACACGCTGCACCTAGGAGGAACTCAGTGAGGGTCAGTGGGCGAGCAAATGAATGCAAAAGCTTCTCAAGCATGGTCATTTGGATTTCACCTGCAGAGCCAGGCATTGTCCACTCCTTAGAAAGTTCTCTCTGAGTTAAAGTCTGTCTCCTTATTTCTACCACCCATTGGTCTAGTTCTGTCACCCAAAGAAACATAACAACTCTGGTCATTCTTCCATGCCACTGTTTTTTGCAAATTTGGAGATGTTTGTTGGGCCTTACACTTACCCTCTGCAAATAAACATCTCCAGGTCCTTTTTAGAGTTCAGAGGAACCGACCTGCTATTATGAGTTATACTGGATTCCCTTGTCTCTCATTTAATTCATTGAGAAAGATGGGTTGTATAGGGGTTGAATTATATATTTGGTGAGGGGGTTCTCCCAGAGGCAAGACCCAGGAGTCCCTGAACTTTTGCATGTATGTCCTGTTCCCCTGGGGTGTGTGCTCTGTCCCTGTTGCTGCTGAGGCCATATGGTCACTTTCTAATGAGTCGGATCCCTTTTCCCCACAAACCCCTGAACTCCCATGCTGAGGGTTTGTAGGACCTGTCATCCTCCCACTGCTTCCGTTTCCATCAGATGGCACTGTGCCAGGAAGGAGCCTTCTCAGCATGTCCCACTGGCAGCCTTTGCTGCTAGCCTATGTCTACCCTAAATCATAGCCATTACCACTTAGGCCCACTTCTTCCAGCTCGGTTCCCAGTAGCTCAAGCAAGCAAAAGCAGCTGGTTCCTTATCCTCCACACCATGATCCTTCAAATCCTCAAAAGCCTTCATTAAATCACAATTCCACCTATGTCACCACACCCCTAAGCTCCAGGGAATGCTCAGCTACAAACCAACCCTTCACCTTCTAAAGCAGAGGATCATAGTCAGTTTTCCTACAAAGCAAACCAGAAAATAAACAGAGCTCATTGTATGTAATAAAATAAATATTGTTTCTGAACTCTTGTTTTTTTATATACAGGAATTCATTTTTTAGTCATATACATATATATCCTATATCTATATACATAAATATTCTTCATGCCCTGAAATGAAATGTTTAGTGTCTTTGTTATTGTGGGTTTCAGTCAAAAGAGTTTCATAAATACAGCTTTCCTGCAGCCCATAGCTGTGGCTGTCCCTAGCTGATGCCTGAGCCTATAGGGCTGTGTAATAGAAGGAGGGGTTCTGAAGGTAGACACCACATCTGTCTTATTCACCAGGGCACCCCCGCACCTCGATCAACATCTGCATAAGTAGATGTCTAATAAATATTTGTTAAATGAATGAAAACTACTCCCTGCCTGGGTGACCTCTGGGACTCTGTCCCCTACTTTATAAAATGAGTTTTCAGCACTTCGTGATGCATGTTGAATCCCCCTCAAACCCTTCCCTAAGAATCCATGACCATCTCTGGGTTCTGGAAAATGCTTTGGCAATGGCAAAGATTGGCTCTCATAATTTTTCTCTCACCCCAAACTCACACTGTACCAATAACCACCTCTGGGTAAGAAGTGTGAGGATAAGCTGGTGCAGCACAGGAGCTAGAAAAAAAAAAAAAGTAAACCCTGCCCAGTGTATGTCAGCCTGTGGTTTGTACTAGATTAATGAAAGCCCCACATGGCATAATTGTGTTTACAGTGAGCTTATAGGAGTTTTCCCTCAAGGTAGAGAAAGGGGAACGGGTTAAACAAATTATTTAGCTTTTCCTGACCTGAACTGGCAACAGTGATGGGGAGCGGAAGCTGAGGAATGGCCTTTCCAGTTACAGCCAATGGTGCTCACCTTGAGTTCCTTTGCAAACGGACCTGGCCCTCCATCAGGGAGCCAGACAATTCCTAGGCAATATCTGAGGTCCAAAGCTCCAAATCGCTTCTTGTGGGCAAATTGTACCTTGTCCAGCAGCATAGAAGGGGCTTCCACTACAAAGCAGCAAATAGCTGGTATTACAGGAATTAAGAGTCTGCTTTTTGCATGAGAAAAGTGAGGCAAGTGAGCAAATTTGATTGCCACTGGACTAGACTCCTGTTATCTTTATTCCTATCAGCCAGCTTTTCTTCCTGAAACAGAAACACTTCACGGAGCTACATGCAACCCACGTCTACAGGAGGATAATATCCTGCACTTCTGTTAAAAAGAAAACACAAATCCTATCTGCTGAGTCTAGGCAACACTAAAAATCTAGTTTCAATTAACATTTTAATGAATGGGTTCAATGAATGACATGTTGTACTGGCATGTGTGACTTTGGTCTAACAGCAAATTAATTTTAACTACAGCTTGGGGAATGTGGATATAATTTTGCTTCACTTTATGGTTGATTTTTTTTTTTCAGTCAATCCATAGTCATTGCCAGTTTCTCTTTAGTCTCTGAAGATATTTTTAGGTATGAGACTGTACTAACAGGATGTATATAATTTATTGGCACAACTTTTCTGTCAACCCGTCAGTCATTTTTAATTCCAAATTACATGGGCCCAACCCAGGTCTGGGATGCATTCACATTAAATGATTCTGGATCATTTATTTCAGAAATGATAGGTTGGAGAAAATGTGCTTGGCACATGAGAAATGAAATCCCACAGCACATCAAGTTCCCTGTTTCCTTGAGATCCTCATTTTTCCATTTAGCCCCTATTTTAACTTTTCCTCCTCTCACTTAAAGGCCTTGAAAGAATCCAAAACCAGACCAGAAGAAGCCGAGGCATCCACTCCCTGGCCCCAGGTTGAGTAAAATCACATTCCTAGAAGGTAGGAAGGAAATAATCACGATGACCACTGACATTTTACATCACCTTTGAGAATTCAGCAAGGTTATGACCGGAGGTACAACAATGACATTTTTTGACAGGAAGTGTGATGGCAACATTTTGCAGGCTCTTTTGGATTAGGTGACTTGGCCAAGGTCACACAGAAAGCAAAAGAGGTGCCAGAACACAAATACATGTTGTCTCTCACAGCGTTGCACTCTTTCCTTAGAAGTGATTCCCGCTGATTGTGAGACTCCTCACAGTCCCCATTACCTGGCACCACACCTGTCCCAGTCTACCCAATTCCCTGTCAGTCAGAGAAGCACAACCTCTGAGTGATGCAGAGGACATCTGTTCTGCAGGCGGGACTTACAGTCGTGGAAGTGAGTTCAGTGGGTTCTCTGTCTTTTGCTTGATGTCAGTGTGGGTAATCAGGAGAAGGCAAGGTGAGGGAGGCCGAAACCAAGGGAACTGTGTGCGGACGTCATCACCTCCCATCTAAGGATGCTGCCCCTGGCCCGGAGAACTGCACTTGCACCCGGCCCTGGACTGGAACAAGCTGAAGAAGATCTTGAGGCCTGGCAGCTGCACTGGAACAGAAAAGCCAGCCAACAGATCAGCTGCAATAGTACCCTACCATCCTTTGTAAACAGATAATACAAATCAATTATACAGATCTGACATTGTGACAGTTCTCAGGTAATTTTTATTATTTAGATTTTTATTTATTTAAGCTTTTTATAGAAGCATAATTTGCATATTGTGAATCTTGGGGGTAATTATGAATGAGTCTGGTAAATGTCTATGTCCATGTGACACACACTACTATCAAGATGTAACCTACTTCCATTACTCCCAGTCAAAACCCCTCCCCACCACCATCACCAGAAGAAGACACTGTTCTGATTACTTTGGCAATAGATTCACTTTGCCTGTACTAGAACTCCATAAAAACCGAATCACACAGTAGTTTCTTTTTGTGATATGGATTCTTTTACTTAACATCATATTTGTAAGATAATCCATGTTGTTACATGTTATCGATAGATCACTCCTTTTTATTGCTGAACAGTGTTCCATGATAGGAATGCTGCAATTTATCCATTTACCCGCTAATAGGCATTTGGGTTGTTTTCACTTTTTGGCCTGAACACAGCTACTACAGTACTTTTGTGTAAGACATTTGGTGGGAGGTGGGGCATGTGATTTCATTAAGACTAGAACTACAAGTCATAGGGTAGTGGTATGTTTAATTTTATTAGAAACTGTCAAACACTTTTCATTTCAAAGTGAGATATTATGGGCTGAATTGCATTCCTCCAAAATTCATATGTTAAAGTCTTAAGCCTCAGCACTTCAGAATGTCACTGTTTTGGAGACAGTCTTTAAAGAGGTTATTAAGTTAAAAAGGAGATCATTAGAATGGACCCTAATCCAGTATGATTGATGTCCTTATATGAAGAGGACATTAGTATACAGCTACACACAAAAGGAAGACCATGTGAAGACACAGGGAGAGGATAGCCGTAAAAGCCAAGGACAGAGGCCTTGGAAGAAACCAAACCTTGATTTTAGCCTTCTAGCCTCCAGCACTGTGAGAAAATAAAATGTTATTTAAGCTGCCCAGTCTGTGGTACTTTGTTATGACAGCTCCAAGTTAATGTCATTTTTACACTCCCAACAGCCACGTATGTGAGTTTCAGTTGTTTCACATCCTCACCATCACTCAGCATTGACATCATTTTTATTGTTAGCCATTGTACTGGGTGAACAGTGCACATGATTGTGATTTCCATTTGCATTTCTCTGACGACGCGTCATGTTAGGCGCTATTTTGTGTGCTTCTTGGCCATTCATTTATCTGTGAGGAGTAACTGTTCAAGTGTTGTCTTTTTACTCTTGAGTTGTAGAAATTCTTTACATATTCTGAACACAAGCCCAATAGCAATGCATTGCAAATATTTTCTCCCAGTCTAAGATCTGCCCATTAATTTCCTTAATAATAGCTTCTGAGGAGCAGTTTTTTACTTTAATAAGCTCCAGTATATCATTTTATGATTTTTATTTTCTATGTACTCTCTAAGAAATCCTGCCCTCCTCCAAGGTCAAAAAGATCTTTTAGAAACATTATACTTTTCACTTCCCTGTTCCTGTCTATGATCCATTTCAAATGAATTTCCATGTATGGTATGAAGTATGGAATAAGGTTCATTTCTTTCCATACATGTTCCAAAGCAGTTTGGAACTTTGGACCTCTTCAGTAACTTTGTCAAAAATCAACTGGCCATATATGCATGAGGTTTCCTTTGGGAGTTTACTCCTTTTTGTTGAACTGTGAGTGAGGACAGAGAAAGCCCATCAGATGGCTTGACATTCCAGAACAATGCTCCTTCTCCAAGGTTCTCCATCTCGGGGAAGGGCAACAACATCCATCCGGTTTCACCACCCAGTGAAAGACATTGTAATCTCTCACCTAGATGAGCACCTGCCTGCCCAAGGCCCACCTGCATCCTCACTGACCTCTTCCTAAGCCATTTTCTGTACAAATATCTGATCCTGGTCTGACTTAAAGTCCTTTAGTGACTTCTTATTTTTCTTAAGGTAGATCCAGAATACTTTCCTATTGCGTGTAACAGGCCTTCGGGGGCCCAGCTATATGCCTACTAGGTTTCTTCTGTTCCTTGCTCTCTCTTGCCATCAGCACTTTTCATACTGTTCCCTACATGGTTTCTCTTCTTCAGACAGTTCCGATCCATTAGCTCAAGCACGACTCCTTCAGAAAACTCTCCTTTTACCTCTCTAATTAGATCAAATTCCTCTCTTATAGGCTTGCGTAGCTTCTCTCCTGACAGCATTCATTCATCAAAATGGAAATTTTTATTTTTTTGTCACAGTGGAAATTTTATAGTTTTTATTATTTGCTTAACCTCTCTCTTCCTCATTGTCCTCTATGATAAGGACCGTGATCATATCTGGATTTTTTTTCTCGCTGTTCTATCTCAAGACTTAGCTCAGTGCCTGATACATAGAAATCACTCAGTAAATACTTGTTAGGTAGATGAACGAAAAACAAAGAAGCTAAGGGAGAAGGAGAACGTGAACTTGCTCCTCTTTCTCTTAGGCCCCCTACCTCTCGCCACCACCACCACATCTAGTTCACCTTCAAAATGTGGGTTCTGCCTAAGTCTGCTCACTTTTCACCATCACTGGCCACCAGCCTGGCCTAAGCCACCACCAGTCTCACCTGGACCACTATAAAAACGTAACTGCTGGCTTCCCTTGTACCCTGTCTTAGTCCCTTCAGGCTGTTATAACAAAACATTATAGACATAAACAACAGGAATTTATTCCTCACCGTTCTGGAGGCTGGAAGTCCCAGATCAGGGCACCAGAGTGGTCAGGTTCCAGTGGGGCCTCATCCTGGTTTACAGATGGCCACTTCTCACTGTGTCCTCCCGAGATGGAAGGGACTAGGGAGCTTTCTCCGGTTTCTTTATAAGGGCACTAAGCCTATTCATGAGGGTGGAGCCAAAGGCCCCACCTCCTAATACCATCACCTTGGGGGTTACTTTTCCACAAATGAATTTGGAAGGGCTCAAACATTCAGACCATAGAATTCATTTCTAAGTTCATTTCTGACCAGTCAGCATGAGCCTTTCTAAATACACCCCATTTGACAACATCCAGTTGCTCGCCACAACAATCCGAGCACATACAAACTTTTTCTTACTCATCCAAGATGCTTGGCTACCATTTCCAACTCCCCTGCCACTGTCACCTTCAATTATCCCCCTCCAGCCACCCTGGACATTTTGCCACTTCCTCAACATGCCAAACCCACTCTTGACTCAGGCCCTTGGCCATTCATATACTCTGCCTGAAATTCACTTCCCCCACGTTGCTTTCGTTCTTCTTAGGTCTCAGCTCAAATGTCACCTTCTCAGACAGGTCTTCCCTGGCCATCCTAGTGAAAACAGCCCACATCCTACTCTCATCTCTTTTTATCACCTGATATTACTTTTACTCCAGAAGAACTTTGACTTTCTAACATATTACATCTGTCTTGTCTTATCTTCCAGAGTAGACTGTAAGCCCTGCAAAGAAGACATGGAATTGTTCAACACTGTTTATCTGAAGCCCAGAAAAGCCAACAGAAAGTGTTTAATAATTATTTGTCAACTGGATAACTAAAAAAAATAGAAAGAAAGGGAGAAATAGTATACATGCACTGCCTGGCACAGAGCAGGTGCTCAAATAATGTTATTATGTTTCTAAAGATGTGCAATCCCTGAAACCGTAATAAATGATCTTCAGATGATTACAGTTTTCAATTTAAGACACACAAAAATGGAGTTTAAGAAACAAATTATAAACCCATTGAAAACATCCGTATATTAAAGCATTAATTAGGTTTCCAACTTTAAGCTATGGTTTTCTTTTCCATTCTTTATTAAAGTTCTTAAGATGGTTTTCTATTGAACTCTATACCCTGAATTTTTCTGAAAAATAATAGCTAAGTGGTTGAAAGTGTTGGAATGAAATAATTTTAAGTGACACCTGAGAGTTTTATATTTCCCACATCCCCAGGGTCTAATGGTTTCTGTTTGCCTGTTCCCATAATGTTTTGCTCTACTGTAGTTCCTATCCCCTTTGCAGCTAAAATAATCACCTTCTTTTTAATTGAACTAGAATGATGTTACTGTAACTCCCTTCCTGGGCATCTGTACCCTGCAATCAGTCACTAAAACCTGAAAACAGGTCTCTAACTGTTTTCTAACAGGACTAAAACATGAAATCTGACCAGGCTTCTAGAATTTGAGTTTACGTTTAAAGACATTGCTATTCTCCCCATTCTCCTGGGTGTTTTTTCTTTTCCTATTTTTGACGGAAATTTCAAACTGGCTTTTGATTAGAAGACAAAAGGTGTAGCTTTCTTGTGGGAAAACAGAAAAACTTGAAAAGGTAAAAGCTTTAGAATGAATGATTCAAGAAAGTATTGGAGCACTTTATATATCCATGGTGTCTATAATACACCTGAGAGAGGAATGGGTTTCAGAACTGAACGAAAGAGAACTGATGTGACAGAAAGTTGACGTCACACAGCCTGTGTCCTGAGTCGTTTAAGAACAGAGATGGGTGGATGGTGCCTGTCCATTCTGCTGACTTTGGCAGAAGATGGCTCTTGTAAGAGTCAGATCCTAAAACTGGGATACTAGTTATCCCTAATGAGGATAACTGGGTCCCTCTTTCTCAAATCATAGGGTTGAGAAGTTCCTTACCAAAGTGTGGTGTTCCCTAAAACTAATTAAATCTTTAACTTTCTTTTGTAGCTGGTTCTCATGCAGCTGCAGCCACTAAGCTCAGGTAAGCGTGCTTCAGACTAGGATTGCCCATATTTCTCCCTTAGCTTGCTTTTCCCCAGTTGTTACTAAGCCTTCGAGTGGAATAGATTTTTAAGGCTCAAAGTGTTCAGTTAGCCACATTCATTATTCTAAATAAAGTAAATTTCTAGGATTTTCTCCTAAGGCATTTCTCCTTAGGAATTTCTCCTATGTCAGTTAGGCAAAGGTTACAAGAAAGCCAGAATAAAGAACCGTGAGATTTCAGGGGGTGGCAGTACAAGCCACTGCACCACTGTGACCCTCATGGAGGAGTCGGACTGGCGGTTCCCTTGGATTTCCCTAAATTCTGAGATTTTGTTACCAAGTTGTCTGTGGGAAAATTCAAACTGCTTTCCTGAAAGACTTAATTAGTTCTTGTACATTTAGAAATCCTCACCCTTGTTGGACATCCATTTTGAGAAAAAAAGTCATTCCCTTATGATTTCTTTTAAATTGCTGTATTTATTATCCCTGAGCTTGGGAGCTCATAAAGAGAGCATTTCTGCAGGAGGGCTCTGTGAATCAGCATAGCCTTCCTGTCATTTTATATAATTCAATCGAGTTTAACAGCAAATGTCAATTCAACAACCCCACTGATGGAGATTCACCAGTCCAAGGTGCTGTACAGTAAGATAATGTGGGAGATAACAGAAATGAATGAATTTCTGTCTTATTTCATTCAGATGACTAGCTGAGAGAACTCTCTAGCTCTTCTCCCTTCTCATTCCTGGCTCCTTGGGCACCCGTGTACATTTGAAATGTGTGCATATAGGCCTATGGAAAACTCAGCGGATGGATGGTCCTGCAGAACATTATAAACAGGGAACTGAAAATCAGGCTACAGAAAATTAACAGAAAGGTTTTTTTCAAAATGTTGCTTTTTCTGTAGCAAAAGGGAATCAATGCAGAAAAAATAAGATAGATCTATATTTCTTGTATTGTAAAAATTGCGGGAAACGAATATTCAGAGATGGGAGAGACCCATGTGCCTGAAGCAGTCATGTTTGCATTCTATAGAGACAAAGAAGCCTGGTAGACGACAAACCCCAGAACCTAGGAGAGAGCAGATTGCTAGAATCTTCCCTAGGTATCAGCTAAGTCTTGGGGCCTGCAGGGCTCAGCTGGTTGGGCAGTAATGGGGGCATAATGTGATAATGTGGTACTGACTTTGCAAAGTACCTTTCTTACCTTTTTTCACCTGATTTCACACTTATAACAATACTGACTTCATACTTATAATAAAGTTTTGAATAGGAACATGGAAAAGAGGCAGAAAGATCTAATTTAGGACTAATTGTCTCTTAGCAAGATTGGTCCCAGCCTTTAACTTTTAGAGGATATCCCCTGAGGAAATGTGATAAATGGATGTAGGAGTCCAAAGTCCCTCAAATCTAATGATTTTGTATCTTAAGAGATGTGAAAAAAGATCTTGAAAGCTATGGCATCATCATTACTCAACCTGTGCAACTCAGTTTGGGAAAATGTTATCCTTGGACAATTTGTTCTGTTTCCTAAATCTCCATTTGTCACATGACCCTAGAGAATAATCATTTGCCATTTAGATCAAAGTTGATTCCCACAATCTCTTGCTACAATCCATTTTTAAAAGAAGAATGTGGCTTCTTTGTGAAGCTTAATTGCCTCCATCAGTGTGTTTGTGGAAAAAACAAAAGCAAGAGATTATAAACTGGGTATGTTATAAACTATTGTCTTACTAGTAGAATTTTTTTAGCATTTAATTATATAGTATTTAATAAATGTTATTTATACACATTTCAACAAATTTTCAATCAGGATAATATCCTCTATGCTCTTTTTTCTTAGTGGTAGATGTCCTTTACATACTTATACATTTACATACATAATTACATGCTTTAAACCTCAGGCACTGGGTTTGCAACATTACAATGCAATAAAATGACTCAGAAGAGAAAATTAAAAGGAGGGGTTGTAAAAAAATGTAATGAAAGGGGGTATTGTTTTGTTAAATGCCTCTGAATGTAAGAATAAAAACATTTGAAAACCAAGTTTATTTTAAAGCTTCCTAGCAGCCTAGGCAAAAAAGGAAACCTATCTCCTAAGGGCACAAAGCCTTTCCCCTGTGCTAAAATATGCCTGGAATATTACACAAACACCTCTATGTAAGACCTTGAAAATAGAATGGATGTCTTCAGCTTGAGTTTCATAGAAGACATAAAAACTTCAGTATGACCATAATATAAATCAGAGAGGACATTATCTATCATATATAGGAGACTTGAGCCCTAGCTTTGTTCTGATAGTCAAGGCCTGTGATACATGAGATCTTATCATGATGGTGGGCAAAACTCAACTCTTCTCATGGCAGATGCCAGGGCAATAGCAATGATGCCAGCAGTGAGAATAAGATTTCCCCAGCAGAAGATTCAAGTCCCAGGAGCAGACTGTAAACACCATAGGCAGAGTCTCTCCATCCTGACACAGAGATGAAAGCTGAGCAAAGTAAAGATAACTAATAGACTAAGATGGCTTGGGATCTGGGCTTCTTTCTGCCAGCATGATGCAACTTGGCAAGTCTCAAGGTATTTGTGCCTATAGGTAGAGAAAAGAGGTTAGTGTGACTACCTAACCTAGGTGGAAATGACCAATGTCACTGGGCAAAATAACTGAAGTTGGTGAAAGCTTCATGACTGTGAAACATAATTTTCAACACACAGGAAAAACAAGTCCCTGCAATGTATGTTGTATCACCAAATTTAAGTTCATTCTTTTCTCAGTCACTTCCATTCTGGTATTGAGTCCATTCAAGGAAATTTGTTCAGATACTATATTTGGTACTTCTAAAATGTTTGTTTTATTTAATTTTTTTAGTTTGTATTTCTAAGTTGATAACTTCTCGCTTTCCATTCATTTCAAAAGTGTTTACCTTTATCCCAAGGAGTACAGTTCTAATAGCTGCTTTAATGTCTTTACCTGATAATTACAACATCTAGAGTAATAGCGTATCTAGCAAGTATCTAGGAATCTAAGATAATTCCAACATCACCTTTGGATAAATTGTCTTTTCCCTTGAAATTTGTCTCATTTTTGTGGGGTTTTATAAGTCAAGTAGCTTTGGATTTCATCTTGGATATTTGAATATTATCTTGATACTCTGGGTCTTGTTAAAATCCTCTGAAAATTTTTATATTCTGATTATTATACAACTGACTACTTAAAGTTCGCATCACAAGTCCTGCCTTACTTCCTGTAAATGTTGGTTCCAGTGTACTTCAATTTTCATATCCTCTGCTTTATTTGTGTTTGTACCACTCAGAAGTTAATCTGGTACTTGAGCAGTTTATACCTTAGTTCATTTGTCAGGTTTTGCATCTCTGGCTCTGACTTACACATATAAAGCTCAGGGATTAGCCTGGGATTTTGTTAGTTCATTCATGAAGCTTGAGAATTCTCTTTTGAAGTATTTATCTCTCACATATTCCCTCTATATCTTCTACCTCCTAGTGACTAGCCTCTCCCTAGTTATTCTGGCCAGAAATATGGTTTCTCTCAGAGCTTTATCCTCCTGTGTTGTCGTACATTTCTACATGACTGGGGCTGCCTCAGAAGAAAACACACACAAAAAAAGAAAAGACATGGATTTCCTCTACATTTTGGACCACTGGAGCCCATTTTCCCATTTTTCCTAATAGAAAAATAGGTTTTCTCTAGAGGTTTTGGGTTCTCCATCCATCACCTTACTGGTAGTGCAATTCCACAGCAAGGGCCAACCTTGGGGCAGGACCAGGAGAGATGACAAAAGGAAGAAAGAATGGGGATTCCTCCAAGCTCTCATGCTCGCAAGGTCCCCTTTTCCTGGTGCTCTAACCAGAAAGAGTTGCTGTTAGAGGTTTTGCTGTTAATGCCTACTGAACAGGGCCCCATGATTCAGGCCACCCTCACTCTCAAGTCAGGGCCGTGAGATTGATGGAGGACTGGAGACTGGGGTCTTCAAGGTTTTTTTCTACTATTGCCTATAATTGTTTCCTACTTTTTCCCCAGCTTTACTGAGATTTAATTGACAAATAACACTGCATAAGTTTTAGGTATGCAATGTGATGATCATGATGATTTGATACACATATATATTGTGAAATGACTTGTTTCACTTAACACAATGTCCTTAAGGTTCATCCATGTTGTTGCAAGTGGAAGGATTTCCTTCCTTTTTTATGAATAAATAATATTTCAATGCTTATATATACTATGTTTTATTTATCTGTTCATCCACTGATGGACACATCAGTTTTTTTCATGCCCTGGCTATTACAAATAATGCTACAATGAACATGGGAGAAGGAGGCAGTGCAAATATCTCTTTGATATAATGATTTCATTTCCTTCAGATATATACCCAGAAGGGGGGTTATTGGAGCAGATGGTAGTTCTATTTTTAATTTTTTGAAGAACATCCATACTGTTTTCTATAATGGTGTACATTTCCAATTTCACCAAAAGTTGAAAAGGGTTACCTTTTCTCCACATCCTCATCAACACTTGCTAACTCTTTTTGATAATGGCCATGCCAACAGATGTAAGGTGATATCTGATTGTGATTTTCAGTTGTATTTCCCTAATGATACATATATATGGGCTTATTTCTGAGCTATCTATTCTATTCCACTGATCTATGTGCCTTTTTTATGCCAATACCATACTATTTTGTTTCCTACAGCTTCGTTATATAGTTTGAGTAGCCATTCTGTGGCTCCATAGAAATTTAGGATTGTTTTCCTATTTCTGTAAAAAAAAATGCTATTGGACATTTGATAGGGATTGCATTGAATCTATAAGTAGTTTTGAGTAGAGGAACATTTTAACACTTAATTCTTCTTATCCATGAACATGGGATATCTTTCCATTTATTTGTGTCTTCTTCAATTTCTTTCATGGCTGTCTTGTAGTTTTCAGTGTACAGATATTTCACTTAATTGGCTAAATTTATTCCTAAATATTTTTTTATGCCATTATGAATGGGATCATTTTGTTTCTTTTTCAGGTATTCATTATTAATGTATGGAAACTTTCATATGCTGATTTTACTATCCTGCAACTTTACTAAATTCATTGATTAGGTATAACAATTTTTTTTTTGTCAATTGTTTGGGTTTTTTTATTTTATTTTATTTTTATTATTTTTTTATTGAAGGGTAGTTGACACACAGTATTACATTAGTTTCAGGTGTACAACACAGTGATTCAACATTTATATACATGATACTTCTAGCTACCAGCTATCACCATACAAAGTTGTTACAATATTTTGACTCTAGTCCTTATGCTATACATTACATCCCAGTTACTTATTTATTTTACAATTGGAAGTCTGTACTTTGTTTTTTTATTTGTTTGTTTGTTTGTTTTTTGAGAGGGCATCTCTCATATTTATTGATCAAATGGTTGTTAACAACAATAAAATTCTGTATAGGGGAGTCAATGCTCAATGCACAATCATTAATCCACCCCAAGCCTAATTTTCGTCAGTCTCCAATCTTCTGAAGCATAACGAACAAGTTCTTACATGGAGAACAAATTCTTACATAGTGAATAAGTTACATGGTGAACAGTACAAGGGCAGTCATCACAGAAACTTTTGGTTTTGATCATGCATTATGAACTATAAACAATCAGTTCAAATATGGATATTCGTTTGATTTTTATACTTGATTTATATGTGGATACCACATTTCTCTCTTTATTATTATTATTTTTAATAAAATGCTGAAGTGGTAGGTAGATGCAAATAAAGGTAGAAAACATAGTTTAGTGTTGTAAGAAAGCAAATGTAGATAATCAGATGTGTGCCTGTAGACTAAGTGTTACTCCAAGCTTGTCAAGGGCAATAAACCATCCACGGATGCAGAAGATTTCTCTCAAAACAGGGGGGGTGAGGTTCTAAGCCTCACCTCTGTTGATCCTCAATTTCTCACCTGATGGCCCCCCTGCAACTGTGCCTGTCTTAGGTTGTTCCTCCCTTGAGGAATCTTACCTATCTCTGGCTAACCAGTCATCTTCCGGAGCCATACAGGGAAATGTAAAGTTGGTAAGTGAGAGAGAAGCCTTATTGTTTTGTTTGAAAAGGTTAGCTTTTTACTTCTTTGCATATTTATGCCCTGTGGCTTTTATGCCCAGCATTTGTCTTGAGGTATCTTTACCACTTGGAAGAATTATCATACTCGGTAAATTCAATATGAGGCACGAATTCTATTTAAGGGTTGTAATTAGGAAGGAAGAAGAAAAGCTATAGAAGTAGCAGGCGGAAGAAAACATGGGAAGATTGATTATTTCTTTGACATATCTTCTTGTAGAGTAACTTAAGCATGTATAGGTTTTAAACTACTAATTAAATTGCGCACATACATTGACATAATAGAAGTACAGTTACATAACCAAAGCAGACCTATAATTACCAGCCATCTCCAGTGAAACCAAGAAAACCAGTTAGGCACCTTAGACACTTGTGAAAACTTATCTATGATATGGTGGGTATTGTCCAACTGAACTTGAACAGTCTGAGAGAAATCAGACAAATTAAAACAACCCATTCCTGGGGACTGTTCACATCCCATATGTTCTTTTAACAGTAGATAGATAGTCTGTTGTTGTAAGATTTTGGAGTGCTACAATTTGCACTTCTCCTAATTCTTGGTTGAGTTCCAACAGTATAGATCCAGTCAAATTTGTTGTTTTATCTATGCACAGGCCAGCTTATATATCTCCTTCTTCATTCCCCTGGCAAGTCCAGGAACCGGTGGGATGAGTGCATCTACAGCTGTAGCAGTGCGTGGATCTTTGTTGGGGTTTTTTGATGATCATCTTCTGGTATGAGTCTTCCAGAGAGTGCTGATGTTGGAAGTTCTTTTTCATATCGTATCTTAGTTCATTTTCTGGGTAGCCAAATTAGGCTTTGATCCTCTGTATAAACACAACAGACCCTTTGCCTACACTTTTATATGCCCTTTAAGGTATGACAATTTTTTGATGGAGTCTTTAGCATTTTCTATCTATAATGTCATGTCATCTACAAATAAAGAGTTTTACTTCTTCCATTCTGATTTGAATGCCCTGTATTCCTTTTTCTTGCCTAATTGCTCTGGTTAGTAATTTCAGTACTGTGTAAAATAAAAATGGCAAGAGTGGGCATCCTTGTTTTGGTCCCACTCTTATAGGAAAACTTCCAGCTTTTCACTGTTATGATCTTAACTGTAGGCTTGTCATATATGGCTTTTATTACGTTGAGGTACATTTCCTCTACACCTACTTTGTTGAGAATTTTTACCATGAATGGATATTAAATTAATTTTAAAAAATGCTTTTCTGTGTCTATGGTGATAATCACATGATTTTTATCCTTCATTTTGTAGTGTGGTATATCACATTGATTGAGTTGTGGACATTGAACCATCCTTGCATGCCAGAAGTGAATCCCACTTGCTCATGGTGTATAAACCCTTTAATACATTGTCAAATTCTATTTGCTAATATTTTGTAGAAGATTTTTGTTTCTATGTTAATCAGAGATATTGGCCTCTAATTTTTTTTTCTTATAATGTCCTTTTCTGGTTTTGGTATCACAATAATGCTGGCCTCATAAAATAAGTTTTGAAATGTGCCCCTTTGAATTTTTTTGAATAGTTTGAGAAGGATTAGTGCTAATTCTTCCTTAAGTATTTGATAGAATTCACCAGTGAAGCAATCTTTCTGGTCCCAGAATTTTGTTTGTTGGGAGGTTTTTGATTACTGATTCACTATTCTTACTAGTAAATTGTTCAGATGTTCTATTCATGATTAAGTCTTGGTAAGGAATTTATTTATTTTCTTATAGGTTGTCTAATTTATTGGCATATAATTCTTCATATATTATAACCTTATATGTATCTACTACAGGTTTTGCCTTTTTGGTTACCATGAGGATAACATAAATTATAACATTCTATTTTAAGCTCCTGACAATTTACCTTTGAAAGTATATGGAGATTACATTTTTATTTCTCCCCTCTTACAGTTTAGGCTTTTAATGTTAAAACTTACATCTTTTGTGTAGTGTATCTAATAACAAATCATTATAGTTATAGTTATTTTTAATATGTTTTTTAACTTTTAAACTAGAGGTGTGATTTATATACCACCATTTCATTATTAAAGAAACTGACTTTGATTATATGTTTACCTTTGCTGATGAGTTTTACATGTGCATGTGTTTTTACAATGGTAATTGTCATCCTTTCATTTCAAGAATGCTTTTAGAATGTTTTTTAGCATTTCTTGTAAGGTGTGTCTTATGGTGATAAATTCCCTCAGTGTTTTATTGTTTGGAGAAGTCTTTTTACCTCCTTCATCTCAGAAGGACAGCTTTGCTAAGTGTAGTAACTTTCTGGGGAATCTGAAAAGAAAACAACAGCAGGGTCATCAAAACGATGACATAGGTCATTCACAACTTCAGTGCACTTCATAAGAAGACCAGCTAACAGCTATCCATAAGAAAGACACCATTGAGAAGCTCCTGCCTTAGGAGAAGAGCCATGACCTCGTGGATCTCCAAGCCAGATCAACACCATTCTCTGTCTCCCCTTCCTCCACAAAGGTTCATGCACTGGGAGGGAGTTTACCTAGAAATTTAATAGTAAAATATATCCAAAATCAGGGCAAGGCTTTCTCCAGATACCTAGGTCTTCTCTCCCCCAAGATTGAATCAATTTAGCACACACACAAAAATCCATCAAGTTAGTAACTTTTCCTACTGTTTCAGGGTAAAGGAAAGTCTTTCTAGTTCACTAGTTTCTGGAAACACCAAGAGTTTTCAAGGTATAAATCACATTTTTTACTTACTTACAGTCTAGAACATATAGGAGAAAGATGAACACATAAAATAAGTTGAAATTAGCAAAAAAAATTAAACTCATATTCTACTGCCCCTACCACTTCCATTGCCACCATCATCATCCTCAACAACTGTGACGAATTAGATGATAAGCTTATTTTTTTTTTAAAATCTGTTTTTCAGGATCTTTCAATTTTACTCAAAGGGTAAGTATAAAAATCCAGAGGCAACCTAATCCTCACAAGTTATTTTCAAGAGTCACTCAATTCTCCATTTTTAAGCTCTTGCTAAAAACATTTAAATTCTGATTCTTTTAAAATGAATTGGAATACCTAAGTTTGTGTTTTGTTGAGATCAACACACCATATTAATTTGGTCAACTTTGTCTATCATTGAAAAAGCAAAGCAGTCAAAAACTGATTTAGAATGATGTAGATGCCTTCAAGAATACAAAGCAATCAGAAAAAAACAAGCTTTCCTTTTCATCTCTATCACTGACCAGAGCACTGGTTAGAATCTCAGATTAGTAGAGAAATAACTATTAAAAACTGAATTCCTGTCTACGCAGTGCCAAAACATCTAGTAAGTCTGGTTAAAAAATATGTCAACCCAGATGTTTGGCACTGCATAGACAAAACATCCAGATGACTGGCTGATCTTACGAATAAACTGTTGAAATGGACCAGATGTTCTGGCTTCTTCGGGCTCCAGGGCCTAGGTGTCCTTGGGGACACAAGGAGAAAGCAAATGTCCCCACTGGAACTTCACCACCTGCATGCCTTCCTTGGACACTGAAGTGGGTGTGTAAAAGCAGGGTTTAAATTAAAAAATGTCAATGACCGCCTTAGAAAAATCAAATGAAAAGTCCAAGAAGGACAGAATGTGATATTTATCTAAAATCCATGTTTTGGGAAGTCACATCTATCTTGAGGCATTGTGGTTGCATTTCTAAATATTCTCCCCCTTGAGACTTTCTCTTTCAACCCAAGTTCTGGGCTCATTTTTTCCAATCCAGGGTACAGTGGTTTTTTACAGGCAACAGTTAAAGCTGAAATCTAGAACTTTCTCTTTCCTCCATCACTTTGCCCCTTCCTTGCTCCTTTTCTTGGACTTCCTTTCATATCTTTCCTTTCCTATGGTGTGCAAGTGGGAAAAGGAGAATAAGAATCATGCCAGGGATTCTTCTGGCAGAGCCCATGGGGTGGGCAGCCCCAGAAAAAAGGCCAATGCCACAACTGGCAGGGCAAGCAGGAGGGACAGTGGGCACAGGAAGGGACGGAGATGCCAAGGGACCCCGGCACTGGGAGGAGGAGACCCACTGGGCTGCCATCCCGCAGAGCCTCAGGGCAGCCCCCAGGAGGATGTTAACTGACAGGGCCACAGAAGCTGGGGTCCCCTCCAGCCAACTTGTCTAAAATGGTGTCTTTCTGGAAACTGAGGGCAGCAGGAAGGGAGGCATCTCAAAACACACCATGTGATTACTAAGCTCCCAACTGTATTTAGACAACAGCTTTGGCTTCCGTCAGAAAGGGCAGATATGCATTTATTCTGTTATATAATTTTTGGTTTCAGAGGATTTGTTTTGTTTCTTTAAAAAAAAAGTTATTAAAAGATTTCCTTCGTGTCAGTATTTTCTGGAGCCTTCCCTGGGACACTTTCTGCTGCTCTGTGAAGGAAAAAAAGCTGTGATTGCTTTCGGGTCTCTCTCCAAAGAGACTTATTAAAACAATCTTCCAACTGCCACTGGAGGAAGAGTTACTGCATCTCTCATCAGGATACAATTAATAGAACAAGCGAAGTGGTGTGGGAAAGAAAATAGAAAAAGGCATCATTCCCAGCATCCCTCTTGAAGGCAACCCTACACTGCGCTGGCCTGAAGAAAATCAGAACAGCAAACCTGAAAGTTGAAAGAACATGGGCCACACTCCCACCCCCACCCCAACACGCAGGACACACCCCAATTTTACTAATAGCGAAAGATGGCAGAGAGAGACAGGAACATTTAAATACGACAGTAAAGAGTATTATTTTCCTCTCTTTGGATTAAAAAAAAAATCCCTTCTCCCATTTCTAACCACCCCCACCCCTGCCTCATTTCCCCTCCCCTCACCCCCTCATCTCTCAGAGATTGGCTTTATTTAAAAAACTATATTTCTGCCCAGGCATTCAAAAATGCTGAGTGCCTCAAGCAAAGTAGTAGAATAAGCATGTTTCTTACTGCTTCTTGGCAACTCCGCGGCCCAAGACCTGCTTCCAATTAGTGATCATGTGGCTTCAGTTTAGTATTATCATGAAAATGAAATTACCACTTTAGAAAAGTCAAGTTATTTTGGAAGTGAAAACTGCAGGTCAGAGCTCACCAAAATTCCAAAAAATTTGCTCAAGAAACATCTTGTTGAAGGGTCAAAATGGTCTGGCTGATAAACATCCTGAAGTTGTGATACATGCCACTCCTCTGGCAGGCCACCTTGGGCCTTGTTGTTGAAGGTCAAGCTCAGTGTCCTTCAAGAAAAGACATCCCTCTGCTGGCTGATCTGAACTGGCTCTGCCAGTAAAGAAATAGCACTGGCTTCTCCAGTCCTCTGACCTGCTTGAACCTACAGGTCCCAGCCACTCACCTGGCTGAGAGATGTGCTCCCAGAGCTAGTTCTTCCTCTACTAAGCTTGTATCTTCCTTCTCCAACAAGATTGTCAATTCCTGAGAGCAAAGGTGTCTCTTTACTTTTTTGTAGTTTCATAAATTCTTAGAACAGGAAAAGACCTTGTCCAACCCCTTAACTTTACAGATAAGGCCTATTAGCTAGTTTCTGGCAGACACACTAGGAGGACAAAGGCCTCTGGTCACATCAAGGTCAGCCCTGAACCCACAGAACGCCTTACCTCCAGGATACCCTACAAAAGTGTTATAGACCAGACCTCAGAAGCCTTGTGTGCCAGCAGAGTGCTGAGAACCTTGAGATTCAGAAGGATTGGGTTCAAATCCTGGGGCCATCACAAACCTACTAGGTGACTTAAGACAAATTCTTTACCTGTTCAGCCTTTGTTTAGTCATCTATAAACCTGGGAAATATAAATATCTACCTCATGGTTTGCTGGGGGTTAAATAAGATAATGTATGCAAAGTATTTAGTCCATGTGCATATAGTTAATAACCAGTAAATTAATGGGTATTGTTTTATTATCATTTTCATTTGGCATATGTTTGATGCAACCCAAACAGAGGGTTTCTTTTGTTGAAAGCACCATGGCTTGTCAATGAAAACATGGGTTTATTTAGAGGAAATGGTCTGTATCATCTTTCTGGAACCATCTCTTGTTATTATGAAATTCCGGGAACTGGAATAAAATAACAAGAGGTGGGGAGGTAGGGTGAGCAGATTCTTCACAAAACAACCTGAGCCAACCAGCCAGGGATCCACAATTTATTGAGTACTCTGTGTGTGTCAGGCACATGTGTGGGGCTGTTAGGAAGTTCAGGAAATGTTAAACATGAGCTGTCTTCAAATGTTCATAATCTAGCTGGAGATACGGTCTTCATGGGAAGAAAACTAAAATTCCAGCGTGTGTCTCCGGGGGTCTATTGACAGCAAGTATTATGGAGGTTCAGAAGAAATAGCAACAGCTTCCAGGTGGTGCGGCAGGGAAAATGTCATGGAGAAGGTGAAGCTTAAGGTTTTCAAAGAACTGGGAAGACACAACTAGGTGGAGATGAGGAAGCAGTGCTCCTTGTACTGAGGAACAAATATATGAAAAAGCCCAGATGTAGGAATTTCAAGGTGCATTTAAAGGCAGTGAGACCAGACTCACTAAAGTTAAATGGAAGCCTTGTGAGCCAGCAGAGTGCTGAGACCCTTGAGATTCCATAAGTTTAGGAAACATGAGAGTAGAAGGGTTGCTTGAAAACGTACTATGAAGAGCTTTGAGTGCTTTGCTTATTACAGGGCCTCCTATGGTTATGAAGAGCATGGTGCACCTTAGCTTTGTGCGGTGTACAACCTAAACAACTGCACTTAGCAGCTTGGCTAACTTTGGATTTCACCTGCCAGGTAGCCATGCAGCACTAAGGGTTTTTGAGTAAGATATCAAGATGTGCTTTTTATATATACTGGTGAGGACAATGCACTCAAGATGGAGGAGTTAGAAAGGAGCATCATTTCAATGAAGTAACAGACCACCAATTTGGGTATAGAAAAGTAGAAAACCTCTGATGCATTAAAACCCTGAATCTTTACATCCACAGCCTTAGCACCTTTTGAATTTAAGGAATCTGGTCCAAGCTAAGTTTTTCTGAGCTGACTGGAGGAAAAAAAATCTCAGAATAAAATGTCAGAGTGTGAGCTTTTCTAAAATTCTCCATATCTAATAACATGATGTCTGAAGGAATTTAGTGGGATGGGGCAGGCTATGGGGCTGAAAGAAGGGGAGTAGAAGGGTCCATCTAAACCTTCTCAGAGAGGCAGGACATGAAGAAGCAGGTGGAAGAGAGGATTCTGTCCCGATTACTCCATTTTTCCTTTCGCTGTCTTTGAGAACAACTGTTCTGTGATGTGTGTCAAAAATACAGACAAACCCTTAATTATGCCAAGAAAAACTCCCTTGGATGTAGTACAACATTGGCTCTAGCATGAGGTGGGGGCAAAGAGGAGGTGTATTACAGAAGAAAAAAGCAGTGTGTGGTCCTCCTCACATACTCTGGCAATTCATGGGGGAGTTTGGTACCATAGGCTACCTCAAATGCCACTCAGCCCTGAGCCCTTAGCCCCACTGTTTTGGGCAAATAACCCCACAACACCATGAGAGTCCCAACTGCCCCCCACTCGGGGATCCACGTGTCATAGCTTCTACTGAATGTCAGGGGAGACTGAAACTCTAAGGAGATCAGAAATTTTCTACAAGCCTGAAGGTGTGGAGCAGATGCTGGGGGTGGGGGGGTGCCAGAGGGATGGAAACAGATGCCTAGAAGTTTCTGCCATCAACACCTACTTGTAGATTCAAGTTTGAACCATCATTTGCAAATGCGTGTGTAAAATAATCCATCTCCCATGACCTCAATGGAACATGACTTGGCTGGCAGGATAAACGCATCCTGAGGAGAAAAGCAGCTTGCCCAGATCTTCACAGAAAACTTAGAAAATCCCGATATGGGCCCCATTGCTCTAAGGTAGGAGGACTCTGTAGCAGTCAGGGATCCCCCAGCCACACCAAACAGGCCTCCTCAAACCCTGCTGGTAACCGAGGACAGAGGCAGGGTGGGAGGCAGAGCACGGTGGAGGATGGCTCTTCCACACACTCCTCCCGGGCCCCTAGAGAGCGCCAGGAACCAGGAACCCTTGTCTCCCCCCACTGTCCCCCACACTCAGATATACCCCAGAGGAGTCCTCTGACCCCCTCAGGGGACAACAGATCCAGGCGAAGCCCAGCTGACCCCACGACCCTCCCAGAGCTGCCCCGGCCCAGGGCAGGCCCCTAATGGATGTGCCCAAGTGCCCCAGGAGCCGAGCCACCAGACCAGAATGGCAAAGAAAATGACTCAGAATTGCTGACAGGCAGCCCCATGTCTGTGGACTGCAAATGCAGGGGGAAACGTGCAGACGCAACCCGTGGTAGCTACTGGAGTAGGTTTCTGGGCCACTGGCATTCCACAAGCATAGCCGCTGGGGGACAGCATGAGGCTTGGCTGCATTTAACCATTTTCTTTCATTTCTTGTAAGTGCTGCTGGGACCATTTCATCCAGGGCCTCGTGTGGGATTGCAGGGCGCTGCAGGGGGCCCTCAGCATGCTGCAGTCGGAATGAGGACAGGAAATACCTTGGGGCCCATTGCCCATGGAAAACGCTATCATCGAGGCATACAGGACATCCCCACCTGCCTCTCTCCTTGCGTGTGTGTCTGCTGCCCTTTTCTTCCACATGCAGAAGATGTGTGTGTGCATACATACATATACACATGACATAAGACCTAAAATATAAAAAGACAATACAGAGCAATATGATATGCCCTTGTGTGCCAGCACAGACATCAACTAACTTAAGACTGACCTTCTGGCAATGGCAAGTTTTCTCAGCCTAGCACTTTGAAAGTCAAGCAGAGTCACTTAAAAATCTCTGCCCTGATCATTATTTTCAGAGGAAGGACGAGGCACACTTCCCTCCAGTGTTCCAAATGTTCTTTATGAGTGGATTCTTTTACTCAGCTGACAAAATCAGGAGCTTCCAGAAGCTTCCATGACTGGCACATCCACAGTTAATCATCAACAGGCTTCCAAGCGCGGACAAGCAGTTGATCTCAGATCATGACTTGTATCTGGCAGAGACCAGCTCACACTTGAGGATGGCAGAAGGCTCTCCTCAAAGTGCCACAGGCCCATCTGCCTCCCTTTCTTGACCTCCTCCTCATCTCCTGCTTGCCCATCAGGTTTTATGAAGGAGCCATTCCTCCCCACTGTCCAGCTCCACCCATGCCTCCAGATGGATGCCTGCCGGAGCACACCTCACTCTGGTAAGTTACTGACACCTAACTCTCCTGGTCTTTTATATCACTGGATATTTAGAGATAAAACTTTGATAAAAGTACACAAATATCTCTGGTCAGGCCACAAAATCTGTATTTGTGGATCGCCCAAGCTATCAGCACCACCCCTGAGTCACTCCCTTCTCTTCTTATTGATACTTCATCTCCTGCTATATATGCCTGCATCAAGTTCCCTCAAGAGGGCTTGTGTTTGTGTTTATTCCTTCATCAGCAAGTGTCTAGTGAACAGGCACTGTATACCAGGCATATTTGTTCTAGACCCCTGGCAACAGGCAGTAAGCAAAATTGCCAAAGTTCCTACCCTTATGGATCTTACATTCAGATAAGGTAGAAAGAAAATAACTACTTCATAACACAAGAGGGGTGATACAAGCTAAGATAAATAAAGAACTGTTAAGAGGGTTGAGAGTGAACTGGCTATGGGTGGCACTGCAGATGGCAAGGGGTTGGCTGGTCAGGAAAACCTCAGTGAAGGGGAAATGCTTGGCAGATAGAAGTGCATTGAGAAAGCATGTGTGAGGACACCTCTCATTTTCAAAAAATAAACTCAGTTCTTCAAGGCAGTCAAAGGTAGTGATGAAAATTAAAGTCTCTTACATTATTCCAGCACTTAATCATGTATCACACACTTTGCACTCACCGTTTCATTCACTTCTCACAGCTCTGTAAGGTATTATTCACACTTTAAAGGTGCTGAAGTGGAATCCCAGAGAGGGGAAGAGGCTTTCCCAAGGCCATTCAGAGAAGACACAGTGGCAGGGCTGGATTAGAACCCAGTTCTCCATATTTCCAGCCCATTGCTTCCTAGGAGGATAGATCATGTTGGATAATCCTAATATCAGGCATATTTTGCTTAAGACACCAATCAGAGATACAGATCTTAGAACCTAAAAAAGCCTACTCAGAAATACATCACTCTCTGTCTGCAGCCCCAATTCCCTTCCAGCTTGACCTAAAACATAGCCACATGGTGACAAATGGGCAAGTGAGTTACTGAATTACTATAGGTGCCCTTAGATAAATAGGACCTGACTATATTCAAACAAAAACCCAGCAAAAAGGAGATAATACAGTGTGCACACTATATCTGCTATTTACTGTAACTGATGTATATATATATATATATATATATATATATATATATATATATACATACACACACCTGCTCACTGTGCATGTTAATAAAAGACATCATCTGGACTTTTGATACAAAGGTCCCAACTTTCCCCATATATGATGGACTATAAGGTGGAAAATCACCTGTCCTATGTGATTTTTGACAAATCTTATTTCTCTCTCTGGCCTCAATTTCCTCTTTTGTAAAAGAGCATTTGAAATTAGATGGTCCCCAAGTTTCTTTCCCCTTCCAGCATCCTGCAGCTCAATACAAACTTGTATTTTTTCAATAATAAGTATAGACTTGGTTATTTTCAGAGGAAGCACCAGATGCCCTTCCCTCCAGTGTTCCAAATGTTCTTTATGAGTGGATTCCTTTGCTCAGTTGACAAAATCAGAAGCTTCCAGAAGCTTCTGGTTAAGTTTCCTAAGTAAGCATTTGGCTGCTGTGCCACAGCATCCCCAGCTAGAAATAGTCAGTGTTGTCGTATTGCCTTCTTGATTCATTTTCCCAACAAAGACGCTCTGCCCAGGCGAAAAAGCTTCCTGGGCTTTTCTGAGATGAGGTGCAGAGTATATTCATTTTTTCCAAATCAATGTCTAAAATTTCTGACTAAAACATTATTAAGACAGGGTAAAGCCTTTGGGGATGAGTATGGGAATAAAAGGGAAGAACAGGGGAGGGGCAGAAAATAATAAAAGGAGAAAAAAGAGGAAGAGAAGGTGAAGAAAGGGAAGAAAAGAAGTGGTGGGTGGTGGGTGATGGAGTGGTGGGGGCAGGGACAGGAAATGTTCTAGAAAAGCATTTCCAGAGCTTTGTGATCTGTTTCTTGTGTAAGGCATAAGGGCTTCATTAATAAGGAAGTGTGTCTCTGTGTGTGTGTGTGTGTATCCTGAAACGTATTAATCATGCTGGTGACGAGCAGATGAAATGGATGATTCCTGAAACTTCCTCTGAAATCAACTGGAGAGAACACATACGTGATGTTTCCTCAAACTGGCAAAAACACATCCATCCTTCATGGGCTGGTGTCGAGGACTTTTCCTCTGATTCTTGCCCTCACCCTGGGATGCACTCCCAAAGTCCCTTTTCTTATCCAACCACATCCCTGGTTTCTCCTCTCCTGGAAGGGGAAGATTTGTGTCGTCTCCCTAGCTAGCTTTGGCCAGGAAAAGCTTTTCCTCCTCAACTTTCACTTTTTCTATTCGCTTTGAGTCTCTCACTCCACTTTCTTCTTTCTGGTTATTTTTTTCATCAAGGTCTTGCCATTTTTTTCCACCTCCACATACACCTAGAGCACCTTATATCTTAGAGAAATAATCTTCAAACTGGGTGTGTGTACTCCTCCTGGGCCCAAACACTTTCTGGTGTTGGGGGTGGGGCAGGGCTACATAGGCAAGAATAATTTAAGAGAATCATTTTCCAGATGCTCAACATCCATAAACGCTCTTTAAACCAGCATCTCCAGTCTACCACGTCTGCATTTCACATCCCCTTTCACAAGCCACCACATTTCTAACCTGAAAAAATATGGTCTATTTCTTGTCCATCCAAATCATGCCTTGGGGTATAATCTTGGTGAATAAAAAACTCTAGGATACCAGACAAGGGGCCAGTTCAGTAATACATTGTTCCCAAAGGAATTCCTTGACAGCAAAGCAATGAGGAATTTAGTAAAAATTATTAAAGGGGCATAACATTATTTCTTTCAGGAAGCCAATTAATGGTAGAGCTCTGTGACTCGGCACAACTATCTATCTATGAATTAGAAATGAATAGTTGCCATAGGGACATATCAGCAAGTATATTTGAATTGAAATTTTAAGTCCGATTTCTTTCTGACCAAAAAAAGAAAAAAAAAACTGATATGACTGATTTATTTGAAAATGTGAATCACCTTTTCCAAGGGGATTTATTTGAGTAGAAAACTTCACAAACTGAATGACAATATATATATTTAAAGCATGTATGCAATATGCCAGAAATTTATATTTGCAGCTATTAAACATATTAAAAGTTTTTAGTGTTATAAGAGATTATATTTTTGTTTCCAACTATCTGCTGTCCTATTCTTGTAAGAGGAACCTACCTGGGTCAGGCTTAACCATGACCTGCTATGGACCATGGAACATGAGCAGAAGTGATGTGTGTGCTATGGCTGCACAGAGCTTTCAAAGTCACCATGCAGTTCTGTCAAAGTTCTTTTTTGCCTCTGCCACAAGAATTTCAGGTCCCAAACAACAGGTGCTTCTTTAACCTGAATCTGGGAAAAAAGAAGATATATGGAACAGAACCATGGACAACCAAAGTGTCAGGTAAATAAGAAATACGACTCTGTTATTATAAGCCACTAAGGTTTGGGATAAGTTTGTTATAGCAGCATTAACCTAGCAAACACTGACTACAGATTTCAACTTAAAGATGTCTGAAAGAGTGATGAACTTTTCAAAATTTTATTAGGGAGTATGAGAGAAAAAATGTTGCAGACTTACATTCTAGACCAATGGTCATTTCCCATTAGTTAAGCCACCTTTCACACATTCTCCTATCAGACGTTCAATAGGAGCACAGAAGTAGAGAAATGAAGAATACATACTCCCCAATCTCAAAGAAATTACAGTCTAATACAGCAGAGATATACAAGTAATGTACTATACTGTCTGATAAGCATGACCATATGGGACTAGAGAACAGACACATCATAGATAGGATATAACTTTTTCTAAGGTAGAAGTCATTGGGGAAGAATTATTAGAGAAGATGAAGTAGAGGAGGACATTTCAGATAGAATACAAATGCATGTAAAAGGATGTGATATGTTTACAGACATATTGATATTGCTGGAGCCCACTTTTCAGAAGCACTGGAGAGAGATGCCGTCTGTGGCACACATGACCCTACATCCTTATCTCATGATATTCATGCTCTAGTGATGTTCATAGTCCTGGGACTTACTTCTAACCAATAAAATATGGCAAAAGTGATGGTAGCAATTCTATTCCATTGTATAAGACTCCTAGAAGACTGCCCTGGAGTCTCTCCTTACCTTACTGGCTGTGAGAAAGCAGGTTGCCATGAAGCAAGCAGGAACTCACCTGTCAAGAAACTGTAAGAGGCTTCTAGCGGCCCAGGGAGACCTCAGTCCTGCAGCGGCAAGGAAATAAATTCTGCTAACAATTAGAGTGAACTTAGAAATAAATTCTTCTCCAGTTGAGCCTCTGATGAGATCACAGCCACAGCTGATAACTTGATTGCAGTTTGGTTGAGACTCTGAAGCAGAGAACCAAGCTAAGTCATGTCCAGACTCCCAAAATACAGAAACTACTGAGGTAGCAAATGAGTTGTTTCAAGTTGCTAAGTTCATGGCGATTTGTTACACAGAAGTAGAAAACTAAAACACAGCTAGAGATGCATCAAATGGCTATTGTAAGGAGTTCAAATTTTATATGTTGCCAAAGTGGAGCCAGAGTGATGGCTTCAAGAGGGGAAATGACACAGTAGTAAGTTTTAGGATGATCACTCTAACAACACGGTGGGAGAAGGTCTTCAAGGTGCAAGTTTAGAAGCTTCTCATCTTCCACAAAGCCAAGGATACAACGGAGTATGTGTTCTCAGACCATGAAATATCAATAAACATGTATTTATTGAACATCTACAGGACACTTTGTCAGTGAAGAGGAATGTAGGAGGAGTCACAAATCATGATCTCCACCCTTTAAAACCTTTATGTCAAGTTAGGGAACATGATGGATCTACAGATACAAGTTTGTTTGTTTTGTTTCATTTTGTTTTAGTATCTCCCAGTAATCAAAAAGTGGGTGGTACATGAGAGAAGGGATGGATCCGCGCTCCTGCTATCGGTGGTCAGGGATGGTTCCTGGGAGGAATGATTCTATGATCCATCTTGAAGGAAGAGGAGGATTTTGAGGAACAAGAATAGTATTTAATGGCCTGTAGACAAGCTGTTGGTGAGAGATAATAATAGATTTGGAAAGAAAGCCTGAGGCTGGGACTTTTGGAAAGAACTTTAAGGGAAAAGATAGAAGTGAGGCTGGGAGGCTATGACCTTTCCCTTTCTTGTCTGCCTCTAGTAATGACTACAGTTTGAAATTAGATGAAGTGCAACCCATGAAGGCTTAATGGAGGAAGTGAGACATGTGCTGGTTTCTGACAGAGGGCAAAAGTTAAATAAGCACCAATAAACAGAGAGAACCTTCCTATAGGGAGTAGTGTTGGGAAAGAATTTGATCCAGAGATGCAGAGAAGTCAGAGTACAAGGTGAGGAAGGAATTCATTAAACTGAGAGCAGCCAGGAATGGCAACTGCCTTGCAGGCAGCAGAGAGTAAGGAAGGACAGAGAGATAAGGGAAGCTCATTAAATTCCTGCTCAGCAGAGGACACAT
The DNA here is from genome assembly GCF_040802235.1 of Manis javanica. Classification (NCBI taxonomy): domain Eukaryota; kingdom Metazoa; phylum Chordata; class Mammalia; order Pholidota; family Manidae; genus Manis; species Manis javanica. The sequence continues at coordinate 43,422,619 of NC_133171.1, forward strand.
CCGCTGCCAACTCTTAAAGCCAAAATCACCTGGTGTCCAGTGCCTGCTTGAATCTGCATGGCATGGGAACTGGGTCCTTACTACCCCAGGATTTGGGGGAGCCACAGAGCACTGGATGCAGTGAGATTATGTTCTGAGAACTTCCCAAAGCAAGGAAAGGAGATATGCAGGCAGGCTACTAAAGAGCACAAACTCACAGCTGCAGTTCCGTACAGGTCACCCAGATGACAAGAACTTGCAAACCCAGATCAGAGCCCTCAGCAACCCCGCCCTGCTTATCTGAAGTAGGACAGAGACAGAGTGAGGACTTGACAATAGAATGAAATTGCAAAGTGACAAAGACACTTACCCCTGGAAGAGAGCAGAGACAAAACGCAGTAAGTTGAGCAGTGAGAAGTTTATTTAGGGCAAAAATGTGTACCCTTGAAGAAAGGAGAATGCAGGCAGCCTCAGAGAGAAGGTGCACTTAAAAGTGGGATTCTGTCTTTTAAAGATTTTCAAAAATGGAATAAAGGTAAAGGGTCAGGCATTGCAAGCTTGTCATGCAGTCTCATGATGTCTATCTCTGGTGAGAGAGACTGTGTTATTATCCATAGTCAGTCCTCCAGATAATTTTGTAAGATAAACCTAACACAAGGAATTTATGGATCCTGTTGTTCTCCATGACAGCAGTTACTCCCAAACAGTGAGAACATATCAGTTAGGACTGTTTGCCTTGCCTTAAGATTGGGTGTTGGCTGATAACCAAAGAATATGTTAGGAATCTAATTTCCCAACTCTGCTTTTAAAATGGAATCTTAGCCTTAAGATAATTCCCTCCTGTTCTTACTAGGCTATTCATATCTCAGCATTTTTAGGAAAATTAATCATGATGCTGTTGACTGTCCCTGCCCTCTCTCACCTGCATTAGCTGGAGCAAGCCTCAAGGTCAGCCCAGATTCAGAGCTTGTGGACTAAGTTCGCACTGCAAAGGGCATGACTCTGTGAGTCCTTCCAGCTCTCTGGTTTTACCTGGTTAACTCACTGAGTCCCATTTAGTGGCTTTACTGGCCTTATTCTCCCTCCACCCTCTCATCTCTATTTTTCACAGTATTGGATTACCAGAAGTGTGGCAATGGAGTGGCGACATGGAGAAGGCCCATCTGCTAGAAGGGAGACAACAAAGAAATATGGGGAGACAAGGATAAAAAAGTTGATGGGATCAAATTTTTACCTCAGAAGCTTTCAGATCATCAATATCCTTTTGACACTCATGTCCTTAGCCCATTCATAATCATGTTACTCCCTATTTATCACCTTTTGATGGCTTCCTATTATCTTTGGGATAAAATCAATACTTCTTCCCATTACATACAAGGCGCAGCCTTATCCGGCCTCTCCTTATCTCCCTGGCCTCAACTCATACCACCAAGACCCCCAGACCTCTGAGCTCATTTCCTCAGAATGCTCAGCTTCCATCCTCAGGACCATTACGCAGCCAGGTTGGTGGTAGAGGAGGGTGAAGGCATATTCTAGGCAGGGTTTACCAGAACTCTGCTCATCTACTTGGGGTCCTGCTTGGTCATAAGCTCTCACAGCACCTACTTGCTTCATTGCATCTACCACTCAAGTCATTGAGTGTCTGTGGGTCTAACTAGAATGTAGGAGACCTGGTCCGTACTGTTCACCACCACACTCCCCAGACCCAGTGTCATGCATGGCACAGAGCTGGCACACAATAAATATGGGTCCAGTGAGTGGGTGAGTCCCTGGAACCACCGTCTGCTGGAGTTTAGTCCTGCATAGATGACAAGGACTGGAGCCTGAATATGGTGCTTTTCCTCCTCACCCTGTACCAGGCTTTGTGCCCAGAGCATGAGATAAAGGCATGTCAGTGTGGCATTCCACGTACCCACTCCCCTGCTTGGGGCAGAGAGCCACCAAACACAAATGCACACCATTCCCTGACAGTGAGTAAAAGGCTTTCATAGCCATCCCTCAAAACAAGGTCTGGCCTGGTATCACCGTACTCCGTATCTCCATGACTGCTTAATGCTTTTACTGGCAAGTCCGCACAACAAACTTATGGGTTGTTTTTTTAAGTTGCCATTAATAGATAAGAAACCAAGATGTTTCGGTATGCCTAGGGTCACATGGCAAGTTAACAGTGGAACTAAAGGTTCCAACTCAAAACCACAGGATAGTCATCTTTATTGAAGAGGCATTGTTCAAAGTGAGCCCTTTGGTTTCATCTGGTGATTTCATTACAATTGTATCTAGACAGAGAAACCCCAGTCTGGCAGAGAACTTACTGCTCAGAATGTATGAGGATTTAGGAATTGCTGGGGTGGATGCCAAACTCGGTGCTGAGGACAGAGTGAGCTGAGAGGATATGAATGCCTGAGAAGGGTGACGTTTTTAAAAGAAGGAAAGGGGATAGGGAAGAGTTGGTAAGACTCAGGCTGGGACACACGGGGAGCTCCAGGAGGCCCCTGTACAAGGAGAAGTGGGCCAATGTTTGGTTCTTTCAGAAACTCAGAAGACTGGTTTAAAAATAAGGTCACTAGACTGGATTTGAATCCTGGAGCTTCCTATTTTGGTGATCTCAGAAAAGTGATTTCATCTATTTAACTAGTACCTACTTCATGGGATTGTTACACAAATTGAATGGGGCAATTCATATAAAGCAGGGGTGGACCAAATTGAACCCACTCCCTACCTTTGTAAATAAAGTTTTATTGGAACATGGCCAGTCCCATTGTTTTACATATTGTCTATGGCTGTTTTCACACTACAGTGGCAGCTGCAAAAGGGAGCATATAGCCTGCAAAGCTGAAAATATTTGCTGTATGGCCTTTTATAGAAAGTTTGCTTATCCCTGATATAAAGCATTTATTTCAGATTAAGTGTGCTAATTTAGTATTAAATGTATGCACATTTAGTAAAACACATTTAGTATACAGCCTGGTACAATGTAAGTCTCAATAAATGTTACTTGTTAATATATAAACCTCTCCTGTCAGATGAAAGCCCAGAGAGGTAAGTGATTTACCCAAGACTGCTGAGCCAGGTAGTAGAAAAGACACAGGGTTCAAGAAAGAGAATTGGGTATCAAACAGGCCTATTAGGAAACCTGAGCCCCATTGATTGTGTACCAGGACACAGGAAGTTTAATTCAAGGAAAGGTGCATATCAAATCCAGTGTTTTATGAGTTGATCTGGAAATAGAACAAAAATTGACTGTAAACAAGAATGAAAAGCTAAGGACAATAGCTTTACTCACGTGTGTTCCCCTTTTAAGAAAATCTAGGAAGAAGGGTCCAGAGAAAAAATTTTTTCAGAAGGGATGCTTTTGATCCCTGACTGATGGTTGTGGCAAGTTACACGAAAGTGATTAAAAACGAGCTAGCAAATCTTCATCTAAATTAAAGTTGGTGACTATCTAGTCATTGCAGTCTGTGATTTATATAACAGGAAAGGAAACTGAAAAACTTTCCATTTAATTTGTGTTTTATAACCCAGCAAATATAATATATAATATACATAACGAAAATAGGCACTGTCAATTCAATGATACCTTTGTACAATCAAATAATCACTTGGGTGTGTCTGAGGGATGGTAGTTATTACATATCAGAAGCTTTGAGCAAGCATGCAGTTTAAACATGAAGCAGAAAGATGGAAGCAAAAATAGTCATTACTAGGGTTTATTTTATCTTATCATTTTTGCTCAGTCAGTGGCATCTAACACAGGGATGGCAAATACTGGTCATGTAAATAGTGATCATACATTTACTCTTCTATCCATGGCAGACATTACTAATTGATTTTGGCACATTTTCTCACTGCTCTGACTGCTTCAGAATTCTCTGCAATGCCATGCTCTATGAATCTCCTAGGGGGCACACAAAATGAAATAAAATTGCCATACCTAGTGCATGGCACATAGTAGGTGCTTCTTAAACTTATATTAAAAGATGAATAAAGAAATGAATTAATGAGTGTATGCACACATAGGTGATTCAATAATGGACCTTTCTAAATGCAGCAAACTGCTTTGTTCCCATAATTCTGGTCACAAGACAAAACAAGTAAGGGTGGTTTTGAAGCAGATTGTGGGTTTTACTGAAGAAAAACAACTCTAGCACATTCTTGGAGCCTTGAAGGAATGGTTACATTTACATCTCTAAAGAATTGAATGGGGAAGAAATAGCTCTGGGGCTAATTTTTGCAATTATCTAGAAGCATGGCTCACTACATGAAGCCTCATTCATTTGTTCATTCAGTAAATCTTTATTTCATAGGTAATGGAGGACACAGGTTTCAAATACGGTCATTTTATGAGTTTAATGAAGATTCTATTACAATGGATAGTGCAGTACCCCAGGACCAGAAGGAGAAGGAAAGGACCCATGCCCAGCCCTGGGCCTGACAGGAGCTGCAGCTACAGCCCAGGACTCAGCCAGCGTATTGCTTATGTGCCCTACTGCCGCCCTGAGCTCTATCCAAAGGGAAGCCTGAGACCCGGGGAGCCTGTGTCAGTCAGGGTTCTCCAGAGACACAGAGGCAGTAAGACACATAGAGCTTAGTATGCGGAAATTAAAGGAATTGGCTCGAGCAGTTACGAAGGCCAAGAAGTCCCACAATCTGACATCTACATGTAGAGAACCAGGAAAGCTGGTGGCATAAGGCAAAAGGTGTAAATCCTGGAGTCCAAAGCCCAAGAGCCAGGAGCTCTGTTGTCTGAGGGCAGGAAGAGATGGACTTCCCAGCTCAAGAAGAGGAAGAGACAATTCATTCTTCCTTGGCCTTTTGATTCCATTTGAGCCCCCAACTGATTGCCCGCCCACATTACTCAGTCTATTGAATGAAATGCTAATCTCTCCAGAAACACCCCAGAGAAGCCCTCAGAAATAATGTCTTACCAGCTATCTGGGGATCCCTTGGCCCAGTCAAGTTGGCACTGTAACTAAACCATCACAGAGCCTATTGACACAATTCATGCAAGCGTACTCTGGGGCACAGAGCAGGCTGGGGAAGGAAGGGCATCTGGAGAGGCAAACCAAGGTACTCAGCTTGAAACTGGGCAGCAGCACTGTGAGACCCAGTTCTAGACACTGAGGACTCAGCACTGAACAAGACAGACATGGTCCTTGCTCACAGGCAGCTGACAGTCTAACGGTGGGAAGGGAAGCCCTGAACTAAGGAATATGTTAAAGTAAGATGATTTCACATATTCTGGAAAACCCAAAGTTGGTGATATTTAACCGATACATTCCTATTACTTTTTCCTAAATTAAAAGATGAACCATCACCAGCAGATAATACAAATGCCAGGAGAAAGAACTCTCACTGAGAGTAGGCTGCTTATTCTTAAAAAAGAAAAGAGACACAATTTTCCTATCTTGTCTTTTTGTCACATGCTCACTTCCAAAGTCATTGGCTCTTTGATAGTTGGAGAAAACAGATTTTTGGTTTTGGAATGGGTGCCTTGTTTAATCCTTGGTTTGTGCAATCTTGGTGAATCCGGGAGAAAGATATGGCCAGTGGGCAACACAAGAATGCTTTATTTGCGTAAGAAGAAAATAGATATTTTTTTTTCTGAGTTGTGGTTTAACATTCATTCAGCTCAAGAAACTTATTTCCAGTCTGTTCTGGATTCTGTCCAAAGAGAACCATGACATTTCTCTTCATTATTAATATTTTAAAGCTTACTACCAGACATGATCTCTCTTAACAATAGTAAAAGGAGACAGGGTTTGGCTGGGGGTTTTGGAGATTTTCCTGGGGGTACCTCCAGGAGGGGTTGGCAGGTAGAAAGAGGAGTTTCTTTTTTTTTTTTTATTCCAAAGTGTTTTTCACCAAGATACCAAATCCTGATTCCAAAATTGACAAGCCATGCCTGAAGTTACGAAAGCAGAGAAGCATTGGCTGAACCTCAGAAAAACTTGCAAACAAATTCACAATATGATGGGTTCACAATATTAAATTAAGTCTTCAGCAATCACAAATCTCACAACACATTCCAGCACAATGAAAAAAAGAGAGACAGAAATAAAGATCCCCCAAACCAGCTGAGCTAGTATTTAAAGCCTTTTTAATTTAACAGAACCCATTTTTTATGGTATCCAGGATATGTTTCTGGCTTTTCGAGCTGTCACATGATCTCTTGTCCAGATGTGTGGGTGTGTTTCTGGGACTGGACCAGCCAAAATCTGCAGCACTTTCCTTCGGCTTGTAGCTCGTTACTGTAATTCAACCATAGTCCTCTGGGCTACAGAAGCACCACATTAATATGTGGTACAACAATAACACAGGAGGGGATAAAGTTAACCAAAACATTCACATGAATCTGGAAAAGAGGAGAGGCCGGGGGTGGGGCAGGAGGAGACGGGGAGCCAACTCAGATAGGTTTATTTGTCGGCTCCACACAACACTGAAAACGAAACCTCCAAGTGTGTGGTGGTCTGAAAACTTCCCTTTTTCTCACCTACTGTGAGCAGCTTTTACCCGAGGACAAGACTTCCTGGAGCTTTCTTCAGGAAATTAGCAAATGCCTCTGTTTGGAAGTCAGGTTGCAGGAACCCACAGCAAGGCCAGAAAGTGCCTCAAGAACCGCAGAATACAGGGCTTCTCCTTCACAGAAATTTCTGGAAGCCTAGGCCTTCACCACAGAAGGGGAGGGGAATGGGGACCCAGGGTCAACCGCCTGCCTACTGCTGCTTTGCCAGTGACCTTTGGGGGACTAACCCATCAAACTGCTCAGACAGCTGCTGGCATGCGAGGACAATGGTTCAGCCTTGGTTTCTTCGTGCATAAAGTGGGTATAGTGATAGAACCTGCCTTGAGGGGGTGTTTTCAAGGCTCCGTGGACACGGTGTCTGTCATATGCTTTGATTCATTCTGGAGTCTGTGGAAGGGGATTGGGTGCAATTTAATAATGTGATGAGGGCAAGCCCCGTGGAGAAGGCGATTCTGAAAATAAACAAAATAAATGTTATTGATCATCTTAATTCACAAAGGACATCTATCACCTCAGCCGGTTCTTCTACCCAAGTTCTAGTCCGAACTGTTGAGAAGAAGGGGCCTCATCAGAAAGAATGTGAGCAGCCAGAGAGTGTGTGGGTGTCTCAGCGACATCCCCTACCCCCGTTTAAGGCCCTGCTCCTGGGTCTGCGGGGCCCGCCACGGGGCTCCCAGCCTGGCATCCCGCCTGGGGCTGCACTGGGAGCGGGAGCCACGTGACACGGCTGGCTCCCTCCGCCTGCGGGTCTCCTGTCACCCGTGAAGCAGGGGTTTAGGACAAGTAGGGCCCAACATCCCCTCTCACGCTGTTATGATCCTGCATGAAAAGGGCATGAAAGGTAAGAGCCGAAGATTTATTGAGCGGAAGCTCTATATTCTTTTTTGCTTTAACTCACACCCTCGTGGTGGCACAGGGCAGTTGCCAGGAGGGAATTCTACACCGGGCCTTCCTCCAACCTACTCCGTATTTAGGACACTTTCCCCCTTCCTCGGAGTGTCAATCCTTCCAAAGCCTCCGCGCTCTACTCGGTTTGACTTCAGCTTGAGTGGTGAGAGGGAAGATTTATTTCCACAACTTTCTGCAGAGAGTGTTTCACAGAAGACGTATTGTTCCGAGCAAGATTTTCACCAGGGTGGTGGAAGAGGCAAGAAATCTGCCCCCAGAAATAATGTCTCATTTCTTAGACATCATTGACTCTGAAAAAGAAAGAAAAACCTGTAATCAGTTCAGTTAGCCAGTATACAGATATCTATATTTTATGTATAAATATATGTGGGTGTGTGACATAATACATATACACACATTAAATCATGGAACCTCAGGGTCAGTAGGGCCCGTATAGAATTCCTTCTCTCCCCATAATGCACTCTAAATTACGCCCGCATTCAGTATAACCTGGGTTACAGCCACAAAGAAAGATCTACCACCTGCAATCTGGCCAGTCTACTGAAGTTCTGCAGATGGCACCTGATAAAGCAGGACCTTAATTTACAGCCTCAGTTAGGGTAATTAATTTTAAAAAACTTTTAGTTAATCAAAAGTGAGTTTAAAGCCAAAGAAGTTAATAAAAAGACTTTTATTGAGTTTCAGTAGTGGTTCTCATCTCTGGCTACACAGTGGAATTCTCCTGGTATTTTTACTGCAGCCCTACAGAGAATCTGTTCACAAAGTAATCCAGAGTTTACTGTGTTCACAGTATAGTAATCCAGGTTCATTTTTGCAATAGGGAGAAATAGTCTACTTCTAATAATGAAAACTGTGGTAGACTCATATGTGATTTCCCCCCAATAATGTTTAACACATTAATCACTCCCTGCCCCATAGCCACACTCCAGTATTCTCAATCGGCCTTTACAAAGGGCCTTTTGATTCTCTTCGCTGCAATTGTGTGGGGGAGTTCAAAGAATCGTGGTCTACGAATCAAGAAACAGGGTCTTCCCCCACTCTCTCACGGAGAGCTGTACGGTTTTAGGTGAGTTGTTTATCTTTCTAGTCTGTTTGCTCTTCAGTTAAATGGACAGATTGTCCTAGGCAGTCTTGAAAATCTCTTCCTTTAGAAAGAAAGCATTGAAATTATGGAAAGAGTCAGAGAAATGGGAATTTGAATCCCAGCTCAACCACTTTCTAAAAAGTTGACCTTGGCCTTGTCTCTGAGTTTCAGCCACTGGTAACAGTGTACTGGGAAAATGAACTGAGATAACACACACGGGAGCGCCTTTGAGAAAGAGACACAGTGAAATGTGAATTTCTATTCCTTTTGATTCCTTACTTCCCCTCAGGCATCTTCCCCCTTCTTGTGTTGAAAAAGTGCCAAGTAGTTAAGAAACCCACCCAAATGGAAGCGGAATTCCTACTTGGCACATTCTTCTGTCCAGTAAAATTATTCTTTTCTATCCAGGTAGCCAAAGGAGGCGGAGTAGCTCATGCTGTCAGCTGGCCTTCCATATTCAATCTACTTCTTGGAGGTGATAAGCCCCTCCAGGCCACAGTGATGGGGTCTATGGGAGCTGCAGGAGAGACATTGGAGGCAAATTCTGCATGGAAAACTCCAAATCACCCTCCACAGTCCCTCGCTAGTTTTTGCAGTGTTAGATGAGCTCAGCTTGTCTCAGCCACTTCCTTTAATTGCATCAGTGTCAGGCCCTCCTAGCAGCCATCTTCAGGTACATTTGATGTTTCAGTCTTTTCACGGGAAGGAAGAGACTATTGAGAGAGGGCAGGAAGGAAAGCAGACATCTTCTTGCCATCCCTGAAAGGCTTTCCAACAGCCTAGGCATCCTGGGCACTTGCCCAGCACTCTATGTGGAGGGCTTTCTACCCTGATGGAATATTCCTTCTGATCAGGACAATTTGGGAAGCGCGTAGGTACAGCAAGCATCATTCCTAACCACTTCTGGCCATTATAACTACAGAACATAAGTTTGGTGTGTGGATGGTTTTGTGAGCCTGACAATTGGAAAAACATCTAAATCTGACTTGCTCCCTGAATGAATGTGATTTGGGGTGTGGGGGTGGGTGGGAGAAGAGAAAAATGAACTGGAGCTGTGTGAAATACGGCAGTTTCCGTTCACAGGGCTTCGCGCTAACTTATTTCAGTTTCAGTTCATGCAGCTTTCCCTCCTTTGGAAAGAAACTTTGACTTTCAGGTTGAAAGAAGTTAAACGGAGCTGAAACCACATTATTTGACGTACTCTCAGGTTGAGTCAAGGAGAAGAAAGAGGTGGAAATGTTACCCCAGCCTCATTCCAATTTCTCCTACAAAAACTTGTCCCTGGTTCACCTCCAGAGTTCTGTGAATCCTCCCAGCTGGATTCAAGGTGGCTTGTGAATCCAAATTCCTATATATTTAGTTTATCCTGGAGCCCAGGCCCAACCTGGGAGAACAGTTTGTGAGGGTGTGGCAAGACCTACCCTGAAAGATCCATCTGCCCCCAGATGTCACCCTGATGACCTTTCTGAAATCCCCCTTGGGGCTGGGGATCGTGATCAGCAGAGAATCTGGGTTGGAATCCCACCTCCACAACTTGCTGTCTGGATGAGCCTGGGTGGGTTAATTACCAAACTCTCGATGCAAACATTAATGCTTTTTTAAAAATTCCTTACATTTGCCTTACTATCCCAAAATCATATTGTTGCTCCAAGCTTGGTTAGTCAACCAGCACATCTAGTAGGGACGATTCATCTATCACTAGCCCAGTCGCCTAAAAGTGCTAAAGTGGTGTTTGGGGAAGTTCGTAATGGAGTACTTAACAAGCATTTAGGAGAATGGGAAAAACTGTCAGACACTTCGAGAGGGATGACTTTGGACAGAGTATGAAGTAGCCAGAACCCTGAGTCTGAAGAACACAGGAGGGAGCAGAAGGTTTATGAAGTGGGGCTCGAGGGCACTGAAGCCAACCCCCCCTACTCCACAGGTCGGCCCAGGCAGGAGATACGCACGTGCTGAGCTCCTCTGAAAAACAAAAGGCCCCTCACCGGAGGCTCTGACTGCAGTGGTCTCTCCCAGTCCTACCCTGGGTCCCAGCTAAGGCCATTTTTCATCCCAGATTACATCCTGGCCCCTCTGAAGTCTCTGCTCAAGGAAAGGGGTCACCAGGTCGCCCACACATGGCATTTCCCATGTTCCATGGCATGTCCAATGGGAGGAATAAGGGAAAGAGGGAGATAGCAGAAAAAAAGAGAGAGAACTCTCCACATAGGGAGAATAACCACTCCCAAGGTTAGTTTGATTTCCAGAAATCAAGTGCATCTGGACAAAATTCTCCTGCAGGTGGAGCTCCCTTGTTTTTTATTATTGAGGTGTAATTGACATATAATGTTACATTAGTTTCAGGTGTCCAGCATAATGATTTGATATTTGTATACACTACAAAATGGTTACCACAAGAAGTCTAGTGACCATCAGTCACCAAACAAAGTTACAAACTTTTTTTTCTTCTTGTGAGAACTTTTAGGATTTACCCTCTTGTCAATTTTCAAGTATGTACTACAATATTATTCATATATCATTGTGATATACATTGCATTCTTACGTGTTATTTATTTTATAACTGGGAGTTGGTGCCTCTTGAACCCCTTCACCCTCTCTGCTCACTCCACCAACCCCCTCCCCTCCAGCAACCACTGTTCCAGTCTCTGTATCTATGAGTTTTGTTTTGTTTTGTTTGAACACTTTTATTTTTTTAGATTCCACATGTAAGTGAAATCACAGGTATTTGTCTTTCTCTGTTGACTTACATCTCTTAACATAATTCCATCAGTGTGTATCCAGGTTTTCAAAAATGACAAGATCTCATTCTTCTCTATGGCTGTGCAATTTTTCATTGTATGTACCATATCTTCTTTCATCCATCAATGGACACAGGTTGTTTCCATATCTTGACTATTGTAAATAATGCTGCGGTGGACATAGGGGTGCATATATCTTTCTCAAATTAGTATTTTTGTTTTCTTCAAATAAATATGTAGTAGTAGAATTGCTGGTCTATATGGCAGGTTTATATTTAATTTTTTGAGGAACCTCCATACTGTTTTCTATAATGCTGCACCGATTTACATTCTCACCAACAGTGTAGGAGGGTTTCCCTTTCTCCACATTCTCATCAACACTTGTTATTTCTTGTCTTTTTGATAATAGCCATTCTAGTAGGTGTGAGATGGTGTCTCATTGCAGTTTGCATTGAGGTATAATTGACATATAATGTTACATTAGTTTCAGGTGTCCAACATGATTGGACACCTGATGATTAGTGATGTTGAGCATCTTTTCATGTGCCTGTTGGTAATCCGTATGTCATTTTTAGGAAAATTATTCAGGTCATTTGTCCATATTTTGGTTGGATTGATTTTTGTCCTGGAGTTGTATGAGTTCTTTATATTTCTTGGTTATTAACATCTTATCAGATGCATGATTTGCAAGTATTTTCTCCCATTAAGTAATGGGTTGCCTATTCCTTTTGCTGATGGTTTCCTTTTCTGTGCAGAAGCTTCTTAGTTTGATGTCATCCCATTTGTTTTTGCTTTTGTAGCCTTTGCTTTTGGAGTCAGGTCCAAAAAATCATCACCTAGACTTATATCAAGGAACTTACTGCCTATGTTTTCTTCTGGAGTTTTATAGTTTCAGGTCCTATGTTCATGTCTTTAATCCATTTTTACTTAATTTTTGTGTATAGTGTAAGATGGTAGTCTAGTTTTATTATTTTACATATGGCTGTCCAGTTTTCCTACCCCATTTATTGGAGAGACTCTCCTTTCCCCAGTTATTCTTGACTCTTCATCAGAAATCAATTGACCATATAGACATGGGTTTATTTCTGAAATCTCCATCTGTTCCACTGATGAATGCATACTGTTTTGCTTACTGTGGTTTTATAGTTTAAATCAGAAAATGTGATTCCTCCTGTTTTTTTTTCTTCTTTCTTGCAATTGCTTTGGCTATTCAGGATCTTTTGTGGTTCTATACATGTTTAGGATTATTTGCTCTATTTCTGTGAAAAATGCCATTGGAATTTTGATAGGGATTGCGCTGAACTCTAGATTGTGTGGGATAGCATGGACGTTTTAACAATATTCTTTCTTTCCGTCCATGAGCACAAAATATCTTTCCATTTATTTGTGTCTTTTTCAATTTCTTTCATCAGGTCTTACAGTTTTCATTGTACAGATCTTTTACCACCTTGGTTAAATTTATCCCTAGGTATTTTATTCTTTTTGATGCAGCTATAAATGGGACTGTTTCTTGACCTCTCTTTCTGATAGTTCATTTTTAGTGCATATAAACACAATAGATTTTTATGTATTGATTTTGTATCCTGCAACTTTACTGAATTCATTTATTTTAACAGTTTTTTTTGGTTGAGTGTTTAGGATTTTCTATATATAAAATCACATAGTCTACAATAATGACAGTTTAACTATCTTTCCAACTTGGATGCCTTTTCTTTCTTTTTCTTGCCTAATTGCTCTAGGACTTCCAGTATTATGTTCAATATAAGTGGCAAGAGTAGGCATCCTTGTCTTATTTGATCTGAAAGGGAAAGTTTTTAGTTTTTAACCACTGAGTATGACGTTAGCTGTGGTTTTGTCATATATGGCCTTTATTATATTGAAGTATGTTCCTCCATACCTGCTTTTTCGAGAGATTTTTATCACAAGTGGATATTGAATTTCGTCAAATGCTTTTCTACATCTATTGAGATGATCATATGATTTTCCTTTCCTTTGTTAATGTGGTATATCATTTTTATTGATTTGTGCCTGTTGAACCATCCTTGCATTCCTGGAATAAATCTCATTTGATTGTAGTATAAGATCCTTTTAATGCATTATTGAATTCTGTTTGCTGGTATATTGTTGAGGATTTTGTATGTAGGTTCTTCAGGGATATTAGCCTGTAATTTTCTTTTTTAGTGGGGTCCAAGTGGACCTACTTTAAATAGTGATCACTTTTTGGAATTGACAGAGAGAGACTGGGTCCAGAATAAAAGGAGGAACTAATGAGTACAGATAGTCCCCAATCAGTGAGAATGTGATTTACTATATGAGTCAAGTAACCAGAAGGTCTACTTTAAATGGTTAGAAGAAGAGCCTTAGAGAGGTCCTACTGTGGATGGTTTTCTCACTAAAAGAAAAGCATCTAAAACTTTCAAGTTCTGACCTGGCCTATGTACTGTGTCAAGCTGATCTTTGATGATGTGGGTCATGTGAACTGATCCCACAGGTGACACACACAATTTTTGCTCTTCATAGGTATATCTAAGATTACTGCAAAGTCAACCCAAAGGCCAAGCAAACAAAGCATTTACTCACCTGCCACTAGGGGATGAGGATGTCTCTACCCAGTGCAGTGGCCTGTTAGACCATGCATCAAAGAGGCAATGGTTTGGAGAAAAGAGGTAGTTTAAATGAAAATCCTTGAGGCATGGATACAAAACTCTTGGCTTGGACCAAAAGACCCTCCATTACCAAAGCAAAGATTGCAGGAGTGCCTTTCCACAAATTCTACAAACTCCCTGTAGCAATGATTACTGATTGTTCCCCAAAATCTATTCTTTCTGTCTTCCACATTATTTAGATCTATGATTTTTTTGTGGAGCACCTGGCTGTCAGATTAAAGGTTCCATTTCCCAGCCTTCCATGTGGTTGTGTGACCATGTAACTCAGGTTTGGCCAATGAGGATAAAGTGGTGTGTTCATACCTGCTGCATGCTGGAGGAGGTTTTAAAAGAAAAATTGTGCTATTTGTCCCTGTCTCTCTCCCTATCCTTTTTGCTTCCCACTGGCTGGAATAGCTATAATAACCTGAGCTCCAAATTGAAACCATGAGGCAACCTAGAGAAGCCACACATAGTAGAGGATTCAGATTAAAGTTATCTGAGTCCCGGATACCATGGAGTACCATTGTAGCCCTGGACTAACTGTCTCCAAACTTCTTGAATAAAATGTATAAATAAACTTCCATTTTGTTTACACTGTTGCTCTTGGCTAAACTTAATCATGACTAATACATCCCCTTAATAGGCTGCATGTTTTCTTACTTTATCTTCTCTTCCTGTTATTCCAATATTTCCTTTTCCACTAATTCCAGTTATTCAGTTAAAAGTTAAAATAATAATAGCTAGCATTTATAGAGTGCTTATTATGTGCCAGGCACTGTTCTAAGAGCTTTGTATGAATTTGTTTGTCACAACAACCTATGAAGTAGGTTCTATTTTTCTTCTGTCCAAGGATATTTATAAGAATGTTTGCAATAGCAAAAAATATGAAATAAACTCTATTGATATGGGATTGATTAAATAATATTGTGTGTGTGTGTGTGTGTGTGTGTGTGTGTGTGTGTGTGTGTGTATTAAAGAATTACTTAGATTTCTCTGTGGTGATATAGAACAATCTCCCAGGTATATAGTTAAGTGAAAAAAGCAAAGTCTCAAAGTGTGCTTTGACAAATCAGGAAACTGGGGCATAGAGCACCTAATAACTTGCTCAAGGTTACATTTCTTATTAATGGTTTGATACGTGAATCCAGATCATCTTAATTCAGTTCTGAAAAGTGATAGAAAAGAATGGGTTGGCCTGGGTCTCCAGCCACCAAGGTTCACTATATGGGAGAACCTATCCACCAAGCAGAAAGTTGTATCAGGTGATTCCTGAGATGCATTTTAGTTCTCTAAGTTTGATAATTACATGACTAGGAGATGTTTGATAAAACTTTGACAACCAGTAAAGATTCACTTATATGTATTACACTTCTCTTACTGAGAAAGAGTGAACTGGAACCTTCTAGATATATTTTCAATGCCGTTTTTCTAGAGTGATTCTAGATTCATCAAAAACACCATCAGAATTTTCATTCCCACATGTTTCTGGTGAATCAGGCCTCCTCTCCATCCAGCCAACGGCAAGCTAACTAAGTCCTTTGCAAGTCCATGTCACTCTGCTCTGTGACCAGAGAGACTAAAAAGAAAAAGAAAAAAAGAACATGACATTATCCATGCCCCCCAAAAACCTGTGAATTCTGTGCATAGAAGAGTTACATGGAAGAGTCTTAGGCTTGAATTCAGAAGAACTTGGTCTAAGTTGTGAACTTTAAGAAAATCACTTTTGCTCTTTGAGTATCAATTCCCTCATATTTGAATTGGGATTGATAAGACTTGGACCAAAAAGTTGGCATGAAGATTAAGCAGCATGAGTAAGCGCACTGTCAGTCCAAAGCACTATTAACATGCATGATTCTTCACTGCCTTTCATGATCTACATCTCTCACACACAACCCAACAGGATTGTTTCTCATTACAATCCAACAAGATATGTCACATTTTTGCAGAGGAGGAAACTGAGACCCAGAAACTTGATATCACTCAGCTAGGTTCACACTTACTACACAGAAGCGTGGGCTCTTAGAGCAGACACTTCCTGCTGGACTCCTGACCGTGCTACCTCCAGACGGTGAAGCACAATTCTGAGCATGGCCCCTAGAGCCAGGCTTTATTGAGTATGAATCCCAGGCCTGCCACTGCAACCTGTGCAATTCTAGGAAAATGGTTTGATCTCTCTGTGCCTCTACTTTATCATCTGTAAAACAGGGATGTAATAAGCCAAGAAGAGTGATGAAGGTTTAGTGATTCTCTACAACATTCTGTTCATGTACTGAAAGTCTCACTTTTGAATTTCTCCACTTACAGGTAGCTTTCTAGAGGACAGTCCTGTAATTGGTTCAAAGGGGTGTTTAAGCCAGTTTGTCCTTTAATTTGTGGGGGTCTGGTGTCCAAACCTGCCATGATGGCTCAAAATCTCAAAGGAAAAGGATGTCAAAAGAGGGACATTGCTTCTCAGCTGGGGGCCGGATTCGGGGGTTGTGAGCTCAGTCCTGCAGAGAATTTCCACCTCTGAACAAGGAAGGGTAGAATCTGCTGAGCACTAGAGGCAGATTGGGAAGGAGGGATCAAATCCTAACTGTCCAGGCTTGACTTTCACCGAGTAAACACACCCCGGCTGAACACAGGCACACATGGCCACACTGGTGTATACATTTACTTTGCGATGAAGCAGATGAATTGGCTCAATTCACTAACACTCTTGTTTAATTTGGAGCCCTGAGCGCCCAACTGCCAAGTGAAATGGCTGTCTTAGAAAGCGCCTGTGTATTTTAAAGGAACATTTCATGCATTTTAACCAGAGATTTCCTCCGTGTGTTTATTTCCAATAGTACAAGTGCCAAAGGATGGTGAGGTTTACTGCATCTCATCTGTGGTTATTGGGACAAGTGGCTGGTCTGCCTGAGGACACTGAGTGATGCACTACAAGGGGTGAATTGGAAGCCAGTGGGGTTCCTCTGATCCCCATTGTTCAGCAAGGGGGGAAAGGGGAAGGGTTAGTTTTATGCAGAGGGGGTTGGAAAAATCTTCTGACATCCAAGGTGCTTGCTGACTGTATATTTTATCCAAGCCATCATTCCAATGCCTCCTGTGTGAATATTGCTTTGCAGGTTCAAATTCTTTCACTTACATTTACTAGACGTCAGTTACTAGACGCAGGAAAGCTACTGGTCTTGTCATCCTGTTACATTCTGGGGCTTCTGTAAAATGACCCTGTGTTCTACCTGATGCTGTCAGGACCCATCACCTTACTTACTGATACCAGGTCCCAGGTGTGTGATCTTGGACAGATTACTTAAGCTTTTTCCTATGTCCTTCCTTATGGAGTTGTAAGGATTAAATGAGTTAATGTATGTAAAGAATTTGGAATACTCCCTAACCTATAGCAAGCACTCAATAAATATTGGTGACAATGATAATGATAGTGATGATGATATGGTGGTGGTGAGGATGGTGAGGATGCTTCTCTCACCTTTTTGGTTAAAATAACAATAATAATAGATTCCAGCAACTTGAGGTCCACTGTGTGCCAGGACACAACTGTGATGGGCACTTTGATACACACCGAGTCTAATCTTTGACAACCCCTATGCTATTGTTGGTAAATTGAGGCTCAGGTTGCTTAGTAACTGGCTTAAGGTCATAGCCCTGGTGACAGGCAGCAGGTTTGGATGTGCTGGTCGTCAGTCCATGCCTTTTCCCCCACACCACACTGCAGGCATCTTTGCTTCATCTCCTGGGCATTTCCGTCATCTTAAGTACTTTCTGGAAAAGATGGTATAGAATAGAAACAAATGAACATTACAAACAGATCATTTAACATTTTAGTTCTTTAGTTTTGTTCCTTCTTCTCTGCACTGTGTCACTCCTACCAGCTGCATTCCCAAGTTTCCTGTTCACGACTCCCCTCATTAAGAAAGTGATTTGTAAAACTTACAAGGGTTTTTTTTTCTTTTTTCTAAGGTCCCAAGCTGTTCCAGTACCAGTATGGAAACCCTGGGTTAAGTAGGCAATGTTTGTTTGGAAATGACAAAGTTGCATGACTCATTTCAGCGGGCCCACAGGTACTGAGCACCTGGCATGTGCTGGGAAAGTTCTACACGCAGGAACAAAGCCCACACTCTCACAGTCCCACATTCTGCAGTGTGATGCATACAGTTCCAAACTCAAAAGAGAAATAATTTTATCTTCCCTATTTCATTAACACTGCATTCTTTATAGGGAAAGCCATACATTTCAAAGCATCTAGGTTACAGCCCAGTCTGGAGTCAAGAATTTCAGAACTCAGCCCCAGGTGAGAGAGACAAGGAGTCAGGAGACTTAGGTTCAAGTCCCAACTCTCCTTCCCTCATCTCTGACCTTGAACAAGGATTAACCCTTCTGGTCTTTAGGTTATTCCTGTTCGACAAAGGTGATGCTCAATCCCTTCATTACAATGCCTTGCTTTTGCCTGAAATACTTACTAATCAAATACATTTCACATCAGTATTTTATTTAAGCATGTCAAGCCAGGTCCTGTGGAGCATCAGCTCCCTGGACCGCCCGGGAGCACAGTGAACGCGTAGCCGACCACCACACACTGACCATTCAGTGAGCCCAGCCTCTTGTGCAGATCAGAACAGAAAATTCTGAGACAGGACCACCACCACCAGCAGACACGCTGACCAAGAATGAGCGGTGGCTGAGGGCAGACAGGAGACGGCCAGTCCTGGACAAGATAGCATGTGCCTCCTAATCCCTCTTGCTTGCCCATAGTTGCCGCTTGGCTTGTGGACAAATATAACTAAGTGAAAGCTATGTAAGCTAAGTGGTGTTTGAATGTGGTCTCTCTTGGTATGTCCTGAAGCTAGGTCCTCACTTTGACCTTTTGATGAAGTTCCTCAGAATGAAATATTGGCCTTCCAAATACCACTGAAAGGCCCGTGTGTGAACTGGCTGCTTCCTCACTCATTCTGGCTCCTAAATGGAGTGCTCTTTTAGAGTACACACCTAAGAGTCCTGAATTCAAGTCCCACTTCTTCACTTACAAGCTGTGTGAACTTGGGAAAATTACTTGACTTGTTTGTCACTTGGTTTCCTCTTCTCTAGAATGCGTAAGTAATATTGGGGATTGTTGTAAATATCCAATCAAGAAATGTAAAGACTCTAGGACAGCAAGCACTTCGAAATTGTTAAAAGGCAAAAACTCTGTAATAGCTCATTCTTATCAGGTATAGTCAGGGGTGCACAGGAGAAGCTCTGTGCAACAGACCTTGAGCACTGGCCCTGTGCAAAAGGGTGTGGTGATCTAACCTTGTTTCAGGTGCCTACCAAGAGCTAGACATCCTCTAGATGTCTTGGGGTTGATACACATTTCCTGATCTTACAGATGAATAAACAAACTACGGCTCAGAAACACCAAGACACTGATGTCACACAGGAAATGGGTGAATTTCTTGAGGAAGGGGACCACTTAGGTCTTATCTGCCACTATGACCCCTGCCCCATTACCTGGTATGACCCTTGTCTGCTGGGCAGGAGGTGAGCTGACACCACAGCAAGTGGGTGTGGCAACTGCGGGAGAGGGAAGTCATTAAAATCCCTACTTACCAGACTGTTTCTGTGTCCCTCTGGCCTGTTCTAGGACATGAAACCCGTCGTCTCTTAAAATGACAAGTCAGATGCCAGCTGCATTCTGAAGGTCTGCAGTCCAGACCTACCCACTCCTCCACTAGGGAGCAACTGTCCAGGCAGCTCCCCTTTCATGCCCACAGCCTGCACCCTCACCCACCAGCAGGAATAATGCCTGCTGCACACCTCCAGACTCTATGTCCAACGCTCCTGCTCTCACCATTTCAACACCCAGTAACACTCCAACTATCACCCTTTCCTGCACCTGAGATCTCCTCCTTCTCCCTTAGTCACAAGGAGGGCCCCCGACTTACACCACTTCCTGGCTAAATTTTGTTCTGCCCCAGGGTATTGCTCTCCTCCTCCCCACATGCCTCCCCTTTCCTCACTTCACCCTCCAGCCTCACAGCCTGACACTTGGTGAGGCCTGGGGGAGGCCTCAAGGATGGGCCTCCACGTTGGAAGCTGCCTGGCCCAAGCCCATGCCACACAGTTACCGGGGACCTTAGACCCAGCTGCATTGGGCACAGAAGGCAACGAGAGACTAGGGTGCAAGCAGGATGCAGCCAGCATTCACAGAAAGGACAGAGGTGGCTTGGAGAAGATTTCATGGGGGAGGGGCCACGTGAGCTCAGTCAGATAAACAGGTAGGATTTTCAACAGGCCTAACTGGGTGTAGAAAGAGATGTCCTACTGAAAACCCCTGTGCACTGTTGGTGGGAATATAAATTGGTGCAGCTACTACGGAAAACAGTAGGAAGGTTCCTCAAAAAATTAAAAATACAATTACCATATGATCTAGCAATTCCACTTCCAGGTATTTATCCAAAGGAAATAAAAACACTAACTTGAAAAGATCTGCATCCACCAAGTACATTGCAGCATTATTTACAATAGTCAAGACATGGAAGTAACTCAAGTGTTAATTAATGGAAAAATAGATAAATAGATCAAGAAAATGTGATATATATATATATATATATGTATGTATAACAGAATATTATTCAGTCATAAAAAAGAAGGCTATCTTGCCATTATGACAACATAGATGCACCTTTAGGGTATTACATTAAGTGAAATAACAGAGAAAGGAAAATAAGGGCATCTCTCGCTTTATTGCACTTTGAAGATAGTGCTTTTTTTTTTCAAACTGAAGGTTTGTGGCAAGCCTGTATTGAGTAAGTCTATTGTCGCCATTTTTCCAACATTTGTTCACTTCATTTCTCTTTGTCGCATTTTGGTATTCTCACAATCTTTCAAACTTTTTCCTCATGATTATATTGCTCAAGGTGATCTGTGATCAGTGATTATGATTTGCTGAAAGCTCAGATGATGGTTAGCATTTTTTAGCAATAAAATGTTTTTTAATTAAGGCATGTACATTGTTTTTTAGACATAATGCTATTGCACACTTAATAGACCATAGTATAGTGTAAACATAACTTTTATTTGCACTGGGAAACTAAAAAATGCATTTGCCTCTGTCTATTGCAAATATTACAATAGAGAGAGGCAAATGAATTTTGTGGTCTGGAACCAAGCTCACAATATCTCCAAAGTATGCCTGTACCTTATGATCTCACTTATATGTGAAATCAAAAAAATAAACTGAAATAAAAGTAAATCAGAAAATTTTAAAAACCGAGTTCATAGATACAGAGAGCAGACTGGTGGTTACTGGGGGTGAAGGTAGGGGATGGGTGAAGGATGTCAAAAGGCACAGACTTTTAGTTATAAGATAAATAGGTCCTGGGTATATAATGTATAACATGGTGACTACAGTTAATATCATATTGCATATTTGAAAGTAGCTAAGAAATAGATCTTAAAAGTTATTGTCATAAGAAAAATAAAACATAACTATGTATGGTGATGGAAATTAACACACTTTTTGTGATGATCATTTGCAATATATACAAATATTGAATCATTACGTTGTACACCTGAAACCAGTATAAGGTTATATGTCAATTATATCTCAATAAAAAAAGACAGGAAATGCTCTCATGAGAAAACCTGAACCAACTGTTACATCTGAAAAGGGACTGGGGGACATTGCACCAGCCTGGAAATGGGGAGACAGAGACCCAGAGATTCCATAATGGGGTGTGACAACTTCCTAGGCCACCTGAAGTCTTGAAAAAAACAAATGGGTCTTAAAGCCAAATAGACATGGGCATTGTGATCCTGTCCTTCCGAGTTATGGTTCCTGAAGCAAGTCACTGAAGTCCCCAAGCCTCAGTTTCCTTATCTGCAAAATGAGATTGTCAATATCCATCTCAAAGGATTGGTGAGAGGAGTAAGCGGCCATGAATCACTAAGCCCTGAGTCTGGCCTTTCTTCAGAGATACAGAAATGACACTCCAGTGTCCTCAGGATGAAGTACAAACCCTCACCCGATGGCTCTGAACCTTAATACAAACATAGCCATTATGGTACTTACATTTTATATTAGGTACTCATTTTTTAAAAATTATTTTCATAACACACTCCATAAGATATAAAGCTCAGTAAAACCTTGGCCAGTAGGGATGCAAACAAAAAAAGGCCCAGACCTGACCATCACAGGGGGCAGGATTCAGTCAGCATAAAATTGTCATGCTTATCAGTGGAAAGCAAGAGTATTTAAGGTTCAAAACTTTAGACTCAGGAGTCTCCTCTGCGTCCCTCTGGCTGGGCAATCCTAAATCTCACTCTGGGATGGCCAGGGGGAGGAGGAGAGACACTGTCGCCCGTCCCAGCCTAACTGGGTGGGGACAGCAGTACTACAGAGCTTACCTCCCACACACATTCTGCCTAAGACCGCCTCTGGCCCAGCCCGGTCCCCTGGGACAGCAGGAGGCACTTGAAGGGAATGAGGGTGTTGGGGGTGGGGGCAGCAGCAGGTTTCAAAGCTGAGTGCTTTCTGTCAATCCCTTCACCAGAGAGGCTAAATGCTGGAGTCCAGATGCCCATCAGCATTCCGGGACACTCCAGAGTCTTCATAGAAGTTCTCAAGTCATTAGCCAAGCTAAAACACTCCCTCAAACATGAAGGGGGTAAAAATGTCACCATCTTTGGCTTCCAGAGTACACGCTACAGATTTCAGGATCCATCTTCCACCTGCCTTCTATCCCCACCCCACTTGAGCCGAGCATGCAGGGGATTCTGGGTGGCGTCTGCATCCCTCACACCACGTTCTGGCCTTCCGGAGATGCAGGTGCCAGCCTCCACTGCTTCCTACCAGCTAGACTGCTGATCAGGCATCCTGATCTTAGATAAGATGTGATGAGAACTGCAGAGATGGAGAAGCAGCCAATCCCAGCCCTCCCTTCCCCTTCCCACAGTATCCACTGCCCATCACAGCTGATTACCTGATGGACTGCAGGCCCATTTTTGCAAAGGTAAGTTAAGGCCAGAGCCAGGGCAGCTGCAGCAAGAAGCTGGATTGCTTGTGGATCAGCTTTTGAGCTCCAGCTCACTCTGGCCCCAGCAATGATGAGACCCTCGTTGGGCATCTGTGATGCTGGGACCAGAGCTTAGCTGGCCTCCAGGGAAGTTAGTGTCCAGGGCAATCTGAACTTCTGTGCTCTTGGAGCTGTGTTGACTCTGGGTACGCCTGTCCTATTCATGTTTGTGCCTTGAGAGAAGCATGTGGGGAGGGGGAGAAGATGCCCTGGGCCCGTGTCGGGGGGAACCCAATAAACCTATGCTAAGTATGTACAAGACACAGTGCTCGCAAGGCCAAGTGTGGGGATATGGGGCACCACAGGTAGGTCATGGCCTTGAGCCGTGGACGTACCCTCATGTTCCCTGCAACTTAAGCCAGTGGTCTTAATATGCCTGTGTGCAGGCAGCAAGGTCGCCAGGTGAGAGTGTGGATGGCCTGAGGAAGCTTGTCCTGCTACCACTAACAACCCAGACCAGTGGACACTCCTCATCCGTGAATGGGGACAGGAGCACTCTTCATAACTGGGGGTACCAAGCACCTTCTCTCTCTGCTCAAGGGGTGGCCAGGATGGTGAATGACTGCTCAGCATTGGAGAAACTGTTTCAGGGAGAGTTCTGAGCCCAGACGAGGAGACGACAGGGATTTCCCCAGGTATGACGCCCTCCTCCCCAGAGCTCCCCCTCCTCTCTCCCCTCTGGAGCTGTGGCTCCTATAATGGCAGCCCTACTCCGGTTTCTACAATAGGATTGATCTGGCAGGAGAGCCTCCTGCCTGCGGACTGGTCCAAGCCCATGTCTCCACCACAGAGTCCTTGAGCCGATTGGCCGGGGGAAGTGGAA
Organism: Manis javanica; assembly: GCF_040802235.1. NCBI lineage: Eukaryota > Metazoa > Chordata > Mammalia > Pholidota > Manidae > Manis > Manis javanica. The sequence goes on from NC_133171.1 coordinate 43,446,376, forward strand.
GGTCTCAGGATCTGTTGGCTAAGGTTTAGCCTGAGCCTTGGATGGTCTAGGTGGAGAAAGAGCTTTCCTTTTCAAATCTGGTTGAATTACATATTTTTATACAGTTTCAATGGTAACTATTTTCACAGCACTTACAACACAACATGGACAGAGATTCACGTTGACCGCAAACGAGAGCTGCATAGGAAACAGTGTAGTGACCTTCCAATGAGGCGCCTCCTTAACAGACCCCAAAGTGCCCCTGTAAACTCCTCACCCAAAACTTCTCTCCCACTGGCTTGTCACATCCCCAGGAATTGCCATCTTCAGAGTTTCATTCCTTTGGGTTAAGATAGTGTCCCCTGTAAAAATACATAAATTCCTGGGAGGGAAGCACACTGAGTATCAGTCTCCAGTGACTCAGAATTCATTTATCATGCTTTCACCACCCTCGCCCCGCCACCGCGGCAGCCCCCTGGCTGGCTGCCCTGCTGCTGTCCCCTCCCCCCTCCCAGTCATCTTCTCCTCTTCTGCCAGCGATCGCTTTTTTTAAAAAAAACCACATCAGTCCTTGGCGCTTCTCTGCCTAAAAACCTTCGTTAACTCCCCGTCTCCGACTGAACACAACTCAACTCCTTAGAATTCAAGGCTTCTCACATTTCGGCCCCTGCCTAGAGATGGTGGCCCTTCACCTCCACCCCAACCCTGAGGACTCAAACCCCAGGGTTTTCCACAGTATCTTGGCCCCAGCTCTTCCAAGGCCCTGCCTCCACCTGTCCTCCTGAAGAACTCCTCGCCCTTTGACGTCCACCTGAAATTGTGCTTGATTGTGCTGGGCTTCCGTTTCCCACCACACAGCTTCTCTGAACACTCTGTCCTGCCCTTCTCTTTACCCCAGTGATTCTTTATGGAGACATCAACAAAGACGCCCCTCCCGTGGTCCTAGGATTCTGTATGAATGAATATTCTTTTCTTTCATATATATAAATACGATAGATGTAATGATGTTCCTCTCCCCCTCTCAATGGTGAGCTCTTTATGAGCAAGGACTGTGTCTTACTCATCTACACCGCTAGCCTTCAATGAGTATATGGTCTCCTCCAGCCATCACAGTCAGCTGATTTTTATATGGGAGAAGGGAGTGATGGGTAGAGTGGGGTAAAAGCAACAAACACATTGTTCATTGATCTGATGACAACAGGCAGGCACCTGAAGCCTGGATGAAGGAGCAGAATCATCACAGGCAGGGACCCAAGACAGCCAATCACCTACCAGGTCTCAGGTGCTCCCGGCCAGCCCAAGCTCAGCAAAGAATGCTAAAAACTTAGAGCTTTTAAACCTCTCTGCCAGAGTTTGCATCACTTTATCTTGCTCCCCAAGTTATTTAGAAGTATGTTTATATTTCCAAATATATGTGTGTTATCTTTTTGTCATTAGTTTCTAACTCAATTGCATTGTAGTCAGAAAATATGGTGGTCTCTGTGTTCCTGATTGTTTTTGAAATGTGGTAACCTTTGTGTATTGCTTAATGTGTGACCGATTTCTATAAACGTTTACACAGGGCAGAGTATGTAAGCCCCATATAAGAATGTAAGAAAATGTGGTGCACAGGCCTTTATATGTGTCCTCTAAATAGATCTCGTTCAGGGAGTTGTTCAGATCCTCTAGAGCCATACTAACCGGTAGTCCGCTTGATCTGCAGGCATTATGTTTAACATCGTCCACTGAGATGGATGGATTCACAGTCTCTTCCTCTCATCACTTGTTCTCTACAAAATCATCTGTTCTCACTTGCCTCAAAGAGTTGTGGGCCCCAAGGAAGAAGAGGTTTGCAAACTACAAAGTTTTTCATGCAGGTAAATGATTACTGCTGAAAATTTTCACAATGTCTATCACCATCATGAGAAGAAGTGAAGCATTTTTAATAGATTTTATAGGCTTTCTTCTTACTCTATCATCGCCACTGCCCATTGCTGAACACCTACTGTGTGTGGGATCTTTGCATTTCTTTCCTGTTTTCCCTCAGCTGCCCACGGGGGAGGAGGGGGGATGTCATCAGTCACAGAGGGAAGAGCCTTGCTCAGATCCCAAGTTAATAAAGCAGCAGAGCCTGGACCACAGCCTAGGTTGGCCTGTCTCCAAAACCTATGCTTTTATTATGTTTTATTTCATTGCTTAAATCATTTTTCTAATGATGAAATATTTCACATATATGCATAATAATATACATAATACTATATGGAAGGTATAAGGAATAACAAAACAAAATCCATGTCTCACCACACAGTCTAAAACATAGTACATTCTGGATGCTTTGAATCCACCTGGGTGCCCACCCAGTTCTTTCTCTTCACCTACTTTTCCAGAATAAGTACTACTCTGAATTTTATGGGTATTTTTTCTCATCTTGCTTTTTTTTTCAAGTTTTACTATGTGTATTTATATATAGGAATGTGTAATGACATTTTACTGAGATGTACATAATTCTGAACTTTATTTAAAGGGTTCACACTACACATTTTCTCCTGCAACTTGGAAGATTCAACTGCATAGATAAGACTAGAGGAATAAATTTCATTTTCATTGCTGTATAGTATTCCTTTGTGTGAATATATCACAATTTATGTATTTCTTTTACTATTGATGGACACAGTTTGTTCTTACTTTTTGCTATAACAGTGGTGCTGTAAATTTACTTACATCCTAATGTACATATGCAAGAGTTTCTCCAGAGTGTAAACACTAGCAGTGTGTCTTAGCTTGGGCTGCCACAAGAAGATAACATAGATGGCTGGCTTAAGCCATAGAATTTATTTCTCATAGTTCTGGTGCCAGCATGGTTGGTATCTGATGAGAACACTCTTCCTGACTTGTAGACACTTTCTCCCTTTGTCCTCACATGGCAGAGAGAGAGACAGCAAGCTCTCTTATAAGGGCACCAACTGCATTTTGAGGGCCCCACCCTCATGGCCTCATCTGAAATTAATTATCTCTCAAAGGCTCCACTTCTAAACACCATTACATTGAGGTTTAGGGCTTTGACATATAAATTAGGGAGGTGGCACACTTCAGTCCATAGCAGAATGGAATTGCTGGGTCATAGTTTCCACGTATATTCAACTTTCCTACATACCACCAAAGTGTTGTCTAAGAAGTTAATTCAAAATCCATGCTCCTGACCGGCCTCCTAGCTTGGCCACTTGCTTCCTTCAGTATGCCTGCGATTAACATCCTTCAGTCAAATTCAGAGTTTTTCTCTGCAAGAGTTTGAGAATCTCTGACGTGTCATGACCTACTTCTCTTCTCTGCCCTCCCCCTGGCCACCCTGCCTCGTGTGTCCCTCCCCATTTCCCATTCCCCTCACCTTCCTGGTGATGACACTGGCTGACACACACCCACACACCCCTGGGGTCCAGGAACCTGGAGAGCTTCCAGGGGCAGAACACAAAGGAGCATTTGTCTCTCAAAGACAGCCAGAGAAGTAGGACCCACATTCCCTATAGTTAACCACTGAGAACCAGCAACCAGATGGGCACTGAAGATCTTAGAGATGGAGAGGTCCAAGGAACTGTCACCAAGCCCCTCCAAAACAAGAGGAAATGAAGGCCCAGAGGGGAATGTGCTTTGCCCAAAGCCACCAAGCCAGTGCAGGACACTAGAAAACCTACGTCCTGTGCTGTAAGCAGAAGTTTGTGGGGACAGCGGTGATATTATTCTATCTCTGAACTTGAATTCAAACAGCTAGCCTCATCATAATCTAAAGAAAAGAATATAAATTGCCCAAAATGAATAATTAATTTGAGTACTTTATTGCTAAGGGCTACTTTTATGTCCAGCCAAAGCTAACTATCAGTCTATTATAGCAAGGGGTTTGTTTATAGCATATGAAAATTAACAGCCTGCTATCCAGTTTTCCTTAATTCATTCAATAACTATTTATTGAGCAGCTGCTATGTGCCTCTGGGTACTGAGGATACACCAGAGGGAGAAAAGAGTGAGAATTCCTGCCTTCTTGGAGCTTCTTTTCTAGTGGGTGATGACAGACAGTAAATAAGCAGAAGCAAAGAAAAACAAGCACAGAAATATGCATGCATCTCTGTGAGCGTCAAGTGGTAGTGAGCACGATGAAGACAGCCAAAGCCAGGTAAGAGAGAAGACGGCAATGACAGCCAGCAGGAAGACTGTTTTAGTAAGTGGGGAGACCTAGGGAAGGCGGTATTTGAGCTTCCTTCCAGTTGAGGCCAAGTGGTGGGAGAGAAGGCCATGTGGCTGTCAGTCCCAGGCTGAGGAAACAGCAAGTGTAAAGGTCAAGGCAAGAGGCCTCAAAGAGCCAGCAGTCCCTTCTCTGGAGTGTGACTGGAGCTGCATGAGCAGGTACACGAAGGAGGAGATGAAGTTCAGGAGGTGATGAGACCAGATCACACAGGGCCTTGAGGGCCGTGATCAAATATTTGGGTTTAACCGAAGAGGATGAGAAACACATTAGCTTCGCATGGCTGCTGTAACAAATTGTTATACACAAACTTAGTGGCTTAAAACAACACAGACTTACCATCTTGCAGTCTGGGGGGCAGCAGTGCAACATGGGTCTCGCAAGGCTGAAGTCAAGGTGTCAGCAGCGCTGGGTTCTGGTCCAGAGGCTCCAGGGCAGTGTCAGCCTCACCTTTTTTAGCTCTCAGAGGCTGACCCTCATTCTCTAGCTCATGGCCTGCTTTCTCCACCTTCAAAGCCAGCAACGGCAGATCAGTCCTTCTGACGTGACATCTCTCTGACGGTTCTTCCATCCCTACGAGCCTACCTCTCTGACCTCAGCATTGGCAAAGCTCTCCACTCTGTGGGACTCATGTGATTAGGCTGGGCCAGTCAGGATAATCCAGAGTACGTTCACCTGCACCCTTACTCACATATGCAAAGTCCCTCTTGTCCCTTGAGGTCATACATTCACAGCCTCCAGGCATTAGTTCATGAATATCTTGGAGCCTTTAGTCTGTCAACCACCAAAACCATGGGAGCGCTCTGAGTAGAAGCATGACCTGTTTTCTAAGAGGCTGCTGGGTGGGGAAGACCAATGAGGGGTCACTGCACCACCCAGGCAGGCGGGGAATGAGAGGTGGACAGGTGGTGGAGGTTGTGAGAGGCGGGCTCATTGTAGGTGTATTTTAAAGGTAGAACCAATAGGGTTTCTTAACAGATTGGATGTAGAGGGCAACAGAAAGAGAGAAGTCTGGATGATTCCAAGGATTTTGTTCAGAGCCTCAGAGAATGGGCTTGCTTGTTGGAGGGGAGACACAGTGATGGGGAGGGATGAAACCAAGTAATACTTCCACCAATGAAAGTTAAGCTATGCGTCTACTCTGGCCCCCTGCTTTCAGGATCTTCTACTTCAACTGGGAAATCAAGATGCATGAGATAGCACAACTGATCACTTACTGATACATCAGAACTTATTCCTACAAACGTGCACTTGCCCCGAACCTGTCATCTTGGGAAGCCATGTACATTTATTCCAAGGCTACTGCCAAGATATTCTTGGAATTCCTTTCTAGGAACTGGACTGATTTATGGACCATCTAAGAAAATCAGCGTTGTCATTTCTCCCTCACAAGGTCAGTTTAAATGTTCAGATTTTTCACCAGACCTGACTCGACTTCCAAAACTTGAAACCAATTCTCCCAAGATGACAGTCTGCCAGCACTGAGGCTACTCAAATCTCCAGCTGTGGCTGTGTCAGAGGAAAAGTCAGCTACAGTCTCCAGGGAGGATGAACTGGCTTCTTACACTCCTGTACTCCTTTCAGTGGGAGCAGAGCCACCTCCCTCCTACAGCCCCAGAGATGCTGCCACTAATCCTGGTGGTGGAGGGGGTGGGTGTCTCTTTAAAACCCAGCACGCATCTGGATATACAGATTCTAGTATAATATGGTTTAAAAGTTGTGTTATTTTATGATAGTGGATCATCCATATATTTCACAAGAGACATTTTTCTCGGCTTTCAATACCAGGCATATTTATATTTCTCTTAAGCCACTGGATTGTTCAGATTTTACAATCCCAATGAACATGTAACTGGTCATATATCTTGCTTTATTCTAGAAAATCCTCTGGCCCCAGTTTGTTCAATTGTAAAATGTGGGTGATAATTGTATCTTCTTCATAGAATAGTTTTGAGGAGGAAATTTCACATAAAGCATTTCACACAGTGCCTAAGTAACTTTGGAAATCTTGACCAAGATTATTATCATCGTCAATCCCTGTGTGTGGTCACATTTACTAGATCACGACTCGCCCTTTGTGTTACTCCAGAAGAACCTAACTATTTTCATGCTCCAACTGATTTTGTTGCTTTCTTTTGATTCTTGTCCAGTTTTTCTAAAATGCCCTTTGAGCAACTTGACTGCCCACTTGATGGTGGGGATCAGATAGGTAGCAACGGTCTTCTTTTCCTTCCTTCCTCGGGAGAGCTCTCTCCTCTGACTGCCAGGCCATCCCAGAGCCAAGTATCAGCGCTGGCCAAACCAGTGTCTATAAATCATCAGCGCCCCCTGCCACCACGTCCTTCATGACTGACATGCAGATGTCAACAGCGGCCTGGACTTCACCTGCACAGAACGTAAAGCTTTTACAGGCTCCAGGGGAGATCTTTGCTGATCCCTGGGAGAGGGGGGATTCATCTATGTAAGACTTTGGGTCTCCATCCCTTTCAACTTAACTGACTCCCAATTTTCCACTAACCTGAGAAATGACCATAATTGTTGCCAGGATAACTTTTCTCCTTTCACAGGGAATTTTAGGGACATTTTAACAGGGGGCTCCTAGGGTCGATGGCTCATGCTTCAAATTTAATTCACTAGTGGGTCAGTTGTTGGGCATTTTAGTCTACTGGGGGAAACAGATTTGACCAGAATATCTTTTAGAAGCATACCCCAACACTAACGGCAGAAATGTCAGTGAATGATCTCTGTTTGGCCCTAAGTAGAGTGGGCAACTTGAAGAGGTCCTCCCCACCCCCACCTGGCCTTTATCCCCATCCTCCCATGACGCCACCTTGATCTTAAAGACAAGTCATGATCCACAGTTGATGAAGCCATTGCTCACGTTAGATGAGAAAATAGAGGTTAAAGTACCTTGCTGCATGCCTAGCACAAACTAGGCACTTTATTAATGTCAGGTTAATTGTTTTTCCCATCCCCTACATCTGCCCTCCCAAACCACACAATCTGGACTCCAAGAGAATCCCATGGCAACACGCTGAACTGGCCGCTCCGGTCCGCATCCTGCAGAGCCATCCCCAGCACACGCACATCACAGGTTCAGCACAGCTGCTGATGGACCAGCCATGCCTGTCTCTCTTCCCCAGGCTCTGGGACTTTGCAGAAACATCCAACTGCTTGATTTGACAAATGACTTTCTGAGTGGAAGGGGGTTTTGCATTTAATACATATAGTAAGAGATGTCAGAGCTATGTTCAGGAGATCAAATAGTTTCTTCGGCTAAGAATGTTCTTGTTATCCCTATTAATATCTTTCCAACAAAGGCCCTGGTCCCCCACCCCGTTACTCTATGATCTCAGGTTATTAATGTTGCAGTTCCTCCCCCTGGTTAAGCTACCCGCGCCACAGACTCTCATTCTCTCATTCCAGCCTGATGTATACCCTCAACAGAACACACCTCCTTGGCAAGCATTTAATGTAAAAAAAAAGAAAAATCGTCCATCATCATGAATTGTAAAATCAAACAACTGAACACCATCTCTTGGGAAATAAAATCTGAAAAGTTAAGAAAGCAAAAGAGAGGGCCATGATTATTTTAATCCTATTCCAGATGCTCAAGTGCTCTCCCCAAACAAAACCCAAATTAAACATGAGCCTCATTCAAAGGGATATTGACTGTGCAAGGACATAGACAATGTTTGGCAAATAGTAGCTGCTCAGTTAATGTATATTTAAAAAATAGGTATACACATGCAAGCAGCCACATGGCCTATGCTTGGTCAAACCCCAGTCTGACCAGATAAAAATGGGTTATTGTAACTAAAGTCCCCTACAGACCCAGGGTGCTGAGATTTTCAAAAGCACCTTCACGCTTATTAGCTGGTTTTGACTAATGCAGTCTATCGAAGCCTGCACCTGGCCTTGAGAGAATGTGCTCCCGGAGGTCCCTCATGGATTAACACAGACACCCCACAGAGACACACACAAGCACTGAGAAAATCCTGTTCACACAAGGTTTTGGAACCATCTCAAGATACTGGGATGTCTTTCAGCTCTACAAATTGCTAAGTTTGGGAGCACTGATTCTTTAACAAAACTGGAGTGAATAAAACCTCATCTTTACCACCACCACCAACCAGAGAGGGCCAGAAGGGCTGACATTGTAGAATGGGCACTTTGGCCAGAGAAGGTCAAAAGGTCAAATGTATTAGGCAGAAAAGCCCCCTTTCACTTAGCCAGCCCAACCCTGAAATGACTGGCAAAGTCAGAGAATTCCCGGGGCCTCAGTTTAAGCATCTGTTAAATGGGAAGAAAGAGTTGGCTCCATCCACTTGCCAGGATTCTTGGGGGAACAAAATTAGTCAGTGTGAGAAAGATTTCTGACGAAAGGAAACTTAGACACACGAACTGGATGACGTGAGAAACAAGGAGAGAAGGTTCTGGGGCTGTGCTAGGGAAGCCCTTCCTTGCCAAAATAGAACCAGGCAACAGAAGTAAGAATGACCACGTCATCACAGGCTGCGCTCTTTCACTGGCGGACTCCGCCTGTGACGAGGTTCAGATCCTTGGTTGTCCTGGGTGGGAGGCCCCAAGCTGCCAGCTTCCAGCTAAATGACCTCCAGCTGGTCCCCTGGCTGCCCAGGCCCTTTGCCCCCTTCTGTGAGGGGTGGACTAACACCATCTCACTCACAGACAACCACTCTAAGAATCTATTGAGGGAGCCGAGGCCAGAGCACACAGGGGTTAACTCACTGTGAAAGTCTGTCCTTCAAAGAAACCATTCCACGCTCAGAGAGCCTCGCAGAGGAGGAGGGCAGAGGGAGCTTCCTTACAGCTTCCTGTGCAAATTTGTCTCGGGTTCTGCCTCATTGCCCTGGGTTTCCTCCCACCACCCTCTCTGTGGCACTTCCAGGGGCCTTGGAGAGTCACATGCTGGGAAGCAAATGGGCCTTTGCCTCGTGCTCTGTCCCCTGCTGGTGGAGGCGGTGCCTGGAGGGGAGGGAGGCCTGCCCTGGTGACCAGTGGCAGCTCTGGACTGATGGCTGTAGCAAATTCCAGAGGCCCACAAGCAAAAGGGTGGAGCAGGCGAAACCCTCCTGCAAGGCTTCCCCACCTTCAGTTCAGATGCCCCCAAGAAGGGCCACACCGGCTTGCCGACCCTGGACCAGATCCTGCCATCAAAGCCTCCTTAGACTCAGAACTCAGACCTGGAGGGGACTCAGAGTTCATCTCATCCAATTCTAACTCAGGTCCCTGAGCCCTTAAATGTCCAAGGAGACAATCATGGGGGCACTGGAGAGACTCCCAATGTTTTTAAAAGCTGTTCTTAAAGCATACATGTGCCCCATATGAGACGGAACAGGTGAATTATGTCTCGGTTCCCTTTTGGATGGAATTATATCAATTCAGTGTGATGCCTCTGGTTAGTTGAGGCTGATAAATCTGATTAGTAGTTTGTCATTTTAATGGCAGCAATTATTACTTAATAAATGCCATTTGTAGCATGGACGAACTTCTTCCTCAACAAGGACTCCACAGTGAAAGGCCCTTTAGTGACAAAAAGGGCAGAAACCACCAACCTCCCCATTTTACAGATGAGGAAAGAGAATCCCAGGAGTTAGGTCTTCCCCAAACCTGTGCCACTTCTCTGGGACAGAAGCAAAATTACCACTTGTAACCCCAGTGTTTTGTTCCCAGTGCTAATTACCAGGTAGCACCTAATAAGAAAACCATACCTTATTAGACAAATAATGTTAACAGGTCCTTCTAGAACTGTATTGTCCATTAGGTAAGACACATGTAGATATTTAATTTTAAATTAAATAAAACTTAAAATTCAGTGCCTTAGTCTCACTAGCCACATTTCAAGTGCTGAATAGGCTGATGTGGCTAGTGGCTGCTGTATTGGACAATGCAGATTTAGACCATGTCCATCCCAGTAGAAAGCTCTGCTAGGCAGCATCTCTTCAGAAGTGCTGACCCTGCTAGGGAAGTGTGCAGGCCCTGTAGCTGGGCAGGGCATGGAGGTACTTTGCACGTCACTCAGACTCTGTCTGAATTTATGATGTGAGTCACACAGGACCTGGGGACCCTGACTGAGAAAAAGCCTAAAGGAACCACTGCTCCCCAGATCGGCCCTATGGTTTCTGTGACCAAAAGCCTCTCTCAAGATTCAGCCACACTCAGTATTTACCAGTCCTTCTGTCACAGGAGAAAGGGCAGTCAGGTGGGTGAAAGGGGTGGGGGTTCCAGCCCAACGCTGACTTTCACCAGCTATGTGCCTTCAGCAAGTGGCTCTGGCCCTCAATCACCCACCAGGGAAACCACCTGTCTTCTGAAGTCTTAAAATCCACGCTGCCCTTGTCATCACTTCATTCCTCTCTCCTGGGTATATGTGTGTGTCTTATCTTTCTTGGGTGTGTGTGCATTTAGAGAATTTTCCATCTTAATAAAGTGAGAAGCGGAAAGGGTGGGTAAGAAATCACCTTAGCAAATGCCAAAATGTGTTTTAACATTGAGTAAAGCCTCTGAAGAGATTCTAAGGCAGCAAAGGGTAGTGTTTTCCATGCAAGAATCCAGTAGAGGGGGATATTGCATAGAAGCGATTTCCTAACAGCTTTGCCTTCAGCTTGTCATTGTCAGTGCCCAAGCTCCGTGGGCAGGAATGTGTCTCTTTCATCCTTGTGGGACCCCAGATCTCCTGTCCACACACCGAGACCTAGTGAGTCACAGCTAGAAGCCTCTGTGCAGGACCAGGAAAGCCCCTGGGCCTCTTCTGTGCATTTAGCCCTGATGAATTTTCCCTTCCCATTTCCAAATTATAAAATTGAAGCTATGTTCTCAGATGCCTTATTTAGCAACTGTCAAAAGTTGGAGCTTGGTAAGATCATCCATTTTTTAACAGCTCAAAATTCATGAATGTCTCAAATGGGTTTTCCCCCTTCTCTGCCCTCCTGCTCCTTCCTCAGAACAAACTTTCATAGTCCTCCCTGGTTGCCTGAGACCCTGGCACTGTGCCTGTTTCGATCAAGAATGCTCCTAAAGGAATAAAAATTCATTCCCCATTCCCTTTTTCTTAACTGCCTCATTTTCCTGCTCACGTTGACAATGGCATTCAAATCTTCTTCCCCAGTTGAAGGTTGATTGGCAAGCCATGGGCGCATAATCTCTCACCATCTTCTGAGAATGAGACCCACCCAGGCTCAGCATGACAACTGAGAGCAAAGGGTTCATCGGAATTTCCGCTCCTATAGTTTCTCCCTTCAATTCTTCAGAGGTAAAGATGATAGTAAAAGATGTTGAGAAAGCCCCTGGCCGTGAACACTGACGGTGGAGGTGGAAGGGGGCCAGCATGCATCCTTTGCACCTTCACAGTGAGGTTTCCATAGAAGGGCTCTTTTCCTTGTAAATGTCTCATTTAAAGCTTAAGGTTCAGGAAGGTGCCTGGACCCAGCCTCGCCACCATCACAATGCCCTGGGTTTTCCAGCACTGGGAGGAGTGGGACAAGGGGTGCTGAAGAAGGCGACCTCTAGCGATGAAACCTTCTGTTTAAACCAGAGGCATCTGCCCCAGTAAGTGAAGCCATCTATGAACTCAGCTGCTGTTTTAAAGCAATCAGAGAATATATGTTGGAAGTAGAGCAAGATTTCGTTCTGAGCTTGGTCTCCTAGCTGAATAGACAAAGAAGCAAGAAACTGGGAAATTCTCAAGCAAAAAAAGGTATATTCGCTGGTCTATCAGAGTAGGAGATCTCAAAATATTTTCTAAAGCTCTGAACTGTTTGGGAAACGAAGCCACAGTATATACAGAAATAAATGCCCTGTGTTCATTAGGAAAGCTGTGTGTGTAGGGGAAAGAAATGTCCAGGCTTTGGGGCTGAAGGTTCGTTCAAATCCCAGCCCTATGACCTTCATCTTGGATAACTTTAGACAAGTCCCCTAGACCTGCTGACCTTCATTGTCTCATCTTTTACAGCTTTATCATAGCAAGGAATCAGTAAGATCTGCATAAACGCACTCAGCACTGGATCTGGTAAATAGTAAGTACTTGCTAGATGTTAGCTACTACTGACTGCTAATAAAATAATAGCACAGCTTTCTTTGGAGCTTAGAGACAGAGGTGTACAAGAAAATCCTCTTTCCACAAGCTATGGGAATTTCTTTAGGAGTCCCACTCTGATGGCCTGTGAGACCTAAGATCAACCCACAGAGAATGTCATGGGGACTTTGATACACGCTCCCTAAAACATGCTTCCCATTCTACCCAACAGCCTTTTTAAGTTTTGAGTTCTACAGATGAAGCCAAATGTTCAGTATAAATGGCAGAGTACAAATCAACCAAAAAACAAATATTTCTCAGAACCACAGGCAATAAAACCCTGTGAAAACACCACACCCTCACTCTTTAACTAGCAATCACATGTAAAGAGATTGGGGCCATCCTCATTCTAACCGTCACTGTAAGGACCCTATATTTTATTAGGGAGTATTTTGGGCCCTGCTTAGAGCATCCTGGTGGAGTGCAGAGTGTGTGGGGGGTGTGATGCTGACAGCCCTGCATTGGGCAGAGAACACTGCCCCTGTGGTGTTGAATAGCATGTGCTTCAGTTCTCATCCTTGTCCCTCAGCTGTGCTCAGGGTGGTGTTCCCTGAACATGTCATTGCTGCGCAACTCCTGCAGCTCTCACCCCAGCCCAGCTGCTCCAGTGAGTGAGAGTTACATTATCATGCAAGAAAGACCTTGAGTCCACACAAATAAAAAGTACAAAATAAGAAAATGAAGAAAGAAAGAACATCACTTCCAAGTTTGAAGACCTCAAGATTGGTTAGAAATTATCTGACACACGTGCAACATGATCAATAACATAATGCCGCCCATACTGAGAAGCAGGCTGGTTTATGCATTCATTTCGCCAAACTTTTATTAAGTTTGACATGCCTACTATGACATGCCGGGCCCTGTGCCAGACCCTGGAGAATCAAGAATGAGCTGGACCCAGGCCCAGGCTCTGAAGGCTTCACAAGGGTGGAGGGGAGACAGACAATACAAGGTGACAAGTGTCATGCAAGGTAGGCACAGGGCGCTCTGGAGCCACAGGATGGAGACAAGCCCCAAACTGTGGGTGATGAGCAACCCTGCCAAGAACCCGTAGGCTGGGGTCCTGAGATGGGAGAGTCTGCGTGGCCTGGGCGTGGGAAGGCTCCTGGGACATGGAGGAGGAGACAGCTCAGAGTGTCTGAGGCCAGCAAAGTTCAGAAGGTTCAGGTGTGAAGGCTCCACAGTGGGAGCCTGTAAGTGGGTGTGGCAGCCAGTGGGTGCGCTACTCCTCTCCAAAGCCTATACTCCTCTCCTACACCCACAATTTCTCTGAGTGACAGCTGCACCTAGATTCACAGAGCACAAAGGCACAAAGTCATAGCACAACTGGCACCAAATCTGAAAGAACAAAATTCAGATGCTTATTCTGGACCCAGAGAATACCTGCTGGTACCCTGCGAAGTCTACCTGGCTAACCCTCAGACCCTGGAATGAAGGCCATGTGTCAGGTCCTAAGGCTCTCTAACGAAGCACGTGCCACAGCCTTCTTTGCAAATTTTATCTGACCTCTCCTAGACCATCAGGAAACAGCTCTTCACATGGCCCCCGTCATGCTGTGAGCCAATGGCCTCTTGCTCTACATATGTCCTGAATAGAGCCTAATATTAGTAGCTTAATAATACCTGTAAAAAAAAAAAACTCTTAGAATCATAGAATGAATAAAATGTCCCAGGCATTGCACTTATCCCCTCTCCCTGAGTCAGCACCGATGAACACAGATGGGGGTTGCAAGTGGCTGATCTATGTGCTGACCTGAAGCCGGTGCAGCCCTGTACTCAGGCAGGATTTGAAAGGCACCGAGAAACCTGCCCTTAGTGGCAGGATTCTAATATGTTATTTATATTTTCAGAGAAGGTAGTAGGAGTTTGGGATTTTGTTTGTTTTACATTTTTTTTAAGAAGTGGAAAACTTTCAAATGAAATCTTGTAGAGTAGCCCATGTAAATCATAATTTCAAAATCTTAAATAGTGTCCCCTATGTGCCAGATGTTTTAACTCATTTAGTGCAATGATACTATAGATACTATAGAATAAATACAGGCACTGTTATTATTAATTTTTCACAGGTGACAAAATTGAGGCTCAGGAGGTTAAATGACCTGTCCAACATCACACAGCTGGCAGGTGGTTGAGCTGGGGTTCATGCCTGAGTGGTCTGGCTCTTACTGACCCCACCGCGTGTCCCCAGAGTGGAAGGCCTATAAAAGCAGTGTGGCCCTGGCTGGAGCCTGGGTGGAGGGTAAGGGTTCCCAGGCTCCACAGGGTGACTCTCAGGCCCATCCATGGAAGTTACTCCATGGAAAGCAGTTCTAAAGTCACTGGACTGAGGTATTACCTACCAAGGCCGCTTTAAGGCAGCATCTCCTTCCTGGAAGGAGTAACCAGTTAGTGCAGCAACAGGAGACTGTTTTCAAAAACCAGGTTCTTAAGAGGATAGCACTTAGACAGGTAAGTGGCAATGGGGAGATCCCAGCAGCAGGGCAGAGATGCTGGCCAGGGCAGACCTGGGCAGAGGGAGGGCTGGACTCCAGAGAGGAGCCAGCCCCTTGCAGGGGAGCTGGAGACTAGGTCATCAGCAGGGCGCTGGTGAGGCCCACTCAAAAGGGCTTCACCAGGCAGTTTTCTAGATGCTGAGTTCTGAACAGCAGGGTAAGCCCCTGGCAGAGGCATAGCGTGACTGGACCTGCAGGGGCCTGGGTGAGAAGAACAGTCTGGTGTGAGAGTGTCAGAGTTTTCAGTTTCTATCTATCTTGATAAAAAATGTCACAATTTTCACAATTGCAGAACAAATAGAGCCATGATTCATATTTCATAATTTGCCAATGAGTTTATTGTATTAGCATGATTCTAACACTTGGAAGTTCTTCAGAGGCAATGGGGTAGAATATAGGCAGAAGGGCATGTTATAATGGGAAGGGGTGGGACTCGCATTGCCCCCCTTCATATCTTGTGTTAAGTACCAGGAACCAGTGATTCATGTAGGCTATAGGTCTCACTCGGCCCGGGGAGTACATGACAAGTTTTGACATACTCACTGTATATTTTCAGTTCTGCTTTTTAATCATCTCTGAGCCGTAATTTCATCCTCTGTAACTTCATGAGATGAATTGCTTGAGGTTCATTGTTTTTTTAAAAAAAGCATTTTAATATTTGAATGTTAATGTGGTAGGAGTTGGAGTATAAACTGTCAAGACAGTATAATGTAAGAGCTGATGGTACACACAATTAAATCTTGACACATTAACGGAACAATTAAAACACCTTGTGCAACTGAAAACCAGAGTTTTGCTTTTGGTTTCTAAAGAGTTTGTCTTTTAGTTTCTGATTCTGAGGAATCAGAAAGTCTTTGTCTCTTATTGGAAGAAATAGACACGGGGTCCAAGTCTTGTCACAGATAGATAACTGTAGAAACATCATGTCAGCAACAAAAGAGATAATCAATTATTATTTATTGAATGAATGATAAATATTTATATGCAAACACTCAAACATATGGTGCATGCACATTGAAATACAGGGCCCAATCTTACCATACTCAGGGACCATTTCTCTATTTACGATTGTGATGGTATTTGTTCCTTTTTACATTTGTGTTCATTAATCTTGGAAATGAGTTTATACAGGAAGAGAAACTACTTTAATCTTCCAATGATTATATCTCACATTTGCTCAGCACCTTTCACTCTGATCCCTTGATATTTTCTGTATTTTCAATCCTCAGAGCACCAGTGGGCTGTTAAGGTGCAAAGTAAAGGTCACAGTCTCCCATATCTCACGCCATCACATTTTGTACTCTGTAGGGTGCTTTTGTGGAATAGAAACCTGATTTCAAGAAACTAGTTCTCATTAGAAGATGATTCATTCAGATAGTCTGAAACCAGCACCTGTCGCACTGCCTATCTATACAGGTGCTGGGACAGACCCTTAATTCTTGTTATTTCATTTAATCCTTCCAAGTGTAATGTAACCTGTTTTAGGAGATGAGCAGTCACGGTCAGAGAGACTTGCCCATGCCCCAAGAACAGGAAGGGGTGGAATTGGGATCCCACGTCAGGTTGAGGCCAACACCTGTGAACTTTATATCCAGGGCTAACAGCATTAGTTTCAATGTGGATGAACAGAAATGGACACCTTAACAGGGCCCCAAGCCAAACACAGGGTGTGAACCATGAGGGCTCTCAGGTTGGTGGGTGGGAGTAATATCTGGGGGGACCCTCCTGTTGCAATCTCAGTTTCCACATTGTAGCAGTTTGACCAGTCAGATGCTGCAGGGGCCTCCCAACAGGTTACAAGCCCACTCTGCTTGCTCTCTGGGCCACCCACCACCTGGTTGGAAGCCCTGTAGAGCTGCCCAGGGCACTTAGAATCAAGGCCGCCATCCCCATGAGCCAGAAGGTCCCATTTGACTGGCCCTGACCACCCCATTGGGCTCATCCCACCTGCCTGCTTGAGCTCTCTGCTCTCCAGGCACAGGGCGGGACTTCCTCCTTCCTGCCACAGGGTCTTTGCATGTACTGTCTCCTTTCCCTGAGAGCCCTTTTCCACCTTGCTCTCCACCAGGTCGTCTTCCTCGCCCTTTGCCCTGTCTCAGCTTAAATGTCCCTTCCTCAGAGAAACCCCTTGCGATGACAAGGTCAGGCCCTGTGCACTTCATTCCAGAGACCCCTGCACTCTTCTTCCCTTTGACTGGTCGCTGTAAGGATGGGATAATTATTTGCATCACTGTGTGTTGACTGCCATCTCACAGCCTGCCCAGAGGAGGAGATTTGGATTAAATGACAGGAGCCCATCAGTCCTGTTCACTGCCGATCCTCAGCATCTACTTTAGCACCTGACATATAGGAGACGCTCAACACATGCTTATTCCACCCCTGAGACAGTTTATCACAAAATCTGAAACTTGCTGATTTGGTTTCATGGTGAAGGCCTAGGAATCCCCCATGATGTTTACAATCTGATTTCCCTGAGTTTTATCAGAAGCTGTATTTGAGGAGCTGGCAAAGCAGACGTGTCGCACACATGTTGCAGGAAACCATGTACCACTCTGGGATCCCTTCCTCCCACCACGTTTTAATAAGCTTAGTAATGACAATTCACATTTATTAAGTGCTATGTTCTCACCAGTGTGTTAAGAGATTTTCGTAGGTCCTAAGTCCACACAGTGTGATCTCACTTACCTTAAGGTAAATCCTGCCCCCCTCTGTTCACCTCCACAGGCTCCATCTCACGTAAAGTCAAAGCCCAATCCTAGGCACGGCCGTAAGCCCTGAGGACTGCTTCCTCTCTGCCCTTCTCCCTTACCCCCCTCCTCCTCCCTTCCTGCTGAGCTCCAGCCCTGGCCGCCTCTGCAGCTCCCAGGACACACCTGGCGGCCACCACATGAGCCTGTGTGCCTGCTGCTCCCTTCGCATGGACCCCTCTCCCCCTAGGCCACAATCCTAGTTCTACCATCGGCTGTGAATGCCCCCTCCCTGGCCCCTGTCCTGCACTCCCTCAGCCCCTTTCTTGCTGCACATTTGTCCAGGGCACAGTCATCTAACATGCTTCTGCTCTCCCTGCCTACCACCTGCTCCACCCAATTGGAATGGAAGCACTACAAGGGTGGGGCTCTCACCTGTTCCACCTGCTGCTGTGCCCCACTGCCCTGTGCATGTGAAGAACTCAACCAACAACTGAGCCAGCAGAGAACGTCCTCATTTCATCCTTACGTCAATCCCAAAGGATGCACACACCACCCCCCTCCACCCACCCGCACCTTCTTTGCCAGCTGTCTCTGCCAGGGCCACCCGTGCATCCCTCCGGTGGGGCCGGAGAGAGGAGAACCACGAAGCTCAGGCCTCTAGACTTTCTGGTTCACACTGTGGCCCTAAAGCCTGATCTGAAACAGGTGCCCTATTTTGATTTCCCACTTTGTTAGTAAAGCCAGAAGTGGGTTTCCTTACTAACATCAATTGTTTGTTTTCAGTGGGTCGCTGGTCAGGTGTTTCTGCCACTGCCATTTTCTCAAGAGGGAGTCAGGGGGGTCCCTGGGGAGCTCAGGACCAGAAAGCCACGCCCAATGGCCACGTTAGCATCTTTCGGGTGAACTGTTTTCCTGCTTATGTATTTTCCTAATCCCAAATACAGACTTTGTAAATATGGGGCATTTAAGAAAAGCAGTATTTGAAAATAGTGCTCACAGCTAGAACTGAGAGAACTTCTTTCATACCTCCTGGTAGCAACCTCCAGGGAGGAAAGTGAATACGGCTTTGTTTCAAGCCGAGCAAGGGTTGTGTGTCTGCACATAGTACAGGTTCTGGGCCCTGAGATAGCAGTGAACTTGGTCATTTTTCAATTCAGATGCCATTGCTCCAAATTTGTTCCCCAACCCATGGCTGCTCAGTGTTGCTATTAGTTGCTCCAAACATTTTGCTTACATTTAAGGCCTTGTAGTTATCTCACAATAAATACCCCAAATGTGCTTTCCCTCTGTTCCCCACTTTTCCATCCTTTCCACTAGCTTCCCAGTTCTGTCATCTTCCAAAGTGCTCCTTGTTCCCAGGACAACCCATTTCTCTGCTCCATCAAACCCACTCTGCTTTCAAATCCCTCCCTCTCTTTAAATCCCTCTTCAAAAACCAGAGAAACTTCTGCTGTGGTCTCAGCAAGAGGCCCCTGCCTCCTGCACCCCATCCCGAGAACCAGAAGAGGAAGGAGTAATAGTAGAACTGAAATGAAATGTCAGTTTCAGCTAACCTGAGCAAGGTGATTCAGATCTTGCCTCCGGAGGCAGATGAGGAACATAGAGCAAAGAGCAAAGGACAATACCAAATGATTTCACTTATATGTGGATTCTAAAGACAAAACCAACCAACCAAACACAACTCATGATACAGAGAACAGAATGGTGGCAGCTGGGGGCATGGGTTGGGCAGCTGCACCTACATTTCCCAGCTCTCCCTGCACCCAGCTGAGGCCACATGCCTAGTTCTCATCAAATACATTAATTGTATTTAACCACTGGAATCTGGCATTTAATTGTTACAACAGCTTGTGTTACTTTAACTCATATAAGCACCTACTGTATATATACTGTATGTATGTGTATATATACATAATGGGGATGTATGTACAGCAGGGTGACTAGAGTCAGTAATATTGTATTGCATATTTAAAGGTTGCTAAGAGAGTAAATCTTAAAAGTTTTCATCATAAGAAAAACAAATGTAACTTTATATGGAGACCGAGGAGGTTCAGCCCACTGGAGCAGAGCTCTTGAGAGCTGCCACAAGAGACCCAGTGCAGGTACTGGAGTCTGGACACCCAGGGCCTGTCAGGCAGGAGGGATAAACCAAGGACCCAGAGCTAAAAAAAAAAGTCCTTGTGAAGAGCAGGAATGGGGCAAATAAGGAATCTGAGAACAAAGTTGGGAGTTTTTGTGGAACAAGTAGAAATGGTGTAAGGAGCAAGTAGACAAAGACAGACCACACTGTGAGCGACTGGAATGTTTTCAAACCATTGAATCATCCTGGACAGAAACCACCCCACCCTTTCGCGAATCCCACAGCACTTTGCTTGACTCGGGGGCACTGCCTACACTGTCCGTTTTTGTGGCTCTTTGAGAATGTGCATATCTCCCCTCCCCTACCAAGAAATAAGCTCTTCGAAGGAAAGTTCAGATCTTACTCATCTTTGCACCCCCTTACCTGCCTACACCCAATGCCTAGGCCAGTGTCTTAGATGTAATCAGTATAATAAATATTTGTCTGATGGGTTAATAAAAGTTTATATATACTCTTTGGCTTCAAATATGACCAAATAAAACATGGTCCAAAATACTATTGAACCTTTATATTAGTTTACTCACCTAGTTTTATCATATGGGTCTTGCATTTTCTCCCTCATCCTTCAGCATTTGACAGCATGCCTAATTTTACATCACTGCTCACTTGACTGTGTTTTCTTACCAAATAATGTAGGAAAGGCTATCATTTACTGAGCATTGTGGAAAAATGGCCAGCTACTGGTCAAAACCTTCTGGCACCTCTTTCAGAGTGTAGAGTTCTTACCAAGATGTGGCTGCTAAGTTGCAGCTACATTCCCCAGCTCTCCCTGCACCCAGCTGAGGCCACATGCCCAGTTCTCATCAAAGTAAATGAAAGAGAGTGGCTATGTCTCACCTTTCAGCCCAGGGCTTTTAGGAAACAGGGCTTCTCCGCTCTCTCTTTCCCCTTTCCCAACTGAAAGCAGAGGACTTTGAGGTTCCAGGGAGTGGGAGAGTCACAAGATGGAAGCCTGAATCTCTGAATGACCATGTGGAGGCAAGCCTTCTGCTTTCCCCATTTAGATGGGCAAGCAGAGTTGCAGGATGGAAGCCTGTGTCCTTGAGTCACCACATGAAAGAGGGCCTCCTGCTTTCACCATTTAGTCCATTACCTGGGGAAGAAATACATTAATTGTATTTAACCAGTGGAATCTGGCATTTAATTGTTACAACAGCTTGTCTTACTTTAACTGATATAAGCACCTACTATATGTCAGTTGTTCACACAGATTATTTCACTGAACCCTTGTATCAGCCCTGCATGGTAGATACTATCACCCTCCCTCCTCTCATCTTCCCAGTAAGTAAACAAAGACACAGAGCAGTTAAGTTAATTCAATAAGGTATCACAGCTAATAAGTGTGGGAGCTGGAATTTGACTGACATTTGTGTGGCTCCAAATGCTGTTCCCACTACCACCCCTCCCTGCTACGTCATGCTGCCTCCCATTCATCAATGATCTTGGACTCTGTCTCTTTGACACCGTTTTTAAATTAGCGGTTTCTGCCCTGATTCTGACCTATACTTTTTAAAAGCAGTTTAGATATATGCCTCCCCTTTCCTTCACAGAACTCCTTCCATCACCTGGAAGAATTATGTATTCCAAGCCCTGGAGTGTTCTAGAAGGACCTTAATTTATTCCTCATCTGTTTTGACACAATTCTTTTTTATTACCAGAATTGAATTCCTTCTCAGAAGAAATATTTAACCTTATTTCTGGTTGGCTTCTGTTTTTTCGCTAGTTATGAAGGATAGGAAACAAATTCATTATAGGTTTGAGTGGAGGACAGAAAAGAGAGTGGGAAAAAAAGAAAAAATATGTGGGTTCACCAAACCCCTTTGGTCCTTATGTGCTTCAGGAAGCTCTCTTCAAACCTTTGTACTAATTCTCAGGCATTTTGTTGATAAAATTGATGCCACCCATGGTTATGTCTGTGCTAGTTCTGTTTCTTTTTCACCCTCTGACCAAGGCAAAGAAAAGTTCAAATGACTTATCCAGAGTCATATGGTGTCAAGAGACAGAACTGGAAAGCAAATTATATCTGCAGAAGAAAAACCAGAAAGGGCAGTATAACCATCTGCAAAAAAAGGAGCATATAAAATGACAGGTGTTCTGCTTTTCTTTTAACCCTTTGCATATAAAATGACAGTCATCCAACTTAGAAAGAGAAAAAGAATAGGCAACCCAGATTTTCTTTTTTTAGTAATTGAAAACCAGTTCCTTAGCTACTTAGACAATTGCCCTTCTAAAATATAAATACTTGTTACCTTCTTAACTAGTCCTGATGACTCAAAATAAGCATTTGTTATTGACTCAGATTGCTAATTGATGACGCCTTCAGAGAATATTGAGGAAAACGGCTATTAGTATCTAGCACCCTCCCTCCTCTTATCTTCCCAGTGAGTAAACAAAAAGACACAGAGCAGTTAAGTTAATTCAATAGGGTGGCACAGCTAATAAGTGTGGGAGCTGGAATCTGAATCCCAAATAAAACACTAAATTAATAGATATGCTAATATTTCCTAAATATCTTAAATTTAAATACACACTAAACAGAAGTGGTGTGTGTTACTACTTCAGTACTCCACAAGGGCAGAGATTTTGGTCTCTTCTGTTCAAGAATGTAGCTCAAGCAACTGAACCACTGCCAGACATATAGTAGTTGCTCAATAAGCATTTGCATGATGACTGAATACATGCATAAGTGCTTTGCTTTCTAATCTTCCTGTCTCCTCCATTTGTGTCATGTCATTTGTTGTCCCCATTTCTTTTGCCCTTAATTTGCTATTTCTAATCTGCCACAGGCTGGGGAACTTAAAAAAATATAGATAGATAGATAGATAGATAAAAGAAATTGCAACATAGCCCAATAGAAATTTTAGCACTTGCTACAGTGCTGGAGATTCATCTGTGCACTGTCTACTTACTACTACTGAGTACTTGAAGTATGGCTAGTTCAACTAAGGAACCGAATTTTGAATTACATCTAATTGTAATTAAGTTAAATTTAAATAGTGTGCCTAAATAAGAGTCAATAAGGACTTGACTGAAGGCTGGGGGACAGATACTTTGAAAACTCAGTAGCCACCTTCTCATTTACTTCTGCCCTGTTCTGAATGAATAATGAGGATGTCAAAGGCTCTCCAGCAAACCTCGGCATAAAAATGGAGCTGCATAATGATTTGGTTCGAAGAGGAGAGTTCAGCCTCAGTGCTAATGTTAAGAAGGACAAGGGTGGTTGGCCATGAACATCAGGAAACCTCTGCCAGGGATGTTTCTGAGGCCAGATAAACGTGGCCAGGAAAGCCGGTCTTCACAGGAAGAAATTGAGTGTGGTCTGACCCTTCCAACCTGCTCACTCGGGGAGGCACAGGGTTGGAGACACACAGACCAGCTCAGCAAAAAGTCCCCTCGGGCACAGAGCACACATCTGCCACCAGCCTGAGTAATGACAGCACACTGATGTGGCAATTTGTTGTTTTGTTTTTTTTTAATTCCCAGACTTGCTCACAAGTTCTTCCAACACTTGGAGCAACCAGAATTGGCACAAAAGTTCTTCTTTGTTCCCATCCTAATAGGCAAGGACCATTCTAATTTAGAGCAAAGCTTCAAGGTCTATTATGTAACTAGAAATGGGTCTCCTCTGGGGCATCTGTGTCTTTCAGGGGTGACTAGTGGCCTTCTGAGTAGGACAGAGGTGGCTCTGCTGGTTGGAGGGGGTCCACCTTGACATCTTGTCTGAGGTATTCCCTGGAGCTAGAACAATCTCAGCAATTTAGACCTCAAGAATCCCATACCAAATTCAAGCTGTGGTGTTCAGAAAGGTCGTTGAGCTATAACTATGCAGAGAGAAAGGGCCTCATCAATGGACATGACGCATGCACACCTCTTTCCTGGTCAAGGATAACATTACTGATGTGGAGGAAGAGGGGCTGGCTCAAACCCAGGATGTGCAGGAACACTCAAAACTCTGTCTCCCTGAAACCCAGCATGCTTCTGCAGTGCTCCTTTTATTAAGGAACAATGAATTCACACAAAACAAAATTAAGAAACAAAGACAGAGACAGAAACCGATTCAAAAGCAGGAAACAACTTTGGAGCATTCAGGACTTCAGGGCCAAACCGAGTGTGATCCCAGACGCTGCCACCTGTTGGGTTTGAGGGAAGCATCTTGCCTTCCACATCTTGGCCCTGAGTCAAAACCTCTTTTCTCAAAGGAGGCCCTGAAAAGGTGTCCAGGTATTAATTTGTCTGTTGCGAGAGGTTTCAGTGCTGCTGTCAGTCACTCCAGATCACAGACAGGGGCCTCCATGGGAGTGTCCCGAAGCTGCTTGAATTCAGGTGAGCCTGAAAAGCTAAACTTCTGCCAATGTCAGGAAAAGGGGGAGCCAGACTACTTGCTGTTTGTCACCACCTGAAGTCATTAAGAGGCAATGGCTTTGGTACCACAGAATCACTGAAAAAAGTGCACCCATCACCTGCGGTGCCCTAGTAGCAGAGAGATTTTAAGGAAGCATTTCTCACTAGCAAGATTGCGTTGAGACCCAGAGGCCATGGTTCAAGGTTAAAAGTCCAGTCAGGGAAGGGCAATATTCAGTTGTCTGTAAAAAGCTTCCCTTTACTATTGGATGAGCAGTTGGCTGAATACAGATGAGAGAGGTAGAAAGCTGAGATGGTCAGCATCACTGGTGACCTGGTCAGGTCATGGACAAAGTAAGCAAGGTCCTTAGAGTTTGACATTGCTTCACCCATATCTCTGGCAGCCGTCAGCTGGTGCGTGGCATGGTACAAGGAACACCCCCCAGCGTCCCATCTGTAAGTATCCCAGATGACGAGGACAGAGCAAGGGCAGAGAAGCGAGAGCAGGCTATGGGACAGCACTCATTTTCTGGCTTTATATTAGGAAGACACCCATCCCTTTAGAATGCCTAAGAGAGGACCGGACAAGTCCCAGGCCCATTCACAAAAGACCCTAGGGTGCTCCAGGGATCCGTGATGTTAACAAGCCCCTTCCCCACCAAGTGACTCTGATATTGGTAGTTGGAGGGCCTCCTGTGACACAGACATTCTCCCAGAGCCCCAGGCCTGGCTCCATTCACGAGCCCCAAACATAACCCTTTCGGTGAGGGTTGAGCACACTGAGATAAGGTCTGTGCTCCTAGGGTGAAAAGGCCATGGTTTCTCAGCCCTTCTTTTGGAATGAATCACAGAAGGAGGACTGTGCATTTGTTCCTTGTGCACACAAGCCAATGACTCAATTCTGGCAGCAGCATTCTTGCAAGATGACCCTTCCTGGGCCCCATAAGCAAAAGGCTTAGTCAAATGTGCAAATGTAGCTAGTTGACTATGGCCACACCCCACTCCCAGAGTGGCCTTATAGATAATAATATTGTTCCCAAATAGTCTTTCTCCCCTCCCCACTCCACTGAAGCTGCAGTCAAATCATGTAATATAAGCAAAAACTAAATGTTTATTTATTGTTTTCAACCACTGAGTCATTGGGAGTGTTTGTTACTGTAGCAACAACTGACTGATACAGCCCTATTCCTTGTTAGGCACAGGAATAAGGACATCTGTCATGCAACATAGTTCTCTTAAATGTACCATATGTCAGTCAGCATGGTCATAGATGTATATAATTTCCAGACTTTCCAGCACCCTAAAAGGGAAGAGACAGAAGGCACCAGAGGCCATGTCTAATTGATTTGTTGTGTCTCCAGCCAGTCGCACTGTATGTATTCAATCAATGTTTGGAAAATAAAAGGACTGGGCATTCATATTCCATTTGACAGATGAGCAAACTAAGCCCCCCAGAGGTGAGGCAGCCTGCCCATCACATTACCATCGCCTCGCACACACAGGCCCACCAGTGCTATACGCCAGGGTTTGCACCCCCACACCTCTCCACCCGCTGGACAGACCGAGTTTTCGGGCCATAGACTCTCCTGCTCTTGGTTCATTCCTCTCTTCATTCAGGAGCAATCTCTCAATTGCAGCCACCTGAGACAAGACACCTCGGCCCTCCTCCCCATCCGTCCTCAGCCAAGCAGGCAGGCACATTTTCAAAGTGCGGTAAACTTCTTGACTTCTGCTGGTTGGTCCAGAGCAGGGACTGAGACCACCAGGGCCAGCCAGCAGCCTAGAGACCAGCACACCCAGGCCAAAGGAAGGCTTCCTGCTTTCAATGAATGTGAAACTAAGAGCCTCTCTTTCAGTCCCCAGTTTCTGATGCTCGAGGAAGACAGTAAAGAAGGAAGTCAGGGAGGGCAGGCCAACCGACAGGCTCAAAGGGCACCCAGCCTCCTCACCCAGCCTTCCCACCCAGCCACTATGCTTTTTGCTGGAAGGTAAGAGATGTGTAGCCTGGGCAAGTCTACGTGGCTAATGCTTTGCTTCCTGAGTGCTTCTAAGTTGCACTAGGCCAGAAGAAACAGCTGGGACAGAGCTAGGAAGGCCAGGTTTGCTTCCTCCCCCAGCGGCCAGGGGGTCCATGGCCTAGATACAGCCATCCTCTGCTCAGTTACTGCCGCTTACAGCACCAGGGAGCAAGTGGCCTCCTGCGTAAGCTGTCCAGGCATCCGAGAAGGGGCGCCGGGGTTCCCTGCAGATCGGCAGGCCCCAGCAGCGGCCTTCTCAAGCTCTCTGGAGGGCATGGCAGCAAGGGGCCTACTTGGCAAAGGGGAGGAGCCAAGACAGGCCCTTGCCCGGCAGCTCTCACCACAGCACAGTGGCTGTGGTGCCTTTACGAAGAAATTCTTTTATTGCTTTAGGTTGTTTTCTACTTTAAAAACTGATCCATTTCAAAAGTAGAAAATTTGAATAATGCATACAAGCGCTAAGAAGAAAATTTAAATTAACAGTGACCCTATCCATTACCTAGAAATGACTATTGTGGATATTTTGTGCAAATTCTCCAGGCTTTCCTCTACACATATCTTTATTTTTGTAACATATTGATCTTGCTCTCATAACGTTTATACTGTTTTGTAGATGGGTTTTCTACCAAACACTACATGGTCAACATTTCTTTCATCACAGGAAATAAGATTGCATTATTTTTAAAGCCTACCTCTATTCCATCATCATCTGGAATTTACTTAAGCATTATTTTTTTTAATTCTGCCCTCTTATTGAACTTTTTCACTATTCCAAACAATATGTCAAAGATCTTGAACATAAATTGGGTACCTCAATTATTTCCTTAGGAGGGTAAGTGAAAATGGAATTATTGAGTCAAAATGTACACACATTAAAAAAAACTTTTAAACAGCCTTATTAAGGTATAATTGACATGCAATAATTGCACATATTTAAAGTGCCCAATTTCATATTTTTTGGCATATGCACACACCCATGAAACCATTGCCATAGTCAAGGTACTGAACATATCCATTCTCCTCCCAAGTTTCTCTGGGCCCCGTTATCTCTTCCTCTCTTCACTCTCCCCCTCCCCAGCAACCACAGTTCTGCTTTCTGGCCCTCTAGATTAGCTACCATTTTCTAGAGGCTTGTACATCCAGTATGTACTCCTTTTCCTCCAGCTTCTTTGGCTTAGCACAGCTGTTTTGAGATTTATTCACATTATTGCACATGTCACTGGCTCCTTTCTTCTCTCACTGAGTAGTATTGCTCCATGTGGACAGAAGTGTGCACATGTTTTTAACACTTTTGATGCATACCTCCAAATTGTCTGTAGGGGCTTCTTGAAGTTCTTTATCATAAAAGCAAGGTCAGCTGCTGCTGACCACCCCTGAAGAGCTAGGATTGAAATTCTTCTTCCCAAGTGCACCATTCTGCCTTTGGAATTGCATAACCTCCATCACAAGTAACCAGGAAAAAATGAAAATGACCAAGAAGAAATGTAGGAGAAGGGGGCCCAGTGAGGGCAGCTCTGGGGTCATTGGAGCCCTGGTGGTCCAGGCCCAGAAGGAACCTGTTTCTTGGATGCTGCTGGCTGGCAAAAGAGCCTGCACCAAACCAGCTTTCGGTCACTGGCATAACAGCCCTGGGATGGCATGGGCTCTCAGACCACACAAACAAGAGTGTCTGAGGTGCTTCTGCTCCCCCTGTGACCATGGTATGAACATGTTATTGATACAGACAAATATAATTTGTAAAGTAGAAAAAAAAACATATTTGCTTTGCTACTAGACTGTAAAACCACTTGAGGGTAGAATCTGTGGCTGACTCATCTTACCTCTCCCTCTGGTAAATTCTCAATACTTCTTGAATACTGTTGACTGCATTTTCTTTGAAATAACTCATCTCCTGTCCTGCATCAAGGAGACAGAAGTCAAGTGACCGCAGGGAAGATCGGCTGGGGGCTGCAGGGGGGGGAAGGACGCGTCCTTCTGAGGACGACAAACACGAGTTGCTGTGATCGTTACTGTCACGTGTCACATGCAAACATGTCCTTAACAAAAGAAGGAGGCATATTCATGGCAATTGCCATCCTCATCTCTGTACCTGGTATTTACAACTACTGTCTTCCACTACTTTGCATTCCCGTTTCCTTCAGCGAGCACCTCAGTTGGTTGTGGTTCTTCCTCTGGTGGGATGACCACAACCTTCATTCCTAAAGGGCCTGGGTCATTAGTGTCCTGTCTGGGTTGGGTGGTTGTAGTTTTCCATGGACCTTCATCACTAAGTGACACACTGAGGGATCTCCTGTATTCCTGACATAGTCTTCCTTACCTCCACTGCAGAGCAGCAGTCTAATTTCCCCCTTGGTAGTCCAGATCGGCCATCCCAGCTGACACCATAACTCCTTTCTGTGCCTGTTGACTCAAAGCAATGAAGATCTCAAAGCGACTGCGTGGCAGTCTTAACCTCCAGCCCAGTGGAATCATTATATATCTCCTGGTGGAACCATTCCTCTCTCAGAAACTAAGACACCTAGGCTGGCAGAGCATAGAGTCACAGGAACAGCATAGCTAGTGGGTCCTTAGGGTGTAGCCTCCTCTCTACTCCCTTCCCACAGGCTCCCCTGCTGCCTTCAGCATGCAACCCCATGTCTTCTCCTCAAAGCCATTTCTGAACTCCCCAGATGGAGTCAGTCACTCTCTCAAGCCCTCCTCATTTTCCATTGTACTGAAATTATTTGGTTATTCACTCCACCAGTTTACTAGGAGCCTACTGTATGCCAAGTACCCTGGGCCTTCCCCTCATAGAGTCCAGAGTCTAGTGAAGCAACAAGACACTGACGACAACTTTCAGCCCAGAAGGTGGGAGCAGGGAGGGAGACGTGCAAGGGATACCATGAGCCCCCTGAGGAAAGGCACCTGTTATGGGTGGTCAGGGAAGTAACAAAGGCTTCCCAGAGGGGTTGGGCCCTACAGGATGCCTTGAAGAATGAGTAGGAATTACCCAGATGCAGGAGTTACAAAGGAGGCAGGAGTAGCGAGCAAAGGCAGGGAGGCAGGGAGTGCGGGTGCGGGAGAATCAAAACACTGAATGGATGATGCTGAATGACCACAAGAAGAGGTGACATGGATCCCTGTCACATTCAGGCTGTAGACAGCTCATCAAGTCTGTAGGAGCTTGACCTAGAGACAGAGAAAACTGTTTGGAGACTTAGGCAGCAAAAAAAGATTGAGCATGGACAAGATCGATGTTTACAAAGTCATGAAGAGGACACTTAATAAGGACATCCCAGCCCTCTTCTTATACAAGAGGTTACTGGAGGTTGGTCAGCTAAATGGAAAGTCTCCTTCCTGTAAAAGGGGTCACAAAGAACTGAAGATCTCCTTCACTGAGGGGATAAGAAATCAAAGACTACGAAAGATTATTTTTAATGTTAAGTTGATCATGACTAATTAAGTGACTGCAAGTTCCTTGGGTATTTTGTCACATCCCTTGTGGAAGATGGGACAAGTGAGTGCTTTTACCCTCCATCCCTTCCCTTTTCGTCAGTGTTGAGAGCTCCTTCATGGGCTTTATAGAACTCCACTGGGAGCCTTCCTAGATGGGTGTCCTTGAACAGGTTTTTAAGCTGTCACTCTTCAGAATCAGAATAGGCACAGTAATACCACCCTTCAAGGACTGCTGTAGCATTGAATGAGATAATCCACATTACAGATGCCCAAGAGTAAATGACAGATTTTCTTCTCAGAGGATGAACCCTGTCTTAATCTCAGAACAAATCAAACTTTCTGAGTTTCCCCACAACCACGCTTTGTAAGAATCAAATGAGGTAGTAGAAAGTGAAGTGTTCTGTACACTGTGAATAATTCCTTAAAGAATGAAATGATTACCGCTATGTGGGGAGGAGGGAGGAAAATCAAGCTCTTGGTTCTCCTGGAGATGCTAAGGATTTTCACCCACACAGTGAGACATTTTGTCTTTAATTTGAGACTTGTGACTCAGATATGAGATCTGTACACTGGACTGCTCAAGAGTTAAGCTCGGGACTCCCCTCCAGGACCACCCAGGAGTCTGAGCAGCCACAGGATGCCTGCAGCTTGTTGACTTAAGAATATGAGCCATTGGTATGTACTCCACCTGTCTGTACTGGCTACCTAGACATTTAGTCCTTCAAGGTGTTTAATTTAATCTGCAGAACTCTATACAGTGGGACCCTCATTCCCTCTGAGGTTATTGCTTGCTTTTATAACATCAAGCTAGGAAGTTATAAAATTTCAGAGTGTGGGAAAAATACCAAGGGCCTAACTATGGTTTGACCACCTACCAACTCTGGTCCTGAGCAAATCATTTCATTTCTCTAAGCCTCAGTTTCCTGGC
The DNA here is from genome assembly GCF_040802235.1 of Manis javanica. NCBI lineage: Eukaryota > Metazoa > Chordata > Mammalia > Pholidota > Manidae > Manis > Manis javanica. Next base: position 43,476,706 of record NC_133171.1, read on the forward strand.
CTATAAAATGGGGCTTATAATCTTTGCTTCTACCTCAAGGTTATGAAGAATCAAAAAAATATTTTCTTCAGTATAAACAATTACATAAAATAAATATAAAAAATTATTCTTATCATTTCTGCTATATTAGATTAGGCAATACTATGCTCCAAGAACACAATAAAGAGTCATTTCTTATTCACAGAAAGTCAAATGTGCATTGAATAGGCCTTGAGGGCAACTCTCCTCCATGCAGTGATTTAGGGATCCAGGCTCCCTCCATCTTGAGATGCCAACATCTCCACCTCTAGTTTCCTGCACTGTGGAAGAACATCCTGATGAGTGTGGGTTTTACTCACTCCTCAGTCAAGCAATGTTGTGAAAACCAACCTACACAACTGTACCCAGCAGCCCTGCTGCTCTCCAAATGTGAACAAAGTGGGAGCTAGAGTGTGATATAAATAAAAAACATCTAGAAGAAAAAGTTGGTGGTTCACCCAGGATGTTATTAAAGGTGATGCCTTGGAATGGTTGCACATCACTTCTGCCCACACCCCTTTGGCAGAGCCCAGTCATGTAGCTCCAACCTAATTGTAAGCAAGAGTGAGAAATTTAGGGGAGCCCATGGACTAATTGGTGAATACCACTGTCTCTACTACAACTGTCCTAATGACAAAGAATTCACATTCGTAGGACAAGGCAGAATAAAGTACAAAGAACTTAGAAAATCAGACAAGCCTGGGTTCAAACCCAGGCTTTGTTGCTTATTACCTGTATGAACTCTGCTTAACTTTTCAGAATTCTAATTTCCTCATCTTTAAAATGGGAGTGTTCCCAGAACCTATGTCATAGTTTTGTTGTGGGGATTTTATGACATAATAAATGTAAAGTTCTTTTTATCTGACACATAATATGTACTTAATTAATGGTGAATGTTTATTTTGTATTTATCTTAGTCTCTGAACCTTGAAACTGCTGACCCACTTCTGTGAGTGCGTGTGACACCTAGAAAAGGAAAAAGCTTAAGCATCTGTTACACTCATCAACTCCCACCTAAAATGCACTTTATACCTAGTAAAACATGATCAAAATGACCTTCAGAAAGAAGCAATTATTTCGCAGTAATTCATTTGTCAAATATGCAGTTTGTACCATGTTCCAGGTGCCAATGATCAGCACATCATTTCATAGAGTAACTGTGTACAAATCAGGAAAAAGCACGCTTCCTCTTGGTAGATCACCATCTCATGGGGCACACTGCCTGATGAGCTTGGATTTTACTCCCTCCTCAACCAGGCACTCTGGTATAGTGACCCACCTGTACAACTGTACCCAGCAGCCCTGCCAGCAGCTGATACATAAATAAAGAACATCTAGTCCTACTCTTGAGATGCTTGCCAGGAATCTCTGGGAAGACAGATCCACAACCAACTGACTATACTTTACCGTGGAGCAGAGAAGAGGGAACAAAAAATTTTGTGGACACAAAAAGCAACAAAGCACCCCTTCTTTTTTTCTCTCCCTTCCTGTAAACTAGCTTGTCTTAGGCTGTGGTAACTTTCAGTCTTGGATGGTCCATGCAGAATTAAAAGGATTCAGTGCCTTTGGTCTCCCTGGAAGGAGGCCAGTCACCAGCCCAACATTCTGAAGTTAAATCCCTCTAGTTTGGTCTACTTGAGATGTACATCAGATCCTTCCTCCAGAAGCCCAGGGAACCAATTGTCCCATCCCTCCCCAGCTCTCTGACAGGTTGCTTCACTTTAGAGAACTCACTTAACCTCCCCATGCCTCAGTTTCCCCTAGCATAGAATGGGCATAGTATACTACTCAGAAGTATATTGAGGGGGGAACGAGGACAGACATTGTGAACTTTGAAAGTTATTAGTAAATATAAATGCACAGAGGTTATTGTTATTTTGTGTGTATAATTGATGAACCTCTATAGTAATTAGCAGTCATATTTTCTGTGAGTTAGCTTTCAAACACACCTTTCTTTATTTGTTCTAAGCACTCTCCAGATGTGGACCAAATGGGTACTAGAGTGTGATATTCAGAATTACAATAAGACAGGTGCAAGTTCTTGTTCTCTACAATACTTGAAGTACTTTCTCTCTACAAGAGAAGCCTGAGAAACAGTAGCATAAATAATTTGAAAGTTTTATTTTTTTCTCAAGCAACTAGAATTCCATAAAGAAGGCTTTCTAGTACTAGTACAGTGCTAGTACTGTAGCCAACTATTAGAGACTCAAGCTCTTCCTGTCCTTCCTCAGCCATTCTTAGCTTATGTGGTGGGTCACCTCAGTGGTAGTACCCTCCAGCTTTCATTCTCACTCCAGGCAGGGGAAAGGACAAAGGAAATCCCCACCCCACTTCAGGAAGTTCCACCTGTTACTTCATTTGCTTTTCATTGGCCCAAGGAGTGTCACATGACAACTCTTTTCTGTAATGGAAGCTGGGAAATGTAGGGTTTTTAGCTGGGAAGATGGTTCTGTTAATAAGGAAGAAGAGAAGAATGGATACTGGGTCAACACCTCGCAGTGTAGACCAAATGATCAAGTGATCAGTTGACTGAAAGAAGAAATAAAGGAGTGGTAAAATGTATGGGGTAACTCTCCATACCAATCATCTACTTCCACAATAATGCCACTTTACCATTTATCATAATGCTGCTTTGCCATTATGAAACTTCAGGGACATGCAACAATAAACATATAGGGTCAGCTGGGGTCACCAAATGGCTCCACTAATCTTGGCTGGGCTTACTCACATGTCTAGGGGTTGACTGGCTGTTGGCTGACCTGGACTGGCCTACCCTGGGACAACTGGGGTGATTCAGCTCTGCTCCTCATGTGTCCTCCAACAGGCTAGCTCTAGCATGTTGTTACAGCAAGGACAGATGCACAAAGCAAGAGTAAACAGCAAGGCTTCTCGAGGTCTAGGTTTTGAACTGATACACATCATTTCTACTTACCATGTTGGCCAAAACAAGATCATGACTGAGCTTAGACACAGCCTTGGAGGGGAAGACAAAGTCACATGGCAAAGGGCGTGGATACAGGAGGGGCAAGGAATTAGGGTCATTTTTACAATCTTCCCCATCCCCTTCCCATGCGCCCTCAGATCTAGGGGCTAAAAGAGGGGTTAAGTGGCTTAAAAGGATTCTCTAGTCAGTTCAGTTCATCACATTCACACTCACTCACAGGTCTACTGATAGAAGAGTTATGTCACATTATTTCTTACAGCTCATTTTGGCTATTGAGTGTCTTTCCAGAAAGTAGAGAGATAATGTCAAGATTTTTAAAAGGCAGAAGAGCCCAGATGCCAAAGCTGTGCCAGGGTTAGGAGGAAAAATATGAATCCATTAGCTGCAGAAATGGGCCTTCACCGGAACTTGGCCAAAAACTGAACGTGTCTCAAAACTGTCTTTCCTGCACAGAATGGCCATTGTGCATAGGGGTGGTACAGGTCTAGCTAACCCTACAAAGTCCATTTCCCTGAACACATGCTACAAGGTTTCTGTGACTGCTGGTGGTAAAACACCAAAACGGAGCTCATTCAAGGGAAAACAGCCAACCACAGAGAAATGGTGCTTTAAGGCCAGCTTCAGGAGAATCTGACGAGGACCTTCCCCACAGGGCAGACCAAGAATGTGGTCACCCTAAGGCTCACACTAGGATAAAGTGGAGTGAGTTGTGAGAAGACAGTTCTACTTGAGATAAGTGAGTACCCCTCCTTGGGGTTTCCCCAAATAAGCAGGTAAAACTTGGAGAGACTGTGGTTCCTCCCAGCCCTTTGAGTCGGGGCTTGGAGAAAAGTGGGAGGCCACCAGCTCAAGAAATCTGTAGGGATCATAGTGTGTCCTCCACAAAGGAGAGAAGATGGCAGGTGAGCTTGGTTTTGGGATGACTGGGGAATAGGGCTCCCAGCCCAGAAGAGCAGAGCCCTAGCAATAGGTCCTTAGGAGGGGCTGGGAGTGTGCATGCTGTGTCCTCCAAATGGTCTGTCAAAGACAAAAGGAAGGTGCATTGCGACAGTCTATTTTGTAGAAGAGAGTTTCGGAAAATAAACTTCGCTTTAGGCTCCAGCAGAACTGGGACACACAAGGCCCTCTGAGCATGTGTGGGTGGCATTCACAGCAGACAGTCTCAGCTCCCAGGTCCAAAAAGTGTGACCATGTCCAATAGGGATAGCAAGGTGGCATTTTTTACCCTGATGTGCATCTCTAAGAAGAGAATGGATTATGATATTTAGTAATTCAATGTTGGGGCTCAAAGCCATTGAATTAACTGCATCTAAACATCCATTCATTGACTAAACATGACCTTATCACCCACAATGCTCCAGTCACACATGGGGTAAGTTGTTCCCTTCTTGTCTCCACGACGTGGATGACAAATGCCATCACCTCTAAGCCACAGGTGGACCCCAGCCAGGGAGACCCCACGCAGCTGCAGATCAGTGCTGATCAGAAATGCAACCGGACAGCCTCTTGTTGCCCCAGCCTCACTTCTAGACCCAATTTCCTGCCCTAAAATGCTGTGCACGGCCAAGCACACAAGTGAAAAAAAGCGGGGGGCCTTTTAAAATTAGTGTACTAGGATATGGAGCTGGTGGGAGGAAGGGATGAAAAGAAAGATCTTGGAAGAACTCCAGTTATTTTATTCCAGCTTTTTCATTCCGGTTTGGAGATCTGGGACACATTGATTCACAACTTTATAGTTCTCATTCAATGTTGATTTATGGGTTGACCAATCTGGGCCTAATCAGTTGGAGAAGGATTGTTTTTTTGGTCCAATAATGTTATATTTATGAGCCCATGAAGTGCACCATGGCTGCAGCCTCGCCTGGAGTCAATAGAACAGAACTTCTAAGAACTCAGAGAGGGGAGTTCACAGACCATTTTCTGCTCCCAGATCACACTTAAAGCTCTGCTGTACATTAAAGGCTTCTGGTGTCATCTTGTATTTAAACTCCAAACTGCCTGCCTGTAAATCTTTAACAACTGTGAACGGCTCTGACAGTTTTGAACGCTCCTGGTTCCGTCTGCCTGTCCCTTTTTCCCCTTCTCTCTTTTGACTGTGGGCTGTGGAAATAACAGGCCGGAGGCTAGAACTTCAGACCCTGCAGGGGGCTGACTGGATACTTCGCAGCTGCAGGGGCTGGGGCAGCGTTTGAACGTGCTCTGAGAAGCCCGGCCAAGGCCGTGCAGAGTTCAGCGGGTGAGCGTGTGCTTCCGGCTCAATTTGTGGTTATCCTGGTTCAGTAACTATAAAGAAATGAGCGGCCCAGAGGAGAGGAACTAGTTGAGAAGCCTGCCACAGAGGAAATAGAGGAACTCAGATGGCAAGTATGTTTTTTTTTCTTTGACGGGGGATGAATTTGTCACCTGGTGGCTGTGCCTGATCTCAACCTCCACCTCCCGTCAGCCACGGCCACACCATTTGCAGGGCGCCTCTGGACAGCAGTGCTCTCCCTTCCCTGCCCCTTGGGGGGCACCCGGAGTAAGTGCCCATTGCCAACCTTCACCCCCAAAGGTACCTTTGGAAGCCTTCTGACGAGGGGCTCACCACACTTTTTATCTTGAGAAGAGAAAAATCTGGCAACAGCAAGAAACCACTCAGAAGAGTCCTAAGTATCTGGCGGATGAAGAAAAAAAGCTGCTAGTTCTACATTTCAGAGGATCTACCTAGACAGAAGGAGTTTTCAGTATCCTGGATAAATTGTTGGCTCTCCCTGGATGGAAAATCAAATGGATTGTCCAGACCAGGGATTGGCAACCTTTTTCTGCAAAGTGTCAAATAGTAAATGTTTTTGACTTGGTGGGTCACATCTGCTCTCTGTCACAGATGCTTTTCCTCTTCATTTTTCACAACAGTTTAAAAATGTAAAGCTTGTCCTGAGTTCCCAAGCTGAACAAGAATAGGTTATGGGTTATAGTTCGCTGACCCCTGCTTTAGAAAACTAAAATTTTCTTTGTTTATTTAAACTTTGTAATCCATCCTTCATGTATGTGCCCGTGGTGAGTGTGTGTGTGTGTGCATTCTCAGGGGCAAAGGCTGTGCCAGAGGAGGTGGGCTGACAGCTCTGGGCAGTGCCATCCCACCCCTGGGAAGAGACCCTCAAGGGGAGCCAGGAATGCTGCAGTTGCAAGAACGTAGGCCTCCAGAGACACGAGCTTCCATCCCAGCTCAGCTCCACATCGGCTGAGCACCCCTGAGCAAGTCACTCCACCTTCGTAATGCTTCCTATATGACGGTGAAGGGGGTCAGGCCAGAGGATCTCCAAGCTCCCTCCAAAATGGCATATTCCACATAGCCATCTCAAGCACTTTTTGGAATAAAGTGGGATGTGAGAGGAGGGAATGGATCAAATCTGCTAGATCTGTTCACTTCAGCTCAAAGCACAGCCAAGTTCAAGGTGACTGCCCCTCAACAGAAAACCCCACTTTGGGAGCAGAGTCACTCGGCACAAGTCCTGCTCAGGGACCCCCGGGAGGAAGCCTCAGTCTGGGAGTGCCAGCCACCCCTGCCCCTGTGTGCTCACCACAGAAACGAGCTATGCAGCCCCTGTGCTGCGCCAAGAATCTGGGCAGCTGGATGAGCCATGCCATTGTGGGCAGACACCAAGACTCCCAGAAAACAAGCAAAGGCGAGGCCTGGAAGCTGCAGCGGAGGCAGGTCATCATGGCCTTCTCTCCTGGGCCAACACCGCACTGGCCGATGGACAGGTCTTAGTTTCCATCCAAGCAGCCCAGGCAGCCCTCAGGAAGCAAGAGACAGAGTCCACTCCTGCCAGACTGGACCCCAGAGGCTGCTCCCTGTGCAGCGGCTGCCCCCATCAATGTTTGCTGAGCATCGGCTCCATGTGTGCGGTGTTGGGCATAGTAGGATGGGGGAGCAGGAGGATATGGTGCTTGCTCTGGAAGGGATGGCTGGGCCAGAGAGTTAGCGCCCTCCAGAGAGTGCATGGGCCGTAGATACGGCACTTGGTGCATTTCAGAAGAAGAAGCTGGAGCTGAGAGTCTTGGAAGATGCCGCTGGTCACTCTCGTCTGAGGCTTTACACGTTTGCTTTGTGGAAATGGTTTGAACCCACTGGGTACTCAGTCAGCCTCATCCATGAAAGCCAAGGTCAGGATCAGCCTGCCTGCTGCTTGCTGGGGTCCTTACTTTTTAGGGGGCCCAGTAAATGCCCCTGGGACTTGGGATTCTGATGCTGGCACTACAGAGACCTTGGATTTTCTTGTTCTTGCATTCTCTGGTTCTCTAAGCAGAGTTGGTAAGTCGGAAGGTCTGAAGGAGTAAGGAGGGAGGAAAACAAAATACAAGCATAGCCAAGTCACCTTGTGCCTGCAATGCAGTTAATGACACTCATAAAGGACCTGGAAGTTACAGAACTTGAGAGCCAATGACTCGGCACAAACCTCCCAGCCTCTCTCCTCATGCACTCTTTCCTGTGCCCCGTCTTGTCCGCCAACATCTCCTTGCCCTCCCCATGAGCCCCACGTATAAGGCCAGTGGTGCTCTGGCTGGTTGTGGATGGCAAGCCGCTGGCTGGGGCACTGCCCACCAGGCCTCCCTGGTGGCTGCTCTGCCACGCTCCCGTGGCTGACAGCCTGCTCCCCGATGGACAGCTGCTTTCCTGAGATGCACCTGCTTGACTCAGGTCACTGCTGCCACTGGTGGTTGCCTATCTGCTTTCAGCTGCACTCCCGCCCCTCTTTGCTCTGTTCTGTGCAAAGGGCCTACATTTTCCAGGCTCCCAGCTGGGTTCTGAGAAGCAGAGACCCTGGTAGGGGGCTAGAAAGTAGGAGAGGGGCGTCTCAGGCACTAGTGGTAGCAGAGTGAAGTCCGGGGGATGAGGCGGTGGCTGCAGTGATGGGACTGTGGCCTGGCAGCGTCCTGGGCTCCTGTTGAAGCAACTTAGCCTACAGTTGTGGCTCTGGAATCACACCGACCCTGGGCACCCTTGGCCACTCCAGCCCAGCGCCGGTAGCACTTTCCTGCACTTACCCATCTTTGGGTAACCTTACCTTCCCCTTCACATTCCTCCAGCCCTTCCAAAACTCTTGTTTCCAATTAGTGAGTGAGATGCCCTCTGCGGGGTAAACCTAGTTGGCTTCTGTTCCCTGACCAGCCCCAGACAATGCACCATTTGAGTGGCCATCCAAGAGGTATCTCTTCAGGTAGGTTTGCACATCCCTGTTCTGACCCACTGTGCACTGATTTCAAAGTTTAACCTTCAGAAGACTGCCTTGTTTTTGTTTCCCCATTTTCCCAGGTTCTATGGAAGCACCCAAGGCCCCTGCACTCCCCCTTGCATCCATTCACTTCCCCTTTCAGAACTTTGGTGGAGATACAGCAGCAACTTAAAACAATAGAAACATAGGCCCTTTAACCCAGCAATCACACCTCTAGGCATCTACTAAACAAGAAATTACGGAAGAGCAAGAACATGTAATGCCCCAGAAACAGTCATTATAACACTGTTCGTGATTGTAAAATTGGAAGCATAAATAGAAGATTGGTTAAGTGAAATTTGCTTTATATCAAGCATCATCTTTTTAAGTGGAAAGATTTCCATCTATTATCAAGTTAAAAAACAGGCTATAGAAGAGCAGGTACAGTATGGTCAAGGTCAAGTAGAATCGCACACATGGGTATGCATCTTGTATAGAGACATAGATGTTTCTAATAGCAGTTGCCAAAATACTAACAGTGGTTATCTCTTGGGGGTGGAATTTTGGGTTGGTTTTATATTCTTCTTTGTTATCCTCTGTATTGTCTGAATTGTCTGAAGACAGTGTGGGGTGGTGCTTAAAGTGAGGCATAAAAGCAAGAAAGGAGGGTAAGAAACGCACGTGGGAAGCAGGGGCTAGATTAGGAGGTGTTTACCACATTTAAGAGGATGGTGACATTTGAGCAAAGATCTGAAGGCAGTGAGGGAGCAAGCCAAATGATGTATCTGGAGGAAGTGTGGTCCAAGCTGAAGAAATTGCCAGTGCAAAGGCCCTGAGACAGAATGTGCCTTGTGCATAGGAGAGGCAGCAAGGAGGCTTGTGTGGTGAGTGATGAGCTCAGGCAGATAATTGGAGACCAGATTACATAAAACTTTGGCTCTTTCTCTGTGTGAGATGGAAGCCACTGGAGAGCTTGTGCAGAGGAGTACTCTGGTGAGAAATATTTTTGAAAGACCACTCTGGATGCTCTGTGAGAATAGGGAGAGAGAAGGGAGGCCAATTAGGAAGCTACTGCAGTAACTCATGGGAGAGAGGGCAGTGGCTTGACCAGGTGGTAGCTATGGTGGTGGGGAGAAGTGGCTGGATAAGGGAACTCGTTAGAACACAAAACCAGTGTGATTGGCTGTTGGATCAGAGTTACTTCAGACTTAGAGTGAGAGGGTCTTAGACCCCACCTCCGAGCCGCTGAAGCAGAATCTGCACGTTAGCAGCCTCTCCGGATGGGTTCGAGAGGGACTAGGGGTTCCAGAAACTGCAGAGAGCAGTGGCTGAAGGCCTCAGCGCGCCAGCTGTGGGCCCTGCGAAGGTGCTGCGTGTGATGGGATTTTCCTCTTTGCAATGTGGTTTCCCACCCTGGGTTTGTTTCTGGAAAAAGAGCGATATATTTGCTTCTGGCAAATGAGCAAACTTTATTAAAATTCTAATTCAAATAGGAAGATGAGAAAGCCCTGCCTCTTTATGGGAAGTCAGAACCTGGAGGGCATAGGTTATTCCAGATTGCTGGAATTCCATCTCCGGCTCTGCCAGTGGACATTGGCAAAGTGTGGAGACATTTTTGGTTGTTGCAACTGGGGAGGGTGGTGTTACTGGCATCTAGCGAGTAGAGGCCAAGGAAGCTGGTTTCCTCCATACCATCCAGCCACCCTGTGACCCAGTTTGTGCGCCAATCCTGAGAAAAGAGGTAGATTTACCAAAGGTAGAGAGGTCTGGGAGTTTTAGACGACAATTGTGAGAACCGTTGATGTTTATTTTTCCCAAGCACAAAAAAAGTTGAAATAAGACTCAAATAGTAAAGGACGGCTCAGACAAGTGACTAAAAACAGAAAAAGCAAGGGCCACGCAAAGGAAGAAATGTGGCATAGAGAGGCCAACACCCAGAAAGTACATACAATATTTTTGTTTATTAAACAAAATACTTTTTTATTCATAAGAACGACTTAAATACCCCCCCTGCTCCAAGTCCATCAAATTTTTTCACTTCTCACTTGTCCAAACTTCTTGAAATGTGGTTATAATAAGAAAAAAAATAAATCTATCTTTCGAAAACATGTTTTTTAAAAGAAACCGGTCAAAGTCACCAGAGATCCGGTGGGCCAGCGACTCCAGAGAGGAGCTCTGGAGCTGCCCTTGAACTACTGCTTTTGTGACACGCACTGCACTTGGCTTCCCTCCGCGTTACTCGAAGTCACGGGCGTGGGATGTGAACGGATGGCGCACCTTTCCCAGGGTCCCACCGGCGCCTGGAGGCACCGGCTGGCGCTCAAGGCCAAAGCCAGCCAAGGACAGTGAGGGGCCGCGCGAGCCCAGGGGAGCGGCGGCCGTGGAGGGAGGAAGAGCCTCGCACGGACCGAGTGTGGGAAGCACCGACTTTTCGGACTGAAAGGCCGGGAGGGCCCTTCCTCCCAGCAGGGGAGCGGGGTCGGCCTCTCCGCTGTTCTCCCGGCCCCCGAGCGCGGCCCCCTCCCCGAGCGCGGCCCCGCGGGCGCGGCCCCCTCCCCGAGCGCGGCCGGGCCGCACGGCGCGGCGGGGGCTCATCGGCCAGGGGCGGGGGCGCCGGGCGCGGGCTGCGGCGGGGGCCCCAGGGCCGAGGCCAGGCTGTTGAGGGCCCTCGCTATGACGCCCAGGTGGCCGTTCATCGTCCGCAGCTCCGCCAGGATGTCCCCGACGCTGGCTTCCCAGCTCGCGGGGGGGACGGGCCGGGCGCTGGGCGGCGGCGAGCGGTCCGCGTCCTGCGCGCGCCCCTCCACGCCCGCGGCGCCGGGGCGCGGGGCGCGGCCCCTCTCGGGGCCCAGGGCGGCCGCCGGCCTCTCCCGCTCCTCGGCCCGGACGCCTGGAGGGGTGGCCGTGGGGCAGCCGGGCGGCTGGTCGGCGGGGCGCGGGGCCGCCTCCGGGGAGGCGACGACGACCGGGTGGAGGCCCGCGCGCCGAGGAGCGCCGGGGCCGGGGGCCGCAGCGGCCGCGGGGAGCGGCGGCAGCAGCGGGGGCGGCGCCGAGGGGCCCGGGGAAAAGGCCCGGGGCTCGCACGAGGAGGCGGGGGACGGCAGCGCGGCGCTGGAGGGGCCCGGCTCCTCCGAGGAGAGGAACAATGTGGTCGAAGACTGGGAGTCCGATGTACTGGGCTCTGAATCTGTCAAGAAGGAAAGGAGAGAGCGTCACTCAGGCACCGTGGGTGTGTGTCACCTGTGTGCCCCGCTGCACGCTGGGTGTACAGGAACTGAGAAGGAAGGTGGAAATGTACTTCCTACCCCAGACGTGCAATCTAGTAAGAGGGATTGGGTTACATGAAGGGGTCGTGTATTGAGAACAAAGTGGGAAGAATGAGGGGCAAGCAGAAATCCAGAGGCAGGGAGGGAAGGTCATGGAGTCCAGCAAGGCATCTTGGTGGGTGCGGATCTCCACTGAGGTCTAGAGAGGTGACACTCCATCCAGGCCCAGGCCGGGGAGAGTTGCAGCCTTTGGAGGCAGCCTTGCCGAGGACAGCAGGTGATGGCAGAAGGGAGGGCCCTTCCCCACTACTCTCAGAAGCAGAGGCGTGTTAAACAGATGGTGCCCTCCGCTGTCCCAGCCAAGCCAGGGTCTCAGGGAGGAGCTGAAAGAGTCTGGGGCTGGAAAGCAGAGACCTTAGTGCGATTCTCCCTCTGCCAGAAAATGCCGTGCAACCTAGGGCCAGCCCCATCCACCTCAGGGACTCTGTTATTTCCCCATCTGCACAGCAGGCTGGGCCCAGGGAGGCCCCAGGACACTTCCAGGACTGAGCAGTCTGACTTCCAAAGTCCTCTGCAAGCCCTGATTTCAGGTCCCAGCGGACTGCTCTCAAAGACCTGGGAGTACTCAGCAAACCGACCTTCGTTGGTGCTCCAAATCCCTGTGCCTCTAGATAGAAAGTGGGTGGCAGCGCTGTGTGACTGGGTATGGTAACAGGGTTTACCAACCTCAGATCAAAGGATCCACATCAATGCGAACGACCTTAACTCAGCTCTCTCAACCACCCTGTTGGCTGCCTTGGGGGAGATGGTCTGGGTGCCTCCTGGAAGCAGTTCTGAATTTTGCTGGAGCCAAGTCTCTGAAGTCTCGCTCCCAATCCCAGCTAAAGTGTCCGCCTTTGGCTTTCTGCATTGTCTGTCTGGGAGCCCACCTTCACGCCCTGCCCTTCAAAGACAGAACTTGCTCAATTACGTCAGCCTGTTATCTTGGGGGTGGGGGGGCGGTGACATGATGAAAGCCAGTGAGCAAGCACATCCTCCATTGCATGTGAACGTGTGTACCCTCCCAGCTGGTCATGGGTGAGCTGTTCCTTCATCTGCGTCTGGCTGAGACTCAGAGAAGCCCTAATCATCTGCTGAGAGCTTGTTCCCTCATCCATCCTGACTTCAGCATGCAACAATGTTCCCACAGGACTCACAGGCCCCAGATGTTTGGACATCCAGTTTGAGTGGTTGGGAATTATGTCTGATAGACCAGAGAGGCAGTTGCTCCTTGGGGGACAGACAACATTTGAGGAGAAGCTACCAGAGTACCTAAAAATTTATCTGATGGAAATTTCACCAGTACTTTATTATTTTTTTTTCCCACAGAACTGCCTCTCCTCCACCATAATTTAATTTCTTCCGGTTTCTGTAACACTCTTTTGGATACCAAGGATCACAGACACTTCTAAGCATGTAACTCCTGTAAGCTGAAAATGGTAAAAGAGAACTCTACAAGCTGGTGTTACTTGGAAAAGATGGTAATGAGCTTCACATATCCAACTCTCATAGCAGACAAGAGACCTTTGTGGTCAATCAGAAGTCTAATGTGAAAAATGAAATAGAGGCAAGCACACAGAATGTTCTAGCACAGTGTTTCCTAAATGGTAGGTGCATGCCATGCCCCCTGGGACATTGTTAAAGGCAGGTTGTGATTCAGTAGGTAAGGGGAGGGGCCTGGGACTCTGCATTTCTAGCCAGCTCCCAGGTGATATGAATGCTGCTAGTCTGGGACTACATTTTGCATACCAAAGGTGTAGTCCAAATATACAAGTTTGGCAGTAAAACACAGGGTTTGTGACCACAGAAACTGGAGTAACCAGGGATACAGGAGCAACTGGAAGCCTAATATGATCATGAAGATTGTAAAAGTACTGATGCTGATGACTCTCTTGGCTGTCAGAGGAATAAAAGAGGTGTCCTCTCCCACCATTAGTCTTATTGTCTCCGGCAAAGCCTTGAGTCAAAGAGCGCTGGCTTAGGGAGGGCTGAAGATTTCTTAAAGAGGAAAGCCTTCCCTGATGTTTCAGCTAAAACTTCAAAACACGTTGAATTATCAGGACTCAACCCACCCTGACTGGCACGTAGAAATAAAAACAGAAGCACCTTTTTAACAAGTACATCACCTTCCAGAACCTTTCCTGGATGTCAGGAAACTTAGTTACAGCCCCAGCTCAGCTAAAATCTGGGCTAAATCATTTATAGTTCTCTTCCACCCAAGCGACTTATCATTTTATCCCTGATGTGTGACATAAGCTTTTGAATCAGTGACATCAATTTTGTGTAGCATCAGTGATTGCTACAAAATACTATCAGGGTCTTGTGACAAGCACAGCTCTTTGGGGAGGTTGGGGCCTTTTCAGGTGCAGAGGGTGGAGTTAATCATACTCCTTTACCCATTCACATGGTCTCTGACCCGTAGCCTGCTTTGTTAGATTTCCAGGCATTATGACCACCTGACGACATTTTATGTATTTCTTGTAAACTGGAATGTAAGTCCTGTGAAAACAGGGACACTGCTTATGTCATTCTCTGCTGTGCCACCAGGGTGTAAACAGCGACTGGCCTTTACTAGATGCTCAATAAATACTTGTTGATTGAACCTGTATAATCATCATCAGTCCGGAAACTCAACTCTAAATGCATAAACTGGTGCAGCTGTATGCTGTTATGTCACTCAGTGCTTCAGTTATTTATGGAGGCCATGCAATATTTGGAACATACTTACACTAAATAAATTCCTTGTTAATCTGATATTCAAATTTAACTGGATGTCCCTTATCTGGACACCTTATGGAAGATCAACATTTTCATCTTGTTTCCGAACAAGGAAGCCAAAGCCAAAAAGGTTCGGTGTTTTCACAGACTTTCCAAGTTAGAAGGCATCTTTGTTATGGTTCAGATTAACTACTTGAGATGTGGAGAAGAGGGCCATTGAGAGAAAGGGGCTTGCAGTTTAGTGACACAGCTGAGACTAGAGCAGAGAAAAGCGAGGAGCACGGAGTCTCCTCTTCTAGTCATCCATTCAGTCTCTGATCAGTCAGTCATGGAACAAATGAGTGCCAAGAACCCTTGCTTGCCAGGTGCTGTACCAGGCTCTGGAGGCACAGCCGAACCAGGCAGAGTCTGGTCAGGAGCAGACAGGGCCATTGACTCTCGCCTCCCAGCAGATACCAAACCCATCTGGTGCATCAGCTTGGGGCAGATATCAAAAATTGCTGCACAGCAGACATCAGCTGTTTAGTTAGCACAGGTTTGCTGTAAAGCTTGGAGCCTCATCCTCACAAAGGTGTGCTAGAAGTCAGTAATATTGTAGCAATATGGGGTGGTGACAGACGGTAACTACACTCACTATGGCGAGCATTTTGTAATGCATACATGTCAAACATTGTGTTGTACCCTAAAACAATTATAATTTATGTCAACTGTATTTCAATTAAAAAATTTTAAAATTATTTACATTTCAATAAAAAATGTTTTAATTAAAAAAATGTTTAAAGGACATCAGAAAAAATTGTATTTCAATAAAAAACTTTTAAAACCAAAGGTGTACTAGAGGCTGGCTTGTGAACCAGGGTCACCCAATGATTAAGTCCAACTTGCCCACTGGCACGCCTTCCTCTCCATGTTGCTAGCCCCATCTTCCTAATACATACAACCATTTGGGGGCTATTCTACTTCCTGAGGTTGGGAAGATGAGGTTTGACTGAATTTCAGAGATTCCTACAACCATCCCAGAAATCCCTTTGCAAAAGCCAGCTTTGAAAAACATATATAGCTAATAAGCATTTGACACATGTTCCCTCTCTCTCTGGAAACAAAATAATTGCAAATTAAAATAACAATAAATTATGAATTAAAATAATTATGAATTATGAATAATAAATTGCTATTCTTTACTTGTAAAATTTCTTAAGTATTCTTATGCCCATACTCCTTGCTGACAAGATTGCCAGGAGAGACGTATTCTAACACATTATAGTAGAGTAGGTCAGTACATCACCTTCAGAAAGCAATTTAGAATCATGTTTCCACTGTTTGGTGAGGAAAGGAAATTGCCAAGTCATGTTATGTGGATGAGTTCAACTGTTTATTAAAAATGTGTAAAATAGAGATTGGGAGAAAATACATGGGGATGTAAGACATGTGATGGGGTTATACTTTTCTGAATTTTCAAAGATTTCTGCACTGATCACATGTGCATATGCCTTCCCTTCTCACTGGTCACTGACCTTCAGCAGAAAGTGAAGGCTTCCTACCAATACAGATCAAGTCTTCTGACCACTTTCTTTTCAATCTTATTGCTGAGCCAGGCTGAATCATTTCTTGGCAACTATGAACCTTGAAAGTCTGAGCTTTTCTCTTTTCTGCATGCCCTTGGCATTCCCTGTCACCTCCATTGACTCCACTCCTGCCAGCCTGAACCTGAGGCTTTCTCTGGGGGATGCCCGTGCAAGAGTTGAAGCGTGTAGCTGGCTATGGGAACCTGCAGTTCATTTGCAAATAAGCCCTTCAGACCATCTCCCTAAAATCTGCTCCTTTCACTGTCTTCCCCTTCTTCGCAAATGACCTTCAGTTTGTTCAACCAATACCCAGGACTAATCCCTGACGCCTCTTTTTCCTTCATGCCCCACATCCAATCTGCCAGCAATGGTTTATAGGCTTTGCCTTCCAACTATATCAGCACCTGACAACTTCTGTCTCCAGGCAGTGGTGCTTCTATTGGTGGCTGAGCTGAGATTAGAAAATGGGTCTCCTGAGATCCAGGTCAGTGTTTTCTTTGCCACACCCAACAGCATAGTCGATCTGAATGAATCATTTAGAACTCCCCTCTGGCTCTACTGCATCTCCCAGCCCTCTTGGGTCCACCCTCTACCACTTGGAAAATTATTTGCTGTGTCTTAGCCTTTTAAAAAAATGTATATTAGGTAATAGCTAAATTTATTCATTAATTCATTCAACAAATATTTATTGAGCACCTACAATATGCCCAACAGAATGCTTCACAGTGTGCAAAGCCAGACCTAAATCCTGACCTCATTGTGGGGGCAGAAAATAATCAAATAATTGCACAAACAAATGTGTAATTGCAACAGTGATACAATCTACATGCTAAGCATCTAAAATAAGAGGGTTTGACCTAATCAAGGAAGATTCCCTGAGGAGATGCTGCTTGAACAGAATTCTGAAGGATGAGTAGTTGAGTAGGAAGAGGAGAGAATGTTGAGGCATGAACAAGAGCCTGTGGCAGGAGAGAGTATTGCAAATATGTGAGACTGAGAGAAAGCCACTCTGACAGAAGTGGAGAGAGCTAGTAAAGGTGAATTGAACTTAAGAGGAGAGTAGTAGTCAGGAGATACAGTGTATGATGCACACTTCCATTGTCACCACCCAATATCCATTCTCCTCTTCTTCCTTTTTAGCTGGTCCATGACCATTTAGAATAAAGAGTGAATTTTCCATCCTCTCTTCCAACCATCTGTAGCCATGTAACTAAATTCTGAGCAGAAAGATGCCAGTAGAAGTGCTGTGTGTAATTCCTCATTCCTATGCCTGGGATTTAGTTGCAATGGCTGATGCTCAAGCTGCCCTATTGGACCATGAGGTAGAAACCATATGATGATGACAGAGCAGAGCACTTAGTCCCTGATAACTTTGGGGAACTGCTATGCCCATCCTAGCCAGTTCAACTGCAGACTTTGCATATGAGAAAGTAAAATCTTATCTAAATCCCTATTAAACTGGTTTTTCTATCACTCACAGCCAACTGAATCCTGATACATAGGGCCTTGTTAAACTTGTTAAGAAGTTTTGCATTATCCTAAGAGCAAGGGAAAGCTTTGGAAAAGTTTCAGGCATAAAGGTGTGTGTGTGATATGATCAGTTTTATATTTTGAAATTCCCCTATCTGCTTTGGGCAGGGGGTAGACAGAGTAGGAATGGGGGACCAGTTAGAAGATCACTGTTGCTACAAAATGATAGTGGCTTTTGCTAGGATGGCATCTCTGAAGATGCAGAAAAGTAGACAGATTCTAGGAGTGACTGGAACATGAAAACATTAGGACTTCTATCAGCAGGGATGCCTGCTGGTGGGGAAAAGGAGACATCAGAGAAATGGGTGCACTACCTGACTGCTGACTCAGAGCAAGTTTCCAGAAATTCTAGCTTCAGATGAGGAGCTTTCCCTTTCTTGTTCTCTGGAGTCTGGGTGGCCCCTTCCCAGCCCACACCCAGCCTTCCAGCATAGCTCAGCACTGACACACCTCACTAGAGGCTGCCTTCAGGAACATTTTCCCAAGAGCCCGGTGCAGGAGGAGAAACTGGGTAGCCTTGGGGGACCGGAGAAACAGAAGTCTGTTGGAAGAGGCTGAAAACTGTCTGCAGAAGAAGAACCTCTCTCATCACTGTAGCCAGACCCTTGCCTTTGATGGTTCAGATTTGGCTGGGTCGCCCCCTGCTCCTTTTCGGATACCCGGGACACCAAAGGGAAGGTGAGTGTCTGATGAACTCAACCCAATAATATTCACTTCTTTTATTTTCCAGGAAAGTCATGAGACCTACAGGGCAATCTTCTGGTTCTAAAACCTGATGAGTCAAGTTGACAAATGCCTCTGACTCAATCTGATCTCAAGTTCCCACCAGGCATCTCCCAGGAACGTGGCTCAGCAGGAGAGCTGGAGCTGGACAGCCCTGGCAGGGCACAGGAGGAGGGTTTCTCTGGAGGGGCTAAGAAGGGCTGGCTGCGGCGGAGCATTACCACTGACCATGTTCGCAGTAAGAGCCAGCATTCACTGAGGGCTTACGATCTCCAAGTCATGTGCTTTTATCTCTTCCAATCTATACGGAAAAGTGTGTAATGGATTCTGTTCTCAATCCTATTCACTGTTAGGGAAACTGAGGCTCAGCTATGTTAAGTGCCCTGCTCACTGTCACAGAGCTGGACTATGAGCCAAGGCTGCTGATGCTGAGGGCAATTCGGTGTGAAGGAGGGCACGCACTTTGTGGAGATTTTGCAGGCCTGAGAGGGCCCCGGAGGAGAGCTAACATTTTTGGAGGGTTGGCTACACTCTAGGACTGTGATTTGCCCCCTTGACAGCCTATTAAGATACAGCCCGGAAGCTCTATAAACACTACTGATGGCCCTCACCAATTAAACCAGGATCTCTGGGGATGGTGCCCAGGCATCCTATGTTTTAAAAGCCCCCCAGGTAATTATAATCCTAATATGCAGCCAGGGTTACTCAACAAAAGAAGGTCTAATATTTAATTTTTTTTTTTGTTCCCATTTTGTTTCCCCATTTCATCCCAACAGTGACCCTCTACCCGCTTGCATATAGAGCAGCTGAGACTCACAGAATTTGGGTAGTTCAGACAAAGCCCATGGCTGACGAGAGCCATCTCCTGATCTGTGCCTGCCTGATTCCCAGACCAGCGCTCCCGCATGTTGATTCCCTTCTCTCTCATCTCTGGGCCTTCTCTATTTTGAAAGTGTGCCAACGTTTTTAATGTACATTTATTTTTTACTATAAATTTGCACCTTTTTGTTCAAGCACTGCTCAGGCCAGCTGCCGCAGAGAAGCATGAAGTCTGTAGCCTCTGAGTAGGGTGAACTGGTCCAGCAGCCTTGGCTTCATCCAGGCGCTGCTACAGCCAACAGACCACACTCTCCAAAGAGCTGCCCCATAGCCCTGGCCAGGATGTGCCCTAGCTCTCTGGAAGAGCACTGTCCACCCACGGTTGATCCCAGCCTTTGAGGGGCCACCCTCTGAATATCAGAAGGTCCAGCCCTGGGGAAATCCTTGACCTCTATTTCCAGCAATGTTTATGACTTTTCAGGAAGTGACATGGAAAAAGTCATCATTTTTACATCTGTGTGGATTAGCCAGCCTCTAACCTCCTAGTGCCTGAGAGCTGAGCTACTAAGTATTCATCATCATTTGAGCTAATGAAACAAAGTAGCTAAGGAGGAAGAAGGGCAGCCTCAGAGATTGACTCAAGCAGCCAAAAAGTGCTCCTATCCAGAGAACCTTCAGAGAAGGGGGAAAAAGGAAATGAAAGCCGGTATCAGTATAACCATGTCCATAGCAGCATTATTCACGATAGCCCAAAGCAGAAGCAGCCCAAGTGTCCATGGATCAATGGATAAACGACACACACACACACACACACACACACACTCATGCATGCACATGTAAGCGCAAAGGACTATTTATTCAGCCTTAAAAAGGAAGGACATTTTGACACATGCTATATGGATGAAACTTGAAGACATTATGCTAAGTGAAATAAGCCAGTCACAAAAGCCAATACACAAAATATTAGACAGTTCCTCTCTTGTAAAGTTTCTGGGGTATTCAAATTCACAGAGACAGAAAGGAGAATGGCAGCTGTCAGCAGCTGAGGGGAAGGAGTGGAGAGTTATGTTTAATGGGTGCAGAGCTCCAGTTGGGTGGAATGAGCATGTTCTGGAGAGGAATGGTGGTGGTGATCCACCACCAGTGTGAAGGTTGTTAATGCCACAGAACTATACACATAAAAATGGTTGAAATGGTAAATGTTACACTGTATATATTTTACCACAATAGAAAAAAAATGGGTGGGGGAAGGTGTGACACCTTAATTCACAATGCTCTCCAAACACTTGAGAGGTCTGTCTGTGACATTTCCGGGACTGTTTGTAAAAGAGGAATGGGTAGAACTGATAACATAAATTGAAGTTGGATACATTATCGATCAGATGTGGGTTAAAGGCCCCTAAAAGGCCCCTAAGGATGCAGATTCACTTGCCCAATCCTGGACCTAAGCATAATTGCATCATTGAAGATGTTTCCTTTTTCAGTCACCGGGGTCAAATATTCTAAAATAGCTTTGTTGAGACTATATGGACATAGGCTGGAAGAAAGTGAAGTCTTGAGCCTGACATTTTGAGAATCCACTTTTAGATCCCAAAGTAGGATCCTGCTTTCATAAACAAAGTGATTTCACCCCCCAGCACTTCACAGCCAGGCTCTGGCTCCCAGAGTCACACATTCTCACCAGCACCAATGGCCACAGAAAAAAGGTGTGAATTGCTTCAGTTCAAGAGCTGAGTGATCCTCAGTCAGGCTAGTAGTTGCTCCACATTTCCCTTCCTCATTCATTCTGCTCCAACTATTCCTTGAAGGTATTAAGCACATTCCCACCTCAGGACCTTTGCACTTGCAGTCCATTATGCCTGGAAGGCTCCTCCCTTGGCTCTCTGCATGACTCACTCCCTCACCTCTTCAGCCTTTGCTCAGTCACCTACCTTTTCAAGAAGCCTTTATTGGACAGTCTAGTTGTAAGTACTATCCCAACCCCACTGCATCCATTTTCTGTCCCCCTTGCCCTATGCAGTAGATGCTATCACTGTCCTGCTCATATCCCCAGGGCACTCCAGGTGGAGGCAATTAAATGTGCAGATGCATAAGGTATGGGAGATGGCAGCCTGAAGGCTGTTTGAAACAGCTGGACAGATAGATGGCTGAGGAGCTCCTCTGCTAAGCTAAGGATTTTGAACTTCAGCGGGCAATGGAGAGCCACTGCAGGGTTTTAAGTATGAGAGTTATAGATTTGACTTGCATTTTAAAAGATTACTCTGGCAGTCAGCAGAACTGGAGGCAAGAAGACCAAATATAAAACTAGCCTGTTGGACATTAAATGAGCAAAATGATAATACAGCAGAAAGAAGCACAAGACTGAAGTCCAGCCAACTAGTATTAGAAGCAATGTTTTTTCCTTGGAATAGATTGAATTTCAGCAAAAAGAAACTTCCCTGCCACCCCTTGTGGACAATACTGTGAATGTTGGCTCCTGCCATCGTTCCAGTTGGCCACCCTGTGACTTTCATGCATCGCCATTCAATAAAAGCAAGCATGGGTTTTATGGAATTGTTTGTTAAGCCCTGAGCCAAGCTTTTCTACTCAGTCAGGCAGGGCTGCCCTGCCAATTTCTAAATTGGATGTTTTTTACATATAGGGTGTGAAGTATATCTCTGTCTCTGTGAACACACCCATTTGGAAGGAGACATGTGACTATATATAACATCTTCATGTGATTTTTTGAAAAGACATTTATATAACCTGTATATTCCTTGGCATGAATACTTCTGTAGTGTGGAGAAAGGGGAAGACAGAAAGAAGAAGTTATTCCCTCACCATAACCACTCTGGCTCCTGAAGAGAAGTTCAAAATAGATTATGTTCCTCAGCTATGCCTCCAGGGTTGAACAGTTCCCGAATCAACCCATTTAATCATTCCTCCTGGAGGGTCACTCACTTTTGAACTTCATTTTTTAATACTATCATTAAAAAAATAACAATAACATGACACAGAGCAGACCCTGCTGAAGCGCAGGCCCCCTGCCCGCCCACCCGCCGCCCCCGGAAGAGCTCAGCAAAGGGGCCATCTCGCTTGTAAAAAAGCGGGCTGCTTGATGAACTTGATGGAAAGAGCTGGGTTGTAAAAGATGGCATTTTGGTTTTAACAAGGCCAGGAAGCCCTAGGCAGAGCCAGCTGGGTAGTCTGAACAAACCCAATAATATTAGAACCTGGGGTCACGGGGAGCTGGGAATGTGGGGAGGAATGTGGGGAGGACAGACAGTCTGGCAAGGGGCCTGGGGGAACAACTGGAGCCCCTCGCTGGCAGCGCGGGGCCAGCGCGAATCAACAGCCGGGACAGCGGGGCTGGAGCAGCGTGGTGCCCGCCATGCGGGGCCCTCTTCGCACGACGGGTGCCAGGACCTCTGGGGTGGGGCAGGTGGACGCATACATGTCCGCTCAGCAGCTCAGCCAGGACGGCACGTCAGAGAAGATGCCTCCCTGGCTTGTTCCTGGTGCCCCCTTGCCCAGCCGCAGGCCACACTGAGGAAGGCGGCAGTGGGGTGCCCCCCCTGGACAGCAGCGTGGGGCCATGGCCCCATTGCCTGAGGCAGTAGCAGCAAGTTTCTAGACAAGGGTGTTATCAGGTCAGTTGGCAGAGCAGAGGAAGGGGTTCAGGATCCTCCAGGACCCTCCATTGTCGTTTGGAAAAAGGTGACAATGCCCAGCTCTGAACACACTTCGGTAAACATCTATCACCTTGTTTCAGAAGCCGACAGCCCTGTTTCTCTCGGCAATCTCTGCAGCCCTGGGAGCAGACCCTGACTTTGAACCAGTGGAGTAACAACTGATGCCTCTGGTGTCTGCTGCCACTTATTATCACCCCTCTACCCCCTGCACTTGGGCACAAATGAGCTTAAGTGATGGCAGGGACATATTAGGTTCTCTCATTGCCCCATCCAGCCACTTTTAATACCTAGTCCTGTTCAAAAGAATTCAGAGATTAGACCTCCCAGCTTTGCCACTGGGTCTCTCCTCAGAAAATCTTTTCTAATTTGTGTCTGAGCTTTCCCTTTTCTTCATTTCATGCCATTCCTCCTAATGATAACCCTTTGTGCCAGGCTCAATTATATACAAAGCTCAAACGAGCAACCCCAACTCTAAATTTGGCCCTCTCCATTGGAAGGCAAGGTCGTGGGCATCTTGCTTTGCCCAGAAGGAAAGATGCTGCTCCCCAAGGGGAAACAAAGCCAAGGGTGGGAGAGGGGGACTTTTGCAAAAATAATAGTCCAGAAGGAACAGACAGATCAGAGCTGGCTACCCCAGGACACTGGGGCTTGAAGCTGATTCTGCATTTTCAGCTAGGCCTGTTAGGACCTTGCCTGCCACAGGCATGCAGAAGCCACAGAAGTACTTTGATTTTTCCTTTTTAGAAGTGTACACCAGACAGACCCTACCTATGCTCTCACTGGAGGGTCAGCGGAGGGTGAAATGAGAGCATGCTCTGGGAATTTCCTTACTTCTGTGAATTTTTCTCAAGATCTGGCCGTGAGTCAATGTGCTGCACTGTGACCCCTGGTGTGACTTGCCACAGCTCCCCCACTGCCATCTGGAACCCCATGAAAAGCATCTCCCTGCTGAGTAACTGAGGTCGAAAATCCATAAGGCCCTTCATCCCCCCCAAACATTCCCTCCCTCCATATACCCCCAAATTAGAGGGGATCAGGGAACTATATTTACACCACATTTATTCAGGACATTAATGTTCTCCAAAAGTAGACAAAGATCTTTATTCAGTTCACCTCATTTCATAATTAAGCTCTCTTGTATGATTTATTTGATCTCTTTATTTTGGGTATTTAGAGAACGGGAGGGGGCACTAGAAGAAGAATGGAGAAGAGAGGAGGGGCATTGCTCAGATCTGCAATGCCCTGACAAGGTCTGGGAACCTAGTCTGTCACTGAAATGTCCAGGGACCCTGATTGAGGTAGGTAGGTAGGATTATCGGTTCAATTTTATTGATGCTGATAACCAATCTGAAATAGTCAAACAAAGCAGGTTAATTACAATCCCACGTGTGAATGTCTGACTCCAGGACTGGATGTCATTTGCTAGTGGAGACCAGCTCCAACCAGTTTCTGCTAGTGATGGTTTATAATTACTGCTAGAGTTTGGGGGAAGAGCTTGGATCAATGGCATCCTTAAAAAGATCCTGGGGTCACGGGGAGCTGGGAATGTGGGGAGGAATGTGGGGAGGACAGAGTATAAAATGGAGACAGCTAACTGTGGAGTCTGGCCTCACATGGGGTTGTTGGGAACATACATAGAAGCATTTTGCAGACTGTCAGACGCTAAGCAAACAACAGAAAATTGTCAATATTATCATCATTTGGGCACATGAACACATCATTGTGGGACCAAAGAAAAGGAAAGCGTTTTACAAATAGAGCACAGAATTTCTAAAGCCCTTGTGAGTTTAGGGACAATTGTCTTCATTCCTCTTTCCAATGCAGAAAATGGAGGGCAGACACCCAGGGAGAGGCACTGATGAAAATGAGCCCCCCACCCCTGCCATGCCCTAATGCTCCCCTGCCCACGTGGCCCCTTCACATCCTTTCAGCCCAAGACCCTGAGGGAGAGCCGAACTCAGGAAGGAAAATCCCAATCTGAAGCAAAAGCTCAGTTCACAGAGCTCGTAAACCCCCTGTTGTTCTGAGGTAAACTAAGATAAATATTTTCTGGGGCACTTTTGACCAAGATGAAGAAGGTACTTTCCCTCTTCTCCATCCCCCTTCTGGAATTCTCTTCCCCCATCCCTGCTCCCTTCCTGTGTCTCACCACCACTGAAAAAGAAAAAAACCCATTTTCTGAATTGCTGCCTTTGCACTTACTTATGAAGGCAAAACAAGAGAATAAAATGAAGCCATCAGGTAAAAAGGAATCATATCTTAGCGAACTATGGTTGTTAAACTGTTTCTAAATTTTTATTACATTATATATATATATATTTATTATTTTAAATTTCCTTTATTACAATTTTTAAGCATACATACATATATATATATATTTTTTGAACTCACAGAACTTTTCCTTTTCCTAGCTGACCATTTACCAACTTTTGCCATTTGTTTGTTGAGGTGCAGGCCACCAGGGTAGGCCTGCCAAGGGGGACGAGGTACCTCCTGTTGGACCCTGGGGTCTCTCCGAGCCCCAGGCAGGCCTCTCCTACTGGCAGGCTCTGGAAGCATTTCCTTTCAAACCATTCACGCAGGAGTTCACCTCTGCATAAAATGAGCAGACCAACAGTTCTCCCTCCCAGGGGTAAGAATGAGGTTTAATTATTGCAAATCTGTGAAGTGTTATAAGGTCCTCAGATTAAAGAAGTTATAGGAGAAAAAAAAATATTCCAGACTAGAATTATGCTTACTTGTCATATTTCCTGTCTCTGCCCTCCAAGGTCTTACATTATTTGGAACGTGCACCGTGAATGACAAGGTCCTCAGAAAGCCTTCAAGTAATTCCTTGGCCTGCCTTTCCTTACCTGTTAAAAGACTCTTCTATTTCTACTTTTTTTCTTAATGCAGCCAAAACCTTTTCCCTCCCACTGTGCGTTGCCAGAACAGGAGGCAGCTGGTTTGGAGATGGAGCCGCCCCCGCCTTGGTATTTTCTCTTTGTCTCTCATCCCTGCCTCTACTTTGCATGTGCTCCCCACTTACACCTTCTGCTTTTAACACACTGTATATTTTAAAACAAATTTGACTCTGAGCCCTTGGCTATGAAGTTTGTTTCTGCTTCTCAGACCAGCAGCCGAAACAAGGTACTGAATGTGCCGCTGACACGGAGCCTGGTGCCTGGCTGCAGAGGCAGAGGCCTGCCGCCCGCCCGAGCAGGCACCTGCCCACACAGGGCTCTGTCAGCCTCACATGCAGGCTGTGGGAAAATGCCAGGCAGCTGCGCCCTGTGAGGCAGCAACCAGGAATGCCTTGCCCCAGCCACAGCTGCATCCCTCAACAGGTGCTGCCTGGCAGTGGGGGGCAACCGCGTGTGTCACATCTTCCTCCCACTTCCCAGAAACACACCCCAGGTCAGGGACACAAGCACGGGCTCTCTCCTACAGCAGCCCCATCCCCCACCAGTTCTGAGGCCACAGGAATTGAGAGCACGAAACAGTCCATGGCTGACAAAAAGCACCCAGAATCACGTTTCCTCTGCCCTCCACCCTCAGCATGTGGTTAAGTGGACACCCAGAGCTGCTCCTCATCTTAGAGGCACCTCCCTTGCCTGACCGAGGAGATGGGCCTTCTCTGGCTGGCTCTGAGCCGGGCACCAGAAGCCGCTGCCACCCCATACCGTCCTCACCCGAGATCCTTCAGGGCCCAATTTCCCTGGAAGAACCAAGTGAAGGGGAGTGAAGCAGGCCTGGGCTTGGGGACAGGACAGAACTGGGCACCTTCCCCTGGCCTTGGTTGTCACTCCTTCCTGCCTTACTCTCCTTCCTCTGTCCCCACCCCTAGCCCCACCACCATTTACTCTTTCTCTCCTCTTCTGCTGATCTCCATTCCCCTCCTGTCTGCCCTAGCTTCTCAGAGCAACCTGCTTGCCTTGGGGATCATTATCTCGGGGTGTGTGCGTGTGTGTGTTGCTTCCTGAACAAGATGAGAGTGGGGACCGTGTCTTACACACTTGCCCAGCACCCTCAGCATGTTTTACTCATCACTGCAGAAATGTAAACCAACTCAGAAAAACATCACATGTTAAGTTCTGTGTGCTGTGTGTATAAAATCTCCTCTCCCAATCCCTTGTGCTTTGGGAAGAAACTTATTTACTGCGACTTCTTTACCTATATTTTACTTTATTATACTGTGTTTTGCTTTACATTTCCCACAGGCTGTTAAATGGAACGCCATGAAAATTCAGTTTCATGATCAAGTAATGCTGGTCCATTCTGAGTTGAACACAAAGTGGTTTTCTCACTGAACAAAGTTAAATGGTTTTCTTAGGACCGTGACATGATCGAGAACATGGTAATCATCCACGAGACAGATGTGGAATTCAGAATTCAGGTTTTCACCTCGAAGCCCTTTCCTGGAGGACTGTTGTGAAGAGGTGACCCCCTGGGCCATTGCTGCAGCGGCTGCCAGCTGTCCGGTGACTTATGCACAGTGCCCTGCCCAGGATACTGCTCAGGCCAACACAAAAAGACCTGCACCTCTGCCTTCCTTCAATGCAGGATAGAATTGGCCTCATTTTCCAGAACCTTGAACTGTCCCAGACAGAAGCCCTATGGCAAAGGAGGGACTTGCCCAAGTCTTTGCTCTGGGGTGTGTTTCAGCCCAGGGTAACAAGCGGATATCCAAAGCTGTTCTTTCCACAGTAAGACCTTCATACAAAGCCATACCCCTCAGTTGTTCACCACCAGCACTACCAACTTAAGGGCAACACAAATATTGCAAAGCCTAGAACAGTATAGATCCAGTGCAGAGCTGAGATAACTCCTAACTACAACCCTCCTGCTGTCTGCCTTCTTGGATCCAGTCTAACTTCTTTTGAGTCCCTCATTAATCAACTCCCACCTCCTGGCCCCCCAGGGCCTCACTTTGGTGATCAATGTGACCAGGATCTGGGCCTGTGCCCTTGCTCCGGAAACCTCCCAGCTGCCCTGTGGCCTGGACAAACGTCTGTGGGCCCATTTTGTATTCTTCAAATCAGGGGGAAGAGAGGAGGGTCTTCTAGCTTCCTGGGAATGTTGGCAACATCAGAGAGTGGGGCCTGGGTGGTAGCAGGCGCTGTCGGGCTGAGCCAAGGACAGGGCCAGGGCGTTGAGAGAAGCATGCAGATCAAATCTGGCCTCCCTCTCCACTGACACACGAGGGGACAGGAGGCCCAAAGGCCCTGCCTCATTAGATTCCAAGTACAGAATTACATGGTGAGAGTCCCCTGAGCTACCTTACCTGGGACAGCCTGTGCCATAGAAAAGATGGCCTCCAGCCCCCTCCTCTAGCTCTTACCCTGCTCCAGCTATGCTGGTCTCATCATCTCTGCAAAGCCCTTTCTGAGAGGCTCTCATGGAGCATGGCCGAGTGGCTGCTCCTTTGACCCTGCAAAGATTTAGCCCATGGTGACCATACCTCCATCTTCCTAACTGGCCCACGAGGGGTGAAAGGGCAGGACCTGGGGGAGAACGCAGGCGAGCACAGGATGGGGTTGTTTCTGCCTCTTCCCGGTTCCCCCAAGCCAACTGCCAGGTCACTGCCTCCAATGACAGACATTCGGAAGCCAGCTCTCAGCGTTTTGCCCAGTGTAAGTCAAACGGAAGCCCAAGCAGAGAAGGTGCCTTTCCCAGGAGACAAAAGTGCTCAGGATAAGGTCTTGTTGCTCCTCTGTCCTCCTGACTGGGACTCACACAGCCTTCATCAGCCTGGTGGGAGACTTCAGGACGCCTAGACCAAGTCCCTGCCCTTCACCCTCCCTCCCCGTCTGCAGGGACCTGACGCTGGCCACTGCCCCTGACCTGCTTCCCCTCCCTGAAGACCCGCCATACAGTCAGGGCTCAGGGCTGAGGCGCCCAGGGGAGACTCCAGGAGAACCGCAGCCTGTGTGTGTGCTGTTAGGACACGCTCTCCAAGGACAAAGGAAAAGGGGGGACACAGAAAAGGGAAGGGCAGGGGAGGGGAATGGAAAGGAGAAGAGACAGGGAGGAACATTAGGCCAGGGAGCCTTTAAAAAGGAACTTTCTCTTCCCAAACAGAGGGATGCGACCTGGGGAAGAAGGCCCCAGAAGGGAGCATATACAAGTAAACATAAATAGTTATTTTAGGACTCAGTGGAGAATGGATGCTGGTGGTCTCCCCCTTCTTCCTGGTGGGTCGGCGTTCATCCCAGGGAGGAAAACTGGGCCATCCCAGCCCTGGCCCTGCGGCCCGACAGGGCGGCCAGCGTGGAACCGCAGTGGGCGGCCACACGGGCGGCGGCCCCGGGCCGCACCTCGAGGCGGCCAAGCCGTCTGTGTGAGCAGCACTTTGATATCTGGCCCCAAAAGGGCAAGTTCTCAAAGCCCCCATTCATGGACTCATGGACCCTACACGCAGGAGCAGCAAACAGAAAAAAATTGTTTCCCCGTCAGCTAGGAAGGTGGGTTCCTGTTTATGAATCAAAGACCACATAAAGAGTGCATGGTTACAAATGTGCTTTCTGAGGAGCTCGGAAGCCAGTGACTCGATTTAAAAAAAAAAAAAAAAGAAGGGAAAAAAAATTCCATCCGGTGATTACCTGGGACAAAAATCTGCCGCTGGAGCCCCCATGTTAGTTTTAGAAAAACAATTCTACAGAAGTACAGGGGGCCAGTTTTCAGCAGACCGGACCCCATTGAGGGCAGCGTAGCTTCCCAGGGGGCCAGCTGAACACAACCCCTGCCAGCAGCCCCAGTGGCAGGGTTGACAGCCGCGTGCCTCAACGTCCCCTTCCTCCTGCTCGTGCCCCTCTTTTCCTTCCTTCTAAGTTCGCAGCAGTGAGAACACCCAAGGGGATTTTTTTAAAGGTCATTGGCAATTAGCTCCCTGTGGAAATGGGGGAAAGTGGAAAGGAGGCCCTTGGAGGAGGTTCAGAGAAACCGGTCCACCAGGCAAGGCGAGCCCAGACCACCAGGGGCCCACCCTCCGTCCGGGACCACGGGCCGCACTTCCCGCCTACAGCAGCCACCGTGCAAAAGGAATTCAGGAGCAAACTGGAGATAAGATGGAGGCTCGGGTTCTCCTTTGAAGCTTAATTAAAGCAAACGGATCAGCTTTACCCCGCACATGCGGCAGCTACCCAAATGGCGAAGATAATCGCTAACAGGGAGCAACGTGATTCCAGGGGAAGGGTGCAGGGGAAGCTGCCTCAGGCTTCCAGGGCGGCAGAGAAAAGTCTGATCTGCAATAATTAAATACAAATCGCGCTTGGGGGGCCAAAAAAAAAAAGTCCTTGCTCTCTCCAGATAAGAAGGAAAAGAGACTAGCGGCAGAAATGGATTCAGGGCTGTCTACATTTAATTTATTTCTCTAGCGGATTCCAACTGATTTCTAAGTGAGGCGATCAAACAGGCCTGTCACCAAATCACAAAGTCCTCTCAAGTATGCGCAGAGGGTATCCCTCCGGCTCCCGGACCACCAGCACGTTTTATGATTTCTTTATACCGCAAATACTTGGCAGTGCTGAAATCGCCCAATGAAATCAACCTGGGGCCTCCTCCAAGCGCTTGCTGGAGCCCAGCCCCAAACAGCCTCTGCTCATCTTATTCTAATATCACAGAGAAACATGTCCTCCTTCCCATGCCTGCCTCCTGCCAGCTGGGAGTGAGGGAAGGTCTCCATTCGGAGCGTGTGGTTGCTATTGACAGACCGCTGTTGTTTTCCATACACACAGCCGCAGATTCAGTCAGGATGAGGTGCCCATGGGTGACAGCCAGGTCCCGGAAGCCACCTGCAGGCTTGGTCCTGCCCCTCCACAAAGTGAGTCCAAGCCAGCCGCCAGGACAAAGGCCACTTTTGCCACTTTGGGTCTCCAGGAGGCAGCCTAGTGGCCTGAATCAGAAGCCCAAGACTCAAGAGACCTTCCTTTTAAGCCCTCTGGCCGCAGGACCTCCATCCTTCTACTTAGAGAAGGAGGCCGTGGCCAAGTTCAGGCTGAGGAGCAAAGGATCAGAAGCATGTCTGAGATGGGGTAGAAGCCAAGGCTCGAGGGGTCTGCCTGAGGAGGGACCGTGCAGGTGCGCAAGGGAAGGGAAGGGAGGCAGGACGCAGCCAGTCATTTGTCCAGGTACTCGGGGACATCGGGCAAGTAAGGGCCATCATCAGTGAAGCCACTGTTTTCTTCTGGCCACAGAGTAAGATTTCAACCCATGCTAAGACATTAGCACGTGTCTGTTTCATCTTTCCCTTTGAAGTTAGAAGGTCTTGGAGAACACAATGTGGGGTCCACTCAAAGCCATCCTGGCCTTACTTAGAGAAATTGGTATAATCTCCCCTCTTCACAGATGAGAAACTAAGTAACAGGAGAAAGAAGAGTATCAGGAGAAATCCAGACAGGATTCTTCAGGCCAAACCTAAAGTACCCCAGTCCAGCATTGACCAGTGTCTGCAAGGAGGGGTCCTGACGGCCTTTGAAGAGGCCTGGAGAAATTTGTATTTGCCTGTCTCTCAAAGTATAAGGGGGTATGGGAATTAACTCATGGAACTTGATGAGCAATTTCCTCTGCAAGCCTGCAAACTTCCAGTGCCTAGACAACACCATGAAGTTTGACAGCCCCAGACAGCAGCTAAAGCACCATGTGTCCAGCACTGTGGACAAAGCAGGCTTCATCAGATCCACTCCCAAGTACCTCTCTCCAGGAATGACAGCTAGCCCTGGCCCCCAGTGGGTGATCCGCTTTGCTCATCATCAGACAGAGAAATCCCAGAAAGACTCAGACAAGCTCCGTGGCAAGGCCAACAAAAAAATCAGTGTTTCTCCCAAGGCCTCACCAGGCTGCAGAGTAATGGCCAGCCCCATTTCTTTTTAGCGATTGCCTTGCTGACGACTTCC
The DNA here is from genome assembly GCF_040802235.1 of Manis javanica. NCBI lineage: Eukaryota > Metazoa > Chordata > Mammalia > Pholidota > Manidae > Manis > Manis javanica. The sequence goes on from NC_133171.1 coordinate 43,508,067, forward strand.
CCAGCCCTGCTTCTCCCTCCTGCCTCGGAGACCGAGGAGACTCTCCATCACTGGCATGCAATCCAGAGGAGACCTCATTTCCCCCAGTCCTTCCTTACAATCACTTAGTATGAGTCCAAAGCTTATAATAAGCCCTCCTCATTCCTTTCTCTGAGATGCCGGCAGCTCTTTAGGGTATGTTCTTCTTGGCTGCAGCCAGTTAATATATCTGGCTTTGTCTGACAATATGTGCATTTTTGGTGGTTGTTACCTGTTGGAAAGAGGAATGTGGGGTGAAGGAGCTGACTCTAAGCCTTGCTTCTGGAACCACAGGGGCCTCTGCAAACCCACCTTCCACAGGGATAGCACTGACCCTTTGCTGAGATATCCACCTTGAAGTCAACAAATGGCTTTCCAGAAACAGGTCACAGTCCCCAACCATGAGATAAGTGACCCACCTCCTATATCTTCTTCCCTTTTCTCCTGGAGGTCAGAGTTCCAGTATGCAGCCTGGGTTTCATGGGGAGAAAAGAGCAGAGGGACACCCTGAGCCCTGAAATGCATATGTTGTCTTTGTCTTATTGTTGCTATTTTTAAATTTTACATTGAAAATAGCCTATTGTTTTCTGATTTAAAAATAATAAATAGTACAAAACATTCAAACTCTATAAAAACAGAAGAAGCTAAAACTAACCTGAAATCCACTAGTCTGTTTATTACATTAACATTTTGGTAACCCATCTCTTTGCATCTCTGGACGCGAACATATATATACTTCCTATATAAGTGGGAGATAGTGCAAACCTGTGTCTTTACAGAGCACACACCTTTGTCTGGGATGGTCTTTTTGTATCTCCCAACCACCACCCTTCTTCAACATGCCCCTGCAGGGAACCAGTGCTACCTAGTGTGCCTCCTTCCACACAGATCTCCACTCTGCCTGCACCACACAGAAGGGGGGGCAGGACAAAAGCCCTGCTCGTGGGAAAGGCCTAACCTTTGACAATGGACACCAGGGAGAGACAAAGTCAGAGATCCACAAATGCAATTAAGGAATATCTGATTAGAAGTCAGAAGACCTCTTGCCCATAGATGCTAGATGTCATGCTATAATTTTAAAGATTATTGGACTTGGTTGGTTGGCTGGTCGTAACCAAGTTCTTCTCAAAATACACTAGTAGGATGCATGGCATGGCCTCAAAGCATCCCCTGTCCTCCCAACGTCAGTTGGATAGGGTGAAGGGGGTTCTATGTGGATTGTAACACACACTTCTACCCCTTTAGGTGGACTCCCAGCTGGCACTGTGTGCATGGCAGTGATTTGGACAGGATGGTGCCCAACCAGGTTGTTTCCAGTCCTCCTCGTGGTTCCACTTCCTGCAAACAAACCTCTCCCCAACTGGAAAGAATTCTTCAACCCTACTGAGTGAATTCTGCTCTGCTCCCTCCAAGCAGCCTCTGCCTTTCTCTCTTTCCTCATTTAATTATTTCAGATTTTGCTTTTCCTGCCCTTCACCTGAATGGATTCACCACTGAGCTCTTCATGTCTGATCATACATGCTACTTGCTCACCATCCTGCATGACACCTTCAAAGCAAATACGATAAGTAACCACATCATAACATGCAGCACTCTGCAGCATGTGATAAAGAGGGATGACATTGTAATCAAATCTATTTCTTCCAATGTACACTGCAGATGAATTAGATGGTAACTATTTGTTGAAAAAACAATTCATTGCTTAAGAAAGGAAAATTCCAGTCAGGGCTACAAAAATATGTGATTTGTACCCAATGTTTCAAAAGTATGTTTATTGCATTAAAGAGAGGGGCACATCTGGGTCCCCGTCAGTGTGTGTATTTCTACATCCATAAGCCTGAGCCTCTGGTCACTGGCTTTTTAGATCAGGACCAGGTTGCCTGTCACATACCTCTCTCCTCCCTGTCAGTCACCAGAAGCAGCCCCTTGCAGGCACGAGCTCTGCTGTGCAAACAGGTGCTGCAGACTCCACCCAAAAGATTTTTTTTTTTAAAACCCCAAACCAAAACTTTCCACTCAGAGCAGGCAAGCTTTACTTTTTTTGAAGTGTTACTTAACAGAAGGCCTTGTAATGCTCATAAAACCCTGGAACATCTGGCAAATGGTGTCAATTTTACATGTTCTCCAGTTCAGGGTACATGACTCTTGTTTCCACTGGCGTGAGTCATGGATGCTGGTGGGTCTCCAGGCTCTCTGCCCTTCCTGATTTTCATGCAACAGTTCCAAGCCAACAGGTCTGCCTCTACCTTCTACTGACCCAGCAACAGCCAACAACCTCAGAGCCCAGATCCAAGAGGCAAGCAAGGCATTGGGGAGGGTGTCATCAGCCCAAGACATCATTCCTGCTGTGATAGGCATGCAAGGCATGCTGGGAGGGGGGTGCAAACTAGGTGCCGAGGGTGACTAGTAGACTGACTCTCTTTTGGGACCTTTCAATACCATGAGAACCTGTGGTTTTAATATTTATTCATTTATTCTAGATGCTAAACACACCACCTTTTGCCTGGTTCAGGGACCAGAGGTTGGGGAGGGTTACTCAAAAACATTTAAAATCAGCACTTCCAAAGTCATCTGGAAATGCGGTCACAGTCCCATCAGCAGATGCTATTTTCTGTACCTGTTTTATATCCTGGCAAGTAAGCACCCCAAGGCTTTTCTGTGAGTTCTGACTTTGCTATCAGAAGAAGGCTTCTTTCTTCCCGGATGACCTGCCTTCCTACTATGTGACTTTCAACCCTAGGGATAGTCACAGGAAAACCTCGGAGGAACAGCCTAAATTCTGCATCCCCAAACAAACACCTCAGAAAGCAAACCCTCACCCATTGTAAACCCTCACGCACTTGCATGTCCCTTTGGGATGCTCTGCACTTAGGGCTCAAGATTGTCCCACTCTCTAAAACCCAGTACACACAGGGCAGTGCAAGTGCCCAGGAATTAGCTGAGGACCACTACCCAAAAGAAGACTGTGTGTTCTTGGGCAAGTCCCTCACTTGCGCCTCAGTATCTTCATCTGAGTAATTGCTCTGTCTGTCTCCCAGGACTGATGTGAGAACCCAACCACTTAATACACATGAATGTGGTCTATAAGACATTCCACAAATGTTACTTATAGTTATATATATTTAATTGCTGACTACTTCGTCTTTTCTATAGTCTTCACTACAAAGCCCAGTTCTGGCTAATGAATTAACAGAAAGTCTGCTGAAAGTTTCTGGGAAAGAAATTTTGCTGCTGATGAAATACACTTGTGTTAGAGAAAAGGCTCTGTGGTATACTCCCCTTCTCTGGCTTCCTGTCTTTGAGAGTGGAGCAGCAGCAGCCATTCTGTAATCATGAGGCTACAAAAGCTCAGAGTGAAAAGTCCATATGTTGAAAATGGCAAGGAGGAGGTCTAGTACAGGGCCTGGACCCTTGATGATATCACTGAACCAATGTCAATAAATGTTTGCTTTTGACCTGCTTGCTATGTCAGAAAAAAAAACAAAAAGCCCTATTTATATAAGCCTCTGTTAACTAGAAGACCCTCAATAAATACTTGTTGAATAGAATTTGCAGCCTCTGGGAGTTGTTTCCAATAAGATAAATACATTCTGCTCTTTCTAAAAGCAATTTGAATCCTTTCTTTTGAACTTTGAGCCTCAACTCTAACTTTGAGAGCAGAATACCTCAATGCATAATAACCCCCATATAGTTTCCTGATTTTGCTTCCAGAAGAAGGAAGAAAATTTTCTTTGTGAAAAACTTTTCCCTCCTTTTGCCTCTCCCTGGGCTACATGTCACCACTTCTAGTCTCAGCTGGAACTAGCAACCCAAAAGCAGCCTCAAAGAAAAGAAGGAAAAATAATTAAATCACACCATCCACATGGGAGTTTAGAAAACAGTTTCCCATGGTTGGCTGCTGCAAACACAGTGAAGGTGGTCTCTGCATCCATCGCTTGTCCCTTGTCCTCCCTATGTGACAGGGGTGTGATTTACCTTTCTGTCTGTTAGATGCCAACACACAAACTCCTGGAAAGGGTCCATGAGGATCTCCGAGATGAGGCAGGAGGATCCTGCGTTTCAGCTTCCTGTCTCCTCCATGTAGCTTCTAGAAGGAGGGAGACTAGTTCCCCTGGGGCCATAAAGCACAATGGTCAAGAGCCAGATTCCAGACCTGGGAACTCTGCCACTTCCTGGTTATATAATCCTGCCATTCTATCCAAGCTCCATAAAATTCACATCCTGTATTGTTAAAACTGGGAAATTAACGAGATAACCCAGGTAAAGAGCAAGTTTACCACGCAGTAAGCCTCAAAAAATCTTCAGATATTTTTACCCAAGCTCAACCAGAGTCACACTGACCTATTAATTATGCTGCAGGCTGTTAAATGGCCTTTTCCTCCCAATTGGCCGGTTTCCCCAACCCTCTCTAGTCCTGCCTATGCTGCTTCTGAGACCACCAGCTTCTCCAAGCCTCCATCTCTAAACCAGCTACTCCAGTTTGAAAGACACGTCCTACTGCATTTAGACCGTAGAACCCAGCACTGGGCTATCTCAGCGACTACCTTAGTTACCCTGCCCTTCTCTCTCCAGTTCTCTGTCAGGCAGCTTACCTCTTCTCAGCTTGTTTTCATCCTCTGAACATCAGGTATAATAATTTCTATTTTTCAGGATTGTTGGAAGGGTGAAAAAAATTAAGTAATATTTGTAAAGCTCTAGGTGCAAACCTAGCGCTTCAATTGCACTTAACATTGGTATTAATAAAATAATAATAATAATAATAATAATAATAATATTGTGTGTTGTTTTTTGTTGTTAACATTAAAGTTTCAAGGTCACATATCCCTAAGTTAACCAAAATAAGCAAACAAACTAGAAGGGCGAAAAACGTTTCTCTTTTCTTTAAGCTGAGATGCAACTTGGCGATCGGCTGGGGTCTGGGAAGGAAGCCGGCGGCCACCCAACGTGCCACTGCTTCCCGGGAAGATCCGGCTTTAGAGCCAAAGCCCCACTGGGCCAGCTCCAGAGATGCCTGGCACATTACTGGCACCACCACACAAATAAAGAAGAATGTGTGGTTGCAAATACATATACAGATTTGGATTAAAAATAAAGTCCCCACATGGACCAACCAAACTTATATTTCAAGAGGATTTCTTTCTCTTTCGGTCCCTCCATGTGTCTTTCTCTCTGGCAGTATTCTGGACTCTTGAAAATAGAGGTTTATTATGGAAATGCTGACAGACCCTTAAATAGAGCACTGTATTTTCAAACTGTAATTATGCCTCCATTGAAAAGCTCCAAAGAAAACATGATTTCTGTGTGCAAATAAATCATGCGTGGCTTTAAAGGTCCAGATTTAAATCATTCGAACCGTAAAGAACCATCATCTTCCATATATATAAATGGATTCTGAATAATAATAACTTTAAAAAAATTAGGCCTACACCAGGGAAATGTAGATGGACTTTAATGGTATTCATAAAATTGGACCCACATCTCTCTATCATTCTATTGTGTAAGAAGGCAGATAAGCCATATTACAGTGTTGATTTGATTGGCCTAGAAATTGCCCCCTAGACAAATAAGAGATCCCTATCTTCTCCCGTGAACCCCTAGCACAGGACATACACAGATCTACCTCTCTCTCTCCTCTGCTCCTGACCCACCCACCCAGTCCCAACTCTAACCTATTGGCTCTGTGGCATTCCTCAGCAAGATGAGCTAAGGTTAGACCCTGCAGATAACTGCCTCAAGGTGATGCAGTAGCTCAGGTGTGTCCCGTGACTACAGGCAAGCTCTTGCTCCCCACGGAAATGACTCTTGCACCTCTTCATGCTCACTAAAGATAGGAGATCACCAATGCTTTAGAACTGCGACCTGACAAGCACTGTGTGTTTGACCTGTAGCATGTGTCTGCAGCCTCGGCAAAATTTGCTCCAGATTTCATAGCCACTGCACCAAGACAGGATAAGAGGCCGTTATGTGAATCTGCAGCAGCTCCCAGCAGTAATCAGAGAAGCAGAACATGGCACTGGAGGACAGGCTTTTTTTTTCCCTTCCAGATGGTGGTTTGCTTATTTTCAAACAGCTATTGATACTTCCAAATGGCAGCCACTGAATGACAGGTTTCATGTAGATGATTATCAAAAATGAAACTAGCCGAGTTGAGACTATAATTCCTTTTTTTAATAGCAAAAGAAAATCTGCTTTATGATTATACAGACCTCCATGTGGTTATAAATACTCATTTATACCTACAAAAACTAAACTTATTACATGGCATTAGTTTTTTCAACAGCATAACTAAATCTACATTTTTTTCACAGATGGGATTTTCATATTTGGGGGTAAATTCATTCTTATAAGGCCTTTCAATTTACAAATGAGAGATTAAATTATGACCTTCCCATTTTCTTACCAAGTCTATTTTATTACCTTTCCATTCTTTTCAATTCTAATTGAAAATTGGAAACAGAGAGTTGCCTAAATCTACATATAACCCATTTACACCCAGCACCCCTGTGATCTGGGCTTGGTGTAGTTCTGTGTGAAAAGCAGGTCAGCAGAAAACATACACAGATTTGGAAGCAACTTAAATGGTTTTTGTTCTTTTTAGAAAACACCGATTTGGGGTAGGGAGTATGGAGCACATGTTTAATACAACAAAACAGCTTTAAAACCCTTGTATGGATGGAACTGTGTCCCCCCAAATTCACATATTAAAGCCCTAACCCACAACATGATGTGTTTGGAAATGGGCCCTTTAAAGAGGTAATTAAGGTTAAATGAGGTCAGAAGGGTGCCTAATTCAACATAACTAGTACCCTTATAAGAAGAGGAAGAGACACTGCTGGCGCACACGCACAGAGCAAAGGCCACGAGAGGACACCGTGAGAAGACGGCATCTGTAAGCCAAGGAGGGAGGCCTCAAGAGAAAATAAAGCTGCCAACACCTTGATCTTGGACTTCCAGCCTCGCAAACTGTGAGGAAATAAAGTTTGGTTGTTTAAGCCAGCCAGTCTATGGCATTTTGTTATGGCAGCTTGAGCTGGCTGACACAACCCTATTTAGATACTTTTTTCCCACTTATTTTCTCTCTAACACCCATCAGGAGCTGCCCCACAAAATTCAATGTACCCCTTCTCTCTCTATAGCCCTCCAAGCTCTCCAGATGCCCATGTCACGCCTGCATTCCTTCTCTCTTGCTGCTCCCCTCTGTGGCTCAGCTCTTTATTATACCCACTGGGTTTCCTGGGCCACAGTAGCCTGTCTCATCTTCTTCTCCTGCCCAAACTCAGATACTGCAGAAAATTAAAAGCCTTCCTCCTCCAAGAGAGAGAGGAGGAGAGAAGCTATGAGTATATGACAACCTATTGTCCTTATCGTGTACTGGAAGATTATAACATAGAAGCAGCAAGGACAAGAAAGAAAGGGACGAAGGTCAAAAGGACAGAAATGCAAAGAGCAGCAGCACCTGTGCAATGTCCAAAGTGTAGGAGAAAAGACCCATTATTTCATGTCATTAAGAAAAAGAACCCAAACATTTGACTAATATGTTTGCCAAGCTGGCAAAATTGGCTAAAGTCTTGACATCCTGTCCACCTGGTTAGAAATGAATGTGAAGGTAAACTGGTTGAAATGGTTATGTTCGAGTCTCTCCTGGAAGCTCTTCTCTAGGAAAATGAAGAAGTGAAGTAATCCAAGTATTTGGCCACCCCAATAGAGAAGAAATGGGAGAGAGAGAAGGGAGCTGGAAATGCTCGCTGGAGGAAGGACAATTTTAAAGCACCAATAGAAAGTCTGATTTTTGTTCCCGAAAGGGCTTATTTACAATGGACAATCAAAATATTTAGACATGTAATGGGGAAAAAGGTCACCACCAACTCCAACAAACTACAATTAGTCAGCAAAGTGCCTGCAAGTCTACATTCAGGCATCTGTGTGCAATTATGACAGCATTTACAATGCACTCTGTACCCTCAAAGCCCTTTCCCCAGCACTAACCAATGAGTCCTCAGAACACCCTTGTTGAGAGGTGTGATTGCATCCGTCTTGGAGAGAGGGGGTGGGATGGCTCCTCCTGAAGACATAGGTGCTTGGCAGGCTCTGGTCTGCTAGGGCTCCCCCAGATCTCCAAGGACTTCAGATGTGCTGGCTTCCCCTCAGTGCAGGAGCCCTCCGAATAGGAGGCCACCAGCTATGGCGACCACTCCCCAGGAACTGAAAGACACAGTTCCTCTCTCTCAGGGGTGACGAAAGCTCAACTCTCCTTCAACCATTAGTTTTCAGAGTCTTCTTGCAACATGTGTTGGCTTTGCCCAGCATCAGCCTAGCCAAGCTGTAGCCGGGTTTCGCAGAATTCCCTTCCCTCTGTGGTTCCAGGTTAGGACTGGCCACGGGAGAACTGAGAGCAGGATTTGGGATGTGGAAGTGAAGCAGCCTCCATGGCACTGGGAAGGTGGGCGGGGCTCCCAGCACCTCTGTGCCTGGCCCCAGCTGCTGCTAGTCCAGGACCCACCTTCTACAGGAGAGCAGGGCTGGGTCTGCAGCCCTCGTAGATGCTGCAGGATCTCCTTCAGCTTCCGGATCATGGGCCAGGCAGGCGTGGAGGTAGGCACCTACTTCTGCTGGTCATCCGTACTGATCAGGTCAGAGGTGATGAGTGAACACAGGTTCCTGTTCATCTTCAAGGGCTTCTTGAAGGTGGGCTCCAGTTTCCCTGTGGCTCTCTCCCACCTCACATCCAAGCTTTTCCTCCCTTTGCCAACACTGACCTCTGTGACTTCAGGCTACCGCCAGACACACAGGCAGCACCTTCCTGGACTTCTTCACCAGTTCCCACAGATGTGTAAGGTGCAATCCCTATAGAAAGTCTCCTGTTTACTCAGAGTGGTTTGGCTTCGTTGATCAAACACTAACTGACACAGAGCATTATTTGACTACTATGTGGTCACAGAACCTCCAAACAAAATGGGATCCCAACCAGAAATCTCATCCCCTGGAACTGTGCAAGGCATGAAAGTTGACATCCACAGTCCAGATGGACCCCCTAGGATCCCCCATTTCTTCTCTCTTATAAGTCTGCTTGGCCTCCTTTCCTGTGAGCCAGGACCCACAAGAACCTGTGAATCTGAATCTAACCCAAGAGCACATTTCTAGTCCTCTCCTCTCCCTCCTACTTACTCCGATACCCTGGTGGGGGCAATGGAGAAAAAAAGACTCTGCTCTTACAGGTCAAGTGTTTATTTAAGGAGGAGCTTTCTAAAAGGTGCTTCACCTGTGTAAATTTCAGTTTCAAGTATGAACTATACTTGGGGGTGCAGTGGCTTCACTAACCAGTCTTACATATTTTTTAATAAAGGCCAGACATAGAAGAAAGAGAGAAATGGTTCAGCACAGCTCTCCCAGGGGGCCACTGTCTATCTAAGGTGACTTCAGCTATAGTCCCTCAAACCCACACCATGAGGAGTGTTGGAGGAGTCTGGATGAATGGATGGATGGAGGGATGCTATACCGGTCATTTGCCTTTTTGCTCTCATACCTAGTCCCCCCCCATTTCCCTGTTTCTCTCTATATTCCAGGGACCTACCAAGGCCCCCTTGCCCGTTGCTTCTTGCTTGTTTCAGCAGGAACCGTGGGCAGGAGGTTGGAGGAGTGGAAAAGAGAAGCCAGGTGTTCACCTCCACCCACCCGTACTTGGGGCTGAGTCTCCCCCACCTAGCACACCACCAGCTGGACTTCCCTGAGCACCAGAACCAGATCTGAAGCCCAGGACTCAACAGGTAGCGCAGGACCTTGGGCTCCGGTAATGCGTCTGTTCCTCCAGCCCTAGGGGGGACATGGCTTTCTGCACCTGCTGATCTTGGGGTCGCTTCGCCTTTCCTTGTCGCTCTTGAAACTCTTCTATAAACCTTAGTAACTAATGTCTCATATTAAATTTCTTCTATTAAATTACTCCACATAGGTTTTGTTTTTTTCTTGAGAGACCCAGGCTGATACAGATGCTTTTGACCCTCGGGATTAGAATTTACCAAACTGACTTCCTTCTAGGATTTCTAAGTTCCCTGGAATAGTATCTTTTTAAAAAATTACTTGTGGACAACAATACACAAGGTGTTACAGAAAAAGGACATTTGAATGATAACTCTGCACCCAGCCTTTGTAGTAGGGGTAGGGAAGTAGAATTAATTCAAGTCTTCCTACCAACCTTGCAAGAGTAGATATGTACTAGGGGAGTGTTTCAAGTGAGAGCAATGAATGTCTACTCATAGTAACGGGTTTCAACACTGTCTTACCCAAATTTCCCATCTTTCATATATTTATCAGTATATGAATTGCTAGGCACTGGAGACATATGATAGACAAAAACGCTACTGACCTGAAGGAATTTCCAGACAGTAGTCAGGTGTGATCACATGCAGGACTATTCTAAGATCAGCTCTTGCCATTAGAACAAAGGGACATTAACTGGACCTGATGGTTGGAATCTGTGATACTGGCTTAGAATGACCTGCTCCAATCAAACCAGCCAGATAAATTCATCATAAATTAAAACCTTTGAAGTCACATGCACAGAGGTATGCACAAACATAAGGCAGGGCTCTTGAGCTTCATCCTCACAGCAGTACCCAGTCTCCCCCAGGATCATTCATCTCACTGCCCTGTGTGCTCTGGCCATGTAGCAGTCTAATCCACTAAACCTTTGAGGGTTGCCTTGTCCTCCACGTTTAAAAGATCTTGTCTTTTCCGTCTTTCTTCTTCTCCCAAGCCAGACACTGACCCTGCCACTCTTCAAGTCCCTGTAGATCATGCCTCCACTTCTTCCTTCTCAATCAGCTGTGTGTCTTTCCTCAGCCCCTAGAAGGTTCTGACAAATCAAAGGCCTTCAGTAGGGTCTACTTATTAGATGAATGATTCCATGGATGCATGCATGACCAGTCTGGAGTGGGAAGCAACCACCAATGTGTTAACAAGGAGTTGTCTAGAAAGCAGTGGTTTAGAAATCTGCTTTAAATGTAGTAACACATCCATCCTTAATCGTCACTGGACTTGTATGCCAGAAATAAGACTTACAAGGAATAATGCTGAAATCCCATCCCTGGGCAAAGACCAGGACCAGAGTGTGCAGAGGCAGGCTGGCTGCAATGACCAGACCTGCAAAACTAGTTTCTTCGCAAGATTCAGCCAACTCTAGAAAATCAATTTCTCAGGAGACATGTGAAGCATTCATTTCCCAAAGTCCCCCTGTCCCCGATGAAGTTGGCTCTGTGTGGATCCAATATTTTAAAATCTTCCACTGGCATTTCCAGTTGCAGAAAATGTGGATCACAAAAGAATACAGGCAGACAGCTCCTTCATTTTGCTTTGCCAAAGTGGCCCGCAAACCCAACACCCACAGACAAGTCCCTCTGCAGAGTGTAAGTCAGAGACCACAGGAGATGTCTGTTAGTAGCTGTAAGACTCTCCCTTTTCCTGGACCTCAAACCTTGGTTTCTAGCTCATTAAAGATAGAAAGTAGACTCCCCTGGGGCCCAGACTTGTGCCCAGACTACTAGAAATAATCAGGAAACCACAGGTGACTCAGCTCCTACTTTAGATGCAGAATGGCTTTTCTACCAGCCAGTGCTATTGTTTTGAGGTCCCCAACCATCTGGGTTCCTGACCCCGCTTACCTTTACCTTTAAGACACTTCTGTCCTGTTCTGCCATGACTAATCTACCGGCTGGGCCTCAGGCTTGCCCTTGACCTGTTATAGCATCAGTCTTATCACTGTTGGCCTGCAGACCCCTAGTCTCAATTCTTGTCCCATCTCTGCATGTTCAGCCCTGACAGGAGCCACCAACCCAACCTGCAAGTAGCTCTCCCCCAGAAGAAAAACAAAACAAAACATAAACCAATAAAAACCCTGGATGAAGATTAGCTATCAGATCTGCAGTGACTTGAGCCTGATGCAGAATTAACATGAATGCCTTGTGCCATAAATGAAAGCACAGCACCAAAGGTGAGCTGAAGGGTGGCCTCCACAGTCCCCCCAACTTGCTGAGAGGGTGGCAAAGGCATGCCCTCTCTCTGCCTTCTAGGCAGGAAGTCTTATATGGCACTTGCATTCCATCTAAAAGACAAAAGAGGGGGTGGATTTCTCTGAACCCTCGCCAGGTCTCATTGAGGTGGGTGTTCGATCTTTTGAAACCGTCAGAATGAGTATGCTTCTGATTATGAGGCTCCCAAGACTCCAAGCCAGTTTTTTTTTTTCAAGCACATACATTTTCTTTCTGGACCTGAGCCACATTGCTCTGGCTATGTTAATCCCCTCTAGTAGTCACAGTGCTTCCCAGGGCATCCAGGGAGTTGCTTGTTTTAGGGAAATCCTGTTAGTTTGAACTCTGTTCAAGAATGTGCCCAGTGTGCTTCAGGCCAGGAGCAAAGTGAACATGGCCTGGAGAATTAAAAGCAGTTGGGTAGCTGGGGGCAGAGACAGAGATAATGGTATGTGCATCTGAGGGGTCAGTTAGCTCAGCTTCACAGCATTCTGACCTATGGTCTTGGAGATGAACTAACTACTGGAAGTTTCTCAGGATGACCCAGTTATTTAAAGGGTCAATTGTACTGATGTGGTGTGAGCAGCCGTGAAGTGGGCTGTACTCCACCTCTCATTCTAAAACTCCCCTCTCCCACTGGGTTCTCTGGGCCCTGTCTGTGTCTGAGAGCCCGAGGAATTCTCAGCACAATGTCTTTACTGATAGGAAATGTCTATGCCCTTTCCCTGACTTTTACCTCTTATTTTCTGTCCCATTGAAATTTGCCTGTCCTGTGTCTCTACACTGATAATAGGAGATTATCATTAATCCCTGTTACTGAGTTTTCCCGGGAACCCACCATCTCCTACATGACGGGAATTTAAAAGCACCAGCTGTTTGCTTCTCTCATCCCAAGAACTCTCCACCTCTGAGTCAAGGCCGCTTAGAGGTTCACCATGATGTACATTAAAAAGCAAATTGAAGAGGCAGTAGATGCAGTGGGGGAGACATTGCCACAAAGAATCAGAACTTCTAGTTCCCTCCTGGCTCTGCCATTAGCTAGTTACGTGATCCTAGGCAGTCACTTCACCTCTCTGGCCCGTTATGTGCCAACAGTCCATGAAGATCCCAGGGAATAGTGGCAGTTTACTGATTCCATCAAGCCGCACAGTCCCGCCTGGAGTGGGCGCTGTCTAAATATTTGATGAACAGGTGTGCTCCTATCATTGACTTGCCTGCAAGAGAGTTAAGACCCTAGGATCGCTTATATTTCTATGTTCATCAGATTCTTTCCCATTATTGGGCTTTATTCAGCCGGGGAAGGGAGAAGGAGAAAATAAGGGAAAAGAGGGACATAGAAAAAATGAGACAGAACATAAAACACGCCACCACGAAAAGAGAAAGAAAGCAGAAAGGGAAAGCTAAGGTCACAGGGCTGAGGAGTAATGAACCTCCTTCACAGCTCTGCTCGACCGTTCTTGTCGTAAGCCAGCTAGGATGCAGCACAGGGCATGTGGCCCAGTGGTCAACCAAGCTGACAGAGAATGGCCTGAATTTGAACCTAGACTCTACCTCTTCATTTTAGAGAAGTTATTTAGCCTTTCTATTCCTTGCCTTCCTCCATAAAAGGAGGGTAGCATTAGTACCTACCTACCTCAACAGGTGGTTTTGAAGACTACGAGAAATAATGCATGTTAAGCTCTGCCCTGATACACATGTTACACCTTCCTTGCTGGAGGCTCACTGCATGTAGACCATTGTTAGTAGTCAGGAAGAACATGCTTGACCTGAACTCCAGGCAGGCTTCTGGAAGAGGAAGTATTCTTTAAATAGGACAAAGGCAGTGAGGGTTGCAAGAACTCTTTGGTCGCACCATGTAAAATGGGAAAATGAGCTCTGCGCAACGAACTACATTCAGGACATGCGTGAGACCTGCTTCTACACCACCAGTAATCCACAGATGCCAAGCTACCAGTGCTCGGAATGCATCCCCTGCTAAATATCAGGCCAGACATATCACAGCATGAGGCTCCTCCCGAATGTGAACTACGATTCCTATGCTGCATTCTGAAATGGGATGGTTTGTGACCAATGAGTTATTCTTAGCTATGAATGAGTAGATAGACCAGAGCTCTTCATAAGTTAAATAGTCAGCTAGAGAAATAGTCAGGTGCAGCCTGGAGATACCACCCTGCTCAGAGGGAATGAGGATGGGATGTTTTCTTCTCAATACAATTTGTAGTTTTATCTATGATAATGGTGTAGGCTCACAACTTAGTGAGCTACTAGGGCAGAAACAAGTTTATGTGAGATAAAGATTATCTAACAGAGGTTGTTTTGAAAAATTCCATAGAATTGTTTCCTGAAGAACTAATTATATAAAACCCAAAGTCTTTGCGATGGCTTCAATGTTCTATATGACTGAGCCCTTCTCTGACCTCCTCTCCCCTGGCTCATCCCCAGTCACCATCAGGCTCACTCCCTTTTGCACTCACTGTTTCCCCTTTTTGGAAAGTTGTCTTCAGGTGTCTGCATGGCTCGCTCCCTCACTTCACTGAGGTCCCAGCCCAGGGTAACCTCACCTGTGGCCACCCTGCCCACGCTGCCACAAGAGCACTCCAGCATCTTTCCTCCCTAATCTGCTCTAGTTTTCCTCACAGCACTTAGCGTCACCTTACATGCTTATAGGAGACAACTTTTCTAGATTTTTTATGCTCATCATAGTATTCACAGACATACAGTAGACACTCAATAACTATTTCTTGAATACATGTATGAATGAACTTGTTGACTGTGTGAGTGAATGAATGGAGATGCAATAAGGTGGCAGAACCACTAAATGACTCTCTTAAAGAAACCTGTATGATCACCATCCTATGCATCTTTTTTTATAACAGAGAGCATAAAATAAAAAATTGGGCCACAACTGTAATTCATTTGTATTCTTAGTTAGTCCTAGAAACCCTGAATTCCTTTGTCAACTCACTGTGCAGAAAGGAACCTTGGATCCCAATGAGGAGAGTAGGATCCAGTCCTGACTACATCACTTCCCGGTACATGATCTTGGACAAGACATAGGACATCCCTGTGAATTTGTAAATACAGCTAGAGGCAACATCTTCGGAGGGTGGGAGGTGGTGAGAAGTGAGTGAGGGGCTATAGGCAAAAGTACTGGGTATTGCAAAGTGCCATGTAAATGGAGGTGGTGGGTGCTAATGTTAATATGTTATAAAACAAAGAAGTTTTGCCCAGCAGAGTAAATGGTAGACAGTAGACAATGTATGTTGGTTTCCTGCTGTGTGCCTTTCTCCCTCCCTTCCTTCCTTCATCTGCCTTCTATTTTCTCTTCGTCCTTTTAAAAAAATAACAAGTTTGTAAGGTATAGAAAAAGGAGCACAGGCTCTGGAGCCTCAGCTCAAATCCTGCCACTACTCATTAGGTGAGCTTAGGCTACTCATGCCGCCTCCCTCGGTTTTCACATCCACAAAATGGGGTTAATGCCACTTACTATGTAGGGTTCTTGTGAAAAGCAAAAGGAATAATACAGTCCATTTCATATGGTTTGTTTGTATTGTGTACTCATTTATCTTGCAGATGCATCTTTCTATCTTTCTATCTTTGGGGTGAAAAGAAAATGAGAGGATGAGAGTAATGGCAAAAAAATAACTATTTAAATCATGCTGGTTGTTAAGCCTAATGGTTTTCTCTAAAGCCATTTATCACAGAGAGCATATGAGACAAAGGATATGAATCTACTCCTTTTTCTGTGGCCTCTGGCCTGAGGTGCTTCTGCTAAGTATATGTTCTGAGTGCAAGTCTAATATTTAAAGATATATTTTTTAATAGAACATGATCCCCAAACATAAGCCCACTTCTTCATCTGGTGGCTAACCAAAAAACAGCAATATGATCCAACATAAAGGGAAAATCACCTGAATGTGTGCCAATCTCTAACTGAGGCCTTTCTTTGAGATTTTCACCAATAATAAGCATACATGGTGTACACCTTGTACCTGACCTCAGAGTGTGGACCCAGGTAAGATGTGACTCCGATGTACTGACTAGTCATTATCCTCCCACACAGGTAACACTGGGCTTTCCTCTCTTTTCCCCACTGAACCGACCCTCACTGAGCTCCCACAGGCGCCAAAGGCTACTGGCTTACTGGTATTCTGACAACACTATAGTTCTGGAGCAATTACCCTGCTTATATGGTGTCTTCATGACATAATTTTAATGCAAAGTTGCAAAGAGGCCATCAAAAGGCATAATGATTCCTCAAGACTAGAGAAATATAAAAAGCACTAAAAATTCATGACATTCATTTAATACCAAGTTACTGGTCCTTGCTCTCCACAGTCCCTTAGAAAAGCTGTCCGTATTGATAGAACACTGCTTTTCCTACAGCAACTCCCACTTCAAAAGTGATTTTTAAATTGCAGCAGAACTTATTGTTAAACAACCATATTTACATCCCATAGCTTTTTGGAGGGTTCTGAGGCAGATAAGCAGCTCTCCTGAAGACATAACATAGTAAAAACCTCGTCATACCACTGAAAAAAGAAAACCTGAAATGTATTCTACCAGCCTTAAAATGGGAATCTCCCAGAAAGAAAAAAATGTCTCTGGCTTCTTTAAATATCTCCCTATATTTAATTTCACTAAAAACCACACCTCTGGCCCCACCATTCCTGTGCCTTTTTATTACCTCCAGCAATTTACATTGCATCTTTTTTGAACACTGAATTCCCGGACAGAGTTGAGTGAGGTGCGGCAAATTAGTGAATCATAAAAATTAGAACTGGAAAAGGCCTCTAGGGTCATAGGGTTACCCTCTGTCAATTTTAGATGATTCTCTGTGGTTTATTCCTGCGTGCTTTGTTCAAACTGGTCGGAAGTCAACAGGACATCTCACAGGGAGGGGAAAAAACAGGAGCTACAAAGCTGTCCCTTGCCATCCATGTCCCCAGCTCGCCCAGCCCAGGAGAGAGAAGGAGGGATGGTCGCGGGATATGAGGGCTGGAAGGGACTTCAGAGGCTATCTGGTCCAACGTCAGATTTCATGAATAAGGAAAATGAGGTTCAGGGAGTTGAATGCAAAAGCCCACATGGATTGCGTGAGACCCACAATGAGGAAGGCAGAGCTGGGCACACCCAAGACGCTCGACACGTACTGGCTCTATTTCCATCATCAGATCATCTTCTGCCTCGCATGACAGCTTTTTGTGTGCACACATCAAACTGTGCCTTTTGAACTCCTTGGCAATGGAGCCTCTATTTTATTTATTTCTATATCCCCACAGGACCTAGATGAGGATGAGGATGGCTCTGTAAGTACTGGTCATGTTGAATTAAGTTACTACAAAAATGGTCTTTCTTCCTTATACAAATCTCACTAGCTTTTACCCATGTGTCCCTGCCCCCATCTTCAAGACCTAGGAACTATGGGCGTACATTACAAGAAGGTGTGTTGAGGGTCATCGTGAGCAGAGCTTTCTATGCACTAGACCTGAAATGGACTGGGCTGTCACAGGACGTGTGTCAGGCAAAGCTGGAAACTGGGCAGAGACATAAAGTAGGAGACTCAGGCATCAGATTTAGGTTTAGAGTATTGACCTCTGAAGTCCCATCCCACCTTCAAGCTTTTAGACTCTATGATATAAAAGAGCTTTATTTGAAAATGCACATAAGGTTTCAACTAGTTGAATCCCTTAAAAGTCAAAGCCCTCTCAAGACATATCCCCATAGTCTCTGACCCTTATAAATCAAAGACCTCGAAATATGGCTCCAACTGTGGGCATAGGGAAAGAGCTGTCCCCAAAGTTTTCTCCCAAATGTACCTCTTGATCTAGCTCAGAGACTTCAAAAGTTATCCCCTAATACATGTTTTAAAACCTCATTTAACATAATCTAAAGTGGAATTAGCTCCGTGAGTTGGTTTGGCAGAGAGGTGAAATCACATCAAATCCATATTCATTACAGACATCCCATATGTCATCTATGAGGATGAATGAGGGCTCTCATGTGGGAGGAAGGGTACTTCAACAGAAAAACTCCAGGGTTTACAGAAACCTGTCTGCTGCCTTCCTGTTTCACCTCCTTTTAATTGATTCATCCCCAAATGCTGGGTAGTCAGGGAGACTCATCCATTCCAGCTGAAACCCTTTCATGCTTAATACCTCTCGTAGCATCAGCCAGTTATGCCTAAATAGGTCTTGGAAAACATTTATAAATTTTTATGTGCTGTTTTTAAAATTAACTTACTTAAATTTTTTTAATTTATTAAAATTTTAAAAATGTATTTATTTAAAACTGGGAGTAACGTCATAGAAAACTTAGAAAATGTAAGTAAGCAAAAGAAAAACTCCCACCTCCTGGCAAGAATTGCTATGATTATCTAGTACGTAAGCTTTAAAGCCTTCTTTCTCCCTCTTGGTCCTCTAGAGCCATGGGAAAGAGAGTAGTTAGAGAATAACTTTATTACCCAGACTCCACTGATTAGTCAGCTGTAACTTCTAGGTCTTAACTTCATTCCTGAACACATAGAAAGAGCAAACTTAGAGAAATTATACAGATTGTTTCAAACTAAACATTCTTCCCAGACCTGGGAGTGGGAGAGACAAAAGGCAGAAAAGAATGGCCTTTTGACCTAAATTATTCAACTTCCAATCGTTATAGTCATAGCTACCATTTAATGAACAATTTACAATGTGCCAGGCATCCTTCATCTCATTAAGTTGACATCTTCTAGAACTTCCCTAAGGGTGTGTTGGTAAAGTTTTATCAACTGGCAAATTTAAGGATAAAGCCCTGACTTGAAGCATTAGCCA
This sequence comes from Manis javanica, assembly GCF_040802235.1. NCBI lineage: Eukaryota > Metazoa > Chordata > Mammalia > Pholidota > Manidae > Manis > Manis javanica. Next base: position 43,526,914 of record NC_133171.1, read on the forward strand.
TTTTCTGTGGTATAAATACTCCTACCAATTTCAAGCTATGACTCAGAGTTGGAAGAAGATGCCCAGGAGCCCAGCATCATAAAGTGTTTCTACCATTCAAATGCAACATCACAAGAACCTCAAGAACAAGGATAATAGTGACACACAGTAACACAGGAAGTGCTGAGCTTTGTGTATTTATTACTTATGCTTTTAATATAATTCTTAATAGGAAGTCTTTATACTTAATTTTTATTAATAGCTGTTTAACAACTGGGTTGCAAAATTCCTGAAAATTAATCAATTGGTTCTCATGAGCCAGCATGAACCAGCTCCCATGCATCATGGAGCCTTCCTCACCGACCCTTCTTCATCTTGCTGTGTAAACAGAACCTGACTCATGAGCTTTTGTTTGACCTGGATTTAGATTTTGTTTTTGTATCTTCCATCTTCAAGATATTCTTCACCTCTTCCTCCTTTGTTCTTGGCCTCCAGCAACAAGAGAGGCTGGGATGGGGAAGCAAAGCCAGTCTCCAGAAGGAAGGGCTTTTCCACTGAACAAAGATTTTAAGAAAGGGAAAGCATGAAAGCAAGAAACGTGATGCATGTTCAAAAGCCTGCTGCCCAACATGGTCACCAGCCACATGTGGCTACTGAGCACTTGAAATGTGGGTAGTTTGGACTGAGATATTATGTAACTGTAAAATAAATGCCAGATTTTGAAGACTTAGTTAAAAAATAAACATGTATACATAATATCAATAATTTCATATTGACTGTAGTTAAATGATAATGTTTTATATATGTTAAGTTAAATAAGATATATTCTAAAATTAATTTCATCATCTGTTTCTTTTTATTTTTTAAAATACACCAACTAGAAAATCTTAAATTACATATGTGGCTTGCATTGTCTTTCTTTTGGACACCACTGCTCTAGAAAATTACCAGAAATGAAGGATAACCTTTGCTGGAGATGGCATTTTTGGATTATTTAGTCCCACATTTCTCAGCTAGAGGCATAAACTCTGAAATCTGCTGGCTTGGTGGGAAGGTTGATTCCCTTAGAATCTTTCAGGGAGTCAAGCTGACCCTGGCTTCATTTCTACTATTAGGTGCAGTGTGAACAAGAGCCAGCACGTGCTAGTGCCACACCAACAGCACACTGCTGTGCCTGCATGCCATCTGACTTCCTTATTGCATTACTGTCCCTGAGCCCACCAATATTCAAGTGGGTCTAATGAGAAACCCCTGAAAACAGCTGGAGTCAAGTTATATCCCCAAACAGTTATTAAACACTTGCCATGTGCTAGTCCTGAACTGGGGCTATGACAGTGCAGTTCAGGAGTACAAAAGAAATAGATGCACGGGTATATGGCCAATTGATTTCTGGTAGATGTGCAAAGGCATTTCAGGGGAGAAAGGAAATTCTTTTAACAAATGTTACTGGAATAATTCAGTAAATCATATGCCAAAAAGGGAAGTTTTCTTACCTACAAAAGTTAACTCAAAATGGATCATAGATCTAAAACCTAAAACCATGAACTTTTGAAGAAAACGTGGGAGTATATATTTGAAACCTTGGGTTAACCAAAGATTTCTTAGATATGACACAAAAAGTACATCCATAAACAAAACTACATATACATTGGACTTTAAGATTAAGAACATCTACTCTCAAATGACATCATTAAGAATAGAAAAGACAAGGCACAGACTGGAAGAAAATATTTGTGAATCATCTGTCTGATAAAACACTTATATCTAGTATGTGTAAAGAACTCTCAAAACTCAGCAGTAACAAAGCAAACAACCCAACACAAAATTGGGCAAATGATTTGCACAGGCACTTCAGCAAAAGAAGATACACAGATGATAAGGTGCTCAACCTCACTACTTATTAGGAAATGCAAACTGAAACCTCAATGAGACACCAATAGCCATTATACACCTATTAGAATGTCTAAAATAAAAGGACTTACCAAACAAGTTTTGGTAAGAATATGGAACACCTGGAACTCTCATACAATGCTGATAGGAAGGTAAAATGATACAAGCACTTTGGAAAACCATTTGGCACTTTCTTAGAAAGTTAAACATACACCTATTGTATAACCCACCCCACTCCTAGGTATTTACCCAAGAAAAATGAAAGCATATGTCTGTACAAAGACATGACATTACTTGAAGGTTTACTCGTAATAGCCCAAACCTGGAAACAGCCTAAATGTTCATCAATCAATGAATAAATAGATGTCTGATATCCATTCAATGGAATACTACTTAGCAATAAAAAGCAACTAACTACATATATATATATATATTGCATATTAAGCTGTATATATTTTGCAACAATGTGCTTGAATACCTGATCAATTACACTGAATGCAAAAAGCCCATAAAAAAATAAGAGTACATATTATCTGATTCCACTTATGTAAAATTCTAGAAAATGCAAACTAATCCGTCATGACCAAAAGCCAATCAGTGTTTGCTTGGGGATAAAGATGATGGGAAGGGCCAGAAGGAAGGAGTGATAAAGGGCCACAAAGAAACCTTTCGGGGTCATGGATAAACTTCTTAGCTCAACTATGGTGATGGTTTCATAGATGTATACATATGTTAAAACTTATCAAATTTTACACATTAAATACAGCTTATTGTCAATTTTACCAAAGAAAGGGGAGGGGAAAAGAAAGGAGAAGAGGAAGAAAAAGAGGAGGAGGAAGGAGGCACAAGACATGGACCCTGCCCTTGGGAAGCTTGCAACAGGAATTGCATAATCAACATTCTCTTGGCTTTCCCTGTAAACTGACGAATGGAGGGGTAGCTCCAAGTCCCCAGGGAACAGGAGCTTAAGGATGACATTAATGGATGAAAATGGTGTGGGGTACTCTGAGAAATGTATCTTAAAGCTGAGTTTGTGGAGAAAACTGTTGGGGTTTTTTATAATTTGGGTGCTTTGTGGGTGCTTATGGAGTTTATAGTGGGGAATTTAATGCCCGCTTGTGCCTCCAGTCTCTGCTGCCACGGTTACCTCCCAGCTAAGCATCCTAACAAGTAAACAGATCTGGTCCCATGCGGCTCACACCCAGGGCCAGCCCCCAGGAGCCTGCCCACCTCTCTCTAGCACCTTCTCGTGCCCTGTCCCAGCTGCACTGCCTCCGGCTACCTTGTCCGAGTGCCCAGTGCAGGGCTCTGTTCTCAGCTACTCTCACTGAGGAATTAGTGCGTGGGAAATGCTTGCTATTTCTCTCAACATTTTTACAGATTTGTAGAATACAAGATTCAAATGGGTTCATTTCCAGAGGGGACATTTCAGACTCTATTAAGACTTGTGGGATCTGTCCACCACTTGGGCAATCACTTACAATCACCTATCATCTTTTGCAGTCATAAGTCAGGAGACCTTTGCTCTCTAGTTATTAGCCTGCTGGTAGAGGGAAGCTGAGCTGATCTCTTACCTCCCTTCAAATGGCACAGTCAGGAAAGAGAAAGCCCTGAAGCCTTCGCTGCCCCCTGGAAACCCAGTCATGCTGACCACCACAGAATTTCCCCCTGAGACAGTGACTTCCAGGCTGAGAAATGGGGAACAAACCCAGTGCCTTACGAAGGACACATTCCAGTGAAACTGTGCCTGCCAAAGGTGGCTAGGAATCTCCCCAGAACTGAATCCTTTTTCTCTCTTGGTAATAATGACTGGGCCAGGTTAGCTCTAGAGGGGGCTAGAGGATAGCCGTGACCTTGACCCAAACCCCCTGCACTGTGAGATCACACAGGTTACCCTGCAAGCCAGTTCCTCTGGCATCTGACTCAACCAGGGCTGGCTGAGCCCCAAGTCAGACACAGAACAACAGTGTTGTTTCTGGAGTTGTTTTTACTCTTCTTTAATTCTTTGGAAAACTTAACACAGGATCAGGAAATCTCAGTTAGAGGAACAGTAGGACTATTCTAGCCCCACTGCCTTACTGACACATAAATATCCGCGGCACCAGCCTTGAGAGGTGGCTGTCTAGTGCTCGCCTGAATGCTTCCAACGACAGTTTCGTTTTAAAACAAGCTCTAATTGTTAGAAAGTTCTTCCTTATATGTGCAGCTGTGAAAAGAATGAAGAAGTTATCTGGACTGATGTGGAAAAATCTCCAAGATGTTACTATAAAGTGAAAAAAAAAAAACAGGTACTCAACAACATAGGATATACTAACTTCGGGATTTAAAAAATGAGAAAAATAAGAATTGATATTCACATCTGCTTTACATGTGCAATAAGAAACTCTGAAGGAGTGCATGGGAAACTTTTTGAAATAATGGTTATTTAGAGGAGAAAGGGGAGAATGCAGCAGAAAGTAAAGAGCGGTAACATGTATGTGAAATTTACTGCATGCCAAGAACTATTCAAAGAGCATGTATGAGCTCATTTAACCCTCACAATAATTCTACATTATTGTTCCTATTTTTCAGATGAGGAAGCTTAGGCCCAGAGAGGTTAGGGAACTTGCCAAGGTCACCCAGCTGTTAAGCAGCAGGCCTAGGATACAAACCCAGGCAGCATGGTTTCAGAGACTGTGCTCGAAGGGACACTGACCCAACCAGGGCACACGGGGGGCAAGGGAGGCTTTTTTCTGTGTCCTTAAAATATATATATATACTTGTTGTTAGTTTGGTTGGTGATTTATTTATTTTACTTGGTTGGGTGGTTGACTGGCTGGTTAGTTTTGAACCACGTGAATGTGTTATACATGGGAATGAATTTTCTCTGGTTGCTGTAAGAAGGCAATGTTAGAAGCTGGGGGCAGGCAGTTTGGAAAAAAAAGAACTGAAACTTCTTCTGTAAGCTGAGCAAAAACCCTGCTTTCCTGAAGCTTGTTTTTCTGTTCTGTTGCAGATTGGTTCTCCAGACAACTACCAGGTCCTGCTAAGCGGCTCCTTTCCCAGGAATGAAAAAGGACATTCTTATACTCTTTCCACTCATCCCTAGATATCCTGGGCTTCCACATCCTTTACCATGATGGCTAATCTTCCCCAAATATACTCCAGAATATCACTGTCCTCTTAAGCATGAGGCTCCAAACAGAACCCAGTTCCTGAGCACTGATCCGGGCAATATGATTATCACCTCCCTTGTTTTGAGAACTCTATCTCTACTAGCCCAGCCTATGTTTACACTTGCATTTTGGAATCCTACTTTCTCCATTGATGTTAACTAAACCATTCAATATTTATTCCCATGTGCACCTGCTTGCCCAGCTATTCCCCACTTCTGACTGATACAGTTATTTTCTGAGCCCATGTCTGGGATGTTCCCATTGAACTTTTTCTTGTTGGTTTGTATGACCCATTGGTCCAGCCTGTGAAAGTTAAATTCTACCTCAAAATAGTCAAGATACCTCCCAGCATCATGTTAGACAGGCTTCCATTTGGCAGATAAGGAAACTTACTCCCAGAGAGGGATCTTACACCCCAACATCTCACAGATTGTTGGCATCAAGGAGAGCAATGAATCAAGGGCTCTTAACCCCCATCAGTATCCATTCCAGGAAGCCCTGGTGTCCTAGCCCAGTGCCTCCCAGAACAACTGCACCCTGCAGGCCTTGTGTACACCCCAGGCAGGGTGCTGCCTCCCCAGGTCCAGCCCCAGTACCTGCATTAAGAACAGGGACAGAGGGCACCAAAACTGTCCCGTGGGAGTGTTACAGTTGAGACAAGAAGGCCGTCATGTGCATGGCACATGTTCAATGCTGGCTGGTGAGTAAAGTGGCTTAAAACATCATGTTCTAGATTAGCTGCCTGGGGTGTTCTGAAGCTTGTGCCGAAATCAGAGATGCCGTGGGGATGACATCTTCCTTATCTGTGAAGTGATGTGATGTGGAGTTATTCAACAAGCAATCCCCAGAGACCACAAACCAGGGAACCGATCCAGGAATTCCACCCTCGTCCACCCGCTCGCCTGCCAGATGTGCAGGTTGAAGTGTGTTTCAATGCTCCATGTGTCTTCTCTCCAAGAAACGAGGATCAGGCAGCTATTTCAAAGATGAGTCAAAAACGGGTGGCAGGGGTAAGGGGATGCCTACATAATCCTTATGCTGGCAACGTGTCTCATTTGGCGAAGTGGGCAGAAAAAGTGAAATGGGAAATTCCCCAGGATAAATTAATCTGTGGTCATGAGGATCCCAGAAAACATGGCAGAGGAGACAAAAACCACGACTAGGTTGATCCATGTGCCCCAGGACCACTGTCTGCGGGAAAAGTCAGGAAAGCATAGTAAGAATGAGTGAATCCTCAGAACCTGAAAACAACGTTGACCGAGGTGATGCCAGTCAGACTCGAAGGCCAGCACTCTGTCAAGGTCATGGGTGGAGGTGTGGGGCATACCTTGATATCTAGAATTAAGCCTCAGATGCCATCAGGAACTTCAGCTCTACTAATGGGGTAGAGCTTATAAATGAAAGCTTACTAATGTAGACCCAAAGATTGTGGTCTGCAGTACTGACCTGGCTTCCTGGAGGGGCTTTTGGATATTATGTAACCAACCTGTACCTCCATTTCCCCATTTTGGTGGTGACTGCTGGGAAGGTAAGAGGCAGAAGAAGAGAGATGATTAATAACCACCCTGCCTGCCTAACTGATGTCCTATAAATACAGAGACGATAACATCAGGAAATTCCTCTGAACTGCTTCAAGAATGACAGAGAATTAATAGACAGGAAATTCTGTTATTGCTATTATAGTAAAATGCATAAAATTGCCTATGGGGGTATGTTTTCCAAAATCCTGAAACACAGTTTTTTCTCAACTATGCAACAGTCTTCACCTTGTCAAAACAGAATGAAACAGAAAGTCCCCAGGACTCCATCACGGGAAATTAAATCCCTGGAAAAGTAGAAAGGCCTCTGAAATATGCCCTTGTGACCTCAAACCAGGAGCAGGCTAGTGCGGGAAGATATCTCAAGTATGTTTAGCTGTGAACTGGGTGCAGCTGGCATCCCTTAACGGATAAAACTGGTTCCAAGAATGAGTCAGACTGATTATACCCTTGGGACATCATTCATAAATATCATCTGTCCCCAAAGACTTCCAAAACACAGGAGTCATGGCAAAACACACACACTATATACATGTAAGCAAGGTTCCTAACAATCGGGCCATTGTTCACAGCAGAAAAACCAGGCACACCCTTTATCTAAGATAAAAAGAAAATGCAAAAAGCAATCAAATGAAATCTATCTTGCTTAACCTGAAAAACGACAGCTGGATTAGAATCTTGTCTATGATCCATTTTCAGGGAGCCACCTTTCCGGGAGCACTTTAGCGAGCAGAACACCTTCTCAAGACAGCTGTCCCCTAAATGAGGAAGTGCACCCCGCCACCATACCTGGGTCCCCTTTTGTGGCTGTCCTCCCAACCAGCTCTATCCCCATTCAAGGCTCCAACAGCTGGTTAACTGAAATTCCTTCTTGCCTATAAAATACATTCTCAGAAAAATAGCTCTCTTTTTTAACAGGGAATAAAACTTAAGAAATGTTCATTTAAGGCATTTTGGGTGCCTGCAAGTGCCCGGAGAGGGGGTGAGGTGAGGTGAAGGGGATTTGTATAATGTTCTGTCCAGCTCCTCAAGGAAGGAACTGTGGTTCGTCATTCAGGGATTCCTTCCCACCTTCCCCTCCTTGTATAGAGGAGAAGGTCTCTAAAGGACTAGCCTATGAAATGGGCTCTTGGTCCCACTGTGACATCTTAGCTAAAACAAAACTGCCCCCAGGATGCCTTTCTACAGAACAACCTGGGAAGAGTCAGCAGGCCACACAGTGTAACACCAGGCACAACATGTAGTCATCCTGCTGAGCCGGCGGCAGTGAGGTAGAGGCTGAGGGGTTTCAGACTCTGTCCCCAGCCCCTAGGTGTTCTCCGTGGGGCTCAGGACCTTCTAGTGGCCCCACAGAGGGACGCACAGAGAACTAGGCTCTGCAGCCCCTCCCCACTGCTCCTCTCTCCACTGCATTTCAGGAATTAGGAACTGACTGGAGCCCTACCCCCTCATATGTAACCAATGTGGCCATGACCCCTATACCCACACCCTGCTAAAGTACCCATCTTAAAAGAGAAACGATGTCCCTGACACCTGCCCTTTAGAAGGTGAGACAACTTCCCACTGGGCACCCACTGGAAGTTGTCACCCCGAGTGGCAAGAATTCTAGTATTCATTCTCCATGTTCAAAGTGTGGAAAAAAGAGGGGGTGGGCAAGGTGAGAGGGAGAAGGAAAGGGAGAGGGGGGAGATAGTGAAAGAAAGGAAGGAGGGGAGAGAGACAGAGGCAGAGAAACAGATGGAAGAGGGGGGATAGGGAGAGAGGGAGGGAAGGAGATTCTCAGAGACCACCAGGGCCGGAGGACAGCTCCTCAGATGAAGCCAGGCCAAGCCATTAGATTTCTTTTTAATTTTTTCAAGGATTATAGATTCATTCATTTTTGTATTTATTCTGAGTCAGTTTTGGAAATATAAAAGGAAACTGTCCACCTAAATTTTCATATTTATGGCATACAATTATTCAAGATAATCATATATTTATAGCTATGTCCCTCTTTTCATGGTTTGTTCATGCCTTCTGTTCTTTCTTGCCACAGACTTGTCTTTTCAAAGGACAAGCTTTTGACTTTCTCAGTACTCCCTTGAATCTTTGTTTCTCTACTCATACTATTATTTTTCCCTTCCTTTCACTTTCTTTACCTATACTCTTGTATTTCTCCTAACTTCCTATCTGGATACTCTTTTCTAGTTGTGATGCCCACTCTCACCCAGATGATCACATGACCACATTAAGCCTCCCTTGGATCCAATTCACATAAAAGAATATGGGACAGGAAGCACAGTGTGCCAACAGGCCAGTGTCAGACACGCCTCCTCTGTGGGGGCCCTCTTGGTGTTCCAAGAACGAGTTTCTCCTTTTTAATTGAGGACATTGAGAACAGAAGGGGAAGGAGCTTGAGAAGATCGCTGGCAAGTCAGTGGTGGAGTTGGACCGAGACCCTAGCTCTTCTGTCTTCCTTGCTGTTTTTTTTTTTATTAGGAGTATAGTCTTTTTATTTCTCTTTGGTTTGTTATTCCTTGCTGCTTTAATTGGAAAATGAAGTTGCAAGTAGTTAAGTATTAACTCTACCTCCATAGTTACATTATCTTTGACTCTACTTTAGTTTCTTAATATAGCAACTGGAAATTTGACCACTTTTTCTGACCATCTTTGTTCCCAATCTTTAGAAGAAGAAAGCCGCCTGTATTTTAGTTGTGTGAATGGAGGGTATTGTTGTTGATCATCATTACAGACCGTCCTTGCTCATGATGGAGTCTGATTGAGATCAAGGTATCTACGTTTGCCTGATCTGTGATCTCAGGATTTATCACCCAGAATGAGCCTGAAGGTTAGTTTCTCACTGATAAGTGACTTTTAGTTCTTCAAATCATGTCAGTGGATACAGCAGATCTTCATAGGATTTAATGGACAAGAGAAGAAACTTTGCTAGGGTTTTGATACCTTCATTTTTGGAAGAGCCAGAGGAAGTGAACTCACCTTTTTGAGGGGTCAACTCTACCCCAAATACTGTCGGAGGCATATTCCATAGTATATATCATTGTGGAAAGATTTTTAGTTACCAATTTAATTTTGTTACTTGCTAAAGATTTATTCCGATTTTCTATTTCTTCTTTAATTGGTTTTGGTATTGTTCCTGAGAATTTAGCCATTTCATCAAAGTTGTCTAATTTATTGGCATAAATTGTTCATAGTATCCCCCCTAATCTTTTTACTTTCTGTAAGGTTATTACTAATTTTGGTAAAGTGTGTCTTCTCTGCCTTCATTCCTTGATCAGTCTGGCTATAGGTTTGTTGATTTTATTTGTCTTTTCAAAGAACCAATTTTTTAATTTATTAAATTTCTCTATTGCTTTTCTGTTTTCTATTTCATTTCTTTCTACTCTAATCCTTATCATTTCATTTATTTTTCTTATTGTGAACTTAGTTTGCTCTTCATTTTCTAGTTTCATAAGGTATAAGCTAAGGTTAATAACTTGAGATCTTCTTTTCAAATACAGACTCTGAATGTTATACATTTCCCTCTAGAAGCACTTATGAAATAGTGGAGTAAGGACTTCTGAAAATAAACTTCATAAAAGTAATAAGAACACTGGCAAAAATGTCAAAATCAACTTTTTTTTTCAGAACTCCTAATAATACAGGGAGCATTTATGACTTTAAGCATCAGTTTTCCCATTTCTTCAAGAAAGACCAGAATTTTGATTCGGATTACACTGAATCCATAGATTAGTTTGGGGAATGTTACCATCTTAACAATATTAAGTTTTCCAGTCCATGAACATGGAGTATCTTGCCATCTATTTGGGTCTTCTTTAGTTTCCTTCAGTAATGTTTTGTAGTTTTCAGTATATAATCTTGCATTTCCTTGGTTTATTGCTAAGTACTCACTTCTTTTTAATTCTATAGTAAATGGGACCATTTTCTTAATTTCATTTCAGATTGTTCATAGCTAGTATATAGAAATACAGTTGATTATTGTATATTGATAATGTATCCTGCAAACTTGCTGGACTAGTTTATTAACTCTACCAGGTTTTCTGTGGATTCCTTAGGATTTTCTATATATAAGAGCATGGAATCTGCAAAGAGATGGTTTTGTTTCTTCCTTTCCAACTTGGTTGCCTTTTATTTCTTTTTCTTGTCTAATTTTCCTGGCTAGAACTTCCATTACAATATTCAAAATAAGCAGTGAGAACAGGCATCTTTGTCTTGTTCATGAATTTAAGGGTAAAGCTTTCATTCTTTCACCATTAAATTGTTTTAGTTCTAAGTTTTCCACAGAAGTGCTTTATCACTGGTGGAAATATAAAATGGTGAAGCTGCTTTGGAAAACTGACAGCTCCTCAAAAAGTTAAGCATAGGATTAGAATATATCCCAGCAATTCTACTTTTAGGTATATATCCAAAATAACTTAAAAAACATGTCCACACAAAAACCTGTATATGAATGTTCACAGCAGTGTTATTCATAATAACTAAAAGTGGAAATATCCCAAATGTCCATCAACTGATGAATGGATAAACAAAATATGATATATCCATACAATACATTATTCAGCCATAAAAAGGGATGAAATATTGGTACATGCTACAACATGGATGAATCTTGAAAGTATTTTTTTCATTAAGTTAAAAAATATTTTCTAATTTCCCTTGTGATTTCTTGTTTGACCCATGGGTGATTTAGACATATATTGTTTAATTTCCAAATATTTGGAGGCTAACTATATTTACTTCTGTTACTAATTTCTAATGTAATTCCATGTGTTCAGAGAAATGCTTTGTATTATTTAAATGCTTTTAAATTTATTAGCACTTTGCTTTATGACCTAGTATAGGTTCTGTCCTGGAGAATGGTACATGTATGCTTGGAAAGAATGTATATTCTACAGATGTTGAATGGAATGTTCCATAGATGTTAGCTCAAATTTGTTCATAGTGTTGGTTGAGTCTTTTTTTATCCTTGCCAATTTTCTGTCTGGTTATCTATCAATTACTGAGGGTGAGTTATTAAAACCTCCAACTATTTTTGTTGAATTATATATTTCTCCCTTGAGTTCTGTCAGTTTTTGCTTTATATATTTGTGACTCTGTTCTTAGCTGTACATAAGCTTATGACATTTATATCTTCTTGTTAAATGGATCCAGTTGTCATTATGAAATCTCCCTTCATGTCTCTAATAACATTTTTTTTGTCTTACTGTCTATTTTGTCTCACATCACTATAACTCTCTTATGGTTACTCTTTCCATGACACATATTTTTCCATCCTTTCATTTTTAAGTTATTTGTGTCTTTGAGTCTAAAATGCATCTCTTGTAAGTAGCACATAGTTGGATCTTGTTTTGCATCCAATCTGACAATCTCTGCCTTTTTATTGGCATGTTTAACCCATTTACATTTAAGGCAATTACTGATATGCTTGGATTTACATCTGCCAAGTTCTCTGTTTTTTGTATGTCTCATGCTTTTTTTTAACTTTGCTGATTATTTCTACTGCTATCTTGCATCTTTTTTGAAGGACTTCAGTGAATTTTTCATTTCATTTGTTTTACTTTTCAACTCTAGAATTTGAATTTGGTTCTATATAATTTATCTTTTTATTGATATTCTTTATTTGATGTGTCCTCATCATACTTTCCTATAATTCTTTAAACATGTTTTCTTTTAGTTCTTTGAACATGTTTATAATATCTGCTTTGAAGTCTGTCTGTCATGTAATTTTATTTTGTTGTTAAAAACTGAACATTTCATTTAATATATTATAACAACTCTGGATTCTGATTTCCTCTCTCCAAGCTTTGTGTTGCTGCTTTGTTTATTTGCTTGCTTAGTGATTTCCTTGGGCTAATTCTGTGAAGTCTGTGTCTCTATAGCATGTAGCCACTGATGTATCTGCTCAAGTGTCTGGGTTTTGGTTGGTTTGTTTGTTTTTTCCTCTCTTTTTTTTTTAGGACTGGTTTCCTACATCTCATGTTTAACCAGCAGTGTGTGAATAGTCAGCTACACCTGAGTATGTGCACAGCCTTGCACCTGTCTGCAGCTTTCCAGATCTCTAAGGATGTTATCAATGTCCACCATAGCTATCTCACTCCATGGATCTCTCTGTACATTTTTGGAAAGTCTGGCTGTCTGTGTCTTGCTCCAACCAGGATTGGAACCAAAGCATGGTTGCAGTGTTGGCCTACTCCATTCATTTGCCACCAAGATGGTTTCTGTTTCTATAGGATTTTTCTGCACTCCACTCCAAAACAGTTCAGCCTCCTCCAGCAGCAGACATGCTGGTTTTCATGGCTTGTCCTGCCTCATAGAACTATGATGCCGACAGAACTGGGTCAGGGAATGGGGCATGGGAGCAGCACAGGCTTAAACACCAAGACTCCCTTTGTTCTTAATCAGGGTTCATCAGTTTTATTGAATAAATATTTCTCAATTTGCTGTATGTCTTTAGTTGATTTTTCTGAGTCTTAGAATGGTTGCTTTGGATCAGTTTTTTCCCAGTTTTATCATTGCATTTTGGAAGAGTACTTGACAAGCTTCTCATTCTGCCATTCCTGAGTCTTCATACTACATCTCTAATCTTCACAGTACTATGAGGTAATGCTATTATTATTTCCAGTTTATTGATGAGTAACTGGGTTTCAGAGGGATTAAATGACTTGCTGAAAGTCATGACTCATGTTTCTTAAAGGTAGTGCAGTGTTTTGAGGGCTTTACACCTGAATCTCAGTCTTTCCTGATTCACTAAAGGTACTTTTTATAGAGATGCCATCTTGAAGAACCTTGTACCTCTTGACGAATAAGATAAGGAGTCAGCACTATTATCTTAATAGTTCAGGTAACATTGTCTATTTTGGTCATGATCCACATATAAATTCTTTTTATTTTGTACAACCCATATTCCAGATACCATGCAATATGCTACTGTATTTCAAATTCAATCTTCACAGCAATGCTGGGTGGAAGAGAGGCCTAGTTATGCCCATTCTGAAGATGTGGGAGCTGAAGCTGAGAAACACCTCAGTTTTTAAGTGGTGGAGGTAGGATTTAAACACAGACTTCATACTTTAAGGCCTAGTATCAGACGTAGTTCAATATTCCCCTTCAATTAAGATGTCATCCAGCCAAAATAAAGTGGAGAACACAGAAAGAGTTCTGAGAAAATTGATAAGAATAACGAAAGATGTTGAAATATAAGTCAAGGGAGAAAACTTAAATTGGGGGCATAATTTGCCCTATGAAGGAGCTAAAATAGCAATATTTAACACATGAAATGGCAAACTCTAGGTTACTATTTTTACTCAAGGAAAAAGCAAAGCAAAACAGTTGAAAGGGCATTTCGATTTCATCAGGAAAATCTTGCTTCTTTCAAGGACTCATGAGATGTGAAAGTCTGTTGCCAAAAAGATTATGTGCGCTCTTTCTACAGTAATTGTTCTTCAAGTCTTCTTACTTACCTTAGAGGAAGGCAAGAGGTGACTTCTCAAGACTTTCAGCCCTGCCTGCATTTCCCAAATTAGAAAGACAGGCTCCCCTCCCAGTCCCACCAATACGTGAGTTCCACACCCTGCTCATCTCTGGGCTTCCACATCTCTCTATACAACTGATTAAAGCAACACTTCTTCATGATCTACCCCTCCAGGAAGGACCAAATCCTTATTTAGAAGGAACAGATCATTACCATGTGAGTTCTAATAGAGGCTGTGAAAGCCCCCACTTTCCTTAGCATATCACCCTGACCAACTGCCATGAAAATCCTCCACTTGATTTAATGCTTTGAGCTAAGGCGCAGACTCCAGGATGGGACCGATAACACCTACGAGTCGCTCTGGGCACATCTGTTGAAACGTGCACCTCAGATTGGCTAACCATCCCTTTGGAAGAAGGAGCGACTCTGAAAGCATATCAACTTAGATCAGGGGAAGTTCAGTTTGTGAACAGTAAAGCAGACAGACTGAGATTTCGCCTTGGTGGAGAAGTGAGCCACTGGGTGCTGGGAAGGGAAAAGCCAGCGAGAGAGGAGAGCTAGCTCCCGTTCAGAGAACGCCAGGGAAAGCGGGCAGCATGACACATTTCTCCTCCAGCCCAGCACTGGCTCAGATCATCCAAAAAGAATTCCTTGGGGACAACAGTCTGAAGTGAGGACCTCAATCTTGTGCTGCCAGGACACTACCCCCACCAGCCAGCTGGAACCATGTTTCTACCTTCACTTTTATATTAACTTCATTTTGCTAGAGATTTCATTAAAATCCACTTCCAGTGTTCCTATGTGCAACATGAAATCCTCCAGATGAATCAGCTCTGTAGGTGGTGACAACACTCTTGCCACACTCCATGGATCAAATTGCTCTTTATGCACTTGACTTGGCCAGAATGTAAAGTAAAGGCAAATGCTAAACAAGTGCTATGAAATCAATAGCTGCGGAGTATTGCCTTTTTTTTTCCGTGTAGACCCCAAAGGAGACTGACATGCAGATTAGACAAATCACTTTTCATAATCTTAAGGACTGCTGCATGATGTATCCAGAGTATTAATCAAAGGCTGAGACCCAGTAAAATGTGAATTAAATTTCTTAATGGAGAGAGACGTGAACTTTCTACCCTTAGATCTCTGGCTATGGATGTCTCTAAGGCAATGAAAAATTGAGCTACCCAGTTTATAATATTCTGAGAGATACATCACTGACATGACACAACTTATCGTGATAACATTTTTTGTTTAGAGAACTCAGTTTCCGATGTGGTCAAAAGCTCAGGGGCTGCTGGCAGAGATTGAAGGTAGTCTGTGAAGTCCAAGGTTCTATATGTTTGGGGTCATTTAAAGATTCCTTTCTACCACTGTCTGGGGGCCTGTCCTCAGTCTCAACCAGACTCCAGTCTTAATTTTTTATTTAGTCCATGGAATTGCAATGAAATGAAATTGTTTGCTTTTTATCCAGCCAAGGCAAGATGAGTCTGAAAGAAATTAGACTGAAAACAAACGAGATTTAATACTAAAATTGAACACAAACTTGCACCATGGCCTTTTTTGAAGGTCAAACCCACAACATCTAAAGTCCCTGCTATCATACTGGCTAAAGGGATAAACAGAACAAAAAAAAAGTTGTAAAGTCAGTCAAAGTGTTTGTGAAACAAAGAGCTTTTTTCTGGTCACCCACAGGGAGATTTGGGGTGATTTGGGAGCACAAAGACCATCCAGCACAACTGTCTCCCTCAGAGGCTGTGGACACAGCAGCCAGGGAGTTTCCTCCTGCTCTGGGTCTTTCTCAGGCACCTTGAGGAGGGATGGGACCATGAACGCATGGAATTGTTATAGGACACAGAGTTTGTGTGTGAACACCTTTCTCCCAAAGGCTTAAAAGCCTTTTCTAGGCACTATCTGACTTATTCCCCTCAACCTTCTGGTAGATGGAGGAGGGGAGAGAAGGCCAGCAGTATGGGCTGGAGCACAGTCAGAATCTACAAAGCCTGTTTAAGGAGGTTTCAGTGACTTGCTTAAGAGAAAGCAACGTGGTGGGAAAAGAGATCAGAGGTAGTTAGGGGCTGTAGGACTGTATGCTTCCCCCCAAGACACACACACACACACGCACACACACACACACACACACACACACACACTGTAGGACTGTATGCCTCCCCCCAAGACACACACACACATACACACACACACAGAGTCTGGGACTCTGTTGTCTTCACACAGACTCAGGAAGATGACCTAAGTTTAAAAACTGATCCATAATAAAAGCCAGTTCCTCCCAAACCTTCCCTTTACCCTCCTCACTGCCATATCCACCCAGCAAAAAGGCCGGCCCCACAAGGAGGCAGAACTCATGAGCAACCAGATTAGCAGAGAGAGGAGCAAAGTTTCCAACAATCCCTCCATCAAACTGAATATATATATACTACATATTCCAGGCTACATGTTGCCCATCTATATTCAAGCACCATACTAAAATGTATTCTGCATTTTGTCAAGCTGGTCAGAGTGCACTGAATCAGTAGCCGAAACTTCAGCATCTTCTGCCATGCCCATCTGCTTCTCCTGGCCTCTATGGCATTCTCAGTAATTGGGAAGAGACAGATTCCATGGCCCCGCTCAGCTTGGAGACCCAGAGAGATTACCAGCATATGTGCAGTAAATCTTGAAGATCTAAGCCCACTTAAATGCAGTGTGCTTTAGCACACCAGGTTACAAGATGCATAATTAGAGCTCACTCAGTTTACAGATTAATGGCAGGAGGGAAGGAACAGAGGCCAGATAGCAGTAAATTAGGCACCTAAACACAGCAATCTCTGGCACAACATTAGTATGAAATTAGCTCATCTCTTAGAGTGTGTCAGCCACTTCCCACAGCTTCTTAAAAGTGTATCTGTTTAAGGAGATGTTTTCTTTTTAAGGTACCTCAACATAAATACTTCTGTGGGGAGTTTGGCCTACTGGTATTCACCAGTCCACTGCCCCTATGAATTCAGTATCACCTACTTAATATACAGAACATATATATAATCATGGCCTATTATTGCATGAATAGTCAAATGTATATGTAACAGCAGTGCCTTCTTAGTAGGACTTAGAAGTTAACTAGGTAAACGAACAAACAAAAAACTAACAAGCTCAGCTTTGTACATATGCTCTGATTACCTTATTCTCTGAAAGTAAAATTTATTATGAAGGAAATTAAATTCCAGAGTTCTTTCGAAGTGCCTATTTCTCCAAACTTTCTCTAAGCCAGGAGTCCTCAAGTGGTGTTGCACACGTGTACCCCCAAAAGAATATTTTCAACTATATTTTTAAGATGACATTCAAATATCATCACATGTTCAGTTAGCTACAGAGGTTGCACCATCTGGCAGTGTTTGTATGCTACTCATACATCAGCTATAGTTCATCAAAATCTTGTTGCAACACATCTAGGTTATTCCATTTATGGATCATGTCTGCCCCATGACCTAAATGACAAAGCAGTTCTTACTGGCAATCCAACTAGCCAACTCAGACTCACTTTCTCACAGAGGAATTCTAACTTCATTTTTCAATTCAAATAAGTGTGTTCATGTGTGTCCCCATGACAACTGATTCCTTTCTGAATTGTCATCCTAATATATAGAAGGATAAGTGGGCAGATAGACAGTTATGGCAGCACAGCCACGAAGACTTGCCCTGAGGTTGTCATGGGCTACCACAGAGCCCTGTCCCCTCTCAGGGTATCTCTGCAGAACTCTCTTTGCTTTGTTCCCCTGGGACTCTCCCTTGGGTAAAACCTCTTCTCAATTACCCCAGTATTCAGAGACCTGGGGCAATACTCTGTAGTGATGGGTGAGAGGATGCTTTTTATCTAAGAAGTGTGAGAAGGACAACCATAAAGGCATGATAGGAAAGGAAAATGACAGGTGTGTTCTTGGGCTGGTGAGTTTTAGAAAGAGTGCACTGGACATTTAGGATTTGAAAATCAATGGGGTTAAAGCCACTGGCATCTGTATAATCCCTGGAAAATCTTCAGGTACCCCCAGAAGGATGCATACCACAGTGTGAACATGGCTGGTCTCGATCAAGCACGTAAGATGAGGGTCATTCTGAGACAAGCAGCAAGAAGCACCTGCTATACCACCGTCTTCTCTGTTACTCCAGTCGTCACAAGCAACAGGTGTCACCTCTTCTCTCATCCATTAATTCACTCAACAAGCATTTTCTTTGTATAAGGCACAGTGCTTTTGTATGCTCCCTTGGCATGGTGTCCCAGGAATCATCTTGGGTGATCATTGTCCATAAAACATGGAGAGGCTTATCAGCCCTCATTTACCATAACTTCATATCATAACAAAACCATGGTGTGGGTAGAGAACAACCGGTTACTTGGTTGCAAAAATTCGCCTACAGTATTTCCAGTCACTTGAGCCATCTAGATTCCAAATCCCAAATAAACTAAAATAAGAGAGGTGGGAGGGGTGTCTGAGGGACAAAGTCATATCCTAAATTCATTGTTAAATTGCTGAGAAGTGTGAGTGATGAAAATGGCCAGAAAATATGATCCTTTGGTGAATTGGGATATCACTAATGTTTAATTGGGTCTCCTGTGAGACATTCAAATCTATGAGCAGCTATCAAGGGTGAGAATTCTACTCTAGTGGTCCCTGAATGATTTCACCTTCACTTTCATTTTACTGGTGGAGGAAAGCCAGGACATTTGCTAAAATATTTGAACTGTGGGTGTGTGTTTTAAGGCTTGTACGTGTGTGGTAGTTGCCACTGAGGAAATTCAGTGTTCGGTGATTTCTTTCAGCACGTTGCATACCAAAACCCAGGGCAGCCGCTCTGGATGGCGGTCCGGTTACCTTGTACATGCTCTGGATTTCCCAGTTTCCCAAAACTGAGTTTTTTTCAAGAAGTATGGCTTAGAAATGACCATATTCAAAGTTTATCCAAGTATTTACAAACTTTAAGGCTGAAATCTAGGTGCTTCCACATAAATAATAATAGTTTCCAAAGCACTCCATAGCCTCTTCACCCCAAACCCATTCAAAATAAACAAAAAAGTTAACATTTTTTTCTTTTTTTTTCTTTTTAAATTCCATCTCACCATCACAGGTGTGGGGACCAGAGACATGTAGGAAAAGCAGCAGACTGGGAAGCAGAGGGCTGAGCGTTTCAGCAGAGGGCTGGGGAGGGGCTACAAAGGCTCTGGGAGATGCTGTGAATCTGTGCCCCACACTCCCTTGCTCGTCACCTAATCACTCTCTGGCTTGGTTTCCTCATTTGCAGAATGAAGAGCCTCTGGGTAGGCTGTCCAGGACTGGAGGAGATACGGCACGGGGGTGCTTAGCCTCATGCCCAGCACATACCACAAGCTCAGTCATAGTTACGATTAACCGTTGGTGGCACTGGGCAAGTCACTCAGGTTCTCTGGGCCCCAGCGTATTGTTGTAAGTATAAGTTAAAAAAAGGCAAATGAATCAAAGACCAATTCCTTCCCTCCATTAAACTGCAAATGTCTTGAGGTCTAGGAGGAGAACCTTGGTTTGTTCCACCTCCAGCTCCCCCGGGCCCCTCCACTGTCCAGCTGTACCTTAGACATGGCAAGCATCAAGAGCTGGATTGTTCGTGGGCATCATCATTACTGAGCTGAATGATCTCTAGGTTTAACTTTATGATAAGGGAGTAAATTTGTGAAGCTGCTTTTGTGTAGGTGGTAAAGGGAGCCTGGGAGCCTGAGTGAGAGCAGGTGTGTTTATCAGGGACCTGGAGAGGGGTATGAGTAGGACTGTATATGGGTATAAACATTTCTGTAATGAACTGACATGAGGACTTCACAGTAACATAAGCCCTCACAAGACAGAGAGAGATGCTATTGATCAAAAAAAAAAAGTTATAATAATAAAGAGGCACATGAGCTCTCAAATGAATCAGATTTTGACATCGATCTTCCAAAGATAAATTTATATAGGGGGAAAATGAGTTGCATTTTTTCCATCTTTGTCATTTCTTGCCTTTGTTTATTGAAAATATTACCTACAAGAGGGCTTTTTCACTTCAGAAAATGATGACAATCAACCTCTCCTTCTCCAGGGGCTCCCTTCACCCATCCCCCCCTGTGAATAATACCAAGGACAGTTGAAGCGCTTCGAGACAAGCGTGGGTATCCAACACTCTACTGCAGAAACCTGAAATTAAAAACAAACCTAAGCAGTGAATGTAAATTTCTTTTATTTCTATTTTTAAGTAAAGAAAAGGGAAAAACCACGGCGTGCTTTACCTGGCATGTATGTTTGCAATGACTCACTCCTAGAAAATTCTGGGGTGGGAAACCCACCTGACTTTTACCTCTAGGAAATTCCCTTTTCCTGGGAATGAGAATCCTGGCCCCCATACTCTGGGATCTGGGGACTGTGGCGTGGGGAAGTGGGTCTGTCTTCCTGCCTTGAAGCTACAAGCCCTGGGGCAAGCCACGGCTTTCTCTCTAACCAGATCATATTTTTCGATCTGAACGATTTTATGGTGGGGGCTTAAGCAACTTCCTACATTCCCGTTGTTGCTCTTAATTTCTTTTGCTTGGAGTGAAACCCCTACTGGGAAGCTGTAAAAAAAGAAAATAAAGAAGGAAGAAAATGTTTCTCTTCTCTTTCCTCCTTAAACCCCCTCATAAACATCCCACCCCGTGTCACAAAATGTATGGCAAGCATTGAGCCTTGGCCGTTTTTTGACATGGTGCGCAGTCCCTTTCTCCTTCTCTAGTCCTTTGAGGTTCGTCTTGCAGCCCAGGGCTCTGTTCCCCTGCCAACTTGGTGGGAGTGTTTAGTGACTGGAAGGCTGTGGCCTGCTCTCCCCAGAACTTCACACTTCATTTTTCCATATCTCTGGGAGCAGCAGCAAATATTTCACCAGCCTGGTTTGCCGGCTGCTGCCATAAATCAGACTTAGGCCTCAAAAAAATACCCAGCCCTGTCAAAGCATTAAGCTTTTATTTTCTGACTCGATTCAGTGGTAAATGAGAGCTTGTATTTTCCTCTAAAACTGTAAAGGGATTTTTAAGGATTGTCGCTGGAGGGCTGCCAGCTACAAAAGATACAATACGGAGTGTAACTGGTTAGGAGAGATTTGAAAAAGCCTTAAGTATGAAAAATGTCTTTTCTTAAAGGTTTTTCAATGAAATGAGAAACGGAGCTTAAATTTCAGAAAGAGTTTTTTTTTCCCCCCCAAAAGACCTGAACTATTCATGAGAAACGCAAAAACATTAGGAAATGGAAGAGTGGCGCTCTTGGAGAAATATGAGTTATATTTGTTATGCGTGCTCTCTCCCTCTTGCCCCCCTTTCCTCCTCTCTCTTTCTCTGTGTACACAGATACTTGGACCGGTTCATTAGTCAATTCCTGCCATCATTACTGACGATATGACAGCAAGAACAAACAGACTGGACAGTTTTATGTGCTGTATATTAATTGCTTCATAATTTAGGCCTGCAAACCAGGACAGTGAGGCAAGTCCACTTGGAAAACCCCTGCTCAAAATTCTAAGAGAGTTTGCAAGGTGCAAATCATGCCCATGAGACCACTTCTTAATGTCTCCCCTGCTTGAGTAATCAAATTTCAGACTCCAAATGCTGAAAGCCTGTTTGCAGTTGCAAGAGCGATGGAGTTAAAGCAGGCAGATATTGCACCAAAACATCATGTCCAGGAAATCTGGAAAAAGGTGCAAGGAACCGGGCTGAGATCAGGCACTTGGTGTAGAAAAGCAACCTGCCTAGATTTTGTGATGTGTCATGTTTCATTAAGGTACACGTTTAATTCCAATTAAATGTAATGAAATGAGAATAAATATAATCTTTCCTCTGCCTAGTCCCAATCATTGCATATACTCACAGCCTGGAGCGGCAAGGACGTGGGAAGGCAGGGAAGAAATACCTGAGGAAATAGGGAACTTCTTTTCATGGGGATAACACAGTGGCATTTCAGTCAGGATGAGACCATTAGGAAAGTGACAAGGCCATGCAGACAATGTGATCTGATTTAATAATCAGGAGGATTTGGAGAATAAGGTGGGTGGAACTGATGGGCACACAACAGCAATGTTGTGACAGGCATGTGCCAAGAGTGTCATTATAAGAAGAGTGAGTAAGACATACCCTGGGCTGACTTTGCAAGGATTGCACAGACTACCCACCCTGCTTGTGTAGCGATCTGTGAACACCTCTCCCACCCAACCCAAGTCAGTTAGTTGCATTAAATCATGGGGTGCCCAAGCAGGAGCATTGTTTCCCTGAATGTTGCTTTCTCTTCTTGGGGGGATGCAAAGAACCGGAAAGCACACTTTCTGGCCTCAAGCAGTTGGAGCAATGGTTCAAGTCTCAGGGCAATCCCCAAATGCATTCACTTCCAAAGCTCATTCCAGGTGATCTTGCTCCCCCACCTCAAATCCTGCAGGGGCACATGGGGCCAAGCTGCCAGTGGCTGAACCTCCTGCAGCCACATTCCTCAACTCACACTCCCACTAACCTGTTGGTTCTTTGGATTTGCTGAGCTTTTCCTTCTGAAAACTAAAAATCATATGAAATTCAGACTTTAATGTCTACAAACAAAGTTTTTTTGGGACATAGTCATGTTCATTGGTTTACATCTTGTCTGTGGTTACTTTCACAGTGTGACAACACAGCTGAGTAGTTGTGACAGAGATTGCGTGACCCACAAATATTTACCATCTGGGTTTCTGCACAGTTAGCTGACCTCTGCATTACTTTCCCCATGCTGAGCCTGGCCAGCCATCTTCCATCAGATCCACACCCACAGCTTCATCGTTTTGGTCCTGTCCACCCTGTACTTCTCCATGCATAGTGAATATTTTGTATATTGAATTCATTTCTAAATGCTTTTTCATTCAAACTACAAAGTGGAAAAATATTAGGCTTAAAAATTTTTTTTATGTAAAAATTTTTTGTAAAAAAAAGTCATCAAGTCATGATTAAAAAACACCCCAACTGAAAACTAGAATAATACAGCCCAAAATGTTCACATTGGTTACCCAGAGATAGTGGTATTATGGAGAGCTATACTTTTGATTATCTGTACTTTCTAAGTTTTCAAAATACACATTTTCTAAAGTTTCCTCCATGATGCACATGTTCTAAATTTTCTATAAGTATAAATTTTATGTTTAATGGGACATTTACAAAAATATGTACTGAGCACCTTTTACACACAAGGCACTGAGTAAGTACCTTGGAAGATAAAAGATGTGCAAGAAGTAATCCCTGCCCTCGAGGAAATCTAAAATCTGGTAGTTTAAAAAAAGGGGGGGGAACATTCTTATTGATGGTGACAGTATGCAGATTTTGCCTATTTGGGATGAGTATTCAAGAGAGCAACTATTATTTGCTGAGGAAACGTGTCTAAGTGTTATTGGAGGATATACATGTGTCCATGTCTATGACCCTGTATTTCATTCCCTACCTCTAGGGGCATCTGCTTGTTTACTATAAGTCCTTGTATATGTCTATATGCTTTTTTTAAATGGAGTGTATGTGCTTTAGTTCACATAAAAGCCATCATGTATAATATTCATTCCTTAAGTTTTATATTCTTCAAAAAAGTTATTAAAAATTTCCCACAAACGCTTGGGGTAATATCCTGTAAGGTTAATTCCTAAACATGTGGTAGGTTTGGCTGTTACTGTAGATGGGATTTCATTTTCTATCACCTTTTGTAGCTGATTATTGCTGGTGGGCAATGAATCTCAATACGACCACCTTCTGGGGAAGGAGAAAGGTACAGTAAGACAATAGAGGAGCCGCCTAGGGACCACTGTGCCACGAACTATGGAATTTGAGTCGGCACTGGAGGTCTAGCAGCCTGGGGTAGGGTGGGGTGGGGCCAGGCAGGGGAGCATCTCTCTGTGTCACCCATCAGTATGACATGCTCTTCATAACCGAGATCCCTGCAGGCACTGCCTGTCCCCACACCAGTGCGACAGATTGTCTAATCTCACCACATAAGCATGCCCACCAAGTAATCCTTTTGTTCCTTAAAACTCCCCACAGAGTCTCTCTGAGGCCTTAAGCCCATAATCTCTACTGTAAATCTGTTGGCAAGTGGCACCGGCAATCTCCCCTTTCTCTTGAAGCTGCATTTGTACCACTGAAGCTATCCTGGTAGGTTTAAGATGATCTCCAACCTCCGGCAAGTTGCCGTGGGGGAGCTCGTTACTGTACACCACAGCTACTGGTTCAGTGACATCTGGAGAAATCTGGAATGATCTGAGAAGCAGAGGTTTCAGCTCTGGGCTGGTCCCTCTTAGCACCCCCACCCCCTGGGCTGAATCATGTCACCGGTGTCTACTTCCGGTTCTCCCCCACAGGCTGGCTGAGAGGCCGTTTTGGCAGGAGTAAAGTGAGCTGGACAATAGGTACCCTTTGTTCACGTCCATGAAATGTTGGGAATCAGCTTCTGCAAGACTTGTCAAAAGACTCCAGATAATCACACCATCCTCGGCACATGGTTACCCAGGAATAAGCAATGCTAACTCTTCCTGTGGCTGGGCCCATCACTTCCCCAGTGACTTGTGTTCTAAGTGCAGATAGTCATCCCAGCTCCTTCAGGAACTAGACTGGTGGCTCTCAATCACCTGGGAGCTTTTAACAGAGGCCCCACCCCAGAGGAACGAAATCAGAATTTCCCATCTGCTATGCCAAGAGTATCACGTTCCATCTCTGAGACCAAGTAGGACACTTCCGTCTGCGGGAGAGAGGTGGAGGTGTGGGGTGGGGAGATTGCCTTCTGGCCCCACCTCTCTAACCACATCTAAGCTAAAAACCACAAAACCAAGTAACCAGGCAAGGGAGGGCTGATGCAGGGATTGGCAGCAAGGAGGAATAGAGGGGTGGGAGGGTGGATCAGGAAGAGAGACTGTTTTTCACGGATAGAGTCTTCCTCAAGGTCAGAACTCATGTCTCTGAACGCCAGGGAGAAGGACTGTGCCCGCCAGCGTCCGGGCTGCAGAGGGCTGCCCCAGGCGCCTCCAGCCCCTCCGCCCATGTGCCCACGGCTCACACTCACTTCATCATTGCCCTGCCCCCCTGTGCTCCCCAGGTGCTCCTCCAGGCTTCAGCTGCCCTGGAGGGTCCTAACTCCCAAATAGGCCACCACTCAGCAGGCTGTCTGGGAGGCAGGCTGGGCCCATGGTTTAGGAAGATACACACACAGCAACTGGAGTGCCAAATATGCATTTGGGGTGAACAATTTGCTTACCAAGGGTGCCTCTAAGGAAGGGGGAAATCAGCATGCCAAGGCCTCCTCTGACACTTCCAGTGAAGTGAAAAGAAACAGAAATAATGTTCCTCCCATCTCCATTTTCCTCTTAAAATGGCCTCTCTTTCCCAGCCCGGGTCCTCTGTGCTTCCTCTCCATACAAATAAATACCTTGCATTGAATGCTAGTGTGCAATAAGTGCATTGCAATAAATACTTTTCATTCACTCACTTCTGTAATAGTATGTTCATAAATGAAGAAGTTAGGGCCCAGGGAAACTAAGCAGTTTGCTTCAGATCACATGGCCAGTAGTTGGCAGAGGACTGTTTGGACTCAGGCCTGTCTGAGACCAAAGCCAGAGCCTGTAACCACCACACCATGCTGTAGGCCAGAGACCCAGGTTGTCAGTAAAGTCAGCATTGGTGCTCAAAGGGCCATGATCCACCACATTCACCAGAACTCAGAGCCAGTTGGAGCAGCATCAGCTAGAGCTGGAAGCACCCACAGGGTTTGGAGTTAAATAGTTACTTAACTATCCAAGCTTTAATTTCCTAATCTGTAAAATAGGACAGTTATATCTACTTCATAGGGTTTTAAGGAAATAAAATAATAGAGGGGAAACATTTTCTACAGAGTCAGACATAGTGTAACAGCTCCATAACGTAGCCATCTTATTAAGAGTAGTGTTATTAGAAATATAATCAATAAACATTTGCTCATTCATTCAATGGATATTTACGGAGAGCCCTGTAGCTGTCACTGAGGGACATGGGTGAACCGAAGTAGAACATGCTATCAGGTGATCTGTTAGTTCTCCTCCCTGTTGGAAAGGCTGCTATGGAAAGAAAGTCACAGTTGGAAAGCTTCCTGGAAGCTGTGGAATCATCCGAGAATAATGGCAGATGTTGTTAAGTTGTGACAGCTTCAAGTCTCAGTTGGGTGTGCTGGCAAATCTAACACTGGCATCTTTGAATATTGGAACCACGGTCCAGGAAGGCCTGTCCCATGGACAGGAGAACTGGGGAGAGAAAGAATTAAGCTTTACTGAGCTACATGTCAGGCACAGTGCTTCTGGCTTTCATGCAGGGCAATGTCTCCCAGTGTGTAGGAAGCTTATAACTGATGATGCAGGAAATGTTTTTAGGCAGCACCTGAGATGCTCTCAGACGTCATGAAGTCATAGTATTTGATAACATTGTCTCACTATGCACGAGAATAGCCCTGTGGTGATGAACTCCAGCTCCTGAGACAAAGCACTTTGGTTCCCATTGCATCTCTACCACTAACTAGCTGTGTGCCTTGAGCAAGTGATTTATCCTCTCGGCTTTGGTGCCTTCAGCTAGGAAAGGGATGGAAGTAATAGGGGTTCTTGTCTCAGGTGACAGTGGAGGTGCTGGAGGGAATGCATGTAAGAAGAGGGACTCAGGAGGAAGTCTCAGTTGGGTGTGCTGGTAAATCTAATACCGACTAACCTGCCCTTTAACACAAAGAGAGCAAACCACAAGCCCAGAGAATTTCACAGGCAATAGTACCTAGCTGGGACTTAACAACATGGCTTTGTTTTAGTAGTGTGTACTCTGTGTGTGTGTGTGTGTGTGTGTGTGTGTGTGTGTGTGTGTGTGTGTGAGAGAGACAGAGAGAGAGAGAGACAGACAGACAGACAGACAGACAGACAGACAGAGAGGGAGAGAGACAGGGTGAGGGAGAGCAAGAGAGACTAACATCTAATTTTGGTGATATACGTCTTTAATTTCTTACAGTAACAGAAAGCTTCCTTTTTCAATAAGAAAGAAATCACCTCAACTGTAAATATGAAGAAATACTAGGCGGGGCAGCAGGTGGACACAGCAAACAGATTGACTGTGGCATCCACATGACTGAGGTTAGGGAAACAGTGACAAGGCAGCCCCCACATCATGGCTTCCAGCCTCCGCTTAGAGATGAGGCTCCAAATGCTGAAGGGCAGAAGAGCCCAGTTTCGAACCTGGCTCTACTCCCTCTAACACCTCTGCCCTTTCCCAGAACAGAAATATGTCTTTGCTTTCCGGCCACCCGTCAGGCGGGAGACCTCTGCACCTCCGCCGACCCCTTCCTCTAGCAGGCCGTGCCCCACCGCCATAGCTGCGGGCCCTGGAGGGCATCACAGGCTCGGGCACAGGCCGAGTCCCCTTGGCAGGATCCAGCTGTTTTTCAAGTCTTCTTAAAACAGAGTTACAGACTGTCTCTAGGTGTGGCCTGTTTTTGCACATGGCTAA
This sequence comes from Manis javanica, assembly GCF_040802235.1. NCBI lineage: Eukaryota > Metazoa > Chordata > Mammalia > Pholidota > Manidae > Manis > Manis javanica. The sequence continues at coordinate 43,554,463 of NC_133171.1, forward strand.
CCTCACTCACGGAGTATCAGTTCCAACTACTTCCTTCCTTAGATGGCCATCGTGGCACCTTGCTGCAGCTCCTCATGTTCCAACCACACATCTGAGGCAGATGAGCATCTCATGAAGCAGGAGAGGCCAAAGCCACATGGAGGATTCAGTTTCCTCTGTGGCTCTAATTTTTTTTTTCTTGCATTAAGTGAAAGGGGGACTCCAGGCAGATATGCTGGATAAATAGTCATCTTTAGCATAGCTGTGGTAGTGGGTCTTAGAAGTTGAGGGCAGAGGTCTAGGGAGCCTCGACAAAATGGGTTGGGCATAGAATTTGAGGTGTAGAAGTTCCCTAAAACTACATAGCCCCACTCATCTGTTCCCCACATGAGGGGAATGAGACTGAGCGGTTATTTGACCGGCCCAAGGTCATATGCATCCCAGTCAGAACACTACCATGTTTCCCGTTGGGCTTCTGAACCCCATTTGAACCTGGGCCTCATTAAAAATTCTTGCCATGTCTTCTTTCTTCAGTGGGTAATTTAAAATAGAAATAATAATAAATATAACACCTCGTTGTATATGTGTAGCGCCTTTCTTCCAATAAATGGTGCCCTTTCAGCTTGCCCACCCATGCTGCCCCGAGCGGAAGTGTTTCCACTGTGGACTCTGCCACTGGTTATTGACTGGAGTCTAGCCTCCAGCCCACACACATACCCCTATCAAAGCTATAGCTCAGGGGACAGGACTCAGTTCCTACAGGGAGATCTGCTACTAGCTCCTTCAGGTAGTGTTAACCAAAAAAAAGCCTTTGCACATAATCTACATGAGAAATATGTTCAGAAAGCTGAATTTTTAACTGCTTTCAAAGTTAACTATTTTTCCTTTAACCATCTAGTTCTTTAGTTCTCCATGGAATAGCAGACCTTTGGTGTTTTTAGTAGTAATTGTTGTTCCAGTTGTAGCAATACTAGTAACAGTGTAATAATAGCAGTTGTAATAGTAATTAACACCATTTATTAAATTTCTACTAGAAGACATTTATATCCAGTATCTTATTTAATCTTCACAAAGATCTTAATAGCTTAGGTATTATTCCACCTTACTAATGAAACAAACTAAAGCATAGAGAAGTAATTTTCCCAATACTAAATAAAGTTTTTTCTTTTTGACAGTTGGGCAGATTCCATTTCCAGAGAATTCTTAAGCACATTGGGTAAAATATGAAAACATTTTCATTAATGTATGACAGACCTGGCTAGAAAATGAAGTAATCTTGGACCCCAGAAATAACCAAATCTCAAGAAGTCATCAAGTGCTAGAGTCAGCATTTTCCATACAGGAGGGACAAAACCTGAAGTCCAAGATGAGTAAAAAGTCAGAGCAAGGACCCATAAATAAAGCTAAGTTTGGCCTTAGCTCTGAGTGGAGCAGAAATAAAAAAAGAAAAAATTTCCCTTCCATATTTTTAATTTCAGATCTGGACTTTTATGAGGTTTGGGCCTGAATATACACAATTATGGCTGAAAGAAAATTTAGTTCAAATTGGTTCCAAGTTGATGAAATCCTCTAACACCTCGCAGGAACAAATGCCAATCTTTTCTGAAAGAAAATACTTTTAGAGGGTGCCTCAATGAATTTTTATACATTAAATTATAAGGGAAATGAACGTTTTTTTAAAAAAAAATCACTGAATACACAAGGAAATAAGCCACACTGAGTGAGAATCAGCTAAAACCAGAAACTCTAGAATCAGATCCTCAGAGACCTCAGACACTGGGGCTAATCAAACATAGAATATAAAATTAGTATAATTAATATGTTCAAAGGAGGAGTAGAACAGGAGCAGAGAAGATTGAAAGTACAGGAAAGGAAAAAAAAAAAGGAACCATCTTAACTGGTCAGGTTCAAAAAAGGACCAATAGAAATTCTAAAAGTGAAAAATCAGATCAGTGAAATTAGAATTTCAATCACTGGCTAAAAGAGAAAACAGAGGAGCTGGAATACTGGAGGGATTACACAGGCTGTAGTAATAGAGGGTGGGGAGCAACAGGAAGTATGAAACATTTATGGAACCTGGAGAATAAGGTGAGAATATCCCATAGGAAACAATAAACAGATGGGAAGATGCAGTATTAAAAGTGATGGTGTCTGAGACTTCTCCAGAATTAATGAAAGACACCAGTGCTTGTATCAAGAAAGCCTGGAAAAACCCAAACAGAAAGAAATCCATTCCTAGATGTTATATAGTGAAACTGCAGAGCAACAAAAACAAAGAGAACATCTTACAAATAACCAGAGAGAACAGGCAGATTGTCTGGGGGGGAATGACAAGCTGACAACTGATTCTCAAGAACTGGAGGGAAAATTAGATGTATCAATATCAACCAACTAGTATCAAATGACTAGCAATCTAAAAACAAGGAAAGCTTCCACACAAGGAAACTACCTTTCTAAACAAGTGAGGGGGGCAGGGGAGAAACAATTTCAAACTATCACAAACTAAAAGAATTTACTACCAGAACATTCATTGTTGGAACTTCTAAAGGACACGCATTTTAGAAAGAAGGAAGTCCCTGAAAATTGGTCTGAAAGGCAAGAGAGTCAGTGAGCAAAGATACAGATAAACATGTTATTTAACTGAAATAAATACTGGTGGTAAAAGACAACAGTGTCAAATGTATGAATTTTTTAAAAATAAAGAGAGAATTAAAATCCTGCACAACTGCATATAAAAAAGTAGAGGTGAATAATTAGAATTCAAGGGTTCTTTGCCTCTTTTATTGCTCAGAATGATTTATTTAATTAGTTAATTAATTTATTATTGTTATTATGCAAAATATACATATTTAAAATTCTAGGTTGACCCTAAAAGACATTTTACTTTGATTTAACAGGCTGTGCTAGTGGGAAGTAAGGGGCAGAAGACTGTTTTTATTTAAATGAATTTTTGTTTAACATATGCATGAATTATATATTGATAAACATCTTAAAGTTAAAAAAATAAAAGAAAGAACATTAAAATAAAGAACAATTCTCTAATTTGAAAATAAGTAGAAAGATATAGATTAGAAAGGTGATAGATACAGAGATTTAAGATATTTTCCTTTATACATTTCTGTATTGTTTGAATTTGGAAAGTGAGTGTTATTTTTGTGATTAAAAAACTCAAAAATAGGCAATAGGGTACTGTGGAATTTGAGTCAGGAAGGACTTGAGAATGGGATAATTTGGGGCAGTAGACTGCAAGATGGTATGAGACATCAAGCGACAAAGACTAGAGTCAAAGAAATAAGTTGGATCAAATAAATGATTATCTTGAGTCAGTGTGATAAATGTGGGTTGGAAGAAAAAGATAAATTTAAAAGGAAAGAAGTGATAGACTTTGTTGACTATTCTTTTTTCTGCAGGTCAGAGATAGTAAAAGCAATTGAGTTCTTGAAGATGAAGGAAGAGGCAAATATTATTTAATGAACCAAGACATTTGTTCTAGTCTGCTTCTGCGGAAGGATTCATTTCTAGCCTCAGTCAGCTTCAGGGATTCTCTGATTTGAAGAGTAAAAGACTCACTTATTTGACATTCTGGAGGGTTATACAGAATGTGACCCCCCCCATTACCACTCCAACTCCTTGATATCTTTCCTGGAAGTAATTTGGAATAGCAGACGATGAAACACCACTACAGCCTTCAGAGCCTCCAAAAACACAAGCCAATTAGATTAGGATGCAAAAAAAAAATCTTCATTTGCATCTTCTCCAAGGACACTCCCTAATTCCAATTCATAAGACTGGCAGATCTGGAAGGACCTTGGAATTTCAAATAAATTGTTGGAAGGAGGCGGCAGTATCTCGACCATGCCATGGGCCCTTGCCTGGGGCTGGCAAGTGCCCCGTCTCTGCCCTAGACTGGGGTTTCCCTGGGGCCACATTACCCAGGTTACATGTGGTATTCTAAGCCCCAAAAGGCAAGGAACCAATTACCTGAAAATTGGGGCACCTTTATCGTCATTTCTGGTGCCTTCAGATGGTACCCAAACTGGCCATTTCCCAGGCCTTCTAATTCCAGTTGTGTGAACTGAGCAAGTCACTTCATCTCTCTGGGCCCTTGTTTCCTCATCTGGAACATGCAGGTGGCAATAAAAGACTTTTAAAGGTTTTGTTATGTGGGTCAAACAAGAGGATGACACAGGAATTATCTGGCACAGTGCTTGGCCAATGTAATAACTTAATATGTATTTTTCATAATTAATTTTTTAAAAAGAGCCCTTCTATCTCTACAGAAGTGCTAGTGGAAATGTAAAGGAAAGGAGAGGGGAAAAGTAGAAGAAAGGTAGAACTGATACGACTAAATGCTGGGATGAAAGAGATAGAACCTTATGGAAATTATGTTATCAGTGATCAAAATAAAGATGTCAGGAGGGGAAGTCTTGTCTCTGAAAAGAGATTGAAAGATCTTTTACGACGGCACTGAGCTCAACTCAAAAATTATTTCAGTTCTATAAAAACTAAAAGTACTTGTTGAGTAAATAATGAATAAGTGAAAGAGTGAATGAATGAGAGAGGAGAAGAGGGAGGGAGGGAATGAGGGAGGACAGACAAACTGTAACACAAGGCAGGTGGCCTCTCCTCAAGCTGGGAGAGCAGCTCTTGCCTGGCGAGGAGGGTGCCACCGTGGCATCCCTCACCATCATTTCATCCATTCCAAAACAAGATGGGATTCAGAACCTTCAGGCCTTTTGCACATTATTCACCAGAGCCCTTTCCTAGTAGCTAACATTGTCCTTAAGCTTTGGCCCCTGCTTCCTCACAGCACTTCCTGAGGTCTGTGCCCTGAGAAATGACCCAGGGGATAGCGGTGCCCTCGAAGAAACATGGCCTTCACTGGCTTTGCTGGTTACAGCACAGAGCATGTCTCGGCCCGAAGCTCTTGTGCCTGCATTGCTCCTGTCCCAGCTTCCACCACAAAGCCGGTCCACTCCAGTGGCATGAGCCGACTCCCACCCTGGCTTTCACCACCCGTAAGTGAAGTGGTTTGAGAGAGCTTCGTACATGGAGTCAGGACGTGGAAGGAGTTATTTATTTTCCCTGAAGACAGTTTGTTCTTTTGATAAACTACAGTTTTATTTTACTTTATTAATGGCAATAGTGGGTTGTGTTTTCTCATGATTAAGCTCCTTTTTCCCCCCCGCCTCTTTAGACTTTGGCTATAAATAGGAGCCTCTTTGTTCTGTCTCCTCTGGGCAATAATTGGAAACATAAACTGGGAGAGACACCCTTGTGTCTTCCCTCATCTCCTGGTTGCTTCTCCACCAGTAGGCAGTCACACCGACAAACAGGCTGCTTTGTTTGTGTTTTCTCTGAAGTCACTGCATCTCAAGAACTTCGGGGCCAAGACTGATGACATTTTCATATTCATTTGAACATGTACACTTAATGTGCTTGGTTAATTGGGGTAATTAGTAGTCTTTTCATTCCAAAGCTATTGCTGAAATTAAAACAGGGCTGTTTATTTCTTTCAATGGACTAACGGAAGAGTTTTATTTTGAAGGGAATATTTATTTGAAAGTGAAAGATCTCAGAGACATGAAGTTCTGCTCTGCGGCAGAGGAGGAAGGGACAGGTTTCTGAGGATCTGGGGATATTTTGAGAAAGGTCCCAGCCTCATTCAGTCCCTCCAGATTCCCATCTGTCAATGATTACAATGCTTAGGGTGATTTAATTTGTCACCAGGACACATTTGAGAATGAAATGGGGCCCCTTTACTGATTTCATCAGGACAACAGCCCTCATACAGGGATTGTCCCAGGCAAACCAGAAGTATGGTCACCCCACTTCAGGTATACACAGGTATGTTGATCCCATCTGCTCTTACCAGCAACCAGGATGGAGGTATTATTCCCACTCAACAGATGAAGTAACTGAGGCTGAAAATCCAAACAATTTTCCCCAGCCTACCAGCCTGTGGGTAAAGCCCTGCTCAGACCCAGCTCTTCTTCAGAGCTCAGACCCAGTATCCTCTGCCCATGACACTGACACCCATTCCCATTGGTCAGCCAGGAATGGCCACAGGGGTAACATGGTGCAAGCAAGTGTGTGAGGCAGAGCCAAAGACACGTGGGAAGAGGTGGCAGTGGGCACTGCTGCATTACAGAGCAGGCAGGATGCCCTGGCCAGGAGGGCTCCTGGGTGGTGGGCTGGGGCTCAGGAGGAGGCTGACCTTCTCCGGGGGCCTCAGAGATGGCTACTCTGGTGTTCTGGCCCTGCTGCCCAGCCCTCAAGCATGTGTGTGGAGCTCTTGGGGTCCTGTGTGGCCAAGGGAACTCTGATTATAAAGGCAAGGGCTGTTGTGGCAGAGTTTTCCAGAAGATAATATCTGACAAATTCCTGAGCTGAGAGGGAAGGCTGTCATGTGGCCGCGTGCTGTGGGGTGTCACGGTTACTCCCTCAGTGTCACCCTCATCTGTGACTCGTCTACCAAGCAGCACCAATTCCCTCATTTGTACCTGCTGCTCTCTCCACCTCCCGTCCCTCTTGCTCCACTCATCTTCCCTGCTTGGTGAAGGCAAAGGCACTCTGTTCTGCTTAACTAATTCCCTCTGAATGCGGCATATCTGTCTTTACAATTTGGCGTCCCTGTGAAGTTTCTCTTTGTACATTCCCTTGTTCCTGCATCCCCATTACTCAGGTGTCATCACTCAATAACCATCCGACAGCAGTAATGCCTTTCATATGGGAAGAATTGGTTTTTTATTGATGGCAAATGTTGTGATGAACTTTCATGCCCACTTGGAGCCGGAGGAGCTTTTTATTGGGTGAACCGCACTAAGATGTGGTTCCAAGAAATGTCTTTGGAGTGTGGACTGAGATGTCCTTTGGGGAACAGGTCTTGTAGCCGGGCTTGGGAGAGGGCAGCCTTTCCCTTTATCAAAATCTCATCGATCAACATGCATAATAGCAACATTATTAATAACCCTATGTTTGCATCCCATTTGGTGTGTTTCCAAGCACTTCCCTGGAAATCCTGAACTGAAGGCAGGGCAGGTAATTGCTTTTTCCATGTTATAAGTTAAGCAACACTGTAACAGGACTGACTGGGCCCCATGAGCAAGGAGTTAGTTGCTTAGTGGGCAGGTGTCCCATGAGAAGGAGACTTTTCTCAGGCATCATAGATGCTCCCTGAAGATCAGGAGTCCTTCCCAGGCTAGACTCTCCTCAAGGTCCCCTTTGCCCAGGCCAAATGTGCGAGCATGACCGTGACGTCCGGCAGGATGCTCTTCTCAGCACAATGCCGCGTGCGATGCAAGTAATCTCCCTGACACCTAACCAGATGTGGTGGGAAACCAAGGATTATTTAGCACCATATGCCATTGGCAGTGGCAGACGGAATGTGAACGCCATGTATTGACTTTTCCAGACTAGCACCATTCTCCATTGAATCGAACAAGAGAATGGCAAACTGTGGATGGTGGAGGTGGTAATGCTAGTGTATCCCATCCCCATTGGCCACACAGTTACGTGGGACCCCAGCTCACCCCTGAATGCCTCAGAAGCTGGCCTAGGTAAAATAAGAGAACTAGGAGACTAGGGAGGAGCTTAGAAGCTATCTGGGACTTCTACCATTGCCGTTTTATTAAAATTGAACCTAGAGCCTCAAGACTGTGAAAGGACTCCCCCAAGTTAGCAATGCTAGCAGAGTGCTGCTAAGAACTAGGAACCTGCCAGGCAATGGGGCTCACCCAGCCTCCCACATCAAATCAGGCTTTTTAACTCTTCCTGCCTGACCTTTCCTCTTCCTTCTCAACACAGCGGCTCTCCCTTTTATTCATCTGCAGCTGGTACTCAGAGACTTACCAGTCTATCTGAGTTGAGGTTATTTTCCTACACATTTGGCTTCTCCATGATCCTCCCAACCTCATGTCATCTTTCACTGTGAGGGAGTCAAGCTCCCTGAGCAGCAGGTTGTGCAAGGGACACTTGGAGGTGGTGCGAACCAGCATGACGATGTAACTCAATGGGGAGGAGCCTGCTCAGGGTCCAGCGGGCCCACCACGAGGGATACGCTAAACGATGTGTCCTGATAGCTCAGCTTCAAGTTTGTCCTGGTCCCAGACACACCAGATCACCTGGGAATGCGGAGGGAGGATAGGTGCTTTTGTTTCTGGGCCACCTGCTTCCACTATTCATGGGTGTCCCTCACCAGGGCCATAGCTTCGTTGCTTGTGTTACTGATTGTCTCATCATGTAATATTCGGACTCTGGAGTGCAGATCTTCTGTCATTTCAGACCTAACCCTCCCTGGCTCATGTTTCAAGGGATGTTTTCTGCTGACCCTTTTTGGCTTTCTCTAGTTCTTCGTGCGATCTTTTTGTGTTGCTTGGCATAGGAAATGTCCTCTTTCATTCGAAGCCAACACATTGCTCCTCCATCAGTTCCATTTCAGTCACAGACTATCAGAGAGAGGGCCTTGGCCACAGTGAGCATCCAGAGCCTGAGACTGTAGGAAATTCCACTCAATGAAACTGTAGCTAATTACCCAAACTGAACACAGGATTCTTAATTTATGTTTTGCTTGGCAAACAAAACACCTTATGGGGACTTTTCCTCTTCAATTTCCCCTCAGAAATTCACTACCTAGTGCTATTACCACCACCACTCTGTTAACGAGGAAGCCAAAGTCACCAGCCCAGGCTGTGGCGGCTCACAAGGCCCTGGCTTCAGGACTGCTACGGTCTCTCGGCTGCGGACCTGCTGCCCTGCCCATCTTGTCCTCTGTCCTTCTAGCCTCTGCCATGCCTGGTCTTCCTCAATGCACCTTGGCATCTGACTCCTCCAGGTTCTCCTGATGAAGATAGCTTAAGGGTCGCTTCCTCACACACCCACAGCCATCTCTCCACACATTGGAGATGTCAAGAATTAAGCAGCTATTCTGGGCTAGACACTGTGCTAGGCCCTTTATATGTACTTTCACTCATTATGTACAATGAGTATGTTGTGTCACGTAATCTTCTCCAGATCTAACATGGGAAATAGGAGAGGGTAATTATTGCCCAAGGTCAGTGAAAAAATCAAATCGTATCCACTTAATTTCAAAGCCTGTGAACTATCTAGAATTTCACCAAGTTTTCTTAGGGAACCAGTTTCTGAAAGTGGCCCTCCCCCAGCACAAGAGCCTTTACCAGAAGCCAGGTTTTTTCTCTCACCTTTGTATTTAGCTAATTCTTTTGTATCATACTGCTGAAGCTTACAATCAAGACTCAGCCTTCACGAATGCAGACCCAGTGACCATGTATGATGGCAACCAGCCCACGCATTTCAAAGAATAGGTAACAGCTTGTGGTGGAATTACCAAACCCCCAAAAAGCAAGCCTTCAACTTACGACAACACAGACCCAAAGCACAAGCTGTTCCCAAGGGTAACCTAGAAAACACACTTGTGGTCTCTACTTGTGCTCAAAACTTACAAGGGACTCCAGGATCCCCAGAGATCTCCTAAGAAAAGGTCTCAGGCACTTTGCAGAGCACAAAGAGAGGTGAGCTGGCAGCGGCTCACACCCACTTGGGAGAGCCAACTGCGCACAGCACCTCTCAATTCTGATTCTAGTGACATCATATTGGTAGCTTGAACTTGGCCATGGTGAGTGTATTTACACCACAGAAATCGGCAAACTACAAATAAGCAGGAGGTTTTTTGTTTTTGCTTTTTTTGAGAGCCAGTGATGAAACATTTACCAACATTTGCAAGACAGGTATCATAATGAGAAACAACAAAGCAGTCAGTTTACCTGGAGGGCTCTGAAAGACTTACAAATCCCACCCATGCCAGATTCATTCGCCATGTTGTCCCCTGGCCCCACCACCCAGGGCTATCCTCCCAGCCTGAGCCACCTGTCAGGACCAGACAACAGAGGCACAGCCTCTCCCGCAAGGTCCTGGTTACCATGCCCACCTAGGACCCCATGGCTGACCATGCTTTGCCTCCTTCCCTGCCCTCAAAAGGGGCAGCCAGTATCTCTTCACCTCATGAGGAAACTTCCACTTGGAACCCCTGGCAAGCCCTGGCAAGGACTCAGGAGAACCATGGCTCCATGCTGAGAAGGCTGGCACCTAAGTCTGAGGCTCTCTTACTCTCTGAAGTCCTGCTGGTGGGGAGGCAGCCTACAAGAACCATGGGGAACATAAGGAAGAACTTTGCAGAGGCAAGAAGCTGGGCTAAAGCTGCAGGTTAGGAAGTTCCTGGGACTGGGGATTTCACCTTCTGCCATCCAAGTCCCAGGAAAGAATGGCTCTAATTTGAGAAGATCCAGGCCAGGTGTGCTCCCGTGGTCCTGGGGAGTCTCCTCCTTCCTGACAAGGACCCTGATTGCCTCTCACTCAGCTCCGTGTTTTAGCTGATCGGAAGGAGAGAGTGGCAAAGGGCAGTCAGAGGGAGAGAAGTGGGAAAGAAACAGGATATGGGTAAAGCCAGGAGCAGAGGATGAGAACTGGAAACAGCACGCTTGCTATGGAAATCAGAATAAGGAAGGGGTGGGTGGGGCCAGGGACAGAGGCAAATACCACCACTTTACGCATTTCTACCCTGAAGGCTTTCTCCACTGAAATCCATTCTGTGCTCAGCAGCCACACGAATCGCCCTAAAATACTGCTTTCACTGGATCACTGTCAAAAATTTTCAATGCTTCCTATGGCCCCAAATCACTAGCTTTGCACCTAAAGTCTCCCTTATCTCCCAGTCTCCCTTCTCAAACCCATCTCCTTTTTCTCCCCCAAGTTCCTCCCAAAAAGGTCCTCTTACTTCTCAGATAATCAGGCCCTTGTTCTCTCTAAGCTGTCCACAAAGGACCATCCTAAATTAGAAGACTGGGAAGCACGGCAGCTAATGCAGTATTTGATCCTTGATTCAACCAGAAATTTCTAAGTAGCTGTAAAGAATATTATTGGGATGTTTGAGAAATTTTACATATTATTATTTAGTATTTAATTTGCTATACATTTTACATAGTAATATATTGTTTTAGTATTTATATAATCACACATAACATTATTTTATCAAAATTTCCTGGGTGTGATCATTGTATTTTGGATCTATACAAATGAAATGCCTAGGAGTGGAGCGTCATGATTTTTGCAACTTATTTGAAAATGGTTGATGGAAAAAAAAAATAGAGCAACTGTGGTGAAATGTTCACCACTGGATAATCTAGGTGAGGATTATTTGTTGTGCAATTCTTCCAGCTTTTCTGAAGATCTGAAGAAGTTCAAAATGAAAACCCAGTTTAAAAATATAATCACGAAGCTAAAGGTGGCTCAGGCCCTCCTTCCCTCACCACAACAGGTTTCCCAGTCCCCTCAGAATGAAATCCAGAGTCCTTCTCAGCCTACTACTGGGGGCCCATGAAGCGTGCCGGCTCCATCTCCCACCACTTCCCAACTGTTTCACTACATTCCAGGTGCACAAGCCTCCCTTTGTTTCTAGAGCCAAGTGTGGGCATTATAACTGGGCAAACAGATGATAAACATACAATCATATGAAGAATATAGGATGGGGCAGAGCCAAGATGGCTGCGTGAGTAGAGCAGTGAAAATCTCCTCCCAAAACCACATATATCTATGAAAATATAACAAAGACAACTCTTCCTAGAATAAAGACCAGAGGACACAGGACAACATCCAGACCACATCCACACCTGCGAGAACCCAGCGCCTTGCAAAGGGGGTAAGATACAAACCCCAGCCCAGCAGGAACCAAGCGCCCCTCCCCCCAGCTCCCGGCAGGAGGAGAGGAGTCAGCAGGGAGGGAGAGGGAGCCCAGGACTGCTGAACACCCAGACCCAGCCATCCGGACCAGAACACAGGCACAGTGCATGCACGGGGCCCTGGATCCTAGGGAAACAGGGCGGCAGGACCGGTGAGTGGGTGCCTGAGGCCAATGCCGGAGAACAAAAGAAAAGCGAGCGGCCATCTTTTTTGTTGTTGTTGTTGTTGTTTTGTTGTGGCGAGTGCTTTTTGGAAGTCTTAAAGGGACAAGGACACCAATACTAGGGAAACAGGGCAGCAAGACCGGCGAGCGGGTATTGGAGGCCGGTGCTGGAGAATAAAGAAAAACGAGCGGCCATTTTTTGTTTCTTCTTTTTTTTTCTTTTTTGTGGTCTTTGTTTTGTTTTGGTGGGTTCTTTTTGGAAGTCTTAAAGGGACAGGGCGGGACACTTAGTCCAGAGGTAGGGAATCTGGGGATCTCTAGGCACTCTAATTCCCTGGGCTGCAGGAAGCACAGAGGCCCCTTACGGAGATAAATAGCCTCCCGGCCACTCCCCCTCCAATGCAACTCCACCACTTTGGAGCAGCAGCCCGAGCCAGGCCACGCCCACAGCAACAGCAGAGATAAACTCCATACCAACCGGGCAGGAAGCAGAAGACCTGTCTGTGTGCAGCTACCCAGCACAAGCCACTAAAGGTCACTATTCTCCCAGGAGAGGAAGGTCACAAACCAACAAGAAAGGAAGTTCTTCCAGCCGTCACTAGTCCCAGCTCGGCAAACTATTCCTATCACCATGAAAAAACAAAATTACAGGCAAACCAAGATCACAGAGACACCAGAGAAGGAGACAGACCTAACCAGTCTTCCTAACAAAGAAGACTGGTTACATGCTTACAGAGATGCTTACATGCTTACAGAGATGCATAGAAATACGCAAGAGAAATGGGATGAAGTCCGGAGGGAGATCACAGATGCCAGAAAGGAGATTACAGAAATCAAACAAACTCTGGAAGGATTTATAAGCAGAATGGATAAGATGCAAGACGCCATTGTAGGAATTGAAACCAGAGAACAGGAATGCATAGAAGCTGACATAAAGAGAGATAAAAGGTTCTCCAGGAATGAAACAATATTAAGAGAACTGTGTGACCAATCCAAAAGGAACAATATCCGTATTATAGAGGTACTAGAAGACAAAGAGAGAGGAAAAGGGATAGAAAGTGTCTTTGAAGAAATAATTGCTGAAAACTTCCCCAAACTGGGGGAGGAAATAATTGAACAGACCACAGAAATACACAGAATCCCCAACAGAAAGGATCCAAGGAGGACAACACCAAGACACATAATAATTAAAATGGCAAGGATCAAGGACAAGGAAAGAGTTTTAAAGGCAGCTAGAGAGAAAAAGGTCACCTATAAAGGAAAACCCATCAGGCTAGCATCAGATTTCTCGACAGAGACCCTACAGGCCAGAAGAGAATGGCATGATATATTTAATGCAATGAAACAGAAGGGCCTTGAACCAAGGATACTGTATCCAGCACGACTATCATTTAAATATGATGGGGGGATTAAACAATTCCCAGACAAGCAAAAGCTGAGGGAACTTGCTTCCCACAAACCACCTCTACAGGGCATCTTACAAGGACTGTTCTAGATGGGAGCACTCCTAGAAAGAGCACAGAACAAAACACACAACATATGAAGAATGGAGGAGGAGGAATAAGAAGGGAGAGAAGAAAAGAATCTCCTGACAGTGTATATAACAGCTCAATAAGCGAGGTAAGTTAGGTGGTAAGATACTAAAGAGGCTAACCTTGAACCTTTGGTAACCATGAATTTAAAGTCTGCAATGGCAATAAGTACATATCTTTCAATAGTCACCCTAAATGTAAATGGACTGAATGCACCAATCAAAAGACACAGAGTAATAGAATGGATAAAAAAGCAAGACCCATCTATATGCTGCTTACAAGAAACTCACCTCAAACCCAAAGACATGTACAGACTAAAAGTCAAGGGATGGAAAAACATATTTCAGGCAAACAACAGCAAGAAGAAAGCAGGGCTTGCAGTACTAATATCAGACAAAATAGACTTCAAAACAAAGAAAGTAACAAGAGATAAAGAAGGACACTACATAATGATAAAGGGCTCAGTCCAACAAGAGGATATAATCATTCTAAATATATATGCACCCAACACAGGAGCACCAGCATATGTGAAACAAATACTAACAGAACTAAAGGGGGAAATAGACTGCAATGCATTCATTTTAGGAGACTTCAACACACCACTCACCCCAAGGGATAGATCCACCGGGCAGAAAATAAGTAAGGACACACAGGCATTGAACAACACACTAGAACAGATGGACCTAATAGACATCTATAGAACCCTACATCCAAAAGCAACAGGATATACATTCTTCTCAAGTGCACATGGAACATTCTCCAGAATAGACCACATACTAGCTCACAAAAAGAGCCTCAGCAAAATCCAAAATATTGAAATTCTACCAACCAATTTTTCAGACCACAAAGGTATAAAAGTAGAAATAAATTCTACAAAGAAAACAAAAAGGCTCACAAACATATGGAGGCTTAACAACATGCTCCTAAATAATCAATGGATCAACAAACATATTAAAATAGAGAACAAAGAATCTATAGAAACAAATGACAACAACAACACAAAGCCCCAACTTCTGTGGGACGCAGCGAAAGCAGTCCTAAGAGGAAAGTATATAGCGATCCAGGCACACTTGCAGAAGGAAGAACAATCCCAAATGAATAGTCTAACATCACAGTTATCGAAATTGGAAAAAGAAGAACAAATGAGGCCTAAAGTCAGCAGAAGGAGGGACATAATAAAGATCAGAGAAGAAATAAACAAAATTGAGAAGAATAAAACAATAGCAAAAATCAATGAAACCAAGAGCTGGTTCTTTGAGAAATAAACAAAATAGGTAAGCCTCTAGCCAAACTTATTAAGAGAAAAAGAGAATCAACACAAATCAACAGAATCAGAAATGAGAATGGAAAAATCACAACAAACTCCACAGAAATACAAAGAATTATTAAAGACTACTATGAAAACCTATATGCCAACAAGCTAGGAAACTTAGAAGAAATGGACAACTTCCTAGAAAAATACAACCTTCCAAGACTGACCAAGGAAGAAACACAAAAGTTAAACAAACCAATAACGAGCAAAGAAATTGAAACGGTAATCAAAAAACTACCCAAGAACAAAACCCCAGGGCCGGACGGATTTACCTCAGAATTTTATCAGACACACAGAAAAGACATAATACCCATTCTCCTTAAAGTTTTCCAAAAAATAGAAGAGGAGGGAATACTCCCAAACTCATTCTATGAAGCCAACATCACCCTAATACCAAAACCAGGCAAAGACCCCACTAAAAAAGAAAATTACAGACCAATATCCCTGATGAATGTAGATGCAAAAATACTCAATAAAATTTAGCAAACTGAATTCAAAAGTATATCAAAAGGATCATACACCATGACCAAGTGGGATTCATCCCAGGGATGCAAGGATGGTACAACATTCGAAAATCCATCAACATCATCCACCACATTAACAAAAAGAAAGACAAAAACCACATGATCATCTCCATAGATGCTGAAAAAGCATTTGACAAAATTCAACATCCATTCATGATAAAAACTCTCAGCAAAATGGGAATAGAGTGCAAGTACCTCAACATAATAAAGGCCATATATGATAAACCCACAGCCAACATTATACTGAACAGTGAGCTGAAAGCTTTTCCTCTGAAATCAGGAACTAGACAGGGATGCCCACTCTCCCCAGTGCTATTTAACATAGTACTGGAGGTCCTAGCCATGGCAATCAGACAAAACAAAGAAATACAAGGAATCCAGATTGGTAAAGAAGAAGTTATACTGTCACTATTTGCAGATGACAGGATATTGTACATAAAAAACCCTAAAGACTCCACCCCAAAACTACTAGAACTGATATCGGAATACAGCAAAGTTGCAGGATACAAAATTAACACACAGAAATCTGTAGCTTTCCTATACACTAACAATGAACCAATAGAAAGAGAAATCAGGAAAACAATTCCATTCACAATTGCATCAAAAAGAATAAAATACCTAGGAATAAATCTAACCAAAGAAGTGAATGACCTATACTCTGAAAACTACAAGTCACTCTTAAGAGAAATTAAAGGGGACATTAACAAATGGAAACTCATCCCATGCTCATGGCTAGGAAGAATCAATATCGTCAAAATGGCCATACTGCCCAAAGCAATATACAGATTTGATGCAATCCCTATCAAATTACCAGCAACATTCTTCAATGAACTGGAACAAATAATTCAAAAATTCATATGGAAACACCAAAGACCCCGAATAGCCAAAGCAATCCTGAGAAAGAAGATTAAAGTAGGGGAGATCTCACTCCCCAACTTCAAGCTCTACTATAAACCCATAGTAATCAAGACAATTTGGTACTGGCACAAGAACAGAGCCACAGACCAGTGGAACAGACTAGAGACTCCAGTTATTAACCCAAACATATATGGTCAATTAATATTTGATAAAGGAGCCATGGACATACAATGGCAAAATGACAGTCTCTTCAACAGATGGTGCTGGCAAAACTGGACAGCTACATATAGGAGAATGAAACTGGACCATTTTCTAACCCCATATACAAAAGTAAATTCAAAATAGATCAAAGACCTGAATGTAAGTCATGAAACCATTAAACTCGTGGAAAAAAACATAGGCAAAAACCTCTTAGACATAAACATGAGTGGCCTCTTCTTAAACATATCTCCCCGGGCAAGGAAAACAACAGCAAAAATGAACAAGTGGGACTATATGAAGCTGAAAAGCTTCTGTACAGCAAAAGACACCATCAATAGAACAAAAAGGAACCCTACAGTATGGGAGAGTATATTTGTAAATGACACATCTGATAAAGGCTTGAGGTCCAGAATATATAAAGAGCTCACATGCCTCAACAAACAAAAATTAAATAATCCAATTAAAAAATGGGCAGAGGAACTGAACAGACAGTTCTCTAAAAAAGAAATACAGATGGCCAACAGACACATGAAAAGATGCTCCACATCGCTAATTATCAGAGAAATGCAAATTAAAACTACAATGAGGTATCACCTCACACCAGTAAGGACAGCTCCCATCCAAAAGACAAACAACAACAAATGTTGGCAACGCTGTGGAGAAAGGGGAACCCTCCTACACTGCTGGAGGGAATGTAAATTAGTTCAACCATTGTGGAAAGCAGTATGGAGGTTCATCAAAATGCTCAAAACAGACCTACCATTTGACCCAGGAATTCCACTCCTAGGAATTTACCCTAAGAACGCAGCAATCAAGCTTGAGAAAGACAGATGCACCCCTATGTTTATCGCAGCACTATTTACAATAGCCAAGAATTGGAAGCAACCTAAATTCCCATCGGTAGATGAATGGATAAAGAAGATGTGGTACATATACACAATGGAATACTACTCAGCCATAAGAAGTGGAAAAATCCAACCATTTGCAGCAACATGGATGGAGCTGGAGGGTATTATGCTCAGTGAAATAAGCCAAGCGGAGAAAGAGAAATACCAAATGATTTCATTCATCTGTGGAGTATAAGAACAAAGGAAAAACTGAAGGAACAAAACAACAGTGGAATCACAGAACCCAAGAATGGACTAACAGGTACCAAAGGGAAAGGGACTGGGGAGGATGGGTGGGTAGGGAGGGATAAGGGGGGGTGGAGAAGAAGAGGGGTATTAAGATTAGCATGCATGGGGGATGTGGGGGAAAGGCGAGGGCTGTACAACACAGAGAAGACAAGTAGTGATTCTACAACATTTTGCCATGCTGATGGACAGTGACTGTAAAGGGGTTTATAGGGGAGACCTGGTATAGGGGAGAGCCTAGTAAACATAATATTCTTCATGTAAGTGTAGATTAAAGATAACAAAAAAAAAAAGAAAGAAAGAGAAGGGGGATTACTCCCTAATAGGATAAAACTAACTGTAAATCAACAATTAATGCATGCTTTAAATATCCTTAATTTTGATCACTTAAAGGGTGTCAGATGATCGGCTATGGAGGTACTTTTCTGATAATATTCCTTTCTTTTAAAAAAAAAAAAGTTCCTGTGTGGTGACCTCCAATGAGTTCTACACAATGGTATAAAGGGCATATAAAAGTGTGGGCAAAGGGTCTGTTTGTGTTTATACAGAGGATCAAAGCCTTATTTGGCTACCCAGAAAATGAACTAAGATACGATATGAAGAAGAACTTCCAACATCAGCACTCTCTGGAAGAGTCATACCAGAAGATGATCATCAAAAAACCTCAACAAAGGTCCAGGCAATGCTGCAGTTCTGGCTGCACTCATCCCACCGGTTCCTGGACTTGCCATTGGAATGAAGAAGCATATATCTAAGCTGGCCTGTGCACACAGTAAAACAACAAATTTGACTGGATCTATACTGTTGGAACTCAACCAAGAATTAGGAGAAGTGCAAGTTGTAGCGCTCCAAAATCTTACAACTACAGACTATCTTCTGTTAAAAGAACATAGGGGATGTGAACAGTCCCCAGGAATGGGTTGTTTTAATTTGTCTGATTTCTCTCAGACTGTTCAAGTACAGTTGGACAATATCCATTATATCATAGACAAATTTTCACAAATGCCTAGGGTGCCTAAATGGTTTTTTTGGCTTCACTGGAGATGGCCAGTAATTATAGATCTGCTTTGGTTATGTAACTGTATTCCTATTATGTTAATGTGTGTGCACAATTTAATTAGTAGTTTAAAACCTATACATGCTTAAGTTACTCTACAAGAAGATATGTCAAAGAAATAATCAATCTTCCCATGTTTTCTTCCGTCTGCTACCTCTATAGTTTTTCTTCTTCCTTCCTAATTACAACCCTTAAATAGAATTCGTGCCTCATATCGAATTTACTGAGTAGCATAATTCCTCCAAGTGGTAAAGATACCTCAAGACAAATGCTGGGCATAGAAGCCACAGGGCATAAATCTGCAAAGAAGTAAAAAGCTAACCTTTTCAAACAATATGGCTTCTCTCTCACTTACCAACTTTACATTTCCCTGTATGGCCCCAGAAGATGACTGGTTAGCCAGAGACAGGTAAGATTCCTCAAGGGAGGAACAACCTAAGACAGGCACAGTTGCAGGGGGGCCATCAGGTGAGAAATTGGGGATCAACAGAGGTGACGCTTAGAACCTCACCCCCCCTGTTTTGAGAGAAATCTTCTGCATCCGTGGATGTTTTATTGCCCTTGTCTAGCTTGGATTAACACACAGTCTACAGGCACACACCTGATCATCTACATTTGCTCTCTTACAACACTAAACTATGTTTTCTACCTTTATCTTGCATCTACCTACCACTTCAGCATTTTATTTAAAATAATGATAATAATAATAACAAAGGGAGAAATGTGGGATTCACATATAAATCAAGTATAAAAATCAAACGAATATTCATATTTGACCTGATTGTTTATAGTTCATAATGAGTGATCAAAACTGAAAGTTTTTGTGATGACTGCCCTTGTACTGTTCACCATGTAAGAACTTATTCACTATGTAAGAATTTGTTCACCATGTAAGAACTTGTTCATTATGCTTCAGAAGATTGGAGACTGACGAGAATTAGGCTAGGCTGGGGGTGGATTAATGATTGTGCATTGAGCATTGACTCCCCTATACAGAATTTTATTGTTCTTAACAACCATTTGATCAATAAATATGAGAGATGCCCTCTCAAAAAAAAAAAAAAAGAATATAGGATGGGTTTGTGTTAGTGCAAGAAGAGTGAAAAATATGAGCCTGCCTGCAGGCCTTTGCACTAAAGGGTCGTGTTGCCTGTAACAGCCTCCCCTGCGGTTAGAGCCCACTCCCTCACTTCCTTCAGGTTTCTATGCAAGTGTGACCTCTTCAGAATGATCTTTCCTAGCAATCCCATTTAAAACAGTATCCCCACCTACTCCATTATTCTCTATCTCCTTTCTTTGTTTTTCATTTATACAAAGACTGTCTCACAACTTGACATGTTATTTACTTTAGTACAGGTTTACTATTTATCTGCCTTTGTTATTACCTCCAGTGTCCAGAACAGTGGATGTATATTTCTATAAATAAATGAGTGAATAAATGAATTGCTTTTTGTATATTAATTGGACACACATCATGCCTACCTAGGGTATTGCTGGTTGCCTTTTCCATGTACATGTAGCTTTCCTCACTCCTAGTTCTAGAAAGTTATTTTTTTTAATTGATTCTTTTTTATTACTTGTCTAAGTGTCAGTAAACATAATGGATTCTTATTATAAATGACTTGAAAGGATAATCTTCCAATTACTAAATACACACTAATGTAAACTGTGTTCTTAAGATAATTATAAAAACTACCAACAACTTTGGAAAGAAAATAGAGGTATTCGTTAGTGGCAAGACCTAGTGAAAAATCTGATGGTCTAAGCAAGAAAAACCAACAAGCACAATTCCCCCACAAGAACACTGGTAAATTGCTTTGATTAAATTTTGCCTAAAGATAACTTCAGGCATCATAATGCACAAATTCTCCTGGTGGAAAGTGCACAATGAAAAAAAACTTGTGTCAAAATCCTGGCTCTACCATTTACTGTTTATAGAACCTTGGCCAAGTTGCTTAACCTCTCTGAACCTTTGTTAATTCTCCTATGTAACATCAGAGGCAAATTATACCCATCACACTTTGCAAGGCTATACATTAAAAAAGATCAAGTCTGTGAGTCCAGTTCGTAAACTATAAAGTAAAGTAAAAATATAGTCTATTAATTGAGGATCAACAGAGGTGAGGCTCAGAACCTCACCCCCCTCCCCCCTGTTTTGAGAGAAATCTTCTGCATCCGTGGATGTTTTGCTGCCCTTGTCTAGCTTGGATTAATACTTAGTCCATAGGCACACACCTGATCATCTACATTTGCCCTCTTACAGCACTAAACTATGTTTTCTACCTTTATCTTGCATCTACCTACCACTTCAGCATTTTATTAAAAATAAAAATAATAATAATAATAGGAGAAATGTGGGATCAACATATAAATCAAGTACAAAAATCAAACGAATATTCATATTTGACCTGATTGTTTATAGGTCATAATGCGTGATCAAAACCGAAAGTTTCTGTGATGAAAGCCCTTGTACTGTTCACCATGTAAGAATTTATTCACTATGTAAGAATTCGTTCACCATGTAAGAACTTGTTTGTTATGCTTCAGAAGATTGGAGACTGACGAGAATTAGGCTTGAGATGGATTAATGATTGTACATTGAGCGTTGACCCCCTATACTGAATTTTATTGTTGTTAACAACCATTTGATCAATAAATATGAGAGATGCCCTCTCAAATAAATAAATAAATAAATAAATAAATAAATAAATAAATAAAAATAAGAAGAAGAAGAAAGGGAGAAATGTGGGATCCACATATAAATCAAGTATAAAAATCAAACGAATATTCATATTTGACCTGATTGTTTATAGTTCATAATGCGTGATCAAAACCGAAAGTTTCCGTGATGAATGCCCTTGTACTGTTCACCATGTAAGAATTTATTCACTATGTAAGAATTCGTTCACCATGTAAGAACTTGTTTGTTGTGCTTCAGAAGATTGGAGACTGATGAGAATTAGGCTTGAGATGGATTAATGATTGTGCATTGAGCATTGACACCCCTGTACAGAATTTTATTGTTGTTAACAACCATTCGATCAATAAATATGAGAGATGCCCTCTCAAAAAAAAATATAGTCTATTATTTTACCTCTGAAAAAGATTTGGAGAAAATAAACACCTCAAGTACCCATTAATAAAACTAGCAATAGTGTTCATTATAAAAATGCAGGTCTTCTTATACTTAGTCACTAAAGCAGCCATGCCTAATAGAACTTGCCACACCAATGCAAATATTCTATACCTGTGCCTTCTAACAAAGAAGCATTAGCCACATGTGGCTCTTAAACACTTGAAATGTGGCTACTGTGACTAGGGAACTGAAATTTTGAGTTTATTTGGTTTTATTTAGATTTGAACAGTCATGTGGTTGGAGGCTACTGTGCTGCAGCATGGCTCCAAAGCGTTTCTTCAGATGTTTTGCAGAAAACTCCTTCTTGGCCATAAGCATGAAGGGGTCAGGTGGTGCAAGCATCAGAAAGGCTGGTGATGGGGATCTTGGGGTTTTAAGGAGAAGGGTGGCATGGCATGAAGACTGGAAGAGAGGATGGCTTCCTCACCCTGTGGTCAGGCTGGTTTTGAAAAAGCTGCCCCGTTGGAATCCCAACATAAGGAATTCCTTTTTATTTGCAGTGTGACCCTAGGAAAGATGTTTAGACTCTCTGAACCTCAATCTTTGAATTATAAAATAGGAAGCATAGTGCCTACTTCATAGGATTACTGTGAGGACCAGATGAAGCATGGACTGAGTACAGTGTCTCAGAGAACTCAGGCCCCCTGGTGCCCAGCTCATCTGGAACACTGAATTCTGTGCCCTGAAATGCCCCGACTGTGTGTGGACCTACACAGTCCCCACTGCTGCCTGTTGATCAAAGGGACGCAAAGGGATGAGCATCACAGTCGCCCAGAGTGCCCAACAGTGCCGGCACAAAGCAGGCTCTGGACTCAACTTCCCCCCTCAGTCCAGGAGCACGGGGGCTGCCCACTGATCCCCGTGGCCTGAGGCAGACCACACCACTGTCAGGCTGCCTAGCCACGAGCAGGGCATCTCTCTAGCTGCTTTTAGCCTCCAAGCAGCTGGGGCTGGCACACACCCAGCCTCTTCCCCGCCCCCTGCTCAGGGCACCTGAATGACCTGACCTCACCCAGCACTTTGCTCAGAAGATCTCTGAAGACTTCAAAGTCTCCTCTTTGGATTTAGTACAAATGATGATCCTTCTGGGTATGTACACAGGTGGGGAGAAGGCAAGAGGGTGGGTCCCAGCCACCTCACCTCTCAGATGAGGCCACAACTCCCCCTGCTTGGCTCTTACGGAGATTTCCCAGCACTGCCGTTTCCTCTGCTGTTGGAAACAACACAAAGTCTGACTGACCCCCTCATGGGATCTGGGGTGAAGGCGTTAGTGTCCACTGGGGCAGTTCCCCTCCAGCTAAAAAAGCAGGCAGTGGTTGTCCCATTTCATGCAGCAAATGAAAATTTTAAGCAAACTGCTGAAAAACCATACTCTCCTCCAGGATTACCCAAGATAGTCCCATTTTTTAATGATTCTGTCTCCGTAAACCTTCAAATTGTCCCAGAGATCCAATGTCCAGGTCTCACCTCTTGGGTCTTAACCCTTTCCTGCAAGCAGCTCCCAAATCCCGTTAGACTGTGGGCTTTTGGTGCTCAGAAAGCAGCCTGACAGCATGGCTGCCTACTCTTTGGCACTCACCCCCTGAGAGGAAGGGTCTTCTTTCCCTGAATCTGAGCTGGCTTGTGACTGCTTCAACCACGTGACTTCTGATGCTATGTCATTAAAAGTCATGCAGCTCCCACCAGGTTGGCTGGGACCCTTACTCTCTGAGCCCAAGCAACCACTGAAGAAGTCTACCTACTCTGAGGCTGCTGCACTGGAGAGAAGCCATCAGAGGCCCTCCATGAGGCAGGCCCAGCTAAGACCGTCCTTCGTTGAGCCCAACCCAGCACCCAACATATGAACATACACACCCCCAGACTGTTAAGTTTTCCCAGATGGGGTCGCAGACATTTGCAGTGGGGATGGGCCCTTCTTGCTGTACTTGTACCTGTTCAAATTCCTGATCCACAGAGTCTGTGAGCATAATAAAATGTTATTCTCTTGCACCACTAAGTTTTGGGGCAATTTGTTATTCAGTAATAAATAACGAGTCCCCTGTACAATGTCTCATAGAACTCAGGCCCCCTGATTACCCAGCTCATCTGGAAAACTGAATTCTGTACCCTGAAATGCCCCGACGGTGTGTGGACCTACGCAGTCCCCACCACTCCTTGGTGATAAAAGGGACGCAAAGCTGGATGAGTATGAAAGCTGTCCGAAGTCGAATTGGTGGGAGAGGGGAGATGGGCAGGAAGAAGACATTTTATTTTTCACTTCTTATAATTCTGAACTGTAATCTCCAAAATCTTATTATTGAGAGAGGAGAGAGGATTTGCTAATGTGATCTCAGTGGATGGCTTTATCCAAATGTTTTCACATTGGAATTTGCAGATATTTGAAGTGGTTTTTTGCCTTGGTTTGTTAGCATTTTCTCTTCTAGTCTCCCCAGGTTTTTCTGGGCCATATGGAGTCCTCTACCCAAGAAAAATACAAAAAGTGGCCATTGTGATTTGCAGTGTGGCTGTGATGGAAAATTATGCCTTGAGGGGAACTTGAAGGTCTGGAACAGAAGTAAGAGCACTAGCACAGGGGGAGGAAACACGGATTCGCCACTTGAAGTGGGCAAATCATTGTAGCAGCTCCAGGTCTCAGCCTGGGCATTCACGAATTGGATTCAATGATTTCCAAGATCCCATTACTAACATTTTGGAGAGAAGGAAGTTAACACTGATTAAGTGCTTATGTTGTGGCAAGCACCATGCTGGACCTTCTACTTTTTTTACTTTTTAAAAATTTTGGTAACACTAATATACAATTACATGAGCAACATTGTGGTTACTAGATTCCCCCATTATCAAGTCCCCACCCCATACCCCATTGCAGTCACTGTCCACCAGTGTAGTAAGATGCTATAGAATCACTACTTTAGACTCTCTATTTAGATAATTTATTTAATCCTAAAAAAAAAAAAATTCCTAAGAACTAGTGTCCCCATTTTGCATATGAGGAACCTGAGGCCCAGTGAGCTGAAGGTTTCAGTAGCTGGAAGGTGGAGGAGTGGAGTTCTAGAATGAACAGGGCCACCCCCAGGGGACGCTCACTGCCCTCCTGGCCCCACAGTGTTTCCCACACCTTGTGTCCAGAGGCTTTGAGAGCCCCGTTCCTCAGTTGTTAATCCTCCATAGCTAGGAGGGAGGATCCTAACTACATTCCTTTGAACTGTCATCAGCTACTTAAAGTGGCAAGAAACAATAGCCTCTTTCTTTGCTTTCCTGGAAGGGTGGCTCTTGAACCCTGCTGAGTCTCTGAGTGACAGCCAGGGCAGCCCTTCCAGCCTGACTGCCCCCAGGTGCCCTGGCAAAGCTGGAGGAATCCTGCCACCCAGCTCCTCCCTGCAAATCTGGAGACTGTTAAGTAGTGTGGGCTTCTATTTTCCTCTTAACAAGAGTCCTCAACTCTTAAGTTATCTGACATACTCAGTCCATCACAGGACCAAAGGAAGCACATAATGACCCTTTTTACAAAATACTAGAGACTCCTCTTCCCCAGCCAAACACATACCTTCTCCACCATCAGGATGCCACACATCCTTGTGTTTTGATGAAGAGGGGTACAGGGATGCTTTGTTCCCCAAATCTCTTCTCACACACTGTTAATGATGCCTGAATCCTGAAGTAATCAGCAAATGTTGGCTAAGTCCCACTGCAGTGGGCACTGAGAGGGATCAC
Organism: Manis javanica; assembly: GCF_040802235.1. Classification (NCBI taxonomy): domain Eukaryota; kingdom Metazoa; phylum Chordata; class Mammalia; order Pholidota; family Manidae; genus Manis; species Manis javanica. The sequence continues at coordinate 43,579,823 of NC_133171.1, forward strand.
AGGCTTCGAAGCCACACAGGTTGGGTTTCAATTCCATGCAGTGGCTTAAAGATAACTGTAAATCCTTTTCACTCCTAGTAAGAGTTAGGGGTCTATTTCCCCTCCTCTTGACTTGGGGCTGGCCCCTGTGACTGGCTTTTTCCAATAGAACACAGGGGAAAGGACCCTGCCCATCTCCTCTTCCAAGGTAGCCCTTAAAGATGTGCAGCTTCTGTGTTCAGACCTCTTAGAAGCCTGTGCAGTGGGAGGATTCAACTGCCCTGGGACCACCATGCAGTGAGGAAGCCCAAGTTAGCCCTACAGACCTGCCCACCAAGCCCTGTCTGCATTCCTGGCCAACAGAATCACGAGCAATAAAATGGCTGTTGTTCTAAACCACTAAGTTGCAGTATAATTTGTTTGGTGAAAAGAGACAACTAAAATAGAACATCAGAGGATCAGAGTACCAAATCCACAGTACAGACTCCATATGCTGTCATTGAGCAATTGGGTCAGAATGGTAAGGGAGTCCTCATAGGGGAGGGGGACCTGAAGGTATGTAGGACAGGGTGGAGTAGAGTGAGTATATGGTTAGGGTGTCAGGAAAAGAAAGTCTACAAGATCCAACTATCCCACAGGCCTCTGGGACACCCTACATGCTGACAGGACTTCTCAATTCTCTCTCCTAACTACAGCCACCTGACTGCAGAGAGCAGCGTCTGGGTGTCAGCCTGAGTCTGGCCCAGAGTAACCAACTACAAGCAGAACATTACTTCAGAGTCTTTGTTTATCTTCATAACTCCTAAGAATTTTATGTTGCATTCCATCATTTATTCATCAATGTTTTGATATAAAAAATGGCTAAAATTACTATCCAGTTAAATTACTTAACTTCACCCTACCCCAACCTCTGCAAGGAAAATAGACACTCCAGAAGAGAGGTCACAATGAGACCTGAGCTTGCACAGCCTCAGAACACACGGGCCCCTTGAGCGGGAAGTCAGCCTCACCCTCCCTCTGGGGTCAAAGACTTGAGATTTCTCTTTCAGATCTAGTCATGCATCTTCAGCAGCCAGATCTGACTTCTAGGTTCCCCAGCTTTAAGCTATGCCTAGATCCCAGGGGACTCAACTCAGACAAGACCCTACCAGCTCCCTCCAGATGCTGATTAAAAACTAAGGTCACCTGACAGTCTACTCTTATCTGTGACCCAGGTTAGGCCATTTCCAGACTTCACCAACATATTTGAATGCTCCCCAAACTTCTCTCTTTTTCTTAGACAATTCATACACACACACACACACACACACACACACACACACACACACACACACACACACACACATATACATCTATAGCCCATGCAGATACGTTGACACTTGGAAGCAAAATAGAGGAAAGCTTTTATTATTGTTTGCCATTTGAAAATGATTATCCAGCAGGATGATGTGTATGAAGGATACAACTTGCAGTTAACATCCCAGGGAAAAAGCTCCTTTTCTAGACCTCAGTGAGCCTACACCACCTCCCAGCTTCTCGAGTGGGGACTGCCTGGTGCCAGACTTGGATGCCTACCAACACAAATTAAAGGAATAGAATGCCTCCTGGATGGGAGGCAGGCAGTGGGAGGGTGAGAATGCTGAAAATTTTAAAGGGATCATCACCTCAGCAGGAGTCCAAAAAATCAGCCTCAGAAAGAGCAGCTACCCCAACAGATGGTTCCCTCCAGTTCAAAAGTCTTTGGTTCTGGGTTACTGTGGGATTCCAGACGCTGTCTCTCCTGCACCCCACCCCAACCCCATCCCAGGGCCTCTGCTCCTCCCCACAGTACTTTCTCCTCTCAGTCCTATCCCAAAATATAGCTGTGCCTTAGTGTAAATTGTGAAGCCCTTAAATGACACTCCTTGGAAACAAGCTAACAAACTTGCATTCAAAAATGAATCTGGAGGTGGGAATAGGGAATGACGGCTTAACGGGTCTCGGGTATACTTAATGGGTGTTGGGTAATTGGTACAAGGTTTCCATTTGGGGTAATGAAAATATAGAGGTTGTACACTATGGAGAGTATACTAAATGCCACTGATTTATTCATTTGAAAATGATTGATTTTGTATCATGTAAATTTCATCTCAACTTAGACCAAAAAAAAAAAAAGTATCTCCCAAGAATGAGCTGAATCCCTCTAGAATCCTATCAACCAGCACACATTTGACTCTGGACCTCAGGCTCCTCATTTGCTAGCAGGAGGTTGTGGGGGAGGAAGCAGTTCTGACATGCTATGACTGTTCCAGTTCCTAGCAGGACAAGGACTTCAGATGATCCAAGGACAGAGATAAAATAAGATCAGCAAGCTGCCCAGTAGACTAAAATTAACTGACCTTCCATGATCTGGATTTGGCAAGTGACAGAGCTTCTCTTAGATTCCTCCTCTGTGAGCTTAAACATGTTTTATGAGACTCCTGAGGGGAGCACTTAAAAATGCTTATAATACTCAGGCTAGATCTGGTAGCTCCATCCTACAACTTCCTTTCTTTCTCAGCCACCAGCTAGCAGTCTCCAGTGAATCCACACATTCAGGCAATGCAGGATTTTCTCGATATATGATTTTAATCTTCAACAGCTCTTGCCAATTCAAAATAAAGAGGGGAGAGGATGCTGGGAGCATGTATCCTACAAACTTAAAAAGAAAATGAAAGAGGTCCCATCTTGCACTTCAACACATCAGTTTCATACTTAGAAAATGATCCTTTTGGCCAAAGAATGTTTTTACTTTGTGTGTCTATGTACATACCCTTTTTTTTAATAGAAAGCACATCACTAGTGTCTAAAACAAAACATGGTTTTGATTGAACCAGCCTTATATTTATATCTGAAGCTCATTTGCTAACAATAGAACTGGCTTTTCCATTTGCCAACATCAATGTTGACCTGTTTTCACCTAAATTTTATAGATGTCAGAAAAAAAACTGTTCACTGCTCAGTGGCATACCCTGGCCTTTTTCAGCCACACTTGCTTGCATTTTGCAGCTCCTTTAAATTCCCCTTGTCCCAAAAACTAACAATAAGGTCAAGTATTTCAGTAAGAAATATTGAAGTATTATCCAACGTTGTCAAACAGCCAAGAGCCTACGAAAGCTAACCACGAACTGTGGAAGAGAGTGGCTTAACCTCAGGCCTCCCAACCCTGCCTCCATCACACGGGGAAGGGTTTTTGGCACTGGGAGGGCACCCAGAGGGGTGGGGAGAAAATGAGAGCGGGGGAAGATGGGCAGAATGGGAACTGGACGGCTCACAATCACGTCCGAGCTCCCGTCCCTCAGGAGGGTCGCATTGCACTCGTTTGCTGCTGCAAAGAGCCAGCTTTGATTTTTCTTGGAGAGGGCTCCAGGCCCCCTAACATCTCAGACATGCCAACACCACGAGGCTGCAGAACTCCCCTGATCCCCCGGCCATATCCCTGTCCATCAGAGCTAATTTCTATGACAACATAAACTTCACTATGTAGCCAATAAACTCAAACCCGATGGAACTTGATGTGGCCAGGAAGGAGAATGACAATCTGGCAAGATGTCAGGCCTGGAAATAGAACTCGTTTTGCCAGCCAGTGGTTTGGGAGGGGTAGAGATGGATTCATGTGTGTGTGCATGTGTTTTATTTGTTCTAATAACTCTAATGAAGATTTCATTAATCAGTAAACTGTCTTTCACAGAGACAGAAATAAATGCAAGGCTCCTACAGTGAGCTTCAGGTAGAACCAGAACTCTCCCCCATTCTCACGCTAACCCACGGCGGGTAAGGGCACAGGTCCTGGGCAGGGTGCTTGGGCAAGAGAGAGTGAGAGAGAAGAATGAAGACTGGCTTTCAGCTGGGAAGGCAGCAGCACCAGGATGGGATGTGAGGGATGTCAGAAGGCATCCCAGGGGAAGTTCCTGCCCTGTGGGCAGGATATGTGGCTTTGGAAGTGTGTTTAGTGGTTCTAGAAGACCACCTTTGAAGTGCAAATACACTGACTCCTCAAAGGTGAAGGTCAGGACAGGTTCATCTCATAAAAGGGGAGGTCCTCAGTACTGAGTGACCTGGTGTGGGCTTGGGAAGAGAGACAGAATCCCTGCGAAGTCCTTTAGGGGCATGGTGGGCCTCCGGAGGACAGAAAATTCTGGATATGTGAGTAGAGAAGACCTCAAGATCCTGCTTTAAAGTTTGACTTAGGGTCAGTCACAAGCATAGCTCTCGTTCTTTGAATATCTGACCATCCAGAGCATAAACTATCCCAACCATTTATGCTCGTCGCCCTTCCCTGTTGAATGCTGAAGGGTCCTATGTGCCAACTTATCCCTCACTATCTATCTCATCAAGACTCCAGCCCACTTGGTAGTCAGTGTTGAGCCACAGACTGGATAGTATATATCTACACTCGGTACTGAAAATTTAATATCTTATCCTGTCGTCCTTCAACATTTTTTATATTGGTGCCCTCTTCTGTGAAACGTTAAGATCTCACATTTGTTTCTTCATGTCATATAGTTTGATAACATAGGTATTTATTGGGGTTTTTAATTACTCTGATTTTGAACATGGTTTTCTGAGGTAGGACTCGTATCCCACAGAGATTCTGACACTGCTCTAAGCCCGCTGGGAATCCACCTGCAAATCTCATCCCCCAAAGTGTGATTCAGCGCTACAGACGTGCAGAGCCCAGAGGCGCTAGCCCGCTCTCCTCTTCCTGGGGCGCTGCGGCTGGGGTCTCCAGGAGGGGGAGCCTGTCTGCTCTCAGGTCCTGCGCCGCAGGGTGGATGTGCAGCTGATGCTCGCTGGGCTGCAGACCCAGAAGAGCAAGGAGCCATCATGCTTGCAGAGCCAGCTCGAATGTCCCCTTCCTGCCTTGGCCCGAGCCGCCGCCTCCCTGGGGCTCCTCTTGCCGTGACTCACATCTGTGATGGTGTCGCTGCGCAGTGTTATCACTTACATGTTTATTTTTCCATCTCCTGAACAGATGACATGCTTCTTGAGCAGGGACGTATGTCTCTCCCATTTTCATTTCCATCATCCAGTAAATGTTCAATCAGTATTTATTGAATGAATAAAAATCAGCGCCTCCCTTAGGGTTAGATGATTACTGGGGACGGTGAAGCAAAGTGTAACCACCATCCTCTCAAGCAAGGGAGAGGGCGAAGCCACCGATTCTTCCTCCTCTCAGCCCTCCACCTCTTCTGCCCTACAAACGGCTTAGCACTTGTAATCTGATAATCGTCTGGCACAATAAGGTTGTATCCTTCATTAAACAGGGGTCAGATAATTAGCTACATTGGAAATTTTGTTTACTAACACTATACTTCTATACCTAATACCTTGTGTTCCATCACTGCCCCATTAGCATGGCTTTCCTTTCACATCTTTTAAATTAAAAGACATTGGTTATAGGTAACTTAGGGAGGAAGCAGGTAAAAGGTAAAATAGAGATGAAAACCTATTTTTTATCAAGATGAGCTGTCATGTTTTCATTTGTTTAGATGGCTAGGCTGTCATATTAACGAAGTCAAGAGGGTGGCCTCATTTCTATAGCCAGAGCATGAGACAGCAAATAGGGAGACCTTTGCCCACAACCAGGCGCTGACACATACTCTTAGCCGTGGAGGCAAGAGGGGCCTCTTGCCCACTAAAGGGACCATCAGCTTGAAGTGTGTTGCCAACCGAGAGGTCATCTTTGCCCAGGAAGAAATGGAACTGAGGCTCATAAATATCTCACTCACTAAGTCAGACCTGGTATATCTGTTTTTTATGAGGTAATGTAGAGCAGGGTTTTTTTCAATAAGAGTAACAGGAGCATGGAATTAGTATGTTAGACATTAACTTATATAAGACATTTTTAATAGAATCAGTTTGCCTAAGTTTATATCAAATAGAAATAGGTTCATAAAAGCAAAAAAGCAAATAAGACCTTAAGGAAAGACAACACAGAAGATGCTGCTATTTTTATAAAGGGAGGAAATGATCTCTTTCTGTGAATGAGTATGGGAACTGCTTGGAAATAGATGTCCAACCTGTGACTTCCCCTCATCTATCTACAGGATAATCCTACATAAGTGATTTGACCTCTTTGGGATTCCATTTCCTCATCCTCTACGAAATGGCCATTTTTGCCAATTCTGTGAGAAACAATGGACCTCATTCTCTCCCTTAATGCTAGGCAGACTCTAGCTGTGCCTCTTTAAACTCGCCATAATTTCTCCATTCTAACAGCCACTTCAGATCTACATAAAGGTAAGAGTTACTGCATGGTCTCTTAACATGCCATCTGGCAGGTAATATATTATTGTCCACATTTAAGGAGAAGGTCAAGAGAGGTTAAGTGGCTTGTTCAAGGTCACACATTTAGTTAGTAGAGGTTAAGGATCTGGAACCCAGATCTTCTGGCCACCTTCTGCTTCTTCCTTTCAAAACACCACTCAAACCCTTAATGCACTGTTGGCTGAAGAGAGAGAAAATGGAAGGGCTGCTCCTCTCCTTTTGTATGAAAATTACCCACTTTTCAAATACCAAGTCTCCTATCATATATTGTGGTGGAAATGAAAGGCTTGTGTGACTAAACATAGATGCTGAGTGCTTTACAAATACTTGAGTATTTTAGGAAATGAGAAATGGGAAATGAGATTGCCTATAAGCAGAAATCAAAACTATCTAAATTCTCTCTAGAAACTAACTGCTAACTTTTTAATCTTTGGTTTTGGCAATCTGAATGCATTCATGAATTTAAATGAAGAAGGGCTCCACAATCATCTCTTACGGGAATGGATTAAGTTGAATGGACATGCTGTCCAATATGCTTTTTACTGGTTGGTGAGTCGTCCAGCATATTCATCTGCCTGCAGCGGTATTCAATAACTATCTGCAGAGAGAAGAAAGAAAAGAGGGCAGAGAGGAGGAAAAGGAGAGAGGACATATACGTTCTCTGGGATTTCAGTAAAATAGGATATTAATTACATAGAAAGCAGGTTAAAGAAATAGTCTGTAAGATGCTTTAAGATAGTTGAAAAGAAGCCTATCCATTGAGTTAAAAAGATTTCAGTGGTTTAGGGCAGGAACCCCTGGTGCCCCATTCCCAAGTTCCTCCAGCGTTGCCCACACCAGGTTTCCTCAGGCCTCCACAATCAGCTCTCTCCACTACACAGCATGGTCTCAGTGATGCCAGCTCAGAACTGGGGACCTGGGTGCTGCCCCTTTGTCAGCTGGTGAGAAGGACCTCAGAGCCACACCTAGAAAGGTCAGAGTTGAAGTTGACAGTTTCTTGGCTTGAGCCTGTTTCTTGTTTGATCACACCTGTTTCAGTAGTAGTATTTACATGAAACTCCATACACCTAAACAGAAAAACTTGGAAGAGATTACAGATTGGGGATTGAGGCCCGGGTAAGGTCAACATTTCTGTTCTAAATGTGTCCATGAATTTATGTTTATGGTTTATGTGATGTGAGGTGTCTCAGTACCTTCAGGAGAAGAGCTCATTGCCAAATTTAGCCATGATGCTAATAGAAAAATAATTCATGAAATATATGGAAAAATATTGCTCTTTCAAAAAGCAACATTTTTTAAACTGTGAAAATAGTATTTTTAAAAATCATTCCACTTGGGGCTCCTGCTCTCTTGTGACTTAACCTATTGGAAAATTTCGTTTATGCTTTTAAAAATAATCACCTTGATTATTATGAGTAATAATAATAGGTTCCATCTATTTCATATGGATTATGTGCCAGATGGACACTTTCCTAGGCATTGTCATAGCTCATTAACCCATTTACTTCTCACAACTTCCATTATACAGATGATCAAGGAGATTTTGTTTCAAGTTTTAGTTTAGGAACATAGTCTTTGACATCAGGCAGATCTAGGCTTGAGTCTTAATATCTGTGTAACCTTGGGCAAGTCTGAACCTCTGTTTCCTCATCAGTAAAATGGGGCTAAAAACACTTCTTCATAGGCTGCTGTGAAGATTGAGAGAAGGCATGTGAAATGTTAAGTGCCAGGAGCCTTGTCATGTGTGTAATAAAAATGAAGTATTATTAAGCATCATAATCATCATCGTTATTATTTGATCATGTTACTAGTACCAAAGATGACTTTTCCCCAAAAGGGAATTGAAACGATGGCCATCAGTGCCATCCTAAGGAGAGGAAGAAGGTATATCATCTGTCTCCATTCCTTCACCTCTAGGATGTCCAAACTAGTGAGACCAGGGCCAAGTGAACTAACTGCAAGGGCAGTTGGGGAGGAAGGAAGTAGTGAGAATGGGTAGCTAACATGCGCTTTGGGCATTTAGTGGGAGGGAGTGGCAGTTGGGGAAGCCCGAGGGCTTAGGAGGTGATGTGAAGAAGAAAGGTAATAAAGGTGACTTCAGGGAGCTGGTTGCTGGCCTGCACCTCTCTGCCTGCTCCTAACATCCCTTCCTTCTCTCTCTTCTGCAGGCCTCGGGAAGCCAAGGCTTCCCAGAAGCCTCCTCTGGGCAGCACGCTGAGGGGGCAGGAGCAGACAGCAGTGTGGCCATTGTCTGCCTCGGTGAGCAGAGCCCCACGCAGCCCACAGCGGCTCTCGCAGCTCCCTGGGGAAGGGACAGCAGCATCTCACATGCACAGTGTATCCTAAAATGAAATAATAACTGGGAGATCTGGACTCTGACAGGGGGAAGGAGGGAGTGCAAAAGATGGAACAAAGATGCCATTTTTAAATCATTGGCTTCTGTTCAGGATTTCCCTATTTTCTATGGCAGAGAGCAAGTAAAAAAAATTCCTCCTATTGATGAGTATTTTTCTACAGTCATTGAGAGCCAAAGGGCTCTGGGCTTCCGACTTTGCCCCGTGGGGAACCTGTGAGCCCAGTCGTCTGGATAGCTCAGCAGAGGGTTGGCTGGCTGAGGCAGGCGGCTCCACGGCCCCTAGCAAGCAGCTCAGACGAGGAACGGGTGCAGGAGGACACACTGTGTTTTGAATTCAGATTCTGTGATCTTTCTGCCAAACGGGGGTTTACAAAGCAAAACCCTCCAGAGAATTCTCATACTTTCTGGCTTATTCTCCTAGTGTTCATCTTAACAGGAATCAGCTGTTTGCCTTCTCACTTAGGCAGCATGTTGCCGAGGAGAATTTAGCATCTGGCCTGGCTATTATTAAAAACAAGAACATCCTGCTCTGCGGGGAGAACAGCACCACTGGCAATAAAAGGACAGAGATCATTTGCATTCGGGATCCAGAGATGGATTTCGGTTCAGTATCTACTCCTTCCCCTGCCCCCTTGGCTTTCATTTTAAAATTTCCTGCTGCATCCATCATTTGCCTCGTGGTCTCCTTTTCCTGCAGCAGAGAGACAGAGCGCACGTCTTCCTTTCCCTGGGAGGCAGGGACGACTAGAGTGCTCAGACACTGATCCACTCCTGCAGCGTGATAAAGCTGAACTACCAGAGGAATTTTTTTTTTTTACAACTGCGGAAATGAAAAAGTAAACAAGTCCAGGACTACATTAGTATTTAGGCTTCAACTTTTTGTTATTGTTTTCATCTTTTTCTTTTTCTGAGCACTGGGCTAGGAGCCTGAAGGAACCATATAATATGAAAAACCCTGAGAGGTTTTATTAGCCAATAAAAAAAACTTAGTTCCTATTAACCACTTAACTCCTCCTGAAGTTCCACACTTGCTTCCTTCTCGGCTCCTTCTCACCCTCTCATGCCCACAAGGAATGAAAGTTGGTCACCAGTCTTTCCCTGTACAATCTAAGATGATAGTTTATGTTCCGGAGGTTGAAGGGAGAATTTTATCCAAAAACAGTCTCTCCATTTCTCCTCTATGGAAACCACGAATAAGAAGATATCGATAAGGACTCAGATTTTTCTATGCCCTGAAATCCACACACACAAAAAGTCTCTATAAGCACACTGCTCAAAAGGAGAAAGGTCACTGTGATCGTCAAGATTTAAATATTAAATGACTGTGAGAGAAGACAGATGTGAGCTAAGCATTACTGGAAGACGTACAGATACCGCGGACGACTCCTCGCATTTGGGGACAGAATGAAGAGAAACTCAGAGAAACAGAAAGTGAAACTGGTTAACTTTGTTGCACTCGGAGATGGACAGAGTTATAAAAAAAAATAAATGACCTAATTTAGGAAGGAAATGATGTCAAAGGAGATTTAAATCATAAAACTGTTCTATTAATTCTTCCACAGTTATGTAGGTCACAAGGTTTTGATGTTTGTTTTTTGCTGTTTTTAAATATTAATTTGCACATTCACATCAATTCATTGTCCTCTTGTGTTTGGGGAGGTCCTGGGACCCTCATCGCTCAAGGACTCCCTTAAGCTCTGCCACTCTATCCTGTATCTCCTAATTCCACTAAGCCGCTGCATTTTACTTGCATTTTCCACATCCAGGCTAACTCTAGTGTTTTTGGTTCTCCAGGAGTTATGTCCAAAGACCTAAGGAGTACAGGCCTCATGAGACTTGGGTGTAATTTCTTGTTCTCGTCTCATTTAATGTTGTGGAGACAAGATGCTTCTTGAGGGGCTTGTATAGAAGAACTTTTGCTTGCCCTCTACCTCTTTTTTTTTTTTTTTTTAAGAATTTTGTTAAATGGTTTTAATTTCCTTATAAGAAAAACAGGTGGGGAGAAATTCTTCCCTACTGGCTATGGAATGGGACAGAATAACCTGGGACAAAAAGATAGCAACCAAGAAAGAGCTGTATTTGCAATGCTAAAACACAAAGCAGGTTTTTCAGAAAACCCCACTAAGTAGCCAGACATCATTGCAACAAGTTAATAAGAAAAGAAATTAAAATAAGTTTTTTGTAAAAGTTAAATGGGTTTCCAGAAACTTGATCCTTCTACTCTCCAATTGGTTGAGGAGGTCTGAACAGTAGGGCCACTTGAGCCACCAAAAGCTTTTGAACACAAACTTTATGAAAATTCATGACAACCCCTTCTTCAATGTCAGCTTCATTGTGCTCCTGCCATCTTGGGAGCATCCAGTGTCCCTTGTTCCCAATAACTAACCTATTTGAAGAACAGTAATTGCTTCTTCATCACTTGTGTGAGGACGGTGGGGCTTTCTTTTTTTTGCAGAATTTCCAAGAATAACAAACACTGAGCCAAGTAAATGCTGTGTGGAGGAGCATGTGGTGGGGGTGGTGAACTTCATCTTTCCCTGAATGGCTGCTCAGGCACCTCTTTCCTTCTCTCCACCTTCCATCCCTCCTCTCAAGCATGCATGCATGCATGCATGCACACACACATGCCCCTTGTTATATTATCCTTTGCATCTGCAGATCCTTTGCTAAATTTTGATTTGCAACTTATTTTTAAACTTCACTTCCAAGGCCTCCAGACTGAATGGCTACTCCTGGGAAGTCACAAGAAGAGTTATTGGGGTGCACAGGAATGGTGGAGAGGAGGGGAGAGATACCCTTGCCTTTGGTCAGAGTTCACAGTACAAATGTAGAGCATCAGCTATCCATGCGTTGGTTCCTACCTGGCCTGACATCAGCACCTTCTCCAGGCCAGAGGAAAGAGGCAGTGAAGAAAGAGCCTAGTGGGAAGAGAAGGAATCGGGGCAGCCTGGTGTCTACTGGGCCAAGGACTAGCATGCAGGCCAGCTGTCTCACCACATGCACATTCCCTGCACCAGCTCCCGGGCAGCTCTCGGATGAAGGCACTCTTAGGAACTGACTTTACAAGCAAATGAATGAGAACCTGAGATTTCCCAGGTGAGCTGGCTGGCACTCACTAAGTGTGGTAGTCAGTTGAGTTGTCCCCAGAAAAACTTAAAGACTCTAAGATGACAGTCATATCATAAAGTCTCCTATGTTTTTAGATGCCCCCGTACCACTTCTCTCTAGGACTAGTCTCTAAAATGATTTTCAAATAATTAAGACAGAGAGACCAGTTGACTGGATTGTCTACTGTTTATCTGATGATCTACATAGGATTGTTTGCTTAAATCAGACAAGCCAGTAACTCCATTTCTGCTGTGGCTCTTGGCCGTGTCACTATTGTTAAGTACCCATTTCCAGAGGGAGTGAAAAATGAGCTCATGAAGGTCTGTAGGCCCTGCTCTCACTGACTGGAAAAGGGCTCCCCGACCTCCTCCTTTGCCTTTGAATTCAAACTGTTTTCAAATCCCATAAACATAAACATGTGGCTCTTCAACTGCATCTGTAGATAATAACTTCAGGGGGCTTCCTGTTTACATGGCAATACCCATTTCCCAGCCAAATAAACTCTGCAACAGAGAGCTGAGGTGTTTATTGGGCCAGTCTCGGCTGGGACTGAGTGAACAGGAAACACCCACTCTCAAAAAAATGTCTGATGATTAAATATTTGGGGGGGCAAGGAAAACACGGGATCAAAAACACTGGAGAAATTGCCTGCTTCTTCTGCCTGCCATTTCCAGCGAGGAACTGAAGTAGCCATGATGAGTATGGCCAAGCGGCCCCAGCCTAACAAAGCCCCACAGCAGTGCTGTTCACTGGCCACACAGTCCATGATGTGGAGGGGGTGCAGGAAGAAGTACAGACAGGAAAGCCAGAAGCCTCCCTCACGACACATCCAAACCTCAGGGGGCCATCGGGTGAGAGATGGAAAAGGTAGATGTACAGCCATCTCTGCAAGCCCCAGTGTTCTGCCTGGGTCTCCTGTCTTAATGAGCAATTTGCACACCAGTTCTGTCAATTAAGCCTGACCTAAAATAAAGAGAGAGCCTCTAGCCCAGTGGTGATCAATCAAGGTAGCTTTCCCTCCCCGGGGGACATTGGACAACGTCTGTAGATGTTCTCCTTGTCATGATTGGGGAGCGCTGTTGGCATCTAGTGGGTAGAAGCCAAGGATGCTGCTAATATCCCGCAGTGCATAGGACAGCCTCTTTGTACACACCAAAAAATCATCCAGCCGGCAATGTCAACAGGGCCAAGGTCTAGCCAAAGTCTTTGCACAAACCAAGGAACAGACCCCGAGGAGTAAAGTGACCTGCTCTAACCATGCTGCAGGACAAAGCCGGAGAGGAACAGAAAGCCACAATGCCTACCACCCATGCAATGCCTTTTAAGATTACACACGTCTAATTTAAAAGGCTAAATAAATATATGTCCTCAAAAAGTTGCAACTAAGTTCCCTGGCCTAAGTTCACCCAAGTGCTTTGAGGATTTCTCCTAGACTTAGAAATTAGCTGTTTCTAAGTTTTCTCAGAAAACAATGCCAAAGGGGTAAGAATGAGCAGCTCTTCTGAAAGAAGACCTCTAACTTAGGAGTGATGTGGGCCCCTGGCCAGTGACCGAGCTTCTCTGCACTGGTTTCCAGGTCCTGCTTTGAGAATTGTGGTAAGCCAAGGCATACAGACATCACAGGATATAAAGGAAGCAACAGCTCTACCAGGCCCTCAACCTTACTTATCACAGGGGAGGGACTTACCAAAAATAAACAATGGCCCAGAAAAAAAATCTCCAACTAAGGTTATACTCACGAATAGAAGTTTTCTGAGGTTAGAGCTCTCCAAGCCAAGGTCCATTTTTACTCATGTTGGGCTTTGGTTGACTTTCTCTTTAAGGATCCAAAAGAGGCACGGGATGGGAAACAGACTAATAGACTAGCCTGTGGCTGGGCTGCCTGCAGCCTTCTGGATCACAGTCGGGGTTCACCTGCCCTGCCCCTATTCATGTGCCCAGAGATTGAACCACAGAACCATCCAGGCTGCTGCTGACTTTATACCCTGACTGGTCCTATAGTTGGAATAAGGGGCTTTATCTAAGGATGGGGTGAGCACTCCTTCCTTCAAACACAGGTTGATAATGAAGTGAGTTCATACTAAGCTCTTCCCTCACCCCTCTTTAGGAGTAGGACAAAACAAGAAGATACCGCTTACCAAGATTTTTTTCCCACTCATCAGTAATAAAGTGTCTCTGCTCTCATCCAGCCCTGGCAAGACCTATGACCTATAAGTGCCCAGGTGTTGGCAGGAGTAGGCATCAAACTAGAGAAGAAACCGCAGATGAGAAAAGACCCAATGTACACACATAACAAAACCAAAAAAGCCATTTTATTGAAAATTAAATTCAAACTTCAAATTAATATTACAATCATGAGAAAAATACCAAATAATTTGATTTACAGTTGCAACATACAATACAAATAGTCCCTTTGAAGTTAAGAGTAAACTCATCCACAATCATGACCTGTGGCACAAAGCGGAATTTGTACAATATGTGCACAAAAGCAAATCTTGGGCAACAGCAATTGGAAAAAATAAAAATGAAAAGCTTGTATTTACACAAAATGCTACAAACATTTTTGTTCCACAGAAATCTAAGAATGGTAAAGCATATCCAAAAAAATGGAATTTTATTCAGAATACCTAAGAAATTACTGTAAATTATGGTTTTTGGCTGATATATTTCAAAGTACTGCATTAAAAAGCAAACAGTTATTTGTAAACATGAAGTAAACAAACATCTAAAAAATTCTCACATAGAAAATATTTTTTAAATGCATTATCTTTTTAACAACAAATTCAAGAGGTGGAAGAGTCATATTTTATTTATTATTATTCTTTCAAATAGCATAGATAAAATTACTTTTATTGCTAATGCTTTGTGTTTCCATGTATTAACCTAGACTCTGATTGAGTCAGTCCCTCACCTAGGCATGAAGGGAACTGTTTAAGCCAGCACACACATCTCCCCTCTGAATTTGCAATGGATGTTCCCTAATGGGGTGGATTTCTCTGCTAGTTTTTAAAAGGCCTTGGTGGGGTAAGACAGTCTAATGAGCAAACAACAGCCAATCTGTTGAGTCTCTGAGTTTCAGGCTGGATGTCATTCCACTAGACTAAACCCAGAGCTGTGGTACCTATTCTGGATCTCTGACATAGGTTAAAATTTGTGAGACAACTGAAAGAGATTAAAACGAAAAAGAAAAAAGTGGCTGTGTTGGTCACACTGTAAACTCCAGCAACGTGTATGCTACATAAAGAACCAGGCTGTTTCAACCTGACAGAGATAGAGTGTTGGCTGGGACATGGTTCGTGGCAGTGATAAGGCTTCACTTTGGTCTTGAAATCACAAATCATACACATAACCCAGTGCAAATTAAGGTTTCAGTTAAAAAAAAAAAAAAAGAAAAGAAAAGGAAAGAAAAATTTAACCCCCAGGCCAAAAAGAGCAGAATTTAATCTAAGAACCGTGAATTACCCCATTGGAATGAATGGCTGGAGTGAGGGGGGAAGGAAGAAACGCTTGAGTTTTTCCCAAGGAAAAAAACGTTTAAAGTGTTTCTGGGTTGCTGCCTGCAGCCACTATAATAACATTTCAACACAAAAGCATCCTTAAAGTCACTTAGTATGTGTACTGTAAACTTAAAAAAGCCCTTTTAACATTAAAAAATAATGTACAAATATAGTACCTTTTTTATTAAATAGGGTCCAGCTGGCACTGGCGGTAACATTTTTATGTCAATTAATTAAAATTGAAATGTGTAACCAGACACTGGCTTTTTTAAGTGCTGCTGAAACAAACACACATATTTTACACTTACAAATAAATGGACAGTGGCATGCTTCAAGCTACCACACGCAAACAATAAATAGTATCAATTACTACTTCCATCTTAAGTAATAGAAAAGTGGCTTATTTATCTAAGCATACTTGGTATACAACCTTTAGAAGGCAAAGTGTTTTGTTTTGTTTTCTCTGGATTTTTATTAGGAGTCAGGATGATTTCCAAAGGAGGCTCAAGGCAAGAAGCACAGGTCCAGCTGCCACAAAAGCCGTCCTACAGCTCTTGGTGGGCTTGAGAATGGCTAGAGAGCAAGAGGCCTCTGGGGCCTGGAGGTACATCTCTACAGAGTTCTGTTTAGGAAGACACAGAATTCAAATGAAGGGGCCCTGTCCTGTCGGAAGAAGGGCGGGGATTAGCCTGGTGGTGTCATTCATTGATCCTGGTTTGAATTAAGGATTCACACTTCAGAATTTGCCACGTGGCCGCCAGGAGTGGTCAAAGTGCATCCTATTGGAGGGCTTTAGCTCAAATCCATACACAGTAGTAGACACCAAACTCTACATAGCCTTGCCTAACCTTCATTATGAGAAATATGAATGTCAAAGGTTGTATATGGGTCCCCACAGGCTGTATATTCTCCCAGATCATCTATCTGCCTGCTACTTCAGGTGACCCTGCTCCCAGAAGACAATGACTTAATTCTGCTCCTTTAAATGCAAATTCTGTGGAGAGATGCCAGTGGGGCCTTGGTTAAGGCAGATTTGGGTTCCCCTGATTTACTGTTTGGTAAGGCGGTTGCTTAAGAATCCCTGGTGCAATTTGCCTTTCCTGTACTATGTGAATCATGATTGATTCTTTAGCCACGCATGTGGCTTTAAGCTGACTATGTCCTTCACTGTGAAGCCTGGCGATTTAGAGTTTTGCTTTAACTACTAAACCACAGAACATTTTTCCGCAGCTCAACGATTCACTTGTGCTTGTCTTTTTAATATGACAAGTCATCATTATTTGAAAGAAATTAGGGAACCACATTACTCCAGCATTTCATGCTGACAGAGGGCAACATGAGTGATAAAGGGTTAAGAGTTGTTTTTAAAATCCCTAATTATTGCTTTAAAAGGCAAAGCTGTGTTAGAGGCAATCAAAGATCTCAAAGAACTAAACATAACATTTCCTTCATACATCACAAAAAAAAGCTACATCTAAAACATTTGGAGATGGAAGTATTTTTAAAAATCACATTGTGCCTGGATGAACTGAAATTGCTTAGCAATAGTTCAGATATGGCTCTAGCCCACTGAAGAAATTTGTTATTTAATAAAGAGCACTTTTAGAGACCGAAGTCAACATATCAATACACTAAGAAATGTTTCAAGGGTCCAAATGTCATTAAATAATTATAAATATATCTTTAAAGTTATATGACCATTCATGTTAGCAAGTTACCTCAGATTTTACACATATTCATAACTTAAAAAAAAAAGAAAACAAATAACACACAGCCAAACGCAAACACTATCTATACCATTATGGCTTTAATAAGGTATTGCCATGTTCAGTTTTGCATTAACGGGGAAAGGGAAGAGAGGGCTTGGGATGAAATTCCTTTTTGGTTAAGTGGGAAAAGGGAAAAAAAGTATAAAAAAGTAAAATAAAATAATCTATCCTGATCTGAATCTTTGAAGTCACTTTCTTAAAGTAGAAAAGAAAAGAAAAAACAAAACTGAACCAAACAGTTCAAATGAGTACTTGGAGCAAGTCTGAAAGCAACGTTTGGAACAGTTACTCCGAAGCATCCATTCCCTTTTCCCTTTCTGTGCACCTCGACTGGCTTTGTAAGCTGGCCTGCAGAGCGCACTGGCCCACACACAGCTGCAGCCGCGAGGGTGTGTGGTTTCAAAGCACAGAGAGGAAGCGGCTTTCTTCTTCCTCCTGAGCCTGGAGTCCACCTCTCTGAACTGGCATGTGAACAGGTTATTTATGACAACAGACCAAACAACAACAGCAACAGAAATGCTTTTTTCCTTTGGTTGGTTGTTTGTAAAAGAGCATTTTAAATAGAAAACGATCTGAAACCTGATTATGATTGTCTCTCTTGGGCCTTTTGTTTTTCTCAGTATCTACCCTCTTACGGTCACAAGATCGTAACTGAGTGAGTGAATGAAAAAAATCTAAAAAGTAGGCACTTTGTAGATAGCTAATTGATATACATATATAAGCACTCTCTCTATATATGTATATATTGATACATTTGGGGTGTGGCTCCCAGATACCGCTGGGCCACTGCGGAGGAATTTCAATATGGTCGCCAAACAGATTCATCCATTCTGCCACTAGAATTCAAAACAGTTGGGGAACTGCTGTGGCTTCCATCAGCGTCAACGCCATCATTCTGGTTAGGCAGATTTGGATTTAATAGCGTGCTGCCATTCGAGGTGGTGGTGCATGGCGGGAGCATTCTGGAAGGAGACCGATCTCCCCCCGGCACCATGGGGAACTGATAGGATCCTGACGAAGTGCCATAGTAGAGATATGGAGTGCTGCTGGTCTGGAAGGGTCCGCTCTGGCTTTGGGAAGAGCCGGGGTAGGGTGGTGGCAGGTAGGTGTGGTAGTGAGTGGTGGCGGACATCCCGAGGGACATGCCTGAGGTGACTGGCGGGGAGTAAGTAAAGGTGGCTGGATAGTGCATTCGTGGGTTGGAGAAGCGGCTCTCAGTGAGGGATGAAATGCTTGGGAACTGCCTGGGGTCTGAAAAAGGGCCCAGTTCTGAAGCACCTAAAAATTGTAACAGAAGATGGGGGGAAAAAATCTGTAAATATCAATTAAAATAATGAAAGAATTTTTACAAGAAAAAATAAATATTTAGCCTCCCCAAAAGGAACAGCAAGCCACAAATAGATCTTCAAATGCCCTGATCACTACGCAGTCTTTTTTTTTTTTTCACTTTACAGTCCTAATGGCATTTATCCTTAAGGTCTTCATCAACAGAGAATCCCAAAGGGCTTTAAAAATCCAAATGTGTGCTGGGTCGTATGTCTAAACCAATCCAACACTCTGATCATACTTATTCACTCACCAGACTTTAAGATTAAATCCCCATTGACAGTTTTCTCTTTTTGTTTCTCGTTGCACCCCAGATATTTTAAAGTGACATTTTTACTAAGTTGGACAGGTTCCTTCTTCTCAGCCCAATATAAAGGAATTCCAGCATGATCAGTTTTGTGACTGGTACTCTTGGCAAGGCCCCTTCATCAGCAAAGGAACTTCAAAAAGATACCCTAACATGTTCCTATCACTTTTTTCAACCCAAAATAATTTAAAATCTTGTTTTATTCTTCATCTTAGCAACAGATTTCAAAAAAAATCAAACTAGATTGAAATCAAACCAGGTTTCAATGTAATTCTGGAATTATCTTACTTATCTGGGGGCATATAGGGAGAGTCTAAGCGTTAGAAATTCTCCCGAACATCAAACTAAGTCAATAGGTCTTGAAAAGGGGGGAGAAAAAAGCCTTAGTACTCAGGAATCACTGCATTTCAAGCCATGGTGCGAGACACAGGACCTGATTAGACCAGGTGCTCATGTAGCTTTCATGAAAGGCTCACTGCGTGGGGAGCTATAAGGGAGCTACCTCACCATCCATCCACCGAGCTCTGTACCACACCCCACAGGACTAGCTTCAAGTCAGTTTGAACCGGTGACCTGGAGGCAACGATGGTTTTTTCCTACAGTGTAAGGTCCTTCAACTCTAAAGCTAACACTATGCCTCTTAATAGGTATTTCTTGTGCTTAACCTATGAAACTATAGTTATAAACCACTTTATGAGTAAATTAATTTTCTGCAATGCCTAAAAACTTACAGGTGTGATCTTTAAAGACTGGGTGATGATATTCTAAAGCTGACAGGTCCTTTTATAATACTGGTGCTGTTAGGACCATGACTGCATCCAGAATCTTTCCAGTCTTTGGATTTCATATATTTGACTTTTCCTACAGCTTTATCTATCAGGAAAAGCACTTAGTAACTCTTGAAGGCTTTAGTGAGTAGGTACTTCTTCAGCCCCATTTTTATTTAGCCCTTGTTCTGGATACTATAATATTTATTAAAGGACTAATCCTAGCACTTTTCTTTAAAGGTGCTGATTGAGAGCTGTTAGCTTTTGTTAAATGTACATTGAATGTAATCTTCGTAAGTTCCATGATGTGCATTTGTACTAAAAAGTGACTATTAATAGCAATATGTAGTTAACCAAAGGTTTTCTCACAAATTGGATAATGCCAGTCAGTCAGCCCCACCCCGCCCAGCCCAGCAATTGTTGAAAGTCTCACCTGCCTGGCTCTTCTTACTGAGAGTGGAAGGCCAGAGGCAGAAGTCAGAAGTGGCAGTGTCATCATCTGCAAAATGAGGGGGATGAGCTCTAAGTTCCCTTCCAGCTCTAACATTCTATCACCATGAAGTCTAAGATAGAAGGAGAAGCAACAGCCTTGGAGGGGGGTGGGTGGCAGAGAAGTTCCCACCCCTCATTAGTACTTTCCCAGAATCCACAGGCCATAAGCAGAGAGCAAAAGCTAGTGAGCAGCTTCTAATACCAGAAGCAAACACTTTCAAGATGACAAACCAAAACTAACAGAGTCTGGGGAGTTACTCTCTGTGTTTTATAAATTCTTCCATCCTCAACTCCCAAATACGAAAGTCTTGTCATGCTCAAATTTAAAAAATGTAGAAGTGGTGCTAATGACAGAATCGTAAATGGGAGCAGATGAGATTTAATGTCTCCCCCCACAGCCCCATGCTTATTATGCATTGCCTTACACGATACAGGCACTACATGGAGGCCACAGATGTTCCTCCGGCAGCTTTTCATTGCAGAGCATCTAGGTGAACTTGAGTCAGCAGAGCTAATAGTTATAGTCAGGCCACTTCTGTATACATTAAATTCAATGCTCAGATCATGGGAGAAACCAGAAAAATGTGAGCAGTTTCAAACGGAAAGAAGTCACACTTAAAACCTCAACATTTGCCCCACAGAAGCAGAGTTCACACAGATACGCTTGTCAACTTAAAAAATGCTTCTGGTGTGTATTTATACTTAAACTATACTATAGTCATAATTAAAATTCCATGTGGTTTCCCTTATTTTGATGTAGAAGCCTCATTAAAACCCTTTATGTGGGGTCCTACCAGTAAACTCCACTATGGTTTTGAATTTCTCTCACCACCCCCAACCCCGGCCTTCTCTTTTTTCTCTGATAAGTTTTGTTGATGTTTTTATTACCCATCACATACCAAGATCACTATACTTTTTCAGTTTATAGATGTCACCTAATGCAAATTTACATTCATTTTTCAATTAATGAGCTCTGGTTGTGGTTTATAGAAAACAATGCCACAGATTTCCGCTAGGTTTACAGAATTTTAACCAATCACTTCTAGTAATTTAGGATTGTTAATATCTTGAGGATTAACTCCTTCTGTGTTAACATGGGCTTTAAATGGATTACATACCATTTTTATAATATACATTATGTATTATATATTTACATTTTATAATTTTTTATAAATAAAAATATATATATAATTTTCTGGAATTTGCTTAAACATTTTGTTACACAAGCAATATTTCTGAAACATACTGCATTGTGTTCTATATGAATAAATACTAATAACTTGCTACAGTAAGATATGAGTAATCTATGATAGGGAAATGGAAGGATTCTTAAATTTAAAAATAAAGAACATAAACCCCTTATCTTCAATTTATGTATAACAATAATTGCACAGGCAAGTGATAAATTTCCTTTCATTGAATAGGATTGTATCTATACTTCCAATTTGTTTTGTACATGAACTCAGGTTTACTTTTAGACTGCCTTCTTGGGTTATTTTGACATTATATCCTAAACTATTCATGCCTATGTGGCCACTGGCCACATTATAACTATAAATTTTACAAACGAACCTCGATATTATATCAAGTAACAAAGAAAATGTAATATCAACTTGTTAAAAAGGTCAAGATGAAAGCTCAGAGAATTCTGAGAAGTGTTATTACCCCCACTTAATTTTATAAACGGAAAAGCAACGCTCAGCACCTGCCCTAGTGATGTGGTGGGCCTGGCAGCCTCAGGGCTCCGCACAGTCAGTTTAAAACTCCTGACTACAACCTGCTGATTAAATAAAGCAAAGACTGTCAGGAAGCCCAAGATAAACATGGTGCATCTTCCCAATGGGCTGGTTTTATTCAGCTTGGAAGATGAGTACACCATACAATAAATATTAATATGATATGGAGTAGAATGCAAAACTTGGATGAATTTTTAGACAAACAAATATAAAATGACTTCAACCCAATCCTGCATTTGTAAAGCTTAAGGTTACACCCCCAGATTCCCTAAGACAACCATTGATCCTCCTCTGCTGGCTGGGGTAAGCCCAAAGGAAATCCAAGCCCTTCCTTTACTGCTTGGATAACCCTAATCTAACCCACTGACAGTGACGTTGAGGTCTGAAGAACGGGAGCCATTTACCCTACGAAATCACAGAGCTTGAGAGAGGCAGAGCCACGAATAGATGGACTCTTTGATTTCTACCCTCTTGGCAATCTTAGTTACTTGTAAGGAATGTTGTTGACACAATCACAGATGTACATATGTGTTCAGTGCCTTAAAAGTCAATTTGCCTAAATTAATTTTCTAAAAATATTTAGTAGGCTCTTCCTGTGCCTACATGTTGCCCCAATGAGAATTACTGTCTTTGGGATGCTATTAACAACTCTTTCAGATCTTGTTGTTGATCTAATCTGCTGAATAGTGGGCAATTAGTTCAGCTGCTCATGGCAAAGTGTGAATGAGATCAAGGTCAAGGATTTGACTCCCCTGGGACCTGCTGTTTTCCTACAGATGCACTTCATTCCAGAGCTGCTATCCTCACCCCTGGCCACCGTCAGATAGCTTGCAAATGAATGTAGCTATCATAAGGAGAACTACAAGAATCCTGCTCATTAAAACAGTAGCAGCAGTGGTTTTTCTGCCCTTATGTACCTGGGGAAAATATATTAATTAAATGCCCACGAAGGTCAGATAAAAGTAAAATCAGTGTTAAAAGTAAAAAAAATCTTGCCCCTGTATGCAAGGTCTATGGAAGAAAGGAAATAGCCTCTCTTGACCCAACCAGGTTTCTTAGGTCTTCAGAGCAAGTGTAAAGTGTGTTGGAAAGGAGCAAAACGAAGGTACAGGAGCGTAACAGAGAACCTCTGGTGGCTAACTCCCATGTCTGCAGTCCCCCACTTGGCATCTCTCACACACTGCCTCCTGAAGCAAGTCACCTTGGGTCACACTTGACTTGTAACTAAAAAGTGAGCTCTTGAGGGCAGAGATCTGTCTAGTTGGGGTTTGTCTCCCTTCGGTGCTTTATCTCCCTTCAGGGATGTTACTAGGCCTTTCCCATACACTTTCTCATTTAGTAGGCCCTCGATAAAAAATGGTTGGTTGAAAATGGGTAAGTAGATTTCTAGAATGAAAGGAAATAAGCGTTTGAAAAGAATAACACACCAGGTACTTGTCATTTGGGGCTGCCAGCTAGGAAACACTGTGTGTTGCCACTCTGCAGCGGAATCTGCACATCCCAGCTGAGGAGGCAGGTCTGAGCAGAGAAAAGGGGGGAGCCTTGAATCCAGGTGGGATGTATGTTGACATATGGAGAGTCCTCGGTCCTACTTTTTAATGCCAGGGCATAAATGTACAGAATGAAAAGCCATCGTACTTCTTGGCAATGAGGTGTTAACTTCAAAGCTTCACTGGGGCCTTTTAAATGGTAGAAGTTACTGCTTCAACAAATCTCAAATAAAGCCCAAGGACGTTTTATTAACCCCCTCACAGCATTCCTTCTGTTGTCACATGTAATACACAAGACTTCAGCAGAGCTTCTCGCCTCTAAGATTCTTCCTCCCCTTCCACACTATTTTGACACCCCCTTATGTAATTTCCTATTTTACTCCTGATCCAACAGCATTTATTTTTCATATCACTCTTTGGGGCCTTTAGTCATACTTTACTGAATTATTAGCTGTTTCTTAGCCTGTTCTCTCCAACTGTAAAGTAAGCTTTGGATTGTAAAGGACATGATTTATTTTTCTCTCACATCCATGAATTTCCATGTTGTAAGAGCTTAATTTTTTTTAAGTGTAGATGTATGGATGGATGGGTAAATAAATTAGTCTGGGGAATAGGAACTCTGTACAATAGCTGGTACATTTTTGACACATTAAAAAAAATAATAAGCATTAAGCAATGCTGACATCAAACCTAAAACGTAATTCAAACACCATCCCAAACCTGTAAAACCTTGTAAAACTCTTTAAAGAGGAGTGTTCAAAGCTCTTCCTAAACATCATTACATCACTGGGCCTCACGTTTCAGACAGGGGCCCGTGCAAATAGCAGTTGCCACTAGTGAAGAGATGCCTCTGTTTTGCCATTGGTGTTGTTCCCAGTATCCTTAGAGCCAGTATTTGTGTATAAGTCTACACTGGGGAGCCACTGGGAGAAGCGATGAAGGAGAAAGAGGGCCAGACTGGAAATGCATGGCCTGTGGGAAGGTTGGTTTGCACACTCACCTGCTTCAAGATCCCAGGGTAACCACTGCCACTAAGGTCATGTTATTTATTTGGGGTAGATAGTAAAGGTAACAGAGGGTAAAATTCACACCCTGTCTGAATTTCTACACTAGTATATAGAGCCAATATATCTGAGTCATCAAGCATCATAGGTGACCATTACAGATGAAAAAATGGAAGCCTGGATCTGAGGTGGATCTGAGTGACATCACGAAGTTAAAATGTGATTCTTCTATCCCAGGTCCAAGTGTCCTATTGTCCCCCTGCTGCCCTGGTAAGAGTGTGCCAGCAGGACAGTGGGAAGGATCTGCCTTGGGTCTCCTTAATCTGCATTCTATGAAAACACGCATGGAGGGGGAAATCTGCCACTTACTTCCATACTACCTTTATAAGCCACACAGGTGGCAAAGCCTTAAAACCAGAGGGTGTCACTTCCTACCCAAGAACAGGTCAGCCCCTGCTCTCACGACATGACTGAGCTGCTTTGCAATGAAGGGTGAAAAATGAGGAGGCTATTGACACATTGAGAGCCCTCTGTTGTCCTTTTCCAAGGTCATGGAAAACTGCTCTTCAGTGTGAACCCCCCTCTTCACGTTAGGACAAATACTCAGGCGCCTCACCGCAGCTCTGCGCATGTTCTCCCGAGACTCGCGGCCAGCCCTCCTCTCTGCCAGGCCAAGGTAAGTAAGCACTGTCTTTAAAGCTCACCACTACACAAGGGCTTGCTAGGTACATAAATTCTTATAATCTTTTCTTTACCATATATAGATGTATATACATCTTGAACATTTATTTACATAAATTTTACCACTCCATGCATTTTAAAGTGTTATGTTGGTTTTAGATAAGTATTTTCATTTTCCAACTAAAAGGGAAAACAGACTAAGAATAAAACCCATGCATCCTTCTTTCAGTTCCTCCCTAGTACACAGTGTGGTGATGAGAAGAGACCAGCACTTCAAATTACAGAGTTCCAAGGATGAACTACTAGCATAGTCTTAAGCAGGCAACAGGACAGAAGCAGAAATGCCATATAAACATTATCCAGAACTCAATTTTAGATTATATGCAGGGTGTTATTTCCCACACTGAGAGTTTAAGGGATTTTACATCAATTTTTGTTAAGTCTCTGAATTTGTCCCCTCATACTAAAATGAATAAGTACCTGTTGTTAAATTAGTTTTACTTTAAATTTCATTAGAAAATAATTGGAAAAATTACCCTATATGGGAGAAATGTAATGGATCATGCTGATGGAGAAGAAACCAGCAAAATGAGGATTTGCAATCAATCCTTCTAAGATAATGAAAGGCCACTCTAGCAAACTCCATAGTTTTGCAAAAGAGAGGAAAGTGCCTCAACTATCCAGTATAAATATTTATTTTCCATGTTGTAATGAATTGTACTTTTCCACTGCATGTTCACAAATTCTGAAAGACCAGATGATCCTAAGGCTAAGAAAGTATGCTATGCTGAAGGAAAGAGAGGAAAAGAGAGAGAAAAAAAACTGGCAATTCTCAGATACTTCAACCATTCCTTAAACCCACCTAAATGTTGAGGATGCTGTTAGATAATATATTTCCTCTTTGTGAAGGGAAGGAGGCAGGAGATGGTGAGTGTATATGTGTACATACTGGGAGGGAGTCTGAGAAGAGGAAGGAACCCAAGGGGGGAGTGGGGAGAGACACGGAGAAAAAATGAGGGAGAGAGAGAGAGATCTTCTCACTAGGCCTTGATTAAGAACTTTTTAAAGGCTAGGAAGGGTGGGTAGTCTGTGTAACCAGATCCGCTGCAGGAAGGCAGCCAGCACCCAGGACACCGTGTCTTTCAGAAGGGGCCACCCACGGAGCCGTGGCAGTCATATGACTGCTCTGTCACATCCTGAAGCCATTTCCAGCCCATGCACACGTCTGTGCTCCCATTTAGAGAGGATGGGATATATTGGGAACACACATATGGAAACACTTTCAGAGAATCAGTTTCCATGAAATTCATAATGAGCCAAGTGGCTTCAGATGTGGTTGCGTTCCTCCGATTAGCCAGAAAAAAAAGGAAAAAAAGGAGGAAAAAAGGGACAAATCCACTCTTTCAAACCTTATTTCAGTTTCAGAGAAATTAAAAACCACTAATGACTTATGGCTACCAAAACATGGAGCCACAATTATGAGATGAGGAACTCGGAAAAAGAGGGAAAGAGGTTTAAAAGCAATAGTCTTTCCCTCCTAAAAATAACAGCTTCATTATCAGTAATCTTATCTTAAATCAGGGAGAGGCTTTCCGGTGATGCTATCTGCCTAGAGTGGCATAATTAATTTTCTGACATGCTAGCAGAACCCAGTGCGCATGCCCACATGGCAGGGTGGAGGGATGCAGAGGCAGGGGCCAGAAGGCCAGTTCTTATTTGATAACATATGTGGCCAATTAAGATTATTTTTTAAATTGCAACTAAATGATAAATTGTTCCTTAGTAAATCTTTCAAAAGAAACCTGAATGCAGAGGGGACAGCCTGGTATTTTCCTGTGGCCCGTGCTAGTGGTAACTCAGACTATATTAAAAGCAGAAATTTATGAACTGGTTGAGATATTGTATATTAGATCCCAAAGCCCAGCTGATAGGAGGGCATGAAATACAAGAAGGGAACAAATGGGGGAGGGCTTACAGGGAGGATATTTAACTGATATTGTTAAGTTTAAATATTTGTATATTAAAACAAAAACAGGCATATTATGGAGTAAAATTCACATGGATTCTAAGATAAAACAAGAAACTTGAAATGCTCTCCTTGCAGGAGATGGGGTTGTTTTGGGTTATGTCAACAGACTAGAGAGTGCAGGAGCAGTGAAGGAGCCTGGAGTTTCCTCTCCCCTTTGGGGTACTCCAGTGGAAAAGACTAAGGAGCATTTCTTTCAAGTTTGGTAGCTAGCCTAAATCCGTTGTTCAGGAATGCTCTGACTCGAGGTTGCTTGATGATGGGCTGAGAACCAGCAGTGGCTATTGCTTAACAGAGCAGTCTTTGCTGTACTCCAACCATAGTAATCCTTTAAGTGATTTAATATTCACAGTATCCCCTGGTGTGACAAGTTTTACCATGGGGAAAGAGTGGCTAATCAAACAACTGAGCTTCAGTGGATCTGAGCTACAGAGGATCTGAGCGGCAGAGGACCTGAGCTGCAGAGGACATGACCTCAGAAGATCTCAGCTGCACAGGACCTCTACTCTACTGAAGAGCTTCTGCTTACATTGTGCCATTAAATCCTCACTGCAGCCCTGTGAAGTAGACAACATCCCTGACCCCATATTATAGATGACAAACTGAAGCTCAAATAAGTGAATTGATTTCCTCAAGATTACAGATCAGTAAATGGTGCCCTGGGACCTGGCCCCAGACCTGAGGGGTTCAGCTGCCCCAATCTCCACCACGCTGCAGGGATTCAGTCTCATTTTCATGCTGATTTTTAACAGATTGGCCATGCCTGCCTGGATGACAGTGGTAACAAGGGTTCTAGTCAATGAACAATGACAACCCTGGAGATGGAGATGGGAATGGTATGTGAAATGGGGAGGCTGATGTGTGCCACTTACTTGCATGCTTAATTCAGCCTTGATTTCTCATATTATCCTTACCACTGAAGTTCTGATTTATCTTAAGCAAATCATATTTTATATTCATCAGCTTCTCTCATTGGGTAAGACTATTATAAGTCAGAACTGGTAAAAGTACATAACACACAGCAGACAGCTATCTCCAAAGGTCATTCCTTATCACTGGTGCTAATTGAAGTAATAGAGCCAGCAAAGAAAGAAACTGAAAAGATTAGGTCCAGGTTAGAAAAGACATGAGTTGAGAATCAGAATCCTGAAATTCCCAATTAACTCTGCACACCCAGCTCCAGGCACTAGAAACTTTTCTCTCAAAATAAAATGCCTATTGAAGTGAGAAAAGGAGGACAGCAAATAATCGCCACAGAGACCACATTCCAGCACCCCCTAAATGCACACACTGTGCCTTGGATCTAACTTCAGTTCTCTGAGTCTCAAAGCAGGAATAGAATTGCTCCTCTAAATCTAAACCCTCACCAGTCCAGCCTCAGACTCTCCCTGTAACTGAGTCTAGTGCTGACCCAGAGAGGCACAGAAAAAGGAGCAGCCAGCTCCATGCAGCAGCTGCCTGTGAAGCAGTATCACTTGAAACCTGGAGCACAGCTTTTTCAAATATAATTCCCCTCAAGAGGCATAGCATCCTGGTGTGGTACATTAGCCTTCAGGACATCCTGGACCTTAAAGCATGTGACTCAAACCACCCAAGGCCCCAAGACCCAGAACCTGAACCAGGTTACCCAAGTGCTGGTCAGTGTCTAAGTCAGCTCCAAGAGGCACAGCTTTCCCAGGCCTAACATAATCCATATTCATCTAGGATCAAAGCCACAGGCTTTAGCCTGCAACTGTGTCCTCCCAGAACCTAGTCTTCCCTTTGCTCTCTCTCCCTCTACAGTCACATGCATACACTTACCTGTGCCCCAGTGTAGACCTGGGCTGATCCTGCCCTGAGATTGGTTCCTGTCCCAGGAGGAAAATATAAGAGACTTCCTGGTAGTGACAGAAGGTTGCCTTAAAATCAAGATCCACTTTTGTTTATGTGTTGTATCTTCTGTCCAGTTGGCTTATCTGGGTTCCTGAATCCTTGTTTTGTCCAGCTTTCTGGTTCCTCAGGATTTCCTTGTTCATGACTGTCTACCTGCTCTATGACTTCATGTCACACTTTTTACTCATATATGTGCACATTTCTAGATCTCTGTGTTAGGCACACAGCAAACATTTGCTGGAATAACAACCTTGTCTCAACTTACCTTTCCAGTCTTGTCTCCCACTCTACTTCTTCGCGCACTCTACAGTCCAGTCAAACTGGACCATTTTCTATTTTCTATACTACCCTCCATTTTCCCACCTTTATGCTTTGGTTTACATTATTATATACTCAGCCCTTAGTATCTCCACCTCCACCTACCACAGTCCCTTGAAACTCTAAGTATCTTTTAGTATCTACCTCACAACCCCCCTTGGCTTTGAAGATTTCTCCCATGTCCTCACTTTAGCCCATAGCAACCTCTGTGCCCCTGCACGTCTTCAGTTCTTCAGTTCTCTCTCTCTTACAGGCACACACATGCAGAGGGATGACAAGCACCTGTCACTTCCACTAGCCTATAGGTCCCTTGAGGACAGGACTCCAGCCTACTTACCTTTAAATGCATTGTAGCTCCTCTCAGAGTGACATACAAAAAGTATTTAATGTGTGTGAGGAAAAAGGAATGGTCATACCAGGTTCGACCTAAATCCTCATCTCTAACTGAAATTTGTGTGTGCCTTCTGATTCCTGCATGTCCATCTTCAACCATCTGCTTTCCTGACCTAGTATACCTGTGTTTACCTAGACCTAAGGGGCTCAAGCTAGTTCCAGGTCCACAGCTCTGCTCTGACCACAAGTTTTGGGGGACCTCTCTTACTCTAACCTGTACGGTGGTATTCTGCTCCCTTATCCTAAAAACAGTAACTCCTGCTGGTTAGTCTCAAGCAAACTATCCTGTACACATCAATGCTGACTCTCAAAAATAGTAATTAAATTAAAATATGACTTCTCAAATTTATACACTGCTTTTAAGTTTGTCACTGTTCTTACATACATCTGGTTCTACCCTCACACAAAGCCTGAGGGAGGCATGACAGACACCAATCGATAACGAAGCTTAGTCAAAGAAAGAATATACCATCTCAAGGACACAGCTCAGCAGCAGAGTCAGAATGACATTGTTGGGTTCCCTGAGTTGTGTCCCTTTTCCCCACTAGGCTTGTCTCATGAGTATCTACTAGTTTTCGTCCTAGTAGAAGCTCTGACAGGGGAAAGGATTCTTTAACAATAGGGAACATTTCAAATGAACTTCTTTTAAAATGATGACTGGCATGCCTTCTTACATGGGAAGTTTACATCCAGTAATATAAGAAATCAAACTGCCATCCCTTTAACTGAAAAACTGACTCACTCTGAAAGGAATTTCTTCTTTGTTGCTAGGATTTAGCCGAAAACCACCTACAAGAGCCGTACTATCCTGAGACAATGCTCCTTATATAACTTCCGAATCCAAATGTAGTGTTGTAGTAACTAACTCATTCCTCTGACAGCCTCAGACTTTTTCCACTCAAGCCCTACACACAGAATTAACTCAAAACTTCTGCAAGAAAAACGTCCCTTTTAGAGTTTGATTTGGCATCAATTTCAAAGAGCTGTTTGTATATTTTAGAGTATGTAGAATTTTCCTTTGATTGAAACCTCTCTTTTAACAATGGACAAGAGATGATTTCTCTTCTGAGTGATTTAAACAAAAACAAACACATCTTAGTTACATAGAGGCTTGTTCTCAAAGTGGTTTTTTTTTAGAGAAATCAAACCTTACAGATTGTTAAACATTTGGCAAAAACCTTCAAAAGGCCAAAGCCAAATAGTGAAATTTCCCTTGTTGGAGGAGATAAACAAATACTAGAGCAAATTGAAAAAAAAAAAAAATAGGACCTCCTTTCACTTTCTACTCTGCTTGCTAACATGCCCCTCTCAATACACACACACACTCCTGCAGAGCGAGGGGTTTCATCCTCAAGGCTTGTTCCTGGTGCTGCGATAATAAATCCTCTACAAATGGGCATTTTCAACATCTGTTTGTGGCTGCTCCCAGACTCCTTGTATTTCTTTGGGACATGAAGCTTCTGTCTCCCAAGTGTAAACAGGCACACCTAATTATGTATTGAGGTGTCTGAGAGGAGCTACTTGTTTTGATGACCAAAAAGAAAAACAACAAGGAGAGCCTGGCCGGCTCAGTGTGCTGTGGGACAAGCGTGCGGTAGCCCAGGCGCAGCTCACCCGGTGCAGGCTCTCTGCCTGCCGGGGGCAGAACTCGAGTCCTGTTCTTCCCGGCCTGAGAGTGCCGCCCACTGAGTCCACTCAAGATGTGGACCGAAACAGCTGATGACTGGTCAAAAGAGATGATGCCATCACAGACCCGGGGCAAAATCTATTCAGTCTTCTTCATAAGGATTTAATTTTAGGGTAAAAGAGGAAAGGAGCAAAAAAAGAGGAAATGATTCAGAGGTAGGTTTTTTTTCTTCTTTAGCTCCTGATGGCCATGTATAGCCATAACAACAACAACAAGATGCCAGTGGACCATCAGAAATGCAGCAGCAGGAAATAATTCTAGAGCACCGGGCTAGCGGTCAGGGACGTGGGTCAGGGTTGCAGCCCTAAGATCACCTTCCTGGCCCATGTTGTCTTAGTAACATAACAGAACTTGGGTAAATCATCTCCTTCGGTTTCCAGTCCTAAAATTCTGATTCTGCTACACATTAGACCATCATGAGAATTCCAAAATAACCTTTACAAAGTCTACTAGGAATATTGTTCCTCTAAAGAAAGATATGCATTAATTAAAAAACAGTAAAGTGATTTTTAAAAATGAGGTATATCTACTATACAAAAAATATCCAGGTTTTCTCTCTAGATATAAAATGCCAATTAGAAAATTTTAAATATTTTTCCACAAAATCAAAAAACAAAAAGACTGTGAACAAGTTTGCCACAGAGGCCAAAAGAAAACGGGAACATTATTAGCTTTTCAAGAAAATTTTTCATTATCTCATTTAGCAGTAAAGGGGGTTAAAATTAGCTGTAGACTCATATATCCAATGAGAGACAGGATGTGAGCTATTTCTCTCTTTCATTCTTGATTCTATAAGCAAATTATTTTGATCTGAACTATTTGAATAAATAGTATTTTATGTCATCTTTTCCAACTCTGGCAGGATCAGGATATATTGTTATGCCTTATTTAAGTAGCTTAAGTTTCCCACACACAAAAAATATATACTTTGAGGTTTTAAGATTTCATTAATACATACATTTTTAATCTCTAGAATAAAATTCAGATTTACAAAATCAGGGAGTGGATTATTTCCATTGTTATTTCTGACAGGAATTTGGTGAATTTTACTTTATTTTGGGTACTCCGACCTGGATGAACACTGGATACTTAGTAAGGATTCCTGGTGCTCTGTCTCCCTAGTGTAGCCTGGGAAGACCAACGAGATAAAAGTCCCTCTTAGGATGACACGCAACAGGCTTCTGTAGCAAAATTTGGTCCAGATATGGAGACTCCTATGACAGAGCAGAGTCGGGAAAGCACATTTGGAGCTGAAAGCTTGGTGCTGAGTCTTTACTCTCCCACTCTTTCACTACGTGCCACTAAAGTCTCTAAATGCCTCTGGGCCCTAATTTCCTACTGGCAAAATAGGAAC
Source organism: Manis javanica (assembly GCF_040802235.1). Classification (NCBI taxonomy): domain Eukaryota; kingdom Metazoa; phylum Chordata; class Mammalia; order Pholidota; family Manidae; genus Manis; species Manis javanica. The sequence continues at coordinate 43,612,273 of NC_133171.1, forward strand.
CATAGTAACAGCCATACTCCAATGAGCTGTTGTGGTGATCACATGAGATACTGTCTGTGTTTTCTATACATTTAAAACACTATCTAATATTATTACCATTATTAACACCAAATTTTGCTATGCACTTATTTTTTGCTATCACCTTTGGACTTAATTTGTCTTAGGTTCTAACATAATGTTCTTTATCTGCCATCAGAAGAGCCACCAAACAGATGACTTGAGTGTCCTTGGTCTCTTCAATTTCTTCACTCTCTGGACTTCCTGAATCAGAGAAGAAGAGTTCAAGCTTCCTCCTGACGTTGCCTTCTCCTTCCTGGTGTTGTCTTTGGTTTTTCTTCACGTGTTTCACAGCACCGCTCTTGGCCAGCCAGACTTCAGACCAACATCTTCTGAGACAGCAGCCTGACTTGCTGCTGGAGCCCACCTGTCATCTCATTGTACTGGGCTGTGGGCCTCTCCACGTCCAGTATGAGGCTATGGGAGTCCATAGGCCTAACTCACACATTGCATTTATACACATTTCTTTATTCTATCCATGTTTCCCTCAATGCTGACCTGTTCATTTGTTATGTGTATGAGAGCTTACCTGCCACATTTTTAGGTAATGGAAGAGTTTTACCTCAGTATAAATGGCTCCAATTGGTCATTTACAGAACCTAAAGTGGTACTGCTTATTTGATTTTTATAAACTTATAAAGATCTTTTTTTCAAACTTTTAAGTAGAAGTTCTATTATTTTCAGTTTGAGATTTTATGCTTTTATTAGAATGTTGGCAGAAAGCCCCTTTAGCGAAAGTTTTCATTGGGGGGGGGCACTAGGGAACATGGAAAAACAGGGCAGGGTGATACGGACTAGCCATCTGCAAGAACCCAGGGCATGAGCTGTGGCTTTGCAAGTCTGAAGCTGACACCTCAAATGCCAGCGTGGGAAGTCCACACACAGGCTGAAACATAACCACATCTCCAATTTTCTAGCTCTGAGGTCCCTAAATACAGGCCCAGTTACCTATGGCTTTACCCACTTTTGTAGTGATTTTCAGTATTATCTTTGCAATGTTGTAGTGAAAAAGAAAAGTACAAAAGCCTTAAGACTGGAGGGGACCATGAGTATGATCAGGGAAGGAAATTAATTGTACACATCTGTGCTGCCAGGGTTCAGACCTCCTGGTCCTATGGAGTAAAATATCCTTTTTTCTACTAGAGCACACTGTCTTTAAATTTTATTCCTTTTAAAAGTGACTATTTCTTTAAGTAGCTTGTTTTCTATTGTTTCTCAGTCTACTTTTGCATCCTCCTTACATTTAATATTTTGGCTTCTATTGTCCTTCACTGTTCTATTCTAAATGACAAAGCCCAAGAGAAACATGTAAAAGGAGGTTTGACAGCCAAAGAAACAGCCAGCCTATTATCCATAATTCCAATCATAAGGTTTTCAGAGCCCTTGGAATTCTTCTAGATTTCTCATCCTATGAGATGCTGATACCCTTTGGATTGTCTCAGTTTGAGTCCTTTGATCTTCCAAAACTTGAAATAAATCCATCAATTAAATTTTAAGTAAATTAGGTCACTGAAAAATGCACTCCTTGGAGCCTGACTTTACTGCTCTCTTTCCTTTCTTTAAAACATAACTAACAAACAAACAGTAACAGTTTTCAGGATGTGCACCTCTGGCACCTTGGGATTCCAAGAAAAAGAGGAAGCTTATGTCCATGGAGAGCAGAACTTTTTCAAATAGGAAATTAAGAAGACCTTATCTTCCTAAGGTCTTGAAGCTAATTTCCAGAACCATAAATTGAAGGTTTGGGGCAGGAGGGAAGAATCTCTTTTTATGACAGGGCTACAGGATCTGAGGAGGGAGTGATAGCTGACCGTCCACCACTACACTAATGGTCTCAGTTATTTAAAACTTCCTCTTAACCTTAGTTTGTGCTTATGAGAGTCTGCTAAGAACCAGTTCCTCATCCCTTATCAACTCAGGTTCTTTCTGATTTAAGATATGCCCCAATTTCTAATAATATGGATAACCATTGGATGACTGTGTTGTATCCTTGAAACCAATGAAAAATTGTATGTCAATGATACTTTAATAAAAACAACAACAAAAATGATATGCCCCAATTTCCCAATTCTCTGGGGAGAAGCTATCTTGGGTGTTAACTGCATTCATAGGGGGGACAAGTGCTGGCGCCTCACCCAGCTTTACTTTTCTCTAATTCAAAATACTCGCTTGCAAGCCTGATGTAACTAATCATTGGCCTCTTGCCCAGGGGTCTCCTCACTTCAAGATCGGTGCCATGCATTTCCCAGCGTGATCATCTCATGAGCACCCATGTCGCCAGCTTGGTCACACCAAGTGGTAACTCATTTCATTCCATCTTAAATGCAGTGAAAAGAACTGGTGTGTATAAAGGCTATGAAAGATGCAAGAACACACTACCTACATTTTAAGAGGATGAATAAAACATACAGTGCTGGTGAGTCCCCCAGATTAATCTCATCACTGTACTTTGTTGCACTGAAATCCGGGTTTCACAGTGCCAAAGAAGGGGAGCTACTGGAAATAATCAGATTACTGTGTCAGTGAAAACAACCAAACCAAACATCTCGGCTCCCAGAATGGGCTTCTGGCCTGAACGTTGCAGGTGGGTGGCTCTGCCTTCACTTAATAAATCAAGCAATTCCTGAATTACCACTTCATATGGGATGTATGAACAATGGCTGAACAATGGCAAAACATAAACTAAAATTGTATAAGATGCAATATTACTCCTAATAAAGTAAACCAACCATTGGGGGAAAGTATTACTACAACATTTTGATAATACAAGCAAAATACCCTCTTCAAACCAGAGTGTCCCCATTCCCACCACTTCCAGGCAAACAAGCTACCACCTCTCCCCAGGGTGACTGCCACAGCCTCTCAGCCACACTCCCACCTCCTCCCTCATCCTCTGACACGGTTCTCCCCCAAACAGCCGGAGTGACCTTTTGAAACAGAAATCCCTATATATCATGACCCTGCTTAAAATCGGTCAGTGGTTTATCACTGCGCATGCCAACAAATGCAAACTTCTACTCCCAACCCAGAGAGGCCCTGCATGACCCAGCCTAGCTTTCCACTTTGTCTTATCTTCTACACACTCCAGCCCCCAGGCATTCTTTTTCCCACCGAAGGGCCCTTGCACCAGCTCTCCCACTGCCTGGAATAATTTTCACAGGACTAACTCATTCATGTTATTTAGATCTCAGCTTAAACGTTTCTTCCTCACCACATCATACTATTTTACTTCTTTCCCTATACATATCCTTAGATAGTTTATTTTCAACTGCTTCCCCAGTAACAGCTAACATGACTGAGTGTCAGGCACTATTCTAAGGGCTTTATGTGTATTAACTATCCTTTAGTCCTCATCACAATCTTCTGAGGTTGGTGGTATTATTATTATGAGGCCATTTTACAGATGAAGAAATTGTAGTACAGACAAGCTATGTAATATCCCCAAGATCACACAGCTAGTGGGTAAAGAAGCCTGGATTTAAATCCAGGAAGTATGGTTCCAACGACTGTTGAATCACTGTGTCATAAACCAGTAGCAAAAGCTTCCTGAGCTTTTCTCTTATTCATCACTGTATCTCTGGTGGCTAGATCAGTTTCAATAAATAAGTAAATTTAACACTGGTAATAATTTGTATTAATAAAGATTTCTATCATGTGGTCATAAAATACTATGGTAGCAGTGTTTCACTACAGGGAACTCTGTTATAATTCTTATCATATTATCTCTACATATATCTAATTTATTTAACACAGAAAGTCTGGTCCTCTGATCCCATTTATTATTAACAGAATTCACCTATTCTTCTGTTTTTATAACCTTTAGCTTATAAGAATCTCATTTCTCCAATGAGATAAATTATACTTCATTATAATCATCCCCAGATAAAGGAGCTTTAACACAAGTAAGTTTCATAAAACCATGCAAAAGGATATAAAATGTCAATAAAATAAAGTTGCTTAAATTAAAGCTTAGGTTTCATAATCTGTGTGCAGACTCTGACATGCACATTAATAAGTTTTGCCTTGAACAGAAGTTTGACTATGGTCAAATATCAAGGTTTGACTGTATAGTTCTTTGACTTAATTAACCTGATCTTAGGTTGTTTCTCATCAGAACCAACTGAAGTACAGACAAAGCTTTTCTTGACATCTGTAGTAGTTATTGCTATTAATTTAGTTCATAAATCAAATACTGTGCTAGTCTTTGTTCTTATTATGAGTGGCAGTTTTAGTTTTCTGATGTGCTGATTACTAAATCTTTCTGTGAGAAAACCTACCCTCCTTCACACCTTATTTTAGAATCACAGACATTCAAAGCTTTATGATGTACCTTGGACAATATTTAGACCAACTAATTAACTTCATGATGAAACTAAGACCTATAGAAGTTAAGTGACCTGCTCAAGAACTCACAGGGACACCCAAAATTAGATGACAGATACCTTAATTCCCAACCAAGTGCTGTTTCTAACTCACTGCCAGTGGTGCTGTGAATATTTGCATCACTGTGCCATATGCCTGGACCTTAGAAGAGACATTTTTCTGATAAGTCAAGTCAATTCAACCCAATTTTATTGAGCAACTGTGATTTTGTCAGTGTTGGGTTCAATCCTCCTTTGGGATGTCCCAACTGCTTCAGTCATTTGCTGGATAAAATTAGTTATTTGAGGTTTTACTAACCTTTTAAAGGGCTATTAATCCAACTATATCAACAATCACTTTGAACATCAGTGATCTAAATGCACCAATGAAGACAGAGATTGTTACAATGGGAAAAAAAAACAAGACTTAACTATATATTATCTGCGAGAAACCCATTTAAGTATAAAGACACACACAGGTTATGTGGAACAACTGTATATCTCATTCATTGCTAGTGGAAATGCAAAATGGTACAGCCATTTAGAGAGACAGTTTAGCAGTGTCTTACAAAATTACATGTACTCTTACCATTTACCATACAATCTACCAATGTGCTCCTTGGCATTTACCCAAAGGAGCTGAAAACTGATGTCCACAAAAACCTACACACACGTGTTTACAGTTCATAAGGTACTCATGCTACCCATGAAGTGGCATAGTGTTATTGAAAGGGGACTTGGAATAGCTGTATATGTACATTGCAAACCCTAGGGTAACCAGTAAAACGAGGTAAAAAAAAAAAAAAAGGAAGTATAACTGAAATGCCAAGAAAGGAGAGAAAATGGAGTTATAGAAAATGCTCAGTGAAAACCACAAAAGGCACAAAAAGAGTAGAAGACAAAAAGAGGATAAAAAACAAGGGCAATAAATAGAAAACCAGTAACAAATATGGTAGCATTAATCTAACATATCAGTAATCACTTTGAATGTCAAGGGTCTAAATGCATCAAGGTTGCCAGAGTGGATCAAAAATCAAGAGCCAACTAATGCTTCAAAGGTAAAGTATCTGTGACATCTACCAACATCTAAGGTCAGAAAAGAAGTTTAACTTTCTCTGTTAACTGCTCAGGGGTCAAACTCTTTCCTTTGTGGAATCTTTGTGGTCAATTTTCCACTAAACCTGTAAGCAACACTGAGAATGTAGTGTTTTCTGTTTTCTTAAGGTGTAGTTTGGGGGGTTTGGGTTTTTTTAATGAACAGTGCCACAACACTATGATCAGACTTTTTCCTCTTTTCCAAACCTGTTTTATTCCCTTTGTAGTTTTTATTTATGAAGGGTTCTTCTTAATTATACATGGATTTATTGTGGCCACATCAATAGGTTTGTTATTGATTTATCATGAGTCATTGCTCTCCTTGGCACAGAAGGAGTTTATAACCACTTCTTAAAGGTGGTTTATAACCACCATTAAGACTCATTATTATTATTCCATTAACTATAGCATTATTACTAATTACAACAGGGAACTGGAACAGTGACCATTTGAGTTACAAAGAGGGCAGTGAAGTCTGGATACAGACACACTGGTCTTATTATCCCAGTCTACCATGCTTGGCTGCATTTCTAAGATGGTCCCTTAAGGCCAAAGTCTCTCTGGAAAAGATAGGACACCTTTCTGCTTAAGAAATCCTTTAAAATATTCAGGGACGTTGTTGCCTGAGCAGCAATTTATTTTAATTTAACATGACTTTTATGTATTTGAATTTCCTAAAATGTCAAAAAAAATAATTCAGATAGTAGTATAGACAAATGGGATCCTAGGTTTGCCTCAGACCAAGTCACTTAAATTCTAATCTAATTTAATAAAATATACTTTTGTATTCATTTTTCAAGAAAACATAAAAGGAGTCTAAAAATGGCTCTGAACTGTTCCAAATAAAATTCCCAAATGACTTTGAACAATTCAAATTAAAGTGCTATCATCAGCATTTTATTGTGTAGACTTTAATTATAGGAAAGCTTTTTACTGTTTAGTTGCCTCTTTCCAGTGTATCTAAGTTTTCCCTTTAATTATTTCTATATATTAACAAACTAAAAACTAACTTAAAATAATCATGAAGTTTCTCTTTCCCTTTCTACCAGCAGTGACCAATTAATACTTCTTGACAAATCAAATAATATTTTCTGAGAAGTCAATGGTCAATAAAGTAACAATATAGTACTAAGACATGAGGGTTTCAATGGTCCTATTTTTCCTTTAAAAAGAAATGTAAGTAAGTAGCACCCTGGCTGATATTTATTAATATCCCAGTAGTGGACCTGTCAAGAATATTTACATGTACATTCATTCTAAATGTCGTGAATAGGTGAAGACATGCACATGGTGCATGTACCTGGTATAGCCTAGAGCAAACGGTGTGGCTTCACTTTAAAAGAGATAGTGGGAAATACTGTAACATAATCACATGCTAGGACCATATTTAGGAATATGAAATATGAAATTAAATAAAAAGCCATTGTCTCCTAGACAGCCCCACTCCCAGATCTATCAGCCAATAAATAGCCTTGGGAGACCTTTCTGCTGCTTGCAAGTACTTCCCAGGAGCATCTACATGCAGACCTTGAGGCTAGGAGTTCAGGAGAGAGATAGCAGAGGATTAGCACGCCAGCTCTGCACACCCTCTCCGCGGCCTAAGAGGAGCTTTCAATCTAGCTGAAGTTGTAAAGAGATAGCTAGCAAAGGATCAGAAGGCCAGGCCTAGAAGATCTTTCAGTCTAGCAGGGAAAAGACAAGATCTTATATATTCTTGTCTTATCTTAAGAAATATTATGAAACCACACATGTCAACAAGTGAACTGTTTTTCAGTTGAAAATGCAATTATTGAAGCAATTCAAAGTGAATGCATTATTTGAGCAGATGGATTTTTTTTTTTAATTTCCTAAAGGGGAAGGCTTTAAGTATGCAGAAGGGAAAAAAAAGATTCCTTTCACTAAAATCCAGAGCACAGTTTTGCATCTTCTGGCATTGACATGGACTGGTATCATAATGTAACTGTCAAATTGCATACTGTGTCATCTCCTATAGGAGAGGCTGAAAGCCTCCTGAAGGCAGAGACAGTATCTTTTATTTTATTTTATTTTTCACTGCTTGCCTAAGCACACTGTAATTATGTACCACGTATTTGTTGAACTGACTTGAAATGACTGAAATGAATTGAAGAAAGACATCCCAGGTAGGAAGGAATGCAAGAGGCTACTAACATATTGGGTAGCGTTAGAAAAATCCAAAAAATTCTTGACAGGCAGAAACTATTAACTGAATTAAGTAAGACAAAACCTAACAGGAATAACTGAACGTTACCACACTTAAATCTAAAAAAACAACAGAAAAAGTAAAAAACAGGAGAAATACAGCTTGACAGAAAGTGGTAAATAGGAGAAATCGGCGTAGCATGATCACCTAAAAACTAAGGCCACCTTAGGCCTATACTAACCAAGGCCAAAAATAAAGGAGCTTGGTTCTGGGTCCAGACATTAGAGGGACACTGATGAGCTGTGGAATGAAACCCTACCATACTGCGAGGGTTTACAAAGGGGGTAGGGTGGGATAGTAGAGAAAACTTCAGCCTGAAAAAGATAAGATTTTGTGAGAAATGATAGTTGTCACAACCAGATCTTTTGCTTTGTTTTAAAGGAACAGTTTTGCCTCAGTTTATAGTTCATAGGGGACTTCGACACCTCCTTAAATGATGGCTATAATTAATAGCCATCAGACTCTAAATTAGAAGCCAAAAATTCTGTTTGATCATTTGGTTTCAAACTGTACCTAAAGTGTGTTTTGGCATTACTACCAACTGCTAGCAGCAAGTACTGGAAACAGATGCAGTCTTGATATGTGCTCTAAATACGAAACACATTGCAGAAGACTTGGGAGATAAAAATATATACTGCTTAGGCACACTCTTATTGTGCTATTTCCTGTCCTTATCAGCAGTAAGTTTCTCTTGTTTTGCCTTTTCTTGGTGATTCCAGGTGAACAAAATCTTCTTTCTTCCCTTTTTTCTTCTGCATGCACATTTTCCTATTTTTTTCTATCTTCTCTCCCACTAATACTTGTTTCCTTAAACATTTACTGAGCACCTACTTACTGTATGTCAAAAACTGTGCTAGGTTATAGGGATTCAAGAATATGTAAGACATAGTCACTGTCCTTGAGAAGCTTACCTCCTAGAAAGAGGAGAGGCATGAAACCAAATTATTATGCTAAAGGAAGATATCTACACATTATTTTATAGAGGTGTGTCCAAAGTACAAAGATACAAAATGAGCGAGCATAAATACAAGAGTGATTCACTGGGGAGAGTGGTGGTTGGGGTAAGCGATGCCTGAGAAGGATCAACAGGGCTCTGCCCAGCGAATGCAGAAAAGTGGCTGGCAAGTAAATGTGAAATCACACCACATACTTAAGGAATGCCAGGCATTATTTAGAGAAAAGGAGCATCCTCTACCTGGGACAGCTGAATATTTTGGGAGGCAGCTAGGTAGCCACATAAATGGATTGTTATTTTTAGCTGGGTTCATTTTGTACTTGAATTGACATGAACAACCACTTAAAGGTAAATGTTTAGTAATGTTTATGGACAAAACTAAAGAAAATTTTTAATTAAAAGGTGGACGGAGGACACAGAAAACCACAATCTGGTCCATTTGGTAACAATTGCTATAGCAATGGAAGTGTTTTGCCCGGAAGGAATGTATGAAATGCTTTCTAAAGAGAAATGTTACTGGAAAGTCAGTGACAAAAGGGAAGGGGTGGTAGTATGCCTAGGTGCAGGAAGAACAGTCTTGACGTTTTTAAAAATGTAGTGACATCCTTACAATGGAATATTATTCAGGGGTAAAAAGAAATGAGCTATCAAGCCATAAAAAGAACCTTAAATGCACATGGCTAAGTGAAAGAATCCAGTCTGAAAAGACTACATACTGTAGGATTCCAATTATACGACATTCTGGAAAAGGCAAATATACAGAGATGGGCCAAAGATGAGTGATTGCCAGGGCTGGGGGTGGGGGGGCAGGTGGGATGGGATAAATAGGTGGAGTGCAAGGATTTTTAGGGCAACAAAATTACTCTGTATGGCTCTGTAATGGTGGACACATGGCATTATGAATTTGGCAAAACCCACAGAAGCATGCCCAACACTGACAGTGAGCTCTAATATAAACTAAGGACTTTACTTAATAATAATGTTATCAAAACTGGCTCATCAACTATAACAAATGTACCACACAAAGGCAAGATGTTAGTAATAAGAGAAAGTGGGGGTGAAGGGGAGAGGGTAGATACAGAAACTCTTATGTTCAATTTTCTGTAAATCTAAAACTGCTCTAAAACATAAACTATTAATTTAAAAATAAATATATGTAATGCATATTTCCACTCTTTTGAAGCTAATGACAACGTAGTTTTTCCACTAGCATTTATCAGGTAAGGCAATCTTTCTTTAACTAAAAATCTTGAGAACAACAAATCATAGGCAGACATCATCCTACTCCCTGCAGAACCTGAGACATGTGTATGGACAGTTCTGAGTAACTCGCTCGCATGGGTCCCCTGAGGCACGATTACCTGACACATCTGAGAACAGTGCAAAGAATCTTTGTGACAAAGGTTTCTTCAGTTAAATTGCCTCCACCCTCTTCTTAGAGCCCAGTGAACCACAGAAGCCACTGTGTCATTAGAAAATTAACTTTAATACTTGCGGTGAAGTGAGGTTCAAACTCCCCAGTTTTCTTCTATGAAAAGAAAGGGATTGCAGCAAATATTTCAATAAACTGTATAAACATGTCTTTGCCATCCCTGCAGAAACATGATTTCTTCAATTGCTAAATCTTTTCTCCTTGTGTGAGTGGGCTGTATATATATATCAAAAATAAATCCTCACAAAACAACTGATGAGAACCATGTATAAAATCGCTGTCAAACCATTCTGAGTTTTGGTACCTCAGTCTAGCTACAAATAACAGTAACTAGCCGTACAACCAAGCTTAATCAGTTCTGTAAATTGGGCCAGCTCTTCTCAACAGATCTAGTAGGAATGGAAACCACTGCTGGAACCAGTACTCAAAAGCTAGAGAAAACTAAGATCCAGGTATGCCCTGAACCTGGGCTCACAGCAGTAAGATAAAAACTCCATCTGCTCATGTCAGAAGAGAGCCTATTTTTAGAAAAAGCAAGATGAAATTTCAACGTACGGAGTGCAAAATGACCCAACCAATCACAGCCGATATAATAGAGAAGACTATTAAATGTTCAATTGGTAACACAGGATTTGCCTTTGTTTAGGGTCCATTAAATTTTATAACTTCCCCCTCTGTGGCTTTAAACAGAGAACGTCTTCAAAATAAGAGTGGCTCCTATTAAATTTAATTACTTGCCCGTGGCTGCTGTGGCAGAGGTGTGTCTACCAAACAGGTGGCTTTTAATAAAAGAATGGTTTGGAGGTAAACTAGGTGTTCTAGTGTTTTATTAGAGTTGCTTTAACTTTCTGGTTTATTAGTATTAATTGCTGGAGTTTTCCTTTTAACCCCTCTTAAGGCGTCAATCCCTCCTGTGAGTTAAGAGTGGCTTGCTAAAATAAATGTCTGCGTAGACTGGGCACACTGCTGAAGCTGCGGGTTTCAAAACCTGACTCAGAAAACATTATAGAAACTCGGTGATGAGGGACATTAAAAATGAACTGCACCAAACACTGCCAGATTTTATATGAAACAATCCTCCCGATAGATCTGGAGTGGTCAAATGGGTTTTTCCACCTGGCAATTTCTAGGTTTTGTGTTAGTAACAAAATAATTAGTAACTTTATTTGACTAATGCCTATTCTGCTGACCTTCGGAAATATAGTTTAATGACTGAAAGACATTAAAATGGAGACATCTTTAATAGTTCTGTGCAGCTGATTAAATGGAATTTTTTGATACTTAAATATTTTGAAAGAAGTTCAAGACTATTTGCTTAAATGGAAAAAAAAATCTTCAAAAAGATTACAGTTCTTAACTCTGGCTCATGTACAAAAAAAATCCTACTAATGCAGAGCAAAATCACCCACTACAACCTGTATTGGCCTCTCCCAGAGTACGTGAGGCAGACACCATGTATGGCCCTCCCCCTGCATCTCTAACTCACATATCCTAAGTCTCTAAGAGAACTACAGACATCATCAGAGGTCCACGGCACAATGACAAGACCACAGAAAAATGCCTGTGTAAATCCCTTCCACCTCATATATGCCTGAAAGTGGTAGAGACTTAGGTTAATCTAAGCTGCTTCACTTAGATGGATGGTACAGGGAGGAGTTAGTTACCGTGAGTTATTTGCAGGGTCTCCTTTAGAAGGCTAAGAATAGCTCATGGTCTGACCCTTGAGTCAAAGAATCAGACTCAATAAACAGGCTGTGCTTCTTTCCGTAGTAGGATAATTATACCAAATCTATTTTGCAAGTCTGTAATTACTTATTTACATAGTATTTTGTAATAATCTCCAGAAAAGTAATTATACTCTTTGTGTTGAGCCTCACAAGGGCTTTGAACATCCAAATGCCGTGGGTGATGCCCCTACCACCATGATGGAGACATGCGGTGGCTCAGGTTGTTGAAGTCCTTGCCTGGCCACACCTGACCTTTAACAGAATCAGTAAGAAATTATTCTGGCTATCTCTGTAGAGTGAATATTATTTTAGGAGCATTTAAGATGAAATTAGATAATATATAAAATCACTTGGGGTGGAGTGTGACTTAAATACAGATTATTATGTGATAAGGCCACAGTTATCACAGTAATATGGTGGGGGAGGGGAACCAACCCCTACAAGCCTTCTTCTGCACTATACCACCTTTAGACTGGTTTCTGACAAGTAGTACTTGATTTTTATAACTGAGCTGAATATGAACTAATAAACTCATTACAATAAGATAGATCCTAGTAGTCAATTACATGATTGTAACTTAGTGTTCAGTCATAAACCTGTAACTGCTGCTATGGTTCTTATTATAATATATAAGACGACTCAAAGTTAAGGAAATACTTCCTGAATCTTTGTATTGCACCTATGAACTTCAAGACACCTGGTTTGTATCTTCGTTTACAGTAAAGTACGGGTTGCAGGTAACATACCTTTATCATCTTATTTTATTTGCACCTTGCTTCCATGAAGGATTTGAGGTAGACTACAGGAACTAGACAGTGTAATATCATTGTCATTATTATAGTTCATGAAGTCCTAGCATTTGTAGCCATGTTTGATCAAATTACTCAGAAAAAAGGATACCAAAAAAAGGAAACTATAAAACTGGATTCACTGAAGGCCTTTAAATAGATTATATCATGATCTTTCTTTGGAATGGTTTTTTAGGATGAAAGGCTATTTCTTTAGGAATTGTTCTTTTTATAAGATCTTTCTGGTTGCTTTTATTCCTATGATCCCCTGAAAATTATCATGTCTAGTTACATGGAAGTATAACTTAAGATTTTCTATTTTCTGACATTATGATTGAGTAGTTATTTTCTCTTAATGCTGTATTAACTTTTTGTAAATGGCTCCCAGTTGCTTTCAGCTCTATAAATATTCATGATAAATCTATAAATAATAACAATAATGGCAAACATTCATTGAGTACTTCTATGTGCTAGGTACTGTGTTAAGTATTTTATGAATGCATGAGTATTAACTCATTTAAATATTTAATTATTCCAAGGGGTCTTTATATCAAATAAGCTCTGTGGTGATCCATTTTGTAAAGCAAATAATCCCCTTTAAAAGTTTAGATTTTTATCTACTTAATTCATTTAAGCCCAGGGCTTGACTGCAAATTATATACAGATACACAATTTTTACAAAATAATCCTAACTTCATAATATAAGCTCCAATCTATTTAGCACATATCGTGTGTCTGGCCTGTCCTAAGCACTTACATAAAACATCTCATTTAATCCTCACAGTGACTCTAAGAAATAAAATTATATCCTTATTTCACAAATAATAAAACTAAGTCTCAGAGAAGTAAGAAACTTGCCTGATCTGTGTCTGAGCTGGGATTCAAATCTGGGTCTGAAACTCAATCCATTGTGTAAGTGAGGAATTTTATTCTTTCTCACCCACAATCACATGAGAATACTTTGTGTATCCCTTCATATAAGGAGATAAGAACTAATTTCTCTACACAAAAACACATACTATTCTGGAAAGCATCTCAAGAAGTGACCATTGGACACCTGGACCATTGGACCATTGGACAGGTGGAGGTTAATATTTTAGCTGTCCATGTTCCATAGAACTAGCGCCCTGGCTCTTAGGGACAGCTTTAGATGTTGAGAGGAATAAGAAGAAGACAGAAACTGTGCAACTTGGCACTTCAGAACCTATGAAACAGGCTCTACTTCAAGGAGGTTCCTAGGACCTGTCCCCATGGAAGTGAAAATGGTGCTCACTCCAGATGACCTGGGCCGCAAGTCCACAGGCACAGCCCTACACCCACAAGCAGGGTCAGGTAAATCAGGGTTTCTCCAGTTCCCTGACAGTCCACATACAGTTCTTTCTTCCTGTTTCCCTACATCATGACAACAGGGATTTTCTGTTCTCTTTGCTTTGATGTTTATACAGAACCTCCCACCCTGGCACCATGTTACTGTGCCAGTAACAACTCATAGAAATGTTTGGGGCAGGAGGAAAAAACTGGACTAAACTCAGTTTTAAACTGGTTTAAAGCAGAGGCTCATTCCTTCTTCTGGCCTCAGATTGATATATGGCTGGATAATTACCCAGTTTATGCTCTTGTTACCCTCTCTGTGAAATGTGAAAAGTTATGTTTTACTGGTTTATGGAAATTTTTTAAGTAATTATCAGTAAATCTACTCAAAATCACCTAGCTGTTCTAAATTACACATGTAAATGATAAAAAATAATGACTGCCCATTTAGGCAGCACTTTTTCAGTGTTATTTTCAAGCATTTTCCCAGCAAATATTATGCAAATAACACCTCAGTAAGATAATTCTGTAGCGTAGATAAGTGTCTCTACAGCCACAATTACTCCCTCAGGCTTGCTCTAGGTCCTGCCAGTGGACAAATAGCAAAATCTTCAGCCACAGAGGGTTGCACAGGTGCAAGCCACAGAGGACCCTAAACAGAAGCAAGTTTACACAAATATGGAAAATTGTCCTGGAAAACTGTCATTTTGGCCCTATGTAAAACAAAACAGACTCAGTATAAAACAGAGAAGGAATGACCAGAACTAACTCAACACCATCGAACCTGTGCCTATGATCCCCCATCAGCCCTCACTATCCCGTGCCTTACTCAACCTTTCCCATGTCTTTGATTAATGTTTACCTAAAAGAAGTAGTAATTCTGGTCAAGGGAAATGATAACTAAAATTCTATACTCTGCACAATTCCCCAATAAATGCCATGTGATTCATGTAAATAATAATAGTGGTCATAATGATAAGTGGTTTTCCAAATGAATCTTGTGGTTCTCCCTCCACCCCTCTTCTTTCCCTACTCACCCCTATAGGAGTCCATCTGCTGCAGAAAATCTGAAGGCACTAGGACCAGAGAGCCCTTTCCTGCTATTTGCTTGAGAAACAAAGCCTTCCCTCCTCCCAAGTTGAAAGAAATAAAGGAGTCTGCACTAATCAAAACCTGCAAGCCTGCTGGTGGAGCTTCAGCTTGTCAGTGATGCAACTCAGCGGAGTGAGTAACGGCTTCGAGCTTTGCAGAAAATGATAGAGGGAGAGAAACAGAGACAGAAACACAAAGAGAAAGAAAGAAAGGTATTAACCTGGCCAGGAGTCAAACAGGTGCATGGAGCCCGAACGCTGAGAAGAGAGCCTGACAAATGTAGGATCCAACTGTGTATGCCTCTGCGTGTCAGCCTCCTTATTTAGAGGGGGCAGTGCTATAGTCTGTATTTCAGGGATGTACTGAGAGACTATTTCTTATTCCCAGGATCCATATAATTGTCCAACAGCCTTCACCTTTTCTCTACTTGTCACTCTGAGTTCTTTGTGGACACTTTCTGGCTCTCTCTGATGAATTCTCCATGATAGAGAAAGGCAGCCAGATCATTTACCACACATGCCTCTACCATGAAACACAGATTTTTAAAGTGGTGCTTTTGGAATAGTAGATGTGTGAGCACTGGGGCTTGCCACATGGACAGGGACAGGAGTGCACTACAGGATTCATGGAGAGGCCGCCTGGGTCTTGGGTTGGCCCCTCTGAGGCCTCATATTGCCTTTTCAGGCCCTTCCAGGCCTCACTGCACTTCCAATGACTAGTTCCTGATAAGGATCTGAGGTCTGCAACCATTCTCTCTGGGAACTAGCTAGCTGGGACTCCTGGGACTTAAGAGCCTTTAGAGATGGAGTACTGTGCCACCAATCGGTAATTTGGAATACAGGCAGGTGTTAGGAAAAGAAAGGAACACAAGCAGAGGAAGGCCTGGCAAAAGACCCTCAGGAGAAGGCCCTAGTTATGAGACAGTGGCCACCAAAGGGGATGTAAATGAGCAGGACTAAAACTGGGTGGCATTAATATCATCTTAAGAACATTATGCCAGGATTTTCAGTCTCTTGACTTAAAATGTTCAAGTGTTTGATTACCCCATAATCTAGAAGACCTGGTTTGCCAGACCCGTGCCCACATGTCACTAAAAGAAGTTACTGTGAACATGGATAAGACTGCCTCGGCCCAGCCTACAACCCCAACCCCACACCTGTACAAGAGTGGGTTTCCAGTTAAAGTGTGGTCTTTACCTGAAATGCGCCTGGGCACGTCGGTGATGGCAGGAAGCCCAGTGCCCCGAGTGGAAGACAGCGGGGTGGTAGAGTGAATGGACGGGGATGTCATCTGGCTCAGGTAGGAGGGGTAAGACTGGTCATAGGACCATGGCGGGGAAGACTGTGCCTGCCTGGGGTCTGGAACAAAGAAGAAAAATCTTTAGTATGCCAGCTGCTGTGGCCTTAGAACATGCAACCCGACACTTAGAAAGGATAAAGCAGAAAAAAAAAAAAGAGCATATATAAGGACTGCTTATTGTCTACAACCCTACCCTTTCAAGACCTGTAGAGCACAAAGCTTTCTAGACTCCAAGTTTCAATGGAAGTAACAAAATGGATCATGCATAAGGACTATTTGTTTCTCCCTCACATAAATATTTCTATTTGGAAAGTCTAACAGTCATTTAGGAAACAATCTGCTTCAGTTATCTTTACAAGGTTGAATTCTATTTTGTTTATTTTCTGTATTTCATAATATTCCAAAGAACATGCATTACTTCTGGATTTTTTTTTAAGTTAGAAAATGTTTTGAACAATTAACTTGGTTAAATAACAGGTATCCTGTGCTTTTTAGTGTTGCATATCCAGCTACTATCTTTTAGATATGATTTTTGGTTTTTGAATTGCATGATTCCATGGTTTTAGCACCGTTCATTTTCTTTTCAGGAAGGTCAATGGGATGGCACTTTATAGCATGGGAATTAGGAAGTAGAGAGTAGAAATGAGAAGAGGGAGTGCAACATGTAAGAGGAATACAAACGAGAAGAGCCATCATACTATTCTCATCCTAAGCTACCCAGGCAAATAACCTTTAAGCAAAGGACAAAACTTAGTTTCAAAGTCAACTACTGTCAGAACTGAAAAACTTCATCACCATCCAATTTCAATGTTAAGTATGTGAGTTTCTGACACTAAGAAAATGACCCAAAACAGGAGAACAGGGAAATATCTTTAACCCTAATGGAATGTGTTAAAAGATGTCACTTGTATGGGAATGTGGCCTAGTGTTACCTAGTCACTGTAATAATAAAAATAATGAGCAGCCAACTTGTCAGAATTAACTGCTGAGCATTAAAAATATCTTTTGATGTGTCTCAATGGAGTTTCTTGGAGGTACAAACTCAAAGCCATGCAAATTTATCAAAAGAGCTTCAATCTACATAAGAAAAAAAGATAAATGTGCTGTACTTTTCCAGAGCAAAGAAGTGCGTACTTCAAACTATTTTGTTTTCACTTAAGGGCTAATCAAACAGGTTCATAAGAAAATTTCTCTTAACAAATATTTTTACCAATTTTAAAATATTTTGCTAATTAAAAAAATCTGAATACACCAGGCTGCTCACAAGACAGCCTTCATATTAAAATACCCATGGACTTCGGAATGTATAGAATTAGGTTCAAGTTCGGAGACTTCTACATTTTAGCTGTGTGATCCTCGGTTAATTAATCAGTGCCTCTGAGCCTCAGTTTTCTCATCTTCAAAAGGAGGTGGGAGAGTAACTGTATCTGAATATCTGAATCACAGGGATGTGAAAATTACTTGAGGAAACTATGGAGAACAGACTAGCATAGGAGACACCCAATAAGCATTAGTTCTTGTCTTAAAAAAAAGAAACTCTTGGTGACACAGGGATAGGTACACACAGTTAAAACACATCTGAATTGGAGTTTAATACATTGGAATAGGTTTAAAATTATTCCCACATCACGTATTCAACCCCTGAAAATGAAAGGCTTTATTTTCAAAAACTATTAATGTATTTGAATGATCAATTCAGGTTATCTCTAAAAATACAAAATGAGATTTGCAAAACAAGTGATTTTTTGAGAGGTTTCCTCTTTTAAAGCCTTTCAGTTGTTCTATATAGTCAAAGCTGTTTAGCTTCAGCTATTTCTTATTTATTTGTACAATTCAGCAACAATTTATTTAAAGACTGTCTAAATAGGACATACTTTTCTTGAGTCAAAATAATTAAATACATCTGGATATTTATCTGATGTTTACTCTATCACACAGATAAACAGAAAAATTTCATCCAATTCAATTTTAAGGAACATTTACCTGAGATTGCAATTTGAGTAAAACTGTAATACTGTAAATGGTTAACATAAACTTCAGAAATCGAAAGGATTCTTGATCATCAAAGTAATGAACTTTTGTGCTTTAAAATTTTCAAGGCTGAGATTGTATAGATTGGCAACATTTCAAACCTGAGTGAGTGATTCTTTTTATATGCCTGATACTGACATACTTCCTTGTTTTAACCATTAATGTATTCACTAGTCAGAAAAATAGTAAATAACCTTCAGATGGAAAAAGAGCATTCCTTACAGCACCAGAAGACAATCTCACAAAGGCCCTCTCTCAAGCAATATTTTCAGTGAACAAAAAGGACAAAAACCCCATAGTTAGTGAATTGGACACACAAGACTCAAATTTGGATTTTAGTTCTATTCCAACTTCACCAGACAACTGCCTGAGCAAGTAGTTTAACCTGTACATCCATTCCTCTACTGTAACATGTTGTTACCAGTAAAATAAGGCTCCCTGCTTAAAAATGGGGAAAAAATACAAAGAAATGGAAAGAATAACTAAATGTATTAATGTTTAAGTTTAACCATATCACAAATAAGTTAGGGAACTTTCCTTGGATATGAGGTACAGCCTTTCAGTTCTCCTTGTGCAGAGAGACAGCCCAATACAGACGCAAGCAAAGGGGGCTTTGTAGCAAGAGGATCTGAGTTGGAGTCCCAGCTCTGTGTAAAGGCTGTATGACCTCAGCTATGTCAGCTAACTCTGGACCTTAGTTCCCACATATGCAAACTGAGGCAGCATAACATGGCAAAGCAAATATAACCAAGTGGTCATACGTCCTGCCTCGGCAGACGCAGCTGAATCCCAGCTCCTTACTGAGCAGATCAAGTCACTTAAACTTTCAGTGTCTCAATGGCTCATCTGTAAAATGGGAATAATGATACTTAAATAGGGTTGTTGTGAGCATGAACTAGGCCTTATCTGATAACTTATCTGGCACATATTAAGTATATAATAAACAGCAGTTGTTACTATCTGTAAAATTAGTATAATAGTGACTACTATTATTTTCATTTGCCAAATTAGGTAATAACAAATAAAGCATTTTGATAACTATAAAGTACTATCTATTTATATATAAAACTAATAGGTAAATATATATATATATAAATAATAAAACTATTATTCTCTTTAGGAGTTCACATGGTCAAGGCCAGGCTGTGTGACACGGGACATGTTTCTTAATGTTGCTGAGCTTTAATTTCCTCATCTGCAAAATGGGTGTGATAATACTATCTCACAGAGTTGTTGTAAGGGTTAAATACTATACAATGAGTCACAAATACTCATTATTATTCAAAAAAATCAAAAATCTGACTCTAAATAAATCATCTAGGTGACTGGGCTTGAAAATTTCCAAGATCAGACTCAGCACAATTCAGTATGCCTGGCACATAGTATGTGCTCAATAAACAACCACTGAATGGCCCTCCCAGGGTGGCCTGAGTGAATAATGGAATTTATTAATGAGGTAGTAATTAGTCATTCTCTTACTTCCCCTTAAGCTGTAAAAGAAGTTGTATCAGTGAGGTCTTAGCTTTTACATAAACTTCCTGACTGCCAGAATATTTACTAGGACAGTCTATTAAAGCATAGTTTTGCTTTTAGTGGAGGTCCTTCCTAAAGATATCCCAGATTAGCAAAAATAACTTCTCACTGTCTCTAAACAACTAAGATCTCCCTTTGTTCTGTTTTTCAGAGGACAGGCTGCAGTCCAACCAATCTCTTTCAAGGTCAACATTCTAAGATTCTGTGATAACCTATTTAAGGAGGGAAATCACTAAAGAAAAATAAAACTCAAGACCAACCTGCCATCTAGTATAAGTAATTTTAAAAGGGGACCACGATCTTAAGGAAAAAAGTAATGGTCTGCCAACACCCCAGGCCTTCTCTAAAACCCCTGTGCTATCATAAAACCACCTCTACCATTTCTGGCCTGTGTAATCTTGGACAAATCACACAACCTAAGTAAGGTTAAAGTTTCCTAATCTGTATAATGAAGATAATAAGAAGACCTTATGTCATTATGAAGTCATTATGAAGATTAAATGAAATAATGTAGTAAAGAGCTTCACACATGGAATAGATGTTCACCACTGTTAAAACCTTTATGTATTTGTCTTTCCAGCCCATAACATCTTATTGTAGCAGAGGACAATTTTTAGAAAGCTTTCTGTGATTCTGCAGTCCACTATTTGGAGAACATATCGACATTGGTTGTGTCAATATGCTTTACAATCACTTAACCTTAATTACATTCTTTCTTTGTCTTGGTTTCTGCAAGACCATGAAATTATAATCTGTTTAGTATATTTTCTAATACTGTACATTTATCTTTTTTCAAACCTTTAGTAGAAAAAAAGGCTATAAAATACCTTGACTTCCTAAATGCCCAATCACTAAGAAAATAAAATTCTATCATAATATATGACTCCAGCAATATTTGATTTGTTGTGGACAACTATTAATGCTTGTAATAGAGAAAAGTCACTGTAACCCGATCTCATACGTGATCTCTGAACTCAACTTCCTTAAGAAACCTGAGACTTCTGAGATTTACTCCTAATTTGGATGAGTCAGAGCAGGTAATAGATTTTTTTTTCAGGCATCACCAGACAATCTTAAAGGTATTACTAGGTAAAAGTCAGGGCCTAGACCTGAGTCAGACCTACTAATTAATAAACAAGAAACTATCTTCATCTCAACCTCAGGTCCCACAAAGCTAGTATAATGCATTCCTTCACAGTCACATTGAATGGGCTGTGTTTTTGAGTCTACAGAACCATGGAGGGAAGTGCTGTGTCCCTCCACTGCAATGTAAATAAGAATATCCTTGATTTTTGTGTCTCAGAGAATGGAGGTGCCAATCATAATCTTGATATTACATCAGGGGTTATCTATAATTACTTATAAGCATCCACAACTTTTCAGAGGATAGCTGAACTCTTATTTCACAGAAATTCTCAAAAGAAATGAAAACTGCTATTAAACTTTAAACACTTTTATGGCGTTTTTAAAACAATAATTCATGATTTTTTATTTTTATATGGCAATCTTCAGAAACTACCAATATTATTTCATTACTATATTACAGAAATCCAAAATATTGACATACGTTTTTATATAGCTATGACAACTTTAAAAACAAAACCTTTGGTGTTGTGCTTTTTAGGTGCACATACTCTTTACTGCTTAGGAAATCTGAAATGTCAAGTATTACGGGAGCATTTAAATAGGACTCCACCCTTATTTCTCCCCACACTTCTTTCCTGTCACCTAAAAAGGGGGATTTTAAAGGAGAGTTGTAATCTAATTTGACCTGTAACACAAACTTCAGAAAATTAGGTCTTTCCTATATAATGGGCCTGCTGTACTCACAGACAGGATGTGACTAATCAAAGTGACTAAACAGGAGAAAAGAGAAAAAAGCAGAGACAGAGGGCAGAGCAGGGCTCCTAGGGACCCTGGGGATGAAGCCAATGAGAAGACTGTCCCTGCCTCGGACTGTGAAATCGTGCTATGAACTGCCACCAGGCATATAAGGTCAGGCTATTTCTTGGATACCTCAGATCTGCAACTGTGTATTTCCAGATGACACCGTGGTTTTGTTGGTAAGAGTAGAACAAATCTATCTACTAAGAGTAAAGGTTAAAAATAAAAAGAACCAGTCATTTGACTTAAGGAGTCTGTTCAGCATTTTCCCAGCTGAGGCTGGTCACGGACACAGCTACTGCTACAACTGGGTGCTGTCACATCATATAGCTCATATTTTAAAAAGACACCAGACATCCAGAGGCCTGCGTGCACTTCAGTTTCTCTTCCAGCTCACAAAGTTGAGGGCAAGGCTCTTAATTAGCTGTCCCTTTCTCATCTACAAAGCACAAATGGTCATTATTGCCACCTTAACAGGGCTTTTGAGGGGGAAAAGGGAGTTTTTACATGCTGTTCTGGTGAATCAGCAAATTATCCATTTTTATTATGATAAATACCTTCTGTATGTGTATGAGGCAGTGTGATGATCTGAGGGATAGATAAGAAACAAAAGACATTCTTGCCTTGAAAAAGCTTACACATGCAGTTGGAAAAGTAAGACTAACAGATATAAAACAACAATTAATTCAAAAATGTTCAAAGTATGTACTTGTGTTTTAAAAAAGCTCTAAAGATAGAAATGAACCGTAAAGCACCAACATCAGGGTGGATTTTATAAGTTCTCCTTGTAGGGTGGCGTTCTTTCAGTGAACGCGACTTGGAGATTGGTTGCATCTGCTTTCCATTCTATAAACCCCCAAAACATAGCAGTTACAGAAAGCAACATACCCAGGGGAAGCCCAAAAATGCTGATGGGGGGAGGACTGCCTCACATGTCTCAAGTTGTCTTTGAATCAGGCAAAAAAGAGAAACAACCACTTACTTAAACCTGTGGCTATGAAAAAAGCAAGCTCTCTTCCTTGAGTTGGATCATAGCTTCTGAAGTGTAATAATTGGCGTGGAGAAAAAGAAGGCAGGCCATGCATTTCCTAAAATGATATGTACAGAGTTATGGGCTCTAAAAGTGTCCATAGTTTCAAATGACTGAAAAGGCTAAATTCCATATCTGCATAATTGAACTCTAAACACTTGGGGTTACAATAAGAGAGGAAGAAGGAGACAGATGGCTATAATAAAGGCACCCCAGGAAAATGAACTGACTCTAGGAAAACATACAGAAGTCTATTCTTAATGAGTAAGTGAGTGGTGGGGAGCAGAGTGAGCAGAGATCTTTACAAAACCCAGTGAAAGACATACATGGAAACTCGGTGGCTGCTCTTAGCAGGCCTCCTTCTGTAAACGCTTCAATTAAACGTATGGATGTGAAAAAGAGCTCTTTTCCTAAGAATCACTCACAACAAGGCACACCATGGACGTGGTCCTGAACCTCATGGAGAGATGGGAAGAAATAAGTCAATAGGAGCCTTCTTCCTGTTTGCGCTGCCAGCAGGCTGCAATGCCATGTGACACAACAGCCAGTGATTTCTGCCAAAGTTCAGTGTGTCTACAGTGAGCACCTGATCTATTTGGGGAGTAAGGTATAATGAGAAAGTCTCACATTCCCACCCTTTATCTTCCACCCATTTTTTTCTCTACTCAGTACTCAAATTAGTCTGTGTAAACCTCAAATACTTCTTGAGAAAACTGAGACATTTAGAATGAACTGTATGTAGAATCTTCTAGTTTAAGATTATGCCTCTCAATTGCTACCAGAGTCAAATAAAGTCAATAATCTTAACAGAGAGACAGATTTACAATTTCCTATCCCCAAACTATTTCTGTCATATTACTGTCATTCATAATACACATATACTCACATTCATACATACATTTAACTCCCTTTTCAAAACAATTTACACTAAATACTTCAAGTTAAATTCTGTCTTCTCTAATAACCCTTTTAGCTAAACTGGGTTTTTAGAATGGGCTTTCCTACTCACTCCTGGTTCTCCTGACTGATAGGAAACATTGCATTAAAACAAACAGACTCCTCCAAGTACAGGAAGAGCCCTAGACTGGGGCAGTTTTGGCATTAACTGTGAAGTTATACACCAATACTTCATCTTCTCTGAGCCTCACTGTTTTCACTTAAAAGATGAAAATGGATGAGTTATCTCTAAGAAGTTTTCCATGGAATGCTATAATTCTAACTATCCAGAAAAGTGGGCTTCCTACCCTCAGTCCTTTCTGGAAACAGTAGTTACAACAGAAATTACTGAAGCCACACTGAGCTGATGTGGGGTGGCTCTGAAAGGTAGGCTGACAGGGGCTGACACTCATGGTAACTTCCATCACACAGCATTCTGGCTCATGTCAGCAGAGAAGACACCAAGAGCAGAATTTTGACTCCCCCTCTTGTCCTCATCAGGGACATTCTCAAGATAACTAAGGTGGCTACCAGAATCATTTGGCAGAAGATGAACCTAACTGATTGACAGGGCTTTGGACTACATTTGAGAAAAAAGCAGCAAGCTGTTTGGATAAAACTAGATGGTATGTAGGGTGCACCAGGCATGACAAATTATTTTACAATACAAACAGTGGAAGAGGAGGGACTTGGCAAATCTTAGGAGACAACAGCAGGGAAGAGAATGAGAAATGATACGCATAGCCTAAGATGTCACGTCCCACAACAAAATGTTTAAAGAAAAACCAGAAGGAAGTGGAACTGTTAAGACAAGGTAATGAGAATTGCCTTTTAAGCATCAGCAGCTTTTGGCTGGATGGGACTTGAAAGTATCTTACAGAAAATGAGGGGGTTTTATTTTTTTTAAAAAAACCTAATAGAAGAAATAAGAGGCTATACCACATGTCACACCTAACCCGGTCTCAGCGTTGGCATACCCTGGACCTCAATGGTAAAGCTGGCAGAGGGAAAAGAATAAGCCAGCAAACAGGCAGGACCAGATTTTGAGATATGACTGGGATATGGTGCTGGCAAGGGGAAGTGACCCTTAGTTTCAATCATGGTATTGAAGTGGGTTTAGAAAATTTAGGTTCAAATCAGGTCAATGTCAACATCCACGGGAACAGATATAGCAGCTGGGGTGTTACAGAAGGTCCCCATGCATGGAGATTCCTGCTATCAGATGGATGATGGCATCCACGGTGCCAAGAATTGTTTTCCAATCATTCACCCATTCTTTCATTCATTCGTTCATTCAAAAAATATTTACTGAGTACCTACTCTGGTACTGTGGTAGGCCAGGGATACTTATGGTGAATACAGACAGAGCTGCCCTCAAGGAGTATGCAGTTTGGTAGGGGAGACTGACCACACTAATAACCTAATATGACTGTGGTAAGAGCTAAAGGGAGATGTCCTCGGCACCATAAGAATGTATAGTGGGGACCCCCAACCACGACTGGGGGTCCGGTTAGTCTCCTCCAGTGGTGTGATGATTAAGCCAAGAACTGCATGGCAAGCAGAAGTCCAGTAAATAATTAGGTAGGGTTAAGAGGGCTTCTGGCAAGAGAAACAGCACTCATGAAGTTCCTGGGATGGAGGCAGTAGAGTTTGTGGAGCAGTTCAAAGAGCCAGTGTGGCTGATTACTGACCAAAGGCTCAAATCGGTGAGAGGTGAGCCTGGAGAACAGGCAGGGAGGCACCAGGCTACGCAGAACCTGTCGGGCCATGCTAGAGGTTTTGGTCTTCATCCTAAGTGAAATGAAAGGTCACTGAGGTGTTTTTAAGTATAGGGTGACATAATCAGACAGGCATTTTTAAAATCTGCTTTTGACAGCATCATAATAGAAACAGGGCAGGGAAGGGTGTATAGGGAAAACAGCAGCTGAAATGGACACAGGGGTGGCGTCTAGGAGCTGCACTTGGGAAACCAGGAAGCAGCGCAGGGCTCTTAGCTGCCTCCGCACATCATCCCCGCCATGGGAATGAGGCGTCAGCGATGCCTGCCTCAGGCAGGACCAGGCTGGCTCTGGGTGGGCAGGGCGCACCTGGGATGATGGGCTGTGGGCCTGTGGCTCCACCTCATACATTCTGGTTTAGGGGTAAAGCTCGGGCACCTTCACTTTTAATGAACTCCCCAAATGACTCTAATATATGCCAAAGTTTGAGAACAATGGGCATAATTTTTACTGATGACAGTTAGAAAGGAAAATTACCCAACATTATTTTGATTTAATCTCCCTTATCAAGAAGAATGATCTTCAAATAGAATGATCAGGACAAACATGTTTAGGAGGAAATTAAGGCCCAAGAGAGGCAAGGAGATAGGGGAGAGCAACTTGCTGCTTTAAGGATGAATTCATATTTCAAGGATGAATTATGGCCCACAATATTATAAGAATTTGTGGAGACCAGTAGGCAAAGGGCTTCCACTGGGCAAAGCAGGCTCTACAAAGTTCTTCCTAATATTAAGTAAAATATATCTCTCGATTCATCTCAGTTTCACTGTCTGAAATTAGTCTTCCACATGACACTTATTAAATTATTTGAGGATAATGCCTTTAAAAGTTTACTACACAATATATAGTAGCTTTATTTCTCTTACTCTGAGAATGACACTGTTATTGGTAAAATCTAAATTTCAACAGTTTTAGGGGACCTTATTGATGTTGACTTGCTTGCAGTCTACTAAAAACACTCAAGTCACTTTCCATAGCCTGAGTACAATGAATTTTTCACACTACCTGCACATTCATTATCAGAAAGCAGAATGGGTTCACTAAACATTTGTTTCTTAGGATTACTAGAGTAATAGATTAGAACAGAGCTCATCTGTCTATTGTATGTCTTGACCTCAGCAAAATATATGCCTTATTTCTAATGTGATTTATAACTAATTAACAGGCCCACCAGAAAGTGGCTGTTGATAGGGATCATGGTCAGTTTTGAGAGAGGTACGCAGAGGCATATTCAAGAGCATTATAACCCTAGTCACATCCAACCTCTCCATCAAAGTAACCTTTCTAAGCTTCAGGATGAGACAGTTGCGAGGAACAGCCAACACACCGGATGGAAGAATCAGAACTATGAAATACCCTACCGGCCAGAAAGAGGAGATGGAAGTGACATGATGAAACTGAGTAAGAGCAAAAGGACAGTGTTACATCTGGTCAACTGCGCGGCAGAGTGAGGGAAGAGCAGGTTCTCATGGACAACAGCCACAGGGTCACGGGGAGGACAAAACGGCAACACAATCTCGGGATGCGTTAGCAGAATACTATTAGACTCCTGCTACCCTGGTCAGATGCAGCTAGGAGACTGTGTTTCCTCAAGGCAGTGTCATACTGAAGCTTTGGAGAAGACAGAGCAAGGTATGGGACCTCCACCTCCTATGTGAGGAATGGATGAAGGAAGAGCTGAGAGCTCTCTGAACTTTTTCACAGGACACTCAACCTTTCCACAGGACAATCCTACTTCCTGCCTCAACTGAAACTTGGATTTCCCCATCTTTCCTCCTAACCTTTTCACTTGGCTGTTGTTCATTCTCCAAGGCCACAAGATGAGCCAACCCCTCTTCAGAAGTTCCTCATCAGTAGAAACGTAAAGTATCTTTACCGTAATCTACCATCTTCCAGAACATTCCCTCACATTGGTAACTGGCTTGTTTCCCTGCCTTAAAAAGTCCTACTGAGTCCTAGAAGAAATTGCCATTCTCAAAGACAATCCGCCACATGAGAGCCCATTCCTATTCACAAACTGCACCTACTATAAGAGATAATCGCATAATTGGGCCGACTGGCTCTTCCAATTATCTCTGTCCTTAGCTGGGCCCTCAGTGATGCTCAGTCATTCTCCTTCCCACCACTCACCTTGGTGCTCCAAATATTCATTTACTATTCTTCTCAGCCCTTTCCCCTGTGCCCTCACCCCTCCCCACTTAAAACCACCTTGTCAGATTTCACCTTCCTGGGACACTGATTTTCCTAATTTTAGCTCTGAGAGTTTCAGAAATCTCTTGGTGCCTAAGTTTTCTTCTTCCCAAAATAGGGTTCATAATACTGACTCTCCTGTGAAATCTGTCTTTTAAAGTCTATTACAACCAACTTTTTAAGAAACAGTTAAAAAGCAAGGGAATCTGATGGTCTTAACTGATAGTAGTGACATCCAATTTTATCCCTGAGCTACTTCTGCATTTATTAAAATGAAAAAGATGGAAGAAAAATACTTTTTAAACTAATAATATCTGTATATATTGTTGTTGTGTACTATGTACTAATGCCTAGGACAATATACATCAACTCTGTTTGAAGCCCTGGGTGCCCATCCATGATTAAACATCAAAATATATCACCAGAACATCCATTATACCAAGCTGCATGGCTGACATGCCTCTCTCCTTGGTTAGCTTTGTGGGTTGACCATTTCATTCAAAGTTAGAATCCTGTTCTGTCCATTTTTCCCACAGCCCACTCCAAAATGTAAAAGGGGGCAAGAAAGGGGAAAGATGCACTTGTGTGTGTACATATATATGTACATATATGTATGTAGGTAAAGCTAAAACCAAATGCAAAACTTAGAAAATATAAAATAATGAGAGAAAGGAACCAAAACTTCCTCTGGGTAGAGACCTAAAGACAGGCTAGAAATGGAAAGGTCTTGGAAAAAGATAAAGGAAGGCATTATGTAGGGGATAGGTTCTTATCTCAACTTCTTAACTCATCTTCTACTACAGATAGGGGGAAATTACAAAGACAAGTTTTTGGAGCTGCAGAAATTAAGTTTTCTTGAAACATTACCCCTCTCTGTTTTTCCAAAAGTATAATAAAGCCAAAGCATCTTCAATTAACAAGATTATTCCAACTGACAGAAATCCAGAAATCTTAAAGAAGCTAATCTATGGATGCTAATAACAGGTGAGGCAGTAACATGATATGTTGACCACCAGCTCTTCCCAGGATCTTACTGAGCTTCAGTGTTCAAAGCCAGCACAGGCTGGACCTGAACTCTGCTTTCCCTCATAAGGTGGCTGCCAGGGCTGAGTAGATGTAAAATTGTGTTTACACACAAGATTTTTGCCTTTTTTTCGTAAAGACTGTAACAGCAACCTTCTCTAAAAAGATTCCCTGCTCACACATATGCTTGTCAGCAGCAAATTTACTTGGCGATCCTGCCCAAAAGATTGCAAAAGAAGACAGGACAAAACTTTCCAGTAACTCCAGAAATTAAAACACAGCACCAGCAAAGTGAGAGAACAGTACCAACAACCTGACTCGGTGGTGATTTCAGTTGCTTAAGACCCTTAAGACACAAGCAGGACACAGCAGTCAGAGGCCTAAGGTCTAAGACTCCTTAACCTCTACTCCACACCCTACAATTCTTCCCCAGCTAGGGGCACCTGCAGTCATCCTTCCTGCTCCCAGACAGTCCCAGAGCCCCTCCTGGGTCCGCCCTCCCTCACATGCACAGCACTGCCACCCCACCCATGCCCACTTCACCTCCCAGCTGGTTCCATGGTGAATCAATCATGTGGTCACTCGGCACTTGAACAGAACAGTAATTTGAGACACACTACTCAGCTGTGCTTTCATCTTTCTGAGAGGATTAGCTAGTGAATGTTCCAGTAAAAGCACAGCGGACTCAGGCCCAGGACAACCAAACATACAGCCAAGCCCAGACAGCCTCACTGGCTGACACACTCTTCATGGCTAAAGGAGCATTGTTTGCCCAAGGAAGGCAGAATCAGACAGAAGTTGGGCAGAAGCTACCTTGCTTCAGTCAAAGTAACTGCTAATAAGAGTATTATTAGTCTAGATGATGTCTGGAAAGTTGTTTTTCATAGTATTGCTAAAAATGTCACCTTGAATATATGTTCATTTAACCATAATTTAAACATGGAAAACAATTATGTTGCATTTGAAAGCATAATTCAAATACTCCTAATTCATCTCTTTTATGAAAATGTCATCTGTGAGAATCCTAAATAATATTCACTGGAGAGAAAGAAAAAGAAATTAATCCCTTAGTATTCATGTCTTTAGATTGTCAGCAACATGCCCAATTTAATGAGGAATGATTATCTCTTAAGAGTCTAGAACTCATACTCAACTATAACTGAAGAGGCTTTCACCAAGTCATTTCTCAAAGAATCAATTTCTTTCACCTGTAAAACATGTACTTTCAAGAATTGTTTTAAGGCTTGGATAGGAACTTTATGTAAAACTAAGTTGTGAACAGTAAAAGTGGCACAAATTAAAATTGTTAGGTCCTGAAATGGGAGGCAGCTGAGCCATGACCGAAGTAGGCTTCAGCCTCCCCTCAGTACATGGCAGTTAAGAGCACAGGACCCAGGAGCTATGGAGATTTGGCTTTAGTTCCTGAGTTTACCACTTACTAGTTGTTAGTGGGACCTTGAAGTTATTTAGCTTCTCTAACCCTCATAATAATGCCATCTATCTCATAGAGCTGTTGTGAGGGGACTGTGAGTTAACTTCATTATAGCAGTGCCCAGTACAGGACACACATTCAATAAATAGCAGCTAACAGTAATTCAATCAAAGCAGATACAAGAAAAGTATTAGGTTTAGGATAATAATGGGTCACACATCCTGAAGAAGTGTGACCCATTCTTTCACCCAATGGCTTCAGCACAACAGAAGTCACCAAGTAATAGGCACTCGATAGGAAAATGGGGACACAAAGATCAATAAAACATGACCCTACACCTTGAAAGTTCAAGTCTGATGGAGGAGAAAGACATAGTAATTGTCACCATGTGAAATAGTGGTACAGGAGCCTCAAACCCAGTGAGGGCAGGTTGGAAGAGAGGCCTGAGAGAGGTGCCAGCATTTGATCTGAGTTTTGAAGAAAGAAAGTAAGTGCTACCATCCTTAACTCTCTCCTGGGCTACTGAAGTACCTTCCTGAATGATGACCCTGCTCCTACCATTGACCCCTTATGATCCATTCTTCATACAACAGCCAAAGTGATTTTTTAAAAACATGTACATAAAGTAGATAATGTCATTCGACTGCTCCACATCCTTCATTAGCGCCACACTGCAATCAGAACAAAACCTTAGCCCCTTACCAGGGCCTTGAAGTCTCCACAGTCTAGCCCCTGCCTGCCTTTCTGTACCATTCCCCTTGTTTACTCCATTCCACATACTAACCTCCCTGTTCCCCGAACACAGAACTTGCTGAGAAGTTCACTGCTTCCTGAGAGCCTTTGCATGAATTTCCCACTGCCTGAAATTCTTTTCCTCACAGATCTACAAAGCTCTTCAAAGAACCCTTTCCCAGATTTCCAATCAAAATCAGCATCTTCCCTCTCCATCACATTACCCTATTTCATTTTCTCAAAGCATTTATTATTATCCAAAATTATTTTGTATGTATGCTTATTTGCTTACTGACTGACTATGTCACTAAAATGTAAGCTCCTGGTAAGTAGAAACTATATCTTTCTTGCTCACTTACATTAATGCCTGGAGGATAGTAAGCATTCAAATACTTTTTGAGTGAGTGAGAAGCGCAGAATGGCAGAAGGCCCACCCCAAAGGCTACATGAATGTCCCAAGCCACCAAGCCCAAGGGCCTACATCAAAGCCTTTTTTTGGGGTGTGGCTCACTCATCCTGAGTAGTGAGTTTAAAACAGTGACTATCTTGAGTGGCCTACCTCATATCCCTCCTCCATGAGCACCATATTCTGAATCAAAAGAAGGAGAAGTTTGTGACAGACTAGACATTTCCTAGCACCCAGAGACAGGCACCAGATGTCTGAGAGATTAAAAAAAAAGGTAGAGAGGAAGCAACTTCCTCAGGAAACTGTGGGGAGGCCCTGGGCTCTCAGGCAGAACATCATCCATTAAAGAGTTTAGCTGAGTGATAGCATCAGACCAGCACTGCCAAGAAGCCAGCGGGGCTGGGACCTTCAGGCCTAGGAACCGCGAGGTGCACTGGAGAATGCTAGTGTGGAACACTGAATGCTCCTGACGACCTCATTTACTTCTAACTTCATTTCACCTTTCTAGGAGTTCAACCTGCCTTTTATGTGGGCAAGTGGGGGAACATGTAGTGACCACATGACCATATGACCATGATCATCCTCTACTGTTTTGGAGTAAGAACTTGGGTTATCAAAAAAGCCAAGCCAAGGAGAGGTAACTGGGCTTTTTCTGTCACAAATGTCTTTATCCAAAGGCTTTTACATGAATTAAAATGGAGCTGCAGCAGACTGCAAAGAAGTTACAAAATCCATTGTAGGTAAGCCTTATAAATTTAATCCTGCAATTGTGCAGATCCTAAACTAGGATGATACCAAATGGTTTAACTATGTGTTAGACTGAAATGTGATTTCTGCCATTATTGGTCATCACCAGGCAACAGCGGCATCCTGGGACAGGAAATGAGAGAGAACAGTTAATGTCACTGAGGCATGATATTCCAGCCCCCCTGGCACTTCTCATTATATACACTTTCATTCATTAAGCATTCAGTGAGATATCACCACTGTGCTAGGCACAAAAGAAAATAAACTCCTCTAATAAATCCCCCAAAGAATTTACAATCTAGCAGGGAAGAAAAAAAGCAAATACGCAGAAGCTATAAAATAACACCATCTCAACTAACACTTAGAGGATGGAGGAGCAACACCATTAGACTCTGGGGCACAGGATGTAGCTCCGTGAGGGCTGGGGAGGATAATTATCTCTTCAGTTACACTTCAACTTAATGACAGAACTTTTCTTCTCTCCCCCATATTATCTAAGACCTAATTCTCTATACGTGGTAGGCTCTAAATCATACTTACTACATAAATAAGAAAATCAGTCCAGAGAGAAAAAAATCAAATCTACTCAATTCACTTTGTAGCTGCTGATATTATGAGTGTTTCTGGTTTTTTAGTAATAATTTGGGTCATGGCAGAATTCTTCACCTCCTTGGTTATGGGTGGATACTTGTATTATTATCTCACCAAAAATATGGGAACACTTAAAGAAAGTGCACATGGCCAAGAGTGGGTTGGGGTGGCATGTATGTGTGCATGAATCTGCAAATACGGAAACAAAAGTTGTTGGGTCCAATACCTTGTAGATGTTAAAAAATGAGAAGACTGATCTATAGTTTATAGTCACTAGTGCCATAATCGCAAATGCAGAGGTAACACTATCATAATATAATACTAAAAGGCTATCAGTACCTAGAAATAAACTTGTTTTGTATCTTCATTTTTAGAAACATACCCAGTGAATATTTAAATATTATTGTATTTTATGTGATCATGATGGAACTTTGGCATGGTACTGTATGAGAAAGGCCATAAAGCATTAGGAGCCACGAGACCTAATTCTAACCTGCTGCTGCCTTGCTGTAAAGCTGCAGACAAGCTTAACCTTCCCGAGCCTCGCCAGAGAGAGGAGTGTGAAGGGAGGCTGACGACAGGAGGAGAGTCTGTGCGGACAGCCACAGCCCTGATCTGCTCAGATGCTCCCCTCTCAGAGCCTCACTCTCAGCACTCACTCCTGGGTGGGGGGTGGGGAGGTGCTGCAAAAATACAGACCTCTTCACAACTTTTACCAGCTTTTTGGTTAATGCTATCTAAGGTTCCTTCAGATTCTGAAAAGTCCTCTGGTTCTTTTTAGGATGTCATCTTTAGGTTTGACAATAAAGCCTTGAGAAACGCATTTTCATAAGTGAATCTAGCAACTCACCGTTTCCAAAGGCCATTTCAAAGGTATAGTCATTAGCTCGGTATAATTAGCAGTTAAGGATTAGAACATAGAAATCAAACATTTAAAGAACCCAGGGGTTGCCAAATCATAGAACATATATTTTATTAGCTATTATTGTTCCTTACAAATTATACATAAACACTTTGATATATGTATACATATGCTTGTGTATGTATATATATATACACACACACAGTCTAAAGATTACTATAAAGAACAAAATGACAGCTGTTATGAATCCTAATCAATGATCTAAAGTACACTACTTTAAATGCAGAAGTGCTGATAGTTATAAGCTTCAAATTCAGAAAAGTTAGTGTGAATTTCATCCTTGCATTTTTTTTTATCAAGGATAATGCCTATAGTGCACATTAACTTTGGGATTCCTACATATCAACATTTAGAGATTTTTATTTAAGCTAACACATGACTATTCTTCACAGAGCTCTTAAATTCTGCCCTATCTGGTACTCTTCAGTGTTGAGCTATTTTGTTTTATACTTCTATATTTTTAAAATACATACTCAAGCATACCCATACAATCAGATGAATATACATAGACTCACAGAAACCTACTCTGAGTAAATATCCAAGAAGACATAAACCTAATATGGGCAGGAGAGGAGGAGAAGTAGCTCATTTAGTTTATAAATAACTATTTATAAACCATTAAGGACACTCAAAACCTAACCGTTATAGATAAAAACTTAACGATTAGAAAAGATCCATGTTGAGAGTTGATTGCACATTTGTTTTGAATTAGTTTTCCCCTCTACTCTGGTTCACCTCTGCCAACAGTAACAATAGATGACATGTAAAGTTCCCTTCAGCTCTCAACACTTGTGATCTGCAAATTAAAGTTCTATGATGACTAACACTCTCTTGTCACCGTGACCTAAAAGTGATCAGCCTAGTCCTGAAATAAGATCTGTTTTGGCACAAATGGGGCAGAAAATCAGAGTTGGGGGTCTTAATGCACCAAATGTGAAGTATTAGTCTGTAATGCAATGCTAATTTTTAAGATGTTAATTTTTAAGAAGAAAGGTAAAGTCAGCAGCAGACTAGGATGTATGAAGAGGATGCCGCATGAAGAACTAGAGATAAATATGAATCAGAAGTGAATTCCGTATGCCCAATGAGCCACCCATTGACCTTGCCTTATAACCACCAATCATGGCTTCCTGTTGGCCCTGGGCAATTTCCACACAAACTTAATGTAACAGTTATGCACGTAAGAAATGTAAGCCCAAATCTGAGACAGTAACACTACTTTTCTAATAGTGAGCGTGTGATGCTATCCCCTGCACCACCTGGACACAATATAGAAACTTACAACAAACATTCTCCCAGAGAGCACAGTTATTACCATCCCACCAGTCTGCAGACTGACACTGCAACAGAGTATATAGCATTAGCACAAACGTCCCCCAGTTTTACTCCAAAGTTACTGAATATTGGAATTTGTTTTTTATATAAAAGGTCAGTATCTTCAAGTCTTGATTCTGTAATGATAAGCCATTTCACAGCTCCAGGAGCTTTGAAGTGAACACATCTCATCTGGTAGCCCCTCACCCCCAGCCTGCCAGAGTCTGTGCAAGTGAAACCTATGAGTCTGTCTTACCTGTAATCTGACTCTGTCCTTGTGGATTAAAAGGACTTGGTGCAGAGTTCAGGGAGGGCCGTGGGTTCTGAGGCGGGACACCTACTCTCATACTGGGATGAGGAATGCGCCCTAAATCACTGAGGCGGTCAGAGAACAAACTAGGTTTAGAGTCATCAAGCTTCTGTCTGTGCCCTGGAAACAGCAAATCATAAAATAAAAGCACATTAATTAGCTGAACAATTGACCATACTAAATAGATATGTGAACATACATACTGGGGATTTACACCAAGGAGTTATGAATACTGATACTTATAATGAAGTATCTACAATGCCTTGCATTTCAAATTGCTTTATAAGCATCGTCTGGTGGCAAGCACTCCTAAATCCAGCTCCTAGTCAAGCACCAGTAATGGGGCCTGGATGCTAGAGCTCTGGAGGCACTCTCTGGGCACCTCTTCTAACCCTCTTGGTGAGGATGGGAAAGGTGAATGTGTGCTGGGGTATATTTGCATGTCTCAGGAAGGAGAACCGCCCCCGAAAGCTCACAAGAGTCCATACAGGTGACACATATGGTCCCAAAGTTGGGGCAGAAACAGAGACAAACACATTTGTCAAAGGGAAACTTCCATTATGACCACAGTGACATTTTCTTTTTTTGTTACTACTACACCTAATTGAAAACTTAAAACTCAAACCCAGAACCCCTTTAAGAGGCAAAAAACAGAAATGTAGGCAAGGAAACTCAAATTCTCCAAAGGAATCTGGATGGTTTGTGATGTGCCAAAGCCTGAAAGTATATAATAAATTATGTTAAATTAGAAAGAATGCTTTTTAAAATTTTAAATCTAGTACTGTGGTTTTGTAAAAGAAACTGAAATATATCCTTTGGGTTACAATGGGAATGTGAGAAATCCATTATTTAAAAAAACAAAAAAACCCTTTGTCCCTCTTCTAGTTTATTCAAGTCTAAAATCTAAGGAACTTCTAGATATTAAAGAAATATGCAAATGAAAGTACAACCAAGCTACTAAAACTTTTTAAAAACTATCAAATCAGTCTTAGCAAATAGTATAGTATTGTCTTGGTGCAAGTATAAACAGAAAAACATCTGAATCTCGGTGCAATATTAGTTAAGTGTAACTCTGTAGAGTGGTGCTGACATGACCAAGGACAATAATGCCTAACGCATAAGCAGAAGTATACTGTGGATTCCTTCTTCCATACTTGATACCACCGAGGCCCTAGTATGTTGCTCCAACATGTTAGTAAAATGTTAAGTAACTGAAGCTGATTCAAAGAAGAGCCATTAAGATGATAAGTGTAAAGAATTTTCCCTTCTCTAAAGAAAAATTAAGGGAATTAGGAAAGTTATGCATTAAAAATCTATCCATAAAAGAGAAAAAAAAAAACCTTGAAGGAGGATTAAGAGCCTTCAAGGATGGGAAGGTATATTCTATGGGTTGAAGAACATCTCATCTTCCACTTAGCACAGGACAGGAGAAATATACCAGGATAGGGTTAAGTTGAACATTAGAATTTCCGAACTATAAGCTGTCTTCATAAGACAAATTCCTTATTTTATTTGCCCCAAAATGTATTTTCCTGTCTCCTTTTTCATTGCCTACCCAGCCCAAAGAAAACAGACAGGAAGCCAAGGCTTGGTAATATGAGTGTAGCTGTCTCCACAGCCAAACCTGTTCCATTGAGGCCCCTTAACTGAAATGCACCCACCAGTCTAAGTTTTGGGCATCTGCTATAATAAAGAGACTAAAATGAGGAGAAAAACAATCAAGAAAAACTAGGGAAGCTCATTGTTTGTTGATGGTTGTTTTCTCCACCATTTATGACCTTTTATCCAGGTTACAAGTAGATTTTAGTACTCTAAAGGACCTTTAGAGATTTATCCAAAGCAGCTGCCAGACCCCAGCAAATGAAGAGTCCACAGATGAAGCAACTAAGGACTGCAGAGGTCAAACAATTTGCCCGTGGTTCTCAGCTATTGACTAGCTCGGCCAAGAAAGGATACAGTTCTTATCCTGGTTGACTAAGCTACCCACTCATCATATGGCACCATCAACACCAGCAGTCTAGTTTTCTCTTCCCCTCCTCTCCTAGCTGCTATGGAGGACTGAAAACATCCAGATCAACAAAGTGAGACATCTAAGAACCAAGCCCTGTGAGGTGCCAAGGCTGGTTTTCAATGCATACAGAAGCAGAAAGCAAGGTTTCCATTACCAAGTCAACAGCTCACCCATTACCCTAAACAAATGACCATCGATACATCTTGCTGTGTCTAACTAGTTTCACAATTAGAGAATTATACAGTACCTGCCACAGTTAGATCCATGGATTCTGTTCTCTACACAAATACCTAAAAAACCATTGGTATGGTGTTGATACAGCTGTAAACATTAACAAGAAAGCTTATGGAATTGTCCCTGGAAGTTATTTTTTTCCTGAGGGCTAAAGGGAGGGCTACATGATCTTGCATGGTTCCTTTATATACTGGAACTTTGTGGGCCATGGGTCACAAGAAAATTAAATAAGCTTCGCCTCTGCTTTCTACGGCCTTTTCATTAGGTTTTTGTGAAGACCGTATGAGATGTGGGCTCACCATATATATGTGTGAGTGTGTACACTTCCGTTTCTCTTAGCCCACATCTTCAAGGGAGTAATAGGACACTGAAGTCAAGAATAAAGAATCTGGAACAGCACTGATGGGTGTGCAA
This sequence comes from Manis javanica, assembly GCF_040802235.1. Classification (NCBI taxonomy): domain Eukaryota; kingdom Metazoa; phylum Chordata; class Mammalia; order Pholidota; family Manidae; genus Manis; species Manis javanica. Next base: position 43,650,129 of record NC_133171.1, read on the forward strand.
AGTTTAAGAGGAGGTAAAAATTTAAAAACCTCAATGACATTTTGGAAATTATCTTCAAAGATGACCTACCAAGTATTTACAGACACCTAGAGTAATTCAGGGATAACCTATCTGTGGCAGCATGTTTACAAAAACATGCATTTTCCTTGTAGATGTCTGCCTCTTCATAGCCACCACCACAACCACAACAAAATTCTTACAGTACAATGGAGAGCAAAAGCTATTCAGGTTCTTCATCTTTCAACCATGACAAATACCCGCTACCACTAAACCACATCAGGGTAACATGCGAAGGCTGGGCTGAAAGATGTACTCACATCTTCGGCACCCAGGTAATTCCTTCAGAAATCAAGAGCACGGAAGACGAAGGGGACACTGACTTAAACCAAAGCCAGGGTTCACCACCAGGGTACATGATGAAGTAAACCTCACCCATGGGCCAAAGAGTGATCTTCCAAGCAGGGGGAAGGCATAAAGAATGAAAAACTCTTATGATATATTAAAGACTATGTAAAAGCTCAGTCTTGGATCCTCTTCTCTAGCTGCATTTTCCCCCTTGAGCAGTGACTCTTCTACCCCAAATGGATAAGAAAAATCTTCGCAGAAGCTTCCCACATTCAATCCATTACCAAGTCCTGTCATTTCACTTGGAAAATATATCTCAAATCTATTCAGTTCTCTCATTTCTACTGGCACAACCCTAGTCCAGGCCCCCACCATCTCTCTCTGGGCATCTGACATTGTCTCCTTCTACGTTTCCTCTCCCAGTACCTTCCCATATTTCCAAACACTCTCCCCCCGATTCTTTGCATAGTCCATGATTTCTCATCCCTCAGACCTCAGGATGATCACTATTCCCTATGAGAGTCCTTGCCTGCCTACTGTAATCAGAATAGGTTCCCTACCTCTTGAGCATACCCTCTGTTTGATTCCTTTATGACTATTACCACAATCTGTAATAATCTTGTATAAATCTTGTATATTTATTGTCTCCCCTGCAAGACTCTAAGTCCCATGAGAATGAGTGCTGTCTTGTTTACAGCTATATCCTCACAACCCTACAGGAGGTGCTCAATAAATTTTTTTTTATATTAAGAGAAAGGAATATTATCAGAAAAGTGTACCTCCATAGCCGATCATCTGACACCCTTTAAGTGATCAAAATTAAGGATATTTAAAGCATGCGTTAATCTTTGATTTACCATTAGTTTTATCCTATCAAGGAGTAATCCCCCTTTTCTTTCTTTCTTTCTTTTTTTTTTTTAATCTTTAATCTACACTTACATGAAGAATATTATGTTTACTAGGCTCTCCCCTATACCAGGTCCCCGCTATAAACCACATTACAGTCACTGTCCATCAGCATAGCAAAATGTTGTAGAATCACTACTTATCTTCTCTGTGTTGTACAACCCTCCCCTTTCTCCCTCCCCCCCTATGCATGCTAATCTTAATACCCCCTTTCTTCTTCCCCTCAATAAATATTTTATACAATAAATTAATAAATGAATATTTTCTTTTAAATAAAAATCTTGGTTAAAAGAGCATTTTCTGGCCCAGGATATCATATTACAATACTACCTTTCCCCCAAAAAACCCTCTTGTCTTATTTGGCTACCTAGTGAACTCAGTGGGAAAAGCTTCTGTTTAGAGACCAACCTTTAATTGGTGCTTCCTAAGAAATTTCCCTGAAGGACTTTGATTTAACTAAAAGTTTGTTTGATTTCTGAAATAGTCCCCACTGGCTCTCACTACAATTTTTAAGCATTGTTGCAAGACTTTTAGAGTCATAGAGCTGAAAGGGACAACAGAAGTTATTTAAACTCTAAATTTCAGAGCAACGTACTTCTTTGATGGATGAGGACCCTGAGTCCCTGAGAGAGGAAGGGACTTGTCCAAAGTCATGGTTAGCGGTGGAACTAGAACTTAGATTTTCTGATGGCTGGTCCAAGGCTCTTTCCCTTCCACTGCCAACCAGTTTATTTTAGGTTATAACAAGGCAACACCAGTCATTCAGGGGAAGTCATGGTTAAAAGTGAATTTACAGTAGAGGAAAAAGTAGTTTTCAGAACAAATTTCTTTCAAAACTTGAGTGTGTTTGGCTGAATATGACTTTTGTTGCAATAAATTCAGGGGCACAAGAAGTAAGCATGTTCAAAAGGTCACAGCATTCACACATCCTGAGAGCAAAGACTCCTGAGGAACTCTTAAGTCACTAAGCAACCCAGCTAACTGTCCCCTTCTTCCCCACCCAGCACTTTTAGTCCAAGGACAACTCACCACAAAGCTGATAATATTGCCATTTGAACTTCTGCTTAAAGCATCATGTAACTGAAACCAGTTCATAAAGACTCTGAAACTGTGGTATGTGAACTTCAAAAATGAACTTGCCTTTGTGATGTGACCCATTTGGCCCATTTTCATAGAAATTGATTAAGTTGAACTGCTTAACAAGTTTGGAGAGCTATGTGAAACCCCAGGCAGAACCTCACACTCTATGTACTACAGTCACAACATGGTGCATTACACCAGTTGGAGCCCCAGAAGAATGCCCAAATGCACTCGAAAAGAGCACACCTTTCAAAACAGGGCACCTTTCACAAAGAGCATGCCGTGTCACGACTGGTGCATCATAGTGTGGGGTCATTGTACTGATCACTGGGGCATGATGTTTGGCCCTTCATCTTTTTACAGTAGTATTTTTAATCTGTTTTAAACACTCACCTCTTTCATTAGGTATCTGTTTGTATGCTGGGTATCATTAAGATACAATTTTTAAATAAATGAAGTTAAAAGGCAGATCTGCATGACAGCATCAATCAGGAACCAGTGCCATGTCCCTGTTTGGGCCAGTCAGTCCAGCTAGTGTGTGCTGGGCATCAACCACATCAACCTCACTAGGCATTTTAAGGAGGAGGAGAGAGAAAATACTTAAGGTGATGTCCTTGCCCTTGAGCTGTCCAGTCTAGTAGGCAAGCAACTAAAGGTAACTGAAAAAGACTGGTGAGGGCAATCACTAAAACGCTATGGTTTGGGATCAACTGAGGAAATACGAATATGGATTATTTCAAAATATTAAGAAAGTGATGCTTTTTTTGAATATGTAAGAATGTCATTATTTAGAAGAGCTAACTGATATACTTAGGGGGTAAGTGTCTAGTACGTACTTTAAAATACTTCAGCAAAGTAAAAGATGAAGCAAATATAGCAAAATGTTCTTAATTGTAAAACAAGGTGACAGGTATAAGGGGTTTTATTATATATAATCTCTTTTAATGTATGTTTGAAATTTCCCATAATAAAAAACTTCAATAATAAATAAATAATAAAGTATCTTGCCGGAAGAACAAGAGAGCAACTGATATTGCCTAAGGAAACCTCGCTGAGAGAAAACCATCACTGATGAGATCATTATGTCCTTAAAGGTTGAGTAGGATTTCGATAAGCAGAGAAGAAGGGAAGAAAGCTAGATGGCGGACAAATGACAGACACGTGATAATAAATATCTTGTGAGTGCTAAACACGTATGTGATATCAATCTAAACAGAAGCACACCATTCTTCAAATCACCTCTTAGCTCTAGTTTTACAATTACCCATTAATTCTTTTAAACTATCCAATATACATGGGAATTTGCCCTTTTAAGACAGGTCTTTTTATCCCCTGACCAATAAAATGATACTTAGGCAGTTCAAGGGCCCGTATTCAGGCGACCCTGGAGGAGAGGGGTGACCGGGAAGACATTAGCTAATTTTGCTGTCAGTAAGAATGTGATAGAATGAGGTCTAGTCCAATGCTCTAGTGCTCAGGCCACAGGACATAACCACTCAAGAATGTAGTGGCAGTGATCTTTGGAGTAAAAAGGAAGAGAAAACTTGCATCAGAATTACCATTTCTCAGAGCAAATTGGTTATACAGAAACAGAGCTGCTACTCCACACAAGTTCTGGGGAAAAAAAGAAAAAAATGATGCCTTCAGTTGTAATCTCTTTACCCTGACAGTATTACATGAAGGAGTGTTTGTAGGGAACAGGTTGACTAATTATCAAGTCATAGTTCAATTCTAAATGAAACTATTTGGAATTCTAGTACTAAGGAGAGTTTAGTATATCTTAGTATATCTTAAGAGAATTCAGTTTAGATGGTTTCCAGCAAAAGCAATATAACAGGTAGGATTTCACACTTTTAAGAGTGTTCTTGGAGAAGCCATGCAAAGTTTGGATCCAAATTCTTTATAACTATTGAGACGCTAGATTAAAAACCTTATTTTCTACATTCCTACATATGTGTGAAAATGGAAATCCTATCGAGAAAAGTGAAACTCCTCTCTGTTTACATTTCCATATGTAAACATTCTCTGTTTACATTCAGATGACTACATTTCACTGGTGATTTTTTGTAAGTCTAAAAATCAAAGACCGATATGCTCTGGCAATGCTTGCAATGTTGAGTTCTTTGACTCTTGCTGACACACCCACTGTCCCCACTACAAACAGTTCCAACCAGCTTCTCCTCTAGTTTCCAAATTTCCATTAATATCACCATTTTCTAGTCTCTCAGGCTCAAAATCCAGTTTAGGTGTATCTTTACCACCTCCCTTTCCTAGACCCCATAATCCAGTCAAACTCATACCTATAGCTTCTGCGGAGAAGGGCCTCTGCTTTCCATTCCCACTAGAACTACTCCTAGAACATCTCCCTGTGGCCAACACAGCAGAGCAGCAGCCTGGCATATTTGAAAGGACACTGATGAGTTGTATGACCACAGGGAGGGATTTATTGGAACTCTCTGGGCCTACCAAAAATGAAGGGTTAATTTTCATAATTTCTAAAGTCTTTCAGTCCCTAAATCCTAACATTAATGTTACTTACCCATTCAAAACTCTTCAATTATCGTATACTGTCTATTAAATTAAATAGAGCCCCTTAAGCCCAGCAAATAAGAACCTGGAAAACACAGTCTCACTGCAAATACCTGGTCACTCTCATTTCTGATGGCTACAACTGAACTGCTCCCAGCCTATCCTCTCCTCACACTAAACTATCCACCGTTCTTCAGAGATCCTCCACCTTTGTCCAGGCTATCTCCTCCACTCAGAATACCTTCTCCCCATCATCTCCATTTGACCAAATCCCTTTGTGGCCTCAACTTGGTCATCACATTGTTCTGGTCTTTTCTGTCTCTAGGTTCTCAGTGATCCCTCTGGTTTCTATCACAGCAAGCTGAGAGCAGCCACAACTGTTTTCTGTCTACTACATGTGGTTATACTTAAGTGTAGGCATTCAGTAAGCATTAACTTACTATGAATTCATATAAAATATGTGTACAAAATTTCAAGCCCTATTATCTGTGACTGTCCTGAACTTGACTATGAACCTCTTGAGGACAGGTGTCATGTCTTATGTCTGGCACATAACTTAGAGCCTAGGTATAGAGAAGGCACACAACAAATGTTTGTTGAATCAATAAATAAGAACATTGATAAATTTAAAATTATCTCTCCCTTTGCTTAGTAAAAGAAAGAAAGGAGCAGGGGTATAAAAAGGCTGGTTATTGGGAAATATTTCCCACAGTAAAATTGATGAGTCTGTAATCTGTGCTGGGAAAGGCTGCTGAGTCATGTTTTTTCCTAAGAGTATGCTGTCTGGTTCCAGTCAAAAACTATTTCTGGACGAGAATAATAAAATGGACTGAAAAACTGTCTTCATGTTTAAGGCCACGGCCCCTCTGAGCCACTGGACTTATCAGCCATGCAATATGACGTGTACACGGTGCCCAAGAGTTCACAAAAGACAGCCTGAGAGAGAAGACAGCCCAGAGCAATGTTAGTGTGTGGCTTCCAGACAGAGGACCACAGATCATAAACAAATCTCTTTCCAGGAGATTCTTCTCTGATGGCATTTCAAAAATGAACTAACAGAGCTTCTCTCTAAGAGCCTTCTTAATATATAAACCAATTTCTAAAGCGGAAAAAATCATAATGACTACCACATATCTTCTCGAGCCTCCTTTCAGCCCTTGAAGAGAGTCAGGCACATAAAATTCGGAGTTTATCAAGGAAGAAGAGAGGAAGAGCAATTTCACCCAAGAGAGGTCTGAAGCCTTCCAGTCTCTTGGGTAAAAACATAATTATGGGAAGAAAAACATAATCTACTCAAGAGACATAATTACACAGTTAAGCCTTAGACTCCATAGAAATATTCTAGGAACTCCAGTTCATAGAAAAAATGTTAAAAGCTGAATTTGCTTTCTTTTAATAATAGAAGGCGCCAGTTTAGATCAGTGAGTAAAAAGTTCACTCTCCCATACTCGTATGAAGTCATTTTTAAATTACAATTAGATGCATGGGATAAATCATGGAAGGACAGCTTTTTTAAAAATTTGGGCTTCTAAAGGTTAGAGAATTCAAGATCTTTCAATAAACACACAAATGAAATAATTGCAAAATAATAATTTGCGTGTATTTGAATGCAAGTTCCTTTATAACTTTTAGATTTTAGGCTGCAGCAAATCATGACAATCAAAGAATAAAGTAGGACAGGCCTACCAGGCTATGCCAGTATTGGTCCCACATCAGGGAAAAACTTCTAATGACCAGATGCTACAGTATAATCTTCTTTTCTTCAAGTAATGGACTCAAAAAACTTGAAACATCTAAAGAAAAAGAAACTCTTAGGAGGCAAGAAGAAAAAAAAAGATTAAACTATGTAAAGAAAGCCCTGATGAAAGCATAACAGAAACATAAGAGGAGATGTAATCCATTGTGCAGACAGGAGAAAAAGAACGCTGACCAGGGAACCTGGCCGACTTCGCCGCAGCCCCTCTCCCATGTCCTAACACATCTCTACTCCGCCTTTTACCTCCTGGCACTTTCTTTCTAGTTCCAATCCTGCTGTCCTTGACTTTTTTCTGCCTATTCTTTCGCTCCCTACTCCCATCTCGAGTAAAATTATGTGAATTAGAATTTTTCAGAGCTGGAAGAGAATATGGATTTCACCAGATCATGTTCTTCGTCTTAGAAAAGTAACTGATGCCCAGAAAGAGCCTGTGCCTTGTTTGCAGCCGTGGAAGTCGGCGGTGACCCTGGAAGCCCGTCCCCTGACCTGCCTCAGCCCCCTTTCCCATGTGCCAGGTGGCCACACAAAGGAAGGAGAAAAAAAGGATGAGGAAAAGAGACCTAGAAAAAACAGAATAAGAAAAAGCAGAGCAGCTTATACTATATTACACCCGGTGTTTCCAACTGTTTTATCACAGCCCATCTAGGACCATCTGAGAGACTCTGCATGGACATACCAGAGAATCTGCACCTCTCCATCCAGTTTCTGGGAAATGAATAAAAGCTCTCTTTCTCCATGTCTATACTTTATGCCCAAGACTTAGTAAAACTTGAGTACTTTAGCTCTAAAAACATTTCCTTTGCCTTCTTTACCACAATACATTACACATACCACAGTTTTGTGTTAACAACACTTACAGAAACCCCACCAAGAGATGTGAAGATTTTTTTAAGTGTAATGTTTTAAGCAATGGAAGTGGTAGTTCCCATAGTGGAACAAAAAGCACCACTGCTTACTTGCCAATAATCCAGCTGAACAAGGATGGCATTATTCTTCAAAGGGTCCAGCAACAACTAGCCTACAGACTGTCACGCAAGTCCTGGGTCCTGACTGGCTTTCCTTAGCGTGCGATCTTCTGTGTTTCTCTTTCCTTATTGTGGTTTTGTGCACATGGTATGTGACAACTGAGTGTGCATTTTAAGCAAAGAAAAAAACACGACATAGAAGTAATTAAAAAGTGCAAAGAGCTCCTCTCTTGACATTTGCTGCTATAGCAGCAGAACGTCATTCTTAATTTTCCCATTTCTGTAACAGGAAGAAAATGTTAAAAGGTGCTAATCAAAGAAAAAGTCAGCCAGTTCCCGCAGCCTGGTCTTCTGTGCTGATGGCAGTGAAGATTATAGAGGAAGAAAAAGAGAAAAAGTTCGGGGGGGGGTGGGATTTCTTGCTTAAACTGGACTTAGTCCAGTTGGCAAGGAGAGGTGGTTTTCTTAACACTTGCGAAACCTGATTATTTTTTTAAAGGAATGAAGAAGAAGGCGATGTAAACATAGCCATTATAACAGATTTAAGGTACTTAGTTTTAATCTAGTCTAAGGTCTCTTAATTGTCTGCTGCTCTGCAATTCGCTGCTTGCTAGACATTAATAAGGTGCATGTCAGTGTTTTCTAAGCAGGGAATGCTGTCAGCTGAGCTCTGTGGTTACCGTCTCAGGTCAGGCATGGAAGGAACAGCAGCTTAAGCAATAATGGATGGATGTCTGTTATGTGCTGTGTCTGTCAGACGTCTGTTTTACTACATTAAAGAACTATTGTGTTTATATCTACACAACAGGTCTTAAACAGATTGTTTAAACATGATTAAACAGGAGATGTCTTTGAAATAAGTCCCTAATAAAATTCAGATGGGTAAGGAACTGAAAAATGCCATGGACAATATATTTTTAAAAAGATCATTTCTCTCTAAGCTGCAAGGGTAACATGATATAAACTCCAAAATAGAACAGTTTACAAGTTAAACTCAAAGGATTCCCTCATATATCAGCACTCTTTTTCCGATGGAATAGCGTTTACCCACCTATCCGTCCACCCTTAATGCTGTTGCACAATTTACTATAGTCTTGATAGACAAATAATTGCTTTATTCAGTCATGTGTGATGAAGGGAGTCTATTGTGTTAATCCCAGGATTCTTATGTTCTCTGAACTCTGAATAAGGAACTGAAAACTCTAGCTCTTCATTCCAAAACTCCTGGAGTTTACTCACATGCAGATCTGCTAAAGTGTTCTTACATTCCACCCTGTCACTAAAGGTGCCAAGTATTTTGAGTAGGATCAAGTTATTGTTATATAAAAGGGAATCTAAAGTAATACTAAATGGAGTTAGGAGATAGAAAGTTTTACCCTTTTTTCAAGGTACAGCAGATTAGAAAAGTGCATTCTTTTCAAAACAAAGAAAGTGCAATTAAAGAACACTATTAAGACCCCTCAGTGCTCGAGTTTCTCAAATATTCAAAAAAAACTTTAGGTGATTAAAATTAAAACTTTTTTGCTGTCAGAAAGCAAGTGCAGTGTTAAGTTTTGAGAATTTCTGTCTCTGGACTTCATGCTAAATTATTTAATGAGTAATGAGTCTGGTGAAATGTTTTATTTTGTCCATGTCAAATGTATTAAGTATTGGCTTTTCCACATATACATGTATATGGTTACAAATTTATATTATCTCTATTATATGTATCATATATATGTATAGAGAAGGAGAGTCCAGTCAAAGGAACAGCAATACTACTAATAAGAGTTCTGGTCTCTTTCCAGGTAACTGGGGATGCTGTGCTCTCAAGGCTCAGCATGCTTTATACTCTCTTACATCATGACACCACAATCCTTCTGACTAATGGACACACCTTTCCTTGAAATGTGAGTTATTACCTATCAGCCTACTCAGATGCCTTTGTTTTATTTCAAAATGGCACATGCTCAAGAATCTGTGAGGCTCCCTGGAAAAAAAGAAATGCAATCTGAAAAAGCACGGGAACCTAGATACAACGTCATCATTTGATTCTTTCTCTTCCAAAAAGAGAATCATTTGATTCTTTCTCTTTATGAAAGAGATTCTATCTCTCTCATGGACCTTTCACTGAGACTGTTCACAGAAATGATATTCTTTCTACTCCAAGGATAGGCTCTTCCCAAGAGTTAACTAGCCTCATGGCTCAACAAATCCTACTAATAACCCTTGAGATTCTACAACAAAACTCTGTCCAAAAGAAATGATGATTGTGTGTAGTAAAAAAGATAATGCATAACTAAAAGTCTGGAGATGGGAGTTCTGCCACTAGTGCTAAGTTGTGAACTTATCAGATACAACATTTTCTCATCTATAAAATAATATGCTACCTAACTTACAATGCCAAGAATCAGTGATATTATGGATGCCTCACCTGTCACAATGGGTTACACATACACACAACTAGCAAACTTAATGCATAGTTAAGTTCTATTGAACTTGGTCTAAAAGACCAAGCCAGCATCTAATTAGAAGGAGAATATCCTATCCAAATTTGGGCCTGATGATACAAGGAACAGAAAACCTGGAGTCTGTTCTTAGCTTTGTCACTAATTTGGTTGAGCTGTAGGCAAACAATCTATCATCTCTATGGCTCAACTTCTGTATCTGTTGAATGAGGACCAAAGCATCTGCATCACAGGGACATTATCAGGATGAAATACAGTAGAGGCAAAAATGTTCTACACAGGTAATGCACTAGTAAAAATATAATATTCATTTATCAATTAAAATTTCCTAAGCACTTAAACTATGTACTATGAACTATGCTAAAGGACTCACAGTATACAGGTGGAGGCATCATATCAACAATTACAGCATTGTGACCAATAACATAACCAAGATCTGAACAGGCAAAGGGGAACCAAAGCATAAGTGCTTGACTTCCAAGACTGGCCAGGAAGATCTCATAGAGGAGATGGCATTTGACTAAACTTAAAAGATAAGTATAATTCAGTCAAGCAAATTCAGAAGAAAAGGACATTCCAAGCAGAAGGAACAGGAAGTGCAAAGACAGAGACTTAAAAAGTATAGACTGAAGCAATTTGGCATGGCTGGAGCTCAGCCACAGGGCTGTGGGTGGGAGGCCGTCAAGCAGGGCAGATGTTAGGGGCCTAGTCCACTGTGCCACAAAGTAGGAACATCATCCTGTAAATAACACAGGACCACTGAGGCAGCACTCCTGGAAGACACAAAGCATGGAGCAGCCACCAAGGCAGTCCTGACTGCTCTTCCGCTGCTTTAAGGGCCTGGGAGGCTGGCAGAGAAGCAGCCTCTCCTTTGACTCTGGGGCCAACAACACAAAGTTAACTTGGCAACAATGGTAAAAAGGATACTACTTTTCTCCATTCGCCCTGCACCTAGTTCTTGAGCAACCTCATCAACACCAATGGCTTCAAGTTCCCATGAATATAAAAAATGCATCTCCCACCTCTCCTGAACTTCAGACTAATTATTTCTAGCTGCTTTCTAGACATCTTGAATAAGAACACCTTAGTGGTGATTATGAGTGTGCACAAGATCTTCTGAATTCAGTCATCATGGCCAGGTTATTTTAAAGAATTGGGAAAAGTACCTAGCCTAAAAGCCCTCCCAACCACATGGCAATCAGCCCTTCCTGGATCAAGTCACAAGTCAGATTGTGACTCTGTACTCATCACTTGCACAGGCCAGAAAGTAAGCAAAACTTTTTCTGGCCTAAATACAACATTGGAAACACCAAGATCTGAATCAGCATCAAATATGAAGGGAGCAAAAGAAACCATTAAATGACAACAAAAACCTCTACAATTAACCATCTTTCTCAGCATGTCTTCTCAGAAAGGTTCCTTCCTGAATCTCATGGAGCAGTATACTTAACCACTTGTTATCCTGCTATTTGCACTACAGTAAACTTAAAAGAAATATGGAAAGGAAATAAAATAAACTCAGTCCTTCTTCTCCACCCTCCCCCTTTTGACATTCTCACTCCCAGTGTCCGTCAGAAAGTAACAAACCCTGACGAATGTATATGGGGATGGAAGAAAAGAACCCATCTGTTATGGATGGAGATATGGCAGGGAGCCAATGCAAACAGTACGAGTGGTATCATTTATAGGACTTCAACTTGACCAATAAATGCATATAAAAGGGCTCTGAAAAGCAAAGTCTGAGCCACCAAGTTAGTCTGAAGATTTTTAGACGTTTTCCTTTTCCCTATATGAGAACTGAACCCCAGAGGTTGCTAAAATCTAGCAATTTAGAAGATCCCTTGAAAAAACATGATTATCACTTCTGCCAATTTTGTAACAGGCTTATTTTCTATTAATTTAAAAGTAGGCCCTAGGCTATTCTATAATTTATGTACCAGTTCACAGTATAAATTTTTATTCCTTGATACTAATCTGGAAACAAACTGTGAGATGTCTTTAAAAAGTTAATTCAATTACCTGATGTACTTTGTTCAATTGAATTACATTCAAAGAACATCTACAATGTGTGAAACATCATCACACTGGTACTGGCACAGCTTTAAAAAGAGGAGATCAACAATTCACACAAATAAAAAATGACAGAATTTTTTAAAAAGAAAAAAGAAAGAAATATGCCAAGCAGGAAAAAAAAGATGACAGAATTGCTGAAGTACTAAAAAAAGACAGCATTTGAACTTAGCCACAAATGTTGAGTAGGCCCCAGATTAATAGAGAAGGGAGCAGAAGACAGTTGAGGTCAAAGGAACCACCTGAACTAAAGCATTAGGCTGGACTATAACTTACACCAATAGATGTGCAAAGGGTATAAGGGTAAAGAAGGAGGGTTTTAGAGTTTTTTTATTATAAAAATAAAAGACAGTGTTAGTCTTCTGAAAGTCACAATCTACCTACAATTTGATAGTGAAGAATTTCTGCCAATTAAGCCTAATTACTTGATATTCAGGATTCAGCTCAAATGCCTTCACCTCAGTGAAACCTTCCCTTTACACACCAAAGAGAAGTAAAACTGCTTTTGAACTTCCATATCACTTTGGCTGCCACTTTTTTATGCCCTTTCTCATTTTTTATCACTTTTTGTCACACAATCACAGTCTTTAATATCCATTCTTTATCTCCTTATTGGACTAAGCTTCTTTCTGAGCCATACATACTATTAAGTCATATTTGCATTCCCATAACCCTTTTTAAAGTACATATAGTAGGCACCCAGTAAGTGTTCATTGAATAAATAAATGAATGAATCCAGAATGTGGGTCAGTGACTGACAGACTCTATATGCTAATAACCTTTCTAGCTACTAAAAAACAGTTTTCATTACAAAAACTCCTAAGGCATTAGAAAAGCCTTCTAACCATTCAGTCAGAGGTACCTTGTCCTCTTCCTCCATGAAAAACTAGACTTAATAGCTATTCAGTACCTACTGGGAGTCTGACACTCAAGGAGACATTTTAACTTCCTAGCATTACCAAAAGCCAGACTAAGCTCTAAAGATGTTGATAATATTCCAGACTTGTTAAAAGAAATGAACAAATATCAACTTATATTTCTTCTATAGCAAAGACTAAACAGGAATACTGCCCCCCTAAAAAAAGATAAAATGCAAAATGATTCCTCACAATGTATACACTGTATTGTGTACTTATGTACTTAAATATACACATATAAAAAACATAAAAATATTGCAGGTATTATTTAATATATTTTCCTAAGTTAGTTCTCCTCAAAATATCCCCTAGCCATTACAGGTGCACCATGTTTTTCTGCACTTCACTTTACTGTGCTTTGCAGACATTGGGTTTTAAGAAAAATTGAAGGTTTGTGGCAACCCTGAGTTGAGCGAGTTTATCAGCACCATTTGCTCACTTCATGTCCTTTGTCACATTTTGGTAATTCTCACAATGTTTCGAACTTTTTCATTATTGTTATATATGTTACGGCGATCTGTGATGTTACTATTGTGATTGTTTTGGGGCAACATAAACCATGCCCATAGAAGACCACAAACCTAATTGATAAATGTTGCATGTGTTCTGACTGCTCCACCAGCCAGCCATTATCCCATCTCTCTGCATCTCCTTGGGCCTCCCTATTCCCAGAAACACAACAATATTGAAATAAGGACAATTAATAACCTTACAATGACCTCTAAGTATTCAAGTGAAAGAAAAAGCCACATGTCTCCCACTTTAAACCAAAAGCTAGAAATGATCAAGTTTAGTGAGGAAGGCATTTTGACAGCCATGGTAGGCAGAAAGCTAGGCCTCCTGAGCCAAAGAGCCAAGTTGTGAATGCAAAGGAAAAGTTCTTGAGGGAAATTAAAAGTGCTCCTCCAGTGGACACACGAATGATGAGAAAGAGAAACAGCGTTACTGCTGAAATGGAGAAAGTTCCAGCGGTCTGGGTAGAAGATGAAATAAGCCACAAGACTCCTTTCGGCCAAAGCCTAATCTACATCAAGGCCCTAACTCTCTTCAATTTTATGAAGGCTGAGAAAGGTGAGGAAGTTGCAGAAGAAAAGTTTGGAGTTAGCAGAAGTTAGTTTATGAGGTGTAAGGAAAGAAGCCATCTCTGTAACAAGGAAGTGCCAGGGGAAGCAGCAGGTGCTGATGGAGAAGCTGCAGCAGGCTCTCCAGAAGATCCAGCTGAGATAGTCAGTGAAGGGACTGCACTAAACAACGGATTTTCAATGTAAATGAAATGGCCTTCTGTTGAAAGATGATACCATCTAGGACTCTCATAGCCAGAGAGGAGAAGTCAAGCCTGGTTTCAAAGCTTCAAAGTACAAGCTGACTCTCTCGTTAGGAGGCTAATGCAGCTGGTGACTTTAAATTGAAGCTGATGCTCATTTACCATTCTGAAAATTCTAGGGCCCTTAAGAATGATGCTTAATCTACCCTGACTGTGCTCTATAAATGGAACAACAAAGCCTGGATGACAGCACAGCTGTTTACAACATGGTTTACTGAATATTTTAATGCCACTATTGAGACCTATTGCTCAGAAAAAGAGATTCCTTTCAATATATTACTGCTAATTGACAATACACCTGATCACCCAAGAGCTCTGATGGAGGTTACAAGATTCATGTTGTTTTTATGGCTGCTAACACAACAGCCAGGCAAGATCCTCCACCAGCAAAAATATTACGATTCATTTAAAGCTTAGATGAAAGTTACCATTTTTTAACCAAAAAAAAAAAAAAAGCCATTAGTTAAGGTATGTACTTTGGTTTTTAGATACAATGCTATTGCACACTTAGTAGACTATTATAGTAATAGCGTAAACAACTTTTAAGTGCACAGGGAAACCAAAAAATTCATTTGACTCGTTTTATCGTGATACTTTATTGCAGTGGTCTGGAACTGAACCCACAATATCTCCACAGTGCGCCTCTATGCAGACTGCACATTAGTTACTTGACCTTTCACTCTAATATAACTATCTCTGAGGCACACTAATATGTGTGTGACAAGTAGTTCAAATGAAAATTTTAGAGTCACTGACACTGGGTAAGGGGTAAAAAACAGCAAAGTCAACTGAATCTGTGTTAAGGGCTTGAACATGTAGAATGTAATTATATTGACCTTAAAATGTGTTTTCAGCATTAACAAATCACATGTTTCACTGTATTGAGGGCAATTTTTCTTTTCTTTTAAGAACAAAATTCCCTGGCCCAGCTACGAATTCAAAACATGTATACGTGAGATGGCTGTGCTGCTGCAGGTCAGCCAGCCTCTTCCCAAGGACCTTATACCCTGACCACGGTAGCATTCATTTAAAAAGGCAAAACATCTGAATTCCACAACTACACTAGAGGAAGAAAACCTGACATTCTCTCCCAAACATATGTGACTCCTTTCAAGAACTCCTGACTCAAAATTTCAGAGGGAAGTGGCCCTGTAATAACATCTCTTCTGAGAATAGTGCCATATGGTTTTAACAGAGGTTTATTTCCTGAACCCAAAGAGGGCTGCTGATTTTCAATCCAATGAAAATAATTATGCAGACAATTTCACTCTATTACTTTCAGTGAAACCTATTCTGTGTGGTCCACACATGCCCACTGACACCTTCAAAGAGACATTAAGCCATTTTTATGTACCATACCCTTAATGGATGGAATGCAAGGTAAATTTCCTTGAAGATTATCACCTGTCGTCATGCATAAGGAACCCTCACATCGACTACCACATATTAATTCTCTGAGTGGGTCAAGAAAGAAGAGAAAGATGAACAGAACTAGTAAGGTGAGTAACAACTAATTATCAGTCAGATATTAGGACAAACACACACACACACATACCAAGAACCAGAAATACTGTATCTCCCAAAATCAACAGCACTGCTGGGAAATTACTTGAGACACAATTGGCAGGTTGGAGGAATGGAGGAGGGTAAAGCTGGGGGTGGGAGGGGGTAAAGGGGAACCACTCCCTTGTGTAAATTTTAGCAACATTTAACTGCTAACCTTAAAATAATCAAAGAACAGGAAAGTAAAACTCCTCAGTACAAAAGCTGAACAACACAAATGCTATAAAAATAAAGATTTAAACCAAAGAATACAACTATTAAATTGTGCTTTCAAAGAAGACCACCCTTTAAGCCTAAGAACATTCCCTTAAGAACAGAATACACTGACTCACGCCAGGTTGCCCCTGAATCTGAATTTTATTAGAGTAGTTGGCTATGAAATGAACTAATTCTCCCTTTCAGACTATTAAAGATCACTGAGTTTGAAAACAAACCCATGAAAACTATTTTTTATTTGGCCAGCATACTTGGCGCACTGCAGAAAGATCCTCTTTTCCTCTCACATAAGATCTTTGCCTTCCAATATCTACCCACATCTCTTTGAATCAATAAACAACCAAATTTTTAAAAAGTAAAGTCTCTCTAGATGTCCACAGGAATTTCACAAAGTTGAACCAAAATCACAAATATTTTTTAAGAAAAAGAGAGAGATAGACTGTAAGGAAAGTGGTGTCCAGGCCCAGGAGGTCAGACCAGGGACCAGAGAGAAGCCGGCACAGCACTAACCACAAGGCAGGCCCAGCGGCAACTCTGGGACTGTTTTCTTTAGACTGCCTAGCAGCCTCTGCCAAGAAAGAGACGGATGCTGCTGAAAGAATATCTCCCACAGCTGGGCATCTGGGTTCTGCGACCAACGGCCCTGCTCCTGTGTGTGTGGCCTGCAGAACACATCGAAAGCTTGGGAGGGAATACTTGGCAGAACAGGAGAAAACCTAAGGATGTTCTTTTTTGGAGGAGAGTAGACTACAATTCAACATCATAGCATTTGCTTAAAAGTTTGTGTTTGTTGCTGATGCCCCAGACTTAAATTTTGTTTCTCACTCTTGCTGTTTGTTTCTAATGGCTACATACGGAATGGGCAGGGAAATCTCTCGGCTCATTTTCATTTCCAGTGATACTTTATTATTTCATTTTTCCACAACCAACACTAAGGCATTTTGTTTCCAACAATCGAGGGGAATGTTTAAACAAAAAACGAACTGAAAATCTTGAAATTTCTTAAAAACAGAAACAACTGGAAACTGCCTACCCATACAGGAGAACTATGTTGCCAAACAGGTTTTGGCTGAATTTTCTTATATATATATAAATCTACTTACAACCATTTATCAGACTTATTTTCCTTAAAACACTAGCAGTACCAAAGTTTTACTTCAATAATATACAGGTGGAAACAATAAAACAAGAACACACTTCTGTTAAAGAAAGCAAGCCAGCCTCTAATGTGTGCCCTTCAAAATAGAAAGTCAGAGCTTGATAGAGAAAAGTAAGGTGAACCTGGAAAATAAACCATTTTTTTAATAGAAAATACCTAGCTTCCAATATCAATGGAATAACAGGTCACCATCTTGACTATTCTGTTCAACTTAAATAGCTGTGAAGATATCTGGGTGAGGAGTGTAGGTACTGTTTGAGTTCTGCAGAGAAACACACACACACACACACACAAAACCACAATCCCTGATTTTTAGGAATTTAAAAATAGAACAATTCTCTGATTTACATCTGTAAACATCACCCAAACACTTGCATTCTGTACAAAAACCACACACACTCCTTACAGTAAAGAGTTCCTCTTATCTGACCCTGCTTTTTGACATAACAAATTTGGTCGAGCCAATGAACGGGAATCACTACTAAATTTAAAAGTTGAGGCCCTTCTGCTAAAAAGAATGGGAAGACATAGCAACCGCCCATCCCTTCTCCCAAACCCCAGAGTCTCTACTTATTAAAATGGCTCCTGAGTTTGTTTTCTATTATCCTTGGCTTTAACTGGCAAAACTCAACTGCTATACCATTTCAATTGCCTCTATTATAAAACATATAAAATATAAAACCTCTATTATGAATATTTTTCACAAAGCCTATGAAAATTTCCCTAGGACAGGGTGGTGGAAGGAGTGAATTTTAAAAAATCCATTTAATTTCTATAGAAACTTTTTGCTTTCCCAAAAGCCACAGCACCTGACAGAGTCTTGAACTAACAAATGGTAAGAGCCACCGAATTTGGGACATGCCTTCAAAAAGTGTATGACAAAGGGGCACAGGCCTGGAAGTGAGAAGTTTTAATGCTCAACTTTAATGCTACAAAAGGCACACTTTCTAAGCCCCCAGGAAACTCATAGTGATTAAGAGAAGTATTCTGGGTACCAAAGAAGGACAATTTGTCCAAAGGACACTCTTGGACTTAGAAAGAGGCCAGGATGCTTTTCTGAGTATTAGGGCCCACAGTGATCTTACCCCAAAAATCCATGGTACCCTTCTCTGTATCATTCATTGGACATTTATCAGAAACTTCTTTGAAACGTAAGAGAAAGGCAGGTATTTCTAACCTTCCAAGCTCCATGTAAAATCTTTGAAGGCAAAGCACATCTTTATACTCCATTCTGTCTCTCAAACTATAAGAAAAGCTGGGTTTTAATTGATTTATTTGTCCTAAGTCTGGACTTTTTTCTCTCAAGTTGGGGTCTGGGCAAGGCTCAAATGCATCTGAGGCAAGAGATGGAAAAAAAAGAAAGTAATGAAAATTAATCATGTCATTTGGCCATATCATTTTCTTGGATCACTTTACATGGCCTCTACATCCAAAGACAAATAACTTCCTACTTCAAAAAAAATGTGTAAACAAAGAGCTGCTAAGTTTCTCATCATCCTAAATGGTAACAATACTTCTGCTGATTTGCACCTATGGCTTGACTAATTATTTAAAATAGGAAAAGACAACCATCAAAACTACACAGTGCCAGAGTACTGTAACTAGATTGACAGAAAAAATAATATCTACTTTTCCAGTGGCAATGGCAGCGTGCAGTAGCTTAAATGTGTTTTTCATTGTCGAAGGGGTCTGATTTCTTTCATACGGATATTGTTAAGAGGCTGAGGACTGGTGATGGAGTTAAAATGACAGAAAATGAAGCCATGGCAGGAAAGACTGAGCAAATGCTTCATGCTCCTCTAGTTAAGAGATGAAAAGTGAGTGGAGTAAGCACTGGGCTCTCCTAGCTCATGTCACTAGAGAGAGATGCTCACCGATAGAGTGTAAAGAGTTGAAAGCATTCAGTTCTTGGAAATCTTGCTTACTCTTGAGACTGTGTGTTAGAAGTAGATCTTGAGGGAATTACCCAGAGTGGTTTTGAGGTTTGTGAATAAAGGAGGGAAAACAGGGAAATTGCATGGGCATCGTGCATCGTGACTGACTTCAAAAGTTGATTTTATCTACATTTCAGAATTGAATGAAAAAGAAGCATGTTAACCATGTTTATCCACATTCTCTCTGAAGTGTTTGAATGCTGGCTTCATTTTGCTCCAAATTCTTGCTACAGATAGAGAATGAGGGCTTATCTTGAATAATAATTCCAACAAACATATATTCACATATCAATATATATATATATACAGACCAAACATATAGACCCATAGACTTCTTATGTGCTTTTCTGATATTAATTTGTATTATCAGAAGTTTTTAATTTGAAGATAAAATATAAATATCACTTTAAAATAAGTTTTAAATGCTAAAACCACAATCTTTCCTTTTGTTTTTTGCTACAAATACTCTTTTTTTAAAAAACTACCCATTTGTTTACCCGATAAACATTCACTGGGCATGTACTATGAGCAAATCACTTTACTAAAAAACACTGGGGAATATAACTTCCATAATATGTGTTCTATATCCTCAAGGATCTTAAGCTGAGAGTAAGGAAACATATACACCTAAATAACTAACAAGCAAGCAGCAGTAAGTTTTAAGAATTGTGAAGTGTCACAGCCAGAGTGCTGGAAGATTTTAGAGTGGCAGACATCCCTCCTGAAGAAAAGCTTAACTGCGTATGCACCATTTGAGCTAGAGAGGTGGGGAAAGTCTGAAAAGATACAAAGAAGAGAAGCATATGCAAAGCAAAAGCCCAGCATGAAAATAGGCATACACCTGGGGAAGGGCAGGGCATGTTCAGGGGACAGTGAGAACAGCTGGGCTAGGGCAGTGGTCCTCAACACAGAGAGTACCAACTGCAGGGGAAATTTCAGAAATTGTAGGAGTTGGTTTTGATTGCCACATGGCTGTCACATCATATATGGCTATGATCTGGTGGGCAGAGGCTAAGAATGCTAGTTGTCCTGCAATGCATGGGACAGTCCTAACCAAAGAATAGTTTTTCCACATCCCTCGTGACTTTTGGCATCCAAGTAGGTAAGAAAATCTGGTTATAATTACCTGAGCCTAGAACTTGAACTCTACTTAAATATAAACATGAAGCATTTTTCCTACAGTTTTAACACATTAGATTTTTTCTTATTAAGGTATTATTGATATACACTGTTATGAAGGTTTCACATGAAAAACAATGTGGTTACTACATTCACCCATATTATCGAATCTCCCTCCCCGCCCATACCCCACTGCAGTCACTGTCCATCAGTTAACACATTAGATTTTAGAGGAATAAAACTACCTAGAAATCAAGGGAAGAGCACATTTGTCTTGTTAGGAATTTTACCAATTGTTCAATAGTCCAGAAAATCTTTACCTACAGCAATGTCGCTTTTGATATCTGACCCGCTAATACACATCTGCACAGTGTCAACTTGTAGCTTTCACATTCAAGATGATTCAACCCATGTCCAGGCAGTTGGCTAGTTCCTTAGGTTTTCTAGCATATTCTTCCCCAAGTATTAAGATACTATAATATATCTGTATAATTTTGTTTTAAATTAAGTTCCCTTATTTTTCTTCATGCTACATTCATGGCATTACAATGATCTTTTGGAAATGATGTGGGTCTAGAAATAGAAAAGCTATGATTTCATTTCAAGGTAGTAAAGGGACATTATGTGTATTTATTATAAAAAGGGGATGTTGGCTCCAATACATTTGAGAACTACTGGACTAGAATGTGTGTAGCGGCAATTGGAATGTAAGGGAAAGATGGGCCCAAGCCATCATGAGCTTAGAGAAGCCTATAATTGACTAGATAGTATCCAGGGCACCGCTGAGACTCCACAATGTGAAGTCTTCATGTTAACCTGATGAGGGATGTTGACCTGAGAGCTGCCCCAGCATGTAAAGAGAACTTTAAGGGGAAAGAGTTTGGTGGCTGGAAGAAAGTTGCTAATCCTGGCTTGTCACTACAGTTCCCTAAATTAAAGAAAGAAAAGTTTAGTTTTTACAGAGATATAGTATTTTACAGAAAATATATCTGTAGTATATCTGGAAAAGTTAGTTTTTACAGAGATACAGTATTTTACAAAAATATTTGATCAAAGATCAAAAGGGTTTTAGGGAGATGGAGAAACTAGAGAGAGTTAGGATGAAAGATAGAGATTTGGGAGTTTTTTATAAAACCAGGGTGATTGTTCATGTGATGGTAATTGAGCAAGCAAGGAAACAGAGAGAGAGGAAAGCCAAGTTCAAAACTTCTAGTGTGCCCACTTGCAGGCGGTAAGTGGGAGTTTAGAAGAGAAAGCAAAAGAGAAAGAGGAGCAGTCAGAGAGGCAGGAAGAACGCCAAGGACAGGAACAGAGGAGGGTCAACGGGTACATGCTGCAGAGGAGTTACGGCTGATGACTGCACGAAAGGCCGCCCAAGGGAGGCTGAGCTGTTGCTAGCAGCCTTCAGGACAGCTGTCTCAGTCAAGCTGGGAGAGCGGAAGCCAGACTGCAAGAGGCGAGGGGTGAGTGGGCGTGAGGAAGTGGAGGCGACAAGTCTCAGTGTCTCTTTCAAGAAGTCTGGTGGTTAGAAAGAGGATAATAACTCAAAAGAATAGTTAAAAAAAAAAAAAAAAAGGGACATTTAGGATGGTAAATCTGACCAAATAAACATCAAAATGTTGCACGACTGTCAACTTCCGTATTTGTAAAATAAATGAACTGAGCCCCAGTAGTCTTTGTTATACCTCTAAGATTCTGTGATGAGTTACTCATATACACAGATTTTATCAGTTAAAAATAAAGCATTAAAACAAAGAATTTATTTCAGGGAAACATGAAATTTAAAGAGGGAAAAAGATAAACTACTCACTCCTACCAGGCTCTTGATATAAACTACAAAGCGTTATAACACAAGAAGGGCCCACCAAGCCCACCTGTGAAGAGGTGCCAGAAACCATACAGGCCACCTGCCTGGGGACGCGGAAGGCCACTGCACAACCACCTGAGAGACATCACAGACAGGCAAGGGCTCAGGCTCATATGGCAATGCTGGATCCCAATCCTGGCTTGGCAGTCCATTGAGTTTGAACACTTGGGCATGTTACTTAACTTTTCCTCACATTTAAATTAAGATCCTATCAGTACCTACATCACAGGGTTGTCATGAATATTATATAATGTAAGGTATTATTATTGGTATTCTTAATATCTCAAGATTAGGGTTACTGCTGCATTTTAATAGGTACAGAACTGAGGCATGGGAAGATGAAGTGACTCTCCTAAATTGCTACAGATACACAATGGAAGGCAAATTTTTAAGCTAATGACATCGTAACCATATCAAACAAACCAGGCTGCTTCTTTGTTAACTGAACAGTCTATCCCAGCTCAGATCAACTAAGTATTGATATTCATTATACAAGGTAAATATGGTACTAAGATGAGAGTCCTTTAAGACATTTGTGACCAATGATATTTATCCTGAATACATCATGCAAAAACCCCAAAATATCATATAATTAACTATGAAGAGTAATATTTCAGAAGAACTGGATTAAAAGCTATTATGTTCCCATTCCACTGCCCTCTTCTGGTCTCAGAAGCCTTATCCACCTTACCCACCAGGCAAGCACAGGTATGGGCAGAGAAGGGTATCTGGCATCTGGTGCCAGGGAGGAGCCCAACTGGCTGGCACTGGGCCCACTTGAAGGTGTTGCCAACATTTGGCCAGTGTGTTCTTCTCAGAGCTAAGAACAACTGCTGAGCAATGTTTCTGAAAGATTCCCGGAGATCATAAGAGAAACCTGGAGTTTTCAGAGTATTTATGGAATGCCAACAAGAAATGGCTTGGCCAAGACTTATTAATATGTCACAACATAGGTGACCTTATTTCAGAAACATGCTATTTTCCCCAGAGCTACTGGGTGAATTACAAAGAACTACTACAGAAGAGACAAAAGAAAGAGAGTCACACATAAATTCTAAAACATTTTCCCCAGTCTATAAACATTTATCTTTTAAGGCATAAAAGATGGCAAACCTTGTACTCAAGTACCAACAGCACTCCCCTTAGAGTTCTCTTGTTTGAAAGCAGTGAGGCAGCCACGTTACAGAGGTTCCAGATACTGAAGAAGCTGCCATAATTCCATTGAGAGATATTGTGATTCACACCCAGCAGACAACTTAAAAAACCATAAATTCAACTAAGACAGTTAGGTGCCAATAACTATCAAAATTGGCAACTCTGATGTAACTGATGATATGAGGACATTAGGGTATAATGAGAAAAGTGTGTAAGCAGGCTATATCTATATCTGCTCAAATACAGATTTCAAAGAAGGAAATGCCTCCATTTCTGTAAGAAAGCAAGACTTGGATAATGCTGCCAACACTGGTCTCAGCAGGTTTGTCCAGCACTGTAGCCAGCAAAGCAAAGGAGGCAATCATCTGGTTTGAGGCAGCTGATGCCACCCAAGGGCCACTACAGATACAGCTTAGAATGCTGACACTTCTTCAAATGAAATAAAGAATTTGTATTTCATTGTATATTATTTTCATGTCATCGTCCTAGTCCACTAAAGGGAAAAAAACATATTTATATTTAGGATACATTTTGGGTTTAACAATCACTTGACATCTCATCTACTCATTCTAAGACTTTAGTGTTAGTACTTGAAAGGACTGAGCTGGGCCACCTGTACGTTAGTGGGAAGCAGCCCCCGATAAAGAAGCTATCAATGCTCACTTAAGAGCCCAACTACGTCTGTTGTTGCAAACATTTTTCTAATTTTGAAGACAATTCACAATGAGTCCAGCTCATTGTCTAGTTGGTCTTATCCCACAAATTAATAAAGGTAAAAAACATTCTCATTAATTTATTTCTAGAATAAAGTGAAAATCTGGATGCACATATTTCACTGCATTGTCTCAAAGAAATATGATCCAGTTTTTGACTGAATCGTGACACTTATGCCTAGCGACTCCATCAGTTTTAATTCTACTGGCAAGACAAAAGGAAAAGAACCACCACATGCCAAATGAAATACAGGTTAATGTGGGAAATATTCTTTTCTCCCCAGTGGGAAGGAAATATCTCCACCCTTTTGGAATAATAAGGGAACTTATGCCAGCCTATTTAGCATAGAGCTTACCTTACAGGGTCTATTTTATGTCTTAGTCAATTCACTCACTTTTGAATATGCCTGAGGATGATATAAATGCTTCCATGTACAGACTTTTCCTCTTGTTTCTGTATGGAAAGATTTTATTTCTAACAGAGGGCCATGGTATGCATTCCATTTCCCTTAGAAAGTAGCACCATGTATTTTATTTCCCATGCTCATAAGACGAGGTAGAAAGACAAAGGAATTAAACCATTTGGTAGAGACTCCTTCCCTTTAAAAGTCACTGATCAGTATTTGGTGGAAAGAGAAATGGGCTGTGGCATGTGCCTGTTTCAGTTAAGATACACAAGTGGCTGCTGCTCTTCGAAGCTGCCTGTGCGATGCATGTATTCTGCATGCAGGTCCAGATGGGATGACTTCAGCCTCGGGTTCTGGCCAGCCAACACAAGTTTGGGCTTAAACAAGTAACTTGTTTCTTTTCTTACATGAGCACGAGAGCCGATATTATGTACACTATGGCTCATAAAAAGTATGCTAACTGGTGATGCTTTCCAGACACCTATGTCAAAATTAACTTGTAATCGATGCCTACTTACTTATGTTTCATTCAAGTTCAAATTATTTGCTCTGAAAGGGAAATGTTTACTTTCGTACACATTTTAGTTTCAACCTTCAAAACCATTGCTAGAAATTAATCTTAACCACTGAATATCTGCTTTAAAACCTAAACCCCAGTCCATCATTTTAGTGACATCAATTACAAACACACTGTTCTTAAAATTCTGCTGTGCAAAGTGACATATCATCACCACACAAACCTTTAAAACCAGAGCCCTGGTCCTGATGAATTACTCAAAACTATAGTTCACAAATTAGTTAGCACTTCTTATCATATGCTTAAGTTTTTAAGCCAATTCAAGAGTTCAACTTACTCATGTATCTGTGTGTTCTCACCTAAATCTCTAGCTACATTGTTAAGTGATCTTCAATATACATACATCCATAAGACCTAGAACACCGATATCAAGGAAAAACAACAGCAGGACTGCCACACTCCATGAGCTTAATGCTAAATGGACGACAGTGGACCAGCATCTCCCTCTTCCTTGGTAATAAGGTTCAAACCAGCACCTCTCATAGAAAAGAGAAAATGGATCTTCACTGATCTAAATAACTCTGCAGTGCTCTTCACTGATTCTAAATCCTTTAATGTATTTAAAGCAATTTCCTTAAGATAGATGTCAGAAATGAAACTTTTTTCCTTTATTTTTAATCAGTGTTTCACTGTATATTTTGTTTGGTTTATCTTATTTAAAATCTTCTACTTTGATTATTTACTTGTATGAGTGTCACATGAATGGTCAGGGCAGGGGGCTTGAATTTGATAGTATTCTTTTGCAGCAGGACAAGCCAAATCCAATCATGCCTAACCACAGTGCCCTGGGCACATTTTTAAGGCTAGAAATGTGTATTGACAAATCACATTTTTTTAAATTGCAGCAATAGATTAATTAATATCACTAATTCTCTTAATAAATATTATGAATTCATTTAGCAAACTATGTAATAGGCATGAGAGAATATTCAAAACCCAGTAAGATAAAATCCCTCACAAAACAAAAAAAAACAGAAACGTA
Source organism: Manis javanica (assembly GCF_040802235.1). Taxonomy (NCBI): domain Eukaryota; kingdom Metazoa; phylum Chordata; class Mammalia; order Pholidota; family Manidae; genus Manis; species Manis javanica. The sequence goes on from NC_133171.1 coordinate 43,676,160, forward strand.
AGCCTAATTTTGTCACAGTTTGGCTTTCTCCCACACATTTCCTGCCACTGAAGGTGTGGTAGTCCATGCTTAGAACTGAGCTTGGCAGAGTCCCAGGGGAATGCCAAAAACAGCAACAGCACATAGTAGGTACTCAATAAATACTTGCTGACTGACTGACCTAGGTTTCATTCTCATGAAAGGTCCCCTTCTGGAGACACTCTCTTTTGTACTTTGCTTCTCCATGACGTTAACCCTGACTTGGATGGCACCTCAGCTCCCCAGCAAGAAGGCTCAATCCCGATTCTCATCACACTTGCATTGCGAAGTACTTTCCAGCTGAGTCTCTTGCCTTCACATGTTCCTTACCTCCTGCTGCGGTTCCTCCTGTTTCCCCCACCAAACTAAAGTATCCTAGCGGCGCTCCAACGCTGGAAGTCTTCTGTAGACAGAGTAGAATTTGCTCTAATCCCTGCAATTTTTTTCACATCAGGTAGAAATCCAATGCCTTCCACTGTCAACTATTCTGCTAGAGAGGCCACAGGGCCACCCTGCTGCCTACCCCACTGACTCAGAACTCTTCTGAATGGCCTTATGGTCCTGAATCATTGGCCCAATTCTACCTGTTCAACCTGACTTGCTTCTTGTCCCTAACATTCATCCTCTGTTCCAATCTGGTCTTCCTCTTTACTTCCTCTTCCCATTCTATGGTCTTTCCTGTCCCTTGTGCCTTTAATGTATTTGCTGCCTGGATCCTTCCCCAGAAATGTATAGGTGGATCACTCCCTGACTTAATTCAGGTCTCTGCTCAAATATCACCCAATCGGCAAGTGTCTGACCTTCACAAAAGATCATACACCTCCCCTCCATGATCTCTACCCCTTTATCTTGCTTCATTTTGCCCTCAAGCCTTTACTGCTACTTGCATATTTGCATATTTTATATTTGTTTGCTTTTTATCTGCCTCATCCACTAGAATGCAAGTTTCATGAGGAAAGAAATTTGTACGTTTTGTTAAATACTATATTGCTAACACCTATAAGAATGGCACATACCAAGACTCAAATATTTGTTGAAGGAATGAATGTATGACAGCATCACACACTTGAATAAGTAAGTACCATTTACTTGTTTAGTAAATATACTGCTAGCTCCTGAATCACATTTTAATTCCTTCAGGGCAAAACCTTGTGCCTTATATACCAAACTTCATGTAGTTGGCATAGTTGTGAACAAACAATAGGTGCTCAACAAAGACTGTGGCTGCCTGACTGACTTGAGCAAAGCAGAGAAAAGTAGGATCAGAATTTCAACAATATTCAACCAGAAGTCATTTTTAGGTTATTCTATGTGTACAGATTTTTACAAAGAAAATTAACTTACGTAGTCCCTTCCCTGTGGGAATATAGTTTTAAGATACTGAAAATGGGAAATAATGATGTATATGAACATTAAAAGTTATACAAATAAAATGCAAATTAAAAAAATGTCAGGCCCTTATGGCAAGAACCCAAGCTGAAATAAATTTAAAAAAAGATAGAAGACTAAGTAAGGGTTGAGAGTAAAGTGGGAATATGGGATTTTAATTTGAAAAATGTAGACAGAAATAAGAACTGAATGATACTCTATACCAAAGATGAAAGGGAAATTAATCAGGAGAGGGGAAGGAAGGTAAATGGCTCAAAGCTCAGGTTACTGTAAGGTTTTAGAAACAAAGAATACAACACATCTCTTTTGATAAGTTTGTTCTGAGAGGATAGAATATGGACCTTTGCCTCACATTTCAAATCAAAACCATTAAGAAAATAGCAACAGCTCTGGAATTTTCAGGGCATTGGGAGGGTCTGCAATATTTCCAGATCATTCTTAAAACCAATCTTTCTCTCCTGCCACAGATCCTTACAAGTAATTTTTATTTATAAAATGAATACGTGAAATTTGACAGGGCATTGAGCTAACTGCAAGATTCTGTTAGCAGTCTAATTTCTTTCATTAATGGAATTTCTTACATTAATGGAAAGGTAATCCAGAAATTACTTTTTGTTGACTTAATTTACCTCGTGGTAAAAAAAGGATTGGAAACTGAAGAAGGCCATACTGTATTTGCCAGTTAACACATTTTGGCACTGAATAAATATATAATTTATTTAAATTTTCATAGTTGGCTCCCTAGTAACCCAGGATTTCTTTCTGATTTTTCAGTGATATAAAAACTCTAGTAGTTTTCAATCATCTTAAGATGCTTAACAAATACCCAGCACTGATACTGTTTTTAATTTCCTACCCCAGAACTCGTCATTGCATTTGTTCAGAGCATTTCCATTTGTCCCAGTGTATGCCTGTAAGCCTCCTTGTCTTACACAGGAAAAAAGGCACTTTAGAACCATCTCTGCAAACGTTTTGCAGAGCCTGTGACCACCAGGGTTGGTGGAGCCACTCATTTTTCCCCTCAGTCACAGACCCTCCTCAGCCAAGTCATCACTGTCCTGGCTTTTTCTGCCTGGCTCTGTTGGTCAGACGCCCCACAGAGTGGCTGCTGCTTTTTCTCTACTTCACTTAGTGCCCCTGACATTAGAAGTCAGGGACTAGAAAGGCTGGTTTGTCTTCATAAGCTTTAAGTAAAAAATGACAATAATTGGAGTTACATTTCCAGGTAGACTAAGTAGCTTAAAACAAAGAATCTGCCAACAGGATGATTATTTTCTAGATTTCCTTGTGAACTTAAGATGTTTCAGATTTCAGGATTTCATTAAGAATCTTGAATCTATTTCTACCATCTTTTGTGTTTCTAGAACTCAAAAATAGGAAAAGCCATTGTCTGAGCCTGGATCTTCCTTCCACTTGCCCTTCACCAGACACTCTGCCGCCTCTGGAAACTGGCCAGGAGAGAACTACTCTGCCACGAATTCAGCGATCCCTCATAAACTGCCTTTCTCTGTTGGGAAAGGTGAAGCATTAACATCCCCTTTCATTCCTGATAATAAGTGAACTGCTACACTGAAAAGACAATCTTTTCTCCTACATTTATTTTTTCTCCATTAATTAATTTAAATTGTTTTGCTTCACTTGTACTTGATTCCTACATATTTTTGCAAAAATAAAAGCATAAAAGATAGGTTAACTTTCCTAGTTAAAGTAATCTAAAATTATTTCATCTGCAGTATTTTCTACACTTGTCTTCAAATTCTCAGCTGGAACTTTTCTTGAATTTGGTTTGTGTCATACGAAACCATCTTTAAATATGAAATGTTCAACAGAGATGTGTGACCCTGGGTAAGTCCCTTAACTTCTCAAGACATTTTCCTCGCCTGTAAAATGGCATCTTCTCTGCCTACTTCACAGGGTTATTGTGAAGTCAAAGGAGTTAACATAAACTTTATAAGCTACTCAAATATGGAATATAATATTTTCTCAAAGACAGATCTGAGAGTCCTAAGCTAAGGCACACAGATCTACCCCAACATAAGGAGATGGAGCCTCAGAGAGGTTTGAAGAAGAGACCCAAGGGACCCTTAAAGCATGATTAAAGCACCCAGAATAGTATATACTTGGTCATTTCACATACCGAAAATCACATGAGCACCTGTAAAACAGAATAAAGATGAAAGGAAAAAAGACACAAGAAGAAAAGAAAGAGGAGAATATACAACTAATGTAAGATATTCTGAGGCAGACAATCATATTAGGAAATAAATAATCCTGTGGGCTGTAATAAACTAATTTTCAAAATGTTTCTTTACCACACAGAAGATTCACCATTTTGAGATTAAGAATTCCTTCTGATATTCCTTCTAATAATTAAATTCCTTCTAAAAATTAAAATTTCCTTCTAGTTATTAAAAATGAAAATCAGCTTAGAAGCTATGAGCCAAAGTTTATAACATCAAAGTACATATGAATACATATGCATATATACAAATATGGACTTAGGTAAAATATTAAAAGGAAATACATGGAAATATTATCTGGTGTTGTGTGTATAATAAAGGTAATAACTGTATTATCTTTGGTGTGTTTCAAGTGACTTCTACTTTCTTATTTATGCTGCCTGAATTTTCTGGAATTTTTACAAGACAAGTTTTTCTTACGTAGTAATTTAATTAAAACAAATGTTATTGTGAGTGGATAAATAAACTGTGGTACATCCAGACAAAAAGAATAATATTCAGTGCTAAAAATAGATGAGCTATGGAGCCAAGAAAGGACACGGAAGAACCTTAAGTGCCTTTTACTCAGTGAAAGATACCAATCTGAAAATGCTATATGATGTCAACTATATGTATGATTTCATTCTGTATGATTCCAACTACATAACATTATGTAAAAAATAAAACTCTGGAGACAGTAAAAATATCAGGGTTTTCCAGGGGCTGGGGTAGGTGGGTAAGGATGAACAGGCAGAGCACAGAGGATTCTTAGGGCAGTGGAACTACTCTGTATGATACTATAATGGTGGATACATGTCATTATACATTTGTCCACACCCAGAGAAAGTGGAATACCAAGCGTGAACCCTAATGTGAAATAAGGACTTTGGGTGCTAATGCTGTTAATTGATGCAAGTTCATCAGTCATAACAAACATACCACTCTGGTGGGGGTTGGGGACGATGGAGAGGGATGCGTGTGTAGGGGGGAAGGAATATATAGAAAATCTCTGCATCCTCCTCTCAGTTTTGAACCTAAACCTGCTCTACAAAATTAAATCTCAAAAATAAAGATCACTTAGAATACAAAGAAAAACTTTAGGCAACACTGGACATCATATATGCTTTGGTTACTAGCCCTACAAATGTTATACTTCAACGAACCAGTGAATTTTCCACATAATCTAAACTACCAAAAATAAAAGTGTAACTACTTGTCTACAAAGGCGCATTTACCCACAGTGGCATTAAAAACTAACAGGGAAAAAAATCCATATAGTAATGTGAGAATACTCATTTCTTGTTATTAACAATAATTCCAATTTTTCTGAGGAAAGGTGGCTTAGTACAGATATGCAAAGGCCAGAGTCCAAAGTTGTATTGCTGATTGTCACATGAGACTCTTTTTACCCTGGTCACTCTTCCTGTACCCTAGATCCTTCACACTTCACACTGTACTAAGGACAAATAAAAGGACTACAAGTAAAATATGAGACTCTAAGTTAATTTAGATAAATAAGTCTTAACCCCAGATACAAAGTTCTATAAAGTGTGCCCCCAAAATTAGTCACAGATAGTCAAAGCCTTTGTCATCAAGCAATAGAAAAAGTACTGACCTGAAGTCAGAAAAGAGCTGACCTTCCTATTGCAAGGGCCTAGGGTCAGCTAATGTGACCTCCTGAGGCCTCAGTTTCCTCATTTGTAAAAGAGAAGTTAATGGATCTAAAGCATCCAATCCAGAGCCCCAGCAACTAGTGAGCATTAGTTTTTAATCCTGCCCCCCCCCCACCCACACACACTGTACATTGGATGAGTTTTGTTACACTCTATTTAGCTTTGGGACCCTTTCTTCTGCACAAATGTCCTCAAGATGTACAAAAAGCTCATTTTGTAGGGCAGAGAAGTGTTCCCCTGCTCTGGTCGAAGGGAGTGGGGCAGAGAGCAAGAGAGTTCACAGGTGCTGGTAAGGAGGCAGGTCTTGTGACTGACGAAGAAATGAAGAGAATGGAGTGATGTGATAAACCAAGGTAAGTGGGAGATTGTGAGATGAAGTTCTCCATGAGGGCAGACATCAGGGGACATGGGGACAGGGGCCTGAAAGCTACAGGAGATGTGGCTGTGGCAAACAAGTGGACCACTAGCAATAAAGTATGATTTGCTAGTGATAAACTGTTGTATGTTATTAAAATAAAAGCTGGGACCCTGCTCATTTTTCCTATAAATTAAACTCTTTATGCCCTGATATGTTCACAATAGTACCGGGTACTCTGTCTATGGCTTTATTCCCGACTTTGCTGTGGCTCTTTCAAGTTAGATTCTCCAAGTTATTTCATCATCACCTAACATTCAGAGCCTCTGACACAGAGCAGACTTACTATAAATGTGTGCACAGTTAAAGCAGAAATAAAAATGTATCTTATTAAAGCTGATTTTTCTTCCTAAGATTAACTCATTTTAATTACCAAAGTAACTGAGAATAAAAGGGTCTAAGATCAATATTAGAATTTCACCAAATTGCTACAGGTTATTTTGTATGTGCATAGCAGTCTTGGAATTTAAGATTCTAATGTACAAATAGCAGTATTTTTTAAGGCAGGTATTTTTAATAATTTACAAACCATAAGTCTTCCAATAGCCTGCCTAAATGTGTAAGAGACCAGTGCTGACTATATTTTCCTGATGTGAAAACTATCAAAATTCATTCCAAGAATTGGCCAAATAGTACCAGGGGCCAGGGGTAGAATTAGGAATAGAACTCAGCTTTGTTTCAGCTTCAGGAGCTCTGTGCAGCAGCAAAAAACAAAACAAACAAAGATTTTCTTCTCAATTTTTTGGTGCAATTTATTCCAATTTTGAAAAGAATGAAAGGACATATGTATAAATTAGCCAGAAATGTCACCTGTTCTTTCAAACACAAAGATCTCTCCCTTCTCTGTAACTTTTTATTTATAGTGATAGTTGACTCATCCTGTTGAGTTCCTAGCACAGAGGCACATAGCAGCAGTGGTAATCACCAGAGGCATCTATCTAGATCATCAGATTTCCTTCCTCTGGTCAGTGTGTGCCACAAATCTCATGCGGCAAAAGCTACATTTCATTCTTCAGTGTCAGATTTTTTTCCAATTGCAAATTTTTATTTGCTTCTATTTCAGTTCTCCTAACAAAAGAGAATGAAGAGCTGTCACTGATGATAGAAGGTTGATCCTCAGCAAAAATTGATGCTATGCATCTTATAAAGTCCCTTTCTATTACCTAACTTCCATTCATATGCCACCACTGGCCCAGTATGTGACAAATCAACCGCCATCAAACCACATCCTCAGCAAAGCTCCTAGGCAGCCTGGATGAAAGCGAAGGGAAAAGACACCTCTCCTGCTTGGGCTATTCCAGCTGCCCGACTCTACAAAGGACCTACCACATCAGGTCTCATAATACAGACAGCTAACATGTAATATGTTGAAAAGGAGCAAAAACATCCTCTTAAAGGAGTAAAATAGGAACATATCCTACATTTTGGTCCATCTGTGCTTTCCTATTTATAGAATTCAAAAACTCCTACGACCCTGGCCCCTGCCAATTCCCTTGCTGTGTCTGATCTGTACCGCCAATGCAGAGGCCTGAAAATACCCAAGAGAGTCCACGTGGGAATCCCCTGAGGGGTGAGCAAAGCAAAGGACCGTCCATTGACACACTCTCCAAATCATCCCTTTTTGTTCTCTTAGGGCCTTTAGAAAAAAACCTTTGTCCTTCTTGATTACACTTTGGACATTATCATAGCCATGTGTCCAAGCTTCTACAAAGCCCTGACCACTGAAAGCTCCATCTCTATCACAATTTTTCTAAAGGAGAGGGAGGCTGGTTCATAAGTCTTCAGAAAAGTCCTCAAGGAAGAAGGGAGCTCAAGGAAAAACAGACAACCACACAGTTTTTGTAGGTATCCCAGTGGGTCTTGGTGTTGCTTCAAATAAACCAATATGTGATCAGTTTCGCAGCTAACTCCTCAAATACAGCCAGCCTCGGTTCACAGTATTTCAAAGTTACTACAGAAAATAAGGAACAAATGCCCTTCCAATTTTTAACAAGAATACACTGAAAAAGAATTTTCGTTCTTTTTCCTCCCCATTATCAATCTCTTGACCTGACCTCAAGAGCATGAAAAAAGAGCCACTAATCCTCTTGAGGGACTTCCATAGGAAAAGGCAGCTGTAATTTTTAAGAGTCCTTAGGAGAGGTTTTGAAAATAAATTATAGGGAGTGAGGAGTGGGGAACACTTAAATGTAGAAGTCACAAGAATAACTAAATAATGTCCAGAAGTGCCAAGGCCACTAAGGAAATATCACAGACAAGGAAGAAAGGAGGCCAGTAAGAGGAAGTGGGTTGTGACTTCTGACCCCACCATGGGCTGTGGGTGGCTCTCCAAGGTTGATGATGCTTCGAAAAGGTAAAGTGTAGTGGCTCAAGGGTCTAAATGTGCTTAATGAACCAAGGAGCCCAAGTTATTTTGGGAGGAAAGAAAAATATGTTTTCCGAGTATTTTTCCTTTCCCCTCGCTTAGCACCACACCCACGTAACCTTCTCCCCAGCAGTGTCACCTGCTTCGAAGTCTGTTTCTTTAGTCTCTTTGATTACTTTTTTCCTTTAGAGAAAATTACATCCACTTAGTTCAAAACAAAGAACTACATGTGTGTGTACACTGTTTTCCATAGTTTCATCAGCTATCATGAGTGCTTAAAGCAAACAATGTGCAGGTGTGCTAATTTATCACTACAAATGTTGTTCAAGCAAGCATTTAATAAGCAAAAGAGTGGATTGGAGAATAAATCTAAAAGTAAAGACTCTAATGCTTGGCTTCACTGAGAAAGGTTAATCCAGGGCTTTTTGCTTCCCTGCGACTCTGGCTGCAAAGTCCAGGGGAATGGCTGCGAAGTCCAGTAAACAGCACAGTCACTCTGCCTTTCCCAGACTTGCTCTGCTCAACTTCTTCCCTGCTCTGCCAGCATTTAAATGCACAAAGGTTTCTGTTTTCAGACATAAATCCTGCCTATTTCCTCTCCTTCCATCTCTTTGCAGATAAGTTTCCTTCAAGATGAATTTTGCTTGCATCTCTCAAGCTCCAGGTTATGTGAATTTTGCTGTCACCTGGAAATGTTTTTAATTTCTCCCAGTAGGAAGAGAACAGAGAAAACTAAATCAACTCCACAAAACTCTACTATTTTTATCTTGACATGCAAGTCAAATAAATCTGAGTTTTTCTAACATTAAAACAGTCTCACCCTCACTCAGCCCCAAATTCTTAATAATGCATCTATTCTGATTACCAATAACAACTGCTTGATCAGGCAGGAGACCTGTTACTCTTTTTTGTCATATTTTCTCAAGTAAAGATTCTAATGGCCATTGAAGCAAGACAAATTACCCTCATCATTTATGTCTACAAACCTGACTCTGAGCTTCAGAATTATAATGGGAAACAGAAATCATGACTTTGATTGTAAAAAGCAGAAAGGTGGTGCTTTGTTGCATGTCAAGCACAGACAGAGAATCACTGAGAAGGAAGGGATTTAAATGAAAAGCCCACCAGTCAAACCCTTAGCCTTCAGTAACCCTCTCTTTTTAATAATCCTTAGAATCAAGAAGTTCTTCTTTAAATCTAACCTAAATCTATCATGCTTCAGTAAAAACCTATTCTTTCTGACTGTGCCAGAAACAAAACAGCTGGTCACCATACATAGCTTAATAACTCCTCATAATTTTGAAGTCTGTTATTAAGTCATTTTTCAGTCTCCTCTTCTTAAAGCTAAATAATCCCAAGTCTTTCAACTTATCCCTATAGGTTCAATTTTACAATCCTTTAATCATCATTAATGTTCTTCACTAAACATTCCTAAGTTTTCCATGTTTCTCTTATGTTTTGAAACCCAGCTCACCTTTGGAATTGCTTCTCATTGTGCATAAAAGCTCCACACTTCTGTGCTTTACACACAATCCAGAGGATCTACTTGAATGGGTGACCTCCGACTTTGGGTTTCTTTTAGTACAAACCTGCTCCTATGGCTCCTTCTCCAGGAAAAATATGTTCTTACTGAGTGCTGTCCACAGAGGAAGCATTCCCCCCCACCCCTACTCCCACTCAACCTTCCTCACCAGAGCTCTTCAAGGTCTTTGTCAACTCACTTTCCCTAAATGATCCTGTTATAAAATGAGTATCTAGCTAATTCGATCTGATCCACTTATTTAAACCAAGTGTTAACCAAAACTGTGTTAAAATGTGTTATCCTTTGCAGACAACATCTACGAAGGTCCTAACCCCAAAGCCTTAACTCAAAGAATCTCAGGTACCTTCGTGACATTCTACATGAGAGAGGTTTGGGACCAGACAGGATGGATATGGTGAATCCTTCTGTGCTCCTCAAATTATGCCAGACCAGCCTTGAGTAGAATCATAAAACTGGCAACTTTGGAGTGCATGATTCTAGTCAACATTTTTTGCAAACTTTCCCTGACCATTTAGACATTCCTAATGCCCCTCCTCTAACAAAATCAGATATTAGGTTTGCCACTGATCATGTGAAGGGCTTTACACACAATGTACCCTTTGCCTTGAAGCCTCTTCTCCACTCTTCCTAGAGCTGGCTTTTTCTCAGCCTCCAGGTCTCTGCTCTAATGTTATCTCCTCAAAGAGGCCTTCCCTGCACCCTCTAGAATAGCTTCCTATCTGTCCCCTGATATCCCATTACTCTTTATTACTCCATCAGTTCCCTGTACAGCACTTATCACAATTTGCAATTAAACACAATTATAGATAATTGTTCATTTACTCATTTCTTGTCCGTCTTTCCCACCGAAACATAGGCTCCTCAAAGGTGGAGATCATGCCTGCTTTGCTTTGCATGCCTGGCACCTGGCTAGCAGTGCTCAATAATAATTTTTGAATGAATAAATGTCCCCACTGCCAGAAATATTTATATTTTAAAGCAGATCTTAGATTGTCACAAAAAAGGCTCTGTTGGCTATCCTTGAGGGTGATGGTGCTTTAGTGATGGGAGGAAGGGTCCTCAGACCCATCTAGTCTTCATCCTTCCAGCAAGGCCAGCCTTCCCCACCACAGCGGCAGCTGCTGCCTCCTCCAAGACATTAACTGGAAACTGGTGGCAGTCCCACTGTCTTGCTCCTGCTCCTTAAAGCAATTAATCTCATTTCCAGTTATTTACACTCCTTTCAGCCTCAACATAGCCATGTCACTTGCAGCATTCCATCGTTTTCCTGATGCTGTTTCCTCACTGTTGCTACCTTCACAAATGCACTAGCTCTGTTATAGAAAAATATTCAGAGATCACCTATCACAACATTAGCAGTGGCAATCTTTGTGGAAACACGATTATGAACACTTTTTACTTTCCTTTTCATTAATTTTTATTTCCTAAGTTTTCTGCCATGTACTTGCCTACATTTTTTCTGTGTGTAATTCTTTTTAAAGTTCACTTTTTATTCAAGTATTAATTTTATTTCACTGGCATTCAAAGTGAGATTCTACTGAGAATTAACTTACTCAACTTATTTTTATTATCTCAAATTCAGTGTTTTCATCTCTGTTAAACTTTTATCTCAATGAATTCAAGATTCATTCAACACACAAACACACACACACACTCATACACATGCCTTCTGTGTATGAGACCTTATATCTGAGGACTTAGTTACTATACAGCCATGCTACTATATCACCAGCTTGCTTCTTAGGTTACATTGCTTCATAACATCAAGGAAGACTATCCTGAGCCCACCACAGGAGCTTCCACAATTATAATGACAAAGCATCAGTGAATAACTGAGCAGGAAGAGACTTGGGCTCTTTGCCCACCTCCATAAGTCATCTGCTGATTTGCCCAGTGACATAGAGCAAATGAGTTTTCAAATGCCCCTTCCTCAATTTACCCACCCATAAAATGCATAATGCATCCCTCAAAGGGATGTAAAGAGAATCAGTGAGGTAACGTCTAAGTGTTTGGAACTCCTTGGCAGAAAGGCGCTACATAATTACTATTTGGTATTTAAGTTGCCCTTCATTTGTGCCAAGTACTTTATGATCATTCCTTAGGAGTTACTCTTAGCTACTCTGAAGTTGTCTTCATGTCTATGTCCACCTAGAGGATGAAGAAACTGAACTGGATAAAAGTTTAGTCACTTGTTTGGGGTCACTAAGATGGCGATGAAGTCTCAAAAGAGAAATTTCCAACTCTTTCAATTCCCTTAACCATAACTGAATCCACATCTTAAATACAAACTACCCATACAGATGAATTCCCTGTTAAGCTACTCTGAAATAGACAAGTACAAAAAACATGGCAACTTTTTTTTGTAGGAAGAGTGGATGGTAAGGAGGTGAAACAGAAATCAAAGCTCTAGAATCAGTAACCCAGACTTCACAATCACCCTTCTTTCTTTCACATGTGTATTTCTCCTCATTTCTGGTACAGTAGCCTATGTTTTGGTACATTCATAATCTTCTTGAAGGGTCCCTATTTTTCTCCTGGTAATTTCCAGGGCTGGCCTCTAAGGAGGCATAGAGCCCAGGTTAAATCATCCTAAGTACTGCCCAGCAAAAATACATGCTACCATTTTTTTTCCCAGTTGTAACTCATGAAAAATTAGTACCAAGAAGGTAAGTAATGGGAAGATGCACATCACAGAGGATGTGTACAGTCCAAGAATGAATGCGAAGGCAGAAAGTACCAGTTTGCTTTGGTTGTCAGCCGACCTCTTCCTCACCAGCCACTCTTGCACAACTCCAATGAGGGGTGCAGAGAGCCATCCCTGGAGTCACCCCACCCACTGTGCCTGGAGCCAGTTCTATCCCAGACCACAGTCTCCTGGATCTCTTAAACCGTGCTCTTCTAGTCCACACAACCAGTTCTTTCCCTGCGCTTTATTCAGTGACTCATGTTACCATGTAACAAAAGGCATCTTTTGGTTCTGAGTCTTGGATTCTTACTAAAATGACAGCAAATGTGTGGACAACAACATCTAAGAAAATGCTGTTCTGATTATTCAGTGAGCATTTGTAATCAAATGTAATGAAGGAGTTCTTTAACATCAATTTGGATAGAAAGTTCCAAAACACCTTCTAATCTGCCCAAGGCAAAACAGAGAAGTAGGGGATTTAATGTCCTCTCCCTACATGCCCCTTTCTTTGCCTTCTCCCCGTCCCCCTCTGTATGAACACTTCCTCCCACCTTCTCTCCTTGGACCCAGGACTCTTCAGAGCTCCCCATGGTGAAAGGCACTTAGGAACATTCCTTCACCCATCATCCATGAAAATATATCTGTCTTGCATTCTATTTCGTTAATACCACTCCAACTAACCTGATAATAATGGCCTGAAAGTCTTAGCACAAAGGGATGACCAGGACCGTAGTTTCCCATTATTTGCAGTTTTGTTTTCCAAAAAGCAAATAGTTTGCTGTTTGATTTCCAGTTTCAGTTACTCGTGTGGAAGCAGATGATCCTCCTGACATCTTGTCAGGAGGTCAGTCGTCACCTACCACTACATCACAACGCTGACTCACCTCACTTCATCTCATTGCATATGCATTTTATCATCTCACATCATCACAAAAAGAGTGAGTACAGTGCAATATTTTGAGAGTGAGACTACATTCAATAACTTATATTATGGTATGTCATTATCACTGTTCTTCTATTACAATTGTTGTTAATCTCTTACTATGTCTTATTTAGAAATTATACCTTATCATAGGTATGTACACATAGGAAAAAAACAGCATATCTAGGGTTCGGTACTACCCAGTTTCAGGCATCCAATGGGGGTGGTGGTGTGTGTCTTGGAACGTACCCCCATGGATCAGAGCGACTCCTGCAGCATGCCATGTTCTGCTCTCGGGCACTCAGAGCAGAAAGGCTTTCAGCAGGGTGCCTTGCATGTCACATCATACTGGCATTTTCAAGAACAAAAATTCAGATTTTACCAAACATATTCTCACTGAAGAAACCACCAAAAGATCTACACCAAGAAGAAGGAAACTGAATCGCAAGGAAGAACCGAGGTGCAAGGAATGGTAAGCAAATAAATCGATAAATATATAGGTCATATTAAACAGTTTAAACACTAATAGTGACTAATCCAGGGAGTATAAAACAAGGATAAAAATATCAGACAACAACATTAGAAAAGAAAGGGTGCTTGCAGTTTAAAGTGTGATAAAGTTCTTATATTATTCCAAGAAATATTCTTTGAAACATAAGTATTTGCAAAAGGGGGAAATATGAAAATATGAAAACCAAAAGCTCATGCCTTAAAATTATAGAATCCTACACTCTTACTAGTACACCAGACCGAAAATATCAGGAATCCACACTGCTACAGCAGACCTTCAAGAAATCTGTGGTGCCTGAAGTTGGCCGTGACTGGCTTTAAGGCTCAGCCTGCCCACTTACTTCTCTTTACTTTCTAGAGCCAGGACTTCATCAGTCACCTTCCTTTTATCTCCCAAAACCTGTTCCCACTAAGGGAATCTGATCACTTATTTTTGTCTTAATATGAATTAAAGTCTGAGTTACCAGAGGTGCTTTGATGTAAGCCTTAATCCTCAATCTTAATGAAATATTTGTTCCCTACTAGCAAATAGATTTTAGCCACCAGTGCATAGTAACAGAGACATGTGGGGGGGAACAAGGAGGCTTCCTTTGCTACTTACCTACTTCATCCCAAATGCAGCCGCCTACTTGAACTGTTGTGTATGACCTTGAATTAACATAGATCTAACAGACCTTCATGCGCTCTCTTAGTTTCCAAAAGTCATTTGAAAAACATGAGCAAATATTTTCCATATCCACCTAAATAAAAAACTTTTGAGATTTTCTGTGAAATCCACAGATATGCTTTATTCAACATTATAAATGTATCCGATAATTATCCTAGGTATGGACAATATGAAAAGTAACACATGAATATCTTTTCTCTGCTATTTTTAAGTATGTCCTCTTCTCCTCTGATCTGGTCCCCCTTGAAGAAAATGCTATATAGTACAAACAAAATGAAAGTAAAGTAGTTCAATGATCTATCAGGAATTTTTTCTCTCTTGGGAAGGAAAATTTATTTTTTATAAATAAATATAACCCCCAGTTTTTTTCCTTCTCAAGGCCCTGACACCATTTTAAGAATGAGTGACTTCTGACTTACCCCAAAAGACAAACTACTGACACATTTGGATGGAGTATATGTGTGTTTTTAGAACACATATCACTTGAAAACCTGCCATGCTATATTTAGTTAGAAGTAAATATATCAAGGGAAACATATGCATATGGAAAATGTGCTGTTGTTGTGAAAGCCACAGCTCCTTGTTAACGCAAGTCTGACACAAGGAGAGAGCACATTCAGAACTGCAAAGTGCAAAGGAGGGACACGAGCATGTTTTAACGGCTGTGATAATTTGCCAGGAAAGGATGTTAAGGCCGTAGCTCCTTGCTGCAGCACGCCATGTGCTGCTGAATTAAATTACTGCCATGCAGTCTGCTCGCGAAGGAATGTGTAAACAGGCCATACATCCTTGCATCAGTTCCACAGAATGTTGCACAACACAGAATGCCTCTCGATGTGTCATTTCCTTCTTGGCCATCTTCCCAGCTCCTGACAGTCAGTCAACAAAAAAAAAAGTACTGAAAGAGATTTAAAACTACTCTCCTCAAGAGCACATTCCACCAACCACCAGACATAACCTCCACCAGCGCTTCGGACTCACTACCCGCCCCCCACGGTCCCCCACCGCTTCATCCTCGCTAAAGAAAGGGAAAAAAGAACGTTTTTTTTTTAAACCTTTGTTATTCTCTTAAGTCAAAGATTCTCAACAATGTTTTATGTACTAGTGACCAAATAATTAATATTTATGACAATCAAACTGCTGCTAGTTATTTGCTGACTTGTAAGTATCAAAACATGGCATTTACACATAGCTTCCATTCCTCGGGCACTTCAGAGACCGTGAGAACTAGGGGAAAGTCTCTAAGTCAAGAAGTTAATGGCTTTTCTAATGCTTTGCACTAAGGACTCAAATTCAGGCCTATGGCATCAGGAGTATAGTACAAGGCCTATCAAGGGTTTCTCAAATTGTCCTTATAGACAGCAAAAATGCAAAAGAAGGAACTGTGTCCAGAGGTGTCAAATAACATTTAAAAAAACTTCTATCCCTCTATCCAACACACTTTATATGTCCCCCACCTTCTTTCACAGGTAACCACCTCTAAATAAGCATCCACTCTTGATAAATAAGCAAAGATCTGGGCAGCCACCATGAAAAGCCTATTCCTTCCCCCACCTGGGATGAAGAGTAGTGGAGGATAAAAGGGAGCTGCCCCTGACGTCATCCGGAGTGAGGAAGAGAAAACGCCAAGCCCTTCGTTCTCTCCGCCCTTTACCTCACTGGAAAACTGTCTCAGGACTAACTGGCTGGAAGAGCATGAGAGAAAAATGAGATGATACCATACACAGACCACCCTGCTTTGTTTAAGACTTGTTACCTTAATGTTTATAAGGTAAAACTTCTAGAATGGGAAGTGCCTCAAGAATACAGAATAATAAAATATTCTCTGAAGAACTGTAAATTTGTTGATGAATAGGGCACAGGTGACAGTGAGCAAGCAGAAAAAGAAAACAGTTTGTCTGCAGGACCTAAGCCCAACAAGCTGAGTGGAACAGGGTGCTGAGGCAGTCCCAGATACACAAAGCTTATCCTGCACTTCCAGATAACCTCTCTCTCACCTAGATGCCAACCCCCACGGAAGTCACAGAGCCAAGCAGAGTAGTGCTGCAGCCACATACTCTATGCCTGCAGAAAAGGAGCTAGACCACTGGGAAAGAAAAGGCCAGGCTTCCTTTCTTACACCTGGTGAGGACAATGATGTCCAGCAGCAAGCATAGCACTCAAGGCTCCCACCTGTGTGCCTTGAGAGTGTGATTTACTTCCCTGAAGCACAAAGCACAAAAGCTCTTAGAAACCCAATCACACCACTTAGGTATCAAACCGAGTACAAAACCTCCCTCCAGGCTTGGCCGTCTGAGGATTCATAACATGCTTCTGGTATTGACTTGCCACATTGTCAAGCAAGGCTAATAAGTGCTGTACGTTCAAACACCCAATGTTCTCCTCTCATAGGAGTATGGCTCTGGTTCATCTTGATAGTGACCTGCTACTACCAAGCCCCACAAGGTAACGCTCACCCTTAATGCATCTGGTAATTACCATATTTGCTCAATTTGGAATGAAGCCACTAAAACTGAAACTCGGAATCACCTTGGAGAACTTTAAATATCCCCCAGATTAAAAAGTTGAGAGACCTTTCAGAAGATGGTACCCCAAAAAAATTATTTCTCCTGTTGCAACAATGACATTTACCATCTAAGCACTTACGGAAGCTGATGAATTGGTGGTCCAAAGAACCACTGCCCCATCCTTCACATCTTTGTGGAGTTTCCTCCCCTGGAATCTAGGCTGCACCCACATCTTGCTTCAACCAGCAAAACATGGAGGAAGTAACTCCATGCCAGTTCTGAGCTTTAAGAAGCCTTAAGAAGGCCTGAAAGCTCCCACTTGTGTGCCTTAGCAGGCCCTGAGCTGTCAGGTAAGAAGTCAGCCTCTGCTGGAGAAACTTCATGGAGTGATCACATGGAGAGGCCACGGGCATAGGGTGAGGCTCTAGGACTCCATGGAGAGAGAGAGACCATCCTTCCACCCATCCTGCTACAGCACCAGACACACAAATGAAGCCACCATGGATGTTCCAGCAACAGCCACCAGCACGGCTGCCACATGAAAGAGCCCAGGCCACACCACAGAAACCCTCCAGATGAAGCCCAGTCAACCCACAGAACCATGCGAAATATTGTTTCTCACTGTTTTAAGTATTAAGCATGTAAGGTTTAAATACTCTTACTATTTTAAGCAGTTTGGGATAGCTTGTCATTTAATAATAGATAACTGAAAAGCAGCAAGAGAATTAGAAGGATTCTGACCACGTAAGGTGATTTACTTTTTCCATCCCCTGTCCAGCCAATCATACCTTTTCCATCAGTCCATGTCCCTAAGTCAGAACCACTCCTACAGAATATGATATTGCTAACCAAGTTCTCACTTTACGGTGGAAATTCGTTAAATTTGGAACCAAGTACATAAATGAAACAAAGGATCCTAATAGAAATGATGTTTAAAAGTGTCCCAGGCACCCACATGCATTACTGTTCCTGCTGCACTGACTTCTGCCGGCAAACATACGGCAGTTGTTCCTCTGATGTAACTTGCCAACAGAAGGTCAAACCGCCTTGCCTAAACACAAGACTTACAAATTTGGGATTGTAAGTATGATGTCATGTCTTAAAATGATAAGCTGGCAAAGAAAATAAATTGCATTTTGTAAAGATGTGCACCATTTTCATGTTTATGCTACTTAAGATGAAGGTTCTAATAAGTCATCGGCTATGTTCCTTTAAAGGGAAGTTTTATAACTGAGATGAATCACAACTGCTAAAGATCAAAGTTAAAAAACATCAATGATGCCATGGGGTACTTTTTAATCTTGTAATGAGTGATGATCATGTGCTCTTATGAAGTTAGTCCAACTGCCAACGCCAGATGTGTATATTAAGAAAAGAAGTTGTTTGTGATGTGACAGCACCGGTTCAGCTGCCAGAGACAGAAAACATAGAAGAATGAAACCTTTCTGATTTCTGAGTGAAATGCAAGTCTTGGCAGATGTGTTGATAAGCAGGGCCTCAGAGGGGGGCACTCGTGGCATAGCATCCTCTCTTAAGACTTTGCTACAAAAAATTGTGTTTGTCATCAGTTTTGCACAGCTATCCCCAGCAGCATGAATACCTGCTCAAGCACAGTTCATAACACGTATCAGTGTCATTTACTAATGAGCAGAAATTAGTACAGCCAGCTGCAAGAAAAAAAAATAACACTAGAGAACATAATCTAGATACTATCTATTTCCTGGAAGCACACTACAAGCAAAACTCTACAGCAAACTTCTGACACTGAAGGAAATTGATGTACAATAGTGAACACGTAATGCACATTTACTGTATTAAAGTCACTGTGCCATGTATTTGACATACACTATATCATTTACTACCTTTGCAGCAACTAATGAGAAAGCTACTATTATTATTATTCCCAATTTAACAGATAAGGAAACTGAGGCAATGAAAAGTTAGGTGATGTGCCAACCACCACACAACTAGTAAATGGTAGAGCTGGGATTTCAATTCAAACAGGCTGACATGAAAGCCCACATGCTTAATCACCATACCATGCTGAATAAAGACTCAATCAGTTAAACCCAGAACTTGTCTTCAAACAGCTGACCAACTTGAAGTAGCCTTTTCAATATATCTTGAAAGGAAGACCTGATCTTCAGAGGAAGATGTGAAAGTCCATTAATAGGAATCAAGAGTACAAAATCCTCAACTCCTTCAAACCATTACAATAAACAGATGTATAGTATTTCTGTGACAATGACTACTTAAAGAATTATAACTTTGTGTGAGCGGAACCTAAGACAACTGCATTGTCTTTTTTTGTCCCTTCAGGAAAGCCTTTTTCTGAAGCTCTTCTCTGTTAACAGCCACTTTGAGATCTAGAGCAAGACTTGGCAAACTACAACTTGCATGGCAAATATGACCCACCACCTGTTGTTGTCAA
Organism: Manis javanica; assembly: GCF_040802235.1. Classification (NCBI taxonomy): domain Eukaryota; kingdom Metazoa; phylum Chordata; class Mammalia; order Pholidota; family Manidae; genus Manis; species Manis javanica. Next base: position 43,695,505 of record NC_133171.1, read on the forward strand.
TAAAGTTTTATTGAAACATAGCCACAACCATTCATTTATGTACTGGCTAAAAACTGCTTTTGAGTTACAATGGCACAGTTGAGTATTTGCAACACATGTGGCCCACAGAGCTGGAATTATTTACTATCTGGCACTTTATACAAAAAGTCTGCTAACCCATGTTCTAAAGGATTCTCCATTTAACACTACATACACTCCAAACAGTCAAAATCCTATTATAAACAGATCTAAAGAAAATAGAAAATCCTGGGCGTTTTCCACACCTGGGAGCTTTAAAATTAAAGAACAATGTTGAGAAGAGTCCTATACTACAAACATTCAATGCCCAGTGTGACCAAGAGCAAAGCAGAAGAAAAAATTCCAGTATAGAGTCCAGGTTGTAGGGTGACTGACACCAGATCCACTCTAATATCTAGACACTGAGTTTGGCAAGTCACCTCATGATGTCAAAGAAATGACATCACATTTTCAGACAGCTTTAGCTCACGAGAAACGTTAGGTGGACCCAGGGCAGTAGTCTATCATTCGGCATCTGGATCGCTACCTACTCCCACCCTCAGCACCCTCACCAGCACCCACGCCTGAACTCAGGTCACACGTATACCATCTGCCACCTCTGCCCCTAAAGCTCATTGTTTTCAGAGCACTTTACAGTGCACTGAGCTTATCAGCTAATTACTTCTGACAACAACCTCTTGGGAATGAGGTAATGCTATCCTCACTTAAAAGAGCAATAACATTCCCAAAGCTATCCTTCCTCCCCACCTTTTGTCACACCTTCCAGAATGGGGCAGCACCCACCCTTCCCTGTTTCCTCTCCCAACCATCAACTTTTGAGCATCAGCTCAAGTATATGGACACAGACACACAGACATACACATACAGTAATGGTTTTTCGAAGAACTGAGAAAGCAGCTGAGATCAGCAGGAAACATCTTTGAAAGATAAGTTTTAGTAGTGCTAAATGTTAAAAAACTACTCTCCTGCTTTACACATTATCAAAATGGATGCCCCTGCCTTTTCAGGAACTTGAGGGATAATTAGGTAAAATGTTAGAAGATGTCTTCTATCTAAGGCACCAATCCCAGTTTATAGAGGTCCAGAAAAGTCAAACAAAGTCCCAAACCAGGCAAGAGAGCCCTGCTCTGTTTCATTCACCTGCACTGCATAACCACTGGCCTTTATGACCAGAGACAGGGCAACCAGAGACATGTGTGTAGCAATCACTTTACATTTTCAAACTGACCCAATGCTGTGAACCTAGAGGAAGGCCATACGCATGAAAAGATGAGAAAAGAAAAACCTCAAAGACTGGCTTTTGAGGCAGGAAACCTCCTGTTCAGGCAAGCAGTCAGCCTTTGTGAAAAGACAGCCACAAGAGGAGCAGAAGGCCCCATACGTTCCCACTACTAAAACACTTGCTACTTGGGTAGAGGCAAAACTTTACCAGCCCTTTTCTTTTTTTTAGAGACAGAAAAGATATGCCACTGCCACTGTTTAGGCAGGTATGTTGTTATATAACAAGTATCTTCTGCCAGATGGACCTCCACCACAAACCAAATTAAACTCTCTAATCACAGTGGCTAGGAGGCCAATGTTACTCACTCATCAAAGGCAGAATTTCCATTGGCATACAATTTTTAATACTGTATATACCGAATAACCTGTAATCTCTAAATACATTAAAATACTGCTATGATGAGTTTGTTCAAATAAGTTCTGGAGGGGAAAGCAAACCTGTTTCAATTTAGATTTAGGAGGAAAATGCATATTAGCCCAAATGGATTATGTGCACTACCTTAAACTGATGCTGGTTAAACCTTCTGGATATCTGGACAAATAAAACAAGGTGGATTTAAACCTAGTTTGACTCTGTTAAGAGAAACAATCTATAACAATTACTAGAACATGACCAAACAACAGAGCTGTAACAATCAAGCAAGTTAACATTTGCAAATACATTCTTTTTAATTAAGCAGTATGCTCTTTATAAAGGGAATTGAGTGGGCGGGCAAGTTAAAAAGTTAAAACACATTCTTAAACCATGGGAAACATACGCAAATGCTTTTTGACTAAACTCAAGATTTTTCAGTTTGTTGTTTTCTTCCTCAGCTCTCATGGGTTTATTCTGCCCTGTCTATTGTGTAGTGGGTGAGCTGAATTTCTTAGCAAATAGCTACAGTAACTGAGTAATTATTCACTGCTTTCTCAAATTTATACAGGCCTTAGCAATTTTGTGGCAAAAGTTAAAAATGCAACTTGGTTTTCTAGTATGAATTTCTACAAATTGTACCTCATAAAAACACATGCAGAAGTAAACTTTGCAAAGAAACTTTCCTTTAAAGTAGCACTAAGTTATTTGGGATAAATTGCTAATAAGGTCTCCACAAACTCTACTCCCATTTTCAATAGGAAGGCAAGTACTTACTTCTGGGTTCCCGGGGTCCATCCACTGTAACTTTAATAGCTCTGTGATAGGTGGCTACTTGGGGGGGATTTGTGAAGACAGTTATGGTCAAGGTGAAACTCTTGCCTGCAGGTGTAAAAGGGGAAAATCCATAGTGAATATAAAAAGGTAGCATTTGATGATAACATAACAGCACAGATGTCCAAATTGCACTTAAGCATCTCTGAGGAGGTAATTAAACAAAGAAGAAGAGTCAGGGCTCCCTATTCTAAATGAGAAACCCTCTGATGGCCATTTTAGGAAGTTACTAAACTCAGTGAGTGGGAAGATCTTCATTGCAGTACCGTATAAGAGGCTCCAACTCTCAAATAGAAGCTGCTCAGTAGCAACAGTTGTAATGAAAACAAAAACTCTGGTCCACTTGGAGGGTTCTCTTCCTTTCAGTTTTCTCCAACATCAGGAACACATCCAAGCACAGACAATTTTAGAAGTCTTTATTTAGGATTAGGTCATGACCCCATGAGAGAACAATAGTAAATCACTGTTGATTATATTATTTACTTCACGTGGCTTTAGCATTTCATTTTCTTAACTGCACTGCAATAAGAAGATGAAAGAGGAAGGTTCTTATGGGGATCATTTTAACAGGAGCCAATGTCTCCTGTCCTGGCCTTAATGTGCCTGTGGTATGATGAGTTCATCATTACTGAAACAAAGTTTTTATCCTCCGTGCCTTTCCTAACATACACCCTTGCTGTTAAATCTTAAAGTAACTTCCTGACAGTGAATTATTTTTTGCTAAATGTACATGACATCTCCCAATATAAATATGAATTTTTGCTTTTAGCAGAGGGTGTACTTCATCAAAATACTACATCTGATGTTTTAAATTAATGAAGTAAAGGTGATGAATAGAAGGGGAAAAAAGAGATAAGTTTGGTAGCAGATTTGGATGTTTGCTTTCTCTAGAAGAAGATACCAGACTGTTACACAGACTCACTGACAGTTATAATCAGTTAGATTTGCAACGGTTAGTCATGTCAGATAGTCAAAACTGCAAACTGTTACAAGACAGGAAAAGGTGGGTGTGAAACAGTGACTCAATAAAACATTCAGCAATCTCAGGCCAGAGTATTCATTTAGCCTGCTCCTGTAACAGACCTTTAAGAAGCTCATTTCTTTTGTTTTATTTTTTTGGTCACAGACCTATTTTTCCCTTCCCTGCAAGCTGAGGGTATTAAATCAACACAAATCTTAAACAATATATAGCAATGCAAAGTTTAATGCAATCTTTTCAAAGTTTAATATGGAACAGGTTACATAAAGGCTTAATGTAGAACAGGTCTTTGGCTGTCAAATCTAGTGAATGGGTTTTCTTTTCAACCCAGACCACATAAGTTTCCAAAATATGTTTAAGACACACATCACCTGTCACTCAGTATATAGCTTTAAGTCTCTTTAGCTATACTTTTGAATCGCGAAAAGAAAAAAGAAAAGGAAAGAAAAGATAGGAAAGGAGGCCGGAAGAAGACAGAGAAAGACGAAAATTGATTCGAAACCTATTAAGTGCCAGCCACGTCAGACACATTATCTCATTTAATTCTTTCCAGTCAGGTTTATCACCCCTACTGACAAATGAGGAAAGTGAAAACCAGGAGGCTTAGTAATTTAACCACATAACTAGTAAGTGGAAAAAATTGGGATCTCAACCCAGGTCTTATAGACCCTAAAATAAATTCCCTTTTTAACTCTGCCAGAGAACTTTAAAAAAAATTAATAGGTAACTTATTTCTGCATGTGTCCCAATCAGCTCTGTAAGACCAAGAAACAGTAAACATAATTCTACTAGCATAGTACCTTAGCCAGAATGATGAAAGCATCTATTCTTAAAGTGTCATTGATAAATCATACTCCATCCATTCATTATACATTGAATGTTGCATGGATTTAAGTAATTTCATTGTCTCATTAGGAAACACAGGATTTGTTATAAACATTAAGACTAACCAGAAGAGCAGGCAGCCAAGCGTCTGAACTAGTTACAGAAAACTGAAAGTCTACAGAAATGGAGACTATCAGGTTGAATAGGAAGCCACTAGATCCAGATCATGACCTCAAAACAATGGAAAGATCAGGAGGAATGAACAGGCTGAATCCCTAGATTGAAGTTTATTTGTATTGAACTATAAAAAGTTGCCATTCTGGGTTGGATCAACCGTCTGTGAGCCAGGACTGCATTTCTAACAGTAGCTCCAAGGGCAGCACTTGGAAGGCAATTGTTGTCCATGGCACTGATCTTAATAAATCAAAAATGTACATATCTCAATTATCCTTAATGACTCTAAAAAACCTGCTAGAGACACTGCCCATGAATTTATCTAAACTGGTTTTGAGAATATTTCTATTTGTGACTTTTACAACTTACTTAGGATATTAAAAGTCATTGATGTGTCTTCCAAATTCAGAGAAACACCTCCTGTAGGAACAGAAGGCGAATACAAAATTCACCCTCTCAGTATAAAGCATGTAAATGTTCAAAGCGGAACCAATTTTCTATAAAGACTTCGTTAAAAAAGAGGTGGGTTTGGGGAGAGGAAGCAAGTATTTAAGTATGACTACGGTCTTCTAAAATCAAATACTAAGGATCAAGATGTACTTTAACAATTAAAACAAAACTCAAGGAGGTTCCTGCCACTTCTTATTGCCTCTTCAGAAGGAACATGAACATTGTGTCTGAGAAACTTCCAGAAACTACCATCAAGCTAAGTCTCCGGTTCTTCATTTTATAAATAATAACACATTTCCTAAGTCAAATGTTTTTGTAAGTATTCATGGTTACCTTTAAAAAAATCTTTTTTTTTAATCCCATTGTTATCACTTTCCATAAGTGATAAAAATACAGACTTCTACTTTAAAAGGCAGGCTCTTACTTAGGGAGCTGGTACTCATTAGACAACTAATTGTATAATCCTTGGCTTCATCTAGGAACTAGCTCTGCAATGTCATATCTTTTCTGAGATAAACATAGGAACTGTCATTGAAAGACAATTCCAACCTAGCTTGAGGGGCTGTCAGGAATAGTCAGCAGGGGAAAGACTATAAGGAGGGACAGTATCCTGAATTGACAAAGTACCATGCTTGGCACACTATAGGTGCTTAAAATGCTTGTAAATTAAAAGCAGCATGCTTGATGTCAAAAGCAAGAAAAGTACACCAAGAAAACTTAAGGACCAAATACTTCTGTTTATATAGCAAACACATACTTCTATTTAAAATATAAAAGAGAAAAGGACAATTTAAAAACATCAGCCACTCCTAACTTAATGCAAGTTTCACTGATGCTCAACTTTTATTCCAAAGTACTTCCCAAGGTTGTGGTCATCAGATAACCCATAATGCCAAAGTAACTAGTGCTGCAACTCCTTTGTGAACCTAAAACTGATTTCCAACTTTTGAGAGTTTATATTTCCACCAGTGAAAAGAAAACATGTAACATTTGAGCAACTTGGTGATTTTTATTTTTTAATAGTACTAGATTGAAAATAGAGAATTTAAATAGCTAGGAAAAAATTCGATAGTAGCAGCATGTTGATCGAGAGAGTAACTTCAGAGAAATGTGTAAGTGTAAAAATCAAAGAGGAAGCTGGAAAGAGTCTGTTAGAAAGCAAGTCAGGTACACAAGCAGGTTAAAGGATTTCCTGCCACTAAAAAACTGCCCCGTTTTTTTTTTTAAGTGATATCTCTTATTGTTGTCTGTCCTCTTCATTTCAGCTTGATATTACTGTTCCCTTTCATACAATATTAATGTAGTGATACAAAAATCTATTATTAGTGATAAATCAATTTTTCTTTCTTTCTCTCTCCACCCACACCCCCGTCCCCAATCTAAGTCTTGAAGACAAGTCTGGACCAATTTCTCCATCCCGCCTCTGGCAGCAGACTGTAGCATTTCAGATCCTCCACCAAGTCCCGGCTGCTTCAAAGGAAAAATCCTACTTTCTTCAGTTAAGATCATAAGAAATATAGGGGGAGGGGGTCAGCTCTGTTTGGACATAATTACACTTCATCAAAAGAAGCTTTCTTCATCTTCCATGCGTGAAAAGTCTGCAAGCAGTTAAGTCTGTCTTTTTTTTTTTTAAATATAAAAATTGCTATTTGGGAAACCAGCCAAAACTCAGAAAGCCAATATAGTAAAACAGTGCACACCCTTTGTTTCTCTTTGAAGTTTCTTAAATAAATATGTTGAGGGTTTACAAAGTACACTATCACTCTGCCATAGTTTCTACTCGGATTGATCAGAGAAAAGTTATGCAGCATCTATATAATACAAAAGCAAGGTAAATGAAAACACTAGCTTGGATGTGTAAAGTAAAAGTACAGCACCCAGTCTTTTCAATACTAAAACTCATTACTCTAGTTAAAAACAAAGAAATATTACATAAGAAGAGAGAAGCAGTTTGGAGCATACAGGTAAATCATCATGCTCAAATTTTTCTTAATCATTACTAGAAAAAAAGAGAAACTTTAATTGTACTATGGACCTGCACCAGTAACTGAGAAAAAAAAGAGAATGAATATACACCTAATCAGTCAATAGTGATAGGATGTAAATGAAATGAAAGTAAACTAAACTTGATGCAGAGATAACCCCTTTAGTTTTGATTCTACCAGAGGCTCTGAGCCTCATTTTATTTTAAAAAACTTTCAGTGACAGTATCTCATTAGCATGCATCATTTTTTTTTTAGTTAAAAAGTACAAGTTCTTGGCCCTATTCCTAGAAAGTAAACTAAAACTACTCGTTGGAAACAGCCTTGCTTGAATATCCCTTATCAGGTTTTTACAATGGTAATTTGACATCTGATCCAAACTAAAGAGCAATTATTAGACATAGTTTAAAAATTGATGCTTCTCATTTCCTAATTCAAACCTGGGTTGAAAATAATTCCATAGGTTTTTATAATTCATTTCACCTCAGTCCTAAAGTATTCTATTTTCTCTCTCTTCTTATGGAAATATTTCAAGGGGAAATATTAGATTCAATAAATAAATAAATGAACATAGCATGTTTAATGAAGAACTTTTAAAAGTCTCCAAAGAACAAGTAAATAAAAGCCAAAATGCTATTTCCATAGGTACTTTTTAAAAAAAATTAGCCCCATTTATGAAACAGCTATGAAAACCCTAAAAGGGACTATTTTCTATTTTATAATCTTTTTAAGGATCCCTAATATTTGAATATGGATTCAGATGGTGGAAACCCTTAAATAATGTGGAAATATTTAGAGTCCCGATCATATCTAACTAGGCAACTCTATATAGTCATTCTAACATAAGTAACACATTATTCACTTATTTAAATGAAAAGCCTTCTGCAAAACACTATGATTTTTAAATAGATTCTTATTCAAAGAGTAAATTAAATCATATAGAGGTAACATATGTGATAAGCAAAGAGCATTATGCTAGTTGTCCTTGCTATGACTTAGAGCAAAATTGATATTATCAGGAAATTGATCCAATGCATTCCTTTTCTTTCCCCTTTGCCACTCAATTTACTCAGTTATTTGGCTCCTCATAATTCAAAACTTGAACCTCCAACTGTTCTTCTCTCAACCTTTTATGCTCACACCCCGTGATATTAGGAACCAGTTCTTCTGAAAACATTGTTTGAATTTTCAGTATCATAAAATAAATGAAAAAGGCCTGAGTGCTCAGAAAAACACTCAACTTCATCTGGACATATTTAAATAAACCTTCAGTAATTCTATTCAGTTGAAGAAGTGCTGATTTGTATACAGACCAGCCTATATTTCATCAGAGGATCCTAATATGTTATTCCATTATCAGTATTAAAAATCAGAGACCTACCTCGTCCACTCCGGCCCACAAATCTCAGATCGTTGAACCTTGCTACTTGGTTTTTCATAACAGCAGAGGCATTTCGGAGTTCAGCAGAATAATTTTCATCGTTACCCGCCATGACAGTAACCACAGTCCCATCTGGTACCTCTCCAAGGGCTACCACCTACATAAAACAGGAAACACAGCAGCAATAATGGCACATCAGAAAAGCTTAAAACCTGAGAATATATTCTCACTGTAAATGATGTGTCTTATCAGGACTTATTGGTCAAGTCCAGTAATGGCAGAAAGGAATGAAGAATCTGCATATGGGTTACAACGCCACTTCAAATGGACCAGTGTTTCAGGGTCCACCCATTTCAAAGGCAGGTGAAAGTTTCCTTCATCTGTTGTTGGATTCTTCACAGAATACATGTACATTTTTATTAAATCCCCATGTTAGGTTGTCCATAGGAATTATGCACCAGAAGGAAGGCTGATACCCCATCTGCAGATTGCATTCAACATGTCAAGGCACCGCCTGTCTGCAGTTTGCAGCGCCCTGAGGTGTGGTCTCATCCCAATCACAGGCCAAAGAAAGAAAGTCCGGTCAGCTCTGTGGGAGAAGACTTTTAGGTGAAACCTTATTGTTCCTGACTATATGGAATCCTAAATATGGTGTGGTATCCAGGACTACATTTCATCTCCTTATTTGGGGCTACATAGTCAGCTTTTAGTTAGACTGCAAAAATGATTACTGAGCGCCCACTCTGCAGTGGGACCCATTGGGATATACAAAGCCATCAAGAAGCTTAAAGTTTAGGTGCAAAATAAAGATATTTAACAGGTAGAAAATGAAAATGATCACTGGCAAAAGAGTGATTCCAGCAAAAAATACACCCTCAGCCAAACTTTCTTCTGTCTGTCCCATCTGCCATTTTAGAATGATTCATTTGCCTCTTTAATTTTCAACAGTTAACCTGTGGTGGGTTAACTCAGTCAAGTAAGGACCCAGAATAATCAGTCTTTGAAGCTGATACAATTAATGCTCCTCCAAGGCTAGGAATCACACTTTTAATCAGGGCAAGCTAACTTGCAAATGGGGGCCTCTGATCACCATGGAGCCTGGCAATGGAACGTTGGAACAGAGTCTTCGCCATCATATATCAAGACCCCGACACTTGATGACCCTCCTCTCAACTAACTTCCAGGATCCTATATTCAGACTATTTCCATCTCTTCCTCATTCAGCTTCCAGATGCTCCTGTGGCGACTAAGCAACGGCTCCAGCTAGAGTGGTCCACTGCTCTCTGACAATAGCAGCCTGCGTGTGTTTGCCTGTCTGACAAATATCCTACTCATCCTTCTATTCCTAGAGCTACTACCTCCTTTGTCAACATTTCTCTAAGGCAAACCTAGGCATTTAATTCCATGCTCCCAATACAATCTGTGCATCCTCTCATTAAAGCAGATTTCTTACAGTGCGATGAAACTGTACTCTAGGGCTGAATTTCCCCAACCCATGAAACCTGCTCCAACACTCTTCTGCTACACCTTCTGCTCCAGTCAGGAAAACAACCAAAGAAACAAACAAAAACTTGTCAATATTTTTTCACCCTTACTTTTATCCAACCCTTTTTTAGCACTTGGCTATTCAGTTGAATATCTTAAAAGTTTTTCTTAATTTACAGGACCCACCTCTACAGCATCTCACTGGACTCAAATGATCCTCCTTTTGATGTATATGTATAGTGTGTGTGTATATATACACACACACACTATATTAAAATGTATATATTATATATAATTTACATATATACACACTATATTATATAACATGTATATATAATATATAGAGCATACATATATTTTAATAATCGATGTACTTTTGATATATTAGCCCAAAGCTGTAAGACCCACTCCTAAGAGTCTATTTTATATTTGAAAAACTGTATGAGGGAAGGGCCATCATCTGTGTTGTCCACCACTATATGTCCAGCTCCCAAAACAGTACCTGGCACATAGTGAATGATAAATACTTTTGAAATAAGTAAATGAAAGTGCTCCATAAAGAGCACCAATTCCCACAGCCAATGATCTGTGAGGTTACCAGCTAAAACTCTGAGAGAGAAAGTTAAAGGTTGAATCAACATCCCTCATTAGCTGCAATATGTCTTTGCTCCAAACTAGTTTTCTGACAACTGTTTCTGTCCCAAAGAGGAGGGAATCATGCCTACTATCCATTACTAAGAGTATATGGTTACTCTATTCAATATGAGAAGTCTCCCAGGTCAAGGGTAAATCCCTTGAGAACATGACTTCCTTCCTGCATACCTGATCTAGTGCCTCAAGTGGCTACTGAATATAGGTAATGCTGTGCTCCTGATAGAGACAATGTGCTTTTCAACTTTTTTGAATTCACAATGCCAAAAAATGTGAACATATGAAAATATTGAAATAATCTACTATGTTTGCCAGCATTCACCTGAATGTTTGACATTTTTTTACACTCAGCCTATTGTATTCTAACACCTGCTGTGTGGTTTTCTATGTCAAAGTAAATATGGAATCAGTAAACATATTGATGACCGCAGAAAAGTTGTACTGTTCAGAATGAATGCATGAAAATCAAGATCAAAAATCAAGAGGCTCCACTTTTTCCCACCTCTGTTACATATCTGCTATTATCTCACACAAGTAACTTCATCTCAAGGAACTAGTTTTCTAATATAAACTGGAAATAATTTTTTTAAAGTCTGTAAAATGAAGAAATACCATATAAGTATACAAGTGTAATTATGATGTACTTTTTTTAAGATGAGGAAGCTATCTTCTCTTCCAACTCAGCTATGTGCTAAACATAGACTTTACTTATAAGCATCCTTAAAGGATTCAGCTGAACATGTAATTCTTCACTTCATGTCCTGAGACGTTTTTTGGTGTTACCGAGAGATAAAGGAAGACTGCTGATGGATTTCACTCCAGTCTGGCTGAATTTCATAAAAAAGTAAAGAAATACGCCCCAGTATAAAGATTTTCAGGCACTCTTGGACATTATTATTTTACTGCATATTTTTTAACATAATGGATTTTTTTTTAGTTAGAAGAAAAGGAAAATTGGTTCAATATGGGAAAATATGAAAGAAAAGAGCCCTAAGAGTGAAATACATAAATCCATTTTTCTTTTCTTAAGCAGCAGAATGGCCATATTAAATATTGGTATGTTTTATGTAATGCATTTAATTACAAAACAAAACAAATCAATTGTATGAGTCTTCTATGAGGCTGAGAACTTGGCCTGAAAAAAAATGCTAACTAACACGATGTAGTGACAACTTTTCCTGTTATGGCTGAAGTCTATCTTAATGGCTACACATATTGTTTTTCTCTGCTATTCACTCTACCAAGTCGGACTGCCTAATGTTTTTCTGAGAAAAACAAGGGGGGAATGAGCACTATATTTGACTTTATATCAGTCAGAAGTGTAATTATACGTTTGAGGGTTTAAAAGAAAAAGTAGATCTCTGAAGCTAAAAAGATTCCCCTTAGGAGATTCTCAACTGTGCTTATTTAAAAGAAAACCAAAAGAATCAAGAAATTTTTACACATTTCATTTATACCAAACCCAAGCAATAGAAAACATTTTAAAGGGCAGAAAACAGTCAAAAATCATTCTTAGTTAAGAGTAAGCAAGCATTTAAATTTGTTAATGGGTGAAATCTGTATTACCCAATACAAAAGTTCAGTTCTGCAAAGAATAGCTTGTGATGGACCCTTAACAATTCCATTTCTGGGGGTTTTTAAAATACTAAATTTACAAATTCAAGAAATTTCATGGGAAAGAGGAGAATAATTTTGTGCCCTGCCATTTCAGAATAGAGAAAGGAGTTCCTTTATTTAGCACACCTTACTGCAACTAGCATTTAAATTAAATAATACATAGCTTTTACAAAATAAAGTAAAAGGATATTCAACTCTAGAAACAAAGCGCTATTGAAATTTTGGATGAAACACCTTATAGCTAAATCTGTGAATTATTGTGAAAAAAGAGCAATGGAAAGTTAACTCAGATCCTTAAAATTGTTTTTGTGGTCTTATTGTATAGAAATTAAAATTACCTATGACATTTCCATGGACAGAAGCCTAGTATTAACTCATCAATTATTCTTACAGACCAATATCATTTGGCATGCTGTGCTTGCAGCAAAATCGAAATATAATTACCTTTCAAGATAGAATCTAATCAGATCATTTTTTGGAATATAAAGAGAGGTAAGGGAATAACTGCAAAAAGGAAAAATTTTATTCCTATGGTAATTACTTAATGATAACTTTAAATAGACTATCAAAAAGTTTCACAAATATTACAGGTTTTTTTTATAATTTAACATAGAATTTAGGAAAACCAGATTGAATTGTAGAGAAAAAAAGGACATATGATATGAAATAACATTTCACGATTTTTTTAATGAATGTCAAGGAGAAATTTGATGGAATTATTTCAATTTAAGCTAGGAATTTATATGCCATGTATCAAGCTGGTTTAGATCATCTAATCATGGATATTCTAGAATTTGAAAGGATACAAACACTGATGCCAAAGGGGAGAAAATGATGAAATATTATTCAATATTTTAAACCAAATATCTTCTCATGCCTGTCTTCATATATGTTTTCTAAAAATTTTAAATATTTATTTTCCATCTAAAATTATTTGTTTCAATTACCTTACCATTGAGTTTATATATTCAATCCTAAAATTTTAACTTTAAGTAATTTCCATTGCATTTAAAGGCACAGCAAAAATGTGTCTTAAAGCAACTTGAAATCTATTATATTAACATAATTTTGCATAATAATTGATGGTACACTTAATAAGGTTTTAACAGGTTCAATAACTTGGCTTTCCTTTGTTAAGCTATAATTACATTCAAAAAGACACAAACATAAAATCTGATCACTAAATACTTAGGGAAAATGCAACTCACTACTGTCAAATATTCATTAGCTGCATACCTGTTTTTGAAGAGAAAAATGGCCAATGATGTCAAAAAAATTATTTGCAAATAGGAATTGCTCCCTTATTTTGAAACCCTACTTTTGACAAATACTAAAAGGTATCATTAAATACTAAAAGGTAACAGATCAAATATCTAAAAATATGTTTTCTTTCTTTAACATTGCCAGAAAAATATATGATACTGGTAAGTACAAAATCCAGTGTTCTTTAACCTAACCAGTGCAATAGCTTTGCACTACTTTTAGTTTGAAAATATACATCTGGACTTAAAATTTCTGCATAGTGTTTCAGCTTGAAGCTATTTAAAGCAACTGAGTTATGAACTCTGAACACGAGGCTTCATGGAGAAAATGCTGACAGACCCCTCACAATATGGGTGCTACTGGATGCAGGGTTGACATGTTCTCTCCACTATTTCCATCAGACCATTAACTTATGAACTGAATTTGCAAATTGCTTTTTTGTCACTAGAATTATCCAGCACAGAAAGGGCCTGGGATCCTCTAATAGTATGACTTAACTATTTTAAGCTTTCGGTGAGATACACCTGAAAGAAATGTTAAAAATATTTATTTCCATTTCCTTGACACCTGGGAGGACTGAACATTTCAAAACTGCAGAACCTTGTTAAAAATATAATGCTAATAAACAACTTTACATATTTTAAACTTTACTCATTGTTTTTGCATTTCATGTCAGTATAAACAAATTAAGTATTGTTATATAATCCAAAAGAAGAGCAGATGAACACTATTACTGATGTCTTAATACATTGTCTATATCATTTTTAAGCACTATTTTATTTTTTAAATGAATATATCAAAACCCAATCCATTCAATTAATCTCTGATCCTCTACAGTGCAGAGCTCCATGTCACAGACATAAAATATGAGCTCAATAAATACTGTATTGATTTGACTACCAGACTTCCTAATAATTAAGTTATCCCTGTGTGTGTTTTTAAATGTATTTACCTATCTGGAATCTACCCAACAACAGTACAATTTACTTTGTACATAGCTCTAAATATGATGGCCAAATACCAGTCACCATTTTTAAAACTAAGACTTCTTCATGTTATTTCTTCATTGCAGATGTATTCGATTATGCTACAACAGTATAAAAAGTCTAACCCTCTTTAGGCTTTTATCTCAAAAGTAAGGTAAAGAGGTTGTTTCTACTAACATTTAGATGAAAATAACAAAAATTGTTGTGAAAATCTGGATGTCCCAAATATCTACACATCTTCAGCAGAGAGAAAATTTCTGTATCAAGTGGACCTCAGCTATCACCAGCTATACGAATTTTGTTAAACACAGGTGTGGGGGTGGGAAAATATTGAGAGTCAAGTTTTAGGTTAACAATTCATTTTTCAAGTAATATGAATTAAAATATTCAATTTGATATGGCCATGTGATACCTATTGCTTTGTTTACTGGTTGAAAGTAAAATTACTCTAACATTAAGTATGACTAATAGCAAAGCAATTTATTTTCAAAATAACTTTTAAAGGGTAGTAGCGATAAAACCTAAAGGTAGCAGAAGATCTGAAAATAGCTCAAACTACACTGCATTCTATTTTTATGCCAAAACCATCCTTTCTATCCAAAATACTAATGCTCAAAATCAAGTTGGCACTATAAATATAATAGTTCCGACATGACAGATGTACCTTAAACATGTTTAGCAGAACAAATAAAATGTAGAATATCAAACATCTAAATGATATCTTTAAAAATATAGGCACCTATCCTTTTTTCACATAGCCTGACTTGAGCCATTGTACAGACAAAATATCTACTTATTTGTATTGTTTGTTTTTTTACCCAGGTTTTTTGTTTGTGGTCTGACGGTATAGGGGGGCAGGGGGCAAGTTTCCGCTGTCACATAAGGCTAATTAGAAAATTCTGGGCCCTTGGGTGATGAACATTGTAAAAGATATCTCTTGTACGGAAATTCAAATTTTTACAATCCACATGTACTCTGAGCTTTTCATATTTCAAGGAAGAAAACATTAACCCACAAAATGGGTGGTTTGTAAAAGGAGAAATGGGACGGTTAAAGCACGCACACACACATTTCTTGGGCCAGCTGCAAAATGAAACTTGCCCCAGAATGCAACATCCCCTTTCCATAACAATTCATTCTGATTTCTGTCCTGATACAAGACATATCGAGATAACCAGCTCTAAATGACCCGGTCTCCTCTTACCACCCCACACACACGTTGAATCTGAATTGGTGTGTGGGAGGGAAGGGGGTAGGATCAACACTGGGAACTGCCAGTGGCTGCGGGTGTTTGGCCCCAGGGTCCACCAGGGAGGAACTGGCATGATTCCTTACATGTCCCCCCTCCCGCAATGCCTTGCCTACCCTGCTCTCCATAGAGCCCAGGTCCTGGGGACCCAGGCCCTCCTTCACCAGTTCACTGGCTAAAGGGGGCTGGACGCGCCTTCTGAAGAGCGCTCTTCTCCCTGCCTGGCTCACCGCCCCCTCCATCCCTGGCGTCTCGTCCCACGCGCGAGGACGGCCCGGGAACCCGCGTCCCCATCAGCCCAGTGCGCGCTCGGCCCCGGGGGCTCCGCGTCTCCCCCTGGCGAGGGCTGCCCGGGGAAACCCAGATCGCCTTAGGGAGCCCCACCAGGCTAATGTGAGACGCTTCGGATCCTACTCCCTCAAGCTGCGGGCCGCTGCTGAGCCTCCCGCGGCCGACACCCGCCCTCCACCTAACGGGCCAGGCTGGCGGAGGAGGCAGCGAGGCGCGCGGACCGTGCTCCCTGGACCCGGAGTCACTCCCTGCGCGCCCGGGCACGAGCCGGAGTCTCCCACGACCTTTCAGACGCAGGAGAGGCCTTTGTGATTTAAGTCCTTTAAAAGTAATAATAAAACAAGTCCGCAAAATTTCACCTCAGTTTTCAAGGCGGGCGAACCGGAGACGCCTCACTTACCCCTCCCAGGTGGGGCGAGGCTGGGAGCTCCGCGCGGCTGGAGGCGGCGGCCCGAACCCCCGCCCCCTCCGCTGGCCCGCGCCTCCCAGCGCGCTAGGGTCCGAAGCCCGGGCCTCGGGGCTCTCCCGCCTCGGGGCGCGCGGCGACCCAGCGGCCCCGCCTTCCTCCCGGCGACCGGCACCCGCCGGGCAAACGCCCCCGTCCTGTCTGCCCCTCACACGCTTCCTGAGTCCCCACGTTTGCCAGGGACCCTCTTGGACACCCGCAACGCGGCCCACGCGCCACAGCAGACTCCGGGCGCCAGAGCCCCTAGAACACCGGCCCTTCACTGCGGGAGGGGCAGGGCGCGCGGAGACCCGAGCGGGTCGGAGGAGGGGGCGCGACCCCGCGGACGGCGCTGGGCTGGGCGGGGAGGGAAGAGCGCGCGGCCCGGGGCCGGTCGGTGCAGACGCGGTCCCCGTCCCCGAGGGGTGGCGTCGGGGTTGGGGTCCCCGTTCCCGGGGAAGAGCGTCGGGGGTCGGGGTGTTGTCCGTCCAGCGGCTCCGCGTCGCGGTCAGGGTCCCCGTCCCGGGGACGCGTCGGGGAGGCGCGGACAGGACTCGGGGGGCCGGTCCGGAAGAGCGGCTGGACGCCGGCCCGGAGAGCGCGGGCCGAGGCGGCTGCCGAGGCGCAAGCAGGAGGGAGGTGCGAGCGGAGCTGGGGAGCGGGCGCGGGCGCGGGTCGGAGCCGCGGCGGAGCGGGCGGGGCGGCCGCAGCCTCTCACCTTGAAGGCCACAGGCAGGGTCTTATTGCAGCGCCAGTGTGAAGGCAGCACGGAGCACAGGAAGTTGGGGCTGTCGGTGCGGACGAGCTCGGCCGGGTGGTCGGCGATGATCTCCACCATGGTGCGGTTGTCGTGCGGCGGCCGCAACCGGGGCACAGCTGCCGCCGCCGCCGCTGCCGCCGCCGCCGCCGCCGCCGCCGCCGCCGCCTCCTGCTGCTGCTGCTGGTGCTGCTGCTGCTGCTGTTGCTGCTGCTGCTGCTGCTGCTGCGCCGCCGCGGGGCTCACGTCGCTCATCTTGCCGGGCTGCAGGCTGCTGGAGGGAGGGCTGAAGCGCCGGCTGGTGCTCGGATCTACGGGAATACGCATCACAGCCACAAGTTAGCGCGGCGGCCGGGGGGGGAGGGTGGAAACGAGGGGCGAGGAGGAGGAAACCGGGGGGTGGAGGCGAGACGGGGAGCGGGATGGAGGTGACGGGGCTGGGAGGTGAGAAGCCGAGTCCGCCGAGGCCGACCGCCGGTCAGTCTGGGCGCGCGGCGGCGGCGCGTGCAGCCGGGCTTCGGGCTGGAGCCCGGGAGGCGCAGATCCTGCCGGAGCCGTGGGACGCCCGCGGCGGCCCTGCACACGGCGCGGGGATGTGCTTGGCCCGGGAAGTGGGGACGGCCTTCAGTTCGCAGCGTGGAGTGGGGTCCCTTGGGGTACGCGTCCTGGGTGCGCTGGCGCCCCTCCCAGTTCGAGTTCGGCAGGGGGGCTGGCGGGCTCGGCGGTCCGGCCCCGGGCCCGGCGGAGCCGCACGCTGCCCTCCACCGCCGCGCCGCGCCGTGCGCAGCCACCGAGCTTCGGGCGTCCGCGCCGCCGCCCGCCCGCCCGCGCCGCCTCCTCCGCGGCGGCCGCCGCTCCCCCCGCGCCGGCTGCACGCTCAGATTCCTCGCGCGGCGGCGGCCAACCCAGCTCCCCGGCTCGACTCCTTCCTTTCCCTTCTCTTCTTCTCGCCCTCTCACCGCCACCTCCTTGCATCCACTCCCTCCGGCTATTTGCAAATCTCCCCTGACACTCGCGCTTTGAGGTGCCAGGAGGTAAGTCGCGGGCTGCGGATCGCGAGCCTGCGAATCGCAGGCGCTGCCGCCTCCCGCCGGCCAAGAGAAGGAGCCCCCCGCACGCTGCGCGCAGCTTCCGAAGCCCAGACAGGAGCGGGGTCTGGGGGATCCCTTCTGATCGCGTCCTCTTGCTTCTGCCCTCCTCCCCCCAGGACAAGGAACCCCCTTTTGGTCGCACGAGGTTGAAGCTGAGACGCCAGACAGCTGCCGGCTGATCTGACTGTCGTTATTTTTCGTTGTAACTTCAGGAGAGGAGGAAGGAAAATTCTTGAGTGTCTGTGCTGACTTCTCAGCACTCTTCACCCTTCCCCCACCCTACCCCCACCTCTGCTGGAGCGGCTCCCTGGGGAAAAAGAGATTTGCAGGGTTTGGGTGTTTTATTGTCTTAAGTGACAAACACACAAAAAAATGGGATGGAAGGGGCACTAGTCAAAACAGTTTTTAGTAACTCAAGTGGGTGGCTGGACACTTTTTTTTTTCTATATTCAAACTTGTTCCTAGAGAACAAATGAGTTGTGTTGGTTTTTTTTTTTTGTAAGGACTGGAAGACTGTCATCGTGATGATTAAAATAAGCTGCAAAAACCCTTGCCGGGGGCAAAACCCCAGCAGTTTTCCATGAATTTAATCTTTCATTAACTCTATTCTGCATCGAAAACTAAGTCTAATATCATAACTATCTTCCCCACCACTCCATGGGAAAAAAATTAAAATACAAAATAAAATATTCAAAATGCTTAAATGGCTATTTATTTCCCAATGTTGGTTAAAAAAGAGACTTTGGATCCCCTAAAAAGTTGTGGTCGAGAGGATGGAGGAGCGCCGAAAAAAAGCGGCAGTTTTACCTAAAATGTGGTTTTTGGAGGCTGGGATTTCTAATGATTAGGTTTTTGTGGTTTATATAGACACGACTCTGGCTAAGGCGATCATTACGCTGATGAGAGTCAGAAGCACGTGGGTGTCTCCGACCAGCCTCCAACTCTAAGCCTTCAAAACAAATAAAACAATGTGCGGCGCCCACAGAAGCCGGGAAATCCGCTTGAGGCTATTGCACCCCTAAGATGGGGGCACAAGGCCTTTTCCCCTCCACTTTGAGTACTACTTCGTTCCTTGCTTACTGTCAAACTCCTTTAAACCTCCCAAAGCTTGAAAACGTGTTTGCAAAAAGAATCATAGTAACCAAAATTTCAGAGATTACTAATAGGGTAGCTGTCACAGTAATAAGTGATTTTATAAAATAAATGAAAAAATATAACGCTTCCCCCGGAGTATTGAGGAAAGATAGTTGAATCATCACTCATTTCCCTCCATCTTACTTAAAACAATTCACATACCCATTAACTGGCGTTTTATTGCTCCGCGCAAACGCCTCTCCCACCCTGCCACGACCTGCCACGACCCTGCCCCTGAGTTTTTAAGCATTGCTTCCACTCTGAACCGGCGCTCGGCGTCTGCGCTTTTGAAGGGACCTGGAGGAACTTCGAGTGGGTGGGGAGCGCGTTAGAGGGGAACTGGTGCCTGTCACGGAGTCTGGAGCCCATTTCAAGCACTGGTTGAACTCGGAGGGCCTGTAGCTGCGTGACTTGGACAACAGGATTCCTCTCCAAATGGATAGGCGGACTACCGAGCGGGCTTCCAACCGCAGGAGCGGAGGTGGGGGTCGGGGTAGGCTAGGCGTGCGCTCTCGCACGGCTCTGCGGGCACTGCTCTGTTCTACCTATTTGGGGCTGTATTTTTATCTCCCCTTTCTCCATTCCCTATCCCACGCCTCCCTCTTCCGTCTTTCCCATTCCCATTTTTCTCTCCACGTCCCAGTCTCTCCCCAAAATCCCCGCCAAAGGGCGAGCCTGCTCACCGCGCCCCTCGCGCCCGCTCGGCCTGCCCACTGCCGCCCGCCTGCCGCCGCCCCTCCCCGCCCCCCTTCCCCCGTGACGCAGCCCGCATCGCCGGGTAAGACACCCTTCCCTGACCTACTCCTCGCCCCCTGGCCCAAGGGCCTGCGCACTCCGCCGCCGCCAGTCAGGGGACCCACTGATCCGGAGGAGCTGCATGCGCAGCGGAGCGCTGAGCGGTCTCCTGCGCGCGCGATGTTTAATTATCTTTTCGGTCACAGGGGAGAGCTCTAACCCCGGGCACCGCCGTGCCGCCGGGGCGCGCAAGGGTCGACTCTTGCCGAGCTGCACTCGGCCGACCCGCCAAGGAAGCCAGGCTTAGCCCTCAAAAGAAAAAGAGAGGAAAGGAGACTGCATCCGTTACTCACCTACCTTACACACGCAACTCATATGCATTCAGATACACACTCTCGCACATCCACATGCTGACACGACTCACACCTACGAGCGCAAGGCTTTTGCTTTTCTTTCTTTTTTCTTGCCTTTTAGCAGGGCAGTTTTATTTTGGGCATGTTGTACTACTGTCTGGACAGAGATCTCTAACTTATTTTGTTTTTATATGTGTGGGAGCTGCAAAGGAAGGGAGAAATTACCGGAACTGGATTATTTCTATGGTCAAAGGGAGATAAAAATTCAATAACTACCGTAGTAGGTGATACACCATCTTCTCTAGGGTTGTCCTCTTACCAGCAAGTCCACACAGGGAACCCCCAGAAAATTTGAAGAGCTAAAGTAACAATATTTCAAATAGGGGCGACCAAGACAGGCTATTCTGAATAAGAAATTCTAGGGCAGTTTGAAGTTAAGTAATCGTCGTACGGACATTTGCTCCTTCTTTCTCTGTCCCTGTTTTGTCCTTTCTCTGTTTTACTTGGTGGAGAGCAAAATATACAGACCTCAGTGGTTGAGAATCTTGATTGATGATTTCAAGGGTCATTTAATCAATGGTGAACCATTTATTTTAATTAATCATACCCAGTAATTTTATAGCCTTCCTTGGACATTCTCCTTCCACTTCACATTTCAGTAGAACTAATATAAGCAGCTCTTGGAAGTTAAGAGTCTTGGATCCCTTAAAATATCCTACTTATTTATAACGTGGAAATGAAATTTTCCACTGAATACCCTAACAACGTTTCAGGTATCCGGCACAGCAGATTTTTCAGTCTCCTTTCAAAAATATCCTCTTGCTGAACATTCACACTTTCAACTGGAACTGACAGAGCCTGGAACCGATCATGTCCTGGCCCAGAGCATTATACTTTAAGGAAGAAAATATTTTTACAGACCATAATCCAAGCCTCTCCTAGTAATGGTGGACACATAGGAAAATCATGAAATTTTACTTGCATGGATTTTGTGCTATAGTTTGCATGATCTCATTCCTGGGTTTAGATTTTCTTCTACCCCAAAAACTTCAGAACAAATCACTCACTACACTCCCCTTCAGAAGTATTCATTTTTCCATTGTATGTTATGGCATAAAAAGGTTCATACATTTTCCTGAAAATGTGGCTCTCCCAGGAGATACAAGCATCATTTGCCCCTCCATCTCCTTTGATATTTAATGTGTTTAATAACAGCACCTGGCAATTTTGACTTCCCAAAGAAGATGATATGGGAAACTGGTTGCTTATCTAGTCACAGAACTGAATCTCCAAAACTGGGAACAGAATTCTTTCATTTAAGTTTCATATTCTAACCCTTATGCATTATCTTATATATACTTTTTCTTGAACAGTGACAAAGTTGCTGTTAAATCTTAAAAGAGTTTTCGATGGGCCAGCTAATAAAATGGTACAACCTTTCAGATGTGCAACAGGTAATCATCAGCATGTGAGTGATCCCTAAAGTTTTGAATGTCATATGGGAAAACTTTATAAACCGAATCACCTTTGGAGAGTTTTCCTTTGGACTGTGACTGAGGGAATGTTACCCAGTCCTTGAAAAAGTAGTACTGTTATTAGCCAGGAGTTGTCACACCACCACCCATAGTCCAAATCTGGCCTGACACCTATACTTGTATAACCCACAAGTTAGGGGTGGTTTCTGTATTTTTAAATAGCTGGAAAAAATTAAAGGAAGAATAATATCATTGAAATTCAAACTTGAGTGTCCACAAATGTCTATTGGAACACAACTATCTTCATTTGAATATGGATTATCTCTTGCTGCCTCAACCTGAAACAGCAGAATTGTGTAGTTGTGACCCAGATTGTATGGCCTGCAAAGCCTAAAATACTTAATATCTGCTTTTTTACAGAAAAAGTTCACTGATCCCTGCCCTAAAGTGAAAGGGATGTAGGAGCCTGGCAGAATGGGATGGCAGAAATTAGTATAGATACTAAAGAAGATACTGAGAGCATGTGTAAGGTCCAGATTAGTTCTTTGAAAGTGAAAAATGCCTCACTTAACATATTCTTTTCTGTGTAAAACGTTAATCAATTAGACTAATATTTTTCACTTAATAATTTTGGATGTGCCAAAACATTTTGGGTATTTCACCTGTTTTACAGATGATTTTACAAGAAATGTAAGTGAGCTCACCCAGAATTTTTTGTTATACAATATTTTCACAAATCCTATATATAGTTTTAAGACAGCTTAATAAGCGATCCTAAAGCTTTCTGAATAATTTTCCATTTTAATTGTTTTTACAGTTAAACAGTATGATTTGTTTTAAGCTCATTAAATTTTTCCCTTTGTCAATGGACCTATAATAATTTGCATAACTGTAACAAGAGATGAAGTGTTTCTAGTGAAGGGCTTAGCATCATAAACCTTTCTTTGTTGTTCCAGTTAGCATTCCCATGAGCCATTTTCAGGTGTTTATAAGAGAGTATGGCATTGTGGCAAAAAGGCTAACACTTGCCATTTGATCTTTCAGAACCGCATTTATGGAGTACCTGTCTAATTGCTCTTCAGGAATGGCATTGACTAGAGTGGCATATATTGTGATTGTGTTTGACTAAAATACCAACTTATTAAATGACAACCTATTTACCTGAAGAGACCAAGTAATTTCTAAAAAGAATCTAATTTTTTTACCTAAGAATCAGAGAAACAAAACTAATTTTACTAAATCAGCTCTTTGGTATTTCAGTGTTGACAATCGTCCTATGGCAATAGCAGTGATATTTCTTCAGAAGTGGTGGAATATTGTATGTAAAAGCTTACAGAGGTTGTGATGACACATTCAGAACACCCTGAAATTAAGGGTTTCCTGTAGTAATTTATCCATTCTTTATTCATGTACTCACCTATTACCTTCAAGGCACCAAAAAAAGTTGCTATCCAATTGTAATCCCACTGTCCAGGGTTCTAAAGTTTCACTTTAGACTGGGATACTGCTCTGAAATGTTTGTCCCTTCTCCACAACCTGCTATCACAGTAAGAAGTGTAAATAATGATATCCTTCATCCATCTAACAAAGTACAAAAATCAGCATTTGCTCAGCATGAGAAATTTGATATACAAACTCAAGAGGCAGGAAAAGTGGAAGAGAAAAAAATAGATAACATGAATCCAACTTTGTTCTATTAGCTGCAATCCTCAGAGATGCCAATTTAAAGGTTACCATCCTGTGTTTTGTTCCTATGGATTTCATACGCAGATATTCTTGCTCCAGCGTTTTCCCCCAGTCCTACCTGAACTAAGTTTTTCTCAGAAAAAGCACTTTCTTCTTCCCATCTAGCCACAATCAAGTTCTACAAACAATGATTATTTTATCTTCTTTGACTTCAAACAATTCCCCTAAATTATCTTTTTTACTGGGTGGCATCTGCTCCTCCATCACATTCCTAGAAGTTGTTATTTTTCTTCCATTATCATTCTTTTCTTCTTTGTGCCAGCTATCAACATATTGCCTCATGTTCAAATTCATCCTTTTTACCTGCTCTATGAAAGTGGATCTGGGCCTTTTAAATATTTCTCCTTACCAGCTGGCATTGACATTTTGTCCATAGGAGTCATTGTAGAGATACCAGAGAAGCAGAAGGAAAGGGTTTTGCTTCCTGGTTCCTTGTGCTCACAGAGCAAGTTTCTAGAGCCCAGCACATGTAGCTTTTACAGTTCCTGGCTCCTGCAAGGCACACACATGCAGTTTGCCTAGGGCCCAGCTGTTGCAGCAAGGGTGGTTTTTCCAGTGCAAGCTCCTGCAGTGCACAGCTGTCAGCAATCCCCAGCAGCTTCCCCCAGCACTCTCCACCCTTGGCTGTTTTGTGTTTCTCTGGTGAGACACCTATTTGTGAACAGCTTTTCCTGGCACCCTAGAGAGCAGATTTCCAGCAAGTTCCACCAGAGCAACTTCTCTGACATCCAGGGAGCCAAGCTGTGCTCTCCCAACAAGGTCTGGATCTCAGCCCATGGGGAGGAAGGGGAAAGATTCTTCCTTGGTTGCTCTATTTCAGCCCTGAGGGTAGTAGATGCTCTTTTTCCTGTACTCTTTAGCGTTATCTTCACTTCTTCCTAGCCAATATGTGTTACTC
Source organism: Manis javanica (assembly GCF_040802235.1). NCBI lineage: Eukaryota > Metazoa > Chordata > Mammalia > Pholidota > Manidae > Manis > Manis javanica. The sequence goes on from NC_133171.1 coordinate 43,719,957, forward strand.
CAATCCCTTATTGTAGTCAACAATTCCTTTTTTATTTCCAGTTCAAACTTATTTCCCTTTTATTAAAGTTCAAGTTACCATTGCACAGTTTGGTACTCAGTAAAGGAAACCTTTCCAGGTGATTGTTTACAATCAAGTAGTATTATCAATAAATCCTTGGGAAGTCCATCCATACATAGGATTTACACTTCGTTAAGGCCCAGGTCCTCTAAAGTGGAAATTCCTAGTTCATTTAAAGTTGGCCTGACTTCCTGAATGACATAGGGGTAGAGTTCCTTATGAGATCCTGCTTTGTCCATAACAACTTCTGAGATGCGAACTGCAGTAGCAAAATCATTTAACTGTCTGTATGCCCACAAAGCAGCATCAATGATTTTGCCTTCGGGAACCAGATCCTAGCCAACAAGCATGCTTATCCCTTTACGCAGTTCCCAGGTATCAGTCTCTGGCTTGTTGAATGCTGTCACCCAGCGAGCATAAAACCCCTATCCTTTTCATGCGACCCATGGGAATAAGCAGCAAACTGACTGGATAGGGGCAGCGGGGCTTGGGCAGGGCCGAGTTGGGATGCAGGAGGCCTCGAGGGCTGCCCAGGGCAGCTGCTGCTGCGGCGCTGGGACAGAGAACGCGCCTAGCCTGATGGCCATGGCGGCGCGCGGGTCAAGGCTGAAGAGAAGCCAGGTGTGAGCTCGCGGGCTGCTCTCAACAATCCTTTATATTAAACTTCCCTTGTTCAAATTACTCTATCTTCATTCTTCCCAGATGTAATATACTAAGGTTTCAGTTTTCAGGCCCCCAAACTGTTCTTATTCACAGTGGTGTCCGTTTTGGATCATGCCATATGGATCATTATAAAATGTGCATTTCCAACATTACATCCCATCTATTAAATGACTTATCTCTACTTGATAGCTATGGTAAGCATATACTTAAAAGACATATACTCTTAAAAGAAGAAGGTCTGGACAGAGAGTGGAAGTAAAATTGGTCAGTATTTTTCCCCAAAGTCCTCCTCTTAACATCTTCCATCAAACTAAAGTCTACACCTCAGTTAAATCTACATGAATAAAATCACACCCAGAAATTCCAGAGCTGCTCCATACGGAGATTTGGTAAAAAGCCAGGGTCAGGGGAGGTAGGATATCTTGCAGGATCAGAGGAGCACAAAGAAAAGTTGAGGAGCAGGATTAGGTAATTTTGTACTTTATTGTACTGAAGTCAGACTAGGTAATGCTATGGCTCTACCATAAAATAAGTTAGAAAAACAATGGATTATACAAATTAGACAGCACTGTCAATTTCCTCCTAGCTGTTAATATGCTTTATACACCTTGAATCTCCATGAGAAGAAACTAGAATAGTTCCCGAAATTTATTATAATTGTTGTTTCTGAGCAGATTTCAAGATCTCTGAAGTGTTTTTAGAAAATACCAAGCTAAATCAAAGTGGAAGAAGAATTATTTTGGAACATTAAAGGGACCATCCTATCTAGAATGGAAAATTACAATGTACTACAGCAATAAAGTTGGCTAGATTGCTCACAGCTAGGCCACAGAAGACCTTGGTACTATGATTCCTACCTTTGTTCACATATGCAAAAGGGGGAATATTCAGGGTCCTTCTGGAAACCATGCTCTTGGTCCTTGTCCTGCTGTTCCAGACCATCACCCACCTCGGTCTGAACAGGAGAGTAGAGTGGAAGCTTTTCTCGGCAGGGTCAGTAGTAGGGTGAGGCAGAGGAGTCATGCAAGTGCATGGTCAGATTCTATCTTTATTTAAAGTTTTGATACTTTGTCCACCATGGATCTTTTGGTACTAAATTTGATTTTTAAGAATATTGCATTAAAATGTTATCTTGAATAATAAGTCAATCTTTTGTTTTTTGTAAGTATATCTTTGGTGTTTAATTAGATTCTTTTAATAAACTAAATGGATTCCAATATCAAATCTTTACAAGAGTTTTATAAGAGACAATCGTGACTGGTGCCATTGCGACAGTACTTTCTTTCAAGTGGAAAAGAAAAAAAAAAGTTTACTTGGTCGGTGTTCCTTCCTCTGTCCATATCATTCTTTTTCTGTTAATTCACATCTTTACCCAGAGAATATTGTTATTTATTTATATTTCCTAAATTAATCCTCCTAACTTTCTACAGTTTTGATGACCAGTTTTAAGGCTTAACCACGATATGCTGTTTCTTAGATGTTCTGAAATAGGGACTTTTCATAGGCCTTCAAATGAAACTTCTTACTTGACTCTTCCTAACAAGTCTTAAGATTTTGACCTCAAAATTTAGGCCAGATTTATATTTACATGGCTAATCAACAAATGGGTAACACTATTCTCATTGTTTTCAAATACAGAATTGATGAAATGTTCCAGATCTTCATCTGATTTAGTTAGTTTAAAGTTTATTCTTCTCCAAGATTGCTAAAAATGTGGGTTGCATCTAGTAGTTTCATTAAATATAGATAGTCATTTTCTGTTTTTAACTTGCTTCACTGCTGTTTATCCTTATTGAAGGGTATTATTATGGTGTGCCCATAAAGTGTAAACATGGAAACTAGCGAAGGTGTTAAATTTATTATATATTGTCATTCAAGATTTAATCATGGCTACACTGATGCTGACAGTAGTGGTTCATACAAAAATAAATACCTTTTTTGAAAGGATCTGTAATAAAACTTGAACTGTGAAAAATATATTACAAGGAGAGAATTACTCATAGTTTGATACAGAAGAGCTATAACTCATGTTAGAGTCAGCCTTGAAAACTGAAATTTCAAATTCCAGCTTTGTTTTGCAAGCATTTATAAACTCAACCATAAAAAAAAATCCTTTCAGACAGAGATCAGAAAAAATGTTTGAACATTTCAGTTAAAGCCAAACTCTCTGTAGAATATTTCTTGCTGTCAGTGTTAAAAATTAGAGAGCTGGAAGAAAAATAGTTGGAGAGTTGCCTTGTACCTGTCAGTAAAAAAAGGGTGGAGGCCTTTATCTAAATAAATTAGTCTAGACAATCCACCAGTAATCTTTATTAGACATGTATGAAAAGAAAAATTAATTAGTTTTAATTCATTTGCTATCCCCTTGATATTGCTGTATCGTGGGAAAAACCTATGTGGCCCTGATAAGTTTTAAATAAGTTGCTAATTTTCTGAACTTCTTAGTTGGAGAACATGCAATTTAGAGCCATTGAAAGAAAAAAGCTTTCAGAAGGCTTATTTTGGAGTAGAGACTTGGCCTCCTCGCCTTGAACTCCCGCACAGGAGCAGAGCAACAAGGACATGCAGACTGTATTTATTCTCAGCACATCTTAGACGGGATAGAGCAGCAAAATGAGAAGCACGCTGGAGCATCATTTTAACTAAATCTCTACAAAACTTTGAACAAGGGCTCCAGACACCAACATGTCCAACAAGGCCTCACAGCAATTTCCATCTGAAGCTTCATTCCACAAACCCCTCAAGTTTAATATGTCCAATATACCCAGCTCATTGTTTCAAGCAGAAAAGGAGGAGGGGGTCAGTATTTATGTTCCCAAGGCCCACAGTACACAGTCCTTATTTTTTCTCTATCTTGGTTAATAGCACCACTGTACACGGGATTGGGAGTTCTATAATGGTAGGGACTATATTTTTCTGGCTCACAAATAATCTGGAACCACACCACTGAAGAAATGTAGGGAATACCATTCTTACTATATTCCATGTGTACACAATAGAATAGTGTCCCATTGGAGTGGTGTAACATGATAGCCCTTGATAGCCCTCACCATTAGCATAAGGCCTAGCATATAGTGTGTGGTCATATATATTAGCTAATTCAAATGAATTAATGTCCTCCCTTTAGACAGAAACTTGGGTATCATGAGAAATTAATCTCCATCATTTTCCACATCTAGTCTATGACCTAATTCTATGAATGCTACCTCCTGAATATCATATCTATTTTCTTTCCATTTCCATTACCATTGCCTTAGTTCAGGCCTCTATTATCTTGAATCTCAACTTATAATAGACTTGTAACTTGTCTCTTTGCTTCCATTCATGCCCATCCCACTTCCAAACCATCGTCTACATTGCCATCAGAGTTTTCTTTTAGAATACAATTTCAATCATGGGATCGCAATGCTTAAAACACCTCAGTGGTTCCATGTCATCTGTCATACAGAATAAACCCTTTCATGATCTGGCCTTCTCAATTTATCATCACAGAACCACAAGTATAGGGTTTAAAAGGTGAACCCAACTTTGAAAACAAACATATCTTATGAACAACCCCAACCTGCACATCTCCTAGTATCGCTTGCCCCAGACTCAGCCACGATGTTCTCTCTCTCCCTCATCAGTGCCAAAGCAATTTGCATTTACTTATATTATTGCACTAAACTCCTGAATGCTCTGGAAACATATAAATGCCTCCTAAACAGTGTACATTTCTTGAGGACAGGGATTTGGTTTTATCCATCTTGTATCCTTAGTACTTAGCATGATGTCTAGAATACAGTAAGTGCCTACAAAAATATGTTGAGTCAATGAATAAATTAACCTACCTAAAATTCTATTTAGATTTGAATTTTGTGTCCTTAAAACAGCAATTTTTCATGGTATTAAAGTCTATGGCTCTGTATGAAATTCTTAAACACTGATTAGGATGTGGAACAATGGGCACTTTATGTTTTATTGAAAATGTGAATTGGGGAAAAAGACTTGGGATTATAGTTTGGCATTATCTAGCAAAGCTGAAGCTGAATATGCTCTGTGACTTAGCAATTCTGCATCTAGGCATCTACTCTAGTTATAAAACACAAAGAAAATGATAATATCTTGTATGTTATGCTGGAGTAAAGAAATGAGGGCGTGTGCTTGGAGGCAACAGAGGGCAGCCCTGACCACCTCAGCACACACTGTGCCCCAGGTGCTCAGGGATATATATTAGCACATGTGATGTAGTGGTGATCTTCAAACCCGGTATAAATATGGTCTGCTATATTATTTGAGAATATTCATTCTGGTCCAGAAAATAAGAGATAAAGCTAATAATAATAAATTCAAGTAAATATCAAAGCTAGTAGCTTGTGAGACATGTAAGACATAAGGCAAGTAGAGCACATAACAGGTGCGTGTAACATCACCTGGAAGGGACAGAAGGACCAAGAGCCTCAAGAATTCATGATATGACAAATAGACATAAGGTGCCCAATATTCATAAGGTCTTGAACTGACATCCCATTAATAATATCTATTCTGGCCCATGTGTTCTCTGCCCAATAAACTCTATAACTGTTCCTACCACTGTGGTCAGATGTGTTATAAATTAAGTGTGTGTTGGTTCTAGGTACCTTTCTTCTGCAGAGCACTCATGTACAAGCCTCACCTCCAACTTGTAACCACATAATCAGGGGAAGTTTGATACATTAAGGAAAAGACAAGTTACATGAACTTTGAATAATTTGGAATTTAGGTAATGTATTCTAACTTGCTTGCAATCTATCTTTTTTTTTTTGAGAGGGCATCTCTCATATTTATTGATCAAATGGTTGTTAACAACAATAAAATTCTGTATAGGGGACTCAATGCACAATCATTAATCAACCCCAAGCCTAGTTCTCAACAGTCTCCAATCTTCTGCAGCATAATGAACAAGTTCTTATATGGTGAACAAATTCTTACATAGTGAATAAGTTCTTACATGGTGAACAGTGCAAGGGCAGTCATCACAGAAACTTTCGGTTTTGATCACACATTATGAACTATAAACAATCAGGTCAAATATGAATATTCGTTTGATTTTATACTGCTTGCAACCTATCTTAAGCACATTATTCTACACCATCTCTATCCGCTTGCTTCCTCCTCTTTTTTCAATTCATTTAATAAATTGCATGATTTGAGAATCTTAACGTGGTCTGTAAGCCTTTTATTCAGTGGCAATTAGCTTGCATTAGTGTTCTTAGATGCTACCATAGCATCAAGATAATTTTCCACATAATGCTGGCTTTCATGTACCCCAACAGAACATGAGAACTTTCCAGGGGCATAGATTGATTCACAAATTAATTTACAAATCTTCAAAATCATATATAGTCCCTCCTAAAACTGATCTGCCTGGGATCTCATTTTCTCTCTTCACATTTCCCTTTTCACACTTCACAAAAGGAAAAATACTTCTGGGCCACCTACCTTCCTGTTGTGCATTTTCCCAGGGCATAAAAATTCTGTCTGCCTCACAGAATCTCCTTTAATTAAGGCATTACAAGGACCACTTTACTCATCTCCTTAAGAGATGCATTTCTAAAAAAAAAGCTTAACTTGCATGTTTAATAATTATTTATTAAAAAATTATAATGTATCTATGTTATTTTTACCGATTATGTACTGTGGCAATAATAATATTATAATAACTCAAACCAGAAGTATTTTTAACAGTTAGAAACTTATGGACCTAGAAGCTTAACAGTTTGCAATTTCAATTAATGTACTTATTTTTGCTTCTGAGAAATAGTCCAGCATAACTAACTGAAGACTTCAAAGTATAAAAATATGTTACATTAGGATACTTTCTACAAGGAACATGAAATAAAAATGGAATGAAAGGAAACACTGCAAAACTTTTGACTAATGAGAATGGTGCTCATATATTTTTTAAATGGATGAAGGTGATCTCAAATCACTATGGTTTTAGCTTGCACTGAATACATCTGAAATAGTGATCTACAGGTGTATTTTTAAATGCCAATAATTACAGCACACTGGAAATGCATCCTTGACAACTGTTTAAACATACAATGAAAAAAATTAGGTATTTTATTAGTCAAGTCCTATGAAAAAAAGAATCACTTCCAGATACTGTTGTATTAACAGAAGAAATTTAATAAAGATATCTACGAGCTATGGAAGAGCTGAGAAATCAACAGGGGATATGAAACCTATGTTGTCTTCTAAGAGTTTTATGGTTTCATGACTTACATTCAGGTCTTCGATCCATTTGAGTTTACTTTTGTGTATAGAGTTAGACAACAATCCAGCTTCATTCTCTTACATGTAGTTGTCCACTTAGTATAGTATTTCTTTTCTACAATAAGCACTAGATAAGTCTTTGTTCAACTTTGTACCACATTTGACTACTACCAGCTTGCTAGAACCCATTGTGCATATCTTTTCCCACCCAGTGTTTGATGACATCATGTAGGTAGCTTCAACTGTGATGGTAGTATTTATACCATAGAAATTGTCATATGCCACAAATAAGTAACCTGGGTTTGCATCAGCTTTACCAGTAACTAGTTGTGTGATATGTGGTGAGATACAACTTTGCCTTTCACTTTCTTCATCTGAAAATGAGGATATTAATATCTACTTCATAAAGTTGTGAAATGTATATATGCCTATTCATGTAAACTACTTAGAAAAGTCTTGGTACATGATAAATATTCCATAACAGTTTAATTTTTTTCAAATCATCCACCTATCTCATAAATTCTCAACTGTTCTGTGAAACTTTCAAGGAAGTCCACAATATTGCCATACTCAATTTATGCAACATTATTTCCCACAATTCCTCTGCTGTACAAAGGAGGATACATCCTCTGCTGCCTCAGTGGACTCCTCTTCACATAGCCCTATAATAACAGAACCTGACCATGGGATGGAAATCCCTCTCTCTACATGCTGTCCTAGAAGGATTACTGTCCTTGAATCTGGGGCTAAAGTAGTAGCTAGTATATTCTGGCATCCTGACTTCTCAAGTAGAAGTCAGGCCTCATTTGCCACAGAATCAATAGGGGAATATGAGACTCTTAGTATTATATTTAGTTATATTGCAGGTTAAATATGTTTTCCTAGGTCAGATGGGAATTTGAACAATATTTATAACATTGTTTAGTGGTAAAAATTGTCCCAACCCCAGGAAATGCTTTTACAAACAAAATTTGGGACTATAATCCTTCTGAATTGGTAGCTGTCTATACTTGGAAATTAACTAAAAGATTGACTGATTTTTGTTGTTGTTAACTGGTTCCCACAGGACGTAACTAAAAACTTTTGCTTCCCTAATATTTTGACTCAACCAACAGAATAATTAATAGTATTTAAAGATACTAAAATAATGACATAGATCTTCTCAACCAATTTCCAGCCCAGTGCAGCACTTTGAAGTATATATCCTTTAAATTACACACTTTGGTATCAGAACCACAGAGTTTTAAAAAATTGCTTTTATTAAATATTGAGTAGTATAAAAAGAATATTTATAAATATTGTTGAGTATAAAGAAAAGCTTGTGAAACTACCACCCCATGTAGAAAATAAAATGTTATTATTTTATACTTGTGAAACCCTGATCTAGTTTTTGATCCACCTCAAAGAAAACCACAAGCTTCAATTTGGGTTTATCATTCCCTTGATTTCTTTATAATTTTACCAAATATTAGTTTCTTTAGTATATAATTTAATTTTGCATGTTACCAAACTTCACATAACTGGTATCAGACCTAACTAATTCTTTAGTAACTGGTTGTTTTATCTTTCTAAACTTTTAATTGATATATGATATACATATAGAAAAGTGTACACATTGTAAGTATGCTGAGTGATGAATTTCCGCAAATGATATACACCCTTTTGACCTGCACTGAGAAAGAGAAAAATGATGTGTTTTCATAGCTAATTATCAGGGAAATGCAAATTAAAACCACAATGAGCTATCACCTCATACCAGTTAGATGGCCACTACCCAAAAGACAAGAAACAACAAATTCTGGTGAGGATGTGGAGAAAAGGGAACCCTCTTACACTGTTGGTGGGAATGTAAATGGTCTAACTGTTGTGGAAAGCAATATGGAGGTTCCTCAAAAAACTAAAAATAGAAGCACCATTTGACTCTGGAATTCCACTTCTAGGAATTTACCCAAAGAAAACATGATCCCTGATTCAAAAAGATGTATGCACCCCAATGTTGATTACTGCACTATTTACAATAGCCAAGATATGGAAGCAACCTAAGTGTTCATCAATAGATGAATGGATAAAGAAGATGTGGTACATATACACAGTGGAATATTACTCAGCCATAAAAAGAAAAGAAATCCTGCCATTTTCAACAACATGGATGGAGCTAGAGGGTATTATGCTCAGTGAAATAAGCCAGGTGGAGAAAGACAAATGCCAAATGATTTCACTCATTTGTGAAGTATAAAACCAAAACAAAACAAAAGGAACAAAATAGCAGCAGACTCATAGACACCAAGAAGAGATTAATGGTTACCAAAAGAAAGGGGTTAGGGAAGGATAGTGGGGAGGGAGAAGGGGATTAAGGGGCACTATAATTCACAATCACAATATAGGTAGGTCACAGGGACAGTAGTACAGCAGGGAGAATACAACTAATGACTCATAACATCTTACTACATTGATAGACAGTGACTGCAATGGAGGGGGTGAGGACTTGATAAATGGGTAATGTTGAAGCACTGTGTTGTGTATGTGAAACCATCGTAAGATTTTATATCAATGATAGTTTAATTTTAAAAAGTTGTATGCTAAAGCAAAAAACTGTTTAAGCTCTAGTTCTTGCCCTTATGATAGTGACTATATGAAGAGACAATATTTACAGTTGTGAAATAGTGAATGATACATATATAACTTTATAAGAGGGATGATAGTGCACATTTAATCACCAAATGTTATAGATAATATTTCAGAGGTAGAAAAAACAGCAGCGGCCTCTATGGTTAAATGAGGTTCTGTGAAGAATCAGTAACTTATTAAATTATTGCAGAATTTGCATAGGTGAAGAGGAAGACATTTCAAACAGGGGTAAGATCATGAAAAAAAAGTGCCATTTAAGAGAACTGATGTTCTTTGAAATCGTTCAGTCCACTAAATCAGACTACAAAGAAATTCTAGAACCTCTTTCAGTGGAAATCTTTTAGTGACCTGGCATCAGTTTCAACATTGATCTGCCAAGAGGCAGGAGGATGAACCAGATGAACTTTGGGAATCCTTTCCAAGTTTGTTAGTTCTTACAGTTATAACTCATTAGCCTTCCTGGTCTGATGTCTCTATTGTTGTCTTTCCAGAAATGCATTTTAATTAAGAGAGCACTGAAATCTAATCGTTTCAAATGTGATATTCTGGAGTACGGAGAACCTTCCTCTGGCTAAAATACAAATTTCACTCTGTTTATTTGGCTAAACTGCGAGTAATCAATCAGGTTGGTCTGTTACATTGATGTCTAATATGTCACTGACAGACAGCCTGAGAATTTTAAGTTCGGTTCAATTGCATGATCAGGCTTTTCTCTAATGAGGGAGGAGGAGGAGAAACAGGCCTGTAGTACACACGGGAGGTAGTGGTGGAGAGCAGGGATCATGGACAGGGACATCCTAGAGCAGAAGAGAGTTTCAAGAAGGTGCAGTTCCAGATGTCTGGAACATTTCTCCAGGATATCTACATTATTCACTTCCTCATCCCTTCAGATGTCACCTTCTCAGTGAGGTCTTCCCAGACTATGTCTGTGAAATAGCAATGCTCCCCACAACTGCCCCACCTGGCTCCCTTATGCCCTTCCCCTGCTTTAATTTTCTCCACTTCTCTAATAGTTCACCATTTGGTATATATTTACCTGTTTATTTGCTTATAATCTGTCTTCCCTCTTCTTCCAATTTACACAACATTAAAATGTCAGTTCAATGAGAACTTGTCTGTTTACTGCTGAATTCCCAGCTCTGGGAATAGAGCCTTACTTATACACAGTAGGCACTCAATAAATACTAGTTTGAATACACATAAATGGAGAAGAGGTGATCAAATGTAGCAGAAATGTTCTCATTTATCAAATAGACTCTAGCACTGGTCAGCTAGATTAAACACACCACTATTGATTATAAGGAAAATCAAGATGATTAAATATGGAAGAAGACAGCCTAAAACCACTGCCAACTGCTGAAGAAACACAAATACTTAAATCCTATTTTTCTGTTAATGACACAGTTAATACAATGAATTTGGATCCTCACTATAAGGTTGTTGTGATTGTATCCTTGTAAGTGTTTATAATCCTAAGAAAAATGTCTTGTGAGTATGGGTTACTTTGTAAAACTGCGTAGGTCTGCCAAAGCGTTTTTCAGACACTGTGGTAAAGGAGTTTTTAAAAAATAACCTACATTTATGCTTTCTTAAAAAGGACTATTAAATAGACATTTAAGTTTCAATTGTTATATCTAAAACTTTCAAAACATGCTTTATATAACTGATTATCATCTTTTGGCATTTTATAGGAAGCTCAATAAGCATCCCTAAAATATTGACTGAGAAATACATATAATATTAATATATGTTTTGGGCAAACATCTCCTGAATATAAGCATGAGCAACTTCTTCCTGAAACCATCTCCTCGAGAAAGGGAAACAAAAGCAAAAATGAACTCATAGGACTACATCAAACTAAAAAGTTTTTGTATGGCAAAGGACATCATCAACAAAACAAAAAGGCATCCTACAGTATGGGAGAATATGTATGTAAATGACATATACGACAAGGGGTTAACATACAAAATATATAAAGAACTTAAATGCCTCAACACCCAAAAAACAAACAACCCTATTAACAAATGGGCAGGATATGAAGAGACAGTTCTCCAAAGAAGAAATTCAGATGGCCAACAGACACATGAAAATATGCTCCACATCACTAATTACCAAGGAAATGGAAATTAAAACCACAGTGAGATATCACCTCACACCAGTAAGGATGGCCAGCATCGAAAAGACTAAGAACAACAAATACTGGCGAGGATGCAGAGAAAGGGGAACCCTCCTACACTGCTGGTGGGAATGTAAGCTAGTTCAACCATTGTGGAAAGCAATATGGAGGTTCCTCAAAAAACTAAAAATAGAAATACCATTTGACCCTGGAATTCCACTCCTCGGCATTTACCCAAAGAATACAACTTCTCAGATTCAAAAAGACATATGCACCCCTATGTTTATTGCAGCACTTCTTACAATAGCCAAGATATGGAAGCAACCTAAGTGTTCATCAGTAGATGAATGGATAAAGAGGTGGTACATATACACAATGGAATACTATTCAGCCATAAGAAAGAAACAAATTCTACCATTTGCAACAACATGGATGGAGCTGGAGGACATTATGCTCAGTGAAATAATCCAGGCAGAGAAAGACAAATACCAAATGATTTCCCTCATTTGTGGAGTATAACAATGAAGCAAAACTAAAGGGAACAAAATGGCAGCGACTCAGAGACTCCAAGAATGAACTAGTGGTTACCAAAGGGCAGGGGTGTGGGAGGGCGAGTGGGGAGGGAGGGAGAAGGGGATTGAGGGGTATTATGTTTAGTACACATGGTCTGGGGGATCACGGGAGAACAGTGTAGCACAGAGAAGGCACATAGTGGATCTGTTGCATCTTGCTGCACTGATGGACAGTGACTGCATTGGGGTGTGGGTGGGGACTTGATAATATGGGTAAATGTAGTAACCACATTGTTTTTTCATGTGAAACCTTCATAAGAGTGTATGTCAATCTATGTTAATAAAAATTTTTTTTAAATATATTAATATATGTTTAATCAACCTGGGTGAAACTATTTCAGGGTGCTCAAAGATCTTTGGTATTCTTCAATTTAAATGTTGGTTTCAAATAACTTGCTCTGGAAGATCCTGATATCAACCGATCTTTCATAATTCATCTTGCAGTACATGATTTCTACAACTACAAGCTCAATATGAGGCAATTTGCAAAATTTGCCTGTTGCACAGGGAACAATTATTTTTATATTCCCATTTATTTTCACTTCAGCTATAGAAGTAGACAAGCTAAAAAAGGATAAGGGATGCTTAAATTGTTTTCAAGACACTGACATGAAAAAGAAACTCTTAAATGGTTAAAGGAAATTTGTGGGAGGAAGATGAATATTCACAGTGAAGTACCATTATTTACTCTATGAGCAAGATTAACTAACGTCCCCCTTGCATTATCTAATTTATTTCTCATAGTGTAACAGGATATTGAAGGGGACATTTCTTGATGCTCCAGAAATACCACTGAAACCCAAGTCACTGGGACCCAAAGCTAAAGACAAAGAGAAATTGGGTGCCCGTATTACTGCTGTTTGGATTGGCAAGAATGCAAGAGTTTTGTTTGTGCCAAATGGGCACTGCAGAAAGTAGCAGTACTGGAACCATCTGGACAGCTGCTCATTTAAGAGGACTGCTACTAAGGTTGGAACTGGGGTGAGTAAATGGAAGAGGTTCTAAGAGGCTGAGCATCCATCCGCATTAGGAAAACGAACTGGCTTTTGAATGCCTGTTGCTCATTAGTCAGAAAGGCAGACACCCTGCAGCAGTGCTTCACATAAACAGGTTATGCCCTCTTTTCATTATCCAATGGTTCAATTAGTGGTTATAACTTTTAAAAGCCCAGTTATCCAATTTGAAACTCATGGCAATCCTGTGATTTTTTTCAGAATCATACCTCTTTTTCAGATTAGGAAACTTTTTCAGATGGGTAATTGACTCAGAGAAGTTATACAGCAAGTCCAGGGTCACACAGTAAACCAGGACTTCAACCAGCTTCTTTCAACTTCATATGCCCTCAGGTATGTATTCAGTATTTCTTATGGGCGAGACGTTGTTAAATGCATTAAGGAGTGTATAAATTCATATAAGATGGTTCTTGCTCTTAAAGAATTCTTAAGGAGGTCTTTGGGAGAAGATCTGAAGTAGTTTGGATGAGAAGACAATACAGGTATGATTAGTAAGTAATAATGAAACAAAGAAAGAGCTAAACTGCTTTCCAATAGGCCCGAACAGGAAGTTTGGCAGTTTCCCCACTGAACAGATGAACCAGAATCAAAGATAGCAGGATGGATGACTGAATGACTTGGCAGAGAGAATGAAGATTTTTTTGGTTTTGTTTTTCCCAATATTTTATTAAGAAAAATTTCAAACAGCAAAGTTGAAAGAATTTTTACAGCAAGCGTGCATTTACCTGTCACCTAGATTCTCCATTAATTTTTTATTCCACTTGCTTTATCACACATCTATGTATCTATTATTCCCCTCTCTCCCCAGCCATTCATCTTCATAAAAAATTAAATTACAAAGTAAATTGCAGACATTAGGACAGCCACAGGCATTTTTAAAACAGGGATGTATCATACTCAGTTTTAAGTTTGTGTTGCTACACTGTAATTCTTCATTTCTCCTTACCCTAAGTAAAGCTCGTTATACACAAAGGAGCCTTGTGAGAATGGTGTTTGAAAATAATAGAACTCAAGGAGGGTAGCTAAGTTCCAAATGTAAACAGTGTAGAAATTGAGGTAAGAGAATATACAAGACAGAGGGAAGGACCCAAGTTTAGTGGAACCAGGAAGTCAGAACAACAGGTGACCACAAGACCATATACTCCCTGGAATCTGGAGAAGTCTAGGGGAGCTTTAGATTTGACACAAGGTGGGAGTAGGATTTTGAGTCCATCTTATCTAGATCAATTAAGGGCCAGGAAAACACCAGCTGATGAACAGATGACCACCTCTTTCTTGGTTACCATTACTGGAACTAGAAGCAGAACACTGGCAATAATACCTGTGATGGGAAGGAGAGACAGGACAGGAGGAAAGGTAGTCTTGACTTGTACCATAAGACCCAGCCACTGCCAATGGTTCGCCCCTCCTTTCTCCACCCAACCCCCCAGCACACCTCCATAATTTTTCTTTCATTCTTTTTCTCCTTCCCTCTTACCTTCCTTCCTTCCTTCCTCTTTCTCCCTCCTTCATTACTTGTCTTCTTCCTTTCTTTTTCGGAGGGTGAAAGAAGAAAGTAACAGATGGAGATAGAGAGGAGAAAGAAAGGAGAGATGGGGAGAAGAGAAAGGGAATGGAGGAGAGAAAAGGAAGTCACTTTGGGATCTGGGCACTTCTCTCTGTCTCTAATGCTTATCTTGTTAGATTTATGCTCTTACCTTAGACTGTTTATTAGCACAGATAAAAACAAAGAGAGGAGGAAGTAAGCTGAGGGGCAGTGGAGAAACAGGAGAGAAGAGGAGGAAAAACTGATGGGAGGTATATCACTCATTTTTCAAAGCATCATTCCTATCCACAGAACCCCAAATTCAGTTCCAGCAACTCAATTTCACAGTCTCAGGTAGCTCGATGATTTTTTTTATCCCTAATTAGAAATTTCATTAACAGTTTGCTTTTGTAAACAAAGTTTTGCGAACCTCTTCTGCAAGAGGAGGGGCCCTTAAGAGTCATACAAACAACAGATTGGATACAGATTAAATCTTATAATTAGTTGATGTGTAACTTTGAGAAACTTACATAATCACCTTGAGTCTCAATTTCTTTATGGAGCCAATAATATCTACTTTCCTAGGTAGTTGTCATGATTAGATATAAAGTGCATTAGAGCACATAGCAAGCATTCAGTAAAAGATAGCCATTAATGTGACAAGGAGGAAAGCCCCAAGTTGGAACTCTAGATGGCAAACTGATATGAAAGTTAGAGGAGTTCTTTTGGGGGAATACCTGACTTCAAGATAAAGATCTAAGGTGAGTTAAGAAAAAATGGTTTATATAAGCCTGGGGATGATGCTAGAATATGGTGAAGCAATACTTGTTAATCTTTAAGTATTAATACCAAAGATGCCTTATTGTATCTAGTTGCCAGTGTCTTTAAAACCTTGCTCTTCACATATCACCTTTTGAATATTTGAAATGTTATTATGTGTATTGGTTTCAAAAGTCAGTGTACACATGTAAACACATCTTAGGGGAACATTGTGGGAAAAAAGCAGCTAACCTACTTCTCTGTTAATCAAACCCATAACTGAAGCCTGGCTCAGACTCTTAACAACCACAAGGACAGATAAAGCTGATGTTTTTTTGAACTCTTAGTGTGACCAAGCACTGTGCTAAGAGATTTGCATGGATAGCCTCTTAGCTACTCTTCACTGCAATTCTATGCAGCAACTATAGGTAACTGTTGAGGAACCCAGGGCCTAATAAAAGAGGTTAAGTAAGTCAGTATTCCCAAGTACACACAGAAAGCAGTGAAGACAGGCTATTTGACTCTTCAGCTTGCATGCTTTAACTACTACAGACAGTCCTCAACTTGTGATTTTTCAACTGTAGGATGGTGCAAAAGTGATATGCATCATATTTCGAATTTTGTAGATCTGTTCCTGGGCTAGCGATATGCAGTACAATCCTCTCTTGTGATACTGGGCAGTGACAGTGAGGCATGACTCACAGTCAGCCACATGGTCATGAGAATAAACAATAGATACACTCACAACCATTCTATACCCAAACAGCCATTCTGTTTTTCATTTTCAGTACAGTACTTAATAAATTACAGGAGACATTCAACACTTTATTCTAAAATAGGCTTTGTGTTAGAGGATTTTACAAATTGTAGCCAATGTAACTGTTCTGAGCACTTAGAAGCACTTAGAAGGCTAGGTTAAGCTATGGTGTTCATAAGCATTTTCACCTAAAGGTTATTTTCAATTTATGATATCTTTTTGGGATATAACCCATTGTAAGTGTCTAAGAAGATCTGTACAGTATATTACTGTGTGTCCCACACCAAGGGGGCAGCACAGTGGAATGCCCAAGGAGAAAACTGGCTTCACATGGTCTAGGTTTTCAAACCTGAATGGAAACCACTTAATAACCATCCACTAAACCCTCAGAATGTTTCAGCACAATGCTAGGTTCATATTAGATGCTGAGAATACTAAGATGAGATAGGATCCCTGCCTTTGAGAACTTCAGCAAGTCAATACTGATAGTCTGTTGCCTTTTTATTTAAACTTCTAAGTTTAAAGATAATTAATTGCACTACAACTATATTTAGTGTATATGTGCAATTATGGAATAAAAAAATCAAATTTAATCTAAGTTATATGTCTGTAATTCTTTAATTTTGATTCCTTTGACTATTATGTGACCAGCAAAATATTAGAATACACATTTTACCCAAGAAGGTTTACAATGGCTAATATGTCATTCTTGATATATTAACAAGTATCACAAGTCTGGCATTATTAGTCACTGGGGAAATGCAAAATCCATCTCACACCTACGAGAATGGCTATAACCAGACAGCCAGTAACAAATGTGGAGAAACCAGAACTCTCACATTTTGCTGGCAGGATTATTAAATGGTGTAGCCACTTTGAAAACAGTTTTATATTTTCTTAAAAAGGTAAACATAAATTTACCATATACCCAGTAACTTTACTCTTAGGTGTATCCCAAGAGAAATGAAAACATATATCTATACAAAAATTATACACAAAAAATGTGTATAAGCATTATTCATAGCAGCATTGTTTTTAATAGCCAAAAAGTGGAAATGACCCAAATGTCCATCAACTGGTGAATGGATAAACAAAATATGGTATATCCATTAAATGGGTATTGATTTTATTAATATTTTATTCAGCAATAAAAAGGAATGAAATACTGAAACATGCTACAAGATAGATGAAACTTGAAAACATTATGCTAAATGAAAAAGCCAGACTCAAATGGACATTTATTATGATTCTATTTATAAGCAATGTCCAGAATAAACAAATCTATAAAGACAGAAAGTAAAGTAATGGTTGTCTAGGGCTGGGAATGGGAGCAGGGATTAACTGCAAATGGACATAAAGGATTTTATTGGGTTGATTAAAATGTTCTAAAACTGGATTAATGTTCTGAAATGCAACTCAAGAAACCTAATAAAACTACTGAATTATACAATTAAAATAAGTGAGTTTCATATGTAAATTATACCTCAATAAAGCTTTTAAAAACTCCTGACTATGTGACTAAAAATCTCAGATATTTTAGATACTAATTCAGTATCTATTTCTGTTTTATATAATATTTATTTAAACAAATGTATTCAATAATATCCATTAAGGGAATTTTTAATACTAAAGCTTTGTAATTTCCTGTCACTATAACATACCTGTTCAGATTTAAATTCTGTCTTAATTTTAAAGCAGTTATTCAATTAAGAAATATTTTCATAAAACAAATAATCTTTTTAAAATTAATATAGTGGTTTAAAAATGTCTTGGGTTAAGTAGTACGTAACTCATTTGAAATGTTTACTTTAATAGGCTATAAGGTAAAGAACCATAGAAATTGCCTTTTTCATTGAATTTTTGTGACACTTCTTTCTTGTCCAAATGTTTTCTCCTATATTCTTAGTTTACCCTCCCAGTAAGCCTATGATTTAAGCAGAATGGATATTACTCTCTTTCTACAGATGAGGAAACATGAGATCAGATGGACTGGGTGATTCCTCTGAAACAGTCTAGCGCCCAGGGATTTTGACAGATAGATCTGAGCATAAAACAGTGTGTCATTCTACCACTGAATTCTAGAGTGGCTTCAACTGATAGAATTCTCATAATCATAGATTATTTCTCTATCTGAAATTGGAAAGGACTCCCAGTTTCCAATCCAACTCACATTGTTGTCATTCCCATCCTCACAACAAGAAAAAATACTGAACAAACTGAAAATCAACCATTCTTCTTTGGTCCATCAGAAAGTTGAGGTTACAGGGCCAAACACTACCCCAAACACTGGAAAGAGAGATGAATATAGAGAGTCATAGCTTACTGGGAGAAGAAGCCGCTGATGGAACCTGTGGGAACACCTAATGGATATGACTAATTGCTGGAAACTAAGTTTGTGGACTAGCCCAAGAGATAAAAATTCCTGGGGGCCCAGCCTTAGGAGGGCCCTCTTATATTCCTGGATTTTACCTCCAGGACCTCCACTAGGTTCTCAGGGTGAGATTAGAGAAAAATACCCTGGAACTTCCAGCAAGGCGATGGGAAAAGCAGCTATTTTGAAATATGCCCAGAGCACTCTGGCCTGCTTCACCCAGCTGTGCCTTTGCCTGTCCTCAAGAGAAACTATTTTATTACAGCCTAACTGACCTGGGGGAAGCCTCCCAATGGGGGAAGAGGAATACCCAACTTTGGCTCCCTCCAGCCTTCCTATCCAACTTAATAGAGGATAGCAGGGAGGAGGGAGAAAAAGATGAGAAGTGCTTGTGAAGGTCGTAGCCCAAGGACACAGGCTCACTAAAAAACTGAAACCTAATCATAGGATTAGAGAATACTTCCCCTGCCCCATACATTACTCCCATATCAGTCAGCCTCCTGCATAATAACAAAGAATTATGACTAAAAGACAAGCCTCAGACCCTACTTAAGGAGGAGTCTCTCAGGGAGACAAAAGCAGGACCCTGGAGGACATTTTAGCCTCAGACACTATAGCTACAGCAACCATAAACACAGCCTAACTCCTAGCTCGATAAATGCAACACTTCACATTGAAGGCCCATCTACCTCAGCTATGTTTACCCAATACATCATGTTCAACTTTCAACAAAAATTACAAGGCATGCTAAAAAGCAAAAAACACAATCTGAAGAGACAAAGCTAGCATCACAACCAGACTAAGATATGGCAGAGTTTTTGGAGTTATCAGATTGGGAATTCAAAATAACTATGATGAGTATGTTAAGGTTTCTAATGGCAAAAGTGGACTACAATGCAAGAACAGGTGGATAAGGTAAGCAGAGAGATAGAAATGTTAACAATCAGCAAGAAATGGTAAAAATAAAAAACACTGTAATAGCTATGAAAAATGTGTTTGATGTGTTATCAGTAGAAATCACATAGACAAAGAAAGAAGCAGTGAGCCTGAAAATATGTCAATAGAAACTTCCAAAACTGAACAAAGAGAGAAAAAGAGAAGAAAAACATCAGGACAGAATATACAGAGTTGTTGGAAAATTAGAAAATGTAATATAATTGTAATGGGAATAGCAGAAGGAGAAGATAGAAAGGGACAAAAGAAATATTTAAAGTAATAATGATTGAGAATTTTCCAAAATTAATGACAGATATCAATGCACAGACCAGGAAGTACAGAGAGCACCAAGCAGAATAAGCACCAAAAAAATCTATACCTAGGCATATTTTACTCAAACTTTAGGCATATTGCACTCATCCGGTACTGCAGAAAATCAGAGAGATTGGAGCATGGATCCAAATAAAGGGCTGTCTAGTTTTGTTTCTTTTCAAATTAATATTACAACTTTGTGGTCTCCCTTCTTTCTCTTTTAACTTCCCCTACCTCAAATCTCTCCTGTCTGGCAAATACGGTAGAATTGTTATAAGAGGCTGTACAATCTAATTATTTCCCCTTTAATAAGGAAAATATTTTTAATATAAACAGTAAAAAATAAAACGGTCTGTTAACTTTATCTCCCCAAATGGTCTGCAAATTTCTTGAAGGCAGGAATTATGTATTATATAATTATGAATTCCCTAGAGCATCTAGTACTGTTTATACTGTATAAGCAAACAAATAGATGTTGTTTAAACTGATTGAGTACCTTGATAGTGTAAAGGTCTAACTATACCTGAACCTGCAGGTTAAGACTAGAACCTGGTGAAGAGATAAGCCACCAATCAGATGGGTTAGTTTTGAAGTACTGTTTAAATATTTAAAAAGTAAAACCCATCCTCTCTGTGACCCTATAGTATGTGGTGGGATGTAAGCCCTGGAGTGGTTTGTGTAGAGGCCGTTCCTCCTGTTGGGCTGTTGGCTTCTTTAAGGCAGGGGTCACATTCTTCCTCTTTCAGCTGTACAAGGACCTTAACTTCTATTTGGTAAATAAAAAGTTGAGACATATTTGATCAAAGGGAAGAGAGTCTAAAGCCATTTTTATAGTAATAAAGTCATGCATTTAAAAGGAGTACCTAAATGCTGTATTTCAGAGTAATTTTCAAAGAGTTTTCAGGGAGAGATGTGCTCCCTGCCTGACAACCAATCTTCTTAGGGAGCCTGGATCCCACTCATCCTCCTGCTACCGGGTGACGTTCATCTCTCTCTTTCCACTGGTTCCTTCTCTCTTTCCCTTGCTAGTGTCCTTTTCATGGTTGGCTGTACCCGGCAACAAAACAACCAGAGACCTCTTTCAGATCACCCAACCACCAGTCCACCTTTCACCTTTCCTTCCTCTATTGGTGAAAACTTCTCACTGTGCGACTGTTCCCCCCACGCCATCAAGAAGAGTTATATGAACATTAAAGAATTTCTGACTGAACTCAGAGGTCATTTCTCAGTGTCTCATCCACATTAAGCTCCCTGTGTTTTAAAATCTTGTCGTAGCAAAGAATCCTTTTATGAAGTGAATAAGCACATGCTTATTAATCTGTTTCCTGCAGTTATTCAGAAGAAAGGTAGGATTCTAAGATGGAGGGGTGCTGAGGAGGGCTGTCTCAGTCTGTCACGTAGAGTTGGAGCTTGGGGTTTTGCTCCCCAAAACACACCAGTCAACACTGTTACTCTTCAGAGCTGATGCACGCTCAGCTCCCAAGAGACCCAGCGCAAAAACCAAAATGCTGAGTTACTGGTCAGCAATGAGGAAATAACTGTTGGGTGGAGTGAACCTTCCTGTCATCCTGATCATCACATTATTTGGAAAGCTTCATGGAAGCCCAAATATCTAAAGGTTGTTGGCCACAACAAAATCAGGATAAGGGGAGTTAACCATCTAACTTGAATTCTTGAAAAATATTAGGACTCTGATAGCCTGACTCATTTATTTTTTTGCATTCGTTTCTATGATATTCGAATGGGCTGTGTCACTTTGTTCTAATTCTGCTTTTTCTATGCTTTGTGATTTACTAATCTCTCTTATTATTTACATACTGTTTTAATCAGGTTATAATTAAGGCTACTTAGCTTGGATCTGTATTCCTTCTGTGATCCTTCTTTTGTTTATTATATGAATTAACTTTCAGAGGTTAGTACCACCTGTAAATAATCAGGAGTATCTCACTGTCATCTGCTATGTGCACCCTATAGATGACAAATTTGGATTTCCACATATTAAATCATATATCTTAAAGCAAGACATACCTGGATAAATCATCCTGATTACTTGCCTACCTATTCAGCTGTAAAATAAGTCCTTAAGATACTTCTAGCTTATGGCTGTTGACTTTTACATTGTTTAAGGTATTCAAAAGAATATTCTCTCAGATCCTGAAAGTAGTTCCAAGCTGGGTTTCCAATACTGAGCAAAGGCAACATTATTGGAACAATGTAGTAGAAAATGACTTTATTATTGGTATGTAATATAAAAATCACAGTCATGGATATGTCTCCAATTGTAGAGAAACTATTGAACTATGTACGACTGGCTAACTTCAAGTGTCATTAATATTAATTTACTATTTGCTCACTTATTTTGTAATCTATTAGCATCTGTTGCAAGATGAACAGTTGCAAGGGCCAAGAGTTTAAGAAAAATTTATTGAGGAAAAACTTCAAATTTGGAAAATTCAATTCATAAATTTTTTCCACTTGAACTGAGAAATGAACACCATTATTTAGTTAGAATGGGATGATAGTAGTGCAGGAGCATAATTGGAGAACTGCTACTATATGGTTAGTTACTGAAATACTTTCGATGCAGTGAACAAAAATTTTATTGTTTCTCTGTTATAACTGTAGAAACTGAGTAGAGAGGCAAAATGTTTTACAGTGTTTGCTTTGTAAAACTTGGAAGAAAGGGTTCTCTTTGTTCAGATTTTTAAATTTTGTATGATACCCATTTCCAGAAAGAAACCAGTAGTTTTTATAAATCCTAAGGATATTGTTCTGAATAAATATATTTCACTACAATATAGCAAATGTACATTAAAAATGACAAGAATGTGGTCAAGGATAGTTTGACACAAGCATTAGTTCATGTTTATCATTTGCTTGCTAGTTGGGGGAAGTCAGAAGTTCTGCAGAAGTTGTTCTCAAACATTTACCAATCTCAAAATCACCTGGAGGAATTGTTCAAGCAGGTGGTTGAGATCCACCTCCAGAGTTTCTGATTCTGTAAGTGTGGGTGGGGCCCCAATTTGCATTTCTAACAAGATGTAGGTGCTGTCATACTTCGAGGACCACCGCTCTACACCCTGGGCTATCTTCACTTTAACCAGTGCTTGGTTATCTCTCTCCCATTCCCCACAGTGATTCAACAGAACTTTATTACCTCATACCAGTTTTACTGTATCATCCCCACTTTTTCATCATTCCTACTTTCCTACATGTGGATAAAATGAGAGTTCCTATGGCCAGGATTCTCACCTGGCCCTGGTTGACTAGCTCACTGCACACCTGTGGGCAATACATGGCTGTTGACTCTATATAAAGAGCTCCACCCAGTGCTCTGGGCATGACACGGTGGCAGGGCTGCAAGGCTGCAGGAGAGCAGAGCAGAGGCTGGAGTGGTGGCAGCACTGAGGACAGAGGGGCCCAGAGGCAGAGACTGGCTTGCTGCATGCAGACTAGCTCTGAGTGACTGGGATTCTAGTGACTGACCTGCCACCTGGAAATAAAGTTGGGTATAACCCTTTCACCCCAAGAACGTTTTGCTGTCATTTTCTTTGGTCACATTGAATTCATAGCGAACTTGCCTGGGGCTGCAACCCATTGGCAAGACACTACATCACAGGGAAACTTGGGACAATTGGGTATGAACTCCTTTAAGATGTTATTATTCCTTTCTTCCAATTTATCCCTTTTCCATTCTAAGGCTCATCCCATTTCCTGGACTAAATCTTCCTGTCTCTTCCAGGATCTAATTCCATTTTTGCATTCTAGAGATTTTGTCAATGGCCCTCTTCAATTTCAAGTGTTCAACTTTTCCCTCCTTACCAGGTCCTTCTCTGAAGCTTGTAAACAAGCTCAAGCCCTTGATCCTGAAAAATCTATCCTGTGACCCCAAATATTTCTCTAGTTACTCTCCTTTGCAGACTATGTTCTTGGAAAGAACAACACACTTGATTTCTCAACTTCCTTATTTACCCTTCTCTTTTCAAGTCACTACAACCAAATTTCTAATTCTGACACTCTAGTGAAGCTTCTTTGCCAAAGGTCACTTTGAACTGGCCAAGTTCAATTAATTCTATTTTTATTTTAGCACCATTAATTTCTCTCTTGGTTTCTGTGACACCCTCTGCTCTCCTGGTTTCTGTGACACCACTACCTTCTCAGTGTTCTTCGCAGGCTCTTTTCTTTCACCCATTGAATGTAGGTGTTTAGAATCCAACCTTGACTTGATTTTCTTTGCTCTATACATGCTCTCTAGGGTATTTCATTGTCTCCCTTGGCTCCAGCTGTGCCCATACAGATGATCCTTGTGAGAATGTTTTTAGACCACATGTTTTTAGGAAAAGGGCTAAATTCCATATCTAAGTGATGTGTATGGAATGTTGCATGCTGTATGCTGTTGGTTCTCAAATCTCAGTGTCGATTTATTCTCTTGAGCTCTAGACTCTATTCTAGGTTCTATACCCACCATTCTATCTGAATAACTCAGTTTGCTAATGGCTATACTCACCTGAAATTTTGTATGGTTCTTAAACTCAAAATGTCTAACCTGCCACTCAACAAACTGAGAAAACTTGGTATCATTCTTGAGTTTCCTCTCTTGGCCTTACTTTCCTCCTCATATCTTATCAGTATCTAAGTACTATAAATTCTACTTCCTTGGTATTTCTCCTACCTGTCAGCTTCTAACATTTCCTACTCTTACCCACATCATCTCTTACCTGAATTGCTAGTTCCTTCCAATATTTCACCCTTCTGACCCTTATTCCACATTACTTCCAACTTACAGGTAAATTTAATCATTTCCTTGACATAAAAAAAAAAATTTCCCAGACTTCTCATTTTTTATTAGATAAAGCCCAAATTCCTTACAATGCACAAGATGTTCTTTGGTTTGGCCCCCACCGAGTTTCTGGTTTCTCTTCTTACACCCTATGACCTCATGATGCTGGACAGTTTGCAATTCCTTCTAACACACTGTGGCTTTGCCACGCTGCTTTCTCTGCCTAAATTATCCTTCTTCATTTTGTTCAACTATTACTCACTTTCAAGACTGAGTTTTTGAGTTGTCTTCTCAATATTAATAATAATGATCATAAAAAACATTTATTAAGTGCTCATTATGTGCTTACTTTGTGAATGTACTTAACATACATTCCTGTGTAATGCTTACAAGACTTTGAAGTTGATGTCATCCTTGATTTATGGATGAGGCAACAGAAGCTCAGAGAGGTTGCCATCCTTGACATTTTTTTCCACCCAGTCAACACTTAGTGCCCTCAAATGACTACTCCCTACTTTGTGTCTGTGCTACAATCTGCACACAGAGAAGTGAAATAATTTATGTTACTACTACTAGGTTTGAAGGAAATGATCTCCAAATTGTTTAAGAAAATTTATGAATAAGCTGCTAGGGTGGCCAGTAAGCCTTCAAAAAGTGGAGCTGCTGGATTTTAAGAAAAGAAAAAAAAATAACCAAATTGTTCACATTAGAAATAAATAGGAATTTGTGGGTAGGGAAGAGCAGAAAGGATAGAGTAGAAAGAACTGTGGGCACTATAGAGAAAGATGGTATGCGGCAGGAGGGCTTTTAAGAATAGATATTTACCTTTAACATTTGTTCCTGTGATGTAAACTCCTTTTCATTATTTCAAAAACAGTAAAATCTGCTGTGTAAAATGCTTTTGGGTCAAATCTAGGAATGGAGCTAAATCCCACATCTGAGTGGATATTTGTGTAATAAGGACAATTGACAGCTCATCCATGAACCTCATTAATTTAGCAGAAGCTGAAGTTCAGAGTGAGAGGGAACTGTGGGAGCATTAGCTCCCCAGACATATGAAGAAATTTGGGGTTGGCCATTGGGCCTGCAAATGAGGTTAGAAGGAGGTTCAAGCCAATCTTAACTTAGGGCTTAAGAGTCAGGGAGATTTCAGTCAACATAGAGGTCATGTGTTATCATGGCATTTTTGCTGTGTTTATGTTGCTCTTGCTTATATATTTTGGCCCTCCTGAACTTATCAGAAATCTTTTTAAGGTCAGAAACTCTGTGTTATTTATCATTATATCTCCAAGGCCTGAAATGACTGGTGTAATGAATGGGTCCTCAATAAATGTTAAAATAATAATTGGCATATTGATATATATTTATTGAATTCAGAAAAAAACCCTAATACTTGAGACAGGATCTGTGTTTAATTTACTCCCATGTCTAAAAACATAAAGATGATAAAAATTACTCAATAGCTTATTAAAAACTGGAAAACAACAATATAAATTACTGAACATTTTCAATGTGTCAGAAACTTTTCACTTAAATCTTGATAAAAACCCTGTGACACAAGTCTTCTTATTCCTATTTTACAGAGGAGGACACTTATTTTCTGTGAGGCTGAATAATTTGTCCAGAATGCTATGGCTAATAAGTGGTACCAAAGCCCGTATCTTTTGCACTATACTTGACTGAGTTAATGAGGTTGATTTAAATAAATTCTAGAAAAAGAAAGCATGGCTTATGCTGCATCTATAAAAAGCTAAAATTAAAAATAAAGTAACTTGGTTAAATCTGTTGGTATACTTCCCTGATCACTATTTAACAAATGACCTGTATATTCCATAGTCAAAATATGTGTATTACATCTAGCTTCAGGATGTGAACAGGTCGTATTAGCCATACTGCTGTTTATTTCACTCATGGCACTGATTAGTTTGACCCTGAGTCCATACATCATAGATAAATAAATATATATGTGTAATAAAAAATGGAAGCAGTTATTCAAATAATTCACTGAAATAGACCCAGTTTTACATCTAGATATTTCCATGAAAATACTTTGGGGAACTGGTGTTTCTATATATTTGTGTCAAATGAATTCTCCAGTTTACTGCCAGCTACTACTAGAACAAAAAAAAGTTATTTTTTTCACTTTAGGCTGAATAATTTTTTTATTTTTATAATGGTTTTAATAAAATATTTAATTTTTTTAAATTTAAAAATTTAAATTTAAATTTAAAAAATATTTAATAAAATATTAAAACATGATTTTAATAAAATAACTTAATTGTTGCTGGGCTTCACCAGTTTGCACATTCACTAATGTCTTTTTTTCTTAACTTTTTTAGTGAAATATATATATATGAAATATTATATTGATTTCAGATGAACAACTTAGTGCTTCATCAGTTATATATATTATTAAATGCTGACATGATAACTGTAGTTACCATCTGTCACCATGCAAAGATTTTACAATATGATGAGCTATATTCCCAAGCTATACATCCATCCCTGTGACTAAATTACTTCACAATTTGATAAGTTTTAATTTTGTAAGTTATCAAATACAAATATATTTCATAATTTTTATCCCCTTCAACTATTGCAACCCCCACCCCTGCCCCATGGCAACGAACAGTCCATTCTCTTGTTTATTTGTCTATTTCTGTTTTGTTTATTCCTTTGTTTTATCTTTCAGATTCCACATATAAGTGAAACCGTATGATATTCCTCTGACTGACTTATTTCACTTAGTGTAACACCGTCTAGGTCCATCTCTGTTGTTGCAAATGGCAGGATTGCTTTCTTTTTTTTTTTTGGCTGAATAATATTCCATTGTATATATGCACACTTTTTTTATCCATTCATCTATTGGTGGACACTTGGTTACTTCCATATCATGACTATTCTAAATAATGCTGCAATAAACGTACAGATGCATATATCTGTTCAAGTTAATGATTTCATTTTTTCCAGGTGGATTCCCAGAAGTGGAATTGCTGGATCTTATTTTTTTTTTGAACAAAGGGATCTTTAGCTTCCTTCACATCTTCTTAGAACAAAAGTAAAATACTTATTCCTTGACATATGTTAGAGAGGTCTGGATGGTAATCTATTGTAGGATCAGGATTAGAAATTAATGAAAAATTATTATAAAAAGGTATAAACTTCCCTCCATTTCCACAAAAGCTCACTTACGATGTCAACACATTAAAGATAATGCAAACACTGTACTTAATTACTTATTTATGCCTAAAACTGAGCTCTTGTCTCTCACACCTACCCCACACACTCCATCCCTGGTCTTCCAGCTCAGTTAGTGGCAAATTTATTTTTCCAGTTTCTCAGAACACTTTAGAATCATCCTTGATTCCTCTCTTTTTCTAGAATCCCAAATCCAATCTGTCAGTAAATTAAATTGATTTTCCAAATATATTAGAATCCACCATGTTTTACAGTGTCTACTATAACAACCCTAACGCAGGTCATCATCACTTCTTGATGGGGTTACTGCAACCAGACCTGTTACTCTACAGACTTATTTTCAACCCAGCAGCCAGGGTAAAGTTTTAAAGCCAGAATCATATCATGTGAATCTTCTGCTAATAGTCTTGCAGTCCAAGCACACAGGCTTTCTGCCATCTGTCCTCATACCTCTGAGACCTCATATCACCCTATTTTCTCTCTGGGTCACTGTTCTTCCACTAAACTGGCCTTCCTGGCCATTCCTACCACTTTCTGGGCCTGTTCCTATGTCAGGGCCTTGGCACAGGTTGTTCTCATTGTCTGGAATGCTACTTTTTTAGATATCTGAATCTGTCTCCTTCACCTTCTTCAAGTCATTCCAATGTCACTTTCTCAGTAAGACCTACCCTGCTTGCTTAATTTAAAAAATTACAATTCTCCCCTTCCTCCTGTGCTTCATCTCATTCCATATCCCTTCCCTGTTATATAAAACTCCCCTTCTCCCCCAGTAATACTCATGGCCTTCTAACATATTACGTAATTTGGGTATTCATTTTGTGTATTGTCCAACTCCTCCTTCTAGAATGTGAGTTTGGTGATGGCATGGATTTTCATGTTTTGTTCACTGCTATATCTGCAGCTTCTAGAATAATGTCAGGCACATGATAGGCCTACAATAAATATTTGTTGAATGAATGAAATGATTAGCATCTATCACTCACACGGAGCCAATAGACCTTATCTCCAGGGTAAACGTAAAAGTTGTTTGTTTCCAGTACAGGAGGTATTACATATGGGACTTCTTGGGAATGAGAGCAACTAAGTTTCCATGTGTCTAGAGAGTTCAGGGCCCTTTGAAATCCTGATATTCTATTATTCTTTTCACATTCTAAGTCTCAAAACCTGATCATTTTCTCAGCAGTCAATCACTAACTTTAAAAGATCCTGGAGTGTGAAACCTATAATGAGAGGTTCCTAAGAGGATAGATCATGATTACAGTTCTATGAGCTGATCAGTTCTGCAATTTTTAAAATTTTTCTTTCATCGCTGTGCTGCTTTTCCTACTTTGACATATATGAATGTACTCAGAAGGAATGGGAAGCCAGTTTGATTACACCTTGAATAATTACATGATGTACTCCCCTCCCATGTGTCAATAGATTTGATTAGTATGTATTTTTTCACTTTGGTCTTTCTTTTGCAATGCATCATGTCAGCTGAACATCCAACTGTGCCTAAAGCAAGAGCCTTAAATATTCGTGTAATTTTTGGTAGCACAAGTATGAATGCTGAGATTATTCTGTTCAAGTTTAAGATCCATCCTTTGGTCATTCCTATTTTAAAGGTGCATAGAATTTTAGGGCTGCAAAGTTTTAGTTAATTTGGTTGCATCATCTCATTCTACAGATATGAAAACTGTGCCCAATGATGTTTAATGACTTGCCAGGTACCACGGAGTTGAGTAATGTTTTCAGTTAGAACAACTTGTTCTAAGAATAAAGCAATAAAGCAAGGTCCTTTAGGATTGCAACTGAAAAATAGTACCAGGGAATTAATTGAACAGAGCGACAATTGCAATATAGAATTCTAAACAATATGCAGTTCTACCCAGTTTATTTCCATGGTGACTATATAAGCATTAGAAATCTCAAGAAAATATAGCAAAGGATAAAATAATTGCTAAATAAGAAAAGAAAAAGCCTCCATATGCATCCTACTAAATAAGAGTCATGGATCATAAAAGAGTAAGAATTTGCAGGTCACCCCATGAGGAGAGGAAACCACTTTCACAGAGATGGTCCTCTATTAGGCATGGCTTCTGCTATCCTTTGGAAAATTGGAGCTTTTTTTATTACCCAATCTAGTCATTTTTTAAAGATGTCAATAGGCTTTTTTACTCAGATATGTGCACTTTCTCTTTGCACTAGTGAGTACATATAACTGTTACTATGCCAGAGGAATGCGAAAGTTTATGGTAACAATGCTTCATTTTCTTTTAACAGCCTTGTTCAAGGGATGGAGACATTTTTGTGGTGTGATAAAATGACTTGGTCTCCCGGCGTGTTTTATCCACATGCTTTGGAAATCACGTATTTTTCTGAGAGGTGGTAGTCATCAATGTCTTAGTTGTAGCAACAGTTTCATTCTTTTAGCTTGTTACAATTAAGATATCTTAGTAGCATTGGTCATTTAGGATGCTTGACATTCATCAAATAGAAACTATTTTCCCTTTGTGTATATAACAGTGCTCTTAAACTACAATGAAATTATGGCTAAATAAAATCTTTAAAAATGGACTTTAACAGATACCAGGATGTAGGAACACTACGATTACTAATAAGACTTCAAAGCTCTCTGCCAACAGCACAATTCACAAATTCTGAAGAGTGAATTCTTGAGCCCTCTCTCTACCAGTACCTGGTTTAACTCAGTTTCCTTTCTCCATTGCTCATTTTCTTTTTCTTTTTTTTGTTTGTTTTTTCATTGCTCATTTTCTTAACTTCTGTTATTTGTGATTATATGTTGGTTAGACACGGGTAGCCTGAGACTAAGAAGATCTGGGTTCTATTCTGCAAAACTAGGCCAAATCTGGCCTCCATGTGATGCAGGTACAATTCCTGGGCAAGTACTACTATAGCAACATTAATTAAACATCATTTTAATTGAAACAATCTGCTTTGAGTTATACTTCCAAAGATGTAATATTAATTTTCTATTTTCTTGGTAATACGTTTGAAAGGGCTTTTCAACTATTGGGTATACCAGTCTTCCCTTGTAAGAAATTGACAATTCTTTCTCAATGACTTTCTCTTATACTCACTTTGCTCAGCACTGAATTGAGCCCTGATTTAGTCATCATGGTGAGCTTTTATATCTTAAATATATTTATTCTTTTTGAACTTTAAGTATTTGGCAAATATTTAACTGTTGAGATTAAAGAGAACACAAAATTAACAGAAGACTCAAATATAATCCACAGAGGAAAAAAAACAAATAAATTGCTATTTTAAACAATATAAGCAAATAGGGGGAAGGAAGGGATTATTTCAGAACACAAATATTATTAGGCAAAAAAATAACAAGCATTAATGCTTAAAAAGATCTGACGAAGGTTAGCAGTTACATAATTATGAAATACTTCATATTTGACATCGTAGGAGTGGATCTAAGCATGGGTAATCAATTTTCCTCCTAAGCAGCTGAGAATGGTAAAGATATAAACAAGACTTCATGTAATATAAAAAATGAAAGCAATTGAAATCAGTCTTAAAACTGTATTTAAAGAACTACATGTTTCAATCACATGTGCGAGGACTGGATGTACAGTTCAATACTGGGGGTCCAAGATTTTATTAAAATAAGGAGGAATAGGCCAAAATTCTAAGAAAAAATACAGATCTTGCACAGAAAACCCTGAAATAGAAAAAGGTTTCAGTAACAAAAAGGTGGTAGTTAAAATTTGCCCGAGCTTGGTAAAATGGGTCGGGGGGAAGAATTCATTTCGGACCACCGTCTCCCACCGCGTCTCCAGTGACTATGCAGGGGCAGGGTGGGGAGCGGCGGTTGAGGATGCCGGAGAAGAGCTGGTATTTC
The DNA here is from genome assembly GCF_040802235.1 of Manis javanica. Classification (NCBI taxonomy): domain Eukaryota; kingdom Metazoa; phylum Chordata; class Mammalia; order Pholidota; family Manidae; genus Manis; species Manis javanica. Next base: position 43,751,740 of record NC_133171.1, read on the forward strand.
CCGTGTGCTCACGAAGGCACTGCGCTCTTTTGGGGGAGGAGGGCTTTCTGATGTCTCCGTTTTCCCTTCACCATTCTACAAGAACAGACCGGCTAAGATCCCGGTTCACCCCAATCTCTGAAAAGATGACATGGGTCAGTCTCTGCCCTTAAACTGAAAACAGACTTCCAGTATCGGTCACCAAATTCTCGAAAATCCTAGCCCTCCCCCTCCATTCTTAAAGCATCCAAGCTTAGCCTTTGAGCACCCTCCAGACCTCAGCTCTTCCCAACTCCTCTTCCAGGAAGCCCCGTTCCAATGCCCGCTGCGAGGCTCAGGGTGGGGTGGGGGGTGGGGGGTTGGCCCGCCGTGTGGGGGTGGGGGGTGGGGTGGCCAGCCCCCGGCGTGCGGGCCCAGGAGCACTCGGTGCCCCGCCCCCGGCGAGCGCGGCGGAAGTGGCTTGCTCCGGAAAGGGCCCCGCTCGCCCTGGCCGAGCGCGCATGCGCCAGTGCCCACGCCCGCGGTGGGGGCGTGTGTCGCGCGTTCGCCTCCGTCTCCGCACCCCCGCCCCACAGAGAGTCGGACTCACGCCATCTTGCGCCCCCGCCTAGCCACCTTTTCCCTTTCTACACTCTCAGCCCTCCACCCCGCCCCTTTCCAAGCGTGTCCCGGGCCGCAGCAGCAGAAACCGCACCATCTCTATCCCCACATTCTCCACGCGGGACGCGCAGACGTGCCTACAAGTGTTCTTAGAGCAGAGGTTGTAGGGGGAGTGGGGGGCGGCGCGGGGGCGGAAGGGGGAGAGAAACGGGACCCGGCGGAACGCCGCGCGCGGAATCGCGCGTCTCCAGGCCGCCGCATGGCCCGGACCCTGCCCAGGGCGGCCATGGGAGAGTACTTGGCGTTTGCGCTGGAGGGCCGAAGGGCAGCCGGCCTGTGAGGCGCTGGCCCGGCGCGGCGCCCTGCTTCTCCCGCGGTGTGTGGAGTTGGCTCTTGACTCCTCCCCGTCGGGGGTGGGCGTGGGACGAGGGGAGCCGGGCGGGCCGGCCGGAGACGGCGTGGCTGGGGTGTGTGAAGACTGTCGTCTAGGCAGTGTCTTGGGAGAAGGAATACTTAAAGAAGGAAACTTGCTTCACGGGCAGGGTGGAAGAAAAGTTAGCTAGCATTTGTAGAAGTGTAGCATCCAGAAAAAAGACCAGCTATGCTGTCGGTTAAGCCCACATGTACGATCCCTGGGAAAATTATTTAGCATGTCTTTGGCTGGCTGTCCCGGTCTGTAAAATGGGGATAGTCAGCCTAGCTCAGAGTTGTGAGGATTATGAGAAAATACACGTTAAATGCTTAGAATATCGGCAGGCACTGATCAATTACATGTAACTAATTTGGCGCTCCATGTTTTAAGAAATTCACAATGACTGCGACCTTGTTTTCTAAACTAAAAATCAAAAAAGACACTTGAAGTTCTGACAAATGAGAGTGGTTCTATAGGAACAGTGGAAAGTAATATCTGACACTCAGATAATCCTGGACAAACATTATTAATGTAAACATGGATAGATTAGCATAATCCCATGAATCTGATGGAAACTAAACTATTATGTTCAAAAGGTAGCATATATTAATCTGGGAGGAGAGGACTCAGCGTCTCAGTATACGTGAGGGGTAGAACTTTGGAAGTGGAGTTAGGTCAGCTCTGCAAAGATTTACTTGAAGACCAGATTGAGGATGGAACTCTTGGAATTTTTGGTGTATGTTGCAGAGAGGCTGGATTTAACAGAATGAGGAGCAGTTTCCTGATGGTACTTTGCAAAAATAGAATGCATTTCATAGTACTATCAAGTCTTGTATGTGGGAATATTCAAACAAAAGTTTAGAGCAGCCTGTGTCTAGAGCAGCAGTGTCCAGTAGAACTTTCTGCTATGATGGAAATATTCTGTAATCTGTGCTGTCTTAATATGGTATCCACTGGATACGTGACTCTTGAACGCTTAAAATGTTGCTAATGCACTGAGGAACTTAATTTTTTTACTTTAATTAATTTAGATATAAATAGCTTTATGTGGCTTAATGCCTATCTTACTGGACAGCATGGATCTAGAACCTAGACTCTCAGAACCTTTGGTTCCAATTCTTCATTCGGTTGAGTTGTAAATCAGAGAAGCCAATACTAAATAAATTGGAAAATTTACTACCTTAGGGAATCATAACTATATTCAAATTATGCCTTTCATTCCAATACTATTAAAAGCATGAGTGGTTTAATAATAATTTATATAGCGTGACAAATTAAAGCAAAACATTCTTCTGATTCCTAGGTTGTACAGCTAATGCCAGATTTATTTGGAGAACCATAACAATACTAACTGCAATTTCCTTTAATCATTATTGTACTGTATTGTGACCATGGATTGCCACTATCTTTTATCATTTTGGTTAGTTTTCAGTGAAAGCTTTCAACTCTTTTATTCCTGAAGTTTTTTCTATTTGAAAGACTGTACTTCTTAAAAAACTTTTTGTTATAATAAAGCAATTTGGTAAGTTATAGAAGTAATCTTTGAGCATTGGGGCCATTTTAGAATTAGTTTTGTGGTTATCAGTATTCAAAATTTTTGAAGAGAGAAGCTCAGATTGGGTGGTATTTTGTGAGATTAATTTCTTTGAAATATATAGATCTGTTTTTTTCTTTTTCAAGCAAATGTTTATAAAGTTGAGTTTGAAAATAAAGCTTTAAAAAAACTTCATAGATAACGCCCTAACTCTGGCCTGATGTCTGTAAAATGTTGCCCTTGGTCTCAAGGCTGAAGATAATATTTCCATTTGGAACAAAAACTTAAAAACTCATGAATTAAGCATATACAGAGAGTAGCCCATGATATGCAAATCAAAATGGGTTTCTTTTATGTAGGGTGACTGTATACCCTAGTTTTTCTGGGCCATGGTGTAGAGCCTGTTTGTCCCAAGCATATTTACTAATAGAGCTGCTGTCACATCAAAAATGTCAGAGTTGGTACCACACAATATAATGTGGTCACCTTACTTTTTGGCTTGTTGAAATTTATACTAGAGATGTGCTTGCTCTGAAGTATTGATGAAGTTATTACTTATGTGCTTAAATACTATATGAGATAGCTGGAATAAGGCCAACAAGTAACCTGTCCATTTAAGCCACTAATTAAAGATTTTGCTTTTCTCTGATAATTGGATAGAAATTTTGGGCATCTTAATTTTTGGTTCTCTCTAAAAAAATGATCTTTTCGTGTAGGAGGCTGCAAAGAAAGGCCATGTCAGTCAAATCAGAAGATTGAGTATTCTTGTTGAAAATAATAGTTTTATTTTATGGTGAGGTTGAATAATGAAGTCAATCAGAAATCTGCTTATTATGTATTAGAGTGTTAAAGAAGGAGTTTACTTATAGTTCACTTAAATAGTAAAGAAAAATAATTCAGCTAAATGCATTATTGTTTTAGTTGGATTTATATGGTACTGAATAAAACGTTTTATTGAGTCAAATACACTTTGTTCCCCTCTGCTGAAATGAAAGTTAAATGCAGTTAACTCATGTGATGTGCTGCATGTAGGGAAGCACATAGGAAGCAAGTACTTGATAAATACTAGCTTCCTTAGCTTTAAATTTAATGAATTGAATAATGGATCTCGAAGAGATATTAATGTTCTGAGATGCATAGAACTAATTTGGGAAACCTAGGTTTAGCCCTTCTCCCCTTTTTGTGATTTCAGTTGACATATTTAACTGTCTGAGCCTAAATTTCCTCAGCAGTAAAATGGAATTATTACCTACCCTTATCACACTGCCCCACACGGTTGTTGGATGCTTCAGATATGAGGTCTACATAATTTGTTTTTTTGTTTTGTAAACATTTTATTACTTAATTGGCTTTGTCTCAATTTGTTTACCTACATACCCCCAGTAAAGACTGACCCTAAATCTGCAAAAATTGTTGCATATTTTAATTGGTGAAACAGCATAGGTAGAATATAATAGGCACCATTACCCAAGATCTTTCTCTTTGACAAATAATACTGTACATCACAGAAATGGTGCTTTACTGATCTGGTTGCAGTATGTGCTCTACACAAAAGAACTCCATACTACTGCTACGGGAGAACCAGCATTTTCATAGGCACTTGATGTGTTCCATCTATTGTGCTAAATGCTGTATTTCATTTATTTACCCAAACATGTCATTTCCACTTAATAGGTGGTATCAGTGAGGCTCTTACTTTCTGGAACTGATCTGTCAGTTTTTTTGCATTATACTACTGCCTCTATTATTGATAATATATGGCTGATAGTTATTGGATATTGAAGATTAAATAAGGTAATGAACATGAAAATTGCATTGAAACATTCAAGGGTTAGTTAGCTGTACTTCATGATAAGATTTCATGAAGCTGTGCTTTTCCTTGAATGATGATGATGATGACGATTCTCCTTTTTCTTTATCATCATCATCATCATCATCATCATCATCGTCATGAACTGAGTGCTTTCTATGTACCAGGCACTGTCCTGGGTGCTCTATATACATTACTTCATGGAACCTATCAGAGGGGTATTTTTAATTTCCATTTTCTAGATGAGGGAACTGAAGTTGGGAGGTGATGTGACTTGCCCAAGGTCACATGGTAAGCATTAGAGCCTGTGTTTGAACTCCAGAGGCCAGCTCTTTACTGCTAAATTGAGAGTTGGCCTAAGCAGGTATTTCACAGCAAAGTTCATATGACAAACACATTGTGGAGGTCTTGTGAGTTAATTGTGATCGACTTTTATTTGCATATTCCTTGTGGGAGTAGAAAGAACTCTGAACCAAGAGTCAGGAGACCTCACTTTTAGTCCCAGCTGTGTCACTAAATAGTGATGTGTCCCTGGGCAGATCAAGAAACCACTCTAGACTTCAGTTTCCTCATCTGAAAAATGAGGGATTTGGATGAAATGAGTGATTTTCAAACTGTAGTTCTGAGCCTCAGACATTTTTGGTCCCCCTCCCACCAGTTTGCATAGTTATAATTTTGTCTGTTACAATTGTTTATCTGTCTACCTGAGATTTTCTTTTAAGCAAAGAATTTCTGAATTTAACTTTTAATGTCACCAATCTCCAAGATAACTGAATGATAAGTGGCCTGACTACTATGTGTACAGATTCTCAGTAATTGTACATTATCGTAGTGTGTTCAAGATTGGCATCTTTACAAATGAAAAACTAAGGCACTAAATGGGAGAACACTGGTGAATATTTGTTAAAATATGTAGATAGACTGAATGTTTCAGATTATCAGCTACCTGGGATCAAAGTCTGTTTTTTGTTAGGTTTGTGACTTCAACAGTATTGTAACTCTTAGCTTCCTCATTGGTATGGGGGAAATACTTGCCTTATAGGGTGATTGTGGAAAAATATGAGCTAATACTGGTGAAAGACCCTTTATAAACTCTGAAATGCTTATAAAAATTCATCTATTTTTTTATATGCCTACAGTAAGTCTCCCTTTCTCTTTTTAGCCATGTGAACTATGTTTTTCACCACATCAGATGTTTCATTTAATTGTTTATATTTTATATAGACTTACCACATTTCTAAAATGTTAATCTAGACTGGAAGAGAATCTGATGTTTTAAGAGATCCCCTTATTTGACATCCTGGTCAAATATGCTTATCTTTTACTATTAGAAATATAATTGTCTCAAAAATTTCACACATATCTGAAAAATTGACAATTAAGTCACTCGATTATATAATGTTTTATTTAAAAACAACAGTGTTTCAGTATTGGAAGAGTTAGCTTGCCATTTTGCCAGGGTTTAGATGTTATGTATTTTATGATGACCTGGAAGGCACATAGGCAGCAGTGTGGTTTAAGGACTACTTTTATATAGAATGAAAAATTTTTTTGAAACTCAATATTTCCATGAGAGTACAGGTTACAGAAGCACATAGAATAGAAACCTACCTTAATAGGAGACTAAAGAAGAAAAATATAATAGAGAACTTCATGTCTCTCTGAGAAGGCGTTACTGGGCTCCTAGTTCGGTAGGTTAAAAAAGTAATTGCTCGTGTAGCCAACTAGGAAATGTAAATGCTCAGTTTATGTCTGTCTATCTGTCTTCAGGAACTTTCATAGTTTATAGGGTTTTGATATTCATTTCAATTTAAATATATTTTTTGTGTACCCATTATGTGGTAGCCACTGTCTTCTTTATAACACCTCCCTGAAATAGACAAATTATTTTTGACAGATGAAGAAACTGAACTTGAGAGATTAATTGATCCTATTACCAGGTTCTACTTCATTGATTAATTATCCTTCTTAACAAAAACCCTATGACCATGACTTTTATTTCAATTTTCTGCCATACAACATCTGTCACAAAGCTTCTGCAGGATTGTCCACTTGAATTCTCCACTTGAATGTCTAATAGTTGTCTCAGAATTAACATGGTCCCAGCTGAACTCGTTTTTTTTACTTTCCAGTCTTCCTGATTTCAGTAAATGGTACCACTATTCATTCAGTTTCTCACAAAGTCATCCTTGGCTGCTTTTCTCTCATACCCCATGTCTAATTCATTAGCAAGTCAGCTGTGCCTTCACAGCATATTCCAGAAATCTGACCTCTTTTCACCATCTCCACATGTTCCACTAATTCAAGCCACTGTCGTCTCTTGTCTATACACTTCAAAAACTTTCTAACTGGTCTCCTTGCTTGTACCTTTGCTTCCTTACAGTGTATTCCCACAGTAGCTGGAGTTACCTTTTTAAAACCTAAAGTATTTTTCAAATCATTTCCCTTTTCATAATTCTCTAATAGCTTCTTCCCATTATATTCAAATAAGATTTAACTTCCTCTGGCCTACAGATCTTTATATCATCTGGCCTTGTGATAACTTTGGCCTTATTTTCTACTCCTTATTTCCCTTTGTTTATTTCACTCTTGCAACACTGTCCTCTGGATGTTGGTATTTTGTTGTTCTTTTTGCCCAGAAGTTCTTCAGAGCTCCCTCCTGGGCTTTGTTCCAGTCTTATGTTAAATGTCACCTCCTGGTTGAAATCAACTTGTTTAATTTGTTTTCATAGCATTTGTCACTACCTCAAATTATATTTATGTGTTTATATCTTGCCTTATAACCTAGTTCTTTTTGTCTAGCTTAGTTACTACTGTATCCTTAGCTCTTAAAACAGTGTTTGGCCTGTAGTAGATGCTCAGGTAAGTAGTTATGAATGAATAAGCCAAAGCACAGGTGGTGCATTGGCTTTAAATAAGGGGGTGCCTTTATTGTAAGAGGAGAGAATTAAGAGAAGATAGAGTGGCTTTGGTGAAGAGTGGAGAGAGTTAGTAAATAAAGGCTCTTTATTTCTCTGTGAAGTAGAAAGTACAGTATCTTCTGATAGTTGGGGAAGTAATTATGGGGCAGAAGTTTATTAACAAACTAAAATAATTAGTGTGCACTAAAATATCTAATGTTAAACCAAAAGATTTAGTAAAGTCAAACAACTAGATGTCAGAGAAGGAATTCCTGACAATGTGTATCTGGGAAGGCTTCTTGAGGATTCTGAGCTTTAGGTCAGCCTTTTGTAGACCACTAGCGTTGGGACACGTGGAGAGGAAACAAGTATTGCTAACAGCAAGAACTGTAGGGTAAAGGTTCAAAAGAAGTGGGGATGGTTCCAGAGACACTGAATGGAATTTGACTGTTACAGGAAAGGAGGCTGGAGAGGCCTGGTGGGACTGATCTTAGACATGTTTTGTCCTCCAGGCATTGGACAGGCATTGGAGGCTTCTGAGGAGAGGAGTAACAAATATTTAGAATTAATACTTTGGAGGTAATATGGAGAATTAATTAGAAAGCTGGGAGATGTGTTTAAAAGATACTGTAGTAACAGTATTGATTAAGGTGAGATTGGAAAGGAAGGGATTGATTTAGAATTATTTTTAACAAGGAAAAAATTGCCAGGACCAGAGTGCCTTGATAAAGACAGGGAAAGAGGTGGAGAATAAAAATTGCCTTGGAGTTTTGATCTTATGTGACTGTAGAGTAGTGTTGCTCTTACAGACCTGGGAATGTTGGGCAGGGAAGCAAGTTTGGTGGGAAAATATAGTAGGAAATAGTGTAATTGGGCAGGGAAGCAAGTTTGGTGGGAAAATATAGTAGGAAATAGTGTAATATATTACACGGAAGAGTTTTTCTGTCTATGAATTCTGTCTATAAAGTCTTTTGGTACCAAATGGTGATTCTCTACTTCAGTATAGGTAGTAATTTGTCATTTTTGATCATTAGTTCCATATGAATATTTATACCTTTTACATATTAATTAGAATCAAACTGATTTTGGTTAGAAAGTACTATTCCTGTTCTCATAGTTTTTAAGAAAAATAATTGCACAACAAATGGTAAGACATTTCTTTATAATGTGTATTGCTCTGTATGGTACTTCATAATTTTCAAAGTACTTTCACTTCATTTACATCATTTAACAGTAATCCAATGGCACATGGGTATTTTGGATTTGCTATTCATTTACCTATTTTTTTTAAACCACAGTTTAAATCTCTTTATTTTCAGATTATAACAAGTGTGAAATCTCAGTCCATTTTCCCCATTATAATTGACTGGGTCTGATGGTCCTCCTCTTGTCTCACAGTATCTTGTGAATTATCTTTGACCTCATTCCACTGGGTATATGTTAACTTCAGGAGGCTATAAGCTACTAAGTAGCAAGGATGTCTTTCTTATCTATGTATTCTTTCTTAGACCATTCAGTCATTTGTTCTTTTACCCAACATTACTGAGCATCAGCCATGCAATGCAGTATATTAGGTATCAAAATTACAGGTAAACAGTGTCCTTTACTTAAGCAGCTAACAGTTTGAAATGAGGAAATATACTGTAGTGTGAGAAGTATGATAGTTGCGTCTTATTTCAGGTTCTGAGCTTACTGATATCTGGTAAGTGAATACAAATGATTTTTACTTATGAAAATACAGTTACAGTTTCAGAAAGATAGCTGTTGGTTTCAAAGCAGTTATAAATTATACGTCAGTCATCTGTTCTTTGGATTATTCATGTTACTTCTCTCTTAGTAGATAATTGAATGGACCACCTGAGTTTTATACCGTCCAAATCCACTTGAAATGGGGCATATATCAATATATTGGAATTATCATTGTGTTATCCCAAATATTAGGCATAGAAGTCTTAAAATTTTTTACATTTTAGTTTTAATTTTTTCCATTCAGTGATTGATCATTTGGTTTTATTTTTCACAGCAGAAGAAATTTAGATCATGATGTAACTTGAGTTTTTTTTTTTAATAGCAGAACTAACAGGCAGTGTATAATTGTATTGGCTTAACCATAATTGCTTCCTGCCTTTGGAGTTCTGTGAAAATGAAGTGTTCTGATTACAACAGTTTTCTGTTAATTTATATTATGTGATGTTAAGGTTATGAATGATTGGAATTGACTCTGTTGATCCTTAGAATCAGTAAGTCAGCTGAATTAATTTCCCTCAGCAGTGATATAAAAGAAGGAATGATAAAAATTCCACTATCTTTTAATAAATGGGTAGACTGATGGATTTCACAATCTAGATTTTGATGGTGTTTTGAGGGTGCTGTAACTAGTAATAGAGTTATCAACTCTTCGAGGCATTTTAAGCTAAAGATGTTTCATGGTATTTCTTGGTCACCAAATATATGAGCTGTAAATAGAAACCCATTAACATGTTCATTATATTTTTGTTTAATTCATGTTTGTAATTATAATTTTAGTATGGTTAAAAAAATTTTTTTGTTGCAGTATTTTCTGAGAAAAAGGGGTATATCCTTAAGTTCCACTATTTTAAGTTAGATGATGTCAGTTTTTCTACTCTGGAACATGAATTTACAGGTGTGAAATAGTATTGGCTATTGGCTTGATGATCAGGTTTGAATTCACAGGTGAGACATAGTATTGGCTATTGGCTTGATGATCAGTTTTAAATATAAGTGTTAATCAGAGATGAACTTATTCCTTGGGTTCACATTTAAACTGTGGCATGTTGAAATAATCTAAGTCTCCATCTGCACATCTGAATTCATTTAGTAAAATATGGCAAACAGCTGCATTTCAAATGAAAGCTAAAACAACTGCAGGACATTAACCCATTGAGAAGATTACAGTAGGTTTTCAGTTCCATGTTAACTGTATTTATTACAGAAAATTGACTTGAGTGCTTCTGCTTTTAACTGACTTAAAAAAATGGGAAAAAGGAAATAAAGTATTGGCATGATAGGGCTTTGATGTATAAAGAAGTTAATGTCTAAAGAAATTATCTAAATCATCAAACAAAATGTGGGTATGTGAAATATTTTTAAAGATTCTAATGAGCTATCAGCTCCTCATGTCAAGAAAAATGTTACTCACCTGTTTGATTTAAAAACTAAATAACTTGACTGAAAGGATGATCATAGTTATAATAAACTAGGATTGGGACCTTTTACCTCTTACCAATAAGTACTCTTGATGTGAAACATTTGTAGTAGGAGGATAACCAAAGAAAGCAGTGGTTTTAATATAAATTTACTTTTTCTAATGTCTCCTCTTCTGAGATGGTTAAAGCAGGGTGACTGGATTTGCAAAATGAAAAAAGGGGCAGATTGTTCTATCAGTGTCTCAAGACATTTGGCGATAGGATAATCCTATAGAAGGGCATATGTTCAAATCTGACATGAGTCAATTTAAATCGTAACTGTGTTTGGAGACAGGGGTTAATGTTTAATTTTGAGTCTAATATTTTCTCTGGGGTATCATATCTTTGTCAGTCTTCTTTTGGGACAACACAGGAAACATTTTCCAAGATCCTTGAGAAAACCAGGTCTCTTTTTTACCACTGTTTTGATTCTTCAGGACTGTTCCTGGAAGTACTTGTTTTTCTATTTTCCCCATGTTTTGGACTGGTGATGTGTTGGGTTTTTTTTTTTTTAAACCTGAGTTTCAAATGATGACTCTCCTGAGTCCAAAAGTCCTTGTGAAAAAATAGGATAAATTTAGGCTTAAAAAAGATGAAGGTCTTTTATAGCATTAGCTTCTTTGTATGGCTTAGAATTTTGATTTTCAAGCTGATTTTGAATGAAATACTTTTCCTTCTCTTTTCTCTGTTCTCCCATTCTCTGGTGGTTTTGGCCTGGCCCTCGGGCCCTCAGACAAGACCAGGGCTTATTTGACAGATAGTTGGTCCTGCTACAGAAGGATATGGGGATATTACAGGTCTAGCCACCTAGTGTGCTGCTTGTCTTTTAGATCTCTGCCCGATCGCCTTCTTAAAAGCTTCGTAAATGGCCTATCTCAGGTAGTGGTTTGTAGTAGTTTTTTTCAGCTTTCTTTCATGGGGCCAGGCCCTTCCATCTGAGCCCTTGATAAATAATGCTGGTTCAGGTTTCCTTTATCAGTTCTAGCCTCCATTGCCCTCAGGACTGGTCAGAGTAGAGGATGTATTAAGAAGATAAATTTGGCAGTAATGTGGAGAATGAAATGAGATGAAAAGAGAGAAGATGTGACTAGAGCTCCTACAAGGCCATAGCAAGAACCAGGAACGGGAGGGTTTAACCTTGGTAAAGTGGAATTTATTTGTCTTTTTAGAAATTACAGATTGCAGGAGGAGTCAAAGATGACGACTGAGATTTTGAGCTAGGGTGACTAGTAGCAGTAGTGATGTCAGTAGTGAAAACTATTTTATAAGGAAACTACTTAATATTTATTGAATTGCATTGAGATCTTTCAGTGAAAATACTCCAGTTTCTTCTGTGACTGTGAAATAAGAGTTATCTAAGTTTGTCATATAAAAGCTCTTAGCTGATCAAGAAAGGGAGAATTCTTAAGGTCTTTCTGCTTATTTGAATAATAGCAAACCATGTATTTAACTGTATGCTAAGAACTGTTCTGAATACTTTGTGCATTAATGGTTCATTTAATCTTCACAGCAATCTGAAAAGAGGGGGGGTATTACCATTCCCATTTTACAGATGAGAAAACTGAAGCACAAAGAAATAACTTGCCCAAAGTCCTAGCAAAGTAGCAGAGCTTGGATTTGAACTTCAACTGACTCCTAACTCTTCTTGATTAGTTGACTTACTTAAAGTTCTTAGTATTGCTAAATTTTATAATTTCTAAACTTTTGTTAATTCTTCTCTAGAATATGCAGATTTTTAAGGAAAAATTACAATATTGCCAGTTTATGTAAACATGAAATAGCTAACATTTACTGAGCACTTATGGTGTAATAGTTGAGGCTTTTATCTACTTTAACTATTTTAATGTTATTTTCATTAATTCTTGTTTATGGGCCTGCTGCACATTAAATAAAATGGCATATTTTAGGATTGTTATCTACTTTTCCTATTCTGCATCAGCTTAATTTTATTGGAGAAAAAAGTCACATTTTAAATTGCTGAGTTACTTAACCACAGATTATAAAATATCACAATGCTTACTTGTTATCTACTGATTACCTTTATTTGTATTATTTGTATTTTAGGCTTTAGTTCAAATGGGAATGAGATTATGCTGTGGATTTTCTGATTTTGCATTTTATAGCTGTGCAACTTTTCCTTTAAATGAAATCCTACTTGGAACCCTAATATATAAAGTGGAAAAATCAGAGTTGGTTTGGTGTTCTGGATGTAAATGGGGGAAGAGGTGGGTATGTGCTTGAGAGCGAGTGGGAGACCCCTAAAATATTGCCTGTGAACCTTAGGGCCCCCCAGAATACATTTTGAAAACCATTGAGTTCTATTAAGTATTTTAATGAGTATTTTTCTGCTGTTACTAATTATAAGATATGTACTGAAATATTTATGACTCAAGTGATTTTTTGATACTGCACTTGACTAAACATTTTTTTAATTTCATTTTAATAAAGATATTAAGGATGAACAAATACAATTTATATAAAACAGGAGAAATTTATAATTTTCTACATAACTTTCTGATGTAATTTAGAAATACTCCCATTTTTCATGTATTTATTTATAGTTAAATACATTTTGTAAACTTTATTTCTCCTTTTTATTTAGATGAATAATACTGCTGCCAGCCCAATGTCTACTGCCACTTCAAGTAGTGGGAGAAGTACAGGGAAGTCTATAAGCTTTGCTGCAGAATTACAGAGTATGATGTGAGTATGTCTGTCCATCTCACTTAATACTGTTTTAAGTTTATTCATATTGGTAAAAGACAAGAAATAACAAAATTTATAAAACTTAATTTGGAAATTTGTATTTAAATAAATATGAAGTAGTCTGATAACCATGTACAGAAGGGGCAAAATTGATTACAAATGCCAAAATGTATTGGAAAAATAAGTATTTGTTATCTTATAAAAGACTGAACAGTAATGTAAACAGTTCTGATTATCTCTTCAATGTGTGTTGTTTTTGTTACAAGTGTTGTTTTAGATTGAGAAAATTTTGAGATTGGTTATATTCTTGCATGAAATGTTTTCAGTTTTCAGTTTTTCTCAAATGTCATAATTCTGTGAGCCTGATTTAGCTTTTAGTTTTTGATAATATTTAAAGTCACTATATTTCAGAATGTTGAGAAAAACTTAAAACATTTAAAAAACACATTAATTCAGTTTTTGAGACATTGCACAGTCACGGAGATTTCTTTCCCTAGGCTCTTTTCAGCTTGATTTTTGGCTTCTTGCAAGAGTAAGACTGCATATTTTGATTTGATAGGAGGTAGTATACTTACTAGAACTGTCTGCTGGTGCATATTAGTTTTTTTTTTATTATTGGTTCAGGAGACTATTACCTGCATAAGGGGTGCAACACGTTAGATCTCTTCTTTTCATTATTCATGACATACCTGAAATGTTTCTCTCGAAGGTTTAAGTGACTTCATCTTGTGGGGGTATATATTGGTAGTCTTCATAGTGGATTAATACCACTGTGTGATGATTTTTGTAAAAAGGAAAAATGAATTTGAGTATATGTCTAATAGTTTGGTGAACTTTAAACAACATTGGAGATGTTTTGGTCATAGGTTGTCAAACTTTTTGGTTTTAGCCTCCTTTTATACTTTTAATTACTGAAGACATTAAATGTTTATGTGGGTTGTATTTATTAATAGTTTTGTTTGGAGTTTAAAACAGATAAAAAATATTAATTCATTTGAAAATAAATAAACCTGTTATTAAATAATATGTGTCCTATAAAAATAATTGTATTCTAAATTAAAAAATTGGTAATGTATTTTATTAGATGAGAATAAATGTATTGAATTAGGATTTGTATGGGGTGAGCCTGTGTTTTAAATAATGGAATATTTTAAGGGTTTATGCTTCTTTACACTTTTATATGTTAGTTTTTTTAAATTATAGTTTAGTAGCTTTCTATTAGGAATCTTTTATGTTGTATTATGTTAATTATATATTAAATATATCTTAGAAAGTTTACAGTAATGTGAGGTGATTCATTTTTGTGTAGAGCTAGTTCATTGATTTACTTCTTACTTTTGAAAGCTTTTAATTAAAAAATTTCAAACTCATGAAATTATAGCGAATGGTGTAATGAACCCCATGCATGCATCATCTGATTTTAACAGTAATTGTGTTTTGCCCATTTTATTTAACCTTTCTCCCTATGTTCCACTTTCTTTTTTAATGAAACATTTTAAAGCAAATCCTGGAAATCATACTTCAAATTTGGTGGTATTTATTAAAACAATGTATTTGTTACTGGGTAAAAAAATATTCTATAGCAGAGGTCAGCAAACCACAGGCATGGGCCTATGGAATGGCTGCTTGTTTTTGAAAATAAGGTTTTGTTAGACCACAGCCACACTCATTCATTTGTCTATTATCTATCACTGCTTTCATGCTACCTGGCAGAATTGAGTATTTGTGACAGAGACCATATGGCCTGTAAAGCTGAAAATATTTACTATATGGCCTTTCACAGAAAAAGTTTACCTGATCTATAGAAACAGCTCTCTATGAGAGGAAAGCTGTATTTCCTTTTGTCATTTATACTTAGGAGAGGTTCTATTTGGTGCATTTGATAGACTGCAGATCACAAGAAAACTGAAAAAAAACCAACAACTAAATTCAGCACTTTCTTATTAAATACTTTTGCAAACATCTTCCCAACTAATGTGCTTAAGCTGGCTTCAAAATGCAGAAGTTATTGTTGGCAACATTGGAAGAAATGTATATTTTCCTTCTATTTCAGACCTCATGGAGAGACCACTCCTCATAGTTATATTCATCATTTATAGTCTGAAGTTATTTTTTTCTGCTTATGAATTGCTTCATGGAATAGGAAAGTAAGGCCAAAATTGGGGGAATCTTTTAAAATTTACCAATATTATCTATTGGTATAATGTTTTCAGGCTTTTGATTATATAAAATTAGAGTCAATATACATTTATCCTTATGTGATTTCAAATGAGAAAGTGCAGAATGAAGTCTCTGTATTGTAGGAATTTCATTCTGAATCCTTTCTGGGTGGTGTGTGTGTGTGTGTATTGCAATTTCAGTTCTTCAAAGCCTGTTTGTATTGTATTGCTGTTTTTTAATTCTCTGTGCTCCTGTCTTCCTCACCTGTTAACCACTAATGAGCTGTTTTACTCTTGGCTCTCTGCCCTCTAAATAAGTAACAGTATTGTGGTGTCATTTCCAGGGAAAAGTTTCACTGAAAGGTACCTAGTTGTCAAGCACAAATAAAATTGTCAGGGTTTGCTCTTATAGGTAAAACTGGCAGCCAGTCTGTTCTACTCTTAGAGCCTTGATAGAATTGACCGTATTTTAAGTTTGGGGGGTAAATCCTACCAGTGAAGCATTCTTTAGGGATGTGCTTCTATAGATTTTAAACTAAAGGATTAGCAGTCAGACAGTTTGCTAGTGGGTTGGGAATGACAGCAGCTCTCCTTTACCTAGTGCCTGTAACTGAGCACGTTTGCTATGTGATCCTTATGACGGCTCTTTTATTAACATGTGCCGGAAGGCTTCAGAGGCTTTCATTTTTAAGATACTGAACTCAAATACCCTGTAAATTAGAAAGTAAAATCTTTTTAGTACACACTGTAGATATTATAACAATCTTAAGAATTTTAACTAGCTTAAATGCACTTCAAGGAGTCTTTGTTGGGTTCTCTCTCATTTTACTCATTTATATATTTCTTGCCATGTTATATTGTACATTTTCAGGTTTATAGGCCTGATGATGATGCCAGGTTTCTCTGCTTGGTAGCATTTAGTAATTCTCATCTGACCATATTAAAAAAAAAGGATTCTGTTTATGTGTTACTTATATTTTGTAAGGATTCTCCTAAATTAAAATTTCACCTTTATTTGAAATCCACAAATTAAAAAACATTTTTTAAAATCAGTGTTTTCTTTACATACGGTAAGTTTTACCCTTTTAATTGTACATTTCTGCAAGTTTTGCATCTTAAAAAATCAATATTTATTGAGCCCTTACATGGCAGGACAGGTGCAGCTTTCAAGATAGTCTAGCAAGGGGTTGTGGAGGCAAATAAATGTCATATTAATAGGATGTGAAAAATTCCATGGTGGTACAAAGGAGGGGGTGATGAACTGAGGGTAAGCTTCCTAACTTTATGTCTATACTTCTGATGGCTTCCTGGAAAGTCTATTAAGTGTTCAATGAGCACCTCAAATTTAGTATGTCTAAAACTGAAGTAATAATTTTCTCAGTAATTTGCTTCTTGAGAATTTTTGGAATAAATACAAAAATCATTCATTCATTGCTGCACTAGACTAGGATATAGTTGTATATGTGAAATGGTATCATTCGGCTGTTTTTTAGCATTATGAAGTTATGAGGTATGAAAGAATATGTTCCCAGTTCTATCATCACCTTAATCTGAATTTAAAGAGACCTAATATGTAAATATATGAATTAGTAATGTTTAATAAACTGGCACAGGGTTCCTTCACATATTGTTTCTCTGTGCATTTAAGTTTTTTAGGAAACTGGAGCAAAGAGAAATTCTTAAAATAAGAAGCACTAACAATATGTACAGTTTCAGAGATGCTTTAATAACACCAGTGATAACAGTGAATGCTTATATAGAGCATGATATGTACCAGACATTCACCTGAGTACTTCCAGATATTGTTTCATTTAATTCTCATGCAACCCTTACATAGGGTTAGATATTGTTACTCCCTTTTTATGGAGTAGGGAATTTAGACACAAAGATTAGTAAGCTCACCAGAAATTTCCTTTGCAGTAAGTGGTAAAACCTGCATTTAAGCAAGGAAGTCTGACTCCAGAGTCCATGTTCTTGACAAATTATGCTGAGCTATAAATTAATAAAATTTTTATATTGATTTATAAAGTTTAGTTTACAAATGAACTTTTACCAATTTATGTATTACTCATGTGCTACAATGAAGTAATAATTTGAAAGCTGAATACTTGTTCAGTTAATTACTATTACTACTAATGAGATCTAATTTTTATAAGATGTATTGAATTAAGTTGTGATTTTCACATCATTATAGCATTCATTTCAGTTTCTTACATCTAACCATGCAATCTTTTGGAGCAAGACCATATCAATAAACAAGAGAAAGTACAGTTTTTCATAGGAATTATATACAGGTGCACCTTGTTTTGTGTTTTGCAAACGCTGTGTATTATGCATATTGAAGGTTTGTGGTAACCCTGTGTTGTTCAAGTCTTTCAGTACCATTTTTCCAACAGTGTTTGCTCACTTTGTATCTCTCTGTCATACTTTGGTAATTCTTAGAGTGTGCAAACTTTCTCATTATTATTATATGTGTTATGGTGATATGTGATTAGTGATAATGACTTGCTGAACATTCAGGTGATGGTGAGCATTTTTTAGGAATAAACTTTTTAAATTAAGGTTTGTACATTATTTTTTAGACATGATGCTGTTGCACACTTAATAGACTACAGTATGGTGTAAATCTAACTTTCATATGCACTGGGAAACCACACAGTTTGACTTGCTTTATTGCAGTATTTGCTTTATTGCAGTCATCTGGAACTGAACCCACAATATCTCTGAGCTATGCCGATACTTAAATGCTCCTTATTTGATGCTTATATTTGTGATATATCATAATTTTGTATATAAACATGGTGACATTGTTTTTGAATATTTAAATGTTTATCCTATTTTTCTATTTTATCACTAGTAAATAATATTTTAATTTCTGATATTTAAATTATCCTACAAATACGTGGATAAACTTATCCTTGTACTTTTTCTGAAATGCATTTGGAGTATTTTAAGATATACACTGGTTTATAAATATAACAACAGGAAGATTTCCAAATTACAGTATAAAACTGGTCTTAATCTTTCCTGAAGGTGAGAAAATGTATGAAAGCTAATTAAAATATAACAGCACTGTGTAGCTTAAAGGTTGGCTATACTTCTTTTCCTTTCAGAAATGAAATCAAGAAATGTTTAAGTTACTAGATCCAGCTGATTTAAGTGCCTGCACTAAAAAACAGTATCATTTTATAAATGTGGCAAAATACAATTTTGAATACGTTCTTAATATCTTTATCAATTTTTTTATGAAAATAAAAAAATTGGCCTTTCATTTTAGGATAGTATGTATATAATTACCGGGGGAAAATCATTTTGCTCAATCTTAGAAATGAATTCTTGAAAATCAAGGAGTTTGAGTCATTTTAGTAGTTCTGTAATGAAAATCCTTAGTTGTGTGGGAGAAAAATAGGCAAAAATTAAATTGCAGTATAATTGCAGATTATTACACTGGAGAATGGAAATACCTGTTTTGAATTAATCTGAAGGCAGAACTAGGACTTACCTGATCCATGGTTACTCATAGTCTTAACTTACTTTTAGTGTTAATATTCATGCATTCTACTGTGTTCCTGAGTGCTTCCCTAGACCCTACTAAAGGTGTTATGTAGCATATGGTTTATGTCCAGTATTAACTTTCTCAAGTCTGAAAACTTTTTAACTACATCTTTTAGATAAGGATTTATGGACGTGCATCTACCTCATAGAGTTTAAGTGAAAAGTAAATTAGATTGAGTCAAAGCGCATAATATTGTCCTGCCACATAATAAACACTATCCTGTTAGTTACCATCACCTTTTAAAAAATAATTATCATCATCAACATATTGATTTAGGAAGTTTATAAAAAATGCTTCAAGTGCAGGGGGAAATGTTGGCAGTTTAATGGAGAATTCTTATAATTACATTGAAAAAATGATTTGTCTACATTACAGCCTGCTGTCCAGTAGAACTTTCTGCAGTGATGGAAATTTCTATTGGTGTGCTCTCTGTTATGATACCCACTAACTCTGTGTACTATTTAGTACATTAAATGAGATAGGCAAATGAGGAGCTAAATTTTAAATTTAAATTTAATTTTAATTTTAAATTTAAGTAGCCACATGTAGCAAGCAAGAGGCTGCCATATTGGCAAGTAGAAAAACTATGTTATACTTGGAAAAGTTCTTTTCTGTGTTGCTTACATTTTTAGTGAAATTGTGAAAAATATTTTTTACATGTTACATGAGTTGATTTTACATTTAACACTGTCATTGATTTACTTTTTACTTCTTCCTCTCTTTTTTTTTGGTTATCATTGTCCCAGAGTTCTTTAAAGATTTAGGGATGTTAATTTTTGGTTGCTTTGGCAGGTCAGATTTCATTGGGAGATTTAATATTACATTCATGTTCCATTTCGTAGAATGTCGAGGTAATATTGAAATGTATTTGTTTCTTAAAAAGATTCTTCTGTGAATTCACAAAATATATCTATACTTAGTCTTTCTAAATATCCTGGGACTGTAGGTCTGAATATATCATATTGCCCTGGATTATCCATAATCACAGTGTGTGTAACTGAATATGTAACATCATTGTGAATTTTGGGTCCTCATTTTCAGGTAGCTAGATTTGCAGAATTTCTGCTAGCTTTAAAGTTAGCAATATGTTATGTGGTATTTTGTCAGTTCATTATTTTCATTTTTAAAAGCTGAGTTTTTGAAAATTTGGTATCTTTAAATCTACCAGATTCAATATTAATCTTTAAAAAAGGCACCAAAAAAAGTGAATTCTTCAATATTGAAAATATATTGAAAGTAATTTTGGGTAGGAAATTAAAGTTTGATATCTATAATTATGTGTTGATTGCCTGTCTACAATAGATTCTATCGATATAGAATATAGAATGTAAACAACTCCTAAACTTAAAAAGGTGTGATTTTATAAATAAGTAGTAGTTTCTTAATATAGAGGAATGAATCTCTCTAATCTTGACTATTTTGACAATTGTTGAGTCTTATGGTCCATGACTGTTTATAAGTTTGCTGAGGAACAGTTCTGATTCTCCCTAGATGTAAGTAAGACTGATAATGCAGTTTCACATTATATCCAAGGAAATGGGAATTGATTTCTTCTGTGATATATTTTAATGCTAACATATATATTAATATATATGTATGTTTTTAACATACTAAGATGCGTCACAAAAATATATATTGGTATGAATATGACACTTTTTGCAGAGATCTTTTTTTGACATCTCCTATAGGCATTTTCAAATCTTAAGTAATACACAGTATGCCTTTTTAAAAAATACTATTTTGATTAGGTTTTCAAACTAGCATAACATTTTTTCCTAGGACAGAATAAAGATTTCACAAACCACTGTTCAGGGGAAGAGTAGTGAGAACTAATCCTTAATATGTTCACTTCAATTTTGACTGTGCTCTTCCTCCTTTTCATAGGTTGTTCTTGTCTTGAAAGAACCATGTTATAACTAGTTTTTGCCGTGGCTGGCATAGTGTTACTAGCATTTTGTAGCTTTCTTCCTATTACTGTATTTTGTAAAGTGTGTTTAGTAGTAATAACAATATACTGTGTAATATGTTTCTGCCAGTTATGAGTTAAATTAAACTTTTTAGGCTGGCCTGGTGATCAATTAATATTTATTTCTACAACAAAAATAATATTTTTTTGTGTGTGTGGAATTACTTCCAAACAGTCAAACTTGGAGTACATGTTTCTAAAGTCAAACACTGATTATGTTTTTTATTCTGCCTCTTCCAACCTAGAATTTGGGTTTAACAGTGTCATTTAAATATCTCTAATCCTTTGGAAGGATGTGAGTCGAGACAATGTTTATAATTACAGTGAAACTTCACTTACTTGGAATTTATTATAAAATATAAATATTTTAAAAGATAAATTAATATAAAGGAGAGTAATGCCACATCTAAGTGAGTTTAAGATTAAGAAAGGACTGTAGATTTGGAGTCAGAAGATTTTGGATCACTTCTGTATTGGTGGATTTTATACCTTAAGAAGAAAATCACCACGCCCTCCCTGCCCCCACCAAAAAAGCATGGAAATGTCATGGGTAGGAGTATTTTTATATCACATTTTATTCTAAGTGAGGTGTCTATTTCCTTATTATAGAAGTATGTCATTTTCTAAAATGAAAAAACTCAGAAAACAAAAAGATCCTAAAGAATACTTTAAAGTCAGAGTGAAAGCACTATTAATGCTTTGGTATTTATTTTTCCAGTTCTTTTCCAATGCATATGAAACATAAATACCAAAATACTATATTATCACTGTTATTGTATAACCTGGGTTTTAACTTATTATATCAGAAGCACTTTCCATGTTAATAAATATGATATCTTTAGTCAATCTTGTTTCTAATTTTTCAGTATTACAGACAGGATTATAATGAACTTCCTTTGTATATGTAGATATAGGCCTGTCATCTCCCTCTCCCTTTTCCCCCTTCTCCAGACACCCCCGCCATATCTGTCTTCTGTCTACCCATCTGTCTGTCTTTGAGCACGTGACTTGTTACTTCATTAGGACTAATTCCTTTAAGATTTTTGATGACCTTCCATAAAGGTATCAATGAGCTATAATCCTAGTAGTATATATATTTTCTATATATATATACCAACAGTATGTATATACCTTGCTAATACTGAGTTAATGTGACATATATGTAATATGTATTATTTATATATAAATTTATTTATATTTATATATCTATTATATGTAAGTTTTTATTTTACATATATTTTAAATTATTTATTTTACATATATTTTAAATTATTTAAATTAAAACAAAATAATTGTTTTAATTGGTAATACATTTACATATTTAGGAAATAGTTATAGTTATACAGTGAAAAGTTTTTCTATCTCTGTTGCCTGGTTTCTTCCCTTTGAGTAACAGTTTTTTTCTTTCTTGTGTATTCTTCTAGAGTTTCCTTATCCACATGTAAACACTTGCGTATATTCTTCTTTTTTCCTTTATACACATGGAGTACTATGCTGTAGGCATTCTTTCATACTTTAAAAAAATTGAAAAAAAATGCACCTAGATATCTCTGCATAGCAACATATGCAGAAGAGAGAAAGAGACTATGTATTTTATTTAAAGTCTAGCATTTTGTAGTTGAGTTACTGTTTGATGAACTCTGGAGCCTAAATAAACACAGTGGAGCCCTTTATTATTCAAGAAACTGAGTCAACTTCTAAATGAGTTTCTTGTCAGAAGAGGTAATAAGATCCTCATACTTAAGCAAAAAGAAGAAAAAAGCTGTATGTAATCCCTTACCAAGAGGGTCATACTTTGGAGTGTGGTGTATATATCTGACTTAATTTTGGTAAGTTGTTAGTAATTTTTAGCCATTACTGTTGTTGTTTTTTGTACCCTGCCTTCCTGCCCACCTCCCCTCCTGATATACTGTGATCAATTTCTATGTTATTAGACAATTGTTTCATTGTATGATATCTATTATGTTACTAATCCCCTGTTATTGAAGTACTTGGTTATTTCCAGATTTTCTACTATTATTTGAAGTGATGTTATGAAATCTTGTTACCTACTACCTTACATTAAAGTCTTAGAAGAATTTTTGAGTCTGAATTCTCTTTGATAATAACTTCTTAATTTTTCCTCAGGAAAGTTGGACTCATTTACATTTCCATCAGCAGTTTTAAGAGTGCTTTCTTCCATCTCTTGACATTTAGTTGTAGAAACACTGTGCTATTTTATAGCTTTTCTTTGATACTGAGTATGAAAATATTTTGGGCCATTTATATTTCTTCATTTGTGGGTGTTCATATTAGCACAGTTTTACCGAGTTGGTGTTTTTTCCTATTGTTGTGTAAGGGCTTTTAATGTATTAAAAGCACTGTTCCTTTTTGATCATTAGTTGGCAGTCTCTCTACTGCACTCCTCATCTTTGGTTCCTTAAGGCTTGTTTATGATGATTCCTTTTTAATATGTGAGTTTTCATTTTTAATGTAGTTAAATAAGTCTTATACTTTTCTGTTGCTTCATTTGACAGAAAGTCGTACTCTCAAGTTTTGTGCATATTGTATACTTACATTTCAGGCTTTTCGTTTCTGCAGTTTAATATTTAATTCATTATTTTGTTGCAGCAAGGGTTCTAAGTTAAAACAGTTTTACTTTAAATTGGTTTGTCAGTGGTCTTACCACCACAAATTAAATAAACCTTTCTTTTCCCTCAGAACTGAAATACTACCTTAACCTGATAATAAGTTACTATTTTTGAGTTTTCTGCTTTGTTCCATTGAATTGTCTATTCTTTTGCCAGTGCTGCATTACTTGAGTTATTATAGCTTCTTAGTATGTTTTAAAATTTGGTATTATAGTTCAAGGTCATCCGCATAACTTTTCTTTTCAAAATATTTCTTGTCTCTTTTTCTATTTTTATTCTTCTAGACAAATTTTCAGGAATCATTTTATCAAGTTCCAAAACAAATTCTAAGTGCAAATTTTAAGCAGTTTCATTTTTCTTTTTCTTTTTATGCTTTTTGCTGTATATTCAGATTTCAGACATTGGTCTGTGCAATTCATTTTACTTTTAAAGTTTATTAATGAAATAATCTTACATTTAGAGGGTTTACTTGAAACAACAGTGGATAGAAACTAATGAAACTAATGAGTGAGTTGGTTAACTAGTGTATGGTTAGAGACTCCAAAGAACTCAGTCTTCTTTAATATTTATTTTCCTTGCTTGAATGTGGAATTGTGCTGTTTCCTACAGCCTACAGTATGTAAAAAACAGCCAAACTATCCCCTCAATATTAAATCATGCAGTTATTGTCTTATTTTTGAATGGTGAGTGTGACTGGAGACAAAAGACTAGTTTAGTTTTTTTTTTATAGGTATATAAAACTGTTTTCCAGTTAGTGGAATTATAGTTGATTCTTGAACAATGGGGTTAGGGGCATCGACCCCCTGTGCAGTAGAAAATCTGCGTATAATTTTGGACTCCCCAAAAAAGTTCACTACTAATAGTCTGCTGTTGACTGGAAGCCTTACTGGTAACATAAACAGTGGATTAACATGTATTTTGTATGTTATATGTATATACTGTATTCTTATAATAATCTAGAGAAAGAATGGTTTTTCAAATTGTTGCAAATCCCCACCCCAGATTTTCCATTGTATTTAATTTGCATGTAAATGGATCTCTGCATTTGAAACCCATGTGGTTCTAGGGTCAACTATGAATACATGGGTTCTGTGCAATATAAATTATAGAGAATAAATATAGTTAATATGTTCTGCATCTGATAAATACATGAGCTAATCTAAGTTATCAAAGGATTCTGTTTTGACTGTTTTAATGAATATATTTCTATAGTAGATCATGCACATTTATGACTGCATAAGCAGAATACCAGGTACAATTTAATCATCTTTTAAACCGAAATTTCATTGTAAATATCAGGTGTTGCAATCCACTTGTGCTATAGGGCACCTCTAGGGTACCATAGGGGCATAAATTGTGCTGTGCTTTTCTCCTGTGATACGTAGTCCTACTTTGCTATGTTGATTGAATTTACATATTTTTTTGTAGAGTTTTTGTTTTCTCCTTTGCAGCTGCTAATCTTGTGGCTGTCATTGTGCAGTGTTTCACCTCTGGCAGTGTTTCACCTTCTTCCTTTTTGAATACTTTCAGTGTATGACATATTAGTAATCAAACTTATTAGATTTGTATCTAAAATGAGAATTCATATGCTAGGTAAACCTGACATACTTTGTGGTCAGAAAAAAACCACTTAACCTTTGATGCATAAACTTAACATGAGTTTTGAGAGTTGAATTTACTGCTTCTTGTTTTTGGCTGTATTTTTAATAGCTGAAATTGTCAGGTAGCATGTCAAAATTTACTTGTAAGTCCTTTGGGGCTGAATATTTTCTCAACAAAACAGTGGTAGAAATTTTAGTTACACTGCTGGATTAGTTCAGTACACACAGATTTTTTTCCCCCCATTAAAAGAAGTCTGAAGTATTTTCAGCTTTGCTCAATTGTCTTTCATACCATTTTGTAGACGTAGGCAAGACCACTGGCTTGAGTTGGCAAGGATGGGAGGTTGGGAAGCTTGAGGAGAGTGGTGGAGGTTTGTAATGGCAGCAGTAGGGTAGGGAGAGAAAGCTAATTAGGAATATGCTTGGTGTTGCTTAAATTGTCAAGGATTTAGCTGAGCTTAGCATTTATAAGAGCTCTAACAGCAAGGTTATATAATTTTCTATGGTAGTGCTGAGCTGCTGGGAGTAGGACTAGAAAAGAAAGATGATTGAATTGATTGAGGTATTTGAAGGGCAGATACAGCAGCAGAATATTGAAATTTGAGGTGTTAGAAGTTCTGATTACTGAACCTAGGATGGTGGGAAGGGATGGAACAGAAAGTATGAAGGAGTTGGAATTTGTAGAAAAATGGAACGAAAAGAGTTTGTAGGTTTCAGTGAACTATAAAATTAAGTAGAATAGAAGTAATTAAGAAAGCTGGAGGAATAAAAAATGAAACAATGTATAGACATCTCTTCCTGTGGGAAGACTTCCCTAGTCTATCCAGTCTTGTTAATTGCCTTTCTGTGTAGCCACACATCTTGTACTATCCTCTTATATATGTCCTTATATAAGGACATTCTAGGGATCTATTTACTTGTCTATTTCTATTCCTCACTGTAAGCTTCATGAGTATAGAGATTGTTTTAATTTTCTTAATTTATAGTACCTGGTACCTATTAGGCATCTAGTAGATGTTGAATTTAATAGAATGAATAGGAAGTTGTGTTCATACTTGGATAGTATAGTTGAAGAGAACAATCTCCATTGGAGTTGGTAAAGTTGAGAAGAGGTCAGAAGTCTTCAAAATAGAAGAGGTAGGAAATAAGGGCATGGGGAATCTATCTTTATACTATTTGTCCATATTAGGAATTCAAATTAGTGCTTTATTTTGGTCATCCCCTGATTTTTTTTAAGGTTTTGAACATTTTAGTATCATGCATCATGTATTTATTTTGCTTCCTTACTAACTTTAGAACTGAATTTTACCATTCTCATTATTCTCTTACTACATTAACTTTAGTTTCTTCTTAATCTTAGTTCCATGAAAAGCATTTTTAAGGTGTGACATTCTGTATTTAGAGTATCCAGATTTACTTGAAACCTCTACTGCTTTCTTAGAAAATTATGTATGTAGTGTTTGGGTGTAGAAGGAAGGATGGGTGGTCTGGCCGAGTCATACAAATATGAGTGAATCCCATTAGTTGTCTTTTTATATTGCTATGGGAGCTTTATTATTTATAAAATTCAAATAATAATATCCTTTTGAATTTCTTGTGTGGAAGAAATAGGTATTCAGTGTAAATCTCTATATAAATGTTTATACCTTTAATTGGCTTGACTTTATACAATTATAGACTGGAACCTCAGCATATTTTTGTAGGACCACCAATCTTGCCTTCATTCAGAAACAAAGGAATCTGGGTAGTATCAATTACTTAGACTGAATGGAAAATCTGAGAGTCTTTAAAAATTGTTCAGGACAGTCTTTTTATTTACTCATGAAGAAAACTGAAGAGCTGAAAGATGAGATGATTTGCCTTCAGATATGGAGTAGGCTAGTTTTGGGTTTAGGATGATAACACCTTCTGAATGAATATCAGTCCCATACACTTGCCCAGATCCTCTCTGCTATTAATAATTGTTTGATTCTTTCTCCCTTATTCCTCATTTTTTTAAACTACCAGTACTGAGTCAGTTCTCTTTTACATTTACATTTGAGATGACACCACAATATTGGACCCACTTTAAGGCAATGGTTCAATATACTTGAATATATACTTGAAGTGTTTATATTAATTCAGGGTATAAGTTCTCTATGTATCTTAATGTCTGTGATCATCTATTATATATTGCTCTGAAAGTATAAAGACTTTATTCTTTCAGATACTGCTAGGATGTCTAAATTTCCTAATTAGAACCTGACATTTAGCTAACAAAAAGCTTATTCTTTAAAGTTTTTGTTGCTTTCATGTTTCACTTTCTTTAAAAGACATGGTGATCTAATATGACCACATTTCAGCAGCCAGACATTATTTTTACAAATTATTTTTGATTTGAAATTGTTTTTTTTCTTCTTTCATTTTAACACCCAACGTTTAGTGTAAATCAGTATCACCCAGCATAGCCAGATGTGAAGTGTTTTTCACTGATCTTTTATGACCAATAGCTTGAGCCAGATTGTAAACCAATCCCCTTTTACCTTCATTGAGATAGTTTTCCTATGATAAAAGATGAATTAAGTGGTGTGCAAAGTGATGCAGTTGGCTCACATTCTGATGCAAATGAATAATCTCATTGTGGACTCTTAGTAAACGGTTCTCAGATTATCACTTGTTGACAGACTACGTTTGATCTAAAAGATCATTGTAGGCTAATGCTTTTCATTTACTCCTTCAGCAAATGTCTGTTGAGTGCCTACTGTGTGCTAGGTAAGTTTTTAGGTTCTGAAGATGTAGCAGTGAATAAAACAAAAAACCCTAATCTCATGGAGTTTACATTCTACCTAGTTCAATTAGAAACACTATTATTATTTCTTGTTTTTCAGAAGTTCTATTGTTTTTGCATACTAAATTGTATTTTTGCAGTTTCTAGTCTTGTGCACTTAACCTTTGACATAATTGTGTATATCTTTACATAGAGTGGTAAAGATCCAGAAATACTGCTTTTAAACAAATTTAGATTTTAAATATTTAATCAACTTAAATTTTATTTGATTCTCCTGAGCTTTCTAGCTAGAGAAGTATATTATCTAAAAATAATGATTATTTCTTATTTAAAATAGAACTTATAGAACATTAATAACTGAGCATGAGGATAATAAACTTTTTTACTCCTCATTTAAATGGACATGTTTTTTTCATATTCTAGGTAAGTATAATGTTGGCTTTTGGTTTAAAGTAGCTTAAATCACTTTGAGTAAGTACTTTTATATTCTGGATTTAAGAATGAAAATGAAAGGGAATTGAATTTTATCAAATGCTGAAAAGGTAATCTTTGAGATGATTTTATGCTTTTTTTACATTTGACCTACTGATATATTATGTTAACAAATTTCCTATCATTAAGCCATGTTTACAGTCTTATCATAGCAGTTAATTATCTCTCTAAAATAGAGATTAATGTAGAACCCATTTGAACCTTCAACTTAATTGAGTGTATCTTTACATATAGTGGTAATACTACTTTTAATTAGGTTTTTGACTCAAGTCATCTTTTTTTTTTTGCCTGTGACTTATAAAACCTTTGAAAATAGTATTCTTGCAATGTTTAGTCACCTTTCAGTTTTATTTGAAATTACTATTTTGGAAGCAAGGACCTTTTATTTAGAAGATGTTGAAGGAGTTAATTTTTAATAAAAGAAAACAGTGACAACATGAATTGATTATACATCATATATAGATAGAATAAAGTATTAAGCAGTCTTTGGTTGTCAGTTTTAAATTATTGACAGGTACCCTGTTTGTCAGTCTTTACAATATTTTAGAGCTTATACTGCAATATTAGAATTTTAATGGTGAAATATAAATTTTCTAATGTGATGTTTTTCAGGCTTTGAGTGTGCATTAGAATCACCTTGGAGCCTTGCTAAACTGTATGACTGCTGGGCCTCATCCCCAGGCTTTCTGATTCAGTAAATCTAGGGTGAGCCCAATAATTTGTATTTTTAGTAAATTCCCAGACAATGCTGATGCTGATGGTCTAGGGACCACAGTTTGAGAGCCAGTGCACTAATGTTATCTAGCAGTATCCCCCCAATTTATCAATAAATAGCTGATTTAATCACAGTTGTAGCTGATGGTAATTAAAAAAAAACTCAGCAGATAAACTAAAAACCAAGAAAGGAATTTCATGTTTTTCTTAATCCTTATTTTTAGTAGACTCACAAGTGGAAGATTAAAGGATAAAATGTAGAGAATTACTGTGATTCTATCATTGTACCTTTAAATATATAAAGTAGACTGAATACTAGTGATGTTTTTTTTCCCCTACTGTAGTCCCCAGAAGTACTGAATTCAAATTTAGACACCTCAGGTCATATTACAGTCAATAACATTTATAATCAAGATTCCACTGATTACATAGAGACAAAATTTTATGGTGTCAGTGGAAATCTTATTTAAACATTCATTCCTAATTACTAAGTACATATGGTATGCTGTGCACTGTGGATATATTTGCATAAATAAATAATTCTAAATTATGATAAGGACTGTGAAAGAAAATGTACAGAGTACTATGAAATAATGGAATGTGGGAATTTAATTTAGGAATTAGGAAAAGCCTTTCTAAGGAACTTCATTTCAGCTGAAACCCAAAGGATGGTTAGGAATTTTGGCAACACGAATGGTTATAGGAAGAGAAAATATTGCTGCCATCCGTATATAGACATTGTACAATAACATTTTTCCTTATATTATTTCATTTAATAGCCTTGTTTGTTGAATAGCAGGTTATTTCCAGATTTTAGATGAGGAAGTTTAGGATTAAAGAAATAAAATAACTTTTCTAAAGTTTCCCAGCTGTTAAGTGTGCAACTGGGATTTCATCAAGTCTTTCTGACTCCACAGCCATACTTTTAACTACTGTGTTATATTAGGGAGATTTGAGAATATTTTCTTAATTATTAAATAACAAGTTACCCTCCTATTTTACTTTTTCTCATTTTTACATGAAGGCCTTGCTTTTTGTTTCTATGTATTAGACATAAACAGGCCACTTAAGGGGATACATAATATAAAAATGCACATGCATACACATGCATACATATATAACATCTGTATTTACATAACTGTAACGTTTTCTGATTGTTAAAGTAACATGTTTGAGAGATTTCAGAGTCTCTAGAACAAAAGATGGAAATGATCTCATCCAGAGATAAGCATATTGGCATTTTATTATGTTTCATTATTTGAGTAAATAGGCATTTATTGCTTTTTTAAGTTGTAATCATACTGTGTGTATAAAATTATTTACTGAAAAATAGCCATATTGTTCAAATGAAATATACATCTGGTTTTGGAATCCCAACAATATTTTACTAATTTCATTTCATATATATTGATGAGAAGAAAGAGGTTTCACAGTTTTCATGAGGTCAAATGCAAAGCATTCTGTTATAGTCATCTTTAGGAATCAAATTTGGTAATCATTCTTTAACCTTGTTGCTGTGAGGGAGTGAAGTTTTTATAAGAGATATTTATAATCTAATTGCTGTTCTGTTTTTCTCATTTTTAAAGGACTATAAAGAGCTTTAAAGAATATGACCTAATAACAGTTTTGACTTGTAGCTTGCCATTCAACAATGTTGCGCTAACTTAGCATATAACATTTTTATGTTGTAAATGTAAAATAGAATAACATTTTTTATGCTGTTAGTTTTCATTTACCAATTTTTTCATCCATTGCATGAAGTTAGCTTCTTTTGTGAATACAAAAAAATAAACCATTTGGATTTCAGCCCTCAATTTAAAAGATAGTCCCACAGGATTATGTTTCTTTCATTTGAATTTTTTTGTCTCTACCATATTCATATTCCTTTGTTTTTGTAGACAGACTCCACAGATGTCAGATGAGTTCTTAAATATGTGGAACGTAAGCCTTGCTACATTTTATGTTTATTGACCAATTTTTAGAAATATTAAAGGTCATATTTTGTTTTTATCAAATTTAACATCTTGCCTTTAATGATATATGCCTATTCCTTTGGGTTTATTATGTGTCATAGTGATTTGTGTTGAGGTATTTCTTCTGCGCACACCTACCTCCATAAGGTTGTAAATACAATTGCAGAGCTTTACATTTGTAATTTGAGAATCAAGGAAACAGTTTAAAAAGAAAATCAGAGCTCTATTTCGTAATAGTCATATATAAACCAGTGGAAAAAAATTCATTTTTAAAATCATGATAATAGTTGACTATAGTTCCATTTACTATAACTCATTTCTAAGCTCTTGAAGGCAAATTGAATTTAGATATTAGCCAGATATCATATTATTCACATGCAAGCCTTGAAATGTCATATATAAATCATTCTTTTGTCTTAGCTTCTTTCTTTGGTAATATAGTAAATTTTCATTGAAAATGTTTCCAATTTTTAAATATATGAAGTACCACTGTTTCTCTTTCCTAGCCATGAAAGTTACTTTTAAAGTGTTTTTTCCTTTTTTCTTGCATAGTATTTCTTTCAGCATGTCTTTTTTTCTGTTGTGACACAACAATGTCACATCCCTTTTCTAAGTCCTTTCAGTTTTTGCTTAGACAATGGCTCATTCATCTCTCTCTCTACTCATTCATTAATTCATTAAGTAAATGTTTATTTAATTCCTGTTATATGCCAGTCATTTGGCTAGATGATGTGGAAAGAAAGTAAAGGGAGGAGGGTGGAAGAGGAATTCTTTTCTGCTTGTGCTATCAGTATTAGGAAGCATGACTTTTATGTATTTTATCTCATGTGGTCATCGCATGAGATGGATTTTACCATTTCCATTTTACAGATGAGGATTTAAGTTCAGAGAGATCAATGATTTGTATGGAAGACACATTTTGTAAACAACAGAGCTTTTTTTTAGTAGACTCACAAGTGGAAGATTTGTGATTTGACAGAGCTGTGATTTGACCCCAGGAATATTTGAATTTGCACAGTGTTGCCTCCCTACATGGCAGTAAATAAAGTATCTTGTTTTCCTAGAGTGTGTAGTTTAGTGTACTGTATTCTGTGTTTTTGAAGATGTCTGCAGGGCTGCTCAGGAGGGAGTGGTAAGGTTCTAGCTATCCTTTCAACCCTTCTCTTTTGCAACCAGAAATGCTCCTTTAAAAATCTGTTCTATTTATTTCTCAGCATTTTGTGTCATAAATGCATTTTGCTGTTAAAAAGAAAAAAGCTCCAGAGTCACAGAATTATATGTTTAACATATATGTATAGGTAGAGAAATAGTCTCATACGTAGCAGCTGAGACAGTCTCATACACAGAAACTGAAACAGAATCATAGAAGATGAATATGAGAGAATGATGGAGCTAAATGTGTAAAAAGAGTAACAGATATACCACTATAGGAATATAGAAGTAAGAGGATTTTCAATTTGAAGAATGAAAGTTTGTGAAAATAAAGCCATTTGAGCTCTGTCTTTAAGGATAGGTAAAATTTGGCCCTGTAGAGATTTGGGGGTAAGGAATACTGCAAGGGAAACAGTATGTTCAAAGGCCTACAGGGAAGGATGAGGCCTATAGGCAAATAGTTTAATGTGTCTAGAGAGAAACTTCATTGTAGGAAATATGATCAAAACTGCTGATTATTATCAAAATGGGACAAGCTTTGAATGCCAGACTGAGTGTAGTCTTTTCCATAGGTATTGGGAAACCTTTAAAAGCTATTTGAAAAGATAAAGGTTTGATGTGTGTTGATACTGATTGAGAAAGATCGATTATAAGCAGCATGTAAAGTGGATTGGCTGTGGAAGACCTATTGTAGTAGTCCAGGTGAGAGGTAATAGCAGTGGGAATGAAGAATAGGAAACAAATGTACTGATAATGCAAAGTCTGGATTGTTAGGTGTTGGGAGCTGATGGAATTAGTGTATTAGTTACCAAAGATGATACCCAGGTTTCTGTCCTGAAGAAATGGGAAGCTAATAATGATAAGTGGCAAGTTCAAGTGTTGTTTCATCATTTGTATCATAGCTGATTCCAGAAAGATTTGAGGAGTTTTTAATACTTGTTTAGAATAGAATAGGCTAGAAAAAATAGAAAATCAAGATGAAGTGTAAAAGGAGTACAAATACACAATTAATTCAGGAGGTAAAAATGCAAAGAGATGCTTATAATAAAGTCTGTCTCTGGTTGCTGCGATGGGGCAAAGTTTTATTCTCAAACTTCCTAGCAAATAGGGAAGTATAACATTTTATGCCATCTCAAAAGGAGATTCACAGGCCATGACATAACACATAGCAGTGTTAGGACTGTAACATTTTTTGGTGCTAAAGCCTGGGAGTATTTTCTTCCATGGAAGCCTGTGGGGGGACATTTTATCATGTGGTCAACAGTATCCTTAACTGAATCTAAATTTTAAGTATAGCATTGAGTATTCAGTTGAATATATAACTTCTTTGACTTCAAGCTATGGAAACAGCACTAAGTAAAAACACATTTATTTATTTAATTTTAAGGAGGCTAACGGAGAGTCTTAATTTCAAGATTAGTAGTTTCAAGTTGTGCTTTCTGGAGTCCCAGGCATTTCGTCACGGATCTCCAGGTGCCCGATCCCTTATTCCGACTTTAATCAGTGCAGCTCTGCTTTTATCTTTTAGATTGGGTTTGCATTTTAAAATTTGGTATCTGAACAGAAATTTCCATAGTTTAAGATTCAAGACCACTGACTTAGAGAGCAGTGGCCTCTGAAGTAGAGTTCAGGGAAAAAATATTAAGACTTCTATTTATATATTTTTTATACCTTAAAATTTGTATTTTCATGAATAATTAATAAAGTAAGTAATATATTAGAAAGGTACACAATTTATAAACAGATATACAGTGGTGGTCATGTATATTTTTCTAATTGATTACATTATAAAAAAGATGAAACCCCTCCTGCCCAAGCTAGAGGAGTACATAGCCAGAGTAACTTTGAGATAATTTTTAATGAATATCATGTCAAGAAGTTTAACTTTCAAAACCACTTGGTTTGCTGAAGATTTTAAAGTTTTATTCTTTGGTAAAAAACTGGCCAGTACATAGCCTATGTTGCCATTTAAAGGCACAAGCATGTTCTTTCAGTCAAGTGAATAGAAATTTGAATGTTTTTTATAGTACTAAACTAATAACTTACATTTGATAGACTTGAGATTTCTATTAGTGTTTTGACAGACTTTATGTCATTTAAATCTGAAAACATCTGTAGTTGGGTACTTTTTCCCCTTATTTACAGATGAAGAAACAAAGACATGAAGAGGTGAAGATAGTTTTCTTAAAACCGTGCAAGAAAGTTAAAGGGCTCTAGAGTGAGATTCTTCCATTTACCTTTTTCTGGCTCTTATCATTGCCTTGCTAGAGCTTACTTAAAACATAGATCTAGGGCTGTAGAAGTAAAGACCCCAAGTAAAAGACAGATGGCAAGGATAGATGTCTTTGTACAAATAAGTAGAAATAAGCATGTTTAGGTGAAAATAGGGAAGAAGAAATTGAATTTTGAATGAAAATAAAATCCCTAGGCGTGGGATGATAAAAACCTTTCTTGTCCTCAAATTCCTATTGTTC
This sequence comes from Manis javanica, assembly GCF_040802235.1. NCBI lineage: Eukaryota > Metazoa > Chordata > Mammalia > Pholidota > Manidae > Manis > Manis javanica. Next base: position 43,786,371 of record NC_133171.1, read on the forward strand.
ATTAGTGGCTCCCTGAAGGATGTGAGTTGAGAATAATTATGTTATGAAGTGTCTCTATGGGAAAAAAATGCCTTGTACCATGATACCTGCTATGGGTGGCCTTATGTTGACCAAGAAATACTCTTATAAATAATCTTCTATCCAGAATATATTAAATATGGCATTCAAAACAAATAATTTGAAAGGCCTTAGAGAGATTTACACTAAATGTTTTGTCTTCTCGTACTATAATAATTCTGTTAACTAGATTTTAGTTCTCCCAGCTTGCAGCTTAGTTCTTTAAAAGTCATACCATACTAAGAAAAATTGGGGTGAGGTAGGAAGCTTGGAAAATACTAAGAAAACAACAATGTAAAAAAATCAAGAGTCATAACTTATTAAGACTGTGTCCTATGACTAGAATTAATCTTTCACTTTGAATTACTGTCTATCATACTTTTTATTTTTAAATTTACAACCTGTTAGATATTTGGGTGCTCTGAGCAAGTAGATACTGGTCACAAGAAACATTTTAATAGCTAGCTTTTTTGTTAACATAAATTGGTTTCCTAGATTTTGATTCAGTGAGGTTCAGTGGAGACATTTCTAAACTTACAAGAATGAAGTCTGCTTTAGAAAATCGTCTATGGCACCCTGCTTATCAATAGTCCCTTCTGCTTCAGAGATTTAAAAATTCTCTGCTTTCTACTTGTTTTATTGTCTCTTCATTTTAGCTTCAAGTCTTGACTTATCACATTCTTTATTTCTTAAATGACTTTCTTTTCTTTTTCCACTAAGTATATTCGTCATTTTGTCTTAAAGGCCAATTCATCTTCAAATTCAGGATTTTGAACCTTCCCAGCCAAGAATGAAGTCCTGGTTCATACAAAACTTCCTTATCAAAAATGTTGATATGCTCATCTCTGTTCTTAACTTTTAGTGGTTCTAAATTTGTGGTAAGCTTGTCTTTCTGTGGGCTCTTAATCATCATTGGTGTGACTATTGTAAAGCACTTCAGTGCTTAATTGATTATGTTACTATTCTGGGTGATGTTCAAAGAGTAATGTACAGATACGGGCTCTCTACTGGAGGTTTGGAATCTCAGGCAGTATGCATATGTGCATGAATGATGAGAGTTCAGATGGAAGAATGAAAAGAATAAAGTGGTTCATGAATGGGTAACTAAAAGTATGCCCTTTTTAAGGGTAGCGAGGAAGAATAAGTATGGTAAGGGGAAAGGTAGAAAGTTCTGCTTATAGCAGCAGTTTAAGAAATCCCTTCAGAGGAGATAAACTTGTAGGAACTCTAATAGGCTGATTCTTCATCTACTGCTGAATCCAGCAATTCTTTTTGTCAGAGCTGCTCAAGACCACCTTTTGTTTCTCTATAAATTGCAAAATTTGGATTACTATTCAGTCTGACAATTTTCACATACTTAATTGTCTTCTATATTTCCTGAAACACAGACAAAAATAGGCACCTGTGCCTGTAAAATACTTTACAGTAAACAATATAAAATATCAAAGAAAGGAATTAGTTGCACAGTGGAAGTCTGAAGACCTGTCAGTTTGAAACTTCTGCTCACTAAGATTTCAAAATGGGTTATCAGAGGCTTGATTTGCGAGCCACCTAGAGGTTAGGTGAGTACTAGAAGCCAAATGGTATATTCTCAGCAGAAGCTGGGCTTCACAGATTCTGTGCCGTCAGGGCTACTAGATAGCTGTCTCAGGAACATTGGGCAGATAACATTGCTTTTACACTTCAGTAAGGCATTTCACAAGTTTGTGGTGAGACGTTATTGACAACATGGATAAATACAGACTTGTAGCTAGTTAATACAATTGTGCAGCTTACAAGTGTCTCAGATTACTGAAGATGTTTCACAAGAGAGTTATGCACTGCAGGACCCTCTTTCTCCTTCAGTCATAGTGGATAAATTGAGGGGTGAACAAGAAAGCTCTTTAGGTTTGAAAAGTTGTCTTTTGGAAGTGAAGTAGATTAGACTTTCTCATTTTTCTCAGAATAGGAATTAGGAGTAAACTACCAGGTACTCTTCAGTCACCATCAGAAAGAACAGAGATGAATTGGACAGCTTTAGGGAGCTGGATGCTTCCCCTTAATTGAATGTTGTTTTGAACAGAGATTCTCAAACTTTGTTTTCGCTGGGGAAACTCATGAAAATGCAGATACTGATTCAGAAGGTCTGGGGTAGGATATTTCTTTCCAGGCTCTCAGATGGCGCTGGTGCTGCTGGTCTGTGGACCATACTGTGACTAGTCAGTTCAGACTCATAAAAGGATTTAAAGATTGGAAAGTTAATTATTTGTAATAGCTGCATCGATTTTTTTCTGATTGGGTATAGGCACTTACATGTTTTATCTTACTCGGTTTTTCATAGAAAATAATTAAAGGCAGGTAGTAATATTTTTACAGGTGAAGAAATTGAGAGAGGTGGAAGGAACATAAGTAGTTTGCTCAAGATTTCATAATGGTTTTATAATGCTCAAGGTTTGGTATAACTGGGATGCAAATTTAAAGGACACCAGAACCTTTGCTAGATCTATCATGTTTCCATGAGATTCTATGGGTTTTTTTTTCCTTTTGAAACCGATTTTCTCACCTAAAAACAGTTTGTAATTGTGGGAATTTGCTCTATTCCTTACAACTTGAGAATGGCAGGAAAAACCTAACATTTTCTCAATATCAAATTTGTTGGATGGGTTCAGGACAAATAAGCTTTTTAAACATTAAAACATACTGTCAAACTTAATCTAAAATTTTTAATGTATGTTCATTTTTTTAGTTGTAAAATATTGGCAAGTATTAAAAAACAAAGTCTTCTGTTATTCTGTTATTTAAACATAGTGATTTTTTACTATTTTGAGTTCCTCTAATACACATGCACACCCCGGTAAAATTTTAAAAATTGAGAGTGTGTTGTATAAAGCTAGTTCCTTATTTTCTCTAAACAATCACTTTAATAATGACAAAGACAAAACTATTTTACTCTTTCCTATTTTTATCTTAATCATTGACATCATCTCCACTCTTTCTCACGCTTCCTAATTCTTCACCTGTTTTACTAACTGCTGTCAAATTCTTCTGCTGGTTTCTTTGCAATATCTCTTCAACTTGCCCATCTTTTTCACATCCAGGTTCAATTTTTTCCTACTAAGTTAATGACGACTAAATCACCTTGTCATTGTTAAATTTATTCCCTGCCTCACTGGTTGACTGTTCTGACTGCACACAATATCTTTTTTCTTTATTTTCTCCCATCTTGCTAGTGACTTATGATAATAGTTTAAAGTCAGTGAAGTATCTGACCATCTCAGGTTTTATTTCTAACTGATTCTTTAACTTACTGCCTCCATTGCCAGATAGGGTACTAGTTTTCATGTTTCCTTTTCTAAAATGTAGTATCTGTGAGTTTATATTGTGTGTGTATTTATTATATTTTAATAAATGATCCCACCCTATTTAGGCTTTTTAAACAAGTTGTTGGTTTGATCATTAAAACATTGCATATATATGGGTGCGAATGCTTGGAGAAGTCTGTTGACATTTGTAGATGTTTAAACAGCTCAGTTCTTTTATACTTTGAGAAAATGTCGTATCTGCCCACAATCTTTATGGTTTCTTGTTAGGGCAGCTTTTCTCAGTGGATGGATCCATAGAGACTGAGAAATATAATCTTACAGCTTTATTCCTGCCCTCTGCCGGAAATACAGCAGCTAGAGCTCTTTTGTGACTTTCTAAGAATTTTTGTTTTTGAATAATAATGGAAAAATGGTTGTGGATGAAATTGGGATGAATAGTACATGTTACAAGGATTTATTTCCTAGAATCATGTACATAGTCTCTTTGGTAGGCAAAGAAATACCTTTATCATTGGATTTTTGGGAACATCAAAGATTTAAGTGAATAAGAATTTATAATTAGAAATTAAGACTTAGTAATTAAGGTTATCTTGTTCACTTAGCGTAAGTGTGGGTGTACAAGCCTTTTTAGGTAGGATAATGAGACCATGGTAAAGGGAATATAACAGGTAATGATAGGAACCTAGATCTGACTCCAGATCTGATTGACACCAAACCTATGATTGAAACCATTGTTTTAATTTTATAAATCAATTATAATTTTATCAACTCCTGTGTTCAATTTAAGAGTGTTACTTTTAATATTCCTAAAATATTTTTTCATATAACATGACCTATGTAGTGTGTGATGTGGACATTGAATAAGATTACTGATTATAATGATTAAGAATTATTGAATTCCTTGGAATTTTGATTTTCTGATCAAAATCTGACCTACATCTTATCTCTTAGTACACTCAAGTTTTATTTTTTCTTAATCTCTTTGGTTCTTACTGATAAATATTACTTGAGGATATACTTTGGGAGAATTTGGAGACTCAAAGATTATCTCTCTTTGTACTCCGTCAACTTAATAACTTTAATTATATTTCTGTGAACTAACCCCTGTATTGATGAAATTGTAGATTAGGAAGTAACTTTATTAAGGTTATATAACACTATAAATTAGTAATTAAGAGTGAAGGCCTGGGTTTGAATCCAAGTTCTTCAACTGTGTGACTTTGGGCAGATTTTATTACCTCTTTCAGTTTGCTCATCCATAAATAACTATAATACTCATTTCATATAAGTGAATTGTGAGAATTAAAGGAAATCATGTTCATAAGGGGTTTAGCACAGTGCCTGGCACAATACATAACATAAAAACAGTAGTTTCAGTTAAGGTAGACTCTAAAAATCATGGAGGTGATAGATAGGCACATATATTTTCTTAAAATATGTTAATAGAAACTTGATTCAGTGAATTTAAAGTTTTAAACACTATGTTTTTAAAATAGATTGATTATATACTTAAAATAGCTATTTGACCTTAAAAGAAAAAGAAAAATATTAGTATTTTTGGCTGTATTTATCTTATTGACATGTCTTTGCTTCTGACACATCACCATTGACTTAACACCTCTACCAGAAGAAAGATAAAGAAAATAAGAAACTAAAATTTTCAAGTTTTATTTTTAGTGAATAAGCTTTACAAATCTTTAGGGGGAGATAATTTGTAAATTTATGTATTTTATATATACATCTTGTCTTTAACTTATTTCTGGTTATATTAAAAGTTGGCTATCTGTTGGGATCCAAACTTGGCTAATTGGAGAGCTTTCTTCTCTTCTTGCCTCCCTCTCCCAAGACCTGTTCCTCAGGTGATTGGCCAGATTTGGCTATCACTGGACTATGACAAGTCTTTGTAGCCCTGTGAACCTTTTAATGGAACATACTTCTCCCCCACCCTGCCAACACACACATTTTTTTAAAAGCCTTCTGGTCAAGTAATAAAGCCACTTAATTGCTTTGAAAGATACTTATGGCAAATATTAGTCTCCTTTAGAGAAAATTTGTCAACTGTTTGTACCATCTGAGCACTCTAACTACTCCCTGGAATATAAAATGATCATTTTAAAAATGTTTGTTTGCGTTTAAGTTCAAGTATGTCCTTTCGTTATAGAAAAATGTAACTCAGGCTGTTAATAATATAATCTTATTTCTCATTTTACTATTCTATATTACCATGTTTTTGTGTTTTATAATACCCTGCTTAGATTATGTCTCATGAAATGGGTTTACACTAACAGGTCTGGAGAGGAAGCCCTGGGCCTAGGGTGAGGCAAAGTGTTTAGGGCACATTTAAGGAGGCACTCACTTTCAGGGTTGTGCAGAACCTCCTTAATTGTGCTCTAGACGCCTGCTTGCCTCACTCTATTCCCAGATCTGCTACAGAGAAGAGGCTACATATAAATTATTTTAATTTTAGTTTAGCATAGTCTCATGCAGACTCGAATGTTTCATAAAAAACTAATGATGGAATTAAAATTATGTAGCTGAATCCAAATTTATATTACCAAGAAAGAAAAGTTAATTATTTGTAAAAGATGACATGATTTTATTCTTACATGCAATTACTGAGTTGTCAGAGCTTCAGAATTTCCATGTCAGAAGAATCTTGTCTCATACTGAAATATGCCTGATGGTTTTATATACTGGCAACTACCTGAAATCATTAGTGCTCTATCATAAACTTCTCAGTTTGATATGTAGTACCTTCAGCTCTTAAACTTTTGGGTAGTTATTGAAGTAATAAGTAGTGATGCAAATTTCACTACATTTTTATTAATAATTTTAAAATTCTTTGAGAATTTGCCTGTGATTTTCCTTTTTTTTTTTTTTTGAGTGCTACATCTGGAAATGCTCAAAAGTTGTTTGCCTCTTTAAGAGAACAGTTTGCAGTGAAGGTATAACTTATTTAGAGGTGAAGTTCAAGTTAACAAATAGTGAACTATAATGTGAGGAAGCATAATATTGTGAATTATTATTTGGCAAACATAACTAATGCAGGCATTAGCTGCTGAAGTCATTAATAAAGTACCACTTGCAGAAAGCTAGAGATACGCAACACAGAACTTTCTCTGTAAACTCTCAGAATGTAAACTAGAGTACAACTTAGTTTATTCAATAATGACTAAATTCTTTAAGTTGATAGTTTGTAGGTTCCATGATTAATGTGTAACTAGAGTATGAAAGGAGTATTTAGAAACTGTTAAAATTTGTAGATGTGACATCATTGTCAAGTCAGGCATTTTATTTCTTAAAGGTAGAATTTATTTAAATGCGCTTTTTTTTCCAAAATAAATTTTTATTTCTACTTACAGCGGTGCCAAAGTAAGTTTTCCTAAGTAGAATTATTTAATATTTAAGTCTGTTGATAGTGTTTAAAGTAAACAAAAATAAACCTGTAACAACCAAGGATGGAGGCATATCTAGATTTGTTTTTAGCTTTCTTTTTCATGGTTTCTCAGAAGTGTGTCATATTATAAATACATTCAAAATGTTTTTCTCTGAGGATATGTAGCATTCCTATAAAGGTTAAATCAATAAAAATGATTTGGACACATTCCTAAGCATGGCTCGAACAGGTAGCCCGTTGTTTTAGGTACCCTTGAGTTTCTGGAGCAGATCATTATGGCGTAGCAAAAGAACTTACTAAAAGTTGCTTTCTATGTGTAGATGCATCAGTTTAAAAAAAGTAAGATTTTTCTGGCCTTCTAGAAATGAATATTTTTAAAGTAGCCCTGTGAATATTGATTTAATGACGGGTTTTAATTGATTTAAAGTTTGAAGCTTTTTTTTTTCTTTTTCTCCGAATGCTGAAGATACACCGTAATTGATAAGGAAGAGGTATGTACAGGAAAAATACAATGGGCAAGCCTTTCCAGCCAGTTTGCGTAAGTGGCAGTCTTATGATTAAGATAGTATCACACATTATAATTGTACAGTTAGGAATTAGATATGATTCTTTTAGTCTTGTCAGTGTAGAAGAAAATTCTGTAGTCACTGGGATGTTATCTGTTTGAGCAGTTCAGAAGACAAGCTTTAATGTGAGCATTATCTTAAAAAGCATATGCATTTCTCCTAAGCTTAGGTTTGGCTTCTTAGTGGGGCATTGGTGCTAGGTAGAGTTTTATACATTTTTTTCCTGTTTCCTGTTTATTTCATATGCTTGAGTATGTAAGTTTTAAGTTCGTGTTTTCAGATCGCACTCTTTTCACAGATGCTTTTCAAAAATATCTTTCTGTTAGCTTACAAGATGATTTTTTAAAAGATTCTTTAAAACAGCATTGAGAGTACTAGATGTTTTTAGATCATGTGAACACAGTGAACTGACCAGGTATTTGGCTAAATAAGGTTATCAAAATGGGAAAACTGGATTTCATTTATTAATGTAGTTTCATTATAGAAAATCTCTTCCTATCATTTTGTACATGTAATATATAATAATTTTGTAAATAAATACTTTATCAAAAATATTTTATTATGTTACTTGTTGGAGCACATGATTTTATTTCATAGCCAAGGAAATGGTTTGAGCAACTCAGTAAAAAAATTTTTACACATATAAACATATATAGAGTGGTTTAGCCATTTAATAAGTAAATAATTTGGCAATTTAAGCCAAATATTTTATTTGCTTAGAAACAGTTATTTAAGTGTGTCTTAATGTATTGTAGTTTATCATTGTATTTAAAAAATAAGAATATTTAGGAAAATAGAAATAAGCCTAATAACCAATATAAGGCTGAATTTTCTTTCTGGATAGTTGTGAATGGTAATTAAAAAAACCTCTTTATGTGTTTTCTCTGGTACTATTCATATATTAAAACATTCTACAACATGTTGTAGTGGGAATATATTGTTAAATCTTTTTACTAAATCAATAATAATTTTCTTCTGCAAAATCAATTGTCCTTATCTAGCTTGGATATCACATTTTAAAAATGAGGTAGATATGAGTGGTAAAAAGTTTTGAGAATGTAACAAGTTTTCCTTCTGAAATTGAGAACATACTATGTGTATTTAGTTTTAACAACTGGGGGAATGTAAAGAATTCTGTGTGAACACTGGAGTTTTAATGGTATGAAAAAGAGGGGTTTCTACCATGGAGACAAGGTTGAATTCATGATCAAAGGTGTGGATTACATTGATTTTTGTGTTTACATTTCTTTACGAATGTACTATAGTGTTTTGTCTTTGTGAGTAAAATCTGCTTTATGGATTATCTTTTTACATATTTTCATTTTGTATTGAACTCTGTATTTGTAAGAGTAGTAGTAATTTCTACATTTTGTCAAAAACTGAATTACTAAAAAGCTTTACAAATTTCATGAGAGGTAAGAATCTTTCTAGGTTAATTTTTGTAACCAATTATCTTGCCTAATAGTGTTAGGATGTTAATGGAAGTTTTTTCTTAGATATTTTCTTATAACGTCTTAATATTTTTGAGTTGAGTTTTAAAGTCCTTAGTAGAAAATGTTTATATACTTTTACAGTTACCCATTTTATGGAAAACACATGATGGATATAATGTAGATTAAAGACGTTTTCTTTCTGTGGTACTATAATATTGTAGATTTCTGTAAGCTGATAGAAATTTATGAAATAAAGTGAGAACTTCTCTTCAAAAAAATAGTTTCTTTGAGCTGTGTTTACAGAAACATCTTATGAAATGTTACTGATTACAGGGAATCTGTACCCTGTATATTTTGGATACTCATGTACCTCTTTTCTAGGATCAAGTTACACGAATACAATAAACCACAGGGTTAAAATATTAATTATAAGATATAGCACTTCATTATCTTTTCACCTTCATAATGAATTCTCTTTGCGTAGAATCATTTAAGTAATTTTTAATCATTTGGAAGAAATTATAGTACCTTTCCACTTAAAGATTATCCTGGAAATTTGAAGATTAAATTGGGAGGTTCAGTAGAGAAATTTTTAAATAAAATTAATTATAAATACTATGGAAATGAAATAACCAAATTAAAAATCACAATGCCTAATTGTTTGCCTGGGTTATATGGGCAGTGAGTAAATATATATAGTAAATATATCTATTTTGCTCCAAGCCAGAATTGTTCTTTCAGATAATGACATAAGTAGGTATTTGCTAGAAGATTAATTGTGTTTATATGATGTCAGTTGTTAATTATTTAAGTTTATAACTGGAAAATAATGTCCTTGGGATTTGCAAGTACAGTGTTGATTATTTTTATCTTGACTTCCCCAATTAATGCCTGATCTCTGTTACTGGTTTTAAAAATTGACATTTCTCTTAGTATTCATGCAAAAAGTAATTGATTATTTTTCACAAAACAAGTACAAATAATAACTCAGTTAAATAATTCATAGTTACTCTTTTCTTGCTCTACAATCATTTTCCCAAATTCTGTAGTCACTTCTGTGTATGCATTCATGTGCACACGCAAGTGCATATACAATGTATTAAAATTTTGAGCCAGACTGATAGTTGAAAGAAATTTAAGTTGTATTTATGTGGCAAATATTTTGCTTCTGTATAAAAATTTGTCTGCGCCCATATAATATTCTGTGGAGTGCCACATCATAATTCAGATCTATCCAAAGAAAGACTGTGCATATCTATGTTTTTAAGATCTTATTTATTATTGTTATTGTGATTTGGCTAGCATTTTTCCTTTGTTTTGTTTTTTTTTTCGTTTTTACTGAACCACAAAATGGATTTAGTTGTAAGATAATCTAACTATAAAGAGTATGTAAACAGTGGTTTGGCACAACTCATGGTTCAGGTAATTTTAGAGGATCTATAAATGTATATCAGGTCGCTGAGCTTTTTAGTCTTTTATGTAAATATATTTTTGTATTTGATGGTATAATGATTTCAGTAGACACCATTGATGTAAAAAAGAAAAAGCCAGTTTGAGAAGCAAAATAAAACTATTTGATTTTGTGGTAAAAACTATTTGCCTTTCACAAGATACTTAGATATACCTTGTTTAGAATTTCACTTCCCTAATGTAACTTATGTATAGTTTCTAAAGGGATGACAATAGAAATAGTGCAGATAACAGAGTCTTTAACTGCCACAATAATCTTAAATACGTATCTGAGAATAATGTTAACTTGGTAAATTTCCTGAGATCAATACTATATTATTTTCAAATGTCTTGAGTATTAAAATTTGCATTTCCTTAATATGTCTATATGGTGCAGAATTTGTTTTGTGGGCAATTGATTTAAAAAGGAACATTATTTAATCAAGATAAACTAAGGTTTATTCTCTTTTTATTAGAACCATGATCACACTTGGGATGATTTTTATTCCTAGACTATATATCAGATGTTGGATTTATGAGTATTAACAAGAATGTAGGCTATTTATAGGAGATGTAATAATCATTTTTTTCCCACTGCAAGTATTAAATGTTTATGTAGCAGGTAACTTTCAAAGGACTCTCTAATTCTGCTCATCTTATTGGGGAATTGTTTTATATATCATGGTAAATGATGAAGTTTTTATTTGTAGAACAAAGTGTATTTATGAAAAAAATACACTATAGAGTTAAGATCATGTTCAACAATAACAATAAACACCTGATGTTTGATTTGGTGTTTTGCTTACATCCATCCGACACTATTCCAAACCTTGAATCCTATGTCTTTACTAAATATAGTATAAAGGGGGAAGAAGTTCTTAAGAATTCAGCATAAGACGAAGATACTATACATAATGTAATAAATCTCAGTCGCTATACAGGTTTTTAAAAAATTTATGTGGGAATGTATGGCCTGTTTTATGTGTGTTTGCTGGTGAATGGGCAAAAGCTTGTGGTCAACTGTGGTTAAAATTGTAAGGAAACTCCCTTTGAATAAGGTATAGAATTTCCCCATTATTTTTTGAATTGTAACACATTAATCAAAATACATATCCACTGAATTTCATAATCTTTGAAATGGCAATAGATTGTGTTAAGGTGTATATTTTCATTATGTGAGACTTCCTTTTATAAAGGTTTGTTTTAAAATAATAAACCTCAGATTACATGAAGTATTTCCTTATACTTTAGACAACTTAAAATACTTTACTCTTTAGAAAATAATATTGGAATTTATTATTATCCTTCTTATGGAAGTTTAATGACTTTTTTTTTGGTACGGTTTTATCTTTAGTGGAATTCATTGGTATAGGAGAAAAAAATAGTGCATTAAGATAACCTATTGGGAAATTTTGCCTAAATCAACATTGGTTTTGCTAACACCCAATTAGTAAGTCTTGCATGGTAAATGACTAGAAAAAATAGTTGTCTTTGTCACATTTACAGTTTTATTATTTGCAGGAAGGGTTTTTTTTTCATGTAGAAGGTATTCATTATTTGACCATATGTGTAATATTGTCAGCGTTACTGTAGAGGTAGACTGTTCCAGTGAATCCTTTATGTAAAAATATCTCAAAGATCTTTATTAAGTAATAGTATTTGCATCTTAATGCTTTTGAGAAGCTTATGCATGACCTCATTATTGACTTAGAGTTGTCACATTTTAGTATCCTGGAACAAGGGTTTTAGAACAGCATGGAAGGTTGGTATTTGTATGCTTTGGAGAGGAATTTGAGATGTTACCCTGTTTTGCCATCAGTTTTCAAGTATGAACGGGTGCATCATTAATCATAGGAAATGCAAAAATAAATAATCCAGTCCCATTGGATTTTTTAATATGAATACTTACCTTTTCCCTTTTTGTATATACAGTTGAGGTATTTAGGTAACCCCTAACCTTTTGCTTCAACAAAGAAGTACAGTATAAGAATATTACCACAGTTTTAATGTGAGCAGCTCTTGAGAGGAAAAAAAAAAGCCCTCTAGATGAATATTTGTTGAAGAAAAGATTGTGATACAGAATGTCTTAACTCAGCCCCAATACAGTACTTGAAGACCACCAGTGTATAAAATTGAAAGCACATGAGTTTTGTAGCACTAGAAAAGGTTTGTAATTGATTAGCGCTGCTTGAAAGTATTGAAGTACAGTGAGTTTTGATTTGTGAATAGTTCTATTCAATAAAGATTAATTCTGTGTGTTTGATAAAATCTTAGGGCCGTCAATGAGTTAGCTTTTCCCACCATGCAGTTTATTTAACTATCAAATATTTTCAGTGTTCTTTTAACAAACTGGAACATTTCTATCTTACTGAATTTAACTTTAGCATGACTGATTTAAACAAGTCAAACTATCAATGATTATTTTGAAGGGTGTAATTGAGTAGATTAATTTTTTTGTTCTTTTGAAATAACTAAAATATATCATAATGTAATCATGCATATTTCATGCCTTTCTTGTGATTTAGAGGCTATCAGGAGGTTCAGACAGACTAACAAAATATTTTTTCTGTGATTTCTTTTAAGTCTTTTACATTTAAAAATATTTTTAGAGTGTAAGAGTAAAATCCTTGATAATTTTTCATGTAAAATTAGGATTATATCTGATAATTTAAAATAACTTTATGTTAAAGTGGGAATTGCATTGGCATTTTTGATTTTAATATATGTTGGAGTACTTTTCTTCTGTGTATGTTCCTGAATTTTTTAATTGTCTCCCCCCTGAATTTTGGAATTTAGCTCTTTTATTTTAGAAGCAAGTTATGATACTTTGTCCCTATTAAATCTTGAAACTGAAATTATTATTATTGATATGGACCACAGCTATTATTTTGGAAATTAGTGTTCACACGTCATGTTCTCTGTTAGCCATGTTGGTTACTATGGACATTTACAAAGGTTTTATGCAGAAATCTAATCAGTAGGCTGATACGTATTTGTAAATAAGTTCTTAATTGTAAGATACTCCATGTATCATATTCAACAGACTTTCTGATAATAAATACTGGGCAGATTTTGAGTAGTGCAGATTGAAAGTTCTTGTTTAATCGAAGATAAATGGTATGCTGAGAGAGCAAGGACACTGAAACATTTTGTGTCTGTCTCTGTCTCATACATACACGCACACATGCTTTTCACTTGTTTCATTTGAGGTGAGGCGGTTCGTCAGCATGTACTTTGTCCTCACCTGGGAAAAACTTTTTTTAAAAAAACTGTATTACAGAATTGGAGCACATTATTTTGACATTTCATTAGATTGTTTTGATAATGTTTACATAAGAATGTAAAGCCTAAAGTGAGGTTTTAGATTTCAGTTAGATCATAGAAAGGGGAAATGTTGGCAATGTGATGGTAACCTATATGTAATATCTACTACCTATCTACCTGTAATTAATTTGGTGTAGTAAGTTCTCTATTCAAGCTCTGAAGTACTATTTGGGGGTGGGAGATGTTAAATTCCACTTTTCAGAAGAGGAAGAATTAGTAATGATGTCTAAATTTATGACATGTGATACAAGATGATCTTTATCTTTCTAGTTCACTGTTATGCCTTGTTTAGAAACTTGGTCAAATTTTGGAAGTTTTACTGTAGAAATAGTTTACTCAAGATGTCACAAAAATATAAAACCCCTCATATGATGGAGTAAAGGGAATTTTAACATATTCTTTGTGACAATATTAATAACTTCTAATGCTGAAGGAGCCCTTGAAACTTGTGTTTCCACAAGATTTGGTTAGAAAAATGTATTTTTTTTTTAAACGGAGCAATATTATGAAAGAGTAACTTAACTGCTTGAGATGCCTGTTTCAAGTTATCCCTTCATATAACAATAGTTTTAACCATTTTTTTTTCCATCTCTTGGGTAGGAACAGCAGAAGTTACCGTAGAACTATAATATAATATGGGCTATAATACAGTCTAGTTGTATATATGTTCTGCTTCCTTAATGCAGAAATTTTTAGAGTAATACTTATTACCTATCATTACATTTTTAAAAAGAGAATCTGATTATTGCATTATATGTATTATAATTGAGTGGGCCCATTTACAGGCAGGCATTGAGGGAGTCACTACAACAATTTTACATTTTTTGGTAAAATACAAAGTACATTTCCTCATCCTTTTAAGAGACCTTTTTTTTTTCTCCTTCAGGTTTAATTATTTCTCTTTGGCCTAAACTAAGACTGATCCTCTGGTAGCCAGTTAAAATGTGTGAAGTAGGAGGAGTAAAGGAAACTCCAATCATTAGTTGTAACTTATAAAGCAAAGTTAATATAGGTATACACAGCAAAAGGATTTATTTTAAAGGATAAAAGAAAATTTTATAAAGTTGCCTTGTAGTTGGAACATGTTGGACATCATAAAGAAAATCTTGTAAGTGTTTAGATATTTTACTATAATAACCATGTCAGCTGATGAATTTTGAAGTAGTTTACTTTTGTGTATCAACACTAACTTGAAATGAAATATTAAGGGATTATATCCTGCTTATTTTTTTTTTTAAGTCCAGCATGATTTAATAGATAGGGTTCTTTTAAATCATGCAAGGTATTCTTATGGAGTTTTACTTTTCATGAGACTAAACGGTATTAATTTTGGTAGGTTCAAGAATATGATTAAAAGGATCCTAGACATTTTAGTGTTTGCTTTGTGTTGACAAGTTCTACATGTGGATAATAGTATGTAAATGTAAATTTTAATTATAGAATTGATTATATAGAAAAATGTAATTGCATATGAGTTTTTAAAGACTTCTGTGAACTTTTTAATATCTTGAGTATCCTGAACAACTATAAAGATCTTTTAAAAATGGCTGTTACATATCTTAATTTTATTTCAGTTGAATATATGCTTTAGTTACGTAAAGTTGTTTAGAAACAAGCTTATGCAGGTATCTTATGCTGTTTAAAATTATAAGTAGATTTCTTCTAGTTCAGCTGGTTAAAATATTAACTGTACTTCAGGTTTATTTCTGTTTTAAATGGTAAAGCATAATGTTGAGATAATTCTGTGGTCTGCTGTTTTGTAAAATTGCTTCCTTTTTGAAGTTTGCTCAAATATTGGGAGCTTCCTGAGTGAATACTCCATAATACTTTGATTAATTTAGTGTCTAATTTTATTTCAGAGAGTTAGTGAGAATATTAAGCTTTCTTTTACTGTTTTAAATACTTCATTTCTATAACTCTAGAAAACATTTTGACTAGTGTGGAATTATTTAATTTTTTTCTATTTCAAGTCATTACTCCAAGAAGTAGATAAGGTACAGATGCCAAATGCATATATGTACAGCAGTTTCATTTTTCAACTTTTAGTGCAACAAAATAGCAACACTATTATGATCTTTAATACAGCGTTATCTGGAAAAGCTAGCAGTTTATCCAAGAAACATACCTTTATGTTTAACAGGTTCATCTCTTACATGATTTTAAAATATGATAACACTTACCCCAAAAGAAGTTTTGCTGACATGGTGTCACTGTGCTGAAGAGGCTGTTTGATGCCATAGTCCCTCCTTTTTTTTTCAGATAGAACTTGTACCCTCTGTTGTAAATTCTGCTTGCAGCCTTAAACTGAAAATACAAACCATACCCAAACCTTGGTTTAGTTTTACAGTATGCCTGGACTACATAGACTTCATATTTATTTTTTTCTGTCAAGAAATTATGTAGCTGGTAACATGTGAAAAGCAAGGAAACAAAACAAAAAGAGAATGAGCAAATATTTGAAGGACCTACTATTACTGCATAGACTGTGGTTAGAGAGCACTCACTGACTCTGTTGGTCTCGGTGGCTGGTAGTGACCTGCGGAGATTAACCATTTAAAAACCAGAGACTTCTTGCTGTCTTCCTGGAGAAAGTTTGCACCGCACTTGTGGTTCTGTGGTTGTTTGTGAGGCGAATGAAGCATTCACACAATCCAAAAAAGCAAAAGCCTTAAAACTCCTTTTTTTGCAAGCACTATTACTGGAGAGACAGAATCATGTGGTTTGTGACCTCACAGCACTCAAAGTAAAGTGGGACTGCCTACCACTGTGGCTTTTCCCCCCTTGCTCTTGCTCTCCCTCTCTTTCTCTTTCTCTCTCTCTCTGACAAAGGCTTGTGGTAAGGCCCTTCCTGGCATCCAGAGGATATAGCTTTTTAATTTTTGTGACTCATGAGGATTTGGATAGAATACAAATGCTGAAGGAGCCCAAACTCCTGTAAGGTTAAGCATTTCTTGAGCAGAACTCTGCAGTTAAGAGCTTTGCTTTCTATTCCCCCACCCCCACTTTTTTCGCCTCCTCCTTTTACTTGGTTCATTATTTTGTCTGTGGAAAAGTGAGCAAAATTGGCTCAAGAAGCTATGTGAAATTCTGAACACAGTGATGATTTACTATAATTTACATCTTTGGATTGTATCGTATTCTGGGGTCTGCTTCATATTTGCTGGGTGATTGGAGTCCTTCTGTTTTTCTTTTTCTTGTCTTCTTAAACTTGTGAATCTGTAACTCATTGTAAAAAAGTTTACCTTTCTTAGGGTCTGGTTGCAAACTGCTGGGCTTGACTGTAATCGGCTGTCGTGAAAGTGTTAGTCTGGGGAATTCCTTTACAAAGACTAAATCATGTCTGTTCAGTTTATGTATGATCAATATTAGATGCTGGCTCTTAGAGACTGAATGTAATCAGTATCTTTTATATATATATATACCTTTATCTCCTGACGAGTTTGAGGATATTACAAAAATGAAAGGCAAGAATTGTAACATAATTTATTGGATGAATCTTAGTTTCCTTTATGCTTATAATAATTTTTATTTTTCAAGGAAATTCATTTTGTATAATTCTTTAAATGGTTTATTTGGATATTAACTTTAATAGGGCTTTGATTGCAAATCTTACACAAATACAAAGTAAAATTCTTCTAACTTAGATTGCTCACTATTATTGATTTTTATAAGCTCAGAATGGAGTGGGTTAACAGAAGCTGTATTTTTTGTTTATAATGGCAGCTTTGAAATAAATTACAGAATGCTGTGTGTAGTAAGGAATGGTGCACACAGACAGAATATGTTAGTCCTGTCTCGATTTGCTAATTCTGATTCAGAAGAAAATTGGAAACATCTTTGGGAAACTATCTCCCTTCTTTGCCCTTTTGGACATGTATGTATAGTACTCATTTTCTTACTAAGATGATTATATATTGTAGGCAGAGAATTTCATATGTATGAATAGAGCTTCCTGTTTTCATCAGTTAGGAGCGATGGGGTATTTTTCAACAAAAATTATAAAGCCGAACAGACCAATTTTCTCAGCGTTTTTTTGCCATTTATCCACGCCACTCTCAATTTGCTTGTTAGACCTCTTCCTAGTGTGATAGTAACTAGGAGTGGCGTGAAGTAAATGACTAGGAGGGTGGGCGGAGACAGTGAATTACAAAACAGCATTTGGGGTGTACAATGGGGTAAGGGCTGGTTGGCACTAAGGAACGTGTTAGAGCCAAAATATTCCTGTGATGGCCTTCCTAACACTGGCCGTTATCTACTTTTGGTTTATATTAGATAAAGATAAATGTACAAACATGTTCATAAGTTTCTTTGCAGAAAATTGATTTGCCTGAAATACACTGGGAGGACATGGAATGACTTTAATCCTTTATTATTCAAATATTCAGAATTTTCTATAATAAACTTCTAGTGACAAAAACCAGGAATACAGTTTGATGTTTTATTTTAAATGTAAATTTATCATGCCCAATTGTGTGTATAAACAGGTTTTACTCAAAAACTAAAAGCCTTCATTTAACATGCAGTTTATTCATGCAAAAGAGAGAAAAGTTGTTCAGTTATTCTGTTTTATAAATACGGTGTACTGGTATAATCTACATCTCTAGTTAATATTTAAATTACATTAATGGAGGACTTTATGTAATTTGTGGAATTTCCATATGGCAGTTCCGTATGCATGTACAAGAGCAGCAGAATCAGGCAATTGAAAATATTTAGGTAGTTGCTGCAGTGTTGTCAGTAAATGCTTTTCTTCTTTTAGGACGAGTTTTTAGTTTCTGCATAAAGATTCTTCAACATCTTACAACCCCAACTTTGCTAAATATTTTCTGCCTTAAAATTTTTTTTAAGTGTACTTTGGCCCTTTAAATTGACTTTCTGTGTATTTGAATAATTTTTAACGTCTATGTATCTCTTAACTGCTTGCTCTTTTTGCAGGTAACCCTCTTCTACATAATTTTTTGGTCAGGGTGATCACTCTTATTGCTTAAGAGCTTAATAGATGTTGAGTATCTGTCCCATTCTGGCAGGAGAAACGTTAGTGAAGTCATGTGCTTTAAAGTTCATATATTTATTATACACACTTTATTTTTCTAAATTGAAAATATATTCTTTGTGGAGCAAATATTACTTTGTGGTAAAAATTTAAAACCGGTGATAACTGGCGTATGTTTGATAATTACCATGTTGCTTTAGAAGTAGCTTATTACTACATTTGATGAAAAGGGACTGACTCAGAAGTCACTGTAAGCAAGCTCTTGATTATGGATTTATGCTATGCTTAAAATAAAAAATGGGAACCACAGGGCCTTTTTTTCTTTTCCTAAGACCCTCAAAATGTCATCCTTTTTGGGAATATGTTAGTATTCGCTCTGTTGAAGTAAGTAACAAGTTTAGGTCTGCTCTATAAATTATGTACTTTAATGCCATAGGAATGAAATATAGCTTTGAACTTGAAATCAATTTCGAAAAGTAAAGGAGTTGGGTATCTTGCTTCCCTATTGCCTTGTATTTAATAAATGTGTCAACATTGGTCAACTTCATATATTGTATACTGTTAGGTGATACAACAATATATAATAGTGTTTTAAATGCTACATATATCAGTTACCTTTTAATTATTATTTTCTGAACTAATGATTCTATTTTAATAGTTTTATTTATCAATATCAATCTGTTTTCCATTTTTTTGTGTGTATTGCTTTAAGGTTCTATTTGCTGCTCTTCTATTTTTCCTTCAGTTGAAAACAATAGGAGCAAATGGTTTGGTCCAGGAATTCTGTAAATTGTAGAAATCCTGATTTGACTTAAAATGTTATCCTGATTATGAGGTTTTAGCAAGGAACTTTTTTAATTTATTGTTTCAGCTTGGGTATGTGACTGTATTTTTTTGACAATTTTTGTTTTAAATTTGGCATATATAGCTATTTAAGCTTATATAACATGTATTGGGTTTTATATTGATGATTTGAAAAAATTTACATTAGTAGATGTGTATAATTTCACTAACATTTTAAATTATGATGATTATGAGAGATTTGTTCCACTTCCTTATTTTAATTGGGTATATGTTCATATACATAACTGCATGCATGTGTGTGATTGTATGTGTGTACAGGATATTATTTTGTGGTATTTTTTGTAATGAGAGTATTTTTCCTTTTTTTCTTCTCAGTTTAATTAAATTATATGAAAACTCAAACACTGCCATGTCCATGGTTGTTTCAGCAACTTCATTTGGTTAGTATCAGCAGCTATCTGTCTAAATGTGAGACTATGTGGAAATTGGATGCCAAAGGAGAAAAACACTAAACTTGACTCTCTCTTTCTGTCCCCCTTTCTCTCTTCTCCTGTTCTTCCTCCTTCCTTTCCTCCAGGCTTTTCTGGTTTCTCTTTCTCTGTTTTGACATTTCTGTAAAGTCTCAAAATAGATTCTTAAGGTTCTAGTAGGAGATACCAACATTAATCCTAATGAATACAGGTTTGAAGCTCCTAGCATTCAAGACAAATCACTATCACGACAGAGCACACTTCACTTGTTGATGGTACTGGCATCTGATGGCAGAGATTTTCTTTGAACAGTTTTTAATTCCTTCCTCTGTGTGAATTACTTTAACACATTGTTTCACATGACTTTAAAACTTTAATTGTAAGGTTACATTTTTCCTCATTGGACTATTCTTCAAAGTACAGAGTAATCCATATTTGTTTAATGTAGCTGTACAAATAATTCATCTTTCTTATAATTATTAGAACAATTCATCTTCTAATACTGTCATTTTTCTAAGAAGAAAAAAGGCAACAATTTGCAGAAAATATGGGAAACATACTCATATGACAGCTGAGGATGTGGCTAGGTTAAAGCAGGAAACTACTACCCACAATGCAATGTTACATACACTACCACTTAATAAAATTTATATCAAACATGCTACTGACAAAACCAAAGAAAAATAATATCCCAACTATGCTACTTAACATGCTAAATATTTCTAAGGAAAAGTGAAACTAATCTTTTTGGAACCTTAGTAGAGGGTATAAAATGAAACTGTGGGACATCATAGTTTATTGGAGCCCTGTGATAACTTGCCTTTGTGCTATGGGACTTGGTTGTAGGTGAAATTATCTTATAATGAGAACCTTTTGGATATTAGCTCCCCTGGAAAAGGCATAAAATGACACCCCCTTTCTTTTTCAATTGAATTGTTGTACTGTTAAATAGGGTTACAGGACATTGTCATGTAGTAGGAATATTAAGTTAAATTATAAGATACTATTCATCATGATTAAACTTTTTACTCAGCCAGGTATATATTCTATTACATTTTATTTTTTGTTGTCTTTTATTGTCAAGTTTGAGGTGAGGCTTGTATTGTCCACTGAGGCATGTTTCTTTTAAAACTAATTATTTTTCTTGCTCTTTCTTTTTATGTTAACCTACCTATAGTTTATCTGATCAATCCATATGTGTTACTGTAGGAAGGTTAGTTGAAAGCCAAAATGTAAACTGATTTTATAATGTGGTTGAAAAAAATTAAAGTTATCTTCTAAAAAAATCAGGTTTTAATATATTTAAGTTTTCTATTTATAAATCTTAATTTTTTGTGCTCTTGGTTGTCATACTTTAGCAACTTTGCTGAATTTGTTACCTTAGTATTACAGATGAATTTTGAGGTTTCATAAGGTAGGTTTTTAAAGGTTTTTAAATAAGGGAACATAATAGAGTTTTCGCTTTGATAAGTAATGTACAGAAATTTTATCAGAGGAAGAATAGAAAAGACTGTAAAGTTAGTAACTTATGAAAGGTCTCCTTTTAGTATTCCAAAATACAAATTGTCACTGTTTCATACCTGGCATGGTATTTATAATCTCATCATTTAAACATTAGTATATTGTCTGTCTGTCTGTATTTCTATTAGGGATGATTTGCTTAATTGTTTGAGGTATTTTCTCCTTTAGAAACTGCTTATCAATAACAGCTGTAATACTGTGGCTTTTCTCCATGGACTCATGGTGGTCTTTGGAACAACGTTCTTCAACTTTGACAGGTGAGACAGAGGCTCTCCAGTACCACTGCTTTTGGATGAATCTAGCTGTGGTTGGAGAAAGTGCATCTTGCCAAAATATATGGGTGAGACCACACACAGCCTTTAAAATAGTTATTGTAGGCTTATTTTTAGGGTTACATGTCTTGACAGTTCTTTTATTTGCATGCCAATTTCATGGCTGTGTATAGATTTTTCATTGGTTTCAGTAAAGGCAGTTGCAGATTTAGGTATCTATTTGTTAAGCCTTGTTTATAATTTACCCTGGAAAATACTCCTGAGTTGATCTGCAATTAACAATATAGAAAATATATTGAAAATGAATCATTAGAATACTGATCTTTTGTTTTTGTAAATTTGATAGTATTCCCATTGGAAATCTCAATTTCCCAGACATTTAGTGGTAAAATACTGCTCCAATTTGAACTTCAAATAAATTAGGATAGAATGTTAAAATAGTCTTATACTTTATTTACATTAATAGTAAAATAAAATTGGTTTTTGTTATTCAGAAGTAAATATTTTTATAATGCTGATTAATAAAAGCAGTGTTCAAAATGCAGTTTTTACACTTCAGTAAAAGCTTGAAAGCATTGAAGCAAATTACCAAGGAAGTCAATTTCTTAATACATAGGCATAAAAATGCAAAGCCATGTAATCTTTTTATGGAGTGATTAAAAGTTTATTCAACTTAGTGAACTATAAAACTGACTGTATGTTTCGTCTTTTGAAACTGGCTTTTTCCGTGATCAGTAAAGAGTGCCCTTTAGACTTTCATAAAATATTTCTTTTCATAAAATGATGTATTTGGATTAATTATTCATGATTCTTATCAAGCTATTAGTGATAACTATATTAAAACTTCTTGAATCCTGTCAAGACTTTTTATTTGATGAACAATAAATGTTGGTTAGGCTTATATTATAGAGAATTATAACCAGCTAAAATAAGATTACAGTTTCATTCTAGGTATTTTCATAGGGAAAACAGAACCTACCGAGATACCTGGAAATTCTGTTTCTTCTCTAATATTATTGCAATACTCTTCCATTGTTGAATGGGTCTGACAGGAAAGTACTGGGGAAATGTGTCCCTACAGTTTTTCCAGAGAACAAGTTATGCAAAGAAGAAGAGAACACTGCATATACAAAAAGATTGTTTAAAGAAAATTTAGCCCTTGCCTTTCAGAAATTGGTCATGTATGCAAGCCCTGATTGGATGCTAGATTTAAAAAGGAGAGCTTTATAAGTCAACTTTACGATATTTGAGGAAACTCAAATGTGGACTGGATATTGGTAATACTATGGAATACATTAAGTGTGATAATGGTTTTGCATTTTGGAAAATATCTTTATTCTTAAAAGAGGTGCATGATGAATTATTTTCATGAAGTCAATACCATACTTAAACAAGTGCATACATAAAACAAATGTGGCAAAATGTTACAGTTTGGTGAATCCAGGCAAAAGATATACAGGCATTCATTTTACTACTTCTATTATCTTAAACAGTGAATTCTGAAGGATGAAGCATTTTGTGGAAAAGGAATATAGGGATTTGATTTCAAATTGAAATCTGATATTTGGGAAAAATTCATTTTTTCATATAAGTAGTTTAAAAAAATAAGTGAATATGAATAGCACAGGCTATATACATAGCATTTTAGATTTTACTTCATAGTTTATTCTAATTTAAATTCTATTCACAGTAAAACACAGCAAATTTTCACTTTACACATAGCAAATATAAATTATAAATGCTATAATATTTTTGAAAATACCAACTTTCAAAATGTTACAGTAACACAAGTCTAGACAAATAAGCAGAGAATTCTAGAGGAACAAAGCAAGCATCTGCTATTACTGTGTCATTTGTTTATTCTTACCTGGATACTTGTAAAATACATGAAATATGTTAAAAAGTTCATTCATATTAAATACTACTGAATTTTACTACTGCTATAAATTGTTTATACTACTACATTATACTATGTAAAGAAGTATTTTAATAAGCAGAAATCTAAATCTTTATGTGCACATTATTAATTCTGATTTTGTGTGTATTAGTTAAGACCCTACCAGGTGCTTATACATTTTTTCTGTAAAGGGCTGGGGAGTAAGTATTTTTGGCTTTGTGGGCCATAGGGTCTCTGTCCACTACTCAACTCTGGTGTTATAGTCTAAAAGCAGACAATAAATTAGACAAAAAGTAAATGAATGGGTATGGCTCTGTTCCACTTGAACTTTATTTACATATAAACAAGCTAGCCTGCCTGTTTTTCGCCCACTTCTGCCACCTATATTTTATGTATAGAAATTGGTGACCCAGTAGATAACCTCTTTTGTAGAACAGGCAAGGATAATTTGAAATAATGATCTAACTTTTAGTTTACATGTTACAATGGAATTCTTTCTTCAAGTATTTACAAAATCTGAGTTTTTTTGTTTTTTGTGTTTATTGTTGTGTGAAAGATCACATTTAGGGCACTTCATCACTGTCTATTAAATTGAGTAGTGCAATTTTATCCTGATTATATAATTATTATATATTATGAATAGTTTTACAAGGCACTTTAAAGTCCTTTTAGGGATGAGGTTGGAATCCAAATAAATAATCTCAGTTGTAGCCTATCCCCAAATTATTATAAATATCAATATTTAATTTATCTACTTCTTCATTATTACTAACAAGAAAGATGCTAAGATTCCTATACATTTTATCCACAGAAATGTTTTCTTTTTCAGAATTCACTGGGTTTATTGTCAAAGCATAGATATTTAACAGCTCTGTTAACAGCTCTCTTAGTGATTTTGATGAGCTATTTTCCTGCTGTTTCATTTATATTTGAATTTAAATCTGACTAGAAAAGGAATTAATTATTTATGGTATTAATCTCCAAAACATTCACTGAACCCACCATTGGACATAATACCCAAGTAAATTAGTTTTCTGAGGATTCACGTACATTAGATAGATTATTATTTATTGGATAATGGTGATGGTTACAACAACTGAGGTGGAAAAGTAACTGTGATATAATGAGTTATAAGAATTATGTATATTTGTCTTCATCTGCAGTTCCTGAAACTCCTCAGAGCCTTAAAGATGAAATGGGTTTCTTGTCATGTTAATAAGACACTTTTGGACCCCACCCAAGGGCAGTGG
The DNA here is from genome assembly GCF_040802235.1 of Manis javanica. Classification (NCBI taxonomy): domain Eukaryota; kingdom Metazoa; phylum Chordata; class Mammalia; order Pholidota; family Manidae; genus Manis; species Manis javanica. Next base: position 43,811,106 of record NC_133171.1, read on the forward strand.
CTGGAGGTTGAGTCAGTCAATGGCCAGTGATTTAGTCAATCATGACTCTGCAGTGAAGCCCTCACAAAAATCCATGAGAAGAGCTTTCGTTTCTTTTGCATCCTGCTTCTCTGTCGGAGAGAGGTTCCAAGCTCGGGGACCAGAACCCTTCCTTGTGCTGCTGAAGCAGGCCCCAAGCTCCACGAGGATAGAAGCTCCTTTATTTGGGACCTTGCTATGTATTTCTTCATCTGATTGTTAACTTGTATCTTTTACAGTATCTTTATTAAACTGGTTAATGTAAGTGTTTAACTGAGTTCTGTGAGCTGTTGTAGCAAATTAATCAAACCTAAGGAGGGGGAGGTCGTGGGAACCTCCAATCAGTAGCTGGTTGGTCAGAAGCATGCTTGTGAATGGTGCATCTGGAGTGCAGGGTAAAGTGCAGTCTTGTAGGAGGGAGCTCTTAACCTAGGGAATCTGGTGCTGTCTCCTGACAGTGGCAGAATTGATGAGTTCTTGGACAACTGACCAGAGTTAGAGAATTGCTTGGTGTCATGTCTGGGGAATACCTCCACATGCATTGGAATTGGATTCAGGAACCCAAAAGGAGTTCCTGGTGAGGGAATTCCATAACTTCTTTCATTTTTTAGTAACAAACAAATAAACCTGTTTTCTGGTCTGAATTTGAGACCATTAGTGTATTAATATTTAAGGTTTTAAGTAAATGAGCTATGTAGAAATGAGAAAGCTTTAAGCAAAAGTCTACAGTTCAAATTATTGAACACCTTATTTTATCCATGATAATTTTAAGCAATTCCAAATATTACACACATAGCTAAGGATTAAAAGGTTGAAAAATTACTATTATATAATCTCATATAATTGCATCACAGAGGAGCAGTCTTTCTCCCTTTCTCCCCTGTAAGCTGTTGTGTTTGCCCTCATTTATGATAAAATTCTAAAATGATTGTTTTAATCTCTCTCCCCTTCCCCCAATAATTAATTATGGAAGTCATATAAATTATTGTAAATAATAATAAGAATCACCTGCCTGGGAAGGAAACATACAAAAATACTAATATGCAGAAACTCATAAAGCATCATTCAGGGTCATTAAAAGTGAGTTCAGACTGCCCTGTCTACCCTAAACATTTTTAAAGGTATCACTGTGTTGTGCCAATTTAATAAACTAGTTGGCAGAATGAACATTTATTAAGCATACTTTGTTTCAAAAGATGAATATTTAATATTTATGTGGGGAAGATTTTAACCAAAATTAATATATAAAAAAGTTCTGGCATTTAAAGTTATACTATTCTGTAGTGGGTAAATTAACCTTTGAGGACTAAAACCTGTCCTAAATATTAATGGTTAAATATAGAAGTTTTAAATTATATTTTGCTATCTCTTTATACTATTTTAAATCTTTAGGACTCTTGTCCTTATTAGCTGTCAACTTTTAAAACATTAAGAATCCTAAAAAATTGTATATTTCTGGCAGAATATAAATTATTCAGTATAATCGATGTGTACAGCAATGTTGCTATATAGTTATTTACTGCTTGAATTTTTTATAAATCATAATATTGAGAAACATTAAAAAGAACCATTTAAAAAAATAATAGGCTTTTTCAGAACAGTTTTAACTTTATAGAAAAACAGCAGCAACTACAGAGTTCCCATATACCTACCCCCATGGCCCTCAGTTTCCCTTATGATGAGTGTCTTGCACTGGTGCCCTGTGTTTGTTACTGATGAACTGATGTTGATACATTGTTAACTAAAGTTAGTAGTTTACTTCAGAGGTCATTTTTTTATTTTGTACAATTCTGTAGGTTTTATCAAATCCATAATGTTACATATTCACAATATTATACAGAATAGCTTTCCCTAAAAATCCCCATAAGATTTTGGATAAATACATATAACATAAAATTTAGCATTTAAACCATTTTAGCAACTGATTTTACTCTCAGTAGAAGTTTTTTTCAGAATATCATGTAGTTGGAATCACATAAAATGTAGCCTATTCAGACTGGATTCTTTGACCTAGCAGTACTTGTTTAAGGTTCCTCCATGTCTTTTTTGTGGCTTAATAGCTAATTTCTCTTAACTGCTGAAAAATATTTCATTGTATGGATGTAGTACATTAGCCATTCAACTCTGAAAACACACCTTGGTAGCTTCTAGTGTCTGGTAATTGTGAATACAGCTGCTATAAACAGGACTGCAGGTTTTTGTGTGTGCGTGTAGACATGTTTTCAACTCATTTGGGTATATACGTAGTGAGATATCTGCGTTGCTTGGTAAGTCTGTTTTTAACTTTGTAGAAACTGCCTAACTGTGTACAAAGTTATTATCATTTTGCATTCACTGCAGTAATAAATGAGAGCTCCTGTTGCTTCATATTATTGTCAGCATTTACTGTTCTCAGTGGTTTGAATTTTAGTCATTGTGATAGGTGAGTGGTGGTACCTCATCACTATTTTAACTTGCCATTGCATAATGACCAAATGATGTTGAGCATCTTTTCATATGCTTATGTGTGCAGTCTGTATATCTTCTTAGGGAGGTATCTGTTCAGATCTTTTGCTTTAGTTTTACTTAAATTGTTTTCTTGTAGAGTTTAAGAAATTCTTTGTATAAACCACATTTTGTTAATACATTCATTTTTTGATGGACACTTGGGTCATTTCTACCTTTTGGCTATTGTGAATAAGCTGTAGTTGAACATTAGTATACTAGTATTTGTGTGTCTCATCAGTTCTTTTGAATATATACCTAGCAGTGAAATCTTTGGGTCACAAAGTAATTCTATGCTTAGCTATTTGAGGAGCCATCAACCAGATATGTGTTTTGTAAACATTTTCACTCAATCTGTGGTTTGTCTTTTCATTCTCTTAGCAGAATACTTCACACAGTGGGAATTTTTCATTTTAGTGAAGTTCAGGCTATCATTTTCTTCTCTCAAGAATCATACATTTGGTGTTTTATCTAAAAACTCTTTCCAAACTCAAGGTCATCTATATTTTCTCCCATGTTCTATAAATTTCATAGCTTTGAATTTACATATGGATCTATATCCATTTTTGAGTTGATTTTTGTGAAAGATGTAAGGTCAGTGTCTAGATTAATTTTCTTTACATTTGGGTATTCAGTTATTCTGGTACCATTTGTTGAGAAGACTATTGGATTGCCTCACTCTTTTGACAATACTGCACTGTCTTGATTAGTATAGCTTTATTATGTTATAGTAGTATAATGTATCAGTTTGTTGATATTTGCAAAGTTCACTGGAATTGCATTGGGTCTTTATAAGGATCCAGTTGGAAAAAAACTGACATTTTAATGATATTGAGTCTTCCTATGAACACAGACTATTTTCCCATTTATCTAATCTTTTTGATCTCTTTCATCAGATTTTATAGTTTACCTCATACAGATTTTCTATATATTTTGTTAGGTTAATACCTGATAAATCATATTTTATGCCCATGAAACGGTGCTTTATTCTAAATTTCAAATTCCAATTATTGATTGCTGGTATAAAGGAAAGTAATTGGCTTTTGCATATTAACCTTGTATCCTACAACCTTGCTATTAATTACCTATTGTTTCCAGGAGTATTTGTTGATTCTTTGTGATTTTCTACATGGACAGTCATGTCACCTGTGAACAGTGCTCTCTTTGGAGCACACAAATAAATCAATGAACATAATACTGTATATTAGATACTACATAGACATACAAACATGATTCTAGATAGTGGTAGAAAAGGGTAATTTCAGGTAGTGTGAAGGGTTCAGTGGAAGTTATTCGTAATTGGTGAAAGCTAAGTTTGAAGGACCGTTAGGAATTGGGTCAACACCTGTATGTAGGAATGACGGAAGGGAAGGAGTGGTGGGGACTGAGGCCAAACAACCTGCAGCATGTTGTGAATTGCAATCAGTTTTAAGATACTAGGGCAAAGGTTGGTTGAGAGGTGGCTGGAGAAGAGTTTGGAAAGGTAGATAGAGGCTAATCAGAAAGTACCTTTCTTATTTGCTAAGCTACCAAGTAGATTGAACTTGATGTTCAAAACTGAGGAACCATTACTGGGTTTTTAATGAAGGATGAGACACAATGTAGGTGTAGAATGATCTGTCTGGTAGCAGTGTGGAGGATGTATTACTAGAGGGGACCAGGATGATTTTTTTAGCTGAAAGAGGGCATGAATGAATTAAAGTGTTAGAAAGAAAGGACGCTCTGAAAACTATTAATGGAAATTGATAGTTTATGTGGCATGCAGTTCTATTTATAAACAAACTAATTGGCAGAGTGGACATTATGTTAAGCAATATTAGAAAAGGCTCATTTAATCGAATTTAGGTAAATGTGAAAAGGTTTTTGTTAAGTCAATAATTCAAAACATGCTAAATCACATACATTTTCTACCTATCATAGCACTAAATCATGAAATGAAGTAGATAGTGCATGGAAACAAAAAAATATTGCAGTTATATTGGAGCTGGTTTGAAAAGACCATAATATTTTGTGGTCTTTAAGGTTATTTATAAATGCAGGTGGTGAGATAAAATGAGTTCCAATATTCCAGTAATGTGAAAGTTGTTGGTTTATATTTTATATCTAACAGCTGATATTTCTGACTTTATATAGTGGAGGTAGTATAGTATTTTAGGTTTGGAAGTATCTATGAACCATGATTAGCCACATTACTTCAAGACAAATAATGTCCCCATATTTCTTGTACTTCCCCCTTGAAAAATAAACAAACAAACAAATGCAAAAACCTGAAGAAAAAGCCTATTCACTAGTGATTTCTGTTGAAACATAAGTGTTCAGAGTCTAAACAACCATCAGGCCATGGATTTAGTAGAAATGGAATCCATGCTGCTTACATTCTCAATGTTGCATTTGGGTTTCTGTAATTAACTCTTTCCAGGTATAAAAATTTCAGCCTGTTGATTTCTTCTGCTGTTTATGTTCTTTCAGGCTCAAGTGTGTTTTAATAGTAAGTATATGACAGACTGGTGACAACTTTGTACCATTGGTTGCATTTAAAAAAAAAGAAAAGAAACAGCAGCAGACTCACAGAACCCAAGAATGGACTAACAGTTACCAAAGGGAAAGGGATGGGGAGGATGGGGAGGATGGGAGGGAAGGGAGGGATAAGGGGGAAAAAAGAAAGGGGGCTTTATAATTAGGATGTATAATATAGGGGGGCATGGGGAGGGCTGTACAACACAGAGAAGACATAGTGATTCTACAGCATCTTACTATGCTGATGGACAGTGACTATAATGGGGTATGTAGCAGGGACTTGGTAATGGGGGGAGTCTAGTAAACATAATGTTCCTCATGTAATTGTAGATTAATGATACCAAAAAAAAGGTATAATGCCGTTGTTTGTTTACTTTTAAGATCTTTTTGGCATTCTTACTAAAATGATTTTTTTAGTGGGCTAAACAACTGACTAAGTATCTCTGAATTTTGTTTATGTTTCTTTTATTTGAATGTTTCTTTTATTTTCTTACCCCATAGTCCTAATTACCTATTTTCTTACCCGATAGTTCTAACTACCTTTTTCCTTGTTGACCTTTCTTGTTAGGAATATTTCTTTTTTATAAACTCTTTGAGGTCTGTTGGTATAGCTTTGAAATAGCTTTTGCTAATAGTCTGTTTAGTTTTAAGATAATGATGCTGGCCTTTTAGAGCAATGAAATATTAGCAGTAATAGCAAATGGTATCTTTAATGCCAATAATGGTACCATAGTGGGAAGATTCACTAAGTTTGTTTATTTTTTTAATTACATCAAAATGTGGCTCTTTCAGCATAATTATTGACTAATTACTTAGGTAATTTATCTTTTCTTTAAATTATGTAAAATAAATAAAATTCCTCACTATGCTAAATGTTTTTCAAAATTAGAGCTCTTTAATTTGGATGGGTGTGTAGAGAAAAGTTACTTTTATCTGTAACATTTCCCTTTAGAGAGCAGTATTAAATGTCTTAATCTGTTCTAAGTGAAATGTAATTATTAGATGTTCATATTTACACATTTAAATGGATGAAAGTATATATTATTTTTCCATTTTCATAGCATCCAGTTCATGAGACTGACTCTAATTTGGCATTGATTCTGACCTGTATGGGCAGGCTGGTCCCGTGTAACAAGAGGTTTAGACAACCTCTCTATAATAGTCCAATCCACTTGAGTGAAGGGCATTCAGAATACAAAGCTAAAAAAATCTCCTATACTTTCAGTTCCTTTTTAGTTATATTAAAACAAAGTACAGTTTAACTGAACAAACTTTTATCAACTTCCTAGTAGGTGCCATACATCAGTAATAGGAAGATGGGTAAACTTAATTGATCCTTTCTGTCAAACACATCATAATTTAAAAAGCAGACAGTCTTGCAAGCATAATTCAAAATTATAGCTGTGAATGTAGTTTTAAGGGGGACAACTACTGAGAGCGGTCACTTCTGCTAGGTGATATGATATGAACTAGTAGTTTGTGAGGGACCAGAACTGAAGGCAAAGGCCATTTCACACAAAACAAAATACTGAACCAATAAAAGTCAGAACTCAAAACCAGAAGAAAAACATAAAGAAGTAAACAGGATTCCCCCAAAAATGAATTCAGTAAGTTTTAATGGGTTGGAATGATGCAGAGCTAGAGTGGGAAAGAACATGAGTGACAAGGTGAAGAGAGTACGTCTCAAGTTCCAGTTTTACTTGCTGTGTTATCCTAGTTTACTCAATTTTTTAAGCCTTAGTTTCCTCCTTTTAGTAGATGCTGTTGGTGTTTTACCCTGAGCCTTTTTATCTGATTGAGGTATCTACCTGTCTTTCACCTGTAGACTTGGGGACTGACAGCTCTCAGCTGTAAACCGTTCCACAAAATTGTTGGTAGATGCCTTGCCCAGAGATGCCTGAGACATTATGTTCCCCACTTCCCCACAGGGTATAGCTAATGACTGACTTTTATAGGGTGTGAGGGCTTGGCCATGTCTTAGGACAGGTCAACTCCCTAGTGCCCTTCAGACTCCAGAGTTCACCTTGGGATCAGGTTGAGGCTAGACTTTAGCCGCATCTATGACTTTGTTTCCCTTATCTAGTTCTTTGAATTTTTATATAAAAGCACTCCCTCAATCACTTGCAAATAATTTTTGTCTTAGATTTTGCTTCTCAGGACCTTAACCTAAGACACTTCTCCTATTTAAAATTTTGGTCAAATACACATAATATAAACTTTACCATTTAACTATTTTTAAGTATCAATTCAGTGGTATTAATTACTCCACAGTATTTTTCACCTATCTATTTACCATTACTGGTTACCACTATCTATTTCCAGACTTTTTTATCACCCCACAGGGCAACCCCATAGTCCCTATGCAGCCACTTTCTATGACTACCCCTTTCCTCCCTTCTCCCCAAAGAAGCAGCCACTGGCCACACTTAGGAGTGGGTTACTGGGTCATATTGGAATTCTGTTTAACTTACTGAGGAACTGCTGACTGTTTTTCAAAGAGACTGCATCATTTGACATTCCCATATATTTTAGATAATCTTGTTAATTTAAAAAGTTACTAAAACCATGTACATATGTACAAATATATGCCTCACATACATGATAATTATCTAAAATGATTTTCTAAAGATATAAAAAATCTCTATAACATTTTTAGTGATTGCATAGTACTCCTCATGGTATTACAAGGTTTTCATATGACTGAATTTTTATTTCTCTGATTTTTGTAACACACACTCATGTGTGTTTGTGTGTATTTAAAGCTTTTTTACATTTGTGATCTTCAGTTATTTTAAGATTTTTTTTGTTTCAGAGGCTACCTATTTTAAAGCCTGTTACTACTTTTGTTTTCAAAGAGTCATCAGTTTAATATTACTGTTTCATATAATTCTACAGAACATTTTTTTGATTTTGATGCTTTTTAAACTTTGTACTGCTGTGGTCTTATGGCTGTTAGGGATAATCAAAAGTGCAACAGTAAATGGTCCATATATTTTTAATCTCTGGGAAGTAATCAGTTCTAATCTCTGGTAAGTAATTTTTTAAGTATAAATACAAATGGGTATATTGTGAGATCCAAGGTAACGTTAACAGGAAATTTAAAGATAAACTGGTAGTTTAAAAAAAATTTGGCAAGTTTTACTTTGGTGGAAAAGTTTGGGAATACTAATTTAGTCTGCAATATGTGATACTTTGAAATTTCACTGCTCAGTTCATAAAATAATGATTATGTTGATAACTTCCAGGTTTTTATTTTTTTCATTTGAGCAGGTCTAGTAGCTATGTATGTTTTATAATATATTGCCATGGATTTTGAGTTATTTGACATTAAGAGATGACATTTTAATAAATATTCTTTACATATGTAAAATATCTTGCAAGACTATTTTTTTTTTTTTTTGAGAGGGCATCTCTCATATTTATTGATCAAATGGTTGTTAACAACAATAAAATTCAGTATAGGGGGGTCAACGCTCAATGTACAATCATTAATCCATCTCAAGCCTAATTCTCGTCAGTCTCCAATCTTCTGAAGCATAACGAACAAGTTCTTACATGGTGAACGAATTCTTACATAGTGAATAAATTCTTACATGGTGAACAGTACAAGGGCAGTCATCACAGAAACTTTCGGTTTTGATCATGCAATATGACCTATAAACAATCAGGTCAAATATGAATATTCGTTTGATTTTTGTACTTGATCTATATGTTGATCCCTCATTTCTCCTACTATTATTATTATTTTTATTTTTAATAAAATGCTGAAGTGGTAGGTAGATGCAAGATAAAGGTAGAAAACATAGTTTAGTGCTGTAAGAAGGCAAATGTAGATGATCAGATGATCAGGTGTGTGCCTATGGACTAAGTATTAATCCAGGCTAGACAAGGGCATCAAGACATCCACGGATGCAGAAGATTTCTCTCAAAGCAGGAGGGGTGAGGTTCTGAGCCTCACCTCTGTTGATCCCCAAATTCTCACCTGATGGCCCCCCTGTGACTGTGCCTGTCTTAGGTTGTTCCTCCCTTGAGGAATCTTACCCGTCTCTGGCTAACCAGTCATCTTCCGGGGCCATACAGGGAAATGTAAAGTTGGTAAGTGAGAGAGAAGCCATATTGTTTGCAAAGGTTAGCTTTTTACTTCTTTGCAGATTTATGCCCTGTGGCTTCTATGCCCAGCACTTGTCTCGAGGTATCTTTACCACCTGGAGGAATGATGATACTCGGTAAATTCGATATGAGGCACGAATTCTATTTAAGGGTTGTAATTAGGAAGGAAGAAGAAAAGCTATAGATGTAGCATATGAAGGAAACTTGGGAGGATTGATTATTTCTTTGACATATCTTCTTGTATAGTACCTTAAGTATGTATAGGTTTTAAACTACTAACTAATTTGCACACATATATTAACATAATAGGAATACGGTGACATAAACAAAGCAAATCTATAATTACCATCCATCTCCAGTGAAGCCAAGAAAACCATTTAGGCACCCTAGGCATTTGTGAAAATTTATCTATGATATGATGGATATTGTCCAACTGTACTTGAACCATCAGACAAATTAAAGCAGCCCATTTCTGGGATCTGTTCACATCCCATATGTTCTTTTAACCATAGATAGTCTATAGTCATGAGATTTTGGAGTGCTACAACTTGCACCCCTCCCAACTCCTGGTTGAGTTCCAACAGTACAGATCCGGTCAAATTCGTTGTCTCACTGTATGCACATGCCAGCCTAGACATCTCCCTCCTCCTTCCAATGGCAAGTCCAGGAAACGGTGGGGTGGACGCAGCCACAACGGCAGCATCGCCCGGATCCCTGTGGAGGCTTTTTGATGATCATCCCCCGGCACAAGTCCTCCAGAGAGTGCTGATGCCGGAAGCTCCTCCTCATATCGTATCTTAGTTCATTTTCTGGGTATCCAAGCTAGGCCTTGATCTCCTGCATAGAAACAAACAGACCCTTTGCCCACACTTTGACATGCCCTCTATACCACTGTGCAGAACTCATTGGAGGTCAGCACACAGTAACTGCTTTTTTTTTTTTTTTTTTAAATTAAGAGAAAGGAATATTATCAGAAAAGAGTACCTCCATAGCTGATCATCTGACACCCTTTAAGTGATCAACATTAAGGATATTTAAAGCATGCGTTGATCTTTGATTTACCAATAGTTTTATCCTGTTAAGGAGTAATCCCCCTTTTCCTTCTTTCTTTCTTTCTTTCTTTTTTTTTTTTTTTTTTTTTTAATCTACACTTACATGAAGAATACTATGTTTACTATGCTCTCCCCTATATCAGGTCCCCCCTAACAACCACATTACGGTTACTGTCCATCAGCTTAGCAAAATGTTGTAGAGTCACTACTTGTCCTCTCTGTGTTGTGCAGCCCACCCTCCCCTTGCTCCCTCCCCCCCATGCATGCTAATCTTAATAACCCCCTTTTTCTTCCCCCCCCTTATCCCTCCCTGCGCAAGACTATTTTTGTAAATCATTTTTCTGATATGCTACAGGTGGATCACAGTGTCTGGGAATTAACTGAGAAATATCTCAAATTCCCGTCTTAATTTTCTTTTTTTTCTTCATATAGGTAAATTAAACATAAAATTAAAAAGGATTAATTTTTCCTGATTTATAAACTTATACATGAACATTGTTGTTATGTAGAAAACAAAATTTCTTAATGACAGCACAGTTTTTCCAGTCACCAGATCTGCAGTTCTGTTTTTTGATGATTTTTAGTTGATTCTTTTTGGTTCTTTGTTTCCCTACATCCTTTTTTTCTTTTCCACTTTTTAATCTTTTTATATATCCTAAATTTCACTACTCCTTGACCTGAAAATTATGACCTGGCTTCTCTGTCTCCAAATTTGTCCTCACTAGTATGTTTTTATTCTTACTTTTGCTACTACATTAATCTTTCGAAGCCTCCTATGTACTTATATACCTTCTCTTAAGTGAAATGCTTGTTTTAGGTAAAAGTACTAGATATAATTTCCCGAACTTGTTTCTTGTTTATGTGCTGTGTGTTTTGCTTCTCTTCATTTTTATGTAGTGACTTCCTTATCTCTAGTTTCTGAAGTCCTTGTCATCCTTCAAGGAATCATAAGCCCTACCTTATCATAAAACTTGTAGTGAACTTGAAAATGAGAACATCAGAAGGCTGTGGAAAGATAATAGTTTTGGAGTTTGTCAAAACTATGTTCCTATCCTGACTACAAATTATCAACCCTGTGACCCAAAGCCAGCTACTCAGCCTCTCAGATTTTCTGCTGCTTCATTTCTGAAGTGGGTATAATAATCATTTTATGGATATTATGAATATTAAATAAGCTGATGTTTGTAAAGTACCTAATACAAGGAGCTGGTTAGCAATTTATGTTGGGTGATTTGTTCAGTAAATACATATTAGATGTCTACTTTGTGCTGGTTTTCTCTAGGTCATGACCTCCTTAGGGAAGTAGATGTTTAAGTTCTAAAATTTTATATAACACTAGTAATTTCGGGGAGGGGAAATAGATGAAAGGTGAGAGAAGAGAAAGTAGGACTGTCTTTTATATTTTTAACAAAAAGAATAAAACTCTGCTTGAGTGTTAGAAGGGCCTATTCCTAGGTATAACACTATATTAAGAGGCTATATACAAAATATTTATGAACACTTCTTTAGCTCTGTTGGACTTTAGAGCATTTGAATCCTAGGATGCTGTGATTTTGATTCACCTTGATATCTTCATCTTTAAGCAAGGGTTAAGAGTGTACTCCATCCTTCCCTTCTTGGACTTCTGTAAGGATCAGATTAGGTATTGTATGTAAAAAAATTAGCACAGAAGTTACTTTCTATTGCAAGTTCTTGCAGTAATGCTGTATAGTAGGTAGTGTTATTTTCGCATTAAGAGATGAGGAAAAGGAAGCACACAAAGGTTTGATATCTTATTCACAATCTTGCACTTAATATAATGGCCTCCAAAGCAGCCTCCACTGCCACTTACTTCTCACAATTCTCTGTGACTCTGTGGTTTCTGGTCCACCAAAGCTTTGACTGTGTTGTTTTTAATGCAGATCTTTGTTTCACAGGTAATAGATTAGGGAAGAGAATCACAGTGGGTTTTCCTTGGCTGTTATGGTTTATGGGAAGTTGCATATCAAGGATATTAGATGATGGTAAAGAGTCTAGAGCGTATGGAGAAACAATATATGTCCAGAATTGCTATTTAATTGTTGAAAGGTCATTTGAATTTATAAACTCATTGTGGTTCAGATGAACTTCTAAGAGAATAAACAGTGTTTTTGAGAACTCGTTATTCTACTTGGTAATAACATTGATATAAGAGGGAAGATGCATTAGCTTGAATTTTGAAGGGTACAATTTAAATTTTTCTTCTATCACTTGACTTTGGATAAACTAGCTAACCTCTGAGGAGCTATCCCAAATCACTAAAAGTAATGATTATGTATCTTGAAAGATTATTTAAGACTAAAATAATACAAAGTTTAATTTCCTTTAGCATAATGCTTAACTCACAGTAGATGTGACATTCACTCATTTTCTCCCTTAATTGTCAGCTGTGAAGGTTCTGTTTTTATCTCCATTTAGCACATTACAAAACAGAAAGTCAGAGGAAGGTTATTTTAATTGAACAAGTTCACATAGCTAATAAGTAGTTGATCTAAAATTTGAACCCAGATCGGTCTGCCCCTCGTCACTGACTACAATTCTGTGTAGTAGAGTTATGTCTTAGATAGGGTTTAGACAGGGAAATGTTTGTGAAAACTGTTGGATTTTATTCTCAAGGCCAGCCTTCACACTTTTATGTATTTTGCTTGTAGTGTAAGATTGAGTCAGGTTTCTTGGGCTTGAAACATGGCTTCACCATTTATTTGCTCTGTGACTGGGCAAGGTACTTCACTTTCTTGGCCTTCAGATTCCTCATCTGTAAAATTGGAATAGTAAGGCATCTATCTCTATGGGATTTTGTGGTATAATGCTGTGGGATGCTTTAGTATATGGAGTAAGTCCTCAATTGGTGTTAGGTTTCATTATTGAAAAGTTGTGTGGAAAGGGTTTAAAGTTGGGTAGACTTTTTTTTTTAATTGAAGCATTGTTGGTATACAATCTTAAATTGGTTTCAAATGTACAACACAGTGGTTTAACAGTTACCCATATTATTAAATCCTCACCCCCTCTAGTGCAGTTATTATCTTCAGTGTAGGAAGATATTATAGAATCATTGACTCTACTCCATGGTGTACTACTGTCTCCATGACTGACTTACATTGTGATTGTGAATTACTGTGCCCTTTATCTTCCTCCCTCTGTCCCCAACTCCAAACCCTCCCCCTTGGTAACCACTAGTCACTTTTCAGTGCCTGTGAGTCTACTGCTGTTTTGTTCCTTCTGTTTTGCTTTGCTTTTATATTCCACAAATAAGTGAAATCATACAGTATTTATCTTTCTCTGCCTGGCTTATTTCGTTGAACATAATACCCTCCAGATCCATCTGTGTTGTTGCAAATGGCAGGACTTCTTTTCTTTTTTATGGCTGAATAATATTCTGTTGTGTATATATACACCACATCTTCTCTATCCATTCATCTATTGCTGGACATTTAGGTTGCTTCCATATCTTGGCTATTGCAAATAGTGCGGCGATAAACATAGGGGTGCATGTATCTTTTCGAATCAGGGATTTTGTTTTCTTTGTGTAAATTCCTAGAAGTGAAATTTCTGGATTAAATGATATTTCTATTTTTAGTTTTTTGAGGAACCTCCATACTACTTTCCACAGTGGTTGCACCAATTTACATTCCCACCAACAGTGTAGGAGGGTTCCCATTTCTTTGCATCCTCACCAACATTTGTTTTTTCTTGCCTTTTAGATAGTAGCCATTCTGACTGGTGTGAGGTGATATTGTGGTTTTGATTTGCATTTCTGGAGTTTGGTAGACTCTAACTTTGATAGAGACATTGAGCAACTTAACTTTTTTGAAACTTAATTTTTTCCTTATTTTTAAAAAGAGATTGTAAGACTTATGTGATTGTTGTTGAGATATAAAGGACAGTGTATTTAAAACTGCCCAGAAGAGTAAATACAAAATAAATGTTAGCTTTCTCTCCCATTCCACTCCCCTCTCCTGTCTTTGTTGTTTTAAATCTTGTGATCCAGAGGAGATTTGGTCCTATGACAATGCAGTTCAGAGTACAGCCTTTGCTGATAGACAATCTCAGTCTCACTTCTTCTGAGGTAGTTATATGGCATATTAGCTAAGTAGTTGTTTTTCTTTTTTGCGCACAAGTGGAAGTCAGAGCCTATTTACTTGCCAAATAACTTAAAACCTTTTTTCAAATTCGTCAATAGGAAGACAACTACATTTTAATATTTACATAAGAAATTGTTGCTGTTCAAGTAACTTATCCTTCAGTCTTCTTGTACTAGTGTTAACATCTAACTAATGTGATTTTTCCTTAAAATTTTTCAGCAAGCGTATTTAGTAAATATCTAACACTTAGCTACGAGCCTTACCAAACAGGGCATAATACAGATATGATGATGGATGTTTTTTTATATTTACCTCTTTTTCAGGAACTGAAGATAAACTAGGTAATTATGTTTTCTAAAAAGTATGTTATGTATTATCTGACTTCTCAGTAAATTATTGTTCTGATGATAACTTTTAAATGTCATAACACTAATGATTATATAGTACCTCATAATTTGCTTTCTTAAAATGTACTTGGTAGTTGTGAAAGAAAAATGTTATACACCCCTACCCTCCATTTCATGAAATCCTTGAGGCTCCCTAAAACACTAGGATTAAGTGACTTAAGTCCCATTGTGTCATTCCTAGAGCCAGGACTGGATTTCAGATATTAGTTGATATTTTCATAAAAGCAGCATTATTTATTTATTTGCCTGTTGGTTTACTTATTCACTCATTCATTTGTACATACATACATACATACATAGCCTTCCTTGTTCCAGAAGGAACGTAAAATAACTTTTAAAACTATAAACAGCATTGTAAGATAATAAATTGAGAATGAGTAATAAAATGAGTCAAATGGAACACAAAGTTAGGAAAATAAAATTATGTTCTGGAGTCAGGTTTGCAAAATGCTCTGTTCCATTTAGTAATCTCATTAAAACTTGAATGCAAATTTGGTTTTTCAGCTTCTAAACCCCCATGCCCACCCCAGAATGATCAGTGGTATTATTATTGCCACTGAGAACCTCTCATATAGGACAAGGAAACTGAGCACAAAGAAATGTGCATAAAACATTCATTGCAGCCTTGCTTGTAATATCAAAAATTAAAAATTCAAATATCAAACAGGCAAATAAGTAGAAGCAAATACATAGAATGGTTGCTATGGGATGGTTAAAATGAACTAAGTCAATATGAGTTAATGTGAATGGATACATTTTGAAAACAAAGTTGAATGCAAAACAAAAAGCACACTGTAGAAGGACATGTACAATAATGACATTACTGATATAAAAAAGGTACTGTGTGTTGTGCATAGGAATAGTATTACAAAACATGGGTAAGAAGGATACACACCAACTATAGAACAGTGGTTTCTGTAAAAAGGGAAGAAGAGAGAGGGAAGATAGTACAAAAGGGATTTCAAATATATCAAGTAATATCTTTAAAAAAAAAGAGATGGTAACTTTCTATTATGTTCTCAATAACCTATCTTTAAAGTAATTCATAATTTGAAAATGTTAACATGAAATGTTTTAACAAGTATATAGCAGTATATCATAGAATTTAGTAACAGTTTTTTTTATTTTACAGCTTTGTTTATAGTAAATGATTCTGAATTATTTATGGTAGTATTAGAAAGATTCCCCTTAAAATTTGAGTAACAAAAAGGGTTGGTATATGAAGAAATATTTGAAGAAAATATTAAGTAAGAGTACAGTAATATGTTGATATACAAAATTGTTAAAGATGGAATCTGAGTAACTCATTAGGAAGCACCAAGTTTTAACCTATAAGGTTAAAAGAATTGTGTAACTCATTCATTCCTAATTCTCCTGTGTGTCCTATAAGGAGGACAGTGTACAATTTTGATGTTTATCACCTGTATCGTAAATACAGAATATGCTTTAAGAATGCATCTCATACAATGCTTTGATATTGATTGGCACTGTCACCCCAAACTGCAATTCAGTGGATGAGAGGAGTGGTAGGTAGAAAGATGGGTTAATGGACAGAAGATAGGCAAAATGTTATGCTCTTTCTAAAGCTTGTCTTTATCCAGGTTTGGGTTTTAAGTGGTACAGTATCCCATAGTTTGATCATTGCAAGGAAACAGTACTCAAAGGACAGTGAATGTAGACTTTAAAGTGTTTTGCCAGATACGCATACTACTATGTCTCTATTATGTATAAATATTTTTATGATTAGTAGAGTACAAATACATTTTATAACATTACTACTAAATGCATAGTTTTGTCAATTATATTCTTCAATGTAGCCTAGTTATTTTTGAATATGTGACTTTTTAACATTAAAAAAGCAATATTCTCATTTAAAATGGTTGGAAATTGAATTGCTAAACTATAGATGCTTAATAAGTCTCTTCTTAATAAATATTATTACTTTCAGTTTTTAGTGATAATCCCTGAAAGTACATAGATTTCAGCCCTTCTTGTTTGCTAGTTAAGTAGTAACCTATGATTTGAGGTTGAGCTGGAATAGGTTTGACATTATACTGTGAAAGTAGAGGAGCTGAAGTTAGATGTGACAGATAAGGGAGGTGAGCTCAGGAATTTGCTGAGGGAAGCACTGGGATTCTCTTTGTATATATTTGTTTAATAAAAGTGTGGCCATGTTAACCTGAAAGCTTTTTGAAGTAGGTGTAACTATTAGCTATGCTCAGACACAAAAAGGGTAAAATTTTAGGAAAGCATGTGCAGTCTATATAAGTCTGAATAATTACTAATTTAATATATAAGATTAATAATTTTTAAAAGTTACAAGATACACAATTAAGTGTGGTAACTTGCCACAAGTAATTAGTATATATCACTTGGAAGCTGCAGTTTATTTTGGAAATAAGAAAAAGTGATTACATTTATTCACATTCATATACTTTTAAAGCTGTGGTAACATACATATATAAAAACAAAATTTGCTGTTTAACCGTTTTTAGGTGTACAGATGAGTGATATTAAGTACATTTACATTGTTGTCTAGTCATCACCACTATCCATCTCCAGAACTTTTTCATCTTCCCAAATTCAAACTTGACACCCATTAAACACTACTTTTCCCTCACGCCCAAGTCCCTGGTAACTACCATTCAATTTTCTCTTTCTATGAATTTGACTATTTCAGGTATATCATATAAGTACATTCCTATAATATTTGTCCTTTTGTGACTGACTTATTTAATGTCTTCAGGGTTCATTCATGATATAGTGTGTTTCAGATTTTTTCCTTCCTTTTTAAGGCTGAATTCCATTGTATAAATATGCCACATTTTGTTTATCCATTCTTCTGTTCTGTAAATCAGGAAGGTGCTCTTGCTAAGCAAATTAATTAGAGGACTCCCAAATGACTATACAGACTGGAGAGAAGAATATGGCACCTTTGGATTAAGAAAAAAATGAAGAACCAAAAACAACCACTCCCTTCTTCTGGTGTACTTGGACTCACACCAGGGTGCACTACTGGGGAGTTCAGCCCTTACCTGCTGTCTCAGCCAGGTGCTTTTGTGCAGTGTATAAATTCTCTACTCATACTTGATAGTTGTGTTCCTTTATCTCTTTACTGCAGTTAAAAAGCCATGTGATTTGGAATCATTGTTCATTTTTTTCATTCATTTATCATGCTAATTAAGTATTCTGAATATATAGTAATTGTGCTCAATACTGGAGATACACAATAGATAATAGACACTAGAGTGTATTAGGTAGTAAATGGATGAACAAAACAGCACTATAAGGATGACAGGAGAGGTCACCTAACACCTTGGGATGACAGTTGGGCTTAATATACTTAAAATGAATCTTAAGACAGTAATTATAGTTAAAGTATATCTTGCATGAGCTCATAAAGTATATCTTACATGGCACTATATACATTAGCTCATTTATTATCTCAACAACCTTACACGATAGCTGCCATCATAATCACAACTTACAGATAAACAAGCCTTGGTACAGAGGTAAGGACTTTGCCAAGATGATAACAGGATTTAGTTTAATTTGGAGTAAGGATTGATATTCAGGCAGTTTGGCTCCAAAATCTCTGCTTCTAACTATTTTGCTACATTCTATCTCAGGACTCATGGAGTGAGTCCCTGGATGGGATAGGGAGAGGGTGTGGCACAAATGGTGGTAGTTGTGCCTACCAGGGAGATCTGTTTGGGAATTCCAAAGAGATGGATCATAGACACTATTGTGGAGGCTTCAGATGTTATGGTACTTGGCTGGTTATGAGTGAAAGATTGATTGGTGATGAGTCTAGGGAAGTAGATGTATTTAGAAAAATCAAAGACTTATATGCCATGCTTAAATGTTATCCAGCTTTCATGGTGATAGTCTATGTATCAGTTTCCTTGGTCTGCTTTTAAGTCAGAATTAATCCCCATGGCTACCTTCATTAATATTTACCTGAATGGAGTGTAGTTCAGGTGGGGAATATAATAGATGAGATCAATAACAAATTAGGGGCTCCATCATGTGGGGCTTTTTTATAATGTAAGTGGTAATAAAATTGACAAACAACTCCACAACCATTTTAATTAGTGGCAGTTTTTCCATTGTACTTGGGATCTGAATTTCATGAATTATTTGAGTATTTTTTCCAGACAGATTATTCAAATATTCATCTGTTTTCCTTTTGACATAAGCTAGTTATCAAAAATTTGCATCATATCTTCTTTGTCAAGTGATTTTTATATTGCTTTAAAGGTCAAAATAAGCACTTTGTGTTTACTGTCTTATTCATGAATGATTTACAGTTCTCCTAAATATATCTGCTTGTTGTTCAAGAAAACCACAGCCTAGTGTTTTTTAACTGATTATTCTGTCATTCTTTATAATCATGTTTATTGAAAAAGTCACAGACTTAATCATTGTACTCTCCTCAATGTAATTCTTGCTCATAAATTGTAATTCTTTGAAGAAATCATTCAGTTCTTTTGAAATGACATTTAAAATGAGATCAACATTTAGTTTTTAGAAAAAGTAACAGCTATGACTTTGTAAGCTACTGTTAGTGGCTTTGGAAGCTAGTTGGTTAGCTACTTGTCATAATGAAGTCATTTTCCAAAAGAAGATGAAATCATTTGCCATCTTGTTTTAGTCATAGTGGGCTTTTTCTTTGACCCAGTAAAATACAAATTTTCAAATTATACATTCCCACCCACTCATTTTCATAGTTGCTAATACATTCATGGAATAAGATAATGATGGAACTTTTGAAAGGCAACAGTTTATACTTAACATGGTCAGTACATGATTTGTATTTTATACTAGTTAGAAAAAGACCACTATAGCTTTGAAATACTATTTACATTTCTTGGTGGAAGAACCAAGTAATATGTTATATTCTCTCTATAAATATAAGCACATAGTATATGAATTCCTCCAAGAATTGTGTTCTCCTGTGTCCCTGTAGCCTGATCTAATCAGAACCATGTAATCTCTGCCTGCTTGAATTCCTGTTGCTTCATATTATATCACTGTATATTCTCTTCTAGTCTCTGCCCCTCCAGATTGACTTGTGATGGAAAATGTATAGGTAGTAGAGATAAGGAATAACTATTCCAGTCATTCCCATCCACTTTTACTAGTGTCTCAATTATCTTTTCCTCTGGGTTAAAGCCCATATAAAACTGTACATTTATTTTAGCCTCAGGATTCCAGATATATCAGAAGGTCTAATTCTAGATCTTAAAGACTGTCAGATCCAACTGTCCTTTTCCTTGTGGAGGAAAAATAATTAGTATAGTGTTGTTATACAATGATATAAAACAGTTATATATAATTTAGAAATATACTTCTAGTAGTGAAAATTATTTCTGTGAGTTATTAGAATTTAAGTGGAATAAAATGGAGAACCCCAAATTAAGATTCATTTGCATTTAAGAATTTAAGAATCAGAAAACAAGTATAAGTATTATTAAATAATGTCTCATTGAATTAAAGAGTTTAAAGATAAATCATAAGAACAACTTATGGAAAACAGAAATTATTCTATCTTCAGAGGTATATAATTAAAATACAGTTTTCTGATGACCAAAGTGCTAATGTTAAAGCAGTAAACAGGTATCTTGTGTAACTTGTCTGTTGTCACAATAATGCGGTATCACAGACAACTCCAAAATCACTGTGGCATATAGCAATATGTGTTTATTGCTCATATGTGTGGAATGGTCAGTTAGGTAGCTCTTCTGACCTAGGATGGCTGTGGCTGGCATACCTGGTTGGCTCAGTATTTTCTATTTGATCATAAAACAGGCCTAGCATAGGCATATTCTAATGATGATGGCAGAAATGTAATAAAGAGCAAAAAGTGCCATGCATTTTGAAGCCTGACGTTATAGTGGGTGTACCATAACTTCCACTTTAACCTATTGGCCAAAGTAAATGACAAGGCCAGCTAAGGTTCCAGGGATGGGAAATGTGTGTGCTCTCTGTAGAGAGAGGAACTGTAAAAACCAACTGGAAAAAGATACAGAGAGGGGTGAAAAATTGGAGCCCTTCTATCTCACATACCCTAAAACATCAGAAACTAAAACAAGTGAAGCATTACCATCTCAATGCGTAGCTTTCTTCTCTTTACATATCATCTGATCATATTATGTGTATTTTTGTAGCTGGGGTTTCTTTTTTCTTTAACTCTGTGAATTGATTTTCAGTGCTGGTAAGTATATTTCTATATTATAATTTTTTAAAACCACAATTTTTTATTTTGATCTTTGAATATTAGAAGATCCTTGCATTTCTGGAATAAATTCCACTTAGTTTTGCTGTATCACTGTATATGTCTGGATAGCATTTTGAGGTATGTTTATTCATACTCTTTTAATTCAATTTTTAGGCTATTTTATATATGTATGTTCAAATTTTGGGTATAGTCAACAGTGATAAAGTAAATATCTCTGTAGCAGAATCTTTCAGCTCAATCTTGTCTAAATTCTATGGCTGGAATTGCTATGTGAAGACGCCATTTCTGGGGGAAAATAATATGCATATTTGTCCATTGTACATATAAAATTCTCTGAAAGGATATATAAAACATTATATTTGGTTCACCTCTGTTAGGGAACTGAATAGATGGTACATGATAGTAGAAGGGAGATTTTTCAGTCTTTATTCCTTTTCATTTTTAACTAATTGAATTTTTGAGTAAAGTATATTTAGACACAAAATAATATTTTTAACGTTTTATTTAAAAATAATTTAAGCCTTTCAGAAAAACTGCAAAAACAGTCTGATGAATTCATGTATATCCTCTTTGCCCAGCTTCCTGTACTGTAACAACTTATTTATCCAGAGAGCAATATTTGAGTCCTTACATGACTGAATTTACAGAACAGTACTTTCAGGTATAATTCTCACTTTTCTCTTTCTAAGAGCTCTGCATGACTTGTCATTTTAAAGATAGGAAAATAGTTACATTTTCCTGATGAAGTGCTGTGTTTTGTTTTATTAGGTAAGACCATGGGAGCCATTAACTAATACGCTTTTCTTTTCATTTTGGCTGGCATGAAGTTCAAAACAAAAATCTGTGTTCAATTAATCAATGGAGTCCAGGTTATCTGAAATAATTTTCTTTCTGAAACTATTACAATTGTTTTCTTAGTTATCTAAATTTTTAGTTTTGTTGAATAGTTTTGGTTTTGTCTTATCTGTATCTTTCTTGTAGTTTACTTTAAATCCTTTTTTGAAAGCAGGTAAACTATACATTTGTGTAATTGCTTAGAATTAGAAGAGAATCCATACATCAGTTGATTAATATAAGAATGTGCTGTGGTTATGTTTGGAAGATTTTTTTTTTAATGACCTCCAGTTTACCTTAATCACTCACTTGAAAATATTCTAAGGAGTTTTTCTTGAGCTCTTACATTGGATGAGGTATTTTTTTTCTTTAACCTGTTCGGCAGATTACAGACCATTTGTTTAGATGTTAAGCAAGGAAAAATACATTGTTTATTATTAAAATTTGAATTTTCACATTTTGGAACATTATAGTGTTCCTCATGCTTCTCTGATATTTACTTCTAAAAGTGCTAATTGGAGTTATAAAATGTTAATTATTTGGGTCTTGAAATCTTTTGTCATTTGTCCCAGTAGCAGGATTATGACTGCATGTAATTGTGAGAGATAGTCAAAAGAAAAGTCTTATTTTTTTTCATTGGTGTATTTATTTGAATGATTTTGTTCCCGGTTAGTTGTAAATTTGAAAGTCAAGGTATTTGATTCTATGGAAAGATAATTACTTCCATATTACTGATTTTTCAGCCTCTATACCAAAGAGAATAATCCTTCTATAACTCATTTAGCTATTGTAATAATGTCCCAGACTCAGTGACAACAGTTATTCATAATTGTCTATTTATCAGTTGGCTGGGCTTTCCTGGATAGCTCTGCCTCTCATTGCAGGTGGGCGGGTAGGCTGGGATAGCTCTACTCCAGTTGACTTTTCTCTTCATTTTATTGGACTGCCTAGGGGATGTTCTTTTTTTGGTGACAGCAGAATCTCAAGAGGCCTCTTAAGGCTTTGGTTTGTAACTGGCACATTTTGTCACTTATACCCATGTTTCATTGGCAAGAAAATTTCACATTGCCCGTTTAAAGTCGAGAGGCAGAGAAGTACACTCCACCCACAGTGAGGCCATAGTAATGTTGTGGATGAAGATATGGACCCATTAAGCCCATGTAACCTACCACAATTTGAGAGTTGAAAGGAGACAGAAACTAGACATGCACTGTGACACTATAAAGTGACCAAATATTAACTAAATTCCTCTAATAATCATCCCCTAATATTTCAGTTTTTTTAAAATATATTTTTAATTGATAACTATTAGTTTTTTGGGGTTTCTTTTTTGATTTTTAAAAAATTTTGGTATCAATACACAATTACATGAGCAACATTGTGGTTACTAGATTCCCCCCATTATCAAGTCCCCACCACATACCCCATTACAGTCACTGTCCATCAGCATAGTAAGATGCTATTGAGTCATTACTTGTCTTCTCTGTGCTATACTGCCTTCTGTGTGCCCCACCCCATGTTATGTGTGCTAATTGTAATTCCCTGTATTCCCCTTTTCCCTCCCTTCCCACCCATCCTCCTCACTTCCTTTCCCTTTGACAACTGTTAGTCCATTCTTTCATTCTGCGAGTCTGCTGCTGTTTGGTTCCTTCAGTTTTTGCTTTGTTCTTAATGCTCCACAGGTGAGTGAAATCATTTGATACTTGTCTTTCTCCGCCTGGCTTATTTCACTGAGCATCATACCCTCTAGCTCCATCCATGTTGTTGCAAATGGTAGGATTTGTTTTCTTCTGATGGCTAAATAATATTCCATTGTGTATATTTACATCATCTTCTTTATCCATTCATCTACTGATGGACACAGTTAACTGTCCTGATGTACAACAAACTCATGTTAGGATCATTTTAAAGCTTAAAATAAGAACATTGCACTTGTATGCATGTGCAAGAATATGTCCATATATGTGTGTGTGTAAATGTGGTAGAGAATTAAAATTTTTGTTTTCACTATGTGCATAAAAGAAAGAAAGGGAAGAAATAGGATTTTTTAGATATCATTAGTTCCTTAATAAGGACATGAATTTTAGGCCTTAAAGTGTATATTCTCTAGACCTGTTTTATAAATTAGAATCAGATATATGTGCCATAGCCTTTTCATTAATACTGATTTATTAAATATGTCAACAATTTTAGCAAAGAAGGCTTTCCGTAATGGCTACCTCTGTTAATGTTTGAGTATGTATTTTTCATCTTATGCTTATAAGTTGCTATATATGTCTGAGTATAGTGTCTAAAGTGAATTCAAAGGTATTTGGACAAGATTGAAAAGATGAGGATTGAAAGAGTTTCTTACATACTTGAATATGAAAACTATCAGAGATGTCATAAAATGTATGTACAATTTTAAATTTCATTTTATTTGAATTCTTATATAAATAAAATTAATTTAGGAGTATGATTTTCCCATTTTAATTTCATGAATCTTTTCAAATTGCTCACATGCACCTGACTTTAGGATCCTCATCAATGCTAGAGCTATTTTTAAGATATCAGGCACAGTTCTCCAGTTTATAAGATATGTATTCATTCTTGATTATTTGAGGTATGGTATAATTTATTGGAATGAAACGTTTTTACCAAGCCCTAGGTGCCTATTTGTCATTTATGATAACCATGATAAGTGCCTTGATCTAAGTAGCACCCCACCTCTCCCCAGACCTCCAATCTGTGGCTTCACTCTCTATAATTTTAGATACCTGTGGTCAACCAAGTTCCAGAAGCAGATGATCCTTCAGACATATCATCATCAGGTCATGAGTAGCCTAATGCTATGTCATTCTGCCTGCATACTTGCCTGACTTAGGTACTTAGGCAAGTTATCATCTCGAATCATCACAACAAGGGTGAGTGTAGTGCAATGAGATATTCTAAGAGATTGAGAAAGACCACTTCTCATACTTTTATTACAGTTTATTATTATAATGTTCTATTTTATTATTAGTTATTATTTTTAATCTCACTGTGCCTAATTTACAAATTAAATTTTTCATAGGCACATACATGTAGTGAAAAAAACAGTAATACTGGATTTGGTACTATGCAGTTTCAGGCATCTGCTAGAGGTCTTAAAAGTAGGCCCCGGAAGATAAGCAGGGTATACTGTACTTCTTTTTTAACATTACAAATTTTTTTTACAGTAATGTCCAGCATTTTGTGTTGTAAAAGTAATTCTCTCAGGAATAACTACTAAACCTGTATAGAATTTCCTTGTTGCTTCTCTATTTTTTTTTTTTTTTTTTTTTTTTTTGAGAGGGCATCTCTCATATTTATTGATCAAATGGTTGTTAACAACAATAAAATTCAGTATAGGGGGGTCAATGCTCAATGTACAATCATTAATCCATCTCAAGCCTAATTCTCGTCAGTCTCCAATCTTCTGAAGCATAACGAACAAGTTCTTACATGGTGAACGAATTCTTACAGAGTGAATAAATTCTTACATGGTGAACAGTACAAGGGCATTCATCACAGAAACTTTGGGTTTTGATCATGCAATATGACCTATAAACCATCAGGTCAAATATGAATATTCATTTGATTTTTGTACTTGATTTATATGTTGATCCCACATTTCTCCTATTATTATTATTATTTTTATTTTTAATAAAATGCTGAAGTGGTAGGTAGATGCAAGATAAAGGTAGAAAACATAGTTTAGTGCTGTAAGAAGGCAAATATAGATGATCAGATGATCAGGTGTGTGCCTATGGACTAAGTATTAATCCAGGCTAGACAAGGGCAGCAAGACATCCACGGATGCAGAAGATTTCTCTCAAAGCAGGGGGGGTGAGGTTCTGAGCCTCACCTCTGTTGATCCCCAGATTCTCACCTGATGGTCCCCCTGCGACTGTGCCTGTCTTAGGTTGTTCCTCCCTTGAGGAATCTTACCCGTCTCTGGCTAACCAGTCATCTTCCGGGGCCATACAGGGAAATGTAAAGTTGGTAAGTGAGAGAGAAGCCATATTGTTTGCAAAGGTTAGCTTTTTACTTCTTTGCAGATTTATGCCCTGTGGCTTCTATGCCCAGCACTTGTCTCGAGGTATCTTTACCACCTGGAGGAATTATGATACTCGATAAATTCGATATGAGGCACGAATTCTATTTAAGGTTTGTAATTAGGAAGGAAGAAGAAAAGCTATAGATGTAGCATATGAAGGAAACTTGGGAGGATTGATTATTTCTTTGACATATCTTCTTGTATAGTACCTTAAGTATGTATAGGTTTTAAACTACTAACTAATTTGCACACACATATTAACATAATAGGAATACGGTGACATAAACAAAGCAAATCTATAATTACCAGCCATCTCCAGTGAAGCCAAGAAAACCATTTAGGCACCCTAGGCATTTGTGAAAATTTATCTATGATATGATGGATATTGTCCAACTGTACTTGAACCATCAGACAAATTAAAGCAGCCCATTTCTGGGATCTGTTCACATCCCATATGTTCTTTTAACCATAGATAGTCTATAGTCATGAGATTTTGGGGTGCTACAACTTGCACCCCTCCCAACTCCTGGTTGAGTTCCAACAGTACAGATCCAGTCAAATTCGTTGTCTCACTGTATGCACATGCCAGCCTAGACATCTCCCTCCTCCTTCTTATGGCAAGTCCAGGAGACGGTGGGCTGGATGCAGCCACAACCGCAGCATCGTCCGGATCCCTGTGGAGGCTTTTTGATGATCATCCCCCGGCACGAGTCCTCCAGAGAGTGCTGATGCCGGAAGCTCCTCCTCATATCGTATCTTAGTTCATTTTCTGGGTATCCAAGCTAGGCCTTGATCTTCTGCGTAGAAACAAACAGACCCTTTGCCCACACTTTGACATGCCCTCTATACCACTGTGCAGAACTCATTGGAGGTCAGCACACTGTAACTGCTTTTTTTTTTTTTTTTTAATTAAGAGAAAGGAATATTATCAGAAAAGAGTACCTCCATAGCTGATCATCTGACACCCTTTAAGTGATCAACATTAAGGATATTTAAAGCATGCGTTGATCTTTGATTTACCAATAGTTTTATCCTGTTAAGGAGTAATCCCCCTTTTCTTTCTTTCTTTCTTTTTTTTTTTAAATTTTTAATCTACACTTACCTGAAGAATACTATGTTTACTATGCTCTCCCCTATATCAGGTCCCCCCTAACAACCACATTACGGTTACTGTCCATCAGCTTAGCAAAATGTGGTAGAGTCACTACTTGTCCTCTCTGTGTTGTGCAGCCCACCCTCCCCTTTCTCCCTCCCCCCCATGCATGCTAATCTTAATACCCCCCTTCTTCTTCCCCCCCCTTATCTCTCCCTGCCCATCCATCCTCCCCAGTTCCTTTCCCTTTGGTACCTGTTAGTCCATTTTTGGGTTCTGTAATTCTGCTGCTGTTTTGTTCCTTCAGTTTTTCCTTTGTTCCTATACTCCTCAGATGAGTGAAATCATTTGGTATTTCTCTTTCTCCGCTTGGCTTATTTCACTGAGCATAATACTCTCCAGCTCCATCCATGTTGCTGCAAATGGTTGGATTTTTCCACTTCTTATGGCTGAGTAGTATTCCATTGTGTATATGTACCACATCTTCTTTATCCATTCATCTACAGATGGACATTTAGGTTGCTTCCAATTCTTGGCTATTGTAAATAGTGCTGCGATAAACATAGGAGTGCATCTGTCTTTCTCAAACTTGATTGCTGCGTTCTTAGGGTAAATTCCTAGGAGTGGAATTCCTGGGTCAAATGGTAGGTCTGTTTTGAGCATTTTGATGCACCTCCATACTGCTTTCCACAATGGTTGAACTAATTTACATTCCCACCAGCAGTGTAGGAGGGTTCCCCTTTCTCCACAGCCTCGCCAACATTTGTTGTTGTTTGTCTTTTGGATGGCAGCTATCCTTACTGGTGTGAGGTGATACCTCATTGTAGTTTTAATTTGCATTTCTCTGATAATTAGCGATGTGGAGCATCTTTTCATGTATCTCTTGGCCATCTGTATTTCTTTTTTGGAGAACTGTCTGTTCAGTTCCTCTGCCCATTTTTTAATTGGGTTATTTGTTTTTTGTTTGTTGAGGCGTGTGAGCTCTTTATATATTCTGGACGTCAAGCCTTTATCAGATCTGTCATTTTCAAATATATTCTCCCATACTGTAGGGTTCCTTTTTGTTCTATTGATGGTGTCTTTCGCTGTACAGAAGCTTTTCAGCTTAATGTAGTCCCACTTGCTCATTTTTGCTGTTGTTTTCCTTGCCCGGGGAGATATGTTCAAGAAGAGATCACTCATGTTCACATCTAAGAGGTTTTTGCCTATGTTTTTTTCCAAGAGTTTAATGGTTTCGTGACTTACATTCAGGTCTTTGATCCATTTTGAGTTTACCTTTGTATATGGGGTTAGACAATGGTCCAGTTTCATTCTCCTACATGTAGCTGTCCAGTTTTGCCAGCACCATCTGTTGAAGAGACTGTCATTTTGCCATTGTATGTCCATGGCTCCTTTATCAAATATTAATTGACCATATATGTTTGGGTTAATTTCTGGGGTCTCTAATCTGTTCCACTGGTCTGTGGCTCTGTTCTTGTGCCAGTACCAAATTGTCTTGATTACTATGGCTTTGTAGTAGAGCTTGAAGTTGGGGAGTGAGATCCCCCCTACTTTATTCTTCTTTTTCAGGATTGCTTTGGCTATTCGGGGTCTTTGGTGTTTCCATATGAATTTTTGAATTATTTGTTCCAATTCATTGAAGAATGTTGCTGGTAATTTGAGAGGGATTGCATCAAATTTGTATATTGCTTTCGGCAGGATGGCCATTTTGACGATATTAATTCTTCCTAGCCATGAGCATGGGATGAGTTTCCATTTATTAGTGTCCCCTTTAATTTCTCTTAAGAGTGACTTGTAGTTTTCAGAGTATAAGTCTTTCACTTCCTTGGTTAGGTTTATTCCTAGGTATTTTATTCTTTTTGATGCAATGGTGAATGGAATTGTTTTCCTGATTTCTCTTTCTATTGATTCGTTGTTAGTGTATAGGAAAGCTACAGATTTCTGTGTGTTGATTTTGTATCCTGCAACTTTGCTGTATTCCGATATCAGTTCTAGTAGTTTTGGAGTGGAGTCTTTAGGGTTTTTTATGTACAGTATCATATCATCTGCAAATAGTGACAGTTTAACTTCTTCTTTACCAATCTGGATTCCTTGTATTTCTTTGTTTTGTCTGATTGCCGTGGCTAGGACCTCCAGTACTATGTTAAATAACAGTGGGGAGCGTGGGCATCCCTGTCTGGTTCCCGATCTCAGTGGAAATGCTTTCAGCTTCTCGCTGTTCAGTATAATGCTGGCTGTGGGTTTATCATATATGGCCTTTATTATGTTGAGGTACTTGCCCTCTATTCCCATTTTGTTGAGAGTTTTTATCATGAATGGATGTTGAATTTTGTCAAATGCTTTTTCAGCATCTATGGAGATGATCATGTGGTTTTTGTCTTTCTTTTTGTTGATGTGGTGGATGATGTTGATGGATTTTCGAATGTTGTACCATCCTTGCATCCCTGGGATGAACCCCACTTGGTCATGGTGTATGATCCTTTTGATATACTGTTGAATTCTGTTTGCTAATATTTTATTGAGTATTTTTGCATCTACATTCATCAGGGATATTGGTCTGTAATTTTCTTTTTTGGTGGGGTCTTTTCCTGGTTTTGGTATTAGGGTGATGTTGGCTTCATAGAATGAGTTTGGGAGTATTCCCTCTTCTTCTATTTTGTGGAACACTTTAAGGAGAATGGGTATTATGTCTTCTCTGTGTGTCTGATAAAATTCCGAGGTAAATCCGTCCGGCCCCGGGGTTTTGTTCTTGGGTAGTTTTTTGATTACTGTTTCAATTTCTTTGCTTGTAATTGGTTTGTTTAACTTTTGTGTTTCTTCCTTGGTCAGTCTTGGGAGGTTGTATTTTTCTAGGAAGTTGTCCATTTCTTCTAGGTTTTCCAGCTTGTTGGCATATAGGTTTTCATAGTAGTCTTTAATAATTCTTTGTATTTCTGTGGAGTCTGTCGTGATTTTTCCATTCTCATTTCTGATTATGTTGATTTGTGTTGACTCTCTTTTTCTCTTAATAAGTTGGGCTAGAGGCTTATCTATTTTGTTTATTTTCTCAAAGAACCAGCTCTTGGTTTCGTTGATTTTTGCTATTGTTTTATTCTTCTCAATTTTGTTTATTTCTTCTCTGATCTTTATTATGTCCCTCCTTCTGCTGACTTTAGGCCTCATTTGTTCTTCTTTTTCCAGTTTTAATAGTTGTGATGTTAGACTATTCATTTGGGATTGTTCTTCCTTCTTCAAGTGTGCCTGGATCGCTATATACTTTCCTCTTAAGACTGCTTTCGCTGCATCCCACAGAAGTTGGGGCTTAGTGTTGTTGTTGTCATTTGTTTCTATATATTCCTTGATCTCTATTTTGATTTGTTCATTGATCCATTGATTATTTAGTAGCATGTTGTTAAGCCTCCATGTGTTTGTGAGCCTTTTTGTTTTCTTTGTAGAATTTATTTCTACTTTCATACCTTTGTGGTCTGAAAAATTGGTTGGTAGAATTTCAATATTGTGGAATTTACTGAGGCTCTTTTTGTGAGCTAGTATGTGGTCTATTCTGGAGAATGTTCCATGTGCACTTGAGAAGAATGTATATCCTGTTGCTTTTGGATGTAAAGTTCTATAGATGTCTATTAGGTCCATCTGTTCTAGTGTGTTGTTCAGTGCCTGTGTGTCTTTACTTATTTTCTGCCCGGTGGATCTATCCTTTGGGGTGAGTGGTGTGTTGAAGTCTCCTACAATGAATGCATTGCAGTCTATTTCCCTCTTTAGTTCTGTTAGTATTTGCTTCACATATGCTGGTGCTCCTGTATTGGGTGCATATATATTTAGAATGGTTATATCCTCTTGTTGGACTAAGCCCTTTATCATTATGTAGTGGCCTTCTTTATCTCTTGTTACTTTCTTTGTTTTGAAGTCTATTTTGTCTGATATTAGTACTGCAACCCCTGCTTTCTTCTCACTGTTGTTTGCCTGAAATATGTTTTTCCATCCCTTGACTTTTAGTCTATGCTTATCTTTGGGTTTAAGGTGAGTTTCTTGTAAGCAGCATATAGATGGGTCTTGCTTTTTTATCCATTCTATTACTCTATGTCTTTTGATTGGTGCATTAAGTCCATTTACATTTAGGGTGACTATTGAAAGATATGTACTTATTGCCATTGCAGGCTTTAGATTCGTGGTTACCAAAGGTTCAAGGTTAGCTTCTTTAGTATCTTACTGCCTAACTTAGCTCGCTTATTGAGCTGTTATATACACTGTCTGGAGAGTCTTTTCTTCTCTCCCTTCTTATTCCTCCTCCTCCATTCTTCATATGTTGTGTGTTTTGTTCTGTGCTCTTTTTAGGGGTGCTCCCATCTAGAGCAGTCCCTGTAGGATGCCCTGTAGAGATGGTTTGTGGGAAGCAAATTCCCTCAGCTTTTGCTTGTCTGGGAATTGTTTGATCCCACCATCATATTTAAATGATAGTCGTGCTGGATACAGTATCCTTGGTTCAAGGCCCTTCTGTTTCATTGCATTAAGTATATCATGCCATTCTCTTCTGGCCTGTAGGGTTTCTGTTGAGAAGTCTGATGTTAGCCTGATTGGTTTTCCTTTATAGGTGACCTTTTTCTCTCTAGCTGCCTTTAAAACTCTTTCCTTGTCCTTGATCCTTGCCATTTTAATTATTATGTGTCTTGGTGTTGTCCTCCTTGGATCCTTTCTGTTGGGGGTTCTGTATAATTCCATGGTCTGTTCGATTATTTCCTCCCTCAGTTTGGGGAAGTTTTCAGCAATTATTTCTTCAAAGACACTTTCTATCCCTTTTCCTCTTTCTTCCTCTTCTGGTATCCCTATAATACGAATGTTTTTCCTTTTGTATTGGTCACATATTTCTCTTAGTGTTGTTTCATTCCTGGAGATCCTTTTATCTCTCTCTATGTCAGCTTCTATACGTTCCTGTTCTCTGGCTTCTATTCCTTCAATGGCCTCTTGCATCTTATCCATTCTGCTTATAAATCCTTCCAGGGATTGTTTCACTTCAGTGATCTCTTTCCTGACATCTGTGATCTCCTTCCGGACTTCATCCCACTGCTCTTGCATTTTTCTCTGCATCTCATCCCATTGCTCTTGCATTTTTTTCTGCATCTCTGTCAGCATGTTCATGATTTTTATTTTGAATTCTTTTTCAGGAAGACTAGTTAGGTCTGTCTCCTTCTCAGGTGTTGTCTCTGTGATCTTTGTCTGCCTGTAGTTTTGCCTTTTCATGGTGATAGAGATAGTTTGCAGAGCTGGTACAAGTGACCGCTGGAAGAGCTTCCCTTCTTGTTGGTTTATAGCCTTTTCCTGGGAGAATAGCCACCTCTAGTGGCTTGTGCTGGGCAGCTGTGCGCAGACAGGGGTTCTGCTTCCTGCCCAGTTGCTTTGGGGTTTATCTCCGCTGTTGCTGTGGGCTTGGCCTGGCTGGGGCTGTTCCTCCAAAATGGTGGAGCCCCGTTGGAGGGGGAGCAGCCAGGAGACTATTTATCTCCGTAAGGGGCCTCTGTGCTCCCTGCTGCCCAGGGGGTTAGAGTGCCCAGAGATCCCCAGATTCCCTGCTTCTGGTCTAAGTGACCTGTCCTGCCCCTTTAAGATTTCCAAAAAGCACTCTCCAAACCAAAACAACAGCAGCAACAATGAGAGAGGGAACAGAAACAAAGAGAAAAAAAAAGGAAAAAAAAGGAAAAAACAAGCGATTTTTTTTTTTTTTTTTTTTTTTTGTCCTCAGGTGCCGGTCCCAGGCACCCGCTCACTGGTCCTGCTGCCCTGTCTCCCTAGCACCAGGGTCCCTGTCCTTTCAAGGCTTCCAAAAAGCACCCACCCACCGGTCCCGCAGGGAAGGAATGCTCAATATTCTTTGTCCTCAGGCACTGGTCCCACGCACCCGCTCACCAGTCCCGCCGCCCTGCCTCCCTAGCACCGGGGTCCCTGTCCCTTCAAGGCTTCCAAAAAGCACTCTGCAAAAAGAGAGAAAAAAAAGGGGAAAAACGCGCGATTTCTTCCGTCCTCAGGTGCTGGTCTCAGGCACCCACCCACCGGTCCCACAGGGAAAAATGCGGGATATTCTTTGTCCTCAGGTGCCGGTCCCAGGCACCCGCTCACCAGTCCCGCCGCCCTGCCTCCCTAGCACCGGGGTCCCTGTCCCTTTTAGGCTTCCAAAAAGCACTCGCAGAAAAAAGAAAGAAAAAAAAAGGGGAAAAACGCGCGATTTCCTCTGTCCTCAAGTGCCGGTCTCAGGCACCCGCCCACCGGTCCCACAGGGAAAAACGGGGGATATTCTTTGTCCTCAGGCGCCGGTCCCAGCCACCCGCTCACCAGTCCCGCCACCGTGCCTCCCTAGCACTGGGGTCCCCGTCCCTTCAAGGCTTCCAAAAAGCGCTCGCCATAAAGAGAAAAAAAAAAAAGGGGGAAAAATGCGCGACCTCCTCCGTCCTCAGGCACCGGTCTCAGGCACCCGCCCCCAGGTCTCGCAGGGAGAAACGCGGGATATTCTTTGTCCTCCGGCGCCGTTCCCAGGCACCTCCTCACCGGTCCCGCCACCCTGCCTCCCCAGCAACTGGGGCCCGTCCCTCTAAGGCTTCCAAAAAGCGCTCGCCAAAAAAAAAAAAAAACTGCTCCGGTTTCTCTCCACCCGCCGGGAGCCGGGGGGAGGGGCGCTCGGGTCCCGCCGGGCTGGGGCTTGTATCTTACCCCCTTCACAAGGCGCTGGGTTCTTGCAGATGTGGATGTGGTCTGGATGTTGTCCTGTGTCCTGTGGTCTCTATTTTAGGAAGATTTTTCTTTGTTATATTTTCATAGCTCTATGTGTTTTTGGGAGGAGATTTCCACTGCTCTAGTCACGCCGCCATCTTGGCTCCGCCCCTGCTTCTCTATTTTTTAAATTGTTATTCTGTCAGGTGACCTTTTTAGGTTTCCAGAGTTAGTTTGAGTGAGGATGATTCTGGCTGCTGTATGTTCCCCAAATTCTACTTGTTGATTAGAAACAAAAAACAAACTTGGTAGAGTGCCCTATAACATGAGAACCTTTGTTAAAACAAGATTCTAATATGAGGCAACTCTGTATTTCTGAAAGATGATTTTGTGAAATAAATGTTTGATTTATATTTGGGCAAAAGGCATGCATAAGTTCCTTTTACCCTATTTTTCCTTTGTTATTGTGATTGTGTTCTTGATGACTGAGTTTATGAGCCATATGGCCTTTGCATAAATGAGGTGTTACTGATATTTTACTCTTTGTCCCTGCAAATTGAAGGATCGAGATGCTTTAATTTCTTTTTGTCTCTGCCACTTTCAGTATAATCATATCCACTGGATTCTTCTTTCTAGCATCTTTCCATTCGTTTCTCACTCACATTCCTCTCATGAGCTTTTATTAGCTCACTTAGCTCCTAAGTTCATTTTTGATCACCTTTAGGAAGATAAACTTTAACATGTTTCCATCTTCTCAAAAATACTTCAGTTTTGTTCCTTTAGTGTGGTTTTATTTTTAACTATTTCCAAGAGATCAGCTGGGCAAACAGAATGTTCTTACATGCATAATATATTTGAAATTTGCATAAAAAGAAATGGTATAATGTTGCTGGATTGCTGCAGGGACCACACAAGTCATATGTAGTTTTTCATGGCCATGTAACACCATTTGCACTTTCTCTGAAGAATTATTTCCAAAGACAAGAGGTAAAAACCCTAATTGGGTATGTTTTGTATATTTAAGGATTTATGAAAAGTACTAGAA
Source organism: Manis javanica (assembly GCF_040802235.1). Lineage (NCBI taxonomy): Eukaryota > Metazoa > Chordata > Mammalia > Pholidota > Manidae > Manis > Manis javanica. Next base: position 43,845,757 of record NC_133171.1, read on the forward strand.
TTTAATATTAATATGTTTTAGTGTATTATCAGTGTTGCTCAGTGTGCAGTCCTTTCTGGCTCACCTGAAAGTAATAATTGCTAAGAAGACTTATATCCTAGGAGGTGTAAAGGTTAAAAAAATTATAAAAATATTTTAGGACATCCTACTGAACTCATACTAGATATCACTACATTAGCTCTAACAATTGTTAGTTGGTTATATCTGACAGGATAATAAAGTTCAATTTAAATATTCTCTGTCCATGAACAATTAAAAACAATTAGAGACATAAATACATAATGTTATTTTTGTGACATCATAAAATAGAATTATGAGTTAATATGAAACAAAACATGTATAAGATCTTTAGAAAATCTTTTAATTAAAATAGTCATGATTTAATATAGTTTCATTACAATTTAGGATCATTTAAAATAAACTGGTAATGTTCAGTATTCTTTTGTGAGCTCTTTCATATTGCATGTATTTAATTCACTTAAAAATATTGCATTAATCAGTATAAATTCTTTTGAGGAAATATATTGTTCTTGAAATGATTGTATATATATATATAATTATAGCTGTTATTTTTCTCAGCAAAACACTTCATAGGAGAAATTTCTATTCAAATTAATTAGGATGAATTTTTTCATTGAATAGTGAAATTCTGTTTATATTTATTATACTAACATGCTTGGTGTTCTCTTACTTACATTTTTTTTCTATTTTTTAAAATTGTTTCCTGCGCTTTTGTTTTTCCCTTTCTCCTTTCCATTCTTACTTGAAATTTTGCCTGTAGAACATTCTTGCAGGGTAGACCTACTGGTGATGAATTATTTTAGTTTTTGTTTGAGAAGTTGTTTTTTCTTCTTTATTTATGAAAGATAATTTCCCTGGGTATGGAATTCTAGGTTGATATATTTTTTTCTTTAAACATTTTAAATATTGGCAGTGTGGATGAAGAAGAGTGGAAGTATTCTGTATGTATAACAGTTAGAACTCATAGAACTTGGAAGTTAAGGAGAAGACTGAGAGGTTCAGTTAGTTATTCAACAAAAAACACAACACATCCTGTATGTTTTAGGTGCTAGGAGTATATTAATGATAAACCTCCATTTTTGCCCTCATGAGGCTTTTATCCTAGGAGAGATATACCAATAAAAATATGCAGGTAACTCTACAATATGTTGAGTTTTAATAAATGTGAAGAAAAATAAAGCAGAATAATAAAGAAAAATGTCTCATGTAAGAGTTTGGTAGCAGTGTGACAGGAAGACCATGAAAGGCTTCCCTGATGACAGGAGTTTGGAGCAGAGGCCTGAAGGAAGAGTGGGAGTCAGCCTTGTGCAGATGAAGATTTAATCACAGAGTAAGAAAATAAGCGGAAAGAGAACCAGATGAGTTAATGGCTATATCATGGTAGAATACAAATCTTTTTGGAAAGATTTTTCAACTGTGAAGAGATATTTTCTATCAAAGACAGTCAAGTGCTGACTTGTTGAGAGAAGAGGTTGGGGGCTTGGGTCAAGATGGCAGTGTAGAAAAGTCTTGAGCTCACATCCTCCCATGCACACAATAATCTACAACTATATGCAGAATAATTCCCACTGAAGGGGATTTAGATACTGGATTAGCAGAGTCTGAGTAACAAAGGAGAGCACTGAGACATGCAAAAGAAACAAAAACACAGTTTTGCTAAGGAAAAACCTACACTCAGGCATGGAGCTCCATGGTTTGGAGGGATCTCAAAGATACAGAACTTTTCCCTGAGGAGCAAGAGACTCAAACTTCACATCAGGCACTCTAACCCTTAGATACTGTACAGGAGAGACAAGCCCCCAAAACACCTGGCTTTGAAAACCAACAGGGAATATGTCCAGAAAAAAGTATAGAACTGTAGGGAAAGGAAAACCTGTTCTTAGCAGGGATAGTGCACAGACTCACTTAACCCAGAAAGCAGTGCAAAAACAGCACTTTGAAAAGCATATTGACCTTCGACAAAGGAGACCCACTTCCTAATTTTGGACTGCCTGCTGGAGAGGCAGGAGGCAGTTGGGCCTCTCTCTGGGGAATGGAGACACTGACAACCATCTTTTTATAGCTTATTCTGTGCTGATACATGTACTCGTGGGTGCCATTTTGGTGTCCTTTGGTGTCCTCTAGATTTCCAGGGCGTCCCACAGCAGTCTTTGCCAGGACTTGGAGCCAGCTGGGCTGGAGACCACCTGCACCCACCAGCATACCTTCAACAGCCCTGGTTGGGCCTCACATCCAGCCAGGCCAGGGGCCAACCCTGCCCACCAGTGTGCCTGCAGTGGTCATGGCCAGGCTTTACAACCAGCCAGTGCACATGCAGCAATAGTGGTTGGGCCAGTTGCCAGCCCACCTCCCAGCGGACTTGCAGTAGTCACAGCCACTCCACAGTGGGGAGGACAAATACAAACCAGAGGTGTCCAGAGGTGATTGAGCTTCTAGACCCCACAAGACACCTTATACAGAAGGCTACTCCTTCAAGACTGGGAGACATAGCTGTGCTACTTAATACATAGAAGCAGAGAGTTAGTAAAATGACAGAGGAATATTATCCAAGTGAAAGAACAAGACAGATCCTCAGAAAAACAACTAAATTAAATGGAGATAAGAGATCTACCTGATAAAAAGTTCAAAGTAATGGTCATAAAGATTCTTACCAAACTTGAGAGAAGAATGGATGAACATAGAACTTCAATAAAGAGATAGAAAATCTAAGAAAGTACTAATCAAAGCTGAAGAATAGAATAACAGAAATGAAAAAAACATGCTAGAGGGAATCAATAGCAGATTAGAAAATGCAGAAGAATGGATCAGTGATTTATAAGACAACATAGTGGAAAACACTCAAATATAACAGCTTTCGATTTTTAAAAATGATGATAGCTTAAAGCACCTCTGTGACAACCTGAAACATATTAATGTTTGCATTATAGAGATCCCAGAAGGAAAAGAGAGATGGACAGAAAACTTGCTTAAAGGTATAAGAGCTGAAAATGTACTTAACTTGGGGAAAGAAACAGGCAACCAGGTCCAGGAAGCACAGAGAGACCCAAATAAGATGAATCCAAAGAGATCCATACCAAGATGCGATATAATTAAAGTGTCAAAAATTAAAGATAAAAGAATCTTAAAAGCAGCAAGACAAAAGCAATTAGTTATATGTAAGGGAACCTACATAAGAATATCATCAGTTGGTTTTCAGCAGAAACTTTGCCAGCCAGAATGGAGTGCCATGTTATATTCAGAATGCTAATGGGAAAAAATTTTAAACCAATGATATTCTAAAAGGTGGGGTTATGACTCAGAAATGAAGGAGAGAGAAAGTTTCCCAGACACGCAAAATCTAAAGGAGTTCATTACCACTAAAATGGATTTACAAGAAATATGAAGGGTCTTATTTAATTGGAAAAGAAAAGACCATAACTAGAAATAAAACATGAAAGAAAATACCTCACTGGTAAAAGCAAACATACAAGAAAGGATCAACCACTTGTAAAGCTAGTATAAGATCTAAAAGACGTAAGTTTTAAAATCCACTAGGTTTCCAATAATTAGTTAAGGGGTGCACTAAAATAAAAGATGTAAAATATGTCAAAAACATAAACCATGGATATGGGGGTTAGTAAAACAGTAGTGATTACAGAATTTGTTAGAACTTAAATGATCATCAACTTAAAATAGACTGCTATATATTCATAGTAACCAAAACCAAAAGCCTCTGCTAGATACATAAAATAAAGAGAAAGGAGTTCAAACACCACTAAAGAAAATCATCAAATCAAAGGAAAAGAGCAAGAAAATAAGAAAGTAACAGGGAAGAAATACAAATTCAACCAGAAAACAACTAATAAAATGACAAAACTATATAACCTATTGATCAATAATTACTTTAAATATAAATGGACTAACTGCTCCAGTCAAAAGATACAGATAGGCTGGCAGAATGGTTAAAAAAATTAAACTCATCTATATGCTGCGAATAAGTGACTAACTGTAGATCTAAGAACACACAGACTGCATGGTATAAAAGAAGGTAATCCATAAAAATAGAAATGAAAAGAAACCTGTAGTAGCAATACTTATGTCAAAGTAGACTTTAAAACAAAGGCTGTGTAACAATTAACAAAGAAGGGCATTGCATAATGATAAAGTGATCCAACAAGATATAACAAATATAAATATGCACCCAATGTAGGACCTAAATATATAAAATACATATTAACAGATACAAAAAGAAAAATTAACAGTTTCATAATAATAGTAAGGGAATTTAAAACCTTATTTACATCAGTGGCTAGATTAGGCTGAAAATAAGGAAACATTGGCTTTGAATGACACATTAGACAAGATGGACTTAATAGGTATATATAGAACTTCCTGACTCCAAACAGCTGAATGTACTTTTTTCCCAAGTGCACATAGAACATTACTCAGGAAAGCTCATATATTGGCCAACAAAATATCTCAAAGAATTTAATGATTGATACATCTGTTCTGACCACAGTGTGAAACTTGAAATCAACTAAGAAGAAAATTAGAAAAAAACCACACAACACATGAAGAACAACAACATGCCACTAAACAACCAATAGATCAATGAAGAAATCAGAGGGAATAAAAAAATCAATGAAGAAATCAGAGGAAATAAAGAGACAAATGAAAATGAAAATATAATGTTCCAAAATCCATGGGACATAACAAAAATAGTACAAAAAGGGAAGTTAATAGCAATATAGGCTTACCTCAAGAAACAAGAAAAATCTCAAATAATCAACCTTATATCTAAAGGAGCTAGGAAAAGAAGTCCAAAGTTAGTAGAAGAAAGAATAAAAATCAGAGAAGAAAAAATGGAATAGGGCCTAAAGAATAGAAAAGATAAATGATACAGCTGGTTATTTGAAAAGATAAAATTGATAGATTTTTAGGAAGACTTATCAAGAAAAAGAGAGGACTCAAACTCAGAAATAAAAGAGGATAAGTTACAATTACTATCACAAATACAAAGGATCATAAAAGACTATGAACAATTATATACCAACAAATTGGACAACCTAGAAGAAGTGGATAAATTCCTTGAAACAATCTTCCAAAGCTGAGTACAGAAGAAATAGGAATTTTGAACAGACCATTTTCTAGTAATGGAAATTGAGTCAATAATAAGAAAACTCCAAGCAAACATAATCCAGGTCCAGATGGCTTCACAGGTGAATTTTCCAAAACATTTTTTAAAGAGCAAATACCTATCCTCAAACTATTCAAAAAAATTGAAGAGGAAGTAGCACTTCCATGCTCATTCTATAAGGCCAGTATTGTTTCACTATCTAAACCGAAGTACAAAAAATGAAAATTACAGAACAGTATCTGTCCTTGATGAACAAGAAAATGCTCAAGAAAATATTAGCAAACTGAACTTAAAAATATATTCAAAGTATTATACCTTTATTATACACCATGATCAAATGGGATATATTCTAGGAATGCAAAGATGGTTCAGTACCTGCAAATCAATGAATATCGTATGGCATATTAACAAAACAAAGGACAGAATAATCTCATTAGATGCAGAAAAAGCATTTGATGAAATTCAGCATCTGTTTATGATTAAAACTCTCAAGAAATTTGGTATAGAGGGAACAAATCTCAACATAATAAAGGCTATAAAAGACAGATCCACAGCTAATACCATAATCCATGGCAAAAAGTTGAGTAACATGACAAGGATGACCACTCTAACCACTTTTATTCAACATTGTATTGGAAGTCCTAGATACAGCAATTAAATGAAAAGAAAAGCATTCAAGTTGGCAAGGAAGATGTAAAATTGTCACTATTCTCAGATGACATGATACTTTTTATGGAAAACACTAAACCTCCCCAAAACTACTGGAACTAATAAGTGAATTAAGTAAATTTTTAGGATACAAAATGAATGTACAGAAATGTTTTGTTTCCATATACGAATAATACAGTATCAGAAAGGGAAATTAAGATAAAAAGGAAATTGCAATTGCATTAAAAAGAATAGAATACCTAGGAATAAAGAAGATGAAAGACCTGTACTCTGAAACCTATAAGACATTTTGATGAAGAAATTGAAGGTAGTGTAAGTGAATGGAAGGATATTCCATGCTCATGGGTAGGAAGAATTAATATTAAGTGGCTGTACTACCTAAAGCAATCTACAGGTTCAGTGTAATCCCAATATGAACAGTATTTTTTATAGAACTAGAGCAAGTGATACTGGAATTTATATGGAACTACAAAAGATCCCAAACAGCCAAAGCAATTTTGAGAACAAAAAACAAAGCTGGAAGTGTGTTCCTTGATTGCAAACTGTACTATGATGCTACATTTACCAATACGGAATGGTACTGGCTCAAAAATAGATACTTAAGATCAATGGAACAGAATAGAGAACCCAGAAATAAACCGAGCTTATATGGTTAATTAATCTATGAGAAATGGGGTAAAAATATACCATGGATAAAAGACAGCTTCTTCAATAAATACTGTTGGGAAAACTGGACAACTACATGCAAAAGACAAACATATACAACATCTTTTCTTGCACCATATACAAAAACTCAAAATGGGTTAAATACTTTACAACTCCTAGAAGAAATATAGGCAATAAACTCTTTGACATGGGTGTTAGTGACATTTTTTTGGATTCATCTCCTCAGTCAATGACAACAAAAGCTAAAATGAAAAATGGGACTACATGATGAAACTAAAAGCTACTCAGCAAAGGAAACCATCAACAAAAAGGCAACTTACTGAATACTGAACCAGTGTCTTCACAAATAATATATCCAATAAGGGCCTAACATCCAAAATATATGAAGAACTCAAAACTCAGTATTGAAGAGACAAATCTGATTTTTAAAATGTGCAGAGGACCTGAATAGACATTTTTCCAAAGAAAACATACACATGACCAAAAGATACTTGAGAAGATATTCAACATCACTAGCTGTCAGAGAAATGGAATCCACATTGGGATATCATCTCACACCTGTTAAGAGTGGCTATAATAAAAAAGACAAGAAGTGTTGATGAGGATGTAGAGAAAAGGAAAGCTTGTGTACTTCTGGCAGAAGTGTAAATTGGTGCAGTTACTGTGGAAAACAGGTTCCTCAAAAGATTAAAAGCAGAACTATCATATGATCCAGCATTTGTACTTCTAGGAATTTATATGAAGAAGATGAAAACATTAATTTGAAAAGACGTATGCATCTCTATGTTCCTCACAGTGTTATTTGCAATAGCGAAGATACAGAAGCAACCTAGGTGTCTATCAGAAATTGAATGGATAAAGAAAGTGTATTTCTATGCAGTGGAATATTATTCAGCCATAAAAAAGAATGAAATCTTGCCATTTGCAACAATGGGAATGGGCCTAGAGGGCATTGTGCTGGGTGGCATAAGCCAGAGAAAGACATATACCCCAGTATGACTTGACTTACACATGGAATTTCAAAAAAATGTACTAACAAAACAAAACAGAAACAGACTCATAGATAAAGAGAACAAATGGATGGTTTTAAGAGGGGCTGGGGACTGTACAAAATAGGTGAAGGGGTTAAGAGGTGAAATCTTTCACTTATAAATTAAAACAGAAATATAATGAACAGCATAGGGACTATAGACTGATATTTTAACAAGTTTGTATGGTGACAGATAGTAACTAGACTTTTTGTGGTGTCCCTTTGTGTAATGCATATAAATGTCATATCACTGTGTTGTGCCCCTGAAGCTAATATTGCATGTCAGTTATTTCTCAGTTAAAGTAAGTGTTGGAAATATGCTTGAGGGTCTTAAAACTTCTTCCTTTGAAAATGGAATTTAGTGGTGGTGTGCTATTTGTCACAGGAAATTTATAGGGAGATGCATATTTGTAAGAAAAGCTCTACCTTTCTTGAGTTTGAAAGCTTGTATGATGCTTTTTCTGCCTAGTTTGACATTTGTCACTCTCCCTTTTTTTCCAAGTTCACTTTTTCTTAATGATGATGGTTTTGTTTTTCTGAGATGTTGTACATTCATCAAGGCTTCTTTACTGTTCCTGGCAGTTTCAAATGCAGTGCTTGGTGCATTGAAAATAATGAATGGATATTTTACTCAGTCATGCTAAGTAGAAATCCCTGATTAGGACTTTTCCTGCACGTGTGCACATGTGTGTGTGTGTAAGTGTGAATATATTAATATGAGTATAGTCTATCTTGATGTGAGAGATTTTGAGCTCCGTGCTCCGTTTGGAGCACCGATTGTCAACTGTTTTGCCACGCTGGTATCTTCATTCACTAAGAGAATAGGATATTTAGGAGTGGGAAGAAGTTGGTTATCTTTAATTTGGAATGTGGAAGAGGAGGAACTGCACAGCTGTCATTCTGGAGAATTACATGTTATATTTGCCATGTCCTTTATAGTTTATAAACTTTTGTACATGTCTAACATGATTGTTCATTTGAACCTTATCCAAATCCAATGAACAGACACATTAGATGGTAATAAATAGTTTTATAGAATTAAAAAAATGTAAGTTCAGAAAAATTTAGCAGTTAGCCCAGTGTTTTCCTGCTATTAAGTAAGAAACTGTAAATCCACACTTAGGTCCTTCGATTTTCAGGTGTAGGAAAGAGCAGATATAGTGGTTTAGACCTAATCTCAAAAGCAAGAATGGAAGGAATAATTGAGTGAAGTGTGTTGAAAAGTAGGCTTCCATCTGATTTCTTTTCAGTTAAAATTACTACTGATAGGTTTTATTTTAAGAAAATATTTTAACTAAAATAATTACTTATTTGAAGACAGCAAGAATCAGAGATACAAAGGTAAACACTCTGGTCACCTTACTACTGCCTCAGCCTCTGAGCTCACTGTCCAGTTCATGTCCAGTTGTATATAAACATACAATCTGGCATGAATAATGGTTTAATTGATATATAATGATACATTATATGTAAGGTATTTTTTATTACAGCTTGCAGAGTACATTCATATGTTCAATCCTATATTCCCTCTTTGGCTTTGTCTTCTGTTGTCCTATATATATTCTTTGCTACAGCTTTCAAAATTTTGCTTTTGTAAGAATTTACCTTTTATTTACTTTCAAACTTTAGTCAGTTACCATCTTTTTACAAATGCCTTCCCAAAACCTTATTTCTGAGGTTCTGTTGTACCACCTAAAAGACTGTCCTTCACTTACTCGGTTACCCTTCAGTTATTGTCTGTGCCCTATTACAGGGATTTTGAGGCTTGAGAAGGTACCCTTTCTGACTTAAGTCTGAGTCTTTAGTTCAGTGCTTGGCAAGTGATAGGTTCCTAAGAAATGTTTATTGACTGAATTATTTAACTGTAGTTTTACTGCATTCCCCTAGTTGTCCTTATTTTGCAGACAAGGAAACACCTCTGGTGTGGAGTTACTTACGCAGAATCTCATGGTTGTTGGAGAGCCTGGATGCTAAGTGTGTTCATGTGCTCGCCCTAAGGTGGTGTGCTACAAAAGAGTATCCAACTAACCGCAAGTGACAGGCAGGACTTCGCCACCAGATTGTGCTAGGTTAGTTTACCTTGTGAGTACTTTAAATTTATATAAGAGAGTTATGAGGAAAGCAAATTATGTCTTGGTATCATTATAAGTTTGCAACAGTTAGATTTAAGTATTTTTTCATTTGGAATGTAGACATTACCACACCTATAATTTAGACTTAATAAAGTCTTAATACTTTGAAGTTAATAACCAAAATTTCATTATCAAACACAGAATTAATGCAGTGGGAAATTTTTACAGTGAAAGGATCAGTGCTTTGATTTTGAAGAAACTAGTGTTTTGAAGAAACCCAGTGTTACACTTCCCATGTCATTCAGTGAGAGAGTTACCCTAATTCTTTTTTCCTTCCTCAACATAGTTTTCTTGAGAAAGTTAGCAGTTGATAAAAAAGTTGCCTGTGAACTTTTCCCCATTTTCCTTTACTGTAACAATTTAAACATGTGTTTAAAACCACTTTTTGTAAAAGCTGGCTCATTTAACAATGTATGTAATAAATTGTGGATAATTTAATCTTTTAACAATGTATGTAATAAATTGTGGATAAGTTTAGATGAGTTTATTGCAAAGAATTAGGGTAGATTGTGACAGAACTGTGTCAAGTCTTGACACTAATTCTCAGCTTGTGATTTCCAGTGTAACTCAGTTAAGGCATTCATGTATTTCTTACTGTGAGATCAGTTATCTGAGTGTGATATATATATATATATTTTCTTTTTGAGAGGGCATCTCTCATATTTATTGGTCAAGTGGTTGTTAACAACAATAAAATTCTGTATAGGGGGGTCAATGCTCAATGCACAATCATTAATCAACCCCAAGCCTAACTTTCAACAGTCTCCAATCTTCTGAAGCATAACGAACAAGTTCTTACATGGTGAACAAGTTCTTACATAGTGAATAAGCTCTTACATGGTGAACAGTGCAAGGGCAGTCATATCACAGAAACTTTCGGTTTTGATCACACATCATGAACTATAAACAATCAAGTCAGGTATGACTATTCATTTGATTTTCTGAGTGTGATATTTTATTTTGCTATCTAGGTCACCTTGGTGAGAAATTCTGTTGTTCACATCATTTTTACATACCAACTCCATGTAAGGGTTTGCAAGAGTTTTTTTGTTTTTCATAAATTAGTGAGGGTTTTATGAACATCTTTGTACCACAGCTTCCCAAGAAGTTGGCAAAAGCTGTTAAATATTTTTATGCAGTTAATGTTAATTAATTGTTTTACTTGTTCAATAAAAGTGTAGGGATAAATGACAAATATCTCATTATGTAAGTCTGAAATATTAATAAAAATATTGGCTTATAATTAAATGTACTTCTAAGTTTAAAAATGATGTGTTATAATTGCCATTCAGTCAACAGGGCTACTAGATAGCTGTCACTTAGCTTGACGTTTTTCTAAAAATGTTAAAAAAATTTTAAGGTACATTGATCTCTGATAGAAATAAATGGAACATGCACTGACCGTGGCAGCTTTGGCCATGATTTTTTTAGGTAAACCACAACTTATTCATAAAGTGCTGTGGACCCTTTAATACATACCAAAAGTGGGCAGGTTTTCAATTTGGAAGATTCCATCAAAAACATATTCCTTCATTTGGCTCTCAAAAATCTCTGCTGCAGTACTCTGCATAGATTTTAGTTTATTTACAAAGAGGAAGGAATGATTGAGTCAACTCACAGGAGATAAATCTGTGGTAGGTGTTAAAGGGGCAAATTTTTAAACCACACACCATCTCCCTCTTTTAGTTTATTTTACTTGCTAATATGTAAATTTTATTAATCAAACCAGTAGTGCTCATTCAGAGATATTTTAGACCTCTTTTCAATGAAGAAAAATAGTGCTTTTGTTAGAATGATAAATTAGTTTTGTCACTGAATAACGTAGTTCAGTGTTTTTTGGAAGAATATTAAGTTCTTTATTTAATGTGTATTAACACATGAGAAAAGTAACTACCCAATGTCAATTTGTTTTTTTAAGGTTAATTTACATCGCTAAATTGTAATATCCAGTGTTACCTTCTGTTAGATTAACTGATATAAATGAACCTGTGTTTTCTAACATCAATTTTGAAAATCAACATCAGGGTGCATTAAATGGAGGGGCAGTGTACACAACATCTAGATTCCAGCCAACGCCCACACTAGGCACTAGAGTTACTAGTTTTTACATGGCTTGATTAGGAAAGATGAGGCTCCTATGCACTGAAATTTTCTCTTTTAAAATGGGCACATTTCCCAGTATAAATATGATATTTCTGTACTAATCAGAATGGAGTCTTATCCAGCATTAGTTCTTATATTTTAGGCTTTTCACCACATCATGCTTTTTTCTATGTGGTCAAAATAGATACAGAGTAAACCAACCCCAAAAGTCAATTACAGGGTTTTATAGTGATGTACTGTGAAAAATTTGGTTGTGTTTTTCATTATACAGAATGTTCTTTCCAAAGACATAAACAGCAAAAGCACATATGTTTGATTTTAAAAATAACTTTATGTAGCTTTTTAAAATGCTGGAGACATTTTGGATACTTTCAAATGATCAGCATTATAATTACACGATAAACCCCCTATCTTAAAGCAAGCCTGGTTTGTAATTTTCATGCAGTTGCTCTGCCTAATGTTACTTTTTTTTAAAATGAGGGATTGATATAGATACTTCAAAATAATTTCTAATGCACATTTGAGTGATCTGATAAACTCATTTTATTTTCTAATCTCTTCCCAAGAAGCAAATGCTGATATGTATTGTATCACTTTTGGGGCATACACTCAGAAGCCAAGCAGGGTTGGGCCTGGTTAGTACTTGGATGGGGACATACATACTAATTTACAACTAACATAAAAAGTATGGAAATGAAAGCCATTTGTCTATTTTGAATTAGTACAATGCTTCAAATATGACTTGTAAAATCTAAATTGCTAAAGTAATATAAAATAGCACTTAAATTATTTTAAATTAAACTTACATTCTAAAGGAGAGCTTATCTAAGCCTCAGAACTTTAAAGTGAATGAAAAATTTTGTCGTAATACAAAAATATTTTGTATTGGATACTGTATTGGAAGAGGTACTTTGAAGGCTTATAATTTAAAATGCTATTTTTAGTTAATGATTATTTGTCTTTTGCCAGCTTTAAACTGCAGTTAATTTATATTTTGGTTATTTGAAAATATGCAAAATAAGTGTTCCTTATTTAATGCTTTGCTCCTGTAGTCAGGGCTTAATTTGCCACAGCCAGATTTCACCCTAATGCAAGTCTTGGTTTTTTTGCTTTATTGAAATGGTTGCTTTCTTTCTTGTCTAGTCTTTTGCTGACTGATTGACAGTATAATTATCCATTTATTCATACAAATAACACTAGCCCAATAGTAAATTAATGATAGGTTTTAAACTTACTAACTTCTCTCATTTCTGAGATGGTAGAAATGAGAAAATCAGAAATTTTGTTTGTTTCTGTATACACCTGTAAGAGACATTTTTAAAAATAGAAATATGGTTGATATACAGTATTAGTTTCAGGGGTACAACATAGTGATTCAACAGTTACATACATTACTAAATGCTCACCACGATAAGTGTAGTTACTAAATGTCAGCATACAGGGATATTACAATAATATCTATCATATTCCCTACACAGCATTTTTATTTTATGGACATTTTTTATTTGACTGATTAAGAGCCATTGTTACCGTCTTTCTTTCTGGAAGAGCTCTGATTTGGCATAGACATTCTGAATAATCTAAACCAATTTTGACCCTTTTCTTCTCAGTAATTGGTTTTGAAAGAATCATGTGTCCCAAACATCATCTATGAGATAAGAGAAATCTAAATGGCTTCTGGAAAGGCTCCCTCACCAATAAAACAAATTACTTGGAAAAGGGTGCCTCTCTTCTACTGGATAAAATGCACAGAAGTGCTGCAGCATTATAACATAAGATTGTGGGCTATGAAATCAGGCAGTTCGAATCTGTTTAGAATCTCAGCTCTTCTTTTACTAGCTTTGTGACTGTGAGCAGCTTGTTTAATCTCTCTGTACCTGAGTTTTTCTTATTGTAAAAATGGAACTAATATACACACGGAACATTAGTCATTAGAGAAAAATAATTACATCATTAGTAATAAGGGAAATGTAAATCAAAACTGCAATGAGATACCACTTCATACCCACTAGGATGGCTAGAATCAAAAAGTCAGATAACAGCAACTATTGGTAAAGGTGTGGAGAAATCAGATCATACACTACTAGTGGGAATGTAAAGTGGTTCAGTTGCTTTGAGAGACAGAATGATAGTTTCTAAAATGATAAACAGTTACCATATGACCCAGCAGTTATATTCCCAGCTGTATACTCAAGAGAACTGAAAACATATGTCAACACAGAAACTTGTACATTAGTGTTTATAGCAGCATTATTCATAATAGCCAAAAGGAGGCAGCACCTCTAGTGTCCATCAGTGGATGAATAGATAAACAAAATAAAGCTTATCAAAACAACAATATTATTTGGCCACCAAAAAAAAAAAAATGAAGTACTGATATGTGTGCAACATAAATGAACCTTGAAAACATTATAAGTGAAAGTAGTCAGTCACAAAAGACCACATATATTATTCCATTTATATGAAGATCTAGAGTAGGGAAAATTTATAGAGACAGACAATAGGTTTGTGGTTGCTTAGAGTTGTGGGTGTCTTTTTTATTGCTAATAGTATGTGATTAATAATTTGTTAATAAGAGCAAAAAGGAAGTGACTTTGAGGTTTTGTTGGCCTAATTTAAAACATGCTTATTTTTTGATGTTCATTTCCTTTGATTCTGTCTTGTGCTCCTCAGTGCTTCTTAAGTCTCTCTTTACAAGTTTAATACAAGCTGAGTTCCTGTTGTGATTCAGGTAGAAGTAGACAAATGTTTAAAATGCTAGTTGCTACCTGCCACAGGCCTTCACCCCAGTTGCAAAATAGACTGGGGCTGGTGGTGGTTGTTCCCTGATTATAAACATTGTACGTGCTCTTTAAAAGAAAATCGTGCAGATGTAAAATATTGTTTCAAAGTGTAAAACACCAATAAACCTAGCATTCAAAAGAATGCTAGGTTTCTTTTGTTGTATATTGCTCCAAATATTGATGTGAGTATAGATATAAATGTGTATATGTTACTTGTTTTCTCTTGTTTACATTTACTTTTGATTGTGAGTTAGGGATGGCATCAGGCCAGATGGAGAAGATTAACTAAAATTTAAAAGTTGACCACTTATTTGTGCTGGTGTAGGAGTTACCTCTTCTGGTATATCTTTTCTGACAGCACTACTTTCTTTTTTTGGGTGCATATTTATATTATACCTCAGGACTTTGAATACTTAATAATTTACATGTTCAGGTGTCTCTGCTCTACCATTTCCAGGTGTGAAATTCTATGGGCGAGAACTATGAATACCAAACAGTGCTTATCATGTAGTAGGAAATGATTAAACAGTAAACAGAACTGCTAAGCAAATTGAAAAAAAGGACACTATACAGACAACAGGCAAATAAATACCTATTTTCCTCCAGTCTGTGTTATTTCATTATTTTGGCAGAAATATTGTGGGCTTCAAAGCACCAGAAACATATTCAAGTGAAAGTATAAAATTTCATTTAAACATTGTTAATAAACCAGTGTTAGAATAGGATAGGATCAACTATAGAATTGAATCAGTATATTCTTCCTGTTAACTGTGATCTTGGACAAATTTCTTGGCCTTTCTAACATAATTTCCTGTCTATAAATGAAACTAATGCCTATTGTTGACGAGGCTTGAAGAAGGTGTCTTTACAATATGTGGAAAATAGTTGAGAATCAATAAATATCTACATATTGTTGTCATCCAGTCTCCTTTTAATTTGGGACATAGGCCTAAATTTGAGCATGCCCCTTTATTTTCCAGTTATCTTCCCCTGTTACTCCAGTTCTTTCCTCATTTCCACTCCATAACCCCTTCATAAGATCTTTTCCTTACTTGAGCATAATGTATTGAAATAGAATTATTTCATTATTGAGAAAATGGTCTGATTATGTTCTCTTCTAGATGATCTTTATTATCTTGGAGTCCTGTACTTGTATATATGTGAACAGTTAGTTCCTAATTTTGGAGATCATTATAGAAGTAATTCATTCAGTTAACCTGACTTTTGTCAATGGCAAAATCAATCTAGAACTGGCTTCATTTTTCCAGTATGTGATGTATGTGAAAATACTTTGATCATCCTAGAGAAATAATTATATATATATTTTATATATATCAGATGTTTTTATTGAAGCATATCCTTTTCTCCTTTTAAAGTTCCTATTTCTATCACATCTGTCTTTTCATTTTTATTTCTCAATTTTAGTTTGCTTTTTTTAAAGAGGATATTATAGGTCTTGAAAATTCTGTCACTAGCTTGCTGTTCTGAAAGAAACTGCCAGACATAAATTTCTTTACAGTGATGTGTACATGGGATTACCCACAGCAGATTTCTAATCTTACTCTGGCTTTTTCTTGGCACTGAACACTTTTCTTAGCAGCTTTTCTTTATACTAATTTAGAATTCACTTAAAGAAGAGACTAATTTCAACATTAGCTTTTTTTTTTGGTATCATTAATATACAATCACATGAGCAACATTGTGGTTACTATATTCCTCCCATTATCAAGTCTCCACCACATACCCCTTTACACTGTCCATCAGTGTAGTGAGATGCTATACAGTCACTACTTCTCTGTATATACTGCCTTTCCCGTGTCCCCCCACCCCGCTACATTATGTGTGCTAATTGTAATGCCCCTTTTTCCCCCTTGTCCCTCCCTTCCCACCCATCCTCCCTAGTCCCTTTCCCTTTGGTAACTGTTAGTCCATTTTTGGGTTCTGTGAGTCTGCTGCTGTTTTGTTCCTGCAGTTTTTGCTTTGTTCTTATGCTACACAGATGAGTGAAATCATTTGGTACTTGTCTTTCTCCACCTGGCTTATTTAACTGAGCATAATATCATCTAGTTCCATCCATGTTGTTGCAGATGGTAGGATTTGTTTTCTTCTTATGGCTGAATAATATTCCATTGTATATATGTACCACCTCTTCTTTATCCATTCATCTGCTGTTGGACACTTAGGTTGCTTCCACTTCTTGACTGTTGTAAATAGTGCTGTGATAAACATAGGTGTGCATATGTTTTTTTGAAACTGGACTCCTGCATTCTTAGGGTAAATTCCCAGGAGTGTAATTCCTGGGTCAAATGGTATTTACATTTTTTGTTTTTTGAGGAACCTCTATACTACTTTCCACAATGGTTGAACTAGTTTGCATTCCCACCAGCAGTGTAGGAGGGTTCCCCTTTCTCCACATCCTGGCCAGCATTTGTTGTTGCTGTTCTTTTCTATGTTGGCCATCCTAACTGGTGTGAGGTGATATCTCATTGTGGTTTTAATTTGCATTTCCCTGATAATTAGTGATGTGGAGCATCATTCCATGTGCCCCTTGGCCATCTGAATTTCTTCTTTGGAGAATTGTCTGTTCATATCTTCTGCCCATTTTTTAATATGGTTATTTGCTTTTTGGATGTCGAGGCATGTGAGTTCTTTATATAATTTGGATGTTAACCCCTTGTCGGATATGTTATTACAAATACAGTCTCCCATGCTGTAGGATGACTTTTTGTTCTGCTAATGGTGTCCTTTGCTGTACAGAAGTTTTTTAGCATGATGTAGTCCCAGTTGTTCATTTTTGCTTTTGTTTCCCTTGCCTGAGGAGATGCGTTCAGGAAAAAGTTGATCATGTTTATATTCAAGAGATTTTTACTATGTTTTTTTCTAAGAGTTTTATGGTTTCATGACTTACATTCAGGTCTTTGATCCATTTTGAGTCTACTTTTGTGTATGGGGTTAGACAGTGATCCAGTTTCATTCTCTTGAATGTAGCTGTCCAGTTTTGCCAACACCAATTGTTGAAGAGGCTGTCATTTCCCCATTGTATGTTCATGGCTCCTTTATCATTTCTTAATTGACCATATATGGTTGGGTTTATATCAGGGCTCTCTAGTCTGTTCCATTGGTCTATTGTTCTGTTCTTGTGCCAAAACCAAATTGTCTTGATTACTGTGGCTTTGTAGTAGAGCTTGAAGTTGGGGAGCATAATCCCCCCTGCTTTATTCTTCCTTCTCAGGATTGCTTTGGCTATTCGTGGTCTTTTTTGGTTCCATATGAATTTTAGAATGATTTGCTCTAGTTCATTGAAGAATGCTGTTGGTATTTTGATAGGAATTGCATTGAATCTGTAGATTGCTTTAGGCAGAATGGCCATTTTGACAGTATTAATTCTTCCTATCCATAAGCATGGGATGTGTTTCCATTTATTGGTATCTTCTTTAATTTCTCTTATGAGTGTCTTGTAGTTTTCAGAGTATAGGTCTTTCACTTCCTTGGTTAGGTTTATTCCTAAGTATTTTATTCTTTTTGATGCAATTATGAATGGAATTGTTTTTCTGACTTCTCCCTCTGCTAGTTCATCATTAGCATATAGGAATGCCACAGATTTCTGTGTATTAGTTTTGTATCCTGCAACTTTGCTGAATTCAGATGTTAGATCTAGTAGTTTTGGAGTGGATTCTTTAGGGTTTTTTATGTACAATGTGTAATCTGCAAACAGGGACAGTTTAACTTCTTTACAAATTTGGATGCCTATTATTTCTTTGTGTTGTCTGATTGCCAGGGTGAGGACCTCCAGAACTATGTTGAATAAAAGTGGGGAGAGTAGGCATCCTTGTCTTGTTCCCAATCTTAAAGGAAAAGCTTTCAGCTTCTCGCTGTTGAGTATGATGTTGGCTGTGGGTTTGTCGTATATGCCCTTCATTATGTTGAGGTACTTGCCCTCTGTATCCATTTTGTTGAATATTTTTATCATGAATGGATTTTGAATTTTGTCTAATGCTTTTTCAGCATCTATGGAGATGATCATGTGGTTTTTGTCTTTCTTTTTGTTGATGTGGTGGATGATGTTGATGGATTTTCGAATGTTGTACCATCCTTGCATCCCTGGAATAAATCCTACTTGATCATGAAGGATGATCTTTTTGATGTATTTTTGAATTCGGTTTGCTAATATTTTGTTGAGTATTTTTGCATCTATGTTCATCCGGGATATTGGTCTGTAATTTTCTTTTTTTGTGGTGTCTTTGCCTGGTTTTAGTATTAGAGTGATGCTGGCCTCATAGAATGAGTTTGGGAGTATTCCCTCCTCTTCTACTTTTTGGAAAACTAAGGAGGATGGGTATTATTACGTCTTCACTAAATGTTTAATAAAATACAGCAGTGAAACCATCTGGTACAGGAGTTTTGTTCTTAGGTAGGTTTTTGATTACCAATTCAATTTCCTTGCTGGTAATTGGTCTATTCAGATTTTCTGTTTCTATGTGGGCCAGCCTTGGAAGGTTGTTTTTTTCTAGAAAGTTGTCCATTTCTTCTAGGTTATCCAGTTTGTTGCCATATATTTTTTCATATTATTCTCTCATAATTCTTTGTATTTCTGTGGTGTCCACAGTGATTTTTTCTTTCTCATTTCCGACTCTGTTTATGTGTGTAGATGTTTTTTTCTTGAAAAGTCTGGCTAGGGGCTTATCTATTTTGTTTATTTTCTCAACAAACCAGCTCCTGCTTTCATTGATTCTTCCCATTGTTTCATTCTTCTCAATTTTATTTATTTCTCCTCCAATCTTTATTATGTCCCTCCTTCTACTGACTTTGGGCCTCATTTGTTCTTCTTTTTCTAGTATCGTTAATTGTGAGTTCAACTGTTCATTTGGAATTGTTCTTTCCTGAGGTAGGCCTGTATTGCAATATAGTTCCCTCTTAGCATGGCCTTTGCTGCATCCACAGATTTTGTAGTGTTGAATTGTTGTTGTCATTTGTCTCCATATATTGCTTGATCTCTGTTTTTATTTGGTCATTGATCCATTGATTATTTAGAAGCATGTTATTAAGACTCCATTTGTTTGTGGGCTTTTTTGTTTTCTTTGTGTAATTTATTTCTAGTTTCATACCTTTGTGGTCTGAGAAGCTAGTTGGTACAATTTCAGTCTTTTTGAATTTACTGAGGCTCTTTTTGTGGCCTAGTATATGATCTATTCTTGAAAATGTTCCGTGTGTACTTGAGAAGAATGTGTATCCTGCTGCTTTGGGGTGGATTGTTCTATAGATGTCCATTAGGTCCATGTGTTCTAATATGTTGATAAGTTCCTCTGTCTCCCTACTTATTTTCTGTCTGGTTGATCTGTCCTTTGGAGTGAGTGGTGTGTTGAAGTCTCCTAAAATGAATGCATTGCATTCTGTTTCCCCCTTTAATTCTGTTAACATTTGTTTCACATATGTAGGTGATCCTATGTTGGGTGCATAGATATTTATAATAATTATGCCCTCTTGTTGGACTGACCCCTTTATCATTATGTAATGTCCTTCTTTGTCTCTTACTATGTTCTTTGTTTTGAAGTCTATTTTGTCTGATAAAAGTACTGCAACTCCTGCTTTTTTCTCCCTATTAGTTGCATAAAATATCTTTTTCCATCCCTTTACTTTCAGACTGTGTATGTCTTTGCGTTTGAAGTAAGTTTTTTTTAAGGAGCATATAGACATACATTCAGTGACTATGTCTTTTGATTGTTGCATTCAGACCACTTGTATTTAGGGTGATTATTGATAGGTATGTACTTATTGCCATTGCAGGCTTTACATTTGTGGTTACCATAGGTTCAACAGTAAATTCCTTACTATCTAACAGTCTAATTTAACTCACTTAGTATGCTATTACAAACACAATCTGAAGGTTCTTTTTTTCCCCCTCCTTTTTCTTCCTCCTCCATTCTTTATATATTAGGTATCATATTTTGTACTCTTTGTCGATCCCTTGAGTGACTTTGGTGCCAATTGATTTAATTTGCATCTGCCTAGTAATTAATTGTTCTACTTTCTTTGCTGTGGTTTTATTTCCCCTGGTGACAGCTGATTTAGCCTGAGGGATACTTCAATCTATAGCAATTCCTCCAAATTGCACTGTAGAGGTGGTTTGTGGGAGGTAAATTCTCTCAGCTTTTTCTTATCTGGAAATTGTTTAATCCCTCCTTCAAATTTAAATGATAATCTTACCAGATAGAGTATTCTTGGTTCCAGGCCCTTCTGCTTTATTGCATTAAATATATCATGCCACTCCATTCTAACCTGTAAGGTTTCTGTTGAGAAGTCTGATGATAGCTTGGTGGGTTTCCCTTTGTACGTGATCTTATTTCTCTAGCTGCTTTTAAAAGTCCGCCCTGCTGGATCAGGCTTTGGTACATTACCCTGTTTTGTGAGGTCTGCTCTGTTCTTCAGGTGTATGCAGTCTGCTGCAGTCTTCTTTCCTGCTGCTGTTTTAGGATTAGTTGTATTAACTCTATTTTAGTACTATATGTGGTTTTGGCAAGAGTTCTCTGTCTCACCTCTCACGCCACCATCTTGAATCTCCCTTAACATTGGCTTTTGAAAAACCAGTTTAATTATTAACTATTGTTGAAAGATAGATAGGAATTCTAAAGTCAAGCATAATGGATAAAATACATACACATATACTTAAAATCATTTCTATATAAGTTTCATATCACTTGACAATAGGTTTAAGCTGCAAATCATTTTCTCTCTGAAGCCTTGTCTTATCATTTCTAGTTTCCATTGTTGCATTGGTAAGTTCCATGCTGTTCTCATCTGAGAGCCTTTATATATGTGACCTTGTTTTCCCCCTTACTCTTGATATGTTTAGGTTTTTTTTCTCTTGTCTGTTATATTTGGATATTTAATGACATTGTTGAAGGTTATGGGTCATTTTACATCTATCTTCCTGGGTAGTTTTATCTTTCAGTTCTTGGAAAATTTCTTGAATTAGTGCTGTGATAATTTCTTTCCTTGAATATCCTCTTTATTCTCTTTGTTCTGATTACTATCTTTTATGTTAGAGGCTTTCCTCAATATCTGGTGATTATTAGCTGTCTGTTTACATTTAAGACTGAGGCACCAAAATGAATGTGAGGTAAGACCTTCATTATAGAATATTCAGATACTGTTTTGGCTATTTTTATGTGGCATCCCTCAGTGATATTAACTGTATTCTCTTAGACTGAAAATTTCTCCAAAAAGAAATCTTTTAGTCTTCTGCCTAGAGCATTTTGGTAGCTGAACCAAAAAAGGAACCTCATGGGGGTGCATCACATAATTTAGCATGTAGACTTTTCCTTAATCTTTCTGTTTTCAGAATGATTTGTCAGGATCCCCACCTCTGCCCCACCATTCTTGGTGTTCATAGGCACAGAATTTCTCTGGTATAATGTCCTCAAAGATGAAACCTTCTTTGTTTTGCAAGAGTGGTGAAGGAATAGTGGCATCATTTGAATGAGATTTGGAAAGGGGGCTGTGGTTCTAACTGCTCCCAGTAGAAACTGTAAAGTACTCTCTTTACAATGAACCAAGGAATGAACCAAGATTTCATTCCTACCATTCATTCCTGCCTTTAGTTCCCAGATTTTTTCCAGTTTCTGTAGCATAAAACTAGTTGATTTTTGCTGACTTTTTCCCCTTCATTTAGGATTCCACTTCATTGTCTACTAACTTCCAGAGTTTTATTCACATTCTTTTGTGCTGTCATCTTTCTTTTTTACCTTTTTCCATTTTGTATTACTTCTGTATTGTTACTAAAGTAAAAGCATGTCTTTTTACCTCTTTACTTTTCAGGATAGAGCAGATGTAAATGTAAGTAGATATACAATTTCCTACTTAAGATTGAGCATATAATGTTTGTATAATTTTATCTACATGATAAAGAAAAATGAAATATGGAGAAACTAAAAGAAATAAAAATGGTAATAAGAAAAGACAAATTCATTTATGGGGCCAGCTTTACTCTCTAAAAATGAGTAAGAGTATTTCATATAAGAATGAGGAAAGAATATTCAAATGTTAGTCAACAAACTAGTTATTTAAATAAGATATCCCTACAACTAGAAAGAATAATTGCTAATGTTCAGGTCTTTTCTTGTTGGTAAAGAACATTAGAAAGGATACTGTATGGTTTCTAAGTGGCAAACATCTAAGAGTGGAATTGCCTGATCAGTTGGTATGTGTATGCTTAGTTTTATTAGACACTGCCAGATTGTTTTCCAGAGTGGCTTATCCACTGTTTCACATTCCCATCAGTAATGTATAAGCTTTCCAGTTTCTGTGTATTCTCATTGGTACTTGGCATTGGCAGGTTTTGGGTTTATTTTTATAATTTTACTATTATACTAGGTGTGAAATGATACCTCATTGTGATTTTATTTCACATTTCCCAAATGATGAATGATGTTGAGTATCTTTTCATATGCTTATTTACCGTCTGTAATTGTTTGTTCAAACTTTATCCCATTTGTTTACTGGATTCTTTTCTTATTTTTGAGTATTGAGGGAATTCTATATTCTGGATACCAGTCCTTCAGAAGTCCTTTGTTCACATGTGATTTGAAAATATCTTCTCTGAGTTGGTAGCTTGTGTTTGCATTCTTTCAGCAGCATCTTTTGCAGAGCAAAAATTTCTAATTTTGATGAAGTCTGATTTATCAAAATTTTCCTTTCATGTATCATGCCTTTGGTATTGTCTCTAAGAACTTTCTGCATATCTGTAGGTCACAAATAATTTTTCCTACTTATTTTTAGGAGGTTGTTTTATTTTTGTTTTATATTTATATCTATATGAATTTTAGGTACTTTGTGAAATGTGGATTAAGATTCACTTCTTCTGCATATGGATGCTCAATTGTTCTAACCCTGCCTTGTTGACAAGTCTTTCATTTCTCCATTAAACTGCCTTTGCGTCTTTATATACAATTAATTGACCATACTTGTATGGGTCTGTTTCTGGACCCCTTTTTCTGTTACATGGTTGAGTCCAGTCTTTCTCCATCCCCATACTGTCTTGATTACTGTGGCTTTATAATAAGTCCAAAAATGTCTTAAGATGAATTCTCCATCGTTGTTTTTTTATGGAATTGTTTTGGCTATTCTAGTTTTCTTACCTTTCTGTAAGAAATTTATTCTTTGCTTGTCTATTCCTATAAAAAATTCTTCTAAGATTTTGATTGAGTTTCCCTTATATCTGTAGATCAATTTTTGGGAGAATTGGCATATTAACTATATTGAGACTTCCAGTCTGTAAATACAGTCTCTTTTTCTTGTTGTTGTTCTTTTTTTTACTTCTTTCATCAGAATTTTATAGTTCTCAGTGTACTGATTTTTTACATATTTTGTTCGATTTGCTCTTATGTATATATTATTTTTTATGGAAATATTGCAGACGGTATTGTTTAAAAAGTTTGTTTTCAATTGCTCAATACTAATATATAGAAACCCAATGGATATTTTTATGAGCTTGTATCATGTGACTTTTCTTAACTAACTTGTTAGTACTAGGAGCTTTTTTAGATACTTGGGATTTTCTTTATTGACATATTGACATGTGGGAATAAGGATAGTTTTATTTCTTCGTTTTCAATCATATCCTTCCTTTCCCTCTCCTTTCCTTTGTTCTTATTGCATTAGCTAAGATTTCTTGTACAGTGTTAAATATGAATGGTGAGAAGAGACATTTTGCCTTTTTCCAATTTTATGCAGAAAGCATTGTCTTTCACCATGTCATGTGATATTAGCTGTAGGATTTTTGTAGATGTGCATCACTTCATTGAAGAGTTTCCTTTCCTTTTCTAGATTGCTGAGAGTTTTTATCATGCAACTGTTATATTTTGTTAAATTATTTTTCTGTATCAATTGATAAGACCATGTGATATTTTTTCTTCAGTTGTTAGTATTGTGGATTATATTCACTGATATTTCAATGTTGAACCAGCCTTGCATTCCTGGGATAAGTTACACTTGGTTGTGATGTACTATTCTTTTTATATATTGCTGAATTCACTTTGCTAGTATTTTATTGGGGATTTTTCATCTGTGTTCATGAGAGGTTTTTTTGTTACTTTCCTTTTTGTACTCATTTCTGGTTTTGGTATCAGTATAGCTGGCCCCATAAATGAATTGGTAAGTGTTTCTCCTCTACTGTTACTTGGGAGAAATTGTATAGAGTTGGTGTTATGTCTGTCTTACATATTGGGTAGAATTCCTCAGTGAGAAACCATGTGAGCCTGAAATTTTCTTTTTTGGGGGAAAGATTTCATAGTACAAATGTGATTTCTTCAATAGTTATGTATTCCAGGGTCTCAGCAACCACCTACACATTCAATGATTTGCTAGAACTCATAACACTCAAAATATAAGTTTTACTCACAGCCACATTTTGTTACAGATTAGCAAGAGGAGGACTCAAGGAGAGTCTGGAGACATCCAGACTCAAACTTCAAACTTCTCCCTACTGAGAGCAGTGGGCACAAAGAACATACTCTTCCTACAGTAAACTACAATGGCGTATGTCAGTGTTTCTTCCTGAGGAAGCCTGCTTAATACTCAAAATTCAGGGCTTTTATTGAACTGATCATGTAGTCATGCCCTGTGCCTGCATGACTAGGCTCAACTACTCAATTTCAAGACTCCAAGAAGGAAAGCACATATTTACCATAAATCACAATATTTACACAGTCTGTGCAAGCTGTACAGCAAGGTTCCGTGCCCCAAGAAGGCAAAACAACCTTGCTGTATAAACATCCCAAGAGCAAAGTCTAGTATGCTAGCTAGACACCAGCTCCACAATCAGGCCCTTCTAATGATAGCAGTGTCAGACCTGCTATGTAACTCTTCCCTGCAGAATATAGGACTATCCAGTTCTGTATTTATTGAGTGAGTTCTGGAAGTTTGTGTGTTAAGGAAATGGTCCATTTTTCTCATTTATCAAAATTATGTTCATGATCTGTTTGTAGTGTTTTCTTATCCTTTTAGTTATGTGGATTCTATTATACTTCTTGCTTGAACTTACTTGAACATTATCAATTTCATTGATGTTTTCAAATAAATAGTTTTTTGTTTCATTGGTTTTTCTCTATTGCTTTTGTTTTCAGCTCTATCAATTTCACCTCTTTACTATGCCTTTCATTTTGCTTGCTTTCTGTTGACTTCTGCTCATTTCTTATGATAGTGCTTAGATTTTTTTACTTAAGACCTTTTTTCCCCAATATATGCATATGCTATATATTTCCCTCTTAACACTGCTTTATATGTACCCAACAGATTTTGGTTTGCTGTATTTAAATTTTCTTTTAGTTAAAAATATTTCTTAAAACATCATCATTGACCTATGACTTGTGTAGAAGTTCATTTTATAATTCCTGATTATTTGGGGGAAATTTTCCAATTATCTTTCTTTTACTGTTTTCTAGTTTAATTTACTTACGGTCAGAGAACATATTTTGTAAGACTTCAATTATTTTATGGTAAGATTTGACCTTGAAAGTGGGTGAATTTCCATGTGCACTTGAAAAAAATATATTTTGTTAGGGAGTGTGATGTTCTATAAATGTCTTTTAGGTCAAATTGTTTGATGATAATATTCAGATCATAGATATCCTTCTGATTTTCTACCAATTTGTTCTTTTAGTTACATGAGAAAAGTGAGTTGAATTGTCCATCTCTACATATTGATTGGTCCATATCTCTTGTCAGTTCAATCAGTATTTGCTTTTTCTGTTTTGATACTCTATTATGCATACACATTTAAGACAGTCTTCATGATGAAGTAATATTCTTTATCCTCTTAATTTTTCTTGTTTTAAATTTTACTGTTAACCACCTTTTTAAAAAAAAATTCTTTAAATTTAATTTTGTTATCATTAATCTACAATTACATGAAGAGCATTATGTTTATTAGGCTCTCCCCTACCCCAAGTCCCCCCCCCACAAACCCCATTACAGTCACTGTCTATCAGCATAGTAAGATGTTGTAGAATCACTACCCTCCCATTCTCCCCAGTCTCTTTCCCTTTAGTAACTGTTAGTCCATTCTTGGATTCTGTGATTCTGCTGCTGTTTTGTTCCTTCAGTTTTTCTTTTGTTCTTATACTCCACAGATGAGTGAAATCATTTGGTATTTGTCTTTCTCCGCTTGGCTTATTTCACTGAGCATAATACCCTCTAGCTCCATCCATGTTGTTGCAAATGGTAGGATTTGTTTTCTTCTTATGGCTAAATAATATTGCATTGTGTGTATGTACCACATCTTCTTCATCCATTCATCTACTGATGGACACTTAGGTTGCTTCCATTTCTTGGCTATGGTAAATAGTGCTGTGATAAACATAGGGGTGCATCTGTCTTTTTCAAACAGGAGCGCTGCATCCTTAGGGTAAATTCCTAGAAGTGGAATTCCTGGGTCAAATGGTAGGTCTATTTTGAGCATTTTGAGGAACCTCCATACTGCTTTCCACAATGGTTAAACTAATTTACATTCCCATTAGCAGTGTAGGAGGGTTCCCCTTTCTCCACAACCTTGCCAACATTTGTTGTTGTTTGTCTTTTGGATGGTAGCCATCCTTACTGGTGTGAGGTGATTATTTCATTGTGGTTTTAATTTGCATTTCTCTGATAACTAGCGATGTGGAGCATCTTTTCATGTGTCTGTTGGCCATCTGAATTTCTTCTTTGGAGAACTGTCTGTTCAGCTCCTCTGCCCATTTTTTAATTGGATTATTTGCTTTTTGTTTGTTGAGGTGTGTGAGCTCTTTATATATTTTGGATTTCAAGCCTTTATTGGATATGTCATTTATGAATATATTCTCCTATACTGTAGGGTACCTTTTTGTTCTATTGATGGTGTCCTTTGCTGTACAGAAGCTTTTCAGCTTGATATAGTCCCACTTGTTCATTCTTGCTTTTGTTTTCCTTGCCCAGGGAGATATATTCATGAAGAAGTCACTCATGTTTATGTCCATGAGATTTTTGTCTATGTTTTTTCCTAAGAGTTTTATGATTTTATGACTTACATTCAGGTCTTTGATCCATTTGGAGTTTACGTTTGTGTATGGGGTTAAACAGTGATCCAGTTTCATTCTCTTACATGTAGCTGTCCAGTTCTGCCAGCACCATCTGTTGAAGAGACTGTCATTTCCCCATTGTATGTCCATGGCTCCTTTATCGAATATTAATTGACCATATATGTTTGGGTTAATGTCTGTAGTCTCTATTCTGTTCCACTAGTCTGTGGCTCTGTTTTTGTGCCAGTACCAAATTGTCTTGATTACTGTGGCTTTGTAGTAGAGCTTGAAGTTGGGGAGTGAGATCCCCCCCACTTTATTCTTCCTTCTCAGGATTGCTTTGGCTATTTGGGGTCTTTGGTGGTTCCAGATGAATTTTTGAACTATTTGTTCGAGTTCATTGAAGAATGCTGTTAGTAATTTGATAGGGATTGCATTGAATCTGTATATTGCTTTGGGCAGGATGGCCATTTTGATGGTATGAATTCTTCCCAGCCAGGAGCATGGGATGAGTTTCCATTTGTTAGTGTCCTCTTTAATTTCTTTTAAGAGTGTCTTATAGTTTTCAGGGTAGAGGTCTTTCACTTCCTTGGTTAGGTTTATTCCTAGGTATATTATTCTTTTTGATGCAGTTGTGAATGGAATTGTTTTCCTGATTTCTCTTTCTATTGGTTCATTGTTAGTGTATAGGAAAGCTACAGATTTCTGTGTGTTAATTTTGTATCCTGCAACTTTGCTGTATTCCGATATCAGTTCTAGTAGTTTTGGGGTGGAGTCTTTAGGGTTTTTTTATGTACAGTATCATGTCATCTGCAAATAGTGACAGTTTAACTTCTTCTTTACCAATCTGGATTCCTTGTATTTCTTTGCTTTGTCTGATTGCCATGGCTAGGACCTCCAGTACTATGTTAAATAACAGTGGGGAGAGTGGGTATCCCTGTCTGGTTCCCAATCTCAGAGGAAATGCTTTCAGCTTCTCGCTGTTCAGTATAATGCTGGCTGTGGGTTTATCATATATGGCCTTTATTATGTTGAGGTACTTGCCCTCTATTCCCATTTTGCTGAGAGTTTTTATCATGAATGGATGTTGAATTTTGTCAAATGCTTTTTCAGCATCTATGGAGATGATCATGTGGTTTTTGTCCTTCTTTTTGTTGATGTGGTGGATGATGTTGATGGATTTTCAAATGTTGTACCATCCTTGCATCCCTGGCATGAATCCCACTTGGTCATGGTGTATGATCCTTTTGATATACTTTTGAGTTCTGTTTGCTAATATTTCATTGAGTATTTTTGCATCTACATTCATCAGGGATATGGTCTGTAATTTTCTTTTGTGGTGGGGTCTTTGCCTGGTTTTGGTATTAGGGTGATGTTGGCTTCATAGAATGAGTTTGGGAGTATTCCCTCCTCTTCTATTTTTTGGAAAACTTTAAGGAGAATGGGTATTATGTCTTCTCGGTGTGTCTGATAAAATTCTGAGGTAAATCTGTCCGGTCCCTGGGTTTTTCTTCTTGGGTAGTTTTTTGATTACCGTTCCAATTTCTTTACTCGTAATTGGTTTGTTTAACTTTTGTGTTTCTTCCTTGGTCAGTCTTGGGAGGTTGTATTTTTCTAGGAAGTTGTCCATTTCTTCTAGGTTTTCCAGCTTGTTGGTATATAGGTTTTCATAGTAATCTTTAATAATTCTTTGTATTTCTGTGGGGTCTGTCATGATTTTTCCATTCTCATTTCTGATTATGTTGATTTGTGTTGATTCTCTTTTTCTCTTAATAAGTTTCGCTAGAGGCTTATCTATTTTGTTTATTTTCTCATAGAACCAGCTCTTGGTTTCGTTGATTTTTCTTATTGTTTTATTCTTCTCAATTTTATTTCTTCTCTGATCTTTATTATGTCCTCCTTCTGCTGACTTTAGGCCTCATTTGTTCTTCTTTTTCCAGTTTTGATAGTTGTGATGTTAGACTATTCATTTGGGATTGTTGTTCCTTCTTCAGGTGTGCCTGGATCGCTATATACTTTCCTCTTAAGACTGCTTTCGCTGCATCCCACAGAAGTTGGGGCTTTGTGTTCTTGTTGCCATTTGTTTCTATATATTCCTTGATCTCTATTTTGGTTTGTTCGTTGATCCATTGATTATTTAGAAGCATGTTGTTAAGCCTCCATGTGTTTGTGAGCCTTTTTGTTTTCTTTGTAGAATTTATTTCTAGTTTTATAACTTTGTGGTCTGAAAAATTGGTTGGTAGAATTTCAATATTTTGGAATTTACTGAGGCTCTTTTTGTGGGCTAATATGTGGCCTATTCTGGAGAATGTTCCATGTGCACTTGAGAAGAATGTATATCCTGTTGCTTTTGGATGTAGAGTTCTATAGATGTCTGTTAGGTCCATCTGTTCTAGTGTGTTGTTCAATGCCTGTGTGTCCTTACTTATTTTCTGCCCGGTGGATCTATTCTTTGGGGTGAGTGGTGTGTTGAAGTCTCCTAAAACGAATGCATTGCAGTCTATTTCCCCCTTTAGTTCTGTTAGTATTTGTTTCACATATGCTGGTGCTCCTGTGTTGGGTGCATATATATTTAGAATGGTTATATCCTCTTGTTGGACTGAGCCCTTTATCATTATGTAGTGTCCTTCTTTATCTCTTGTTACTTTCTTTGTTTTGAAGTCTATTTTGTCTGATATTAGTACTGCAACCCCTGCTTTCTTCTCGCTGTTGTTTGCCTGAAATATGTTTTTCCATCCCTTGACGTTTAGTCTGTTCATGTGTTTGGGTTTGAGGTGAGTTTCTTGTAAGCAGCATATAGATGGGTCTTGCTTTTTTATCCATTCTATTACTCTGTGTCTTTTGATTGGTGCATTAAGTCCATTTACATTTAGGGTGACTATTGAGAGATATGTACTTACTGCCATTGCAGGCTCTAGGTTCATGGTTATCAAAGGTTCAAGGTTAGTT
The DNA here is from genome assembly GCF_040802235.1 of Manis javanica. Lineage (NCBI taxonomy): Eukaryota > Metazoa > Chordata > Mammalia > Pholidota > Manidae > Manis > Manis javanica. The sequence goes on from NC_133171.1 coordinate 43,876,254, forward strand.
TCATTAGTATCTTACTGCCTAACTTAGCTCACTTATTGAGCTGTTATATACACTGTCTGGAGATTCTTTTCTTCTCTCCCTTCTTATTCCTCCTCCTCCATTATTCATATGTTGGGTGTTTTGTTCTGTGCTCTTTTTAGGAGAGCTCCCATCTTTAGCAGTCCCTGTAAGATGCCCTGTTGAGGTGGTTTGTGGGAGGCAAATTCCCTCAGCTTTTGCATGTCTGGGAATTGTTTAATCCCCCCATCATATTTAAATGATAGTCGTGCTGGATACAGTATCCTTGGTTCAAGGCCTTTCTGTTTCATTGTTTTAAATATATCATGCCATTCTCTTCTGGCCTGTAGGGTTTCTGTCAAGAAGTCTGATGCTAGCCTGATGGGTTTTCCTTTATAGGTGACCTTTTTCTCTCTTGCTGCCTTTAAAACTCTTTCCTTGTCCTTGATCCTTGCCATTTTAATTATTATGTGTCTTGGTGTTGTCCTCCTTGGATCCTTTCTGTTGGGGGTTCTGTGTATTTCCGTGGTCTGTTCGATTATTTCATCCCCCAGTTTGGGGAAGTTTTCAGCAATTATGTCTTCAAAGAGACTTTCTATCCCTTTTCCTCTTTCTTCTTCTTCTGGTACCCCTATAATACGAATATTATTCCTTTTGGATTGATCACATAGTTCTCTTAGTGTTGTTTCATTCCTGGAGATCCTTTTATCTCTCTCTGTGTCAGTTTCTATACGTTCCTGTTCTCTGGTTTCTATTCCTTCAATGGTCTCTTGCATCTTATCCATTCTGCTTATAAATCCTTCCAGGGATTGTTTCACTTCTGTGATCTCCTTCCTGACATCTGTGATCTCCCTCCGGACTTCATCCCACTGCTCTTGCATTTTTCTCTGCATCTCATCCCATTGCTCTTGCATTTTTCTCTGCATCTCTGTTAGCATGTTCATGATTTTTATTTTGAATTCTTTTTCAGGAGGCCTGTTTAGGTCTGTCTCCTTCTCAGGTGTTGTCTCTGTGATCTTTGTTCTCCTGTAGTTTTGCCTTTTCATGGTGATAGAGAGAGTTTGCATACTGGTACGAGTGACCGCTGGAAGAGCTTTCCTTCTTGTTGGTTTGTGACCTTCCTCTCCTGATAGAATAGCGACCTCTAGTGGCTTATGCTTGGCAGCTGTGGGAAGACAGGGCTTCTGCTACCTGCCCGGTTTCTATGGAGTTTATATCCGCTTTTGCTGTGGGTGTGGCCTGGCTGGAGCTGCTCCTCCAAAATGGTGAAGCCCCGTTGGAGGGGGTGCCGACGGGAGGCTATTTATCCCTGTAATGGGCCTCTGTGCTCCCTGTTGCCCAGGGGGTTAGAGTGCCCAGAGATCCCCAGATTCCCTGCCTCTGGTCTGAGTCACCTGTCCTGCCCCTTTAAGACTTCCAAAAAGCACTCTCCAAACCAAAACAACAACAACAACAACGAAAGAGGAAAAAAAAGAAAAAACGTGCGATTTTCTTAGTCCTCAGGTGCCGGTCTGAGGCACCTGCTCACCGGTTTTGCTTCCTTGTTTCCCTAGTATTGGGGTCCCTGTCCCTTTAAGGCTTCCAAAAAGCACTCGCCGAAAAAAAGGGGAGAAACGCGCGATATTGTTTGTCCTCAGGCGCTGGTCTCAGGCACCCGCTCACCCGTTTTGCTGCCCTGTTTCCCTACTATTGGGGTCCCTGTCCCTTTAAGGCTTCCAAAAAGCACTTGCCAAAGAAAAAGGGAAAAACGCATGATTTTCTTTGTCCTCAGGCGCTGGTTTCAGGCACCCACTCACCGGTCTTGCTGCCGTTTCTCTAGTATTGGGGTCCCTGTCCCTTTAAGGCTTCCAAAAAACACTCACCAAAAAAAAAAAGGGAAAAACGTGCGATTTTCTTTGTCCTCAGGTGCCGGTCTCAGGCACCCGCTCACCAGTCTTGCTGCCCTGTTTTACTAGTATTGGGGTCCCTGTCCCTTTAAGGCTTCCAAGAAGCACTCGCGAAAAAAAAAGGGAAAAATGCGCGATATTCTTTGTCCTCAGGTGCCGGTCTCAGGCACCCGCTCACCGGTCTTGCTGCCCTGTTTTCCTATTATTGGGGTCCCTGTCCCTTTAAGGCTTCCAAAAAGCACTGGCCAAAAAAAAGGGAAAAACGCACAATTTTCTTTGTCCTCAGGCGCCGGTCTCAGGCACCCGCTCACCAGCCTTACTGCCCTGTTTCCCTGGTATTGGGGTCCCTGTCCCTTTAAGGCTTCCAAAAAGTACTCGCCAAAAAATAGAAAAAAACCGCTCCAGTTTCTTTCCACCCCCCGGGAGCCGGGGGGAGGGGCGCTCGGTCCCGCCGGGCCAGGGCTTGTATCTTACCCCCTTCGCAGGGCACTGGGTTCTCGCAGGTGTGGATGTGGTGTGGATGTTGTCCTGTGTTCGCTGGTCTTTATTTTAGGAAGTTGTCTTTGTTATATTTTCATAATTCTGTGTGGTTTTGGGAGGAGAGTTCCTCTGCTCACGCCGCCATCTTGGCTCCGCCCCTCCTCTCTATCTTATTTTATGTGTTACATACTGAGGAGGCAGTATTGCCTTTCAGGAAGAAAAATGCCGCTAAATCAGAAAACAGTTCTTTCAGTTTAAGCTGATGGTTCTCCTAAGAAGAAAACATGAGTTTAAAGACTTTTAACTGCTGTGTGATACACACAGAGTCCCAGGAAATTGATTTAAAAAAGTAGTTACTTCAGTGAAAATTATTATTATCAGTGAATAATAATATAAAATAAGAAGTAATAAACTGAATCTAGTACTATTTGAAGTAACATACTCTTTTAAAAACTCACAACTTTTATATGACAGGCCATAAGTGTGATTTTACGTTTATTTTTAACAAATACGAGTATTAATCCTAGCACATTTAGAGTGTTTAATTCATTGATTCAAATAAAATGCTTTTATGTACTATTAATTTCATCTCCTCACAGTGTCATAAGCTCAGTAATCCTGTTGGTAAATTAATCATGACAAATTTATTTGTGGCAGGTGTATTCAGGTTCTCTAGAGAAGTGGAAGCTATAAGATTGTGGGTATATATATAGGAGAAAGTATAAGGAATTGGCTCATGCTATTTTGGAGGCTGGCAAGTAGGACTGGACGTTCCTACAGGACCAGAATAGCTGAGGTCTTAGTTTGAAGGCTGTCAGGCAGGAAGAGCCTATTTTCCAGGTGAAGGCCATCGGGTGGAAGCATTCTGTCACTTGCAGGAGAGTCAGCCATTTATTCTGTTTGGGCCCATACCTTATTGTAGGAGGCCCACCCATATTGTGGAGGGCAGTCTGCTTTTTTTCAGTCTACCATTTAAATGTTAATCTCATCCAACAACACCTTCACAGAAACACCTCCTGGCACAGTAGAGTTGACACATAAAATTAGCCATCAGAGAAGGTGAGCAGAAAATAATAAAAACAAGCTGTTTTGACTTAATAACTTACTGACTTCACCAAAGGGTCAACTGGAAGATGATTTAGTTACAGAGGTTACTTCTTCAAGGATGCTGTTGCCATGGCATTGCTGTTACTGTGTGTTTTCAAGTTGTCAGAGGCTTATTATATACTTTAAGTATAGATATTTCATCTTGCGTTTTCTTCCCCAGCCTCCTTTTGAAAAAAACAGTAAGATAAAAATTTATTTTTATTTTTATTTTTTGGAATATATTCCTCACTCCCACTAACTCCCCGCCATCCCATTAGAAACATTAGCTATATTACCCTAAAAGTTGCTTTATAACATCAGTGTGCTTTATAACTTCTGGGCAAAGTGATAAATTAAAGAATAGTTACTGTTGAGTTGCTCAGCGTAGTAGCCAGTGCCCATGTTTCTTTCCTTTTTTTATTTCCTACCTTTGTCTCATTATTCATACCATAGAACTGCCAGGTGTCTTGGGGTAGCTGAACTCTGGAAAACCAGAGTTCTGAGTTTTCCAGATCTGAGAACAGGTGTCTGGTCCGTCTTTAATATATGTTTCAAATCTGAAACATAAAATGGAAAATGAAACTCAAGTATAAATACTCTTTTTCCTGGGAAGCTCAGAACCCATCTCAAAACATTAGAAAAAGCTAATTGAAATTGCATGAATTTTCTTTATTTATGAACAGTATCTTATCTTATGATAATCATTTATGTATTTTTAAGCCTGAGATCTAGAATTAGTTAAGTCAGATTCATTTGTGAGGGGTAAGCACACAAACTTCATAAGATTAGTAATTTATTAAATTAATTAGTATATTACACATACTGAAATTCTGAGAGAATTTTTTATAGGATATCTAATACAAGTAATATGACCATTTTATTTCTAGAAATTCTTCTGTTATAAAGACATCATTGAATTTCCTTCTTTATGTAGTTATAATGTGAATCTATTTTTATGATGTAGGTATACTGTGCCTTCTGGGAATAACTGTGTGGATAGGAAATGTTGAACTGTTTTTAGTCTTTGGATTGCTTTACTTTTAATGGAAATTTTCTTTTCACTATTTCCTTATCAATTAATTTAATAGGTTGATGGTAGTGTAAGTAGAGGGTATTTTCAGTATTATTCTATTTGATAAACTAAAAATCATTAAGGAGCTTAAAAATCTGAAAATTTAATGACTATCTTACTGCACATTGTCATTATGCAGACAAAATTTTTTTTCCTGTATTTGAGTAAACAATATATATACTGTTTTATATTTTGTTTATTTTTGGAAACTATTTGTAAACATCTGGCTGCCTTAAAATAGGAATATTTTTCTGGAACAAATCATTTTAATACACTGAACTCAAAGATACTATTATTTCCTGGATTTAATATATCTGTTGTGAAATTACAGAAATATTATGGAGGATTATTGAAAGGATAAAATCAGTAAATATGTAAGGGGCATAGTGCTTGGTACATTGTAAGTACTCAGTACAGTACTTACTCTTATATATCTGAAGATCGCATTGGTATATTGGAGTCTCATTGAGGATGACAGTATTAAGGTTAACTTTTCCTCCTTAATCAATTTATGCACCCTGTCCAATTACGCTAATCAGTTTGCTTCATGCTAATCACCAGTTATGTACAATATGGAATGTTTAACTGTATATTTTAGTTTCACTAATAAACCACCATGACCATGTGGAAAGAGGGAGAGGGAAGGCTGTTTATCTGTTTGTTTTCTGAGAATTTGTCTGATGAGAGTGCAGTGAAGTTTTCATACATACATAAAAGTGTGATGAGAATGAAATAGACTAAATTGGTTTCTTTAATTCTGAATCAATTTCCGTCAAAAATGGAATTTTTATTATGCATTCTTTGAAAGACTTGAGGCAAACTTTCAAGATATTTTCAGGGTTGAAAAATATGTGTATACTAGCTACCTACCTATTCAGTGATGAGAAAGAAGATAGAGGAAGAAGAGAGCATAAATTCCAACCTGAAAGTCTTACTCCATATGTGAAACAGACAAATATTTCTGAGTCTTAATTTTAGTAAATGGTAAGAAATTTAGTATTGATCCAGAACTGAGATCAATACTGAAAATATGATAGAAAAGGTATCTTTATGCTTTGGTGGTGAATCTGAATCTTGAAAATTACCATAAATTCCATGAAATGCAGTTTAAATGGAGTAGCTGGCCTTGTCAGCAAAGAACATAAGAATCCCTTCTTAACAGTGTAGATTATTAAAATATGTTTAAAAAAGAACTAAGTGTATGGGAAATTGTGTATGTAAAAAAGATACATAATTATAAGTAATTTTTTACTCTTTTCTCATTGAAAATTTATTACAATGATAATAATAGACATAGAAGTTCTTTGTTCCCTTTATTAATGGTGTATAAAATCTGGTGTAGTTTTAAATTAACTGTTGTATGTTTGCTTGTCCTTTTGTCCTTTAATTTTTTTGAGATTAATTGGTACTGAGATGCTCTATAGTATGAAGCATCAGTACTGTTGTTTTTTTCTTCTGTTTTTTAATTGTAAACTCTGGTATGTAGGTGGTGGTATAATCACACAGGGAGAAACATTCTTTCAGCATGTCATATTTGTTCTGCTTAAACCATGAAGTCCTATAGATACCTTAATAATCCCATTGAGGGAATTTCTTGCAACTTAGGGGGGTAACTTAACATGTGGGTAATGATATCATCTTCAAGTAGACTATACAATGGAAACAGGATAACTCCAGAAATAGTAGATGGTAAGAATGAGTTTGATTAATTTTAAAAGGATGTATTGATATTTTATATTACTGTATACTGTGTTTGAATCCTGTAAATGAATTCTAGATGAAAAAAATACTACTTCTGACTATGCAACTCAGTTCCAAAAATTTGCTTTTGGTTATGTTATCAGTTATATATTCTAAGTTTAATATTTACATATAATATATATTTCAACTCAGAAATTTAGGCATATTTCATTATGATTTATTCTTGTAATTTAATCTTGATAAATTTCTGTTTATAGGATTGTAAATTGTAGTTTGACATCATTAAATTCAGTTATAGTAATATTTTTGATAATTTAAAATAAAGTTGGAATTTTGGGCTTCATAATAAGTTCTTATTTAGAATTCTAATTTTGATTATATTGATACTGTTATGTGATAACTATAGTAAATGCATCTTTACAGTGAAATTTCAAATAAGTGCTAATTTTAGAATCCACTTATTCAGACTTTACTGGAGTTTGATATAACTTATAATTCGCTTTAATTATGTTATAAGAGGGAATGATAAATTGAGGTTTTATATCAAATTAAGAAAAAGTTTATAAATACTTATTGTAAATTACAGGGGCTTTATAGAGCATTGTTTATTTAAATAAGAAAAATTTAAGTACTATAAATAAATGATGTTCTAGTTTATGATTCTGATACTCGTTTGAAATTTCTAGTTGTATATGAATTTACTGAGTCACATACCCTATTAGGCTTTTATAATTGTATATCGTATCATTTCTGTTTTTTTTAATTAAATTTTTTTAGATAACTGCAGATTCAAATGCACTTACTACAAATAATACAGATAGATGCTATCTTTCCCCAGTTTTCCCCAGTGGTACATCTTACAAAATTATAGTACACTAAAAAGTGTAGTATATTATCATAGTCAGGATATTAACATTGATTAAATCCATTAATCTTATTCAGATTTCTAAGGTATTACTTGTACTCATTTGTGTGCATCTGTGTGTGTGTTTATCACATGTAGTTTACTTGTATGCACTTTCATTACATGTAGTTCCATGTATCTATTACCACAGTCAAGATAAAGAACAGTTCCATTATCACATGATTCCTTGTGTTCCCTCTTCATAATTTCCCTCCTATGTCTGCCACCCGCATTCTTACCTCCTGGCAAGCACAGATATGTTCTTTGTTTCTATAATTTTGTCATTTTAAGAAAGTTACGTGGATTTCTACAATGTATAATCTTTTGGTATTGGGTTTTTCATGCAGCATAATTCCATGGAGAGTTATTCAAGGTGTTGCATGTATCAGTAATTAGCAGCTTTTTATTGCGGAGTGGTACTGTATGTTGTACCACTGTTTATTAATATTTACCCATTGAAGGACATCAGGTTTTGTTTTGTTTTTTAACAGTTTTCGCTATTATGAGTAAAGTATCTATGAACATTTATACACAGGATTTTGTGTGAACATTAGCTTTACTTTCTCTGGAATAAATGCCTAAGAGCATAAGTGCTATGTCACATGGTAATTGCATATTTAGTTTTTCAAGAAGTTTAAGCCATTTTCCAGATTATCTATACTATTTTAAGTTACCACTAATGTATGAGTGACCTATTTTCTCTGTATCCTCACCAGCCTTTGGATTGCCACTGTTTTTTGTTATAGCCATTATGTTAGGTTTTAATGATAATCTTGGGGTTCCATTTGTGTTTCTCTGATGGCTGATACATTGAACATCTTCATGTGCTGATTTGCTATCTTTCTATCCTCTTTTATTCATGCCTTTTGCTATTTTCTAGTTGGATTACTTGTTTTACTGTTGATCTTTTGAGAGTTCTTTATAGATGTATATACTAGTCTTTTTCAGGTGTGTGGTTCATAAATATTTTTCTCCCCCACCCCACCTTTGTTTTTTCTCTTTTCATCATCCTCTTAACAGGGTTTTTTTAGAGCAAAATTTGTCAGTGTTTCCTTTTGTGGATTATGGTTTTGGTGTGAAGCCTCGCCTTAGATCCTGGAGATTTCTTCTACTTTTTTCTAAAATTCTTATGTTTTACATTTATGAGTTAATTTTCATATAAGGTGTAAGGTTTAAGTTGAAGTATATATATTCTTTGTTTGTCATGTTCAAAAGCTTCATCATCTATTCATTGAAAAAGCTGTACTTTCTCCATTGTATTGAGTTGCATTTGTAACTATGTAAAATATCAATTGGCTATATTAGTCTGTATTTATATCTGGATTCTCTGTTACATTCCATTGGTTTCTGTCTATCCATCCATTAATACCATATGGTCTTGATTTTGTAGCTACACACACACACACATATGTATATATACACACACACACACCTTAGTATTATGTAGACTGAGTCCCCCCAAAGTTTTATTCTTTTTTGATTGTTGTATGTATTCTTGTTCTACAATATAGAACAAGATTCTCTATGTCTACAAAAGCCTGCTTTGATTTTGGTAAATATTACGTTATTAGTTATGGGATAATTGACATCTTTGTTGAGTTTCTCAATCCATGAATATAGTATATGTCTCTCTAGTATTGAGGTCTTTTTTTTTTTTTTTGCATTTAGAAGTAGCTTAATTTTTGTATGTTGATCTTGTATCCTCTAGCCTTACTGAACTCATTTATTAATTCTAGGGTTGTTTGTTTGTGTTTTTTTATGGATTCCTTGGAATTTGCTAAATAGAAAATAGTATGTGCAAATAGGGACACAATGCTTCCTTTCCAAGAAAAAGCCTTTTGTTTCTTTTCTTGCCTTATTGCAGTAGCTGGAACCTCCAGTAGTGTGTTGAGTAAGAGTGATGAGAGCAGAATCTTTACCTTGTTTCCAATGTTAGAGAGAAAGAGTTTAGTCTACTGTCATTAGGTATAAGGTTCATTCTAAGTTTTTTGTAGATATTCTTTATCATATTAAGGAAGTTTCCCTCTATTCATAACTAGTTGAGAGTTTTTAATTATGAAATGATGGTAGATTTTGTCAACTCTTTTTCTGCCTCAATTGATATAATCATATTATTTTTCTTCTTTAGCATGTTGATTGATATGATTTATTACATTGACTTTTTTTGAATGTTAAACCCAACTTGCAAACCTGGAATAAATCCCACTTGGTCATGGTATATTATTATGTATACACATAGTTGGATTTAATTTACTGATATTTTGTTGAGGTGTGTTTTTTTTTTAACATCTACATTCATGAGAGAAAATGATTTGTAGTTATCTTTTTTTGGTATTATCTTTGATTTTAGTATCAGGGTAATACTAGTTTTATACAATGCGAATCATTTCTTCTTTTTTCTTGAGCAGATTGTAATTCTGCTTTTACTCTTTTTTCATATGTTTGCTCAAATCCTACAGTGAAACCAATAAGACCTGGAGGTTTACTTTTTGCTGGAAGAGGTAACTTTTAAATTATAAATTCAATTTCTTTAATTGTTATGGGACAAACAGTTCATATTATCTCTTTCATCTTGGTTATGTTTTGGTAGTGTTTGGTTTTTAAGGAATTATTTCTTTTCTTCTAAATTGCCAAATATCCAAATGTGTAAGTATGAAATTTGTAGTATTCCCTTATTATTCTTTTTATGGCTGCAGGGTTTGCAAATATGTTCCTTTCCATTGCAGGTGATTTGTTCTTTTATTTTATCATTCTTCCTGGAGGTTTTTCAGTTTTATGCATTTTTTTCCATCCTGATTTTTCTATTTTATGTCTTATTTTTATTATTTCCTTCCTTTTGACTTCTTTGGGTTTATTGTATCTTCTTTTTAAAAGTTATTCATTTATGTAGTATGTGGTATATTTGTTTATTCATATATAATATTGTTTGTTTCTCTGCACTGCTTTATCTTCATCAAACTTACTTTGATATATTATATTTTTATTTTGTTTCAGTTTTATGTATTTAATTTTTTTCTTTGTGACTTCCTCTGTGACCTGTGGATTATGTAGAAGTGTGCTGTTTAATTTGTAAGTGCTTAGAGATTTTCTCATTGTCTTTCTGTTATGAATGTTAGTTTGAATTTGTTATGGTTAGATGGCATGAGATCTGTGTGATTTCATTTATTTTAGATAGTTATGTTGAGACTGTGTGATGGCCTAGGATATAATCTGTCTTGGTGAAAGTTCCATGAACGCTGTTGTTGGGTGGAGTATTATAAATGTTTCAATTTGGTCCTCTTGGTTGCATTATTCAGATTTTCCATATCTTTGTTAAGTTTCTGATGAATACTTACTCCAATTGAGAAGGGGTTCTTGAGTTCCCAGTTATAATTGTGGATTTGTCTATCTTTCCAGTTCTGTTTTTACTTTATGTATTTTGAGACTCTTTGGTATGTGAACATTTGTAGGATTATTCTTCCTAGAGGATTGATCTTTCATCATTATGTAACATCTTTCTTTGATTCTAGTTATTTTCTTTGCTGTGGAATCTACTTTATCTGATATTAATAGAGCCACTACTATTTTTTACTGATTAATGTTCACATGATGTATCTTTTTCAAGTTTGTGCTTTCAAAGATTACTTCCACGGGTTCTTGTTCACTCTGCCAGTCTGTACTATTTTAATTGGTGAATTTTAACTGTTACCATTTAAGTTAACTCTTAATGTGCAATAGTTGTCTTCTGCTTAATTTTTGTTTTCCATTATTTTCCTCGTTCTTATTTCTCTTTTTTTTGTTTTCTTGCCTTTCGGTGGGTACTTGAACAGTTTTTAGGATTCTGTCTTGATTTTTTATAGTGCTTTGGAGAGTATTTTGTATAATTTTCATAGTAGTTGCTCTGAGTATTATATCTTAAGGTATAAAGTTCCTTAATCTTGTGTTATAAATCTTTTTTCACTTCAAGTGACATGTAGAAGCCTTATTTCTATATAATTTCCTCTACTTTTGTCCCTTTTAAATATCATTATCTTCAGTAGTAGATAGTTTATAGGTTTTGTTCTAATTATCAGATATGGTTTATAAAACCTGGATGAGTGATAGTCTATTGTTTGTACCCATATTTCTGCTTTGTTTCTTTCTTATTTATGTTCTGAGATTCCTTTTCCATTTCCTTTATTTTGGGCAAACTTTCTTTTGTCAGTCTTCAAGGAGAAATACCATTTATTGTTTTTAAATGAGATTAACTTATGAAAATGTAGATGTAAATGCAATACTATATACTAATAAAGACATTACATGTTTTAGTGGTATACGGGACACTAAAACATTTTCATATACAAATGAGATATTTGGTGAGAATAAACAAAAAAATTTTTGGACTGTGTTAGTTACTCTAAGAACATGTCTGATTACACTGTCTTAGCTTTGTAATCATGACAGTAAGAAAAGTAAAAACAGTTAGCTGTATATTTTTTGTTACCTTAAATTGTAATTAATCTGCAGATTGGTATATTTATCTGTGATATAGTTTCTATAATAATAATAATATCTTAGTAATAATAGACATTTTATACTTAATCTGTGACATTCACCACCAATTTATATTATAAATGAAAGAGTAGTATTTTTGAGTTGAGATGCCGAAAATAGTATGATTTTTAATGGTCTTTCTTGCTTTGGGATTTCTTAGATTAACCAGAATCTGTTAATTTGACGGTATACCCCGATAAGGCATTGGCCATTAATTTTATCAGTAGTTACATATGAATTTTGGAACCTTGAAGTACATTAGAACTATATAAATTGTCAATACTCAGACCTTTACGTGAAAGCATTTGACTCTGGTTCAGTTAACAGATAGTATTGGCTATCCTTAAAGTTTTCACAAGTGTATTTTTCCCGCGTATTCACAAATATCTGTAGGAGAGTAACATTTGGTCTTTAACTTAAAATAGTCAATACTTTATGGTCCAAAATTAAATGTTTATGCATTTATAGTGTTTTAAATTCATGGAGTAGTTATAGGCAAAAGTTTCTGTGTTTCTTTCAGAAAATGCTGATTTCTTTTCAGTAACTTTTACTATTGTCAGTTTTTTTAATGCTATTAATCAAATCACTTTCCCAGTAAGTATAATGTATACTTTTTCTCCATTTTTATATCATTTTTCCTGTTATTTTCACTCCTCTGTAACTGCATGTATTGGGAGTGTGTGTGGCCAGATATTTGAAATTTTTTTGTAAGGTATTATATAAGACCCATTTCTTTATGAGCTTTTATGTACTTGTGTGGTCAGTTAATCGTTTGATACTATAGCTGTGAGCTATGCTTGCTCATTTGTACATTGCTTTATTGTGTAAAATATCTTCCTTGAGTTAATTGCTTTCACTCTATTGACCTTTTTTTTTCATTTCATAATCTCAAAAGCCTTTTGAATACTACTGTATTGGTATGGGTGTTTACATTATTAACTTGGTTGTTTACCTTTGCAGGGTAAATTATGTCAATTTAAATGGATTTTAGAGACTTTAAAATAAATCCTCTTTAGTAAAAACTTTCAATGTTCTTAACAGTACATTGATTACTGCATGAGAATTTCTAAGAGGTCTTTAGGTGAATATCAGAGATTTTTGTACCATAGGCTATTGTCTTAATTCTGATTTTGGGGTAATTTGTATATGATTGAGACTAAAAAAATCTTCTTAGTGAGATTAATGTAAGTGAACTAGCAGGTTGTCACCTGGGGAGATTATTTGCCAAAAGGATTCAAGATGCTTTTTATTCAGGCTTTTCTGTACTACATACATATTCATTATGAGCTCAGAATTATCTTTGCAATCAGAAAGATGACTAAAAATATTTTTACTTTGAAAATAAAGGCATGAAACCTTTATAAACTTTGTGATATGTTGTAGACCTCCTTCTATGTCAGTACATACAAATCTCCCTTGCTATTTTTATATCTGCATAGTTCTGCTATTTATTGTAGGCAGCCTATATTTGTGGATATTTGGATTGTTTCCAGCTTTTAGCCAACATTTAATGGACTTCTTTGTTCTTAATAATTCAATTTATTTTCACGGGCTATATAAGTAGAAGTGAAACCAATCTTTCAACAGTATTGGTCATTTGAAGTTGTGATCAATATCACCAAATTCTTTTATAAATGTACTGGTTTTGTACTCATATTAATACAGTAGCTATGAATATTTGTTTCTCCAACAGTATTACCAACTCTAGTATTACCTGTTTTATCATTACCAATGTAAAATAACTTATTTAATTTACATTTCTCTTGGTGAACCTGAACATTTCTCAAACATTTTGGCCCTTTGTATTTATTCTTCTGTGAATTGCAGACTTCATTTTTCTTTTGAGGAATTGATCTTTTGCATATTAACTTTAAATGACTTTTTATGTGTTACAGATATTAACCCATTCTGTAATACACGTTTGTTGTATTCTGCATCCAGCAGTTTGCTTGTGATTCAGTGGAGCACCAGAATATTTGGTTTTAGGGGCCCTGTTTGAAAAACAATATTCAAACTCTCTGGACACATTAAATATGGTGAGTTGCTTAAGCTAAATGAACATGAGGGAACTAAGCATGCAGAAATAGTAGATTAATTTTTCTTTACAGGGCACATCCTAATTGAATTGTGTGGCAAGCAGAATTGTTTTCTCTCTCTTAATTTGCAAGATTTGTAAGAATGGCACTTGTATGGCCAAAAAAGTATATGTACTTAACAAAACTTTTTTCTTGAAGTTTTTTATATGGTAAAATATAAAATTTACCATCTTAATCATTTTTAAGTGTACAGTTCAGTGGCATTAAATACATTCATTATGTTGTGCGGCCTTAACCACCATCCATCAACATAACTCTTTTCATCTTTTAAAAGAACTTTGTACCCAGTGAACAATAATTCCCAATTCATCCCTTCTCACTCATGGCAACAACCATATTTTCTGTCTCAGTGACTTTGATTCCTCTGAATATTTCATCTAATAAGTTAAGTCATATGTTATTTGTCCATGACTGTCTTATTTCTCTTAGCATAATGGTCTCAAAGTTCACCCATGTTGTAGCATATGTTAGAATTTCCTTCCTTTCTAAAGCTGAATAATATTCCGTTTTATGTGTAGTCCACATTTTGCTTATCCATTTATCCTTAGATGGATACTTGGTTTGCTTCCACATTTCAATTGTTAGACATAATGCTACTGTGACATGAGTGTACAAATACCTCTTTCTTTGAGACCCTGCTTGGACTCCATTTGGGTATATGCACAGAAGTGGAATTGCGGGGTCATGTTGTAATTACATTTTTAGTTGTTTGAGGAACCATCATGCTGTTTTCTGCAATATGGTACCACAGGCTGCTTTTGAATCTGTAAAAGGCAGCTCGAGTCTCTAGAAGGAATGCAGGCTCATTGATACCTTGATTTTAGCCCAGTGAAATCCACTTCAAACTTCTGACATCTAGAGCTACAAGATAATACATCTGTGTTGTGTTAAGCTTCCCAGTTAGTGTGGTTATTCATTTTAGCAGCAATAGCAAGCACTTACCATTACATGAAAACCAACTCAAACCCTTATGTATTTAAGTCTTCCCTGTTGGGTCTCTGATTTAAACAGCTGTTTGCAATTCCTGGCAGATAAGAGGAATTTTACCTCCTTTCTGTCCTTTCTAAAACCATTGATATTAAGTGAAGAATATCTATTTGTAGGTGGCTTTATTTAACCTAAGTGTGAAATTGTCTAGGCCTTTTAGGTCGGTGTACATGTGTGTCTAGAGGAGTGAGGGTTTTTTTTAAACTACAGATTGAATTTCTTTAAAAGCCATAGGTCTATTTAGTCTTACTGTTTGTTTTTGGATTCATTTTATTGTTGTGGTTTTCTAAGAACTGTCCATTTCATCTTGTTTTCAAATTTACCTTAGTAAAGGCACTTAAAGTATTTTCCCTGGGTGTAGTTTGTGTTGACATTTGATTCCTACTGGTGTCATTCTTGTCTTGATCCATTTTGTGCAAACTGTTTTAAAAGAAGTAGCTTTGAGTTTTGTTGGTACTTTTGTTTCATCATTTTCTGTTTCAGTGTTTTCTGCCCTTATAACTACTGTTTCTTTTCTTTGCATTTTTTTTGTACTCGCTACCTCTGCAATATCTTGAGTTAAACACCAAACACATTGATATTTTGTCTATTAAAGTACATTTTTTTAATAGCTTTGGCTGAATTGTGCATGTTTTTGTATGATTCTGACACCAATTCCAATGTGTGTTTTTTTTTTTCCACACTGCAGAGCCACATCCCACAGGTTATGGGCTAAATCCCCTAAGACTGGCCCCTCTTCTCCATTTCATATGCTAATGAAAATCCAAGTTGTTACACATGCTTCTGACTGACTAGCTATAGATGGTTTCATCAGTCCCCTTGTTGGGTTTGATTAATTGCTAGAACGGTTCACTGAACCCAGAAACATTTTACTTAACCAGATTACCAGGTTATTATAAAAGGATTCAACTCAGGAACAAGGCAGATGCATAGGCAAATTATGTGGGAAGGGGCACAAGCTTCCATATTCTCTGAGTATACCACTCACTGAATGTCTGTGTGTTCATCAACTCTGAAGGTCTCTGAACCTAGCTAGTCCTTTGGGTTTTTATGGAGGCTTCATTGCATAGGCATGATTGGTTAAATCATTGGCCATTGGTAATTGAGCTCAATCCTCTAGTCCTCTCCTGTACCCAGAGTTGGTGGGGGTGTAAGAAGGTGGGACTAAAAGGCCTAACCTTCTGATCACTTGGTTAGTTCCCCTTGCAGCCATCCACTCCCCCTATACCCCACCCCAACCCATCCTTAGGTTATCTGCCGCTTTCCAAAGTTCACCTCATTAAAATAACAAAAGACATCTTTATTGCTCTATCCACTTGGGAAATTTATTAGCTTTAGGAGCTGTCACCAGGAACTGGGATAATGATCAAACATATATTTCTTATTATAAATAACAGTATCACATTTGGTATATCAGCTTTCATTGTCATCCATTTCTAAATATTTTCTAATATATATTAAGATTGTGCCTTTGAGACATTTATTTGGCATTGTATTTTTTAATTTCCCAACATTTGAGAGTTTGGGTTATATTTTTGTTTCAAATTTAATTGCATTTTAAATGGAGAATGAGGTTGTTATATTACCCATTTATTCACATGTGTGACTTTGTCGAATTACCTAACTTGCCTGGACTTTACTGTCCTCACTCATAAAATAATAATTGTTCCCTTTTGGACTTTAATGTCTTGTGAGTTTATAATTATATGTATAATGAAATAATATATAAAATGATATGTTTTCATTCTCGATAGATATAGTTATATTCCCCTTTCATTCCTAATATTGTACATTAATGCTTTTTTTTGGTATTATGATTAAATGAAGTAGTAAATGGGAAGCAAGAATTTTATTTATCAAATGTTATTAAAATCCTTAAGGAAATGGTCCTTTCCTTAAGAAGCACTTCATTTGGTAGGGAAGATGTGCTAAAAATAGGATGTGAGATGGCAGAAGAGTTTACCAGGTTTGCTCTGCAGACGGTGTGAAGAAAGGTATTTTAGACAGAGAGAAATTTGCATATAAAGGCATGAAGGTACAATGCAGAATGACTAATTGTTTGATAGAGGCTGGATTATAAAGTGCTGAGAGAAATAAAACTGATGTAGTAAACAGAAGCCAACTGCACATAGAATCTGGATTTCATTTGTAGGTTAGAGCTTCCCAATCAATATGCCCAACCAACCTGGAAACCTGGAGCATGTGAATAAGTAACAGTTTTGCCAAGATACTAATCACTTCAACTATTGATGAAATAAACAGGAAGGCCATTGGGAAGCACTGATGTAGGTGATTAGGAGTATTAACGGATTTTTATTTAGATAATTGAAATGCTCAAGATCTGAGTTTCCAGAAAGACAGCTACTATATGTGGGTTTTGAGACAGGGAGACCAATTATAAGATTATCCAGAAGTCTAGGCGGGACATGGCCAAAGGCTTTTACTAAATTGCCATCAGTTGGATTGAAGAATAGTACAGAAATTTGAAGCATACTGAAGAGGTTGCATTCATGGTATTTGCGGTCTGGATGTGAGATCAGAGGTTTAGAATGAGTTTTGGGCTTGGGAGGTGGTGATACTACTATTAAACAAGGAATATAAAACTACTTGCATATTTAACTGGTGATTTGGTGGCTTGTCTCTGAGGCAAGTGAAATTTGATATATGTTAGAACTTCCAAGGTTGATAATCTAGTAGATAAAGTATGATATGTGTCAGGAGGATTTAGGGACTAAGATTAATGTTTTAAAATTATCAACCCTGGGTATCAGTTGAAGCCATGGGCATAGATGGTTTTCTCGGGCAGAGTATGTAGAGGGAGGAAAGAAAGCTGGAGGGACTCCAAAGGCATGCTAATACTTCAGGATCATTTGGGGAAAGGAAGTCAACAAAATAACTGATGGAATAACCAACAAAGTAGGAAATAATATCAGAAGAGGTTTCCAAAGCCTCAGGAAGAAAGATTTTCAAGATGGAAGTTGTCAAGAGCATCAAGTAAGATGCCCTTGTGTTTGGGGAAAAGGAGATTTTTTGTGGCTTTGGAGAGAATCATTTCAGTGTAGTCATAAGAGTACAAGTGTACTGAGGTATGTCAATTCAACAGAAATATCTGTGAGTTCTGGGGCAAGAATTTACACTGGAGCCTATTCCCAGTTGTGGGGGCCTTGCTTACATGGATATGGATATTGCAGCTCACATGTTCAAACTCCACCCACCCCATATCTTCTCTTGGCTATCCCTCAGATTTAAGGGTGCATAAACAGGCAAGTATACTCAATTCTCAGGAAGACAGGTCTGGAGAAGAAGTTTGAGTAGGTTCTGAACCTGGGCTTTGGTTATTAATCATGAAATTTGAAGGTCCTGGAACATAGTCTACAAAGGGGGGCAAGCGTGGGTCAAGAAAGCCCTGTTGGCTCCCATGGACTTAACCCTGAGTAGGATGGGTGTGACCAGAGAGGGCCAGAATAAGGACTGTTGGTTTAGGGCATGGTCCCTGGGTGTGCCTAGGTTTAAAGAGAATTATCTGAGATGTAAAGAATTGGTCAGAAATTTGAGATAGCAAATAGATACTTTCTGGATCTAAACATCTTGTTCTTTACTTTACCTTGGCTACTTATACCCCTGGTCCTATTTTTTATCTTGGTATTATCAATATGAGCAACCATTTTATAGTCTCAATTTCAAGACTCCCACTTTTATCAGTCACCACTGTTTATCTTTACAGCATGTGTCTTTACTATCCTAACTCCAACAAATCCATTCTTATTCTCTTGCCATTCTTGAATTCTTACTTTTCTCCTTTTTCCACTTAGAGTATATAGTTTGTACTTATAATCATCACAGTGCAAATACCCTAAACTCTTTAGCTTCTTTTTCTCATTCTCTTTCCTCCCTCCTCAATTCTTTTGCTGCTCCCCCTCCTTCCCCTGTACTAAATTCAACTTTATGCGTTCTCTGTTCCTGCATAGGGACAAGTCAGTGTGTCTAAAGAAAACACACAATACTGACTTTGCTAATTGAAATCATGACCACTAACCTCAACTTGTAGTTCTTTGCAGGTTTTCATTCTCCTACTCCACTCTGTTCCTTTAGACAGCCATTCAATACATTCTCCTTTTCCTTAAACCTTTGACACCTCTGCCTTATCCTCACTCTCAGTTGCTGACTTTGCTCCCTATTACATTCAGAGGATATAACTATTCACTAGGAAATTTACGTAGTTCTCATCACCAAAAATACACATACCCACCTGCATCTATGCTCACTTCTCTACTGTTAATATGGATGAAATACCTGTATTTCTATCTAAGGCCAACACCCCCACATACATATTTGATTCCATTTCCTCTCACCTTCTCCAGGATGTTATACCAGAGTTTTTTTCTGTCTTCTATTTCTACTGGATCAGCAGCCTACAGAGGTGCATAAATTTCTCCCATTTTAGAAACAAACAGCAGCAAGAACTACAAGGTCTTTAACCTACATCATTCTTCATTTACCGTTCCATTACTCTGATTTTAGAACTCCTCAGAAGGGTTATTTCTATCTTCTTATTTTTCCATTCTGTCTTGAATTTCCATTCAGAATTTTGCTTCCATTACTCTACCAAAACTGTTCTTCTCTGGGTCACCATTGACCTCTGTATAGCTAAATCTGATAGTCATTTTTCATTGCTCATCTTCCTTATCAATAGAGTTTTGCACAGTTGATCACCTTCCTTCCTAAAATACTTTATTCACTTGCCTTCTGGAACCTCACTCCTCTGGTTTTTCTTTTGCCTCATTAATTACTTGTACTTTTGGTTGCCTCTCATCTCCTGGGCAACTGAACAATAGGATGTACCTTTTCCTACCTTATTTTTCTCTGAAGACCTTATCACTATAAATATTTAACTTATTTATTCGTTTCTTTATTCATTCACATATTATCAGTTTTCCCTACTAAAGTGTATTCTTTATGAAATAGATATTTTAGTCAATTTTGTTCACTGTGT
The DNA here is from genome assembly GCF_040802235.1 of Manis javanica. Lineage (NCBI taxonomy): Eukaryota > Metazoa > Chordata > Mammalia > Pholidota > Manidae > Manis > Manis javanica. The sequence continues at coordinate 43,895,968 of NC_133171.1, forward strand.
ATCCCTTGGCCAATGGTAGGTGCTTAGTAAATATTTGTAAAATGAGCGAGTCTTAATATTCTGCATAGGCAGAGACAAATAGCTAAAAATTAGTATAATGCAGGACCAGAATTTTTTTCAAGTACGTGTTGTGACCTGTATTCAAACTCCACCAGTCTGAATCTACAGACCTGTCCCATAACTGTTACACTACAAGGCCTCCTGTGAAGATAATTGAGTAGTGCTGGACTGTAAGAAAAAGGGGTGAGCTGAGCTAGACTAGTAGTCTAGTTCCTCATCTATCACTACCTGTGTGACCTTGAACAATTTGTGTACTTTTTTGAGTTTTCGAGTGGCTGCACTCAGGCCCTGACCCACCATCCATGATATCTGTCTATAACCCATGAAGTACTCATTGTTCTGCCCATACTCATCATTAAGGGCAGCTGTACTCCACTCACCATCATTCCCAATGCTCCACTCACCACCTGATAGCCAGCTCTACTGGGTGAGATTTTTCAGCTCATGAAGGGCCAGCTGAGTCACGACATCATCTGAAATGAGCTTCCCTTGGTCATTTCCTCATCTGTAAAATGCACATTGTAGGCTATGTGTTTCATAACCTCAATTTTAAATTCTGTAATTTTGGATTTTATGCCAAGACTTAATGGACCTAAGAAGTAATGAGAATGCAGGATATATAAAGAACATTCCTGTAGTTTAAACTTGTCAAATTGGAAACATGGAGTTCTATTCTTGGATATCTGATGCCTTAATAATAATATAGGCCATGTAGCTTTGGATCTCTGGCTTAGAAAGGCAGAGGAGAGAGATTACGATGTAGTTTTGAGAGAACTGATCAAAGAAGAAAGTCTAATAGGTTGATTAGGTAGGTTGAGCAGGTTGTAGAGGGAGGATTTTAACAGCTACAGAGGGGCATTTGGTTTTTGTTACGTTAAACTGAAACCTGCAAAAAAGTTTTACTATGAATACAATGAAAGTACTGTATGAGAAAGATAAGTCCAGCATAGGTGTTTTTAGGAAAGAGGGGATTGGAGTTAAGTATGCCGCATAAACCGCTGTAGTAATTCTAGGATCAAAAAGGATCTGAATCTGTTTTAGCTTTGGAAATGGGGAAATGGGATAAAAATGAGAAGTGAAGAATACCAGGATCTGGTGATCGATTGGATGTGGAGGAATAAAAAAATCAGGGAATTAAGATGGTCTTGGGTTTTAGTGTGGGTCACTAGGGTAGTTTCTATCAGTATGTTATGAATGATAGCAGAAAGAAGGCATCTTATATGAATGGATGGACTGCGTGTGAGGATTTGGAAATTATTCAGCTTAGAGGTTTTCAAACTTCTTTTCCCAAATGAAATGTGAAGTCCCAATATGTAAAAGTGCATACAAGTGAAGCTCATTTGGTTGGAGCAAGGGCAGAGGTGTGTGGTTGATGGAACCCACGTCTTGCTGGCTGATCCGCTGGTCCTCCTCCTATTCTCTGAGGCACCTCATTGAATCTCAGGATCTGATGAATATAGCCAGAAACCACTGAAGTAGATCATCTATAAGTGCTCTTCAAGATTGAAGTTTTGGTGACTTAAGAGTCTGTTATGTCCTGTGAATCTTCTCAGTGGCCACATCGTCCTGTGTCTTCTTGCCTTAGCAGTTAGCAAATATTGTTTCAGACTCTTGTCTGGGCTCTGGGGAATGGTACAATAACAAAAAGGTACAGTTCCTCCCAGTGGAACTTTGAGTTTGTTATAGAAAGGTACCATTTAAAAGATAAAAAGTCATCAAATAATTTTACATATATAATCCATAAAAGTGCTTTGATGGAGAAGGACCAGTTGATCTCAGTTTGTAAGATCTATCCTAGTCTGAGGGGATTAAAGGAGATGATGGTCGAGGAGGACTTCCTTGGGAAAGTTACAGTTGAGCTTGCCTGGCAATGCAGCGAGAGAGGCAGAGAGCAAGTTGTATTGTGAGGAACTGAGAGAGTCCATCATGGGTAGGGCAGAAGGCTCTACATGAGGCTGAAGGAGTGCAAGGTAAAACTGGACAGATAGGCAAGAACCAAATCAATACATGTTGTGTTAAAGATTCTAGGATTTATTTTGAGAGCATTGGTAGTCCACTGAAAGATTTTTTAGTGAGGGGATAACATGATTTGATGTACATTTCAAACAGATCAACCTGGCAGGGAATTGGTTTCAAGTGAAGGTGAGATGGAGATGGAGGCAAGGAGATACAGGAAGAGTACCTAGGAGACCACAGAAGTAGTTCCAGTGAGAGATGGTTAGTCTAAACAGTGAGTGGTGTTACTGGGGAACTAGAGCTGAAAACCCATTCAAGATATATTTAGGATGAGAGTTAACAGGAATTGATGATGATTTAGCTACAGAGTGTGAAAGAAAGTACCCTTGATGACACCTCAGATTCTGAATAGTTGGACAAATGTTAATGCCATTTATAACTTCATGGTCTGTACCTCTTGTACTGTAGTTGTTTTTCATGTTGCCTTCACATGTCATTTTCTATTCCTTCTGTCCCCTCATTGCCTTTGTTCATCACCATCTCCTCCATGCCTTCATATTCTCTTCTACACTTCAAATAACTGTATTTTCCTGTGTTTTAATTCAAATAGAAACCTTCCTCAAACCTTGGTATAAACCTTCTTCCTTGGAACCTACCATCAATAATCTCATCCTTGATTACGTTATCTTTACTTTATAGTTTACCAGTATTTCTGTATAATTGTACCATACTGTCTTGTATTTGATGTTGCTTTGTAATTGTTCTCTATTTTTATATATGTGTGCATGCATTTGTAGGATGTCCACAATTTATGTTTTAATTTCATTCTACATTATGAATGTTTGCACCTGAAAATCAGAGTAATACCCCATCTGTTACATTAATTCATTCTTCGGTACATTAAATAAAATTTTGTATTTTTTTATAAATATACATTTATATTGTTGAGAGTAAATAATTGCCTGTCCTAGGCAAATACACTGAATAGCAAAGATATTTTAAAACAGGGATTTTGATGGGAGGAGTGGTGATAGTGTATGAGGTTTTTTTGAAGTTAGCTATTTAGAAAGGCTTATGGATAAAATTATTTAGGCAGTCTTCCTAAACTGGACATTTAACTGCTTTATGCAAAAGATTGTTGTTCAACACCAATCTGATTAAGTTTCCATTAACTTTATAAATGCTTTTGAATTATTAGATAAATATTAATCTTAAATTTTTGTTATTGTAGGTTTTTGCTTTTTAAATGTTTCATCAAGAAGCACATAAGACCTTTATTTCCTTTTTTCTCTTTATCCTTCTCTTACTTTGTTTTTAATGACCCTGACTCTAAAAGTTCTTTTAACTCATTTCATAATTATCTGAATCTTACAATTTTGTAGAACTTCCAAGGAGTGTCATCGTTAATTCAAAGACAGCGCTGTATTTTAACAGTGCATGTTTACTTTTAATTTATAATTGTTTAGTAGGTCAAAAGAAAAATGAAATATTAAAACATAATACTCATTTTGATAACTGATTTTGAAAACTTTGACTCCCTTTCAGAAGACACATTCAAAGTGAAATTAAAAATGAATTCACATTAATTTTAAAATGATAAAACATGTTATCCCATTTTAGGAGGTTGTATAAGGTCAGTTAAATAAAAGTGAAGTTACAGACATTTTGGAAATAACTAATATAAAATGTCAATTAGGTAAACATAACTATACTATTTTTAACATGTTAACATAATTTGAAAATTTGAACTATATTTTATGAGTTTAGTTGTAAACTAAAGTAAAACAATGAAACTATAATATTTTAAAAACTAAGCATTTGAGAATTTGGTAAAGTTTAAGAACATGAATGTTTTAGTTAGAACAGATGTGAAACACATATTATTTGAAAGGAAAATGAGGTCCACAGCTATCTGTTTGGAAATGTCTTTCAATTAGAGTGGCGTCCATGAATGTTGTATTTGAATGGAGATTTGGCTAGAACTTTCTACATCCTATTCTGTATTTCCTTTTTGAATAAGAAATAGCATGTGTGAAATACATTTACTATAATCCATTCCATACTGCATAATAAAAATTCTGTGAAGAATGATTGTGCATGGTATGAAATTATCCCCATTATATGTTCTTTTCACTTTGAGCTAGCTAGTATTTTAAAGTTTATATCAATGCTATAGGGTGTGTTGATATGTAAATTTATTTTCCAAAATGGGAATTTGTAATAACTTACTATCATTATAGATAATCACATTCCATTGTTGGCATAATTTCATGTATTTAACCAAGCATTATTTACTGAAAAAGAAATAAACTTACCTGAGTGAACAGCAAGCCAAGCAATTAAAAATAAATTCTTGCATTTTAAGTTGGGAAGTTGCTGACCAAGATTATTTACATTTATTAATTTTTACATTCAACTCTAGACTGGCCTTCAGGTATTAAAATAATTTTAATTTATTGAGGTTTAATTGACATACAATATTAGTTGCAGGTGTACAACATGGTGATTTGGGACCTTGATGTTTTTAAAATGCAGGATAATTGAGCCAGTTAAAAAGGCCAACTTTTAGTTTACACTAAAAGTAAAATGAATGACTGAAAGTAAAATTAATATTATTATTCATTTAAACCTAAATGTTAAAATTTCAGTAAATAAAATGTTTTAATAATAGAATTAACTATTATATAGGTTACTAATCATCAGAAAATACTATTTTTGTGCTTGATTTTAATGGTTTAGTTATGTTGAAATCCTCATATTGTTCCCGTAAGGAAGTATTCATGTGCTTATGTGTATATGTATGTGCACATATGACTGTTTAATTCACATCGAGAGTATTCAAACTTTAGATAAGCATGAATTTGATGTTGTTCTTTTGAATGTAGAAGATAATAAGTTATAGAATGACCATTTATTACAAGTATAATAAATTTTATATAAGGCTAAAGGTATTTAAGTATGTTCATATAATACTTCTTTACACACTTGATCCAGGCATTACATCAGTGAATGTCACATTTTTCAGATTTTAAAAAGTCACATTTTACTATGATGCTTACAAGGGTAGACCTCAAGAGCATGGAACCAGACTGTTTGCCACTTAATAACTGTGTGACTTCTGGCAAGTTACTTAATCCCTCTGAGCATCATTGTAATCATTTATGAAATGAATGGTGTTCTGAGCATTAAGTTAAAAAATATAAAGTGCTTATGAATGATACTTTGCATGTATTAAGTGCTATTAGCATACTGTATATGTAAGATTACTGGATGCTCTTTAACAAATATGCGATTTTAGAATCTTGGAAGTTTGTTAATTTAAAATGTGAGTCAAAATGGGATTTGCTGTACTGTTTTCAGTGGAGATTTTGCTTGTGGGTTCATTTTTTATTAATACTTCAATTTTTACTTTTTTATATGAAATTGGACAATTGAGCTGTCATTAAATATTGGTAACTTCTTAGAAACAGAAAATAATATATGTGGCAATTTTATGGACAATATTTTATATAGTAATACAGTTAGAGAACAAATTTCTATGTTTATTATTTGGAGGCCCATGACATCCAATCAAACATGTCATTCATTGTGTTCACATATTATTGTTTTATTAAATAAATATTTGCTGAGTTGAATAGAAAATGTTACACAAATGTATAGATGTATTATTGCTAATTAATTTGTAAAATTATAAATGTTTTAGTTCCTCCCATTTTGCTTTCTGTTTTTCTCGTCTGTTGCATAGAGAAATAATTTTACAGTCTATAATTTGGTTGAGTGCCTCGCCTTGCAAATGTCTATATGGATTGAAGCTAGATTGTGGTATTTGAGATACAAACTGACTGACTTTCCCTGGAACAGAAGAATCATAAGCCACAGACTCAAGTAAATAAGGCTTTGGTCTTAAAGAAACATACTGTTTAACTGATCTTTAAAAAATCTTGACTTCAAAGTCATGCATTGCAAAGAAGGAAAACATTGCTGAATTATGATGCTTTTTATACTGCAGACAGATAAAAGATATTCCTTTTAGGGTTAAAGATGGAAAAAAACCGTAGCGAAACAGAAAATGTGTTACAGGTTTAACAGTGGTTTCAAGTAATGTGAAAAACTATTCTACTGTGAAACTACTGAAGAATTGTCATCCAACTATTGAATTAGATACAGTGTCAATCTTCAATATTTGGTAGGATTTGTTGCCTGACCATAATGTAGAAAAAATAGTCTATTGTATTACTAGATTATTTTGGTGTATACTTTGCTCTAAAACTAGTGACAGTAAGAAGCCCAGGAAATGATTTTTATGTGATTAAGGATTGTGCAAAAAACAATTTTTTCATAAAATTATTTAAGATGCTGTTGAAAAGTGAAGATTCATACTTTAATTATTAATTCTTCAGATGACCAGAATATGTCTCAGATTACATTATTTGTATATAATATAAGTTCATAATGGTGTGATAAAAGAATTTAAAATTCAGCTGAATTTTTTTTTCTGGCAAATAAAAATACACTTAACTCTATATTAGAGGTATTCATTAACTGTGGACATAATTTAATCGAACATAACAGTGACATTTAAAATAATTTATAAATATATGCATCTTACTATCTTTAGGTTAAAAAATTTTGAAATACTGTACACATTTCTAATTTTAAGGAGTTTCTATCCCTAAAGATGACAACAGCCTTTCAAAGCACTAGTAAGTATAATTTTTTCCTTCCTTAAGATTTAATACTGTTATTAGAAAGCAAATATTTGTAAAGGCAGTAACATTACAGGAAAAAAAATGGTATAATCGGTCCATTTGTAGGTATTCTCTTACATTTTTCTATACCTTTAATCACATGATTTAGTCCTGTGTTATTCAGAGCTTAAAATAACAGATATGATTAAAAGTTAATGTGTCTGCTCAAAAAGAATGGAAAACTGTTTCAGTAACTAAGACATTACTGTTCGAAATGTTTAAAATTTCAGGTAGTGTGATTCAAGCATTATGTATATAGAATTAAATTTTATCACTCTCTGCATAGTCAAAACCTATTTATGTCAGCTATTATAATTAACTTATGACCAAACTGATTTTCTTCAAAATCTAAGTAATTTCACAACCTGAAAATATAAGTTACTCTAACTATGTCAGTGTTGTTGTAGATGACATATTGATTCATTGTATGTGGCTCTTCTCAAGTTCTAAAACCTGATCTGTTTTTACAAGTGAAATTTTCAGCAAATTATAAATATTAGAGACTGATTTTTTTCTCTCCTTTTTCTTGTGGTCAGTTTTCTTTTAACAACACGTATTTTAACCCAAAGCTATAATGAGGTATTAGGAGGAAGTTTTCTAGTTTTAAATTGCAAGGTTTGTATGTTCCAAAAGCTGCTAGTGTTTATTTCTTCTTTCCATCTTAGGACTTATGATTATAGAAAATGAGATAGACATTTATACTTTTATTCCCTTTTTTTCTACTGTTGCTGAATAGTGTCACTAAATTTTTGTTAAAGTGATCCTATTTCAAGTCAGAAAACTGCATCACTATCTCTATTTTGAAAAGCTGTTTCAAAAATATTTTGTTTCTTTCATATTGATTAGACCATCTTTTATTTTAAAACATATGATTAAGATAATTTTAAAGTAACAATGGGCAGTTCAAGGCAACTGACCTTTCAGATGATCCATGTTCAGCAGTCAAGATAAAAGATAAATTGAGAACTTTGAGAGATTTTTTAGATAGTTAAATGCCATGCTGCAGTATTATCAAGTTTATATTATTTAAATAGCACTCAAAATAGGACAAAATGAAATAGCTTTATAATTTCTCAGTCTGAATTGATGCTAATTGTCAATGAGAAAAATACATCTATGTTTCTTAGTTTCTGATGTAATTTGGGCATTTTTTTGAGATTTTTTTAGCCGTTAGGTTCACCTTCTAGTTCGTAAATTCAATGAAAAGCAATTAGCTGGCAAAAATCAAACTCCTGTTACAAGACATGGGGAAAGAACACTGTTTACATAAGACATATAAGAGCTTAAAAATACAAGTGTAATAGTTTTATATTCTTGACCTTTTTATTCTTCTCAGGAAACTAAAAAATATAACATAGTTTATTTTTCTGCAAGTACTCCAGAACTTTTGTCTTTCTCATTCAGTTTCTTAGTATTGTTACATTTCATGTTTCAACTCCTCCTCATAGTTTATAAAAACATATTGTAAAGAATGTATATAACTTTCATCTAATTCAATAAACATATATTTGGTGAATCTTTGAAATGTTTAGTAGTTATGCCTAGTAAAAATTCATATAGAGAGGAACAACCCAGAAAAGCAGAAGCCATTTAAAATGCCTTGGTAGTTTTATTTTCTTTTCAAATCATTTAAGTAGTTGAAAGGTAGTATAGAGTAATTAACAACTTTTGAATCATTCATTTAAAAAAAAATCTCATTAAAATAAAAAATGATCTGAAATGACCAATTGCTATTTTCTCCCTCATTTGTTTAATCATTTGTTCACTCATTTGTTAATTCAATAACCTTTTTGCTGATTACATCAAAAGAATTACAAAGCAACTTTCAATATTCCTAGCACTGGTACTTAAAAACCAGTTTAGATGAAGCAGTAAAAATTTTAGTAGGGTATTGAGAAATCAAGCATTGAAGAATTATTACTAATAAACTTTTTTCTCCATTGTTGAGTTTAACAGTAAATATTATTTATTTCAGTCTTTTATACCAGGATGTTTTCCTTTTCTTTTTCCTCAGAAGCTTGAGTATATGTTATTTTTAGATAAATCATATCAGGAAAGAGATACTAAATCCATGTTGTTCCTTTTTACATATTTTATAAAACAGGGTTTTTTCTTCTGATTTATAGCATCACAGTATATCAATCTCTGTGTTTCCCTGAATCACTTTCATATTCTCATCTTTTAACATTAGTTTTCACAATGTTTTTATGGAACCAAATGTGTAATAATTGTAACACATTACTTTTTGAGAAGTTTTGAAAATACAATGTTTGTGCTTAGTGATATTCAGAAAGCATAATATTCTGTAAAAAGAAATTACCTTTAGTCAATTTAAAATTAAACTCTAATGCAAAAGGATATCTAAGGTGAAAGATGTTTGTGTAATGCTAAACATAACCAAAGAAACTGTGGTTTTAGCAAAGGTACTATTGCTCTATTTTATCAAGTGCCAGAAGTTGCATAATGAAAGTCTTTCATTTAGTGAAAATATAAGTAAAAAAACATAAAAATACCACCCAGCTGGTAGAGATCTTCCTAATTTTTACCTGATTGTGTTTCTGAAGAAATATGGCAGGGCTGTCATAAATTTCAACATGAACTGCATTTTTGTTGCCAATTTCCATATCCTTTAAAAAGTGCTGAAGCGTGCATTTGCTATTTATGTTTGCAGTAGACTGAGTACACTTTTACTATTTGTGGTTTTAGAAATTGGAAACAACCAAACAGTGGTGCTATGGTCTAAAAAAATAAATTTTAAACAGCTGCAGGACAGTATTTTTAGAACGGTAGGAGTCCTTCTAAAGCAATATAACTGTCCCCCATTCCCTTTAAAGATGGATTATGATCACACATATAAAGTCAGGTTTCCAATGTCTTTTATCTAAGGTTGATCAGATGTGCAACATACTAAGCATCCTAGAGTCAACTCTGTCTGCTTACCTGCAAACGTTTGTTACAATATATCAGGTACTGGGCTTAATCACTATTGAGTCTTGAATCCTCACAATGAGTGTTCCATGGATAAAAACTATCATTATCCTTATCTTACAAGTAAGAAAACTGGGGCTTGAAGAGAAGGTAAGTAACTTGTTCAGGATCAGAAAGTTTTTAAGTGGTAGACCTGAGCTTCAAGTGAGTATTCTCTAATTCCAGACCCACAAATCAACTAATTTTTCAGACTTGTGTTTTGTGAAGATCCCATCAAAAGGGGAAAAGAAATCATTGTAGACCCCAGTTTTAACTTAAAGCATTTTGTGCTAACATTACTGAAATATGTACAAACAAAAATCTATATACCAACTTCTGCATTTAATTCTAATGAAACTGTGAAATCAAAACCAATTCAGAAATTAAAAACAAAGCCATAATACCAATAACAATCAAATTAATTAATATGACAGACTTGTCATTCCTGAAAAAGCTTCCTCAGTGTGACTGTTATGGTCTGAGTTTATGTCTTTCCAGTGGTTTGCCATTGTTTTTCACATCATGGCACAAGTAAAAATGATAGTATTAGTAGGGCTACAGAATGTAGAAGCAAGGTTGCCCCTCACAGGAGGTAACAGGCCAGGGAGATTCTGAATACTCCAATCCTCAGCCAGCCACTGAGAGGGTTGAAATCTGTGTACTTGTACCCAGTTGTTGGCTATTTCCAAGGGACATGGGTTGGAAGCTCTGATCAGCACTACCTTTTCCCCTTTGATAACTCAATTTCTTGTGCTTTTTCTCTATTCTAGTTACTATGAAATCTAATAGAGTGTATCCCGACTTTCTTCAGCCATTGTTTGTATATTAAGTTAGCATCATTCCAGGTCCCCTTGTCTCCAACTCTCTATTATTTTACCACAATGAAAGAGGCTTTGGTTGCCAATTCATTGTTTTTTGTGATACAAAAATTTAATCATGCAATAAGTATTACTGAAAACTTGCAGATTCCCAAGAATTAGGTCCACAGTCTTCATTTAAGAGACAATGCTTTTCTTTTTACAGGTCTTTTCATAGCAGTTTAAACATTTTAACGTATGTCTTTAATGTATGACATGGTATCCTGGAAAATAAATTTGCTGCCTCGCTTATCCTCCTCTTTTGGAGTAAAAATTGTTAAGTAGTGTGAGATTAGATGACTACTACTGAGGATGAGATTTTGTTTAAATTGGGTTGACTTAAATAACTATAACAAAAAAAATCACAGATTCAGTTTAACTTTCTATTGCAACTGCATATTTTTGTTGTATACAACCTAGTATGTTTTCTCTAGAAACAAATACATATTTATAGGAGCTTTGATGTCACTTTGGATCAAATTGGAAAGTGATTTTAATTGTATATATATGTGTATATTTAATGGAAATGTTTTGCTGTATAGATTTATAAAGGCATTAGAAGATAAACCAGTTTTACTTTAACAGTTCAGTTATAGAGATTTGAATGACAATTTTACTCTGCACTTTTGGCAGAGAACTGTTAAACACCAATATAGTAAGCACTTGGATGTTGTTCTTTAAACTTGAGATTTTTGGATTCCATTTTAAATAAGCAACTGGTTTAGTAAAACAAGTACATTTATATATATAGATGAACAAGTAATAGAGGTGTTTTCCCCCCTGCACCACTGACAAGACTTAAATACCATTCAGAGTGCTGATTTTTTTTCCTTGTCAACCAATGCTGTAAAGCATGATTCACCTAGAGAGAAGGGGGTTATGTGTAAGTGTGCAAAATATAGTTAACATTAGCTTGTTTATTTGGAAGATGGAAAAATTATATGTATTATATTTGTAATACAAACTACAAAACGTAATGCTTGACATAATCTTTTTTGGTTGTCAAGTCATGTCAGTTGTGAAACATTGACACAGGCTATGTAAAGGTCTACAAATGATCAACAAGACTTTGTCTTTAATTTCTAATGCATGAATGAACGGAAGGTGAAGACCCTGATGCATCACCTGATATTATAGATTTCTAGTGTGCAACAAATATATGATCTATTCAATTGGTCTGTCTAAACAAAGACATTTTACATTTATAGAAAAAAATAATTAAAATTCCAAAGGATATGTTAGCTTGCAGAACTAAAATTAATTTTCTTCAGTGTTCGTTAAGGTGTTTTTGCATGTGAGGGCACATTTTTTCCAAGAATTCTGTATAATTATCCTTGGATTGAACTAATGTCTTGACTCCAAATGTTATGACCTCTGTGGCATATTGATAGTTTTCTATAAAAGTTAATAGAGATACATTATTTTACTCAGCTTTCTTCAACAAACAAATATTTGAACAAGTAAGAACTCTTTTTGTTAGGACCTGGGAATATAGAAATGAGTTAGATATGGTGCCCTAATAGTTAATTTGAAAATACAGATATTGTTTTTCATGATGTAATGTTGAAATATTAAAACATCTATGATAAGAATGCCAGGGGTTCCTAATGAAAACAATCCATTATAAAATTTGGGACTGCATTTTAAAACACTATATTTTATTGAGGACTACAAACTTTTCTGATTATGGCTTATCTACAAATAATACATTTATATTAAGGACCATTGTGTGTGTGTGTGTGTATATATATATATATATATATATATATATATATATATATATATATATATATATGTATGTATGTATGTATTTTTTTAAGTCATGTGAAATCCAAGAATTTATTTATTCAATTTAAAAAGTCTGATTTCTATTTGTTAAAAATGAAGTTTTTTATCTCATTTGAAAATCTTATAAATTGTAATTTAGGCATTAACTTGTTAATGTCATTCTTGATGAATAACAGACCTTTGTGTGTGTATGTGTGTGTTTGTGTGTGTTTGTATTTAGAGAGAGAGAGAGAGAGATGGTATGTGAGAAAACAAAGAATCCACCAGCCTTTCTGTTACAATTCCTTTTAGTCTTTATAAAGTATGAGATACTTCCAAGGTTATTTATATTCTAAAAAATGCCCTGTAATTTTGCTTTAGGAATTCTCCATAAAATGCTGTTTCTGAAATAAGAATTTCCTATTGTAATACTGTCATCAGTAGCTTTAAAAAATTCACTTGAGTTTTGCTTGTATTGTTTTTTTGTACCATATATACATGCACTGTCTACAGAGTATATAATAATTTTATTGGGCAATAAGAATTTTGGCAAAGTACTATACCTCAGTTTTTCAACTAAAAGCTATTTCATTGCATTTTTTACTTGTTTGTTTGTTTGTATATTTACCTTTTGACCCTCCTTATACATTTTTACTCCCCTTCCCCACACTGGCGACCATCAATCTGTATGCATCATCTGTGAGATGGTTTTTTTTTTTTCAAGATTCCACATATGAGAGGTCACATGGTATTTGTCTTCTCTGACTTATTTCACTTAGCATAATCCCAACAATGTCCATCCATATCTGCAAATGACAAGACTTCATTCTTTTTGTAGCGGAGTGAATATTCCATTGTATGTATGTACAACAGTTTTTTTACCCATTCATCTATTGATAGATACTTACATTGTTCCCATATCTTGGTGCATGAGGTGCATATAGAGTGTATATAGTTTAGGGATTAGTGTTTTGAATTTTTTTGGATAAATACCCAGAAGTGGAATTGCTGGATCATATAATACTTCTTTTTTAACTTTTTGAGGAACCTGCATACTGTTATCCATAGTGGCTGTACCAGTTTACATTGCAACCAACAGTGCACAAGGATTTTCTTTTCTCCACATCCTTGCTACTTTTGTTATTTTTTGTCTTTTTCACAATAGCCATTCTAATGGGTGTGAGGTGATATCTCATTGTGGCTTTGAATTGTATTTGGCTAATTAGCATCTTTTCATATATGTCAACTTTGAAAAAATATCATCTTCTGCCCATTTTGTTCATTGGATTTTTTTGTTGTTGTTTACTTATGTGAGTTCTTTGTATCTTTAGGATATTAACTCCAGATCAGATACATTATTTGCAAATATTTTTTCCCAGTTCAGTGGGTTGCGTTTTAATTTGTTGAGCTTTCCATTGCTGTGCAGAGGATTTATAGTTTGATGTATTCCCACTTGTTTATTTTTGCTTTTGTTGTTTTTAGTGTCAGATTTAAAAAAATCATTGCCAAGATCTATGTCAAGGAGTTCATTTTACTGTGTTTTCTTCTACAAGCTTTATGGTTTTTAAGTCTTACATTCAAAATTCTAATCTTTTTTTTAGTTAATTAATTATTTTTGTATTGTATAAGATAATGGTCTGGTTTCATTCTTTGCATGTGGCTGTACAGTTTTCCCAACCCCATTTATTAAAAAAAGTGTTCTTTCCCCCTTGTATATTCTTGACTCCTTTGTTATAAATTAATTAACCATATATGCATTGGTTTATTTCTAGGTTCACTATTCAGTTACACTGGTCTATGAGTCTGTGTTTATGCCAATACCATACTGTTTTAATAACTCTAACTTTGTAATACAGTGTGAAATCTTAGAGTATGATGTCTCCAGCTTTGTTCTTCTTTCTCATGATTGCTTTGGATATTCTTTTGTGGTTCCATACAAATTTGGGGATTATTTGTTCTAGGTCTGTGGAAAATGCCATTGGTATTTTGATGGGGATTGCCTTGAATCTGTAGATTGCTTTAGTTTGTAAGACCATTCTAACAATACCAATTTTTCTAATCTATGGACATGGTGTATCTTTCCATTTATTTGTGTCATCTTCAATTTCCTTCTTCATTGTCTTACAGTTTTCAGAGTACAGGTCTTTGACTTATTCCTCAGTATTCTATTCTTTTTGGTGCAGTTACAAATGGGATTATTGTCTAATTTCTCTTTCTGATAGTTCATTACTGGTGCATAGAAACACAAAAGATTTTTCTGTATTGGTTTTGTGTCCTGCTACTTTACTGAATTTGTTTATTAGTTCCAACAGTTTTTTTGGTGAAGTCTTTAGGATTTCCTGTATATATCATGTCATCTGTAAATAGTGACAGTTTTGCTTCTTCCTTTCCAGTGTGGATGCCTGTTATTTCTTTTTCTTGCCTGACTGCTCTGGCTAGGATTTCTAATACTATGTTGAGTAAAAATGGCAAGAATGGGCATCCTTGTCTTGTTTCTGACCTGAAAAAGCTTCAGGTCTTCACCATTATTACGATATTAGCTATTTTACATGGTCTTTAATATGTTGAGTTAAGTTCCCTCCATAGCCACTTTGTTGGGAGTTTTCATCATAAACGTTAACTTTATCAAATGTTTTTATTGCATCTATTGAAGTGATCATATCATTTTTATCCTTCATTTTGTTAATGTGCTCATGTACAGGCATACCTCATTTTACTGCACTTTTGCTTTAATGTGTTTTTACAGGCATTGCATTTTTATCAAACTGAAGGTTTGTGGCAACCCTATGTTTAGCAGGTTGATCCCAGCACCATTTTTCCAACAGGATTTGCTCACTTTGTGTCTCTCTACCACATTTTGGTAATTCTCTCAGTATTTAAAAGTTTTTCATAATTACTATATTGAACTTCTTCTGAGTAAGCAAAGAAAGTGGTTTCTTGAGATGGAATTTACTCCTGGCAGTGATTCTGTGAAGATTGTTGACAACAGTGAAGTATTAGAACATTACATTAACTTAGTTGATAAAACAGTATGTGGTTTGAGAGGATTGCCTGCAATATTGAAAGAAATTCTATTGTCAGTAAAATGCTATTAAATAGCATTTTACATCCTACAGAGGAATAGTTTGTGAAAAAAGGTAAGTACAGCAAACTTCATTGTCTTATCTTAGTTACCATAGCTACCACAACCTTTAGTAACCACCACAGTGATCAGGCCAGCAGCCATCAACATTGAGGCAAGAACCTCCACCAGCAAAAAGATTATGGCTCACTGAAAGTTCAGTGATGGTTTGCATTTTTTAGCAATAAAGCATTTTTTAATTAAGGTGTGCACCTTAATTTTGTTAACTATAGTTTTTTTACATAATGCTGTTGCACACTTAGTAGACTATATATAGTGTAAACACAACTTTTATGTGCACTGGGAAACCACAAAATTCATTTGACTTAATTATAATATTTGCTTTATTGCAGTCATCTAGTAAAAAGCTCACAGTATTTCTGAGGTATGCCTATATGACATAAACTGATTTGTGGATATTGAATCATCCATCCTTGAACCAGCCTTCCTGGTTGTTCACCATAGTATCATGGCATATGGTTCTTTGAATATATTGTTGAATTCAGTTTGCTAATATTTTGTTCAGGATTTTTGCATCTATTTTTATCATAGATATTGGTCTGTGATTGTCTTTTCTTGTGGTGTCCTTTTCTGGTTTTGATATCAGGGTAATTCTGGCCTTGTACTGTGTGTTTGGGAGAGCTACTTTCTCTTCCATTTTTTTTTTTGAAAGAGTTTGAGAAAGATTGATATTAACCCCCTTTTTGGATGTTTTGTAGAATGCGTCAGTGAAACTGTCTGGTCCCCTGTTTTGTGGGAGGTTTGTGATTACTGATTAAATCTTCTTAGTCATTAATTATTTGTACAGGTATTCTATTCAGTTTTGGCAGGTGGTGTGTTTCTAGAAATTTATCCCTTTCTTGTAGGTCATCCAATTTGTTGGTTTATAATTGTTCATGATGGTCTCTCATTATCCTTTATATTTTTGTGGTATCAGTTGTAACAACTCCTCTTCCATTTTTTTTTGAGTCCTTTTGTTCATGGTGTGTCTAGCTAAATGTTTGTCAATTTTGCTTATCTTTTCAAAGAAGCAGCTCTTAGTTTTATTTGATTTTTTCTGTTGTTTTAGTGTCTAATTTATTTCTGCTCTAATATATTTGTTATTTCCTTCTTTCTACTAATTTTTGGCTTTGTTTATTCTTCTTTTTCTAGTTTCTTGAGCTGTAAAGTTGGTTGGTTGTTTGGGACTTTCTTGAGGTGTGGGCCTTTATGCTATGAAATTCCCTCTTGGAACTGCTTTTGCTGCATTCCATAAATTTAGGTATATTTACATTTTCTTTTTTCTCCAGGTATATTTATTTTTCTCAAGGTATATGTATATATAGTATGTAATCTGTTAAGTCTATCTGGTCTAACGTGTCATTTAGTTCTGGTATCCTTGTGGATTTTCTGTCTGGTGATCTAACCATTGATGTAAATAGAGTATGAAAATCCCTACCGTTATTGTATCTTTTGATTTCTTCTTTGTTCCATTTATTCTTCAGTAACATGTTGTTTAATCTCAACATATTTGTGTTGTTTTTTTCATGTGATTGATTTCTAGTTTCATACCACTATGGTCAGAAAAAATTACTGATATGATTTCAATCCTTTCTAATGTATTGACTTCTTTTGTTGCCGAATTTATGGTCTTTCCTGGAGAATGTGCCATGTATGCCTGAGAAGAATGTGTATTCTGTTTCACATACATATATGCTTATATGTTTTACATACATATATGCGTATATAGTATGTAATCTGTTAAGTCTACCTGTTCTGACATGTCATTTAGTTCTGGTACTTCCTTATGGATTTTCTGTCTGGTAATCTAACCATTGATGTAAATAGAGTATGAAAATCCCCTACTGTTATTGTATTGCTGTGTATTTCTCTAGTTCTGTTCATATTTGGGTTATATATTTTTGTGCTTCTATTTTGTGTACTTCAATATTTACAAACAGTGTGCCTCTTGGCAGAATAACCCCTTTATCATTATGTAATGTTCTTTTTGTCTTTGTTTACAGTCTGTGTTTTAAAGTCAGTTTTGTCTGATAAAAGTGTAACTACCTCCAGCTTTTGGTTGTTTTTTCTATTTGTGTGAAACATCTTTTTCTATCCTTTCACTTTCAATCTTTGTCTATCCTGACATCTAAAGTGATGACTTGTAGGCACCATATAGATTGACTTGATTCTTTCAGCCATGTTAGGGACTAACTACATATTTTTATACATAAATGTATGTAGGTGTTTTTTTGGTGTATGTGGGTATGAATGGAATCAAACATTTCAAAGAGCAAAATTTGTTCCTGACTATACATACACATACATATGTTTTAGTATTTCATTTTTTTAAAAAACTGATATCATATTCTCCTAGTGAATCATAACCTAGTGAATCAGTGAATGTTCTTTGGAACCTTATCAGTAATAAGATTCTAATTTCCTTGTTTTTGTCCTAGTTTCCTTAGGATTACCCTCCTGAAATCTGGAATATTTGGGCTAGTCAGTGTACCTTTAATATGGTTTGAAGAGTGAAACAATGGGCTATATATATATATATATATATATGTATGTATATATATATATATATATATATATTTTGAGAGGGCATCTCTCATTTATTGATCAAATGGTTGTTAACAACAATAAAATTCTGTATAGGGGGGTCAATGCTCAATGTACAATCATTAATCCATCTCAAGCCTAATTCTCGTCAGTCTCCAATCTTCTGAAGCATAATGAACAAGTTCTTACATGGTGAACGAATTCTTACATAGTGAATAAATTCTTACATGGTGAACAGTACAAGGGCATTCATCACAGAAACTTTCGGTTTTGATCACGCATTATCACCCATAAACAATCAGGTCAAATATGAATATTCGTTTGATTTTTATACTTGATTTATATGTGGATCCCACATTTCTCCCTTTATTATTATTATTATTTTTATTTTTAATAAAATGCTGAAGTGGTAGGTAGATGCAAGATAAAGGTAGAAAACATAGTTTAGTGCTGTAAGAGGGCAAATGTAGATGATCAGGTGTGTACCTATGGACTAAGTATTAATCCAAGCTAGACAAGGGCAGCAAAACATCCATGGATGCAGAAGATTTCTCTCAAAGCAGGGAGGATGAGGTTCTGAGCCTCACCTCTGTTGATCCCCAATTTCTCACCTGATGGCCCCCCTGCCACTGTGCCTGTCTTAGGTTGTTCCTCCCTTGAGGAATCTTACCCGTCTCTGGCTAACCAGTCATCTTCCGGGGCCATACAGGGAAATGTAAAGTTGGTAAGTGAGAGAGAAGCCATATTGTTTGAAAAGGTTAGCTTTTTACTTCTTTGCAGATTTATGCCCTGTGGCTTCTATGCCCAGCACTTATCTCGAGGTATCTTTACCACCTGGAGGAATTATGATACTCGGTAAATTCGATATGAGGCACGAATTCTATTTAAGGGTTGTAATTAGGAAGGAAGAAGAAAAGCTATAGAGGTAGCATATGGAAGGAAACATGGGAGGATTGATTATTTCTTTGACATATCTTCTTGTAGAGTACCTTAAGTATGTATAGGTTTTAAACTACTAACTAATTTTGGGCTATATATATTTTTTAATTTTATTGTAGAATACTACAAGTTAGGTGGGGTTTTTTTTGTCTCAAACCTTATGGAGTTTTATATTTCTGTATTAGCACATATGTAGTAGCTAAAATCTCTATAGCAGAGATCTAATGTAATAGTGTGATGTGATGAGTCATAATCAACACGCTGTTCTATTAATTGTGCCTCTTACTCACAGGGCTATTTTTTTCTAATTAGAAATATTAAGTGGGAAGAGTATTGAATGAATTTTGCTTTCTTGTGTGATAAAAGCTTATAAAATATACAAAATATTTTCTGAGACCTAAGATTAAAAACACTTAAATTTAAATGGTTTTAGTTTATTATAAAGCTATCTAAATGAAAAACAATGAAGTCCAATTATTCATCCTTGTTAGGCTGACTTTTTTGAGATATAATTAAATATGCACCCTCTAAAAAATAGTTTTATCTCATATATTTTATACTATTCATTGAAATAACCAAAGTTCACATCTCAACTTTGCATTCTTATTTCAGAGCACATAATTGTTAACAGTTAGTCAAAAATTTTCTTTTGAAACAATTTTGTTTTATCAAACTGTTATGTAATTAGCAGTTAGTATTTTATTGTTTTTCATTATTTACTTATCTTTTATCTGCCCTATACCCTGATTTTTTATTCCACAAAGTCACTATCAGGACTAGGATCTGTAATTCCGCATCAGAACCTTGTCATCTCCTTTCATGAGAAGACTAAGAGATTTTAAATTGGCTGAGAGTTAAAATATTTGCCTATAAAAATTTTTAGGAATATCCTGGCAATAGCATTTTCTAAAAAATCTTAATTGAAGTTATATCACAAATTGAGAGCATTGGATTAAGAGATAAGAGAACTTATTTCTGTGTCAGCTTTTCTGTGAACTAATGTCATTCTCTTGAACATAGCAGTCTCTCTGATATCAGTTTACTCAGCAAAATAGGTGAATATGAGGTTACTGCAGTAAACTATGTCAAAGATATGTAGCAAGTATAAAATTCAGTGACATCAATTAAAACATTACGTATATTAATAATTTTTACTCTCATGATCTGAATTGTCTTAAGCAATGGACACTGGGAGTCCTGGGATAATATCCTCTTTTCTTCTAGAATATGAAACATAAATATTTTTAAATTGGTCTAATTTTGGAATTGTGATTCAATAAAAACAATTTCATAAAAATTAAATATAGATAACTTTTCTGTCTTAAATTGCCTACTTTTATTGTTTACTTAAAATTTTTCTATTTTTCAAGAGCAGTTTCAAGTTTGTAGGAAAATTGAGCTGTAAGTACAGAGGATTCCCCTTCTACCGCCATATACCTGTTCTATCACCATTGCCCCTCCCTGTTTCAATTGTAATTGATGTGCTAATATTGATACATTATTATTAACTAAAGTCCTTAATTTATATTAATGGTTCCCTCTTGGTGGTGTACATTCTAGGGATTTGAAGAAATGTGTAATGACACTTATGAACCATTTTAGATTGTACAGAGTAGTTTCATTGCTTTAAATAGCCTCTGTGCTCCACCTTTTCATCCCTTCTTTCCCCCATACCTGTGGTAAATGCTGATCTTTTTACTGTTTTCATAGTTGTTCCTTTTCCAAAATGTCATATAGTTGGAATTATACAATATCTAGTCTTTTCAGTGTGGCTTGTTTCACTGAAGTATATGCATTTGAGGTTTTAGCATAGTAGTTCATTTCTTTTTATTGTTGAATAATATTCCATTATATGGACATACCACCATTTATCACTTTATTGAAGAACAACTTGGTTGCTTTGAAGTTTTGGCAATTTTTTTTTATGAATAAAGCTTGTGTAAATATTCATGTGCAGATTTCTTGTAGATATAAGTATTCAACTCATTGAATAAATATTAAGTAATGTGACTGCTAGATCATTTGGTGCAAGTACATTTAGTTTTGTGATAAACTGTCAGAATTTCTTCCAAAGTGGCTGTATCATTTTGCATTTCTATCAGCAATGAATGAGAGTTCACACTTCACATCTTCACCAGCATTTGGTGCTGTCAGTGTTCTGGATTGTGGTCATTTTAATAGGTGTGTTGTGCTTATCTCACTGCTATTTTAATTTTTGATGACATTTGATGTGCTTTTCATATGCTTAGTTGCTATCTGAATGTCTTCATTGGTGAATTATCTGTTCATATCTTTTTGCCTATTTTTTAATAGTGTCATTTTCTTACTGTTGAGGTTTTAGAGTCATTTGTATATTTTGTTTACCAGTCCTTTATCAGAAATGTGTTTTGCAAATGTTTTTTCCCAATCGTGGCTTGTCTCTCCATTGTCTTACAACACTTATTTTTAAAATCTTACCTCATTGACTATCCACATTTTTTAAATCTGTCATTTCATCCTGACCTAAAGAATCTACTCTTAATTTATCGAGAATGACCCAAGAAAGTCTTTTACTACTTGAATAGTGAAGTACTTTTCACAAAGTTTCAGCACAAAGAATTTTATGAGAAACATTCATAAAAATTTAATGTCAGCTATTGTAGATCAACCATCCCCTAGGCCACTCCCAGCTGCATGGATAAGCCCAGGCAATATTAAACCCTCTGCCAAGTTCAGGTTAAATCAGTGACTCTCAGCCTGAGGTCCACCAGAATAAGTAATTACATTTTAAGCCATCGAGGTTAGGGTTGGTTTGTTATATAGCATTATTGTAGCCATGATTAACTTAACAAGTATCACCCCAGAAGCTAGGACCCAATCAACAGAGAAAACAGAAGGAGAATAGAAGGAAGGGAATTATCAAAGAAATAACTCAAGTAAGTTATCCAGCATTAAAATGAATCTCCAGATTAAAGGCCTACCAAGTGCCCAGAACAATAAATAGATCCACCCCAAGACATATTATTGTAGAATGTCAGAACAAATAGACAAAGAGATAATCCTAAAAGCTTCCAGCGAGAAAAAACCGGTTTCATATAAAGGAACATTAGTCACGGCGGCTGTAGGTCTCCCCAGGAGCAACACTGGATACTAGACAACAGTGAGCAGTGCTTTTTACATTCTTGGAGGAAATTTTGTTTCAATATAGAATTCTATACCTTGATACACGATTAAGATTAAGATATAAAAAGATGAAAAAAAATTTAGTGTCAGGTTTGATAGTACAGGACTTTTGTTGTAATTTGCTTTGCACTAAAACCATTGATTTCTGTGGACCAATTAGAATTCCTCATTCATCTTATTTTGCACTTCTCTGTTTTTTTAAATGTATATAGTTTTTTTATACAGTAAATTTTTATTCATAATCACATATTTTGGGAAATATTTCATGCTTTATTCTATCACTTGGATATTTGCAATGCATATTAAAGACTTTAAAACAAGTTTTTATGGTAAAGAAACCTATTTTATTTGTTTAATGCGGTTGTTCCCAAAGTCTTTGAAGATAGAAACTTTCTTTTGGAATATCTGTTACAAGTTTCACGAGGCCATTGTCCAGAACAGTAGTGAGGAAAATCATGCCTTGAAGCTGCATGTCCTGGGAAGTTCCCTTGGCCTAGTGCCAAAGATAAAAAGTCACAATGTTTTAATTTTTGCTATAAGTCTAAGGGGATTTTTCTGTGATAACTTAAAAAAAATATTTCCAACCCTGCATTTATCAAAAGTGGCCAATTGTGTTACATATAGCTGTAATATCATGGAACACAGGGTTACTACTTAATGGCTTTCCAATCTAAATAAAACCGTTTTACTATTCTTGTGTGAAAAGGGGGTCTCAAACTTAAGGGTTTTAATTTGTCTCACAAATTCTTCTGGAAAGAGTATTGTTTTCTTTAGTGCTGAAGGCTTCCTCTTTGATTTTATAAGATTTGACCAGTGAAATGTCTGTGGGTGGTCTTTTGGCCTGGGGTTTTGATACAAAAATTTTAGTTTACCTTTTCTGATAAATAGGCACTGCACTTCTCTTAATTCAACCTCCATCTTATGTTTTCCTCTATAGATCTAGCCAAATGAGTAGGATTTGAGGACATGAACTTTTCTGAGGCTTGCTTTTTAAAAAGGGAATCATGTTTCTCTGAAATCTTGGATTGATGACAACATTTTTCATTAGTTGAAATGAACCTGAAATATACTTGCATTAAAATTTGTATTTTTCATTTTAGAGACTGATATGTCAAACGTTTTATTTCTGATTCGGACTCTGAGCCTTTAATTCCAAGTTATGGTTTATGAGCATGGCAAGGACAAAAAAAGGAGTGTCTTCCTTTTGGCTTCAATTCTTTCTTCAAGTGTTTTGTCATTTTGAAACTTACAGATTAAATTTCTACTTGTTATTTGTGTTTTCTCATATGTTTATTCTTTGAATATTGTGTTTTTGCTGTATGTTTTTCAGTATATAGTATGTACTTAACTTATTTTTAAATTATAGGAGACAGGTGGTTCTTAATGACTTTTTCATATTTTTAAAAATTAAAGCAGGAAATGGAGAAAGCTATTTATTTCACTTTAACTCTTTTATAACAAAGAATGGGTTTTAGAATGTAGTATAAGAGCTGTGATTGATACAGTAATTATCTGAAGGGGTTATTTTCCTCCTCAGTTGTAACATGCAAAATTTGTTTTTGCCTAATACAGTTTCATTTGGGAAATAGTACAAATTAAATGATCTCAGACATTTATTTGTTTTAAAAACTTCTTTCTAAAAAAGTGCCAATGATTCTAGGAATTTTAAAGAACATTTGCTATACAGTGAACAATTCTTCCACCCATATGACAATGAAAAGACTCCAATGAGGTCAATTCACATTACTTGTAAGAATCAATGACATGATTTAATGGTGTTAAGCACTTAAGTATATAGTGTGCTACAGTAGAAAAAGATCTGAACTAGAATACAAGAAAGTTTGTTTTGTTTTATTACATCCTCAAGTATATCTAGCAAACTCCCCCAAAGAACCTTTGCACTTGCTACTTCCTTCTCCTGGAATTCTCTTCCTAGCCCATTCCATATACCTTCATCATTATCATTTTATTGACAGTTAAGTATTTCTGTGTGCTGCTACCATTCTGAGTACTTTATAATAATCCATTTAATGTTCATGAGTTATGGGTATATTACATCCATCTTATAGATGAGGATGTTAACATACTAAAAGGTTAAATATTTTGTGCAAGGTCACAGAGCTAGTAAATGTTTGAACCAGATTGGAACTAATGATTTAACATTTCCATTACAGGCTTCTTAAATTAATGTAAAGAAGATGATATTTGTTGTGTGTTGAGTTCCATGATTGTTACATAATAGGTTCACAAAATGTTCATGTCCTTCTCACTCTATGTTTTGTAGAGATTTTATGTTTAAATAACATTTATCTACTTTCTTCTTGAAGTTATTTCCCCCCTTGCCTTTGTGGTAGGAAATTATATGACTGTGTAGCCTATATGTTATCCAATGCAAATTATCTTTTAAAAAAGTTATGTTCAGTTATCCTGATATTCACAGAATATTTTTGTAAGTACTGTATGGATGGATCTGAAAATTATGTTTACTCAGGAATGGGTTTTCTGTAGATGTTACATTTTCTTACTTGCCCAGAGGGAAAACACTTGATATGCTAGATGAACAGAAGTCTTACACAGGCGATCTGGGAAATCTTTTTTTAGTTTTGTCATATTTGTTTGGTGACTTTGAAAGTCATAAATTCTGGTTCTTTATTTTATAACTTGTAGAATAAACATGTTATACATAATTTCTAACATTTTATGATTCTATCCTTTTATGTTTCATATCAAGTTACTTTTAATTTACTGTATATAGGAAGCTTGTCAAAAGAAAATACAGCTTTTATAGGAAATATGTTAATTCTTACTATTTTCTTTTGAAGTATATTTAATTGACAGCAATAAAATAGTTTTACAGAAGTTTTACAATGGTCATTGTTCACATGTGAATTGCTTTTTGTTTATAAATAAAGCTGGATGTCATATTCTTAAATCAGAAACTCAAAACTGGGAAGTGTTGATTTTGGCATTGGAAGCCTCAGGGGGAGGTTTTCCAGAAATCTCAGATGCTCAGACATTTGTAAGATAAGTGCTCAACCATTCCATTGTTACCTCTCCTATTTCTTTGCTGGGTCCTTTCTTATGCCAGGGCTTCCTAGTTGATATTGAAAAGGTAGAGAGGAGAGTTTGCAGCGAGCCAGTACTTTTACATTTCTGCCTGGATTTGTATATGAATTTTGGTCCACTTTAAATAGCCTAGCATTTTAGGCTCATACTGTTTGACAGTTCCCTATTTCTGAGCCTGCTATTACTTCAGATGTAAACCTTCCATTGTAGGTGAAAAATCAGGCTTTGAAGGTTGTGACAGGAGGCTACCAAAATCCCTCCCTCTGATGGACACACTGAATGTACAGCTACATACAGAGCAGGTCCCTCTGAAAGAAATCCAGAAACTAACTGATTGACTCCTACACATTAGATGAATGAAAATATTTCCATGTCAAAACGGAACTCAACTTAGGCCTGACTGTGATCATCCATGGAGAACAAAGACACAGTGGTTGACCTCCCCTGCTCTCTTCCTCTTGCCTGCTTCAGATCACTAGTGTTTTTCTGGAAGGAGCTGGAAGGAGCTTGTAGACGTGTCTGGCACCAAGCTTTTTCAACTGCCATCAAAGGAAAGTGCCTCCAGATCACCTAGATCTGATAGCCAGTAGGGCATGTATTCAGGAGTCCCTCAGGGCTATAGCAAATATGTTGCTAACAGGCTATGAAACACCTCTCCCTTAACCCACACACCCAGTGGCTATTATACCCAGGCTCAGTGCATAGAGTGCAGCAAAAAATTCTCTCTAGAATTTTCTCAGTCCCAGTTTCTCTCTGGAAAGGGAGTAACTAAGTACTTTACTGTATGCTATCTCAGGGTTTGGTTTCTGGGTTGCCCACACCACACCTAGGTGCTGTATTACTCCCCTTTGGGATGCTTAGTGATCTTGGTGCATTTTTTAGCTACTTGTATCCAGTAAGAACAAAGAAGGGTTCAAGGTTTGACAGTCAACGAAAAACTAGTGCCTGTTTGGTTGGCCAGATATATTTACTACATGAGATCACAAAGACTGGGAGAGATGGCTGTTTGATCTAATGCATGGAAATCGCAGAGTGTTAAAGAAAATAAAGAAACAGAGGCGTATGTTTGAAAGAAAGCAATATAAGACTCCAGAAATAGTTTTAATGAAATGGTGGTAAGTGATTACCTGATAGAGGGTTGAAAATAATGGTCATGAAGTGCTCACTGAGGTTAGAACAAAGTGATCATTTCAACAAGCAGATAGAAAACACTAAAAAGTACCAAACAGAAATGGAGTTGAAGAATATTACAACTGAACTAAAAAAAATTAGAGTGATTCAATATCAGAATAGATCAAACAGATGATAGGATTAGTGAACTCTAAGACAGTACAGTAGAATTCATCCAATCAGAGGAGCAAAAAGGAAAAAAAAAAGAATGAACGTAAGCTTAATAGAATTATGGAACACTATTAAGTAGTCCAGTAAAGCATTTAAGGGGTCCCAGCATGCATATAGAGTGAGAGAATCAGATAGAAAGCATATTCTAAGAAATAATGACTGAAAACCTGCTAACCTGGCAAAGAAACATAACCAGATCCTGGAAGCATAAACAATACCAAAAATGGTGAATCAAAAGAGACCCATACTGAGACACATTATATATAATTAAATGTTCAAAAGTTAAAGTCTAGGAGAGAATCTTAGAAGCAGCAAGATGAAAACATTTTGTTTTACAAGATACTCCCATAAGAGTGTGAGATATTTCAATGGAAAGTTTGCAGACCAAAGGTGAGTAGTACAATATATTTGCTGAAAGGAAAGTAACTATCAATCAAGAATGGTTTACATGGCAAAGTTGTCCTTTAAAATTGAAGGGGAGATAAAAAGAGTTTTCTAGACTAGCAATAGCTATAGTAGTTGATCACCACTAGACTAATCTTACAGGAATAT
The DNA here is from genome assembly GCF_040802235.1 of Manis javanica. Classification (NCBI taxonomy): domain Eukaryota; kingdom Metazoa; phylum Chordata; class Mammalia; order Pholidota; family Manidae; genus Manis; species Manis javanica. The sequence goes on from NC_133171.1 coordinate 43,923,048, forward strand.
TAAAGGAGGTCTTCAATCTAAAATAAAAGAAGGCTAATTAGTAACAGGAAAACATAAAAGTTTAATAAAACTCACTGGTAAAAGGCAATGCATAAGTAAATCCAGAATATTCTAATGATGTAATTGTGTTGCATAAAGCACTGTTACTTCTATAAAATGCTTTATGTAAGTCCCATGGTAACAGAAGCAATACCCTGTAGTAGACTGAGAAAAGATAAAGGAATCTAAGCATACCACTACAGAAAACCATCAAATCATAATGGAAGAGAGCAAGAGAGGAAGAAAGGAACAAAGAATTATAAAACAACCTGAGATCAACTAACAAAATGGCAATATGAAGCCATACCTGTATATAATGCAATGTAAATAGACTAAATTCTACAGTCAGAAGACATATAGTGTCTGAGTGCATTTTTTGAAAAAAGGCTCATCTATACTGTCATCAAGAGACTTAAGAAGTAAAGTCACAGACTGAAAGCGAAGGTATGTAAACGGATATTTTATCCAAATTGAATCCAAAGAAAGCTGGGGTAGTTATATTTTTATCAGTCAAAGTACATATTACAACAAAGAGAGTAATGAATCAAGGTCATTTTATAATAATAAAGGAATTAGTTTATCAAGAGGTTACAACATTTGTAAACATTTATGTACCCAATATAGAAGCACCTAAGTATTTAAAGCACATCTTAACAGATCTGAATGGACAAGTAGACAACAATGCAGTTATAGTAGGGAACTTTGGTACCTCATTTTCAATAACAGATCATCCAGACAGAAAATCGATGAGGAAACATTCAGTATATACTATGCATTAGACCTGATGTTCTTAACAAAACAAACATTTATGGAAAATTCACTGAACATCAGCTGAATATACATTTTTTGTCAAGCACATCTGGAACATTCTCTAGGATAGATCATATGTTTGACCACAAAATATGTCTTGATAAATTTAAGAAAGATTGAAGTCATATCAAGTATCTTTTCTGACCACAGTGATATGAAAGTAGAAATCAATTATAAGAAGAAAATGGGAGAATTTAACAATATGTATAGATTAACTTTCTCCTGAAAAACCTGTGTGTCAAGAAATCAAAAGAGAAATAACTTGAGATGAATGAAAATGAAAACATCATAATACAACTTACAGGATACTGCAAAGCATCTTCATCTAATAGTGAAGTTTATAGCAGTAAATAATAGCACAGTAAGAAACAAGAAAGATCTCAAGCTAACTTTACACCTCAAGGAACTAGAAAAAGAACAAAATAATCTTAAAGTTTGTAGAAGAAAGGAAATAAAAAGATCAGAGCAGATAGTGCATATACATATTGAATCACTCACTGTGTTGTACCCCTGAAACTAATACAATATTGTAATTGTTCTTTGAATCAAACAAAAAAAGATCTGGAGTAGAAATAAACTAGAGACTAACAAAAGATCAATGAACCTAAGAAGTAGTTTTCTGAAATGATAAATGAAGTAGACAAACTCAATGTTGACTTTCTAAGATAAAGAGGTAGAATTCAACTATAAACTTTAAAATGAAAGTGGTGTCATTACAACTGATGACACAAACAGCATTGTTAGAGGCTACTACTGTCAAGTGATTTGATTTGTTTATATATCAAAGACATTAGACAAGCTAGAAGTGGATAAATTTCAGGCAGTTTCCCAGGACTGAATCAAGAAGAAATAGAATGCCTAAACAAATGAATAAAAAATGAGGAGATTGCATGAATAATAACCTTCCACCAAAGAAAAGTTCAGGGTCAAATGGCTTCACTGATGAACTTTCCAAACTTTTAAAAGAATAATTTATACCAGCACCTCTCAAACTCTTCCAAAAAATACTACAGAAGTAACAGTTCCAAACTAATTTTAGCAGGCCAGTATTATCTTGATTCCAAAACTAGACACAGACAGTACAAGGAAAGATGGTTATAGGTCAATGTCCCTGATGATCATAGATGCAAAAATCCTTAACCAAGTAGCAGCAAACTTAACTCAACAGTACATTATGAGAACTGTACACCATGATCATGTGGGATTTATTTCAAGAATGCAAGGATGGTTCAATGTCTGTAAATCAATCTGTGTGATACACTGCATTAACCACCAAGGAAGTATAACCTCATATGACCATCTCAATATATGCAGAAAAATCCCTGGATGAAATTCCATATCATTTCATGTTGAAAAGCTCTCAACAAAATGGATATAGAAGACACATATCTCAATATACTATTTTCTCAATATTTTCAATGTACAAAATGCACAAAAATCAGTTGCATTCTATACATTAACAACTGTCAAGAGAAATTAGGTAAACAATCCCAATTAAAATAAAATACTACTATAATTAATCATGGAAGTGAAAAAATGTGTGCATTAAGAACTATAAGACATTGATGAAAGAAATCTTAGACAAAACAAATAAATGGAAAGAGTCTGTTGTCAATGATTTATAAGAATAAATTTTGTTAAAATATTCTTGTTACCCAAAGCCATCTACAGATTAAGAGCAATCCCTATAGCAATTCCAATGACATTTGTTGAAAAAAAAAGTCCTTTAATTTGTTTGGAATCACAAAGACCCCAAATAGCCAAATTTGAGAAAGAACAAAGTTGCAGGCAAAGCACTTCCTGAATTCAAGCTATATTATAGAACTATAGTAATCGAAACAGTATGGTATTAGTATAAAAGCAGGCACATAGATGGCTAGAACAGGATGGAGACATTTATAAAAAAGGAGCCAAAAATACAACAATAGATAAATTATTGTCTCTTCAATAAATGGTGTTGGGCAAACCAGATAGCCATATGCAAAAGGATAAGATTGGAAACCTGTCTTGAAACATATACAAGAAGCAACTCAAATTATTATAAAGAATCGAGGATGAGATCTGAAACTATAAACTCCTACAAAGAAACATTGATTGTAAGCCCTTTGACATCATTCTTGGCAAATGATTTCTTGGATTTGATTCAAAGTGAGAAGGCAACCTGCAGAATGGTGAAAATGTTGGAAAGTATATATTCACTAATGGGTTAATATCCAAAATGTATAAAGAACTTACACAACTCAAAAGCATAAAAATAATAAGAAATGGAAAGAGGAGCTAAGTAGATATCTTTTCAAAGACATATATGGCCAATGTGTGCATAAAAATGTGCACAGCATCACTAGTCATCAGAGAAATACAAATCATAACCACAATGAGATATCAGTTCAAACTTGTTAAAATGGTTATTAAAGTGACAAGAGAAGTGTTGCTGAGGATATGGAGGAAAGGGAACCCTAGTACATTGTTGCGTTAATGTTAATGGCACAGCCACAATGGAAAACAGTGTGCAGTTTTCTCAAAAACTTAAAAATGGAATCACCATAATCTATCAATCTTACTTCTGGACATACATCCTTTGGATCTTGAAGATTTACTGCACTCCCGTATTTATTGGAGCATTATTCACAATAGGCAAGATACTTAAAAAACCTAAGTGTCAATGGGTGAATGTATATAGAAGATGTAGTATTACATATATGCAGTGGAATATTATTCAGCCATGAGAAAGAAGTTGATCTCTCTGTGAGATAATTTGCCTTGAGGGCATTATGCTACATGAAATAAGTCAGACAGGGAAAGACAAATACTTTATGATAATCACTTATATGTGGAAACTATAAAAGCCACATTTCTTGGAACAGAGACTAGGATGGTGGTTTCCAGGGGCTGTGGGTTGGGGAAAAATGGGGAGATGTTTGTGAAAGAGTGTATCAGTTATAAGATGAATAAATTCCGGTGATCTAATGTATAGAAAGTGATTATAGTTAATGATACTATATTATATATTTGGAAGTTGGTAAGAGAGTAAATCTTAAGTGTTCCCACCACAAAACAAATTGTAATTATATGAAATGGAAGTTTTAGTTAATGCTATGGTGGTAATCATTTTGCGATATGTAAGTATCAAATCAACGCATTGTACACCTTAAACTTACGAAATATATGTCAATTATATCTCAGTAAAGCTGGAGGAAAAAATCTTCCATTTGAGCACAGTAAAAAGCAGGAGAAAAAAACCCTCAGTCCTTAAGTATGCACTAAAGCAATCTGTAAAAAAGAATTATCAAAAGGAAATATTCTAGAGTGTTTATTAAAACTTAGACACTAAAAATATATTCTAGGAAGTAGTTTAAGACAGGTTCTCCATTTTAAACGTGTAACTTTAAAAGTATTTGTTTCATATGAAAATTTTTCCACTGGACTCTGGGAGTTAAGAGACTTGGGTTCTTATTTCTACTTGATATGTGACTGTGACTGGAGAGATGGCTTAACCTAAGACTCAACTTTTCACGATTGGGTAGAATAGAGAACACCATGTTTTTTTTCAGCCCCACAATTAGAGGATTTTGTGAAATACCAGATGTCCTTGATTCCAAGATATGTGTTTTAACTTTCTGGAGATAGTTAAAGGATGCCTCTTAAATAGGTAAGTATATTTAAAATTACAGCCTTAGGTGGGGACTTGATAATAAGGGGGAATGTAGTAACCACAATGTTGCTCACGTGAAACCTGAGCATAAGATAGTGTATCAATGATACCTTAATAAATAAATAAATACAGCCTTATTTTTTCTTAAGTAGCTTTTATTAATCAGTGGTTTCTTGTAATCAGTTTCTCTGATTTAAGGAGAAATAGCAGTTACTTTAGGGCTATGTATTTAAAAGTAACATAATAAATCAAAGATTAAAATTTATTTGGAGAGGTCCACATTTTATATGCACTGAAATACTTGCTGTAATTTTTATAAATGTTATTTTTAAAAAATAGAGAACAAAATGGTAGTACAAAGCACTCTTAACACAATTAGCAAAATATAAGCTTGAAACCATGTATTTGGTGGAACTATATTAACCCTGAATTATAACTAAGAAATTGATGGGGTAGAAAAAATACTAGAAACAGACTTATTAGTAAACTTTCAATCTAATTTTGGCATTGTCACCAACTTGTTTCATGTTGAACAAGTTACTAAACATTTTTTTATGACAAATTTTCTGCCCTCTAATTCTAAAGGTCGTTACAAAGCTCTTCAATGATCATGTTTGAAAATTTTAAAGCCTTATACAAATATATGATTTTGGCTTTCTGTAACTAGGTCATGAGGTCCCTAGGATCCAGCCTTCTTTTTTCCACCTTTCAGAAACTTCCTGTACTTCTTCCTTTTGTTAAATCTAGGGCTTTTTAGTGTGAGAGGAAGGACCTGGGACCTGTGGCGCTTTCCATCTTGACAGAATCAGACATCTCTCAAGATATTGTTGTTTTTAACATAGAAGCACTTACTATAAAGTTAAATATTACAGTGCAGTAAGATTTAGTGAAATTGTTTTCTGTGAAGATTTTCATTGATATCTACATTGGATTATAATACATTATTAGCGTTTTTTTTAAATCACAAAATTACTTTCTTATAAAACAAGGATTTTCTATGACAGTTATGGTAAAACTATATAACATAAAATTTGCTATTTTAGTCATTTTAAAGTGTACAGGTTAGTGGCGTTTATTACATTCACAGTATGTGCAACCATCACCATTATCTATTTACAAGATTCTTTTATGTTTATAGACTATTTTTTGAACTGTTTGAGGTTTATAGATGAATAAAAAGTATAATAAGTTCCCAGTTATCCTCTTGTTTTACCCCTCCCCTATTTTTAACATCTTGCATTAGTGTGGCTCATTGTTACAAATGATGAACCATATTCATTCTGTGGATTTTGACAAATGTATAGTAACATGTCTACCATTAAAATGTCATACAGAATAGTTGCACAGTCCTAGAAATGCTGTGTTCCACCTATTCATCCTTCCTCCTTCCCTTCCCCTACAACTCCTAGTAACTGCTTAGCTTTTTGCTGTACCTAGTTCAGGATTGTAAGATATCCATTTTAAAGTTAGTTCAGCAACATATTTGGAGAATATATTTCAGTTTCAGAACATTAGGTAGCTGAATGATATAAAAACTATTTTTGTAAATATTTATTTTAAATAGAGCCTGTTACTACAGACTGTACGTTCTCCTTTTAAAATATTTTGTAAAGGAGCTATTTATAGCTCATAAAAGTGAGAGCCAGTTTAAGTAATTAACACTGTGTACCATTATAGCAGTTGATACTCAGTTTATGTAGGCTTATAGTATTTCTAATAGTTACTGTAAATTTTAAACGTGTGAAGAAATGAGAATCAAGAGCAGTCCTATTTTGACAAATAGGAATTAAACACTGTTTTTCTAAGAAAACTACAAAGAACTTACCGTAGAGTTTCTCAGTGTGCAACCTCAGTATATTTAGCATTTGATTGTTGATGTGTATCCTCTTTAATACTTGGACATTTGTATACTTTGTGTGCTTCTTTATTTTATCATGTCTTTAGACAATGAAGTTTTTGATAAAGAAATTTCATTAATAATTTTAGATTGATTCTTTTATCAGCGTTGAAGGATTGCCCATACAATTGCTCAATTACTACCTTTTTTTTTATATCTTCAGACTAATGGACTATTGGGTCCATTTTAATAATAAGTAAGTTGCAACCCCTGGCTTCAAGGAGTTTAATCTGAGATGAAGAAGATTGTTACAAATATATACAGGATAACTTAAGGATAATATTTTACACATACCAAAAATAAGAAAATCAATAAATGACCATATTCTCTTGGAATCCCATCTTGTCACTTTTTAAAAGCAAGTAGAATTTTTGTGATGCCTTACCAGGAAAGGGGTTATTTCAAAGAGTTATCTATGTTTTATAACAGCTAGTTATTGGTTTTATAGTAGATCATGATCCTTTATCAATCTTGAAGTTATTTACTGTTCACGTTGGGGGCACTAGTTTGAAAGGTCTTCTTCAGTTATAAGATGTAAAATTGCCATGGTGGTTTGGGGTTTTGATTGAAAATAGAGTGTGATGATTTCTGTGTAGGTGTGCTTACTGTATTTATTTACATTTATTCAATGTTGGTATTTTATTTTTGGCAAATATTTCTTAAGTGTATTTTTGTCTTGTTTTGTGTTACAAAACAGAAAAAACAAAACTAAAGGTGTAAATTCATATATTTCGTAACATGTTAAATCGTGTTTGTTTTAGCAAATAACAGCAGACAAGTTGCCTTTTTTTCTTTGCTTCCTTCGGTACTTTTGATGCAGCCCTGAGATTAATTAAAATATGTTGCAATTTTTCATCATCTTAAAGCTGATGCTTAAAACTAGTATAAGTGTGATAAAATGATTATGTTTTAGAAGTTTAAACAGTTATTATACACAGGAACTATTCTGTTGGAGATCTCAATACTCAAAATTCATAATTAGTCCATTCAGATGTGACAAAGAGTGGGTTTATTTGGGTATCTTTGAAATGTGAAGCAAATGTGTAAGAGCCTATTATGGACAGTCTTCATTTGCCAGAGATAGGCTTTTATAGATTTACTTCAAAATGTAAGTTAAAAAAACCAACAGTGAACATGTATGAATATTTCACTCTTCATAGAGCCTTGTCTGTGCAGGATGTCCTCTTGGTCCTACCACCAATTTGATGAAGAGATATCATTACTTAGCTTAACTGACTTGCCCATGATCATAACACCTAGTAAGGGACACCACCAAAATGTTAGACTGTAGATTCCATGTTCTTCTCTACATTCCCCAAAGAGTGTCTTAATCTTAAAGTTAATCCTAATGAATATTGGACTCATGATGTCTTAGGCTTATTTGATTTTCCATTGCATTTTGGGAACAAAATAGAAGTTAAACCAGCATTCTTATGATACTGTTTAGAAATGGCATCTGTAGAGGGGTTGAGAAATGTTAGGCCCTTTGGAAATGAAACTAATTGTAGGATCCAAGTTAAGTAAAAGAAAATTATGCTCACATTCTGAACACAAAACCAAGTGAGATTACCAGATTCAGAATTTTAAAGGAAAATTTTTTTAAAAAGGAAACTAAAGAAAGTACCCAGTTTTCCTTGTAGTGATGCTGTACTAATACCCTTAAGTAGTGATGATGTATTAATGTCTTTTAAAGATTATCACAAACTGCACAGATGTACTTTAGTTCACTTAAACAGAATTTCCCTGAACTCATTTCACCTGCAAGGGATTTGTGGCCTTAAGTCAACAGTCAACAGCTTCGTTTGAAACAGTCAAACATTTCATTGGGCTGGAGAGGGCAAGAAGGTTTTCCTATAGAAAAGAGAGGAGAAATGCTCTCCATATGGATACTGAGGAAATTTTGTATGCTATGATTTTGTTTTAATCAGAAAAAAATTTAAGGAAACTAAGTACTACCTAAGTCCTCCATTGCCATTAATTCGTCAAGACTCACATTTGCACCACTGTAGTATACTTCTCCTACTGAATTGTTCAGTAGTGATTTTTTTCTTCTTGCGTCAACTCCAAGAACAATCATTATATCTGTGTGGCTAACAAGTATTGCCAGTATGCCCTTCGAAAAGGTAAATTTCCTACCTTAAAGTCTACCAAGAGTATTTTCCAAACCAAAGCCTTTCCTAAGTCAAAGTGAGGCAACTGTTAACTTCCTGTGTTGAAAGATGGGAGTTAGAAGTCTGGAAACAAACTTCAAGAGTTGGGTTCCTATTCCCAACCCTTGGGGTTGTGCTCTGTGGATGGACTCAATAATATTTAGCATCTTTATATACCAGCTTGAAGCTTAACTTTGTAAATTAAAAATAAATTACATAACAAGCAGTTTATCCTTCCTGATACTTGTCACTTTTCATGTACTTTGAGTGCAGTTCTTGAAATACTAGAATTAGTTTTATTTACTGTAAAAGAAGTAAAGAGATTTGAGTATATTATTATTTTGGCTAGACAATATTAAAACTACATTTCACAGAATGAGTCAGTTTGAAAGAACCCTAGATCACTGAGGTCACTGATCAGAGAGCCTCTGAAGAACTATTCCACAGGTTACCTCAGATCATTTGATTGGATAATTTTGAGGTACCTCTTGTGCATGGTGCATTTTAATAAAGCTTCTGAGGAGAAGATTGTGATCAACACTCATAGTAAAGAACTAACCCCAATATCTTGCCTTTTCAAATGAGGTTCAGAGACTTGAACTGCTTTGCCCAGAGACGGCTGATGGCAAAGTTCAGATCAGATTCTGTTCTCCTGCCTCAGGTCTCATTTCTTTTTCCACTTTATCAGGTACTACAAATCTGGATGTTTACACTCATATTGGAAAATGCCCTCTTATTTTCTCACTTGTTTCAAACCTAGGAGATTGTGGTTATGTGAAATGCTTAAAGACTGTAGCTCTGTTAATAAATTGTAAGTCATTTCAAAATAAGGACTGAACATAGCAATTTTTCTAACCTCCAAGCAATGTTTTACATAGTTATTTCATTATAAGCACTCAATAAGTGCTTATTAAATGAGTAAGTATTTCTGATTTGGAATAATGTAACATCTAGCAGTAATGTTAACAGTTCTTAGCCAATGTCAAACATTTGTTGAATAAAAGTCGGTCTTGAGGAACTCTTTATTGTTTTAGGTATACCGTTTTCCACATAATTTCTGCTGGGTTAGAGCAATTTTTATAATTTAAAATGATTTTTATTCCCCCCGAATAATTGGTTTTTGTTTTGCTATATGTATAATAGAAGCATAGTTGTTGCTTCTGAAATAAGATTGAATTTGAGTAGTAAAAAGAATAATAGACTTAATAGTAGACCAAATTATAACACTACCTTGGGCATAATTTTCCTCTTTCGGTAAATGAGTAAATGCATTAGGCTAGATTTCAGCTCTCAGAATATAACCTATTGGCTCTGTTTCTTTATTACATGTAAAGATATATCCTACTGTCTCTCTCTCTGGAGAACCCTGACTAAATGCAATCTCTATCTTTCTTTCTTACAAAATGTGTAAATGTACTTTATACTTGCATACTCAGATGGTCTGCTAAGCATAAGTAATGCTTAAGCTTTTTGAAGAAATAAAGTAGGAGTTGGGGGACTAAAGAGTGATGGGAAGTGCCATTTCAAATAGAGCAGTCAGAGAAGGCCTTTCTGAGGAGATGAAGTAAATAGGGAGTGAGCCATATTGGATATGGATATGTTAGGGGCAGAGGAAAGTGTGTAACACCTTCATTCAGAATTAGTCAAAACTAGAAACAGTCCAAATGTTCCTCAACTGGTAAATGAATAAACAACTTAAGGTACAGGTGTAGAGTGGACTCCTAGTCATCAATAAATAGTGGAGTATTGATACATGCAACATGGATATATCTCAAAAGCATTTTGCCACGTGAAAAAATTCAGCTATCAAAGAATATACATTATCATTCCATTATTAATGACATTCTAGAAAAGGCAGAACTATAGGAACAGAGAACAGATCAGTGGTCCACCAGAGATGGGGGCAGGGAGGATTGCCTGCAAAGAGCACAAAAACTTAGAAGTGATGGAAATTCTCTGTCTTGACTGTATATTATTAGCTCCTTTGTCATAAATTAGTTGACCATATGTGATGGTGGTATTCAGACATCTGTATTCATTTGTCAGACTCAAACTGTACATCAACAAAGGTGAATTTTACAGGATGAAAGGTATACCTCACTAAATCTGGCTTTAAAAAGTTATTTGTAAATAATGTAGTAGGAAGTAAACTTGATCCCCATTGGAGATATGCCATTTCTATCTTGTGACTTTCTCTTATCCTCGGGGATAAAAGTGCCTCTGTCCCATCTTGAGAAGCATGGTGCTAAGAGAGTTCTCACAGATAGTTCACTATACTAATTATGGTAATTTATGCACCATTTCAGCTATAAAGGAGTGTTTCTTAGCATTAATTGTGGAAGTCCTAGTTTAAACTGGTAAAATGAAGGGCCCAGCCAGTGGTGATTCCCTGATGCATTAGTGGGAACATAGGATTTAGTCTTCCACCACACTGTTCTGTTTTTAGATTTTGTTGTGATTACGCACAATGCCTAGTTATATGTTTTAAGATGAGGTTTACAAAAGACTGGTGAACAGAATAGTGTGGTGTGTCGTGCTCCAGAGTGTAAGCTCTCAGGGGACAGATGTCATGGTTCTTCTGCTAAGATCAGGGGCTTCATTTGGGTCACTGTGGTTGGAAGCAGTTGGCAGAAATACTTGCCAGTGCTGCTGAAGCACAACTGTGAAATGTGAAGAACTTTTAAATGATTGTCGTTTTGTTGTTAATATTTTTTTTCATTGTTATTACTTGGATGGTTCAGCATTAGAAGTTGTCATCTCCTTATATTCTTTGAGATTTGAAATAAAACAAAGAGAGGAAGGAAGGGAGGGAGGGAGGGAGGGAGAGAGGGAGGAAAGAAAAGAAGAAAGAAAAGGAATCTTTATACATTGTTGGTGGGAATATAAGTTGGTACTGCCATTATGGAAAACAGCATAGAGGTTCCTCAAAATATTTAAATGGTTACATTCAAATATTTTATCCATTTTGAGTTAGTTTTTGTGTATGGTGTAAGACAGTGGTCTGGTTTTATTCTTTTGTATGTGGCTGTCCAGTTTACCCACTACCATTTACTAAAGAGATTGTCCTTTCCCCATTGTATATTATTAGCTCCTTTGTCATAAATTACTTGACCATATATGATTGGGTTTATTTCTGGACTCTCTTTTCTGTTCCATTGGTATGTGACATGTTAGACCATTTAATATTATCCCACTGCTCTTGATCCTCAATTTTTTTTTTCTCTTTCTTTCAATTTTTTCTGTTTTGTGTTTCAGTTTGGAGAATTTCCATTCACCTATCTTGACGTTTAATGGTTCTTCTCTTTGCTGTGTCCTTATTGCTGATGAGCCCAACTAAGGAATTAATCTCTGATATTCTATTTATTTCTAGGTCTTGCATTTCAACTTTTTTTGTAGGTTCCATCTTTCTGTTGCAGTCCCCCATTTGTTCATGCATGTTGTTCCTTTTTGTCTAGAAGCTTTAACATATTAAAAATAATATTTTAAAGTTCTTACATTTCTGATCCTATATTTGTTGACTACATTATTTTTTGACAATTGGTTGTATTTAAGTTGCTTTTATTGTGTGTTTTCTGATTGTGATTGAATACTGTGTATTGCTTATAGAAGAAAGTATATGTTTTGCTAAATAGTACTTATACTTACTCCTGGAAAGGAGCACCCTCTTCTTCTGTTAAGTATGAGTGGTTCAGTCAACCAGTAGTTGAGCTGGCTTAGATTTTTGTTGTTGCTTCAGTCACCTTTATTGTCCCAGACTTCAGGTTCATCCAGTGGGAGCTGATGTTACCTTAAGCCTGGTGTGGGATCTGTGATGCTGGTGGGGTTTTCTCCATGTTCCTGCTCTTTTGGGAAGCTTTCAGCAGTACTTTTATGCATACACCACAGAGAGGGGGATCTTTCTCCATGCTCTTGCTTTTCTCCCAGCCGTAGACTACTGTTTCTTATTACTGGATGTGGAGCTTGTGGTGGGGACAGGATGGAAGGTTCTCAGTTCCTCTTGTCCAACCTTAATCTTAGGTGGGCTACATGCACATGGGTATTGGGGCTGTGGCCTCTGTGTACTTGCTCAACCTCCTATGTAGCCAGACTTTGTCATGTATCTGTGAAGTCTTAGTCTTGAGCAGACTTCTGCTAAAGTCTGGGCTAAGAGGGTTTCCTGCTTTTCTCCTAGTAGCTTAAGTTTTCTTTAGTATGAGGTAATGGCTCGGGATGTGGATGGAGTATATACATGTGCCACTGAGGTCCACCCAGGCTCACCATCTGAAATTAATATTTGACCTGTTTTCTTCTTATCCCCTTTATATTATATTATATTGGCAACCTGTTTCTCCAATGCACCATCAATGGGGAAGCAGTCTGTGCATCTACTCTCTCTTAAGATGCTTTTGTTCCTCTCTGGAATTAATTTACTTGGTGCCTTGTAACTTCAGTTTTCTGATGGGCTCAAGAAAAGTTCTGATTTGAGTTTTCTCATTGTTAAGGTTGGAGCAACATTTTCTTGTGGCTCTCCAGCCTAAGCAAAAGCAGAACTCCCAGTGAATTTTTATGTATTGGGATGAGTTTTTATGATAAAATATGACTCTGCAAAGAAATAATCTGGTTAAGGCTATGGCGAGTTGCTTTGTGGCACATTCCTCAAACTGCCTGGCATACACATTCCTCTCCTCTAACATTGGGGAACTTTAGTGGAAATTTTGAAAAGTACTGAATCTTAGGCTAAACAAAAACAAAGGTAGAAAACCCACTTGAAAGCCATGGTGAGTCATCAGTGAGGTAGACACTTGTAGGTTGGTTACTCATTCCCAAAACCCTTCCATGTCTACCTCTATAGAAAGGTGGCAGTTGATTCTTGTTACTGGCAGAATTTAGGGTCTATAAAGTTGCCTGAAACTGAACCATTGCTCCTAGGGGAAACATGTACTCACACACACACACACAAAACTTAGACTATAATCTTAAATGTTAAAAACAACTCATCTTAGTAGATTCTATTTTCTTTATTTTACATCAGAGAAAAGGAGGTTCAGAATGTGAACTCACTTTGCCTGAAGCTGCCCCATTAGCTGGTGCTAGAGTTGAGATTCAGATCAGATCCCATCCAGCTGGCCCTGGGAAGACAAAATCTCATCTTGTTAGTCCTCAGCTAGGAATTCGTGTATCAGCGACTCAGATTTTTTGTTGTTCTGCGTATGTCTGTCTGTGAATGATTGTGAAAACACCCCAAGTAATGATTTGGGGATTACAAACAAAGTTTAGAGAGTAGGTGCATTTTGTATATGGAATCTGTGAATTATGAGGATCAATCAATCATATTTACTTTTCCTATTTCCCTACAGAGATGGGTAAGTAATTGAGTTCTATCTCATGGGAAGTAAGTAGAAGTCTGCTGTAGAACCTTTGCTTTTCTTGATAAAAATGGTGAAATGACTGGTGCTATAGTACTCTTTTCTTTCAGATGTGAATGTTGATCTGAGTGGAAAGTGTGACAATAGTCCTTTGGCAGCTAGGTGACAAGCATGAGGATGAAAAGCAGAGCTATAAAGTGGAAATAGCATGTTCCCGGTTTGTGCCTGATGGTTCGCTAAACCCATGCTAACAACCAGTTAACTACCCGCAGTCATTTTAAGTGAGAAAAATAGACCCTTGCAAATTTAAGCCACTGATGGTTAAGCTTTCTGTTACTTGGAACAGAATGAATTCTTAATTGTCATAGCCAGTAATTCAGTTTTTGTAAGGTCTTTTCTTTATTGAAGCATGGGGATTAGCATACTTATTCGTGGTTGATTATGCTCACCACTTTATGTATGTGATATTTATGTGCTGTATTAGGTAAAAGTTTATTTAACTCTATTCATGATCAGGTTTAGGTAACACATGCTAAATTAGGTGTAGTATTATTCTAGTACATGTCTTTTGATATTTGCAAACAACAAAACAATTAGCAGTGAAGTGAATTGTACCAACTTGGTGACATTATTACTTTGAATCATTAGTAATGTGGTACAATGCATCCTGTTTCCATTTAGTCTGTAGTAATCATCAGCTCACAACCTAAAGATTTCTGAGGATGGAGACAGTTTTAGGAATACATCCTAGACTTTTACGGCCCTAGGTGGTCAAGTACTCTTAGGTTAAAGCAAAGTCTCTTCTTCTACTGGTAGTTTCCCCTTATTTGATAGTCATTCATTATAGGCAGTCATTATTCTTGTCATCAATATCATTTGTAGGTTATCATAATGAACAAGTCTTCTGATTCTCAAAATATGAGCACAAGGGAATTGGGGTCTGTTGCTGTATTTGTTCCTTTAGATACCTGGGCAAGTCCTCAGATAGAAAACTTTAAGGTCAGGAACCATATCTTATTAATCTTTATATCCTCAGCCTCTAGCACAGGATGGCACAATAAGTAATTCCATATTCATTTGTTGAGCTGAGTTAGCTTTAATTTGGACATAATTTTTTTTAAATGAGTCTCACTAATTTCTAGTTAAATCATGTGATATGGAGTTATTTTGGCAAAGTATATGGTCATTTGTAAACATGTGGAACAAAGATCCTGCCTGTTTTCTGTAGGTTTGTGAAAGTGTATGCAATGTATGAAAAATATCCCCTTTAAAAGTGAACTATGGCATTATTGTCAGTTCCATAGATTTTTTTAACATTTCTGAAGAATTGCATGCATTTGTATATTATTTACATGGAATACTGTGGTTGTTATTAATCAGTCTTGCCATGTTGAAGGGGCTGCCCGAGTTACGAAGGAAATAAAAGACATAATCAACCTTCCTGATCTACAATTTTATTGAATTAAATAGTACAGCTTAAATCAAGTAATTATTATTAAATACCTACTTGAGTGATGTGAAAAAACCCCAAGTGTTTAGTTGTATAGTAGGTCTTCATTAATGAAATGTTTATTGATTGCCAACTGTGTGTGATCAAGGCACCAAGACAGACTTTGTGTGTGTTGAGATAGCAGCTTTGGGGTAGAAGGGGAGGGTTAAGTCAAGCCAGACACACTTCATGTCTTCACGGGGCTCTGTCAGTCAAGTATAGTGGCTCCTAGCAGCCATGGTCCTTCCAAATACGCTTTTAAAAATGCAGTTTGTGAGGATCCCACCTACAGTATGTTGTATAGACGGGAGAATGAAATAGGAAGGAGTTGAGACAGTGGAGAGATTACTATGGTGTTTGTACTTTCAGAGACTTCTGTGCTAGTAAAGTATTGCCCTGAAAAGAAGTCAGGTCTCCTGGGGTGGAAGGAGTCAACACAAAACTAGTGACTTTGAACTAATGTGCCCTCTTCTGTGGTTCAAGGGTAACTTCCATAGGCAGGCCCTTCTGGACACCATAATTTGTCAGTTAAACATTACCCTATCTCAGGAACAGGAGAATTTGTGAACTGGTTAAAGGATTTTGTAAAAGAACCATCTTATCAAGACCTAGAATAGAACCATCAGGTACCTAGATTTTTCCTTTATAATAAAAGCATATAGTCTACAAATTACACTTTCTTTGCTTCTATGAGTAGTTTTACTTGTTCATTTGTTTTTTTCCTTTGTACTTACTTTAATTTCTTATTTTTATTCTTATTTAAACATACAAATTTTACAGATTTTTTAAAATTCAATTCAGTATTCATTTCAGGCAGTTAGGAAACTCACCATAATTCACTTACATATAAAAAATGTTTTTACCAGCTAAAACAATATTTTTAGTTTCGGATTTTGCTATGCTTGCAGAATCTATGTGTGTTGTGCTCATTCATTTTTGTGGAAAATCTTTACATCTCTAGACTGTAGACATAGTCCTTATATTTTTGGTCATCTAATTTTAGACTAATTTTCAAGAAAACATTTGGTCATGCATTTAAAATATTTTCTCTTCTACTCTGAAGCCCTGCTTTTGTGCTGCTCCTCTGAATACTTGCCATAGATTTATCTTTTTGTAAAGTTCCTTTTAACATTCCAGAAACTTTTAACTGCCTTGTTTGAAGACCTGCCTTATATTAACAGTTTTTCAAAATAAACAATATAGTGAGTTTGGTTCTTAATTGAGAAGAATATAAATGAGTTACATCTCAGCTTGCCAAGTGGCTGTTTAAGAGAAACACATTGATATCCTTGTTAATGATCTTGGTTTTAAACATTTGAGAAGTACATGCCATGCTTTATAATAGCCCTTGTGGTTCTAAAGTTCTGTTTCAGCTCTCTGATGACTTACAATGTAAGTTAATCATTTGGACCCAAATGTCTTTGGCTGTTTTACAACCTAGAACTAATTTTGGGGATGTTGGGCTAGCTTGTTGTGGTTGTTGTTGTTGTTGTTGTTGTGTGTGTGTTTAAACTGGTTTTTACTTTCAAGAATTAAACTCAGACTAATAATTGTTCTTTGAAAAATTCCAGACATTACTGAACTAAAATGTATTAATATTTCACTCTTACATTTCTGAAACAAACAGAAAATAATTCAAGAGCAAGACAAACTAACCCAAAAAACATAATATGGAAAAGCTAACTGAATATGGACCTCAGTGCTAATAGGCAAACAGAAAAGAATTAACAAACTTTCACTTAAAAATTATATACTTATGATAGAATTGTGTAGAAACTAAAAAATTACAGTCTACTTAAAACACAGTGATGTGACTGTTCAGAAAGTATGTAGATTAATTGTGGTGTATAGGTGAATCTGCATAGTACTAGCTAGTCTCCATGACACTTGTTTCTGAAAAAGTATGATGTTTAGATATTGGGTGAGGCTAATGATGGCAACTGATCTGATGGTCACCTGCTGATAGCAAGCAGTAGATCCTTTGCTGGATGACAGTTTTTATTTGCAGCTCAGATAAGTGATGGATCCCATTGATGTTGGTGCCTTAGATACCAGTTAGTCAGTCAGTTTAGTTATTTGGAATTGTGGTTTCATGAGAAGTAATCTGAGCAGGTGTATTCAGATGTGCCCAATTATTTTTTGACTCTGGAAAGGTGGATTCAGTGTTACTAAATCCAGTATTGCCATTCATCATAGGAAGATAGGCCTATTGCATTGCTAACAGTGGAGCTTGATCAAATCTGGCATATGGTCATATCTGATGGCTGTCCCTGAATGGTAGAGACTTGACCACCTGTAAAGATGACTGGAGAACTGGACAGCTTGATCATGCCCTTCAGTGGAGGTGGGAAGGTAGGGATGTGGAGGCAGAACTCCAACACAATGGCATAGATTTTTTTGATATACTCCGTTATGGATTGTGGAATGAAGCAATAGAGATGGACACTCAATTGAATCAAGAGGTATATTCCTTACCACTTAAATTTGAGCCCCTTTGCATGTGGTCTCTCTCTCTCTCTCTCTCTCTCTCTCTCTCTCTCTCTCTCGCTCTCTCTCTCTTTCTCCCCCACTCTGTCTATCTTGAAAATACTTTTTCCAGTGAGGGGGTCCCACTCACAGGGACCATCTGCCTCAGGGTGCCTCGTAGTAGTGGGCTGTCTGTTGTTTTCCTATTACCTACATATTCTTGGTGCCAGGAGCTAAACAATGTGTTTCTATCAGGATATGACCTCTGGCTCTGCACTTTCATAACCTAAAGCAGGTGAGTCAGTATTGTGAGAAATAGGAATATTTCTGGAAGTTATTCCTGTATCATGACAACTAGCAATAACCATGCAAGGAAGTGACTATCAACTACTAAATATATCACACTAACTTCAAACCAAAGGTAATGCCAGTTCATCTTTCCCTTAGCAGGTTTCCAGAACTGCCTTCAGACACTCCCAAGTCACCCAACAAGAGGGAACTATGACAGGGGGAAGTCGGTATGGAAAGAGACAGCTTTCTTAACTGACTATCATGAAGACACTTTATTTTTGTTGATTTTTTTTTTATACAACTATATGACTATGTGTCTTAGACCTCTCCAGGGCCATGGAATGGCTGATACAAGTAAGAAAAGTAAGAAGACTTGAAGCTTACTTTATTAACTTCACAGTAAATCCATTTGCCTGTGTGTAAGATAAACTTGAAAATTATTACAGGATCAAGAAAATATATCATAAATACACAAAACAGTATAATTTATCAATATAGTATTGTAAAGGAATAAAAACTGTCTTCCACTATTTACATATATATAGTTTGCTGAATAAGCTAGGTATAAAAGCTTTGAGTTGGTTTTTAATTTAAATCAAGTATTTATTTTTATCTAATCTTTTCTTTTACATTAGGTCTTGTAGGGATTACAAATACAATTCTTATCTTTAGTGAGTTTGTAAGTCATATTGGTGTAAGATACTTACATGGAACAATTTAGGAGTAATTTATCACATTATGATAATTATAACTAATAACTGTGTGCGTGTTGTGTATAATAATCCTGGTATCATCACAATTCTCTTGAGTTCACCCAGAGAGAATTGTGCAGTATATCTTGGAGCTAGGACTAGGATCCATATCACTTGTCTCTTCATCTTTTTTTTCTTAGGTTTTAAAAAATCCTTTCTCTCTTTTGTAAATAATAAAACACTTTTTATAATACAGTGTTTCATGAAGTGTAATTATACTGTATTAGTTCACTAGGGCTGTTGACAATAAAGTATCACAAACTGGGTGGCTTAAAACAAGATAAATTTATTGTCTCACAACTCTAGAAGCTACAAGTCCTAGATTGAAGTGTCAGCAGGCTTGATTCCTTCTGAGGGCTGTGAGGGCGAATCTGTTCCATACTGCTCTCCAAGCTTCTGGTGATTACTGGCAGTTGTTGGGGTTGGTGTGTTTTAGATGGATCACAGCATCTTGCCTCAGTCTTCACATGGTGTTCTCCCTGTGTCTCGGTGTCTTCTTTACATTGTCATCTTTTTACTAGGGCAGTAGTCATATTGGATTTGGGTCCTACCTTACTGCAGTGTTTCCTCATCTTAACTAATTATGTCTACAATGACCCTATTTCCAAATAAGGTCATATTCTGAGGTACTGGGGGTTAGGACTTAAGCTTATCTTTTTTGGGGGGGACACAGTTCAACCCATGACATATAACTAGGTAGATTATTATTGTTTGACAAAGTTCAATTTCTTCTTTGAAATTCTGTCAACTGAGAGATTTAGATGCAAAAGCCACATTTACTTTAAATAAGTCATGTAATCTCTTGCAAAAAGAAGAGATAACTCTGTTTTGTCTAACTTATACTGCATGTTTGAGAAGCAAATGAGATGACACTTTTAAAAATGCTGCTACTTCTTTTGTTTTTTCCAATGAATCATTAAGTACCTTTCATTTTATTCAGGCTTTATACAATGCTGTGTAAAGTGTAAAGCCCTTTTCAAAGTGTTCAAATATATAAATTAGGGTTAGACTTATTAATGAAGAAAGATTTAGTGATATATGACTTAAATGATTTTTGAAAGAATTTTACATAAAAGTTAGGGAACCATCTTAGATGCATAAATGTGTACAATGTATAAAATAATTGAAACAGGATATTTGAAGGTTTCCTCATTCAGTAATCATTTTATTTTATCTGATAAGGAAAGAACATAGAGGTTAATAAAATGAAGAGTAGAGATTAAGATTTGGGAAAATGTGACTGTGTTAAGGGTTGAAATTTTAATACAATATTAAATAATTTTCAAGCTATAAATCTAGATATATAAATTTTAGAATGCTGATCATGATCTAGACCAGCAGTGCTCATCCTTGACTGATTATTAAAATTACCTAAAAAGCTTTAAAAAAATATTTATGCCCAGACCCCTACTTGGACCAATTACATCATAGTCACCTTGGAGTGGACTTCTGGCATTGGTATGCTTTTCGAATCTGTAGATGATTCTAATGTCCAGCCAGGGTTGAGAATGTCTGATCTGGAATGAAGGAATTTCACTTAAAGTACATTATAAGTGAAATGTTAAATCATGTATTTATTTTTGGAAACTACTTTTTAATTTCCGCCTTTTAAAGTAATCTGATATTTTAAATATAAAATTGATATTCCTTTTTCTTAATTTTATATTGATTGTTAAACCTTTTTAATTATTGTGACACTAGTGAAACGCCTTTTTAAAAACAACATTATACATAAACAGAGTTGGATAATAATCCTAGGAAGTTGAAAGAAAGAAAAATGAAAGCTTCACCATTATTTATAAGAGGAAAAATGTATTTTTGCCATATAATTGCACTTTTGGAAGTGGCATTCCTTTTACTTATTTAATGCTCTCTGATCAAATCAGCAGAGATGGTGGTATCTTAAATTATTTACCTGTACATCTTGACTTTGGAGTATCAGAATCTCACATTCTTTTTCACTAATACCATGGGAATTATGGCATTAAAACATCAAAGAATTGCTTCATGTTTTTTAATAAAAAATATTACTAATTATCCTTCTAAATTAGCTGTTCCAAAATTTTTTCTGATCAAAATTGGAAAAACACTATTTCCTTATTCTAAAATATGTATGTTTTAAGAGAAGGCCTAGGCATTTTTAATGTTACATATTTTTTCTTAATTGTTTGTAATTACTGTCATTATATTTTTAAAAATTTGTTTCCTGTTGTGCTTATAAAAGTGATAATTTTGGGGGGATTGACTGGCATTGATTCAAACATTTTTAGAAGTGAAGATTCCAGAAACCTTTTGAAATCATGTTTAATCATCTGAGTAGCAGAACAGATAAAGCAAAGAAAAAGGACATAGCATTTTGAAATTCATACCAGTCATTGAGCCTGTGCTTTTAAATGTGATAGCAAAAGTTAGTGTAGGAAGTGTTTGCTTTGAACCTTTGACCATCTAGAACTTAGGAAGGATGCATCAGTTTTGTTAGTTAAAAAACACTATACAAATGTTGGGGATATCTGCATGACATTAGGGGATTGAAATCATTTTGTCATCCTGTAATAACAAGACCAGGTGCCTCCATTCTGTGGTTTAGGATGTGGGTTTCTTGGTTCTGCCAATCTCAGATACTGAGAGGAACAAGTTATGTGTGCCACATGAGCTGTTTTTAAGCACCATATAGGTTGGTAGTGTGATTATTGGCCGTGGAATCACTGGCCATTGTGACAAGCTATTTTCTGTTTGTTTTTTGTTTTTTATAGAGAGTGTATATGTGCCATGATAAGGAATTGCAAATACATTGTTTAGTCTAAGGTAGAAATACTGGGCTTGGCATTATTCTTATTGTATTAGAATGTCAGATGAATTATTTGCTGGAATGTATATTTAAAATGAAAATTGTCCATTTGTGGGTGGAGTGGCCTATGATGTATTTACAGCTTTTACTGAGGTTCTTTGGCAGAATGCCTCATACTGGCCTCTAGTTATCTCCATGGCCCTAATCCACTGGTTTTCTCCTCCACACAATGACCCTAAAATCTCAGTCTTGCCCCTAAGTCTTTCCTTTTTTTACTTATTATGCCTTTATTCATTGAAAAACAACATTCTCAATCATTTGTTCAATAATACAAAATTTACTGTTTATGAGAAAATTTATGGTTCAAGCTATATGTATTACTAGAAAGTCCCAGCTTAATCAAGATGCTAGTCAGCCCAGCTATTTTTTTTTCAGTTTCCATTTGTTTCCCACTAACTTTAGTGTACTATTATTTTCAGACCTACCTTCCTTCCTTCTAAGATAATCAGAGTTAGACTCTTTAAATTGCAGATCAAAAACCTTCTCCACAGAAGTCATGTATCCAGTATCCATTTATCAGCCACTTCGGTGGCTCTTTCTTCATCTTGGTGACAGTCTTGTAAGTTTTGTTTTTTCATTGTTTAGTCATGCCTTCATTGAACAGACATTCACCCAAGCATAATCCTCCAATCTTTTTCTTTAACAATAACTTCACATATACTCTTAAGATGAATTTCCACAATGTATCTGTTAAAGTAGCTGCATACTGAAGATGAAATTTTGCCTATATTGAAAAGGTCAT
This sequence comes from Manis javanica, assembly GCF_040802235.1. Taxonomy (NCBI): domain Eukaryota; kingdom Metazoa; phylum Chordata; class Mammalia; order Pholidota; family Manidae; genus Manis; species Manis javanica. The sequence goes on from NC_133171.1 coordinate 43,945,529, forward strand.
CTTTATATCACTCATAACTTTGGATATGAGTTGTCTATCTACAAATGGCTAGGTGGAATGTGCTCAAATTCAGGAAAAAAAGAACTTAAAAATCACTTATACTATGAACCCATTATAATTTCTGTGAAGGCAGATAGTGTGTTGTTCCCTATGTTTCTAATGCTTCCAGAATCTTTGATATGTATGTATAGTATATATAAAGTAAATAATCTGAAAGAACAATACAGATGTCAAGCTACCTGTGATTTGAACCAAATGGGCAAAACAAAAAGTGCCTTTAAGAATTTTCTTCATCTGAAATTGGTTCTAAGTTTAGTAAAGGAACTGATTCCTCAGGTTAGACTCCATCTCTTTCATGATTTTGAAGAGGCTATGATTCTGTTAACAGGTGTCTTTACATGGCTACATGGTACAAAAGACTGAGATTGTTAACTGTGTTATTCTTAATGTTAATATAGCTATTCTAGGAATCATAAACATTGATGATTAAGAATTTTAAAAGTACATTGAGACTCTTGCTTTTAGACATGCTATTGAGTTACTAAATTAGATGTCCTTTACTATATTTGAACCTAATTACATTGAAAGCAATTCCTTTAACTTTTAAGCCATTTAATAGTAACCCTCAGCCAAAAACTTTACTTTAAAATCAGAGTTCCTAAAGCCACATGTGTCAGAAAAGGTTAAACAAAAAGATTTAAATGAAAGTATTAGACATGTATCTAAAAATAGGTCTTGGCTAGAGGAAAATGATTTGCTTAACAATGACCACATTTGAGATTATTTGAGACATGTTTCCTTTTAAATACCTTATAGTTCAGTTGAATTTAAGTGAATTCTTGCTAAAGATGTAATGTACTCTGTAATCCTTTGCATTTCCCTTTCAGTTACCTATATGTATATACATAGTACTTACCCTAATTTGATTTTTAAGTACACTTTTGTACATCACATTGTTTTGTGTTTAGGCAGAGAGGCATACCTTATAGAAATCTCACATACAATAAAAAATGACAGCAGAACTGGCTTTAAGGTTAATTGGTTTAGTACCATTATGCTTATTTCATACTGATTTCTTAGAAATAGAAGGGTATAACACATTAGGTATCATTTTCAAACATATTGTAGATAAGATATCAATTTTACAAACCAGTAACAGGATATTTTTGACAAGTACAGATGTATGTGAAGTGGGATATATTGTCACCAGAATGTATTATCACAGTGAATTTGGCTCTAACAAAGAGAAATAACTCACATTTAATTTTTCTGTAAAGAAAGAAACCATGAATTACTTCTCAGCCAAGAAAATGGTTTTATTCAGAAAATAGGATTTGTTTTATAAGCTGGACACAATGCCTTTATGCAACTGACTATATTAAATTTCATCTTTTCTATTAACTGACTAAAGATGGTCAACTCCAATAGTCATCTGTGAATCTCCATTTCCTTATCTTACTGTAAACTAACACTTTAACTAGAAGAGATATATTCTCTTTGGCATTTCCTAGAGATACTCATAGTAAAGGGAATGGATATTGAATCCTAGGGGAATAAACAATCAAGATTAGAGAGTCCTGCTTCTTCCTGCATCTACTGTTTCCTCTCCACTCCCATACCCATAATAGATCCATTTAAGTTTTACTTATTGGGCCTTCCTGTAAGATTTCTTTTTAGGACAAGATTCCAGCTACTTAGGAAAAAAAAAAGAAAAATAGTTTTAAATCATGGGCTAGATAATCTTTAAGTCTCCTCCTGCCTTGCTTTCAAAATAAAAAGTCTGTTTTTTTGAAATGATTGTAAATATGAAAATAAAATGAATTGAATTTTTCTAGATATTTAAATTATATGACATACACTTTTCCATATTATGTTGATACAGAACAGTTAGATAAATTTTATAAAGGAATTTTATGTTTACAGTTAATTGTATGAGTACATTTCATATGGTGGAGGGTGATTCATGGAAATCTGTGGTTAGACAGGGTGGGGTTATAGAAAAATGCTCATCTCAAATTAGTAAGAAAAAGTGAACTTTTAAAAAAACTATTTCAATTATGGAGCTATGAACTTGGCAACTCAAACAACATAGTACTTTGTGACTGTTAAGCAATACCTTTTGACCTGTTTTTGGTAATACAAATAAATACAGTCATTTTCCCTTTAATATTTAATAATGTATTATAGTTCCTTATAGGTTTAGTCATCAGTTTCATTTCATTGTTCCATTACTCATTTTACTTTATTAATTGAAAATTGTTTAATAAACATCAGTAATATAGTCTAATGTCTACCTGTTGTCCCTATTAAATGCCTAATTCCTATTGCCCCCATTAATGTCCCTATACTAATTCATTCAACAAATTTTACTGTATGCCTACCATGCCTGAAACATTGTTCTAGTCCCCTGGGGCTGCACCAGTGAGTGACCAAGATGAGGTTTCTGTCTTCATGCAGCTTTCATTCTGATGACAGAGATTGATAACAAATAAGTAGGTATATGATATGTCTGATAGTGATGTCCTAGGAAGAAAAATAAAGCAGGGCAAGGAGGTGCAATATGATAGAACACAGACTGATAGTTTCAATACGGTGGCCAAGAAGGGCCAATCTGAAAGGCAGTATCTTAGCAAAGATCTGAGTAGAGTTATGCCAATATGTGGAGAAAGAGCAATTTCTATTGGAGGGAACAGTGAATGTAAAAGCCTTTATATGGGAACATCTGTGGTGTGTTCAAGGAATAGTGCAAGGCTGTTTGGTAAGGGTAGGAAGAGTATGGTAGATAACGACAAAGAAGTCAGACTTTGCCAGACCATGGTCAGGAGTTATAATTTTATTTAAATACATACGTGTATGTGTGTGTGTGTGTGTGTGTGTGTGTGTGTATAGAAACACTTTGATTAGGGGAGGGACATGATTAGATTTAAAAGACTCACTGTAGCTGCTGTGTAGAGGAAAGACATTAGGTAAGACAAAGGTGTAAGCAGAGAAACCAGGTAAGAGGCTGTTGTAATAGCCCAGGCTAGAAAAGATGATAGCTTGGATTAGGGCCATAGCAGTTGGAGATGTGAAAAGTCATTCAGTTCTGGAAATATTTTGAAGGTTGACAGCAAGATTTACTAATAGATCAGATGTGGAACATAGGAAAAAGTCAGAGTTAATTCTAAGGCCTTTGGACTGAAGAATTGGGTGAATGAATGTATATAGTCACAATAGTTCATGTGAAAGAGAACTGGAAATTTAAGACCTCCAGAAACATTGTGTGGCAACAGTTCAGATGAATACATAAATACAGGTGGGAGACCTTATAATCTAAGAACATTGGCTCAGAAATGAGCCAACTTGGATATCACTCCATTACTGACTTAATTCTGCTATAATGCAACATATTTGTTGTTAAAAAAACCACCATGCTGTGCAAAATCAAACAGTGAAAAACCACAGGACTTACAGGAAAATGAGATTATGGCATAATACTAAAAAAAATCAGTTACATATTTAAAAAATCATAAATGTTAAATGGTTAACAAATAATACTGCAATTCATTTGACACTTCATGTTGCAAAATACTCCTTTGTGGAGGTGGGTGTGGAAAGGATTACAAGATAGCGAGTTTTTGTGGAGTGATGGAAGGAGGCTTATTGAAATCTGAAGGGAAGTTGTAACACCAGATGTAAATGGATGTGATTCACACCTCACATGGTGAACTGAGGTAAACTGAGTGAGATAGCTGGTAGATGTTTGAGGTATGTGCTTTTTGTGTATTCCTACATGATTCAGTTCTGCTGGGTGTAGTTTTTTGCACTTACCTTATGTTTCTTGTAAATGAAATTGCTCATAAGGAAATATATGAGACATGAGTTACCCTCACATTGTTCCCTAATATATCAGTTGCATCAATTAAATTTACATTTTCCAAATAAATGTTATTGCAGAACTAACTGTACCACCTAAGTGACCTTTGGCACATTATTTAGACTCTCAGAGCCTTGATTTCCTCATATGTAAAATAGGGATAATAATATTGACTTTTCAGAGTTTGGAGGAGGGTTAAGTTAATGTATACACATGAGCTTAGAATAAAATATTGTGTATATTTGTTAAAAAAGAAGTACTTCCATATAACCTATATTTAGAAATTTCCCTAGCTGGAGAAGTTAAAAATATAAAAATGCATATTCTTACTATTCGGCCAGAAGAAAGAACAAATCCTACCATTTGCAACAACATGGATGGAGCTGGAGGACATTATACTCAATGAAATAAGACAGGCAGAGAAAGACAAATGCCAAATGATTTGCCTCATTTGTGGAGTGTAACAATGAAGCAAAACTGAAGGAACAAAATAGCAGCAGACTCACAGACTCCAAGAATGAACAAGCAGTGACCAAAGGGGAGGGGTGTGGGATGGCAGGTGGGGAGGGAGGGAGAAGGGGATTGAGGGGTATTATGTTTAGTACACATGGTGTGGGGGATCACGGGGAGAACAATATAGCATAGAGAAGGCACATAGTGGATCTGTGGCAACTTGCTGCACTGATGGACAGTGACTGCATTGGGCTATGGGTGGGGACTTGGTGATATGGGTAAATGTAGTAACCACATTGTTTTTTCATGTGAAACCTTTATAAGAGTGTGTATCAATCATACCTTAATAAAAATTTTTAAAAACTAATGCATATTCTTGTAATTTTTATTTCTCTAATTAGACATAGGTGTAAGTATATAGATTTATCTTTTTATATATGATTTAAGTGTGTGTCTGTAACTTAGTTGCCATCAGCAGTACCTTGCTTTACTATGGAACTGCATAGGAGAAAGTTAGCATGTGATTATTGCTTAATTTTCTCTCTAATGATAAATTTATTTATTAAAGTAGTATAATTATTTAACTGCTAACTAATTGACACTATTCCTTTTATCTTATTTCTTCTTTCCCTCATTTCCATTGTCTCAGTTGAGGCCTTAATATTTCATCTTTAGTATTGCCATAATGGAATTGAACTCCTCTGCCTTCTGCCTGTTTCCCTGACCCTGTTACTAAGATGTGTCTTCTTTTTGCATTGCCCCAGTTCATCCATCCGTCATGCTGCTACCACAGTGACAGAGTGATCAGGCCATTTCCTTGCTCAGAATTCTCTTCTCACCTCCCAACCATCTCTTCCTATGACTTTGTACATTGCAGCCATCCTGGATGATCTGGTTTTTGCCTGTGTTGCTGGAGATGTCTGGAGCATATCTGTCTGTTCCAGTCCCATCCACCCTTTTACGTATATTCCTCTATAATAACAATCACACTGTATAATAATTCTTTTCCCATTTACGACTAATTGAAATCTAAGCCCTTTATTTTCAGAGATTTTTGTATTTCTTATTATTCCTTGGATCTAGCATATACTAGATGTTCAAAAAATATCAGGGAAATAAAGAAAGGAAGGAATAAACATTGAACCAAATGTAGATCACGATTTTTTAAAAATTGTTAATGAATTATTCACTTCGGCTTTAATCATTTATTGATTCCACTGTTTAACTTAACTTTACAACCAGAACAAAGTATTTTAAATATCTGAACAGTAGAATGTGGTTAAGAACATAATTTCTGGAGCCAAATAGCATTGGTTAGATTCTTGGCTTAGCTATTTATTAATTTGGTGACTTTAGGCAATTAACCAAACTTCTCAGTGCCATAGTTTCTTGAACTGTAAAATGAGATAATAACAGTATATACTTCATAGGTTTATTGTGATGATTAAATGAACTGTTAATTATAAAGTGTTTAGAATTATAGCTGGCATATCAAAAATACTTATGAATGCTAGCTATTCTTATTGTTCTCAATTATTGTGAACGTCTTAAGAAAAAATGCCCCTCCCCCTTTCCTTCTTAGGTACTAGGTTCTTCAAGACATGATATTTTCTGGCCTCAAGGCAAGCCCTGACAGATTTTTCACCAGCTATTGAGTCAGTCAAGAGCTCCTGATGGTGTAACTTGCCTTTAAATTTCAAGGGCTTTTTCTGTTCCTTCACTCTGGAGCATCTTCCCTCCTACCCTTCAAAAGCAGGAACAAAGGCAGTGCAGGTCTAGACTCACAGGTTCCCCCTCTACAGAGAAACAAAATTGATTTACAACCAAATTTCCCTCTCTAATAACGTCTTTCAACTGTTGGACACGTTCCTGTCCATAGAAGGGATCCCTCTTCAATAGATTACTGTTGAATCATTTCTGCTGGCTATCTGTGTTCTTTTTGATCCTCTTTTACAGCGGTTCAGACTTCTCATTTAGCATCAACACATTTTTTTTTTCTGGACATTCTTAAATACAGAAGAATATATAGTCAGTTATAAACATAAGAACATTCTCAAACCATTGTCTGCTACTTCTAATGTGATGCTTCTTATTAAATTAAATAAAGAAAATCTGGCTAGACTAAGGTATCAGTCATTGCTGTAAGTTTATCAAAGCTTTTTAATTTACCTAATCTTGAAGCTCTAAAGGCAGAGCACCTCTTGTATTGACCATTAGGCATTGATTGTATTTGTATTATTGCTACTTATGTTGTACATGTAACCTGTTCAAATATTATAGATAAAATGCAAGAAATATTTTTTAATAGAATATTTTTCACCAAAATTCCTGGCACATAATAATTGTTAAATGTAAAGAAAATGCTTTATAAAGTTAGTAATTTTAATTGGATTTTTATTGCTGATGACTCGTATTTTTAAATCTGACTTCACTGAATAGTTATATGTCATGAGATCATTAAATTTTACCTTTGATCTTTAATTTATAATAATAGTATAATAAAAATAGAGGCCTTCATTTGACGGATTGGATATGGCTTTAAAAATAATCTGATTGAAGACATTTAGCAAGCACCATATTTAATGCTGTTTGTCTAAAGTTTCAGAAGACAATGCCACCAAATACGTCAATCACTAGAAGGTTGGATCTCACTCTCTGACGCTACAGTTGAATTTAAAGTTAATGTTTGCAAAAATGCAACTGAGAGTATTTTTACTTAGCATTTTTCAGTTTTATTGAGGCATATTTTACATAGGATGGAAGTCACTATTGTAAGTGATTAATTGAAATTTTTTTAGTGAATTTATTATAGAGTTGTGTAACCATTACTACAATCCAGTTTTAAACATTTTCCATTGCCCCAAATTATTTTGATCTTATTTGCACTCCTACACCCATCCCCCATTGATGTGCTTTCTATCTCTATAAATTTTCCTTTCCTTGATATTTCATACAATGGAAGCATATGTATGTAATATTTCCGTCTCACCACTTCTCATATACCATAATGTTTTTAGATTCATTCATTCATGCTATAGCATGGATCAGTATTTCCTTCATTTTTAATGCTAAGCCGTATTCCATTTCGTGGACATGCTGTAGTTTATTTCTTCATTCACCAGTTGATGAACATTTGGATTACGTTTGCCTTTTGGCTCTTAGGAGCAATCTGATATGAATATTCACATACAAATCTTTGAGTGGGTGTATTTTCTACTCTTTTGGATGGATTCCTAGGAGGAGAATTGCTGGGTTTACAGTAAGTTTATGTTTAACTTCTCAAGAAATGCCAAAAACTCTTTCCCAATGTGGCTGTTATTTTATATTCATGCCAACAATATATGAGGATTCCAATTTTTCCACATTCTCATCAACACTTGTCTTTGTCTGTCTTTTTGATTATAGCTATCCTGTAGGTTAGTAGATCTCACTGAGGGTATGATTTGCATTTCCTTAATGACAAATGATAGTGAGCATCATTTCATTATCTTATCCATTTGAATATCTTCTTTGGAGAAATGTCTTTTCAAATTCTGTGGCCATGTTTTATTGGATTGTTAATTTTCTTTTTCAGTTTTATGGAGTTCTTCATGTGTTCAAGAAAATTCCATTGATTTATGTGATTGGCAAATATTTTGTCTGTGGCTTGTCTTTTCACTCCTTAATGTTTTCTGAAATGCAGAAGTTTTCTCTTTTAATCAAGTCTGGTTTATTACTTTAGTCTTTTATTGCTGGTGTCTTGTGAATTAGGTGTTTAATATGTTCACATTTAGAATTAGTGTAGTTGTGGTTGGATTTACATCTGCTCTTTTGCTGTTTGGGCTCTGTCTTGTCTTTTTTTATGCTCTTTTCCTTTCTATTAAATAAATATTTTTTAATTTCAGATTTTACTTTTGCTGTTCTTTTTTTGACTGCATTAAAAATATTTTTTGTGGTGCTTCTAGGAATTACAATATGCATCTTACTGCAATTTTCTTCAGTTTAATACTGTTCTTCAGAATTCAGTTTCTTCAGAATAATACTCTTTTAATTCTGGTAAAATAAAGAAACTTAATTCTAATATATTTCTTCTCTTCACTCCTTTGTTCACTTGTCATTTGATCATGTTGGAATATGTTATAAACTTAGTACACAGTGTTATAATTGTTGCTTTTTTACAATCCTAAGTCTTTTAAAGAAGTTAAGAGAATAAATGAGGAAAAGTGTATTTATAGTGTCTTTTATATTTACCTACATGTTTACCATTTTTAGCACTCTTCCTTTCTTAGGTTTACATTAATATCTCATGTCATTTCCCATTCTTTGGTATTAATAAGATATTTAATTATAACAATTAACATGTTAATATAACAATTATATTTTTGTAATATGTAAATAAATTTATAAAAATAAAGCATTCTATTGATATAATTGACATACTATGTAGGTTTCACACTTACAACATGCTGATTTGATAAGTAAAACCTCTATAATCTTACATAATAACAATAATTTTTTGATGAGATTAGTTAAGCGTATTTGCTTTGACAGCGTTCTAACAGGTGTGAGGTGACAACTCATTGTGGTTTTGGTTTACATTTCCCTTATGATAACTGATATTGAGCATCTTTTCATGTACCTGTTGACCATTTGGATATCCTCTTTGGATAAATGTCTACCCAGTATTTCCATCAATTTTTTAATGATTATTTTGTTGCGTTGTCAGAGTTCTTTATATATATTTTGAATATTAACTGCTTTTCTGTATACAGTTTGCAAATATTTTCTGCCATTCCTTAGGTTGCCTTTTCATTTTGTTTATTGTTTCTTTTGTTGTGCAGAAGCCTTGTAGTCGATGTAATCGCACTTCTTGATCATATCATTTCCCTTTCAAACTGAAACACTTGTTTTAGTATTTCTTATTAAGCAGGTCTCCTGGCAACATATTCTCTTAGTCTTTGCTTATCTGGGATGTTTTTATGAAAAATGGTTTTGCTGGGTATAGAATTCTTGGTTGATGATGTTTCTTTTAGCTCATGGAACAGACATTCTATTGCATCTTGCTCTCATTGGTTTTTTATGAGAAGTTATTAATTTTTAGTGATTCCCTTGTATGGGATGAGTAATATTTCTCTGATGCTTTTAAGACTTTCTCTGTGACATTAGTAGATAACATGTCTTTGAGGTCATTCTGTTTGGATTTACTTGAGATTCAATGCGTTGATGAATGTTTTTCATCAAATTTGGATTTTGGTCATTATTTTTCTTATCATTTTTTGTTAAAGTATCATTGATATACAATCTTATGAAGGTTTCACATGAACAACATTGTGGTTTCAACATTCACCCATATTATCAAGTCCTCACCCACCTTTTTCAGTCACTTTTAGCATAGTAATATGCTGTAGAGTCAATACTAGTCTTCTCTGTGCTGTATTGCCTTCCCCATGACCTACCTATATTGTGATTGCAAATTATAGTGCCCCTTAATCCCCTTCTACCTCCCCACCACCTTCCTCAATCTCTCCCCTTTGGTAAACACTACTCCCTTCTATGTGAGTCTGCTGCTATTTTGTTCCTTCACTTTTGCTTTGTTTTTATACTCTACAAATGAGTGAAGTCATTTTGTATTTGTCTTTCTCCTCCTGGCTTATGTGACTGAGCATATAATACCCTTTAGCTCCATCCGTTTTGGTGCAAATGGTAGGATTTGTTTTCTTTTTATGGCTGAATAATACTCCATTGTGTATATGTACTGAACTTCTTTATCCATTCATCTATTGACGGACACTTAGGTTGCTTCCGTAACTTGGCTAATGTAAATACCACATACCACATCAATAAACATAGGGGCACATATGCCTTTTCATATCAGGGATCTTGTTTTCTTCAGGTAAATTCCTAGGGGTGGAATTACTGGGTCAATGGTATTTCTATTTTTAGTTTTTTGAGGAACCTCTGTACTGCTTTACACAGGAGTTGAACCAATTTACATTCCCACCAGCAGTGTAGGAGGATTCCCTTTTCTCCGCATCCTTGCCAACATTTGTTGTTTTTTTCTCTTTAGATGTTGATGATCCTAACTGGTATGAGGTGATATCTCATTATGGTTTTAAATTTGCATTTCTCTTATAATTAGTGATGTGGAGCATCTTTTCATGTGATTATTGGCCATCCAAATTTCTTCTTTGGAGGTGTCTGTTTGGGTCCTTCACCCACTTTTTAATTGGCTTATTCATTTTTTGGGTATTGAGGCATGGGAGTTCTTTATATATTTTGGATGTTAACCCCTTATCAGACAAACATTTACAGATATATTCTGCCATAGTGTAGCATGCCTTTTAGTTCTGCTGATGGTGTCCTTTCTATACAGAAGCTTTTTAGTTTGATGTAGTCACACTTGCTGATTTTTTTATTTTATTTCCCTTGCCTGAGGAGATGTGTTCAGAAGTTGCTAATGTTTATATTCAAGAGATTTTTGCCTATGTTTTCTTCTAAGACTTTTATGGTTTCATGACTTACATTCAGGTATTTGATCCATTTTGAGTTTACTTTTGTGTATGGAGTTTAACAGTAATCCAGTTTTATTCCCTTACATGTAGCTGGCCAGCTTTGCCAACACCAGTTGTTGAAGAGGCTGTCCTCTTTTCCCCATTATATATCCATGGCTCTTTTAGCATTTGTTAATTGACCATATAGAAGTGGTTTTATATCTGGGCTCTCTGTTCTGTTCCATTGATCTGTGGGGGCTGTTATTCTGCCAGGACCAAATTGTTTTGATTACAGTGGCTTTGTAGTAGAACTTGAAGTTAGGGACCATAATCCCCCAGCTGTTTTCTTCCTTCTTAGGATTACTTTAGCTACTTGGAGTCTTTTGTGGTTCCATATGAATTTTAGAACTGTTTGTTCTAGTTTGTTGAAGAATGCTGTTGGTATTCTGATAGGGATTTCATTGAATCTATAGATTGATTTAGGCAGGATAGCCATCTATGAGCATGGTATGTATTCCCATTTATTGATATCTTTAATTTCTTTCATGAGTGTCTTGTCGTTTTTAGTATAGGTCTTTCACCTCCTTTGTTAGGTTTATTCCCAGGTATCCTTTTTAATGCAATTGTATATGGAGTTGTTTTCCTGATTTCTCTTTCTGCTAGTTCATTGTTAGTACATAGGAATGCAACAGATTACTGTGTATTAATTTTGTACCCTGAAAATTTGCTGAATTCAGTTATTAGTTCTACTAGTTTTTTGGTGGATTCTTTAGGGTTTTCTATCTACAATGTCATGTCATATGCAAACAGTGACAGTTTAAATTCTTCCTTAGCAGTCTGAATGCCTTTTATTTCTTTGTGTTGTCTTATTACCATGGCTAGGACCTTCAGTACTATGTTGAATAAAAGTGGTGAGAGTGGGCATCCTTGTCTTGTTCCCAATCTTAGAGGAAAAGCTTTCAGCTTTTCACTGTAAGTATGATGTTGGCTGTGGGTTTGTCATATATGGCCTTTATTATGTTAAGGTACTTGCTCTCTATACCCATTTTGTTGAGAGTTTTTATCATGAATGGATGTTGAATTTTGCCAAATGCTTTTTCAGCATCTATGAAATGATCATGTGGTTTTTGTCCTTTTTGTTGATGTGGTGAATGATGATGATGGATTTTCAAATATTTGTACCATCCTTCCATTACTGGAATAAATCCCACTTGGTCATGATGGATGTTTTTTTGAATTTGGTTTGCTAGTATTTTGCTGAGAATTTTTACATCTATGTTCATCAGGGATATTGGTCTGTAATTTTCTTTTTTTGTGATGTCTTTGTCTGGTGTTGGTATTAGAGTAATGCTGGCCTCATAGAATGAATTTGGAAGTATTCCCTAGCCTTCTGCTTTTGAGAAAACTTTAAGGAGGATGGCTATTAGGTCTTCACTAAATGTTTGTTAAAATTTAGCAGTGAAGCTGTCTGGTTCAGGGATTTTGTTCTTAGGTAGGTTTTTGATTACCAGTTTGATTTCACTGCTGGTAGTTGGTCTGTTTAGATTATCTGTTTCTTCCTGGGCCAGTCTTGCAAGGTTGTATTTTTCTAGAAAGTTGTCCATTTCTTCAGTGTTATCCAATTTTTAGGCATATAAGTGTTCATAATATTCTCTAATAATTCTTTGTATTTCTGTGGTGTCCATAGTGATTTTTTCCTTTTTCATTTCTGAATCTGTTTATGTGTGTACACTCTTTTTTTCTTGATAAGTCTGGCAAGGGTTTATCTATTTTGTTTATTTTCTCAAGGAACCAGCTCCTGCTTTCATTGATTCTATTGTTTTATTCTTCTCAATTTTATTTATTTCTGCTCTAATTTTCACAAGTTCCTCCTTCTACAGACTTTGGGCCTCATCTGTTCTTCTCTCTTTATAGTTTCATTAATTGTGAGTTTAGACTGTTCATTTGGCATTGTTCTTGTTCTGTACAGGTAAGCCTGTAATGTATTGCAATATACTTTCCTCTTAGAACTGCTTTCACTGCATTCCACGGGTTTTGGGCTGTTGAGTTGTTGTATTCATTCATCTCTATATATTGCTTGATCTGTTTTTATTTGGTTATTGATCCATTGATTATTTAGGTGCATGTTGTTAAGCCTCCATGTGCTTGTGGGCTTTTTTGTTTTCTTTGCATAGTTTATTATTAATTTCATACCTTGGTGGTCTATGAAGCTGGTTGGTACAATTTCAATCTTTTTGAATTTATTGAGGCCCTTTTTGTGGTCTAGTATGTGATCTATTCTGGAAAACGTTCCATGTACACTTGAGAAGAATGTTTATCTTGCTGTTTTTGGGTTGAGTGTTCTGTGGATTATTAGGCCCATCTGTTCTCTTGTATTGTTCAGTGCCTCTGTCTCTTTATTTTCTGTCTGGCTGATCTGTCTTTTGGTATGAGTGGTGCATTGAAGTCTCATAAAATGAATGCATTGCATTCTCTTTCTCCCTTTAATTCTGTTAGTATTTGTTTCACATATTTAGATGCTCCTTTATTAGGTGAATAGGTATTTATAATGGTTATGTCCTCTTGTTGGGCTGACCCCTTAATCATTAGGTAATGTCCTCCTTTGTCTCTTGTTACTTTCTTTGTTTTGAAATCTATTTTGTCTGATAAAAGCTATTCCTGCTTTTTTATACTATTTGCCTAAAATATCTTTTTCCATCCCTTCAGTTTTAGTCTGTGTATGTCCTTGGGTTTGAAGTGAGTCTCTTGTAGGAAGCACATTGATGGGTCTTGCTTTTTTATCCATTCTGCAACTCTAAGTCTTTTGATTGGTGCATTCAGTCCACTTTCCTTTAGGGTGATTATAGATAGATATGTACTTACTGCCATTCTAGGCTTTAGATTTGTGGCTACCAAAGGTTCAAGGATAGCTTCTTCTGTATAATAGTCTGTCTTAAATCACTTATTACTCTATTTCAAACACAATCTAAAGGTTTTTTTGGTTTTTTTTTCCTACCCTTCTTCTTCCTCCTCCTGTACTCTTTATATATTAGGTGTCATATTCTGTACTCTTTGCATATTCCTTTACTAACTTTGTGAGTAGTTGATTTATTTTTGTATTTGCTTAGTAATTAATTGGTCTTCTACCTTTACTGTGAGTTTATTTTCTGTAGTGATAGCTATTTAGCCTTAGATGCATTTCCATCTAGAGCAGTCCCTTTAAGAGATCTTGTAGAAATGGTTTGGTAGTAGTAAATTCCTTCAACTTTTACTTATCTAGAAATTGTTTAATCTCCACTTCAAATTTAAAAGATTATCTTGCCAGGTAAAATATTCTTGGTTGGAGGCCCTTCTGTTTCATTGCATTAAATATATCATGCCACTCCCTTCTGGCCTGCATGGTTTCTTCTGAGAAGTCTGCTGATAGCCTTCTATGAGGTTTCCTTTATAAGTGATCTTTTATCTCTCTCTGGCTACTTTCAGTAGTCTCTCCTCATCCTTGATCTTTGCCATTTTAATTATTTATTTGCCAATTTAATTATTGTATGTCTTGGTGTTGTCTCTCTAGGGTTCCTTTTGTTGTGTGATCTTTGTGGTTTCATGACCTGAGTATCTATTTCCTTCCCCAAATTGGTGATGTTTTCAACAATTATTTTCTCAAAGAGACTTTCTGTCCCTTTGTCTTTGTCTCTCTCTCTCTCTCTCTCTCTCTCTTATTCTTCTGGTACTCCTGTAATGCAAATTTTCTTCTGTTTGGATTGGTCACACAGCTCTCTTATTCTTTTGTTCCTAGAGGTCTTTTTACCTCTCTGTTCCTCAGCTTCTTTGTTTTCGTGTTCTCTAATTTCTGTTTCATTTACCATCTCCTCTTCCTCATCCAATCTACTTTTAAATCCTTCCATTGTATGTTTCATCTCAGATACTGTATTCTTCTGCTCTGAGTAGCTTTTCATGAAGATTTCTATCTCTGTTGAAGTCCTTGAGATCTTAAGTAATTTTCTGTAAATCCATGATCATGTTTATGACTTTTATTTTGAAATCTTTTTTGAGAAGATTGGTGATTTCAGTTTCACTAAACACTCTTTCTGGTGTTTTTTTTCTTAAATTTTTGTTTGGACCAAATTTCTCTGTCTCTTCATTTTTTTAGAGATAATAGGTTTGTGTAGGAGGCACCCTCTAGTGCCTAGAAACTCAGTTTCCTGTGCAGGGGCCCCAGATGTTGGCATGCAGTGTGCGTGGCACCAGTCTGCCCTTTTCTTACTGATTTCAGGTGGGCTGTGTGGGACATCAGCTGATCATGGGAGTGGGGAGAATACTCATTGGTGCTGTTGTGGGTACAGCTGTCCTCTCTCTGACCTGGAGCAATGGCTGGGGCTGCAGGTGAGCAGGACCAGCACCTGCGGGGAGGAAAGAGCTCCCGGGCTTGGGTTGCGTGTTTGTGTGTGTGTGTACAGGGTTGTTGGGCTGGAGCTATCATGGGCAGAGCCACCCTCTGCCCAGCCTGCTGCAATAGCTGGGACCACTGGTGAACACGACCTGCACTGCCTGATGGAAAGAGCTCTCAGGTCTGGTTCTTGCATGCAGCTCCCCAGCTGGCTCAAAATAGGCCTGAGCAGGCTGGGGGTTCTCACCCTACCTATGCAGGAGTAAAGTTTGTTTTCACTCCCATCAGGCAGGCCACACACTAGTGTGAGGAGTCTCTGCTGTGTTGCCAGTGAGGGGGATGGAGCATATGAAGCTCCTGACGGTTCCCAGCCTGTTGGGCTCAGGTTGGGATGGGAAGGTATTGTCCACCAGACCTTTCTCCTTAACAGAGAGCACTGTACAATCTTTGTCCCTCTGGCACTCCTTCACTCCTGGGAAGTCTTTCAAACTTCCTTCTCTGCTTTCTTTGTCAGGGGGGCAGGTAGAGCATACCTGTTCTCCACAGGCAGGTGGGATCTTGAGCCTTCCCAAGTATTCTGCCCATCTCTGTTGTCCAGCCCCACCAATTGCCAGGGCACCATGCAGTGTGGGCTCGTGTTCTGGAGCAGATCTCCAGGGCCAAGTGTTCAGAGGTCCTGAGCTTCTACCACCTCCCTGCTCCATTTGTCTTCCTCTGGTGTAGGAGGAGGGATTGGGTTCCACTGAAACGCGGCTTTGCCATTTTACCTTTATCTGTAGGGTCTTCTCTTCTTTGCCAGATGTGGGTGGTCAGGTCTGCAGTCTTCAGGTTTGTTTCATGTCTAGTTGTATTTGCTATATTTTAGTGTTCTATGTGATTTTGGGGGGAGGTTTTTGCCTTGCCTTCCTACGCTGCCATCTTTTTTCACCCATTATTTCTTTAATAATTTTTATCTTCCTCTTTTTCTCTCACTTTTTATCGAACTCTGTTAACACTTATATTGGTGTACTTGATGTTCTCTGAGCTTCAGTTGAGTTCTTTTTACATCATTTTTTCCCTCTGTTTTTTAGAATTGATAGTTTCTATTGATCTAAGTTAAAATTCACAGATTCTTTTGACAACTGAAACCTGCTATTGAACCTCTCTATTAAACTATTCATTTCAGTTATTGTACTTTTCAACTCCACAATTTCTGGGTTTTTTTTTTTTTAGTATTTCCTTGTAATATTCCATTCAGTACATCATTGTTATCTTTTCTGTAGTTCTTTAAACCTGGTGAAACATGTTTAGTTCTTTCAGTGTATTTATAATAGGTGCTTGAAGTCTTTCTCTGTTAAATCCAATATAAGAGGACATTTAGAAGTAGTTTCAGTTTACTCCCTTTTCCCCAGGTCAGTAGATTATACTTCTTGTTTATTTGTATGTCTCCTAATTTGTTTTTGTTCAGTATTGGATGTTTTAGATAATATTTTATAGCAATTCTGGATAGTGATTTTTTAAAAAATTCTCCTCTGATGGTTGTGCTATTGTTACCTGTTTGTGTTTGTTAATTATGTGGACTAAATCTGCCACCCAAACTGTGGCCACTGATGTCTTTGTGTAAGTGCTTTGAAACTGTATTTATATTTAAGCTCTGCTTCCTAGGTATTTTCCTCTGTTCTTAATTAGCTTCATCTCATTCAATTATTGGTCAGAGATTGTGCTCAAATAATTTGAGCCATTAAAGCTTCCTCTCTGTGGTTATGGATCTGTGCATGATTTGGGGGGCTCTTTCATATCCAGGCCGTTTTTATGTTTTTCCTGGCTATTTTCCACCGGGCTCTTTTGCATCTCTATGTGCTAGCTCTGTTCTGTTTCCTACCGATCTATTATTGGCTTGCACCCATTTCAGTCTCTGCTCTGTATATCAACTTCAGCCAATCCAGGATATTTTGAGATCTCATCTATTCCCATGTGGCTGTCTCACTCCCAGAATTACCTATTAAATCCCTCACTAGTCTGTTGCTTTCCAGAAAAAGATCCAATACTTGAAACTAGTGTAAGCAGTGGCCCTCACTCAGAATGTGCGACAAAGAGTACCATTTTAACTGACACGACTTTAAATCAGGTGAGCCCCTCTTCAACAGCAGCAGGAAAACTTCTGGTTATCACATCCTGCCTTGCCCTAATTGCAATACTGAATACAGAGCTGGGAACTTGTTAGAAGCCCAAGGAAAATTCCCCATAGACTCATGCTATTCTTACCGAAAGTTCAGTGGTTTTTATCAGTAACCATTTCTTAGTTTGTTGTAAGCCTACAGTCGATTTTCTGAGTACTGAAATGATTGTTTTAACGGTTTTGTATAGCTTTATATTTTGGGGGGAATGGCAGAGGATTTCTTGCCCTCCTGTCACACAGAAGTGAATCAGCATTTTAACAGTATGTTAAAATGTTTTTAGATCTAAAATGATTCAACTATGACAGATAATCAGAACTTCAGGTTTGTGTGGCTATTTCTCTCACCCCCAAATATTCTGTGTTAAAAGAAAAATCTCATTTAGGAAGAAAAAGAGTCCATTAATTCACATTTCAAAACACTTTTTGAGGTTAGGCCTGCAGAAAACTAAACATCTGGGTTGAAGATCTGAATAAATGTTATGGAGTATTAGCAAAAAGAAAAGAACTTTGTCAAATCATTAATTCCTCAAATTTGGAACTTTGACACTGCCTCCACAATCTCAGCTATCCAGACCGTTCCGGTTGAGTAATTAAGCAAAACGGCTGAAAGTAAAACAGGTGAAGATTATAACTGCTAATTGTGTGTGTTGTGTTTACTCTTGAGCTTAATCTCCTCCCTTACCGCTTTATTATTCATGGATACAATATTTGTACTGGTTAAGAGCTCCCGGGGATGTCTCGTCAGACAGACATAGAGTTAAGCACTTACCACCTTTGTGTTCTTTTATAAAGCACTTGACCTCTGTAAATCTTTTTTTTTTTTTAAAGGGATGATAATAGTAATATCATCTTCATTTTTCTCTGTGAGAGTTTAATTACATCATTTCTATTAATGTTATAGTTCTATGTAATATTCTATTAATGTTCTAGACCAACACTTCTCTAGGCAACCAATCTTGAATCATTTTGCAAAGTAAGGAAAATTTCTGTAAGATAGAATCACTTCCTAAATTTACTTCTTTATAAATTTAGGTGGATTGTTTTACATCCTATCTGAAAATTTATGAATTCAGAGGGGTTGTTTTACATTGGGTTGTTCTAAAGCATAACTGCTATATTTGAATGTTTTTCCTCCATGATCAATTACCAGTAAAAAATAATGTAATGCTAATATTCCAAGTTTTTTTAGAATTACTACTTAAAGTTTCAACCAAAATTTGACACACTCTATTTCAGATAATTTAATATATAAAATGCATGGGTCTCAGGGAAAGGTCCAGTGGCCAAAGAGAAATATTAGAAAGCAAAAAAGAGATTGTTTTTCCTATTCTATTTTGTTATTTATTTCCTTTGCTAGGCTTTGAACTAGGCTACGAGGTATTAGGTAAAACAAAGTATGTGAAATCATGACTGTTTTCTGCTTTTATTATGGGTGTGATAGGTTCAGAGTTGGAGACACTTGAAGTCATCTTTTGCAGCAGTTTAGAATAGGAAAACAGAATTGTAGAAGGCCTTAATATTATCTGTCATCCTGTTTGTATATCACAGTTAATGACAGGTTTGCACAGTCTCAAGAGGTAAAACTTCCTACCTCTCAGTTTGGACTGCTTCCTTAGAACACAGGGGCCCAATCTTAGAGATTTGTAGTTGTGAGTACCTAGAGTGGGACAATAGATCCAACATTGTTTCAGCCATCCTGAAATAACTGGTCACTGAAATTAAAATGAAATAATACTTAACTAAAGCTGGAATTTACCTGTTTTCAGTTTCACATTGCTTCTTGAGAACAATATTCTGTATGCTTATGCTTAGCTAGATTACAGTACTTAAAAAGTAAAGAGTTATACATAGTATTTGATTTTATTCTTCACATATTTTTCTATTGACATTTAGATCTTCTCACAATCTGAAGATAGTTTTATGTATGATTAAGATAGGGACAATCTTTTTTTCCCCCAAATTGCTAGTCAATTATTAATGGAGTAATCTAGTCTCTCCTCATTGACTTGAGAATACATGATATATATAAATAATGATGTTATTATGTTTGATTTTGTTTTATTTTTTCATTGAATCAGTAGGTCTGGAGTACCTGTTGTGTATCAGGTGTTAACAGTAGGAAGTAGGAGTACCTTAATAGAGATAGATAACTATTAAGTTAATGCTTTACATATCATGTAAAATTGTTACTGTTGTAAGAGTCACAGAGAGGTATTTAACGCTAAGATAGCTTATACAAAACATCTATTCCTGAATGTTACACGGTTTTAAGTATTTTGATGTATTTTGATATATTTAAGATAGTATAAATACTTAGTAATTATCTTAACCCTTGTCAATGTTCTATTTCAAAGTTTCTCAGGTAGTTTTATGTGTTCATTTTCCAGATTAGTTTTAAAATTTGTATTAGCTCCTGTTGAAATTATATTGAATTTCTATGAATTAACTTTGTAATGATCATCTTTATAGTAAGTCTTTGTTTCAAAAAGTATGACACATAATTTCATGTACTTTTCTATATATATATATATCTTTAAAATTATTTTTTATGATGGCAAAATATACGTAACATATAATTACCATCTTAACCATTTTTAAGTATCCAGTCCAGTGATATTAAATACATTCACATTGTTGTGCAGCCATCACCACCATCTACCTGTATAACTCTTTTCATCTTATAAAACTGAAACTCTGTACCATTTAAACAATAACTCTTCATTCTCCCCTCACCCCAGGCCCTGACAACCACTATTATACTTGGTTTTTGTGATTCTAACAACTTTAAGTCCTTCATGTAAATGTAACCATAAAGTATTTGTCTTTTTGTGACTGGCTGATTTCATTAGCATATTGTCTTCAAGTTTCATCCATGTTGTAGCATATTGTGGAATTTCCTGCTTTTTCAAAGCTGAATTATAATATTCCATCATATGTATATACCACATTTTGTTTATCCCCGCATTTGTATATGGACATTTGAGTTGCTTCTATATTCTAGCTATTGTGAATAATGCTGTTGTGAACATGGGTGTATTAATATCTTTGAGACCCTGCCTTCAGTTCTTTTGGGTTTATGCCTAGAAGTGGAATTGTTGGATCATATTGTTATTCTATTTTAATTTATTGAAGAATACAATACTGTTTTCCATAGAGGTTGCACCTTTTTACATTCCCACCAATAGTGCATAAGGGTTCCTGAAAGGAAAGGAGCGACACATAGCAGCAATTCACCGGAGTTCCGCTTTATTAGGGAAAGGTGCTGGGTTATATAGGAAGGGGCATGAATTGATTGAGGTGTCACTTCTACGGGGCTGGTGGCTGTTGGCTAGGTGCTGGGATTGGGAGGGGGGCGAGAGGTGATTGGGCTTCAGGTGGCGCCGGCGGGAACTGAGGACCCCGAAGAGAAGCCGGAAGTTTGCCATCTTACTGGTGGGGACCCTTCATTCCCCCCTTTCTCCTCTATGGGTTTGTGGACGTTGCTTTCTCTCCGGCTGCTTCCTGCTGAACAGGGGCGGAGAAGGGAGTGAGGGCTTGAGGATTGGGAGGAAAGGGTTGATAGGACTCCCCGCAGTAAGGACGAGTAGATGTGGACTTCTTCAGGTTTGGAAATCAATGAAGGTTCCCTGTAACCATAGGTTGGCCAAGAGGATATGGGTGTCAGGAGCCAGGCGTCTGCGGCTATTGTTTCCAGGAACAGTTTCCAGTGGAGAGAGGGGTCCATCTCAGCGTGTGGTGAGGAGGTCACGTGAGGGTGAGGGATCTTCTGTGGCCAGAAGCTGGTAGTTCCTGAGTAAAAGCTGGTTGAAAGCTTGATTAGAGATTTTTCCGACTTGGGATTTGATGAACTTTATTATACAGGGTAAGAAGAGACAGGCGAGAAGAATGATTATTATGGGGCCTGCAATGGGCCAGAGCCAGGTGAGGAGGGGGTTTGTTAGTATTGACGAGAATGGGTTGGAATTGGAAGCAGAGTGGAGACTGGAGGCAAGGTCGGTGAGTTTGGTAATGTCAGTTTCTACAATGCCAGATTCGTTGATGTAATAGCAGCACTCTTCCCAGAGGAAGACGCAGGTGCCGCCCTTCTCGGCTGTAAGCAGATCTAGGGCCCGCCGGTTTTGAAGGGTGACTTTAGCTAGCGAAGTGACCTGTCTTTGGAGAGAGGCTAGAGAATCGGCAGTGGATGTCAGGGCTCCCTCAAGTTTGGCGTTGAGATCTCTAACTGCCTATAGAGAGTGACCCAAGGCTTCTCCCGAAAACCCTGCCCCAATGGCTGAGGTGATCAAAGAGCTACTGACTATGATGGGAAGGAAAGCAGCTCTTTTTGTGTGCGAGGGCAAGGGAGGTTGGAGCTCAAGAAATTCTGCCATGCTGTAAAGTGTTAACTGTGGGATTAGGGTGACGAGGATGCAGGATGTATCGGAGTTGAGAGGCAGTGAGTTGAAAAGACTGCTATTACACTAAAAGAAGTGTCCCGGTTGCGTAAAAGTCTTAGAGCTGGAGGTAGGGGTGTAGATAGAGAGGCAGTGAAGTGCGCTGGAGGGGGGTGGAGTTGGGCCCACACAGTGGTGGATGGTGAGATTATCTGCGTATTCTGGTTCCCATAGGGGTATGTCTGCCAGGGGGCAGAGGGGTTGTCCTTCTCCATGGAAGGAGTAGTTGGAAATATTAAGGGGCACGGCGGCCAGCAGTGGGCGCTGTAGTGATGCGCACAAGAAACAATTGGCTGTGTTAAGGGTGTGGTTGAGAAAGATGGTGGTGTCCTGAATGAGCTGTAATGAAGAGTAGGAGAAATGGGAAGAGGGGTGGGGATAAGAAGATGAAAAGGCGCTATCAAGAGTTTGGATAATGACTTTTTCGGAATGTCTGCTATCTGATGCAACTTGAGAGATCTGGGAATGAGAGGGAACATACTTTCGAGAGATATGAAGGGTACTGTGGGGGGTCGAGGACTCCCCGTAGTAAACTGAGGCTGTGACTCTGGCAGCCCATCGAGAGTCCCAGGGATCTGGGATTGATAAGGAGAATGAGCCGTTGGGATATTTCATGAAACGGTTGGAGGAGTAATACTGTGGGTACTGGAAGTTACCTATGTAGTGAATGGTGCAAGACTAGTAGGGACATCTCCTGTAGGTATCTGGCCATTGCCTGCAATAGGCTTGTTTTTGGTCATAGAGGAAGCAGAGGTAGGGAGAATAAGGGTAGCTGCTAGTGAACACTTTGGTGGAGGGAGTAAAGTGGAGGTATAAAGGCTCAGAGCAGCTTTTCAGAGGGCAGTCTGGTGTGGCAATGAGGGCAGTAACTTTTGTTTGATGCTGTGTGTAAGTCTGTCTGACTTTGAATCACTATACAAAGGAGGCTGGGGTGGTGGGGAAGACAATAGGAATGAGGAAAAAAGCAAGAGAGCAGTAAAGGAGGAAAAAGTCATGATTCGGGTATGGATGGCAAAGGGGGTGAACAGGATTTTGGAGGAAAGAGGACAGTAAGGTCAGGAGTCTGGAGGGAGGGAGAGTCTGTAAACTTTTGTAGGTTAAGAGATCTTTTAGGTGATGTGGGGACAGAATGGTAAGGGGCGCCCTGAATGTCAGTTTATGAGCTTCCTTCTGCAAGAGCTGTCTAGCGGCTAATGCTCGTAGGCAGGGGGCCCATCCCTGAACTGTGGGGTC
Source organism: Manis javanica (assembly GCF_040802235.1). Lineage (NCBI taxonomy): Eukaryota > Metazoa > Chordata > Mammalia > Pholidota > Manidae > Manis > Manis javanica. Next base: position 43,968,495 of record NC_133171.1, read on the forward strand.
TAATTGCCTGGAGATATAAGCTACTGGGGCAAAGGATGAGCCATAATATTGGCCTAGGACTCTTAAAGCTTGACTGGACCTCTCATGAATGTATAATGAGAAGGGCTTCGACAAATCAGGAAGATGGAGAGCTGGGGCTTCTACAAGGGCTTGACGGAGCTTAATGAAGGAGTGTCGGGGTGAGGAGAATAATGGTTTTTTAGGGGGGCTCTTGCTGAGGTTGTGAGGTCTTGCCAACAGGGTGCAGGGAGAAGTTAGGGATCTATGTTCTAAAATATCTAGCTAGGCTTAGAAAGGGCCTAGAAAGGAAAGGATTTTTGTCTTGGTTTTGGGAATGGGCAGGTCAGAGAGGAGCCATTTTCTGTCTAAGGTAATGGACTTTCTTTGTTGAGATAGAAGGAATCTGAGGTAAGTGATAGGAGGGGAAGAGATTTGAGCTTTGACGGGGGATACTCGGTAACTTCTGGAAGCTAGAAGGTTAAGTAGGGAGGCAGTGTTAAGTTGAGACTGTTCCCACGAGAGACTGCAGAGTAGAAGATTGTCTATGTATTATAAGGTAGACTTGGAGTGATCATGATGAAACTGTTTGAGGTCCTGAGCTAGGACCTGTCTAAAAATATGGGGACTATCTCGGAAGCTTTGTGGCAAAACTGACTAAGTGAGTTGTTTAGAATGTCTTGTGTATGGGTCCGTCTGGGTGAAGATGAAAAAATCTTGGGAGCAGGGGTCTAGAGGGATAGAAAAATGGGTCTTTGAGATCTAGGACTGAGAAGTGGGATGCTGAGGCTGTATGGATTTGGAACTAAGGGATGGATAGGGCAATGGCTATGTTGATGAGGCGAAGGTCTTGGACAAGGCGGCAAGATCTGTTGGTTTTTTTAACAGCTAATATGGGGGTATTAAATGGGGAGTGAATGGGTCTGCTTGAATGATGGGTTGGAGGCCTATGAGGGCTGAAGTGGTTAGGGGGTATTGGGCCTGACAGATATATTGAGAGGGGTCACATAATTTGATAGAGGCAGGGGGACATAGGGCCACGGAGGGGCTTGTAATGTCCCAAACTTTGGGATTTACAGGGTGTATGAGGGCAGAACCGGAGCTTTCATTGGGTAGAGGGGGGTCGTCGGCTATGAGGGCCATCAGAAAGGGAGTACTGGGGGCTGTGGGAGTGGATATAGTTATGGAAATGTGGAGGAGGGAAAGGATGTCTCGTCCTAGTAAAGGGATGGGACACTGGGGCATAACCAGGAAGGAGTGGGAGAAAGGTATGGGATTGTCTTGGATTGTGCATAAAAGGGTGGGTGGGGGGTTTAATGGGAAAATCTGTTTACCTCCTACTCTGACTATAGGAGTAATGGCTGGCGTGGTAGGGCCCCGGTATTCTCACAAGACTGAGAAGGTGGCTCCTGTATCTAGGAGGAAGGAGATGGGGTGACCGTCTACTGTTAAAGTAACCTTGGGCTCCTGTTTGGTGATGGAAATGGTCGGGCGAGAAGCCCCCGGGCCCCATCAATCTTCTTCTGCCAGCCCCACTACGGCGGGCTTAGGATGGGGGTTGTTCGTCCAGCCTCCCCTTCAGGTGGTTGGGCAATCAGACCCCCAGTGGCCCTTTTTGTGGCATCTGGGGCATGGGGTGGTAGGAGATCTGGGGGAGGGGCACGCCCTTGACCAATGTCCCTCTTTTCTGCACTTGAAACAAGCTCTTGGGGGGGCTTGTTTGTAGAGGGGCGCCCAGGTTGTGGTTTTATCAGCTGGGCCAACATCTGGAAATTGGCCTGATCAGCCTTTTGTTTACGGCATTCTTTCTCCTCCTCCCGCTTATGGAAGACTTTAAAGGCCACTGTTAGGATCTCAGTCTGTGGGGTAGCGGGGCCCTGTTCTAACTTTTTGAGTTTAGCTTTAATGTCGGGGTAGCCTTGAGCTAGGAAGTATGTCATAAGGACATGTCTTCCTTCAGGTGTTTCTGGGTCTAGGTTGGTATACTGTAATAGGGCTTGAGTGAGTCTGTCTAAGAACTCGGAGGGGATTTCATCTCTCTTTTGAATTATGTCTTGGAGCTTTTGAAAATTGACTACTTTACAAGCTGCCCTTTTTCAGGCCTGCTATTAAGCAGGAGGCAAAAATATCTCGAGAGCGGAGACTCATGGTGGTGTTATAATTTCAGTGTGGGTCTTGTTCGGGGACAGCAGTGGGGCCAGGGGAATAGGTGGGGTCAGTCCTGTGGGTTTCAGTAGCCTGCATTTGGGCGAAGTCCTAAACTCGTCTACGCTCTTCAGGGAGGAGAGTATTGGCCAGGAGCACGAAAATGTCATGATGTGTGAGGCTGTAAGACTGGAGGGTGTATTGAAACTCCCTAATGTATGTCATGGGATCAGTGGAAAAGGAACTTAGGCGTTTCTCTAGTTGGGCTAAATCTCTTAAGGAGAAAGGGATGTGAACGCGCACGCTGCCTTCGGATTCTGCTACCTCCCGGAGGGGGGGCGATAATTTTGGGAGGCTCTCAGGACTGAGTCTGAGGGGGACTGAAGGGTTCTGGCTCAGTCTGTGGGGGAGTGACGCGGTCTAGCCGTGCCTAGTCGAGCAGGTCCTGAAGTGCAGAAGGGGGGCAAAGAAAATAAAGAAAGACAGAATCGGACCCACATGTCGCCAGCTAGCAGCCCAGCTGCTTACTTCTGCCGCTCTAGTTGGGCTTGAACTCATGACTCTGAATTAAGAGTCCCATGCTCTACTGAGCTACAGCAGGGCTCCAGTTAATTGCTTATGGAATGCGTTGTTTTCTATTCCTGCCACATCGGCAAGTGGGGGAAGGGCATAGCTAGAAGCAGGGGCGGTGTTTCTACACATCTTCAAGGTCTCCCTATTTTCAGAGTGAGGAGTCTTGGCAAGATATGTTTTTGTGGACAGGTAACTTCTAAGGACTGCACCGGTTGTTCTCTAGCTTGTGCTTTCCCATGCTGCGTTCAGACATGGGGGGAGGTGCTTTCCCATTCTCTCTACAAACATGTGAGAAGACAAAGGCGGTCCCTAACAGGGGAGAAACAGGTGATGAGGGCAAAGATGGAGGAGGCCCCTGGGACCTAGTTAAAGGGGGGCTGAAAGGCTCAGGCTTAATCTGCAGGGAATGAAGGTGGAGGAGGTGAGATGGGGTAGGAGATGGTTGAGGAGGAAGGGAGAAGGGCTGTTGTAGGAGAAGAAGGGGAAGGGAGTGAACAGGAGGCTTCTGCGGGGGCGGCGGCTTGCAGGCTAGGAGAACTTGGGAGGGGGCGGGGAGAGGAGGAGGTGGAAAGCTTCGATATAGGGAATCTCCTTCCATTTTTTCAGGTGCTGGCAGTAGTTAAAAAGATCGCGAGTGATGTTAGGATCAAGAGTTCCCCCTGCGGGCCATTGGTTTTTATTGTCTAGGGGGTATGTCAGCCAATCTTGGGAGCAATATTTACGGAGAAGTTTTGGTTTTATATCAGGCATCAGGGAGAGGGTAGCCAGATGCTTAAGCAGGCATTCAAGAGGTGAACTTTCAGGGAGGGATGAGGAGGCTCCCATGGCTAAAGGACAGAGAAGGAGACAAACAGGGGAAGACGAATGGAGATCCTCGGACTGGAAGCAGACCACAAGGAGACAAAGGGCATCCCCGATGATCCTTGGTGGTCTGCGGAAACTCGTATACGAGTCGGAATTTCTTGGAAAGTGTGGGTCGTCACCCAGACTTCCCTAAGAAGGCAGAGTGCCGGAGTCTCGAGGTACCTAGCGCTAGGCGTTTTTGGCGGACGGAACAGGAGGAGGGGGGGGGGAAAAGGGAGCGTTCTCATCCACAAAGGAGTCACCTCGTTTATGGCTGTTGGAGGGTTGTGCCTGAGAGTCAGCCACAGCCGTGAAGGCCTGAGGCGGGGATTTATGACTGTCGGAGGAGGGGCCTGAGCGTCCGCTGCAGCCGTAAAGGCTTGAGGCGGGGATTTATGGCTGTTTGGGGAGGGGCCTGAGGGTCCGCCCCAGCCGTGAAGGCCTGAGGCGGGGAGAGGTCCCTCCTCATCCCCGAGCGTCAGGGCCTTGCCGGAGGATCACGGTCAATGGCAGTGCGATAGCTCGGGGAAGAGTGGCCCACCCCGGGGAAATTTTGCTTAAAAACTTTCAGCACTGATGGAAGGGATGGTGAATGCGTTTGACTGTCGGAGGAGGGGTCTGAGCGTCTGCCGCAGCCGTAAAGGCTTGAGGCGGGGATTTATGGCTTTTGGAGGAGGGGCCTGAGGGTCCGCTGCAGCCATGAAGGCCTGAGGCGGGGAGCGTTCCCTCCTCATCCCCGAGCATCAGGGCCTTGCCGGACGATCACGGTCAATGGCACTGCGATAGCTCGGGGAAGAGTGGCCCACTCCGGGGGGAAAACTTACCTAAAGGCCAGAGAGGAGTGGTGAGTGTGATGAGCCAGCGCCGGAAAAAGAGGACGAGGGCAAGCTGCTGCTGGTGTCGGGGGAAGACGGTGCCCAGTTGGGGTGTCCCGTCTCCCGGGTTTCGGCACCAATGAAAGGAAAGGAGCGACACATAGCAGCAATTCACCGGAGAGTTCCGCTTTATTAGGGAAAGGTGCTGGGTTATATAGGAGGGGGCATGAATTGATTGAGGTGTCACTTCTACGGGGCTGTTGGCTGTTGGCTAGGTGCTGGGATTGGGAGGGGGGCGAGAGGTGATTGGGCTTCAGGTGGCGCCGGCGGGAACTGAGGACCCCCGAAGAGAAGCCGGAAGTTTGCCATCTTACTGGTGGGGACCCTTCAGTTCCAGTTTTTCTATATTCTCATCAGCACTTGCGTGTGTGTGTGTGTGTGTGTGTGTTTTATTTATTTTTTTGGATAGTACCCATCCTAATGGGTGATGTTATTGTGAAGGGGTATGTTTTGCAGTTTTGATTTGCATTTCCCTAGTGATTAGTGATGTTGAGGATTTCTTCATGTGCTTAATGGCGATTTGTATATCTCCTTTGGAAAAATGTCTATTCAATCTGATTGGGTTCTTGGTCCATTTTGAGTTAATTTAAATATATGGTTTAAGATAAATGTCCAATTTAATGCTTTTGCATGTGGATGTCCAGTTTCTCTACCACCAGGTGTTCAAAAGACTGCTCTTTGCCCATTGAATGGTCTCGGCACCCTTGTCAAATTGACTATATATGTGGGGGTTTATTTCTGGACTCTCTATTCTATTCCATTAGTCCATATGTTTGTCCTTGTGCCCATAGTTTTGATTACTGTAGTTTTGTAGTAAGATTTGAAATCAGAAAGTGTGAATGTTTCAATTTTATTCCTTTTCAGAATTGTTTTGGCTAATTCAGGATACCTTGAAATTCCCTATGAATTTTAAAATGGGTTTTTCTATTTCTGCAAAAAAAGCAATATCGGAGTTTTGATTGCAGTTACATGAATGTAGTTCACTTTAGGTAGTATTGACATTTTAACAATTTTAGCTGTTCTTATTCTTGAACATGGAATGTTTTTCCATTTATTTGTATATTTTAGAATTTCAGCATATTTTTGTAGTTTTCATTGTGCAGGACTTTAACTTTCTTGGTTAAGACCATTACTAAGTATTTTATTCTTTTTGATGCTCTTGAAAATGAAATGGTTTTTGTAATTTCCTTTTCAGATTGTGTTTGTTTCATGACTCTTGTACATTGACCTCTTGTCTTCTACTTTGCTGAATGCATTTATTAGTTCTAACAGTTATTTTATGGACTCATTAGGTCTTCCTGTAGTACGATCTTACCATTTACAAACAGATTTTACTTCTTTTCCAATTTGGATACCTCTTATGTCTTTTTCTTGCATAATAGCTCTGGATAGAGTTTCAAGTACTATGGTGGACAGAAGTAGTGAAAATGGGCATCTTTGCCCTGTTTTTGATCTCTTAGGAAGAGCTTTCAACTTGTCACCATTGATTAAGATGTTTCCTGTGGGTTTTTTACATATGAATTTTCTTATTTAAGGTAGTTTCCTTCTATTCCTGTTTTGTTCAGTATTTTTATAATTTGTGTGGAATTTTGTCAAATGCTTTTTCTGCATCAGTTGAGGTGGTCATGGTTTTTTCTTTTTTACCTTTCATTCAGTTGATGTAGAATATAACATGAATCTGATTCTCATTTGTTGAAACATCTTTTGATATGTTGTGTTTTCATTTTCATTTCTTTCAAATTATTTTCTAATTTCCCTTGTGCTTTCTTCTTTGGTCCACTGGTTGTTTAAGATTGTATTGATTTCTAACATCATGCTGTTGTGGTTAGAGACGATACATGGTATATCTATCTTTTTAAATCTTTTTAGACTTAATTTATCTCCTAATATGGTCTAGCCTGGAAAATGTCGCATTTGAACTTGAAAGGAATGTGTATTCTGTAGTTGCTGGGTAGAATATTCTACAAATGTCTGTAAGATCCGTTTGCTTTATTGTGGTATGTCCTCTGTTTGCTTACTTATCTTCTTTCTGGTTGTCCTGTCCATTATTGTGAGTGGGATATTGAAGTCTCCACCAATTGTAGAACTGTATTTCTCCATTTAATTCTGTCAGGTGTTGCTTCATATATTTTGATGGTCTACCAGTAGGTTAGTGTAAGTGTCTAGTAGATGTCTATAATTACTATATTTTCATTCCATACTGCACTTTTTCTTACTATATAATGTTCTCTTTTGTCTCCTATAACCTTTATAAAACTTAAAATCTATTTAGCCTGATACTAGTATAGCCATCCCTGCTTGGTGTTGGTTACTATTTGCATGGAGTGTACTTTAACATCATCTCATTTTCAGTCTGTCTCTCGATCTCATGCATGTCTCTTGTAGACAGCATATAGTTGGGTCATGCTTTTTTTAATCCATTCTACCAATTTCTGTCTTTTGGAGATTTTAACCAACGTACATTTCAAGTAACTAATGATAAGGAAGGACTTCTCTCTTTGTGCTATTCATTTTCTAAATGTTTCATAGTCTTGTTCCTCATTTTTTACACTCTATATTCTTTTGTGTTTAGTTTTTTTGTAGTGAAATGTTAAATTCTGTTCTCATTTCCTTTTGTGTATATTTTGTAGCTTTTTTATTTGTGGTGTAAGTCTGGGAAGAGGAAATCCCAGGACAAAATACCTCTAAAAACCGAAATCAGTCAAAGGGAGAAATAAAGTTTAAAACCCATTTATTGCTTACAAAACTGCAGTCTGGGCCTTCTCTCTTTCCTGCTCCAGAAGCAGCAAAAACACCCCCCCACCCCCACCATCACTTCTCAGATACAGATAAGCCCCTCCTTGCCCAGGTAATTACCTATTGATATGGAGATGAACTTCTCTCCACCCCTGAGGAATGATGTAAATGCACTAAAGCCACACTCTCTACCACTAAATGCCTATTGATATGCAGATGTACTAAAGCCAGGTGTGATATTCTGGAAATGTTACAATTTTATCCTCAGTGGTTGCCATGAAGAATTTATTTAACATCCTAAAGTAATAACACTCAATTGAATTTTTACCAGTTCAACTTCAATTACATAGAAAAACTCTGCTCCTTTACAGCTCTAGCCCCACTCTTCATTGTCGGTATCGTAAAATTACATTGGGTGTCCCACATCACTAACTAATAATTATTATAATTGCATTAGTCTCTTAAATTATATAGAAAACAATATTTTGAGTTACAAACCAAAGTTTCAGTAATACTGGAATTTACACTAATAATTTTTTTTTCTCCAAATGTATTAGTCTCTTAAATCATGTAGATAACAAAAGGTACAGTTACAAACATTGTTATAACAAAAGGTACAGTTACAAACATTGTTATAATAATGCTAGGTTTTATAATTCTTATGTATTTACCTTCACTGGGATCTTTATATCTCCATATGGCTTTGAGTTACTGTCTAGAGCCCTTTGATTTCACCTTCTAGGCCTCCTTTGAGCAATTATTGTATGGCAAGTCTCGTGGTTATGAATTCCCTCAATTTTTGTTTTTCTGGGAATATCCTAACTTCTTACCCACTTTTGAAGGATAGTTTTATTAGGATATTTGATTGACAGTATTTTTCTTTCTGCATTTTAAAAGTATTAGTCTAATCTGTTCTATCCTCCAAAGTTTCTGGTGAGAAATCTGCTGATCTTATTAAGATATCTTTATGTCATGATTTGCTTCTTTAGAAGCTGCTGTCAACATTCTCTATTTGTCTTGAAATTTTTATTATAATGTGTCTTGAGGCGAGTCTCTTGAGCTTACTAGATGTTTATATCTTTCTTCAAATTTGGGGAGTTTTCAACCATTGTTTCTCCAAATGTTCTCTCTGCTCCTATCTCTTGCTATTCTACTTCTCAACTCTCACAGTGTGTATGTTAGGTTCAGTTGATGGTGTTCTGTAGGTTCCTTTGACTCTGTTCCCTTTTCTTCAAACTTTCTTTCTGTTCATCAGACTTTATAAATTTACATTGTCCTTCCTTCAAGTTTGCTGTTTCTTTATTCTGCCTGTACATCTGCCTTTGAATCGCTCTAGTGAAATTTTCATTTTAATTATTATACTTTTACGCTGCAGGTTTTGTTTATTTTATTTTATGTATCTTCACCAATGTTTCCTTTATGTTCAAACATCATTTTCTTGCCTTTCTCCACAACTTTAGTTCTTTGAGCATCTTTAAGACTCTTGTGTTAAAGTCTTTGTCCATTACATCTACCAGCAGTTTTTTTAGTGAAAGTTTCTGTTGATGCTCTTTTTCTTCTGAATCAGTCATGCTTTTGTGTTTCTTTTTATGTCTAGTGATTTTGTTGTTTTTGAACACTGGACATTTGAATCTAGTAATGTGGTTACTCTGAAATCAGATTTTTCTCCTCCAGAGTTTGCTATGTTGTATTATTGTTTTTGTGTTTTTGCTTGTGGTAAGCTGGGTCTATCTGTACTGAGGATCATCCTTAGGTATAAACTTAAGGTCCTCTCATATCTTTTCTAAGTCTTTCCTTAGCTATGCATGGTTACTTTCAAATTTTCCCCATATATGGAGTTGTTTTTGAATGTCCTAATCTTACTGTCTGGCTCCTGAAAGGGGAAAAAGTGAAAAATGAAGGAGGAAAGCAAAGGGCCCTGGCTCTTTAAATTCCCTACAAGTCACTTTAGCCAAAGAGTTAGGTGATCAAATAATGGAGGGAGGTACAGTAATGGCTGCTCCCTCTTTGCACCTCTGTGATCAGAATCAGCAATCAGTGATCAGAGCACAGACCTCTGATATTGGATGACAGGGTCCTGTTTGCCCCTCTTGGCTCCTGCCAGTTGTGTGCAAGCTGCTCTGCTCTTGGAATTGGTGCACAGCTGCCTTCCATTCTGCTGTCAGAGGGGGAGGTGTAGCTGCTAATGTGCTAACAGCTCGTATTGACTTAAACTGCAATTTATTCTTCAAGTCTTCCCCTGAAGTTGCAAGCCTTCAGCAGACTCCACAGAGTTTCAGATTAGTTACATCAGTTAGATTCTAACAGTGCAGTTTTTCTGTAGGTAGCGAGATACATTCCTGGTGCTTCCTACTCCTCCATCTCCCAGACTTCTTATCTATATATACAGCTGTTAGTAATGTTTCTTGATTTGGAGCTTATACATTTCTTGTGAGGTCACCAGTTGTTATTTTGAATGATTTTATCCCCATATAATTTCTAATGGATTATTAAATCTATATAAGGCTGCAGGTTTTGCTTGTTATTTATGTATCTTGGCTTCTTCTTAATCTTAAGATTTTTGAATTAGTGATAGCTTGTTCACTTGACTCATACGCTTTCTGTCAAGATAGAATAATTTATCAAGTGCAAATATTGACAGTTTTGTCTTTGACTTTCTTTTTATGCTTGCCATGTTTCATTCACTTGGACCTCTACCTAACATGGTAAATAATAGTCATGATAATGGGCAAGCAAGTCGTATTCCTGGTTTTAGTGGAAATTCTGCTCTATTTTACTACTCCTTTCACTGAATACTCTGTTAGCTGTGTGTTTTTTAATGCTTTTTGGGTTAAGGAGGACTTTTTAAAGATCTGGAATGATACTGAATTTTATTGTCATTAAAATGATGTGGTAGAAGTAGCACCATGTGCTCAGTAAGCCCATTTTATTTTCCTTCTTATCCAACTCAGTTTCCCAGACTCCTCTGTTTTTTGTTTGCTGTGTGATTGAATTCTTGCTGATAAAATGTGGGTGGGAAGTCATTCAGGCCATTTCTAGGCCTAACCCCTATTACATCCTTTGCTGTCCTCCATGCCCTCTTGTTGTTCCTCATTTGTAAGCTGGATGCTAACACTCGGTATTTTCAGGAACTACCTGTTAATGTCAGTCATTCTCTGCCTGAAATGCTGCATCAAGCAGATATCCTGTCCTTGCCTACTCCTGTTTCCAACTGTGACTAGATGAAGACAAAGTTTAATTCTGGGATTGTTTGTAACCTAGCACTAATCACCTGATTTGTATTTTTGCTGCTTTCTCTGTGGCCATCAATTTTTTTCTTTCTGATGTTAAAGGACTTTGTTGTTAGCACTCTTTTTCTTTTCCATCTTCGTATTAGAGAAAAGTCCTCTATTGTTTGGAATCTGTTGAATTCTGTAATACCTTTTTAGTCTTTATAGGCATCTGGAGATGAACTATTTATTCATTTTGTAATCAGTATAACATAGGTTATAGAGAGAATTAAATTTTGGTTCAAATTTTCCTTTTCAGTGTATTTTTCTTAAATGTGATGCCAAAATATATTTTTTGAGGAATATTTTAGAAAATAAGTCAATATATGTGTCAACTGTGACAAATATTTTAGGTGGAAAATAAATTGATTTTAATCTTAATGGTGTTTTGTGAAATATGTCTTTTTTTGGTAATAATATTATTCAGTATTATTTAGCCTCAAACAATGTATACTTTATTATAATGATGGTTTTTTTAGCCCTGTACAGATTACATAGCAGTTTGAACTTTATATAAGTCCTGTAAGATAGGTGGTTGCTTTATTATCTTTTAATGAGAAGCTAGGGCTTAAGTAAATTTTTTTTTTCATTTATTAATGAAAGGCATCTAGAAATAGTAGTTGAAAGGCCAGAATTTTGGTTTTGACTCCACTAGGCAAATTATCTTGATCAGGTCACTTTTTATGACTTTGTGAAATTAATGTGAAGCACCAGGTTCCAGATCATTAACCTTGGTTAACAATAGAGCATAAGAAAAATTGAAATGCAGTTTTTCACTCACAGGTCTTGGAGGAAGTATGCGGTACATCTCAAGGGCCTACATGAGGAGGTAAAGGCAGGGTGCAGAACAGAGAGAGGCGGGACCTTGGGCTCATGCCTTTATTGGGGTCCATAGGTAGACTGCTTTGGGGTTCCTGTGCTATGGCCAGATTGATCAGTTCAAACCAAAAGAACAGGGTTGTGATAAGTTCCACAGGCTTCTTACCAAAGGGGCACATAAGGCACATAGGTCAGAGTAGGCAGGGGAGACTCTTGATCACAGGGCTGTTGGTGAACTTAAGTTTGCTTGTGCCTCTGCAGACTGCTTAGCCAAACACGGATGCCTAGGTGGCGGTACTGTGCATTACCTTAGCTAAATTCTCAACATCACTTTTACTTCTCTGAGTTTTAATGACTTCATCTGAAAAATAAAAAGACAGAATCTAACCTCTCCCCCATAAAAATTATTGAGAAAAATCACCTAAATTATCTGAAAGTAATGTATAAGTATTAGTACTTTTTAACAAATGAAACATATTATGAATAAGTAAAAAGAATAGATAGAAAGACAAAGCAAATAAAACATTTAAGAAACCATGGAAATAATCTGTTGATTACCTAATATAGAATTATTGTAAGTAGAAATGCCATCATATTTTGTGCTTAAGAAATAGCATTTTACATTTCAATGCAATTGAGATTTAGTGTATTCATTTAAAAAACCACTTTATTTTAAAAAATGTTTGTGTTGAACTAATTCTTATGAACAGTGTGTTAGTGATTTTATTATCCTATTCATTTGTCCTGGTTTTGTTTTAAGACTCAAATGCCTAGATTGTTTCTTATTTTCAAGAATTAACTTTTTAAAAATAAGAAGACTCTGAAATTTAATAGAACTATTTGTGGTTTTGGCTTATATGTAACAATTTGACTTTAATGGCTTCTTTTATCAGAACTCAAGTGTAGGCTATTAATATACATGTTTATATTTTGACCATGTTACTAGAAACCCATGAGTACTTGAGGTGCAGTACAGTGGTTACATGTAAGACTGAAAATATATTGTTATGTGTATTTCTGGGTAATACATGCTATTGGAGAAAGAATAGGTTCCTATTTTATTGTAGACTCTTTGCCATGAGTCAGGCAGAACACTGAGAGAAAAAACAAAGCTTTTCTTTCTGTTGCCCTTGTTCTTGTATCTGGAAGAATGAGATATTTAACTTTAAATCATATTTTAGAATATAATACTAATTCTATTATTAGTTAGCTCAGCATACCTCATTTGCAGATGAGGAACCTTGAGATCCTTACGGGGAGAGTGACCTAATCAGGATCGTGGAGCTAGTAACAATTACATTAAGATGAATAACTCAGATTGTTGATTCTTAGTCCACTGCTCTTTCTTGGTACTTATAGCTTTTTAAAATACTTTCTTTATCTTACATGGTGTCTATTCCCACTAGAAGGTTCTTTCAAATTGAAAAGATAAGGATACTCTCAGATTACCTCAGATAGTAAGAGTTTATAATAAAAAAGCAGTTCGAAATACAGATACATAGACCCACCATCCCAACAGCTACAGAATGAGACCTTAAAAAGTATAATAAACCTGTACACAAATATTAGTAGCAACATTGTTTCTGATAGCAAGAATATGGGGAAAATGTCCATCAGCTGAATTTTATTATAAATGAAGTGTGGTATATTTGTACAAAGAAATATTATTTTGCCATAAAAAGGAGTGACTTACTGATAACATACAATAATATGGATGGATTTTGAAAACATGACGCTAAGTGAAAGAAGGCACAAAAGTCAACATATTATGTAATTTTGTTATGAAATGTCCATGATAGGCAAATCTTTAGAGACAGAAAGTTGATTAGTGGAGCCTGGGGTAGGGTAAAAGTTAAGTAAGGGGATAGAAATGGGAAATGACTCTTACTGGTTAAAGGGTTTCTTTTTGGGGTTATAAAATTTTTTTTCATTTAGATTGTGGTGATTGTTTCATAACTCTTGACTGTACTAAAAATCACTTAACTGTATACTTTAAATGGGTGAATTTCATGGTAATGTCATTTATATCTCAAGAAAGCCATTAAAAATAATATTTGCAATACTCTGGTGACATAATTGTCTTGTGGTATGTCATGTTACTCATTACTCCATTCTTAATAATGCTATTTTTGGGCTTGACCCTTTTCTGCTTGTTTCTCCTCAATTTTCTCCTGCATGTCTCTCCATCCTTTCCAACCTTCCCTATTCAGAATTCCCCAAAAGGGGATAATCTGATTGGTTGATTTAATTACCCCCAGTAGTAGACACTTTTTCTTTCTGGCATATGATACTGATTTCCATGATTATTTTTCAGGATAGAAAGTTTCTTTTTAAAGAAGTTTATTGAGTAGAAATATATTCTGACTTACAGAAAGTAATAAATGACAGCCTAACTAGACAAAAAGGCAAAAAAACAACACACTTTGTAAAGTGGTTTGATATTTGGCCCACCTTGGTCTTAGACTTAGTAAGCTTTCAATAAGTGGTCTTTAGTAGTACAGTTCTCCTTATTTTATCTATGTAAGGAACCACAAATTTGAAATGCAAGGTCATATAACTAGAAAGTTGCTGTCAAGGACTTGATTCCAGACCTTCATTATTCCATACTAAGCCTTTTTTTATTATTGAGCACCTCTGTTCAGATTGCCAAACTAAAACTTTTTACCCTCCAAAAAGGCTGTTTAAAACATACATCAATAGCAAATAAATATGTTGTGTTTTACATAGCAGTTTTCATAATAATGCAGAGAATGAATTTGAAGGGCTTTGTCTAATGGCATAGTCAGTCAGTCTTTGAGCAGAGGATTCTCCCCTATGATAACCCAGTTTTATGGAGATGTACTTGACATATAGCACTATATAAATTTAAGGTGTACAGCATCATGATTTGGTGTAAATATGTTGAGAAATGATTACCATAATAAATTTAGTTAACATCCATCATCTCATATAGACACAAAGAAGAAAAAGAAAAAAAAAAGTTTTTTCCTTGTGACAAGAGCTCTTAGGATTTACTCTAACAACTTTCAAATATAGCATAGTCTTCATATTATACATTAAATCCCTATTACTTATTTATCTTATAACTGGAAGTTTGTATCTTTGACAGCTTTCATCCAATTCCCCTTTCTACCAACCTCCTGCCTCTGGCAAACACAAATGTAATCTCTATTTCCAAGAGTTTGGTTCTGTAAAATTTTATATTCAGCATATAAGCGAGATCATACAGTGTTTGTCTTTCTCAACCTTACTTATTTCATTGAGCATTAAGCCTTCACTGTCCACCCATGTTGTCGCAAATGGCAGGATTTCTTTTTCATGGATGAATAATATTTCTCTATGTGTGTGTGTGTACACGTACCGCAACTTCTTTACACACTCATCCATTAGTGGACACTTATGAGTGAAGGTGCAGGTATTTCTTTGATATAGTGCTTTTGTTTACTTCAGATATATTCCCAAGATTGGAATTCCTGGATGATATGGTAGTTATGTTTTTAATTTTTTGAGGAACCTACATACTGTTTTCCATAATGGCTATACCTTTGTACAATCCCACCCACAGTGCACAAAGGTTCCCTTTTCTCCATATCCTCACCAAAATTTGTTATCTCTTGCCTTTTCAGTGATAGCCATTCTCACAGGCATGTGGTGATATTTCATTGTGGTTTGATTTGCATTATCTTAATGATTAGTGATGTTGAGTGTCTTTTCATGTGCCTGTTGGCCATTCATATGTATTCTTTGGTAAATATATATTCAGGTCTTTAACCCATTTTTTAATTTGATAATTTGTTTTTTTGCTATTGAGTTTTGTGAGTTCTTTTATATATTTTGGATACTAACCCCTTATCCAAATTATCATTTGCAAATATTTACCAATCTGTAGGTTATCTTTTCATTTTGTTGATTCTTTTTTTTTTCATTGTTTAGTAGCTTTTCGGTTTGATGTCATCCCACTTGTTTATTTTTTTTATTTTAGTGTTTGTGCTTTATGTGTTATATACAAAAATAATTGCCAAGACCTGTATCAAGGAGCTTTTTTCCTATGTTTGCTTCTAGTAGTTTTATGTTTTAGGTCTTACATTTAAGTCTTTAATCCATGTTGACTTAATTTTTGTGATTGGCCTAAGATAGGGGTCTAGTTTCATACATGTGAATATCCAATTTTTCCAGCATCACTTTTTGAAGAAACTGTATCTTTTTCTCCATTGAGTATTATTCTTGACTCTCTTGTCAAATACTAGTTGACCATACATGAATGGGTTTTTCTGGGCCCTGTATTCTGTTCCCATTGGTCTGTGTGGCTGTTTTTATGGCAGTAACATATTGTCCAGATTACTGTAGCTTCATAATAGCACTTGAAATAAAAAAGTATGGTAACTCTTGCTTTGTTCTTCTTTCTCAGGATTGTTTTGGCTTTTTGGAGTCTTCTGTGGTTCTGTATAAATTTAAGGATTGTTTTTCCTACTTCTCAAAAATGCCATTAGATTCTTGACAAGGTGTTACATTGAATCTATGGGTGGCCCTGGGTAGTGTGGACATTTTAACAAATATCCTTTCAATCCATGAACATAGCATACTTTGCATTTATTATATCATCTTCAGTTTCTTTCATCATTCTTATAGTTTTCAATGTAGAGAGATTTCATCTTCTTAGTTAAATTTATTCCTAGTTATTTTTACTTTTTTTCATGCTACTGTATATGGATCATTTTCTTTATGTCTTTTTAGATAATTTATTGTTATTGTATAGAACACTACTGATTTTTGCATGTTAATTTTGTATCCTGCAACTTTATTGAATTTGTTGATTAGATATAACAGTTTTTTTGGTGTAGTCTAGGATTTGCTCTATGTAAAATTATGTCACTTGAAAGTAGAGACAATTTTACTTCTTTTTAAATTTTGTTGCCTTTTGTTTCTTTTTCTTGCCTAATTGCTCTCTGGCTAGGACCTCTAGTAAGTACTATGTTGAATAGGATTGGTGAAAGCGGGCACCCTTGTCATGTTCCTGATCTTAGGGGAAAACCTTTCAACCTTTTGTCATTGAATATGATGCTAATTGTGGGCTTGTAATTTATGTCTGTTATTATATTGAAGTATGACCATTCTGTACCTAAATTGTTAAGAATTTTCATCGTTAATGGATGTTGAATTTTCTCAAATGCTTTTTCTGCATCTGTTGAGATAATCATATTTTCTCAGTATTCCTATATCAAATACAGACATTGAAGCTAACGAAAAACCTCTGCACCAAGTAAACTCCAGCCCGGATAGCTTCATTTTATGAGACTAGCATTTCCTGATACACAGAGTGTTGTAAGAAAACTACGTCACTGTCTGTCATAAACATCAGATAAAAAAAATCCTTAAGTAA
Organism: Manis javanica; assembly: GCF_040802235.1. Lineage (NCBI taxonomy): Eukaryota > Metazoa > Chordata > Mammalia > Pholidota > Manidae > Manis > Manis javanica. Next base: position 43,985,132 of record NC_133171.1, read on the forward strand.
ATATCAACAAATCTAATCCAGCAGAGTATGTAAGTGATAATACATAAGGACTAAGAAGAATTTATCACAGTGATGTATATTTTTTTCAACATTCTAAAAGAAAACCATCAATATATTTCTCCATATTGACAGAATAAAGGGTAAAAAACATAATAATCACCAAAATAAATGGATAAAGAAACTGTGGTATATATAGATATATATATATATAAAATGATGTATTATTCAGCCTTAAAAATGAATGAAATCCTGCCTTTTGCAACAAGATGGATGAACCTGGAGGACATAATGCCAAGTGAAATAAATCAGACACAGAAGAAAAAATACTTCATGATACCATTTATATGAGGAATCTAAAATAGTCAAGCTCACAGAAGCAGAGAGTTGCCAGGGCTACAGGGAATGGAAAAATGGGGAGGTATTAGTCAAAGGGTACAACATTTTAGTTATGCAAGAAATAATTCTTAGGGAACTACTATATAGCATAGTATCTATGGTTAATAATACTCATTGCATACTTAAAATTTTCTTAGAAGATAGATCTTGCATTAAGCCTTATCACACATACAAAGTAATAAAGAGGGCAGGAAGAAACTTCTGGAGGTGATAGATAAGTTTAAGGCATAGATTGTGGTGATGGTTTCACAGGTATTGATATATACTTACCTCTGAATTCATCAAATTTTGTACATAAAGTATGTGTAGTGTTTTGTGTATTGGTTATCATACCTAAAGTGAGTTTTTAAATGAAGAAAATGAAATTTGAGTTAAAATAATTTATAATAGCATTAAAAATCATACAGTAGGAATAAATTTAAAATATGACAAGTCTATACAGTGAAATTACAAAATATTTTTGAGGAAAAATATCAAAGTAAATGGTGCCATATACTAATTAATCTATTGTCAGTTCTCTTCAAATTTATAGTTGAATGCAGTCTCAGCCTAAATACAGTAAATATTTAAAAATAAAAATTGGCATGCCTGTTCTAAAATTTAATTGTAGACAGAAAATAGCCAGAGCAATTTTTAAAGAGAATAAAGTTGGAGGCTTTACACTGTCCTTTTCTAAGACTTGTTAAAAAGTAAAGTGCTACATTAATCAAGACAGTGTGGTAGTGGCAGAAGAATAGACATATACATCAATGGAACAGAATAGAGAGTCCAGAAATAGACCCCCAGAGATGGCCAGTTGATTTTCTACAAAGATGCCAGGGTAATTCAGTGATGAAAGGACACCCTTTTAACAAACTATCTACTAAAAATTTATATTGTGTAAAATGAATAGGCAGACCACAGACTTGGAGAATATGTTTGCAGTACCTATATCTGACAAAGGAATTATGTCCAGATCACCTTCAATAATAAAAAGTTAAGCAAACCAATAAAAATTGGAAAAAGACTTCAGATTTTATAAAGGAAGGCATAGGAGATGCCAGTTAGCACATGAAAACTATTGAACATCATTAGTCTTCAAGAAAATACAAATATAAAAGAGATATCATTAGTCACACCCAGTAGCAGCTCACTGTTGAGAGTTGTATCACCAGTTCTCCCTGTAATTGCTCGGGCTTTCTTTTCTTTTGCTGTATTCCCTCTCCACTGTCCTTTTTTTCTGTCTCGCAGTTTTTGATTACTTGGGCTTCTCTTGGTTCATTGGCTTGAATTTACTGCTTTCTGTCATGTGTTTCCTTATTTTTGCCTTACTTCATTGACTTAATCAGTTTTCCAGGAGAATAAATAAAATCAGGTAATACTCTATTGTAGACCAAAGCTGCTGTGTTGGTCCACCTCATCATCTGCTCTGGCTTGTCAATGAATACATGCATTCATCCCAATTAAATAAGACCTGATTTTGAGATTTCAGGGTAAAGTGCCCATTTCATTCATTGCTTTATGCCTGGTTCCTGAACGAGTACTTGTCACAATAAGATGTTCTGTAAATATTTGTTGAATGAATAACTGACTACTGAGGATGAAGTTGAATGCGGCTGCTGCTACTTGTAAAGGGGCATGTCATATTCAGAATATGATCTTTACAAAATGATACTTTCAGGAAACTGTGATTTCTTATTCTTTCTGAAGATCTAGAATAGTCTAATACTTCAAGAGCATTAACCTTGGAACCTGAATCTTAGCCTGAATCACAACAGGTAATTTTACTATGTGAATTTGAGCAGATCTCGTCAGTGTTTCACTTCCCTTACCTATAAATGGAAATAACAGCATCAATCTCCTATTATTGTTATGGGAATTAAATTATTTAATGATGTTAAGCTCCTAGGCAGTGTACTTGGCACATAGTATGATGGAGGGCTCTTAGTTGTTATTACTATTACCATTATTACTGATTTGGGAGGAGAAACAGCGTTATTCAAGTCAGTTACAGAATGGAAAGTCAGAATCTTCCAAGCCCATAATCTTTTTCATCAATGTGATTTTTTTTTAGAAAAGCCTTGTCCCTTTTTTCTTCTCCCATTTCCCCCTTTTAAAGAAGGAACTAAATTACAGATGTATTTAAGCATTATAAATCATTTTAGAATCTTACAAAAACACTTTTAAGTTGGTAGAGGAAAGATACACAATAAAGCTTTGCTCCATGTCTGTTTCATTCTAATTTCCCTTTGTGGTAACTACTTGTGTATTTTTTATTCTAAATTCCAAGCCCCTCCCTTAGAGGACAAGCATGCTTAGTGCCCTTAACCCTCACATCTCTGATGTTGTCATTCATATCTTTTTGGGAGAACCTTTAATTATCAATCCCAGAACATCCTATAAATCTTCATTAGGAAATTCCTTCTGAACTTTGCTGAAAAGTAGTCACTGTGCACTGTGTGTGTAGCAGCTGTTTGCCTAGGTTGAAAAAAAGTTGACTGTTTTAATTTGCTTTAAAAATATCCACTGGCACTGGTTCTCATTACAGATGTGTGGTTGTAACATTTCATTTTTAAAATGTGTATCCATCTTTTTTCAGTTCTAAAGGAGTCCAAAGAAACCATCTAAAACCTTAAAAATAACCACTAAAACTACAGTGTTTTTGGTTTTTAAAAATTCTCAAGGGAGGACATTTTTTATCTTGGACTTAAGCTTCATACAGGGTGGCCCATTTAAAAGAGGCCCTGTACACAGCCACATTATTAAATGGGAACTGTTTTAAATGGGCCACCCTGTAAATCAGGAGTTTTTTTCCAGGGTATTTACTTCTTTGCACACTTGTGAGTTTAGTTCAAGTTTTCAGTTACTGCACTTGATAAGCAGCTCTGAAATTAAGTTTGGGCACCTACGTGATATCAAAATGCACAAATCTGAGTTCAGCGACTTTAAGAGACTTGTAAATTTACATTTTGAAAGATCATGTTTGTATCTCTATGAAAATTTGGGCATCATTCTATGTGAATCTCCTTTTTAAAAAATATTTTTTAATGGACAATGGAAACTTTAACCTAAACAGTAATACAGTTTTAGATTTCCTTTTATTGATCTTTAAAAACAGGAAGAGATGTCCATTTTTTTGTAATAGGTTAGGGTCAGTAGCTTTTAATATTTTTAATCCAAAATTTCCAAGTACACCCTATTCTTTTCAAATACCAAAACATAAATTTGTGCTACAAATGATCTTTTGTTTGAATCACATTGTGTCTGATTAAGGTTTTGCATAAGCCCACCCTAAAACTTTCAGGACAGAGAACAAGAATTTAAATTAAGGCCCATGTGCCATATGTCATCATAAATATCCCTGAAATCCAAATCAGAACAGGAAGAGAAGCAAGAAAAGGGATCCTTGGCACTATTTGAAAATGATACTTTGTAATGCAAGAATTTTTTGAATTCATGCTCTCTGACAGGAAGATTTGAGAACCTCAGTATTTCTACCACTTAATCTTCCCTGCTCCCCAGAACAGTATTTCCCATGTCTCTAGTTATATCCCACAGACCTTCATGGTGTTCTGATGCAGTTGGCTTTTGTTTTAAGAAATGTGGAGATTTTTCGCACTAGTGCCTGAAAGGGTGTTAATCATGAGAATAGGTGATTTGGTTATGTGCCAGTGATGAATACTGATACTGTTGTGTTTGTGACATTCAGACTCTGGATAGAGTTCTTTTACCACATCTTAAGGTAATATTATGTGACCCAAGTACAAGTTTAATTGATGGTTGTAGAAATCTCAACTTCTGCTTTAAATATAAACAGAATCTATGTCCCTAAATCATACCTATATGCCTTTACTAATTATCTACTAACAGGGTCTTTTAATATATTTCCCCAACTCTTAATTTTTACCTGAAGAAGTTTTTTTTATCTTAGTACATTACAGGTCATTTTAATCTTGGGACTATAGTTAATAACTTGGATTAGAACATACCACCTTGTTTTGATTCTTCACATAGAAAGTAGTATATTGGGAAGAAAGATTAGAAAATATTCCAGATAAAGTGTTTGTATAAATTGGAAGCCTGAGAAGGAAATGAGGTGCAACAGCTAAATATGGCCTACATCAATCAGCTTCCTCTAGGCGAATTTAAAGAAACTCAAATTAAGGGTGAATTCTCTTTAATGTTTTTAGCAAGCTCACATTTTCAGAGATATTCTGTCAAAACATAGAATGGAGATAAATGATTTTTTAAATAGTTTGAGCCCTTGTTAATACTTTAAAAATATCCTACATTGTATAAAAGTTAAATAAGTGATTGATGCATACTCTTAAAATAACAAAAAGGGCAATCTAACAACTCTGTGGTAGCCTTTATGTTGTTGGCTTACTTTATTTTTACTGAGTGGCCACCATCCAAGACAATGCCCCAATTCTTTTTTTTCCTAAAGAATTGAGGCTGTACTCACATTTAAACCATTAACAAACCATTTAAGGAAAGCCTGGAAGCATAACTACTGTATGAAAGAGCTCTTGGGTAAGGTGGGTATGCTTTTATTTGCTTTAAGAAAAATATGGTTTCTTTTATTCTTTTACGAGAAGCTCCATCTTGAAAAAGGAAAAAAATTTACATGGATCCAAATGAATTTCCTGGTTGCCTGTGTTCCCTCCATTTGGAAAGATGGGGGTCTTAGTGGTCATTCCTTGGATCACTCAGGAAGCACACTAGGCTTAGTGAGCAGAGATACACCCTATGGACATTGAGGACATCAGGGCCCTAAATTGTAGTATTTAATTAATTACTGATCTGCTTCATTCAGAGAACTTTAACCTGACACCAAGAGGCAGCAAGATAAATAAGTATGATTCTGACTTTTCTTCTGCCTGTTGCCCGTCTACTTTAGCCAAAGAATGTCTGGTTTACAGACCTGAGAAAAAAAATGAGGAGTGACTGACTTGATAGTCATATCATGCAAAGAAAGTCAACTTAATTTTAACATGACAATTTTCATTCATGGTTCGTTTTTTCAGACTTAGTGTTTATTTGTTCATTAAACGATTATATGTTATTTGGGTATTGTAGTGATAGTCTTATGAAGTGAAATAAATTCTTAATACTTTGTTATGTTTGTGTATTCGTTTCCTAGGATTTCTGTAACAAAGTATCAAAAAATGGATGGCTTAAAACTGTCAAAACTTATTGTTCCACAGTTCTGGTGGCTAAAAGTCCAAAATTAAGATGTCAGCAGGCCATGTTCTCTCTGAAGATCCTAGGGGAGAATCCTTCCTCGTCTCTTCTAGCTCCTGCTCTTTGCAGGCAATCCTGGACATCCTTGGCTTTTCGATGCATCACCACAGTCATTGTGTGTCTGTGCTATCTTCTCCATGGATGTCTTCTCAGGGTCTTCCCTTGTGTGTGTCTGTCTCTATGTCCAGATTTCTTCTTTGTTGTAAGAATGCCAATCATACCTAATTAGGGCACATCCTTCATTGCCTCTGTTAGACCCTACTTCCAAATAAGGTCATATTCTGAGGTTACAGGGGTTTAGGACTTCCACATATGTTTTTATAACCTATGACTGTTTTTTGTCATTTTAAGTATAAATATACAATACTTCAAAAATTGATAAGCTGCATAGTACAACTTAAAAAACAGCATGATGCTTAATTGCTTGTTATTATGTTTTGACAAAATGGGGATGTTTTTCAGAGAGTGGAACAACTTTCTTGGAGATAATGACTAGACAGTCGCTGTAATCAATGAGTTCACCTCATCCTTACATCAACTCAAGCCTAGCTCAAGTACATCTTAATCAAGGAAATCTTTCTGATCATTCTGACATATTTTCCCCTCACCTCTCTGAACACCAGCAGCAAGTCAGTATCTACTACAGTCACTCTAAAGTCATGTATTATTTGGTATTGGTGTTTGATTATATCTGGGGTTGGCAAACTATATTGAAGGCCAAATCCTGACAGCCACCTGTTTTTGTACATCTTGTGTAACTAAGAATGGCTTTTACAGTTTTAAGTGGTTGGGGGCTGGGAAAGAACCCAAAAGAATTATATTTTGTGGCATGTAACAATTATGTGAAATTCTAATTTTAATAATCATTAATAAAGTTTTACTGGAAATTAGCTGTGTTCATTCATTCATGTATGGATGGTTGGTCCCTCACTGCTTGGTGCTGCAATGGCAGTTGCATAATTCCAACAGAGACCTTGTGGTCCACAAATTGAAAATATTTATTCTCCAACCTTTTGTAGAAAAAGTTTGCTGACCCTGGCTTTTATCAATAGTTTATACTCAACTTGTTAGGCTACCTCACATATTATAAGAAGTAGATATTCAATATAATTTTATGTTTGACTAAAAGGGACAAATGTGTTCATTTATTTGTGTGAGCATTTGCCAGTGTGCTATATATTATTTTTGGAGTTCACAAGGACTTGCTGTTACTCATGTTTATGTTCCTCAGCCTCTAATAGAAAATTTTTCTCTTAGTTGATGTTCAGAGCATATTGTTAAACTGAATTAAGCTTATATGTAAGTTAAGGTGTGTGTGTGTGTGTGTACGTATGTTGGACATTAATAACCTCTATTAACTTATAGCACATCTAGATATATATATTTAGTTGTAAAGAAATTTGCCCTGGGTTCTCAAATATATTAATGATAAAGCTGAAAGTAGAACATATACAAACTCTAAATTTCCACCTTTCACTTTCAATATGTAGTCCAAAATGAAAGAATTCAGCAATTTACAGATGATTATGCTTGCTAATTGGGTCTGAGAGTATCCAGTGTGATTTAAACTTAGAAAATGGATGTGAAGTACTCCTCCTTATAATTTGAAAATAATGTCCTTCTGATGTGACTCTTCACCAGTACTCCCAGTTTGTTTCCTTTTCATAAAAAATTAGAAAGCAAAACTGTTTTATGATGGTAAGAGCAACCCTCTTTTCTCTTTGCTGTTTTAATTATGTGTGTGGTGTGGTGATTTAGCCTTAAGGATTAACTTTTTTATCAAGATGTCAGAATTAAGTTGATTACTGAAAGAAAATTAATATTGGTGAATTAAGTCCATTGTTTTTTTAGCAAATAGATTAAAAGATATTTTAATATCAATGCTTTATAAATTTTTAAAAGTAAAAATATTTCTACAAATACAAGTATTTTTCTTACTCCAAAGATACTGCCAAATTGTTCTTAAGTCAAGTTTTTTAAAGAGAATGTATAAGGGCTTTAAACTATAGTGTGTGACTTTAAGAAAATTAAGATAGTTGCACTGAATTGAACCAAGGTTTTTTTGTTATGTGTTAGTCTTATAACATGTAGCTAAAGTGCCATAGACAATTGTTAAGTTTTCTACTCCCTCACCAATTCCCTGCTGCTGCCCCCACCCCATGTGTGCAATAGGTTGTCGTAGGCTATTGCATTTTAGCAGCATGATAAATATGATACCTATGTGAAAATACAGTAACAGTGAACAGATTAATATGGCATTTTCTTAAAGTTGAAGGTTCTGTGTATAGAACATAGTATTCCTCACTGTGACACTCTATTTTCCTTTTTCAATTTTTGAAAATGAAGTCTGTCACTTGACTGTCTTCATGTAGGGATTTAAGTACACATCTGCAAGTAGAAATGAGCTCTCTGAATTTAATGAAGAATTGGATAGTACAATATGAACCATTTAATTTGGATTGTTACATATTAATTTGAGTCATCCAGCTGTACAAAATGTATTTTGATACTCACCTAAATAAAATTTCATAGCTCTTTGAAACTTTCGAATGAGGGAGGAGAGAAAGGGCAGCTCTCTGAAGCTGAGAGATCTGATTGTGTATCTAATATCCTACTTCCTTAATGCTAAGGGAGACAAATTGTTTGCCCTTGTTTGAATCTTGGAAACTTCTGGGCCCCAGAACATAGAGTATTACATTTTCCCTTTTTGCCCTCAAGAGTTGCCTAAGGATTCTATATATAAAAGCTAAGCAGAGATTCACCAAATGTTTGAGACACAAAATTTGTTCACAATAAAAGAAGCCCTAAGTGTTCTATAGGAACCTGAGGTTATGGAAATTAGAGGTCCTAGACTCCTGGAGTTAGTGGGAAAACCAGATTTTTCTGGACTGAGATTTTTTCCTGTTTATAAAGCTCTCTGTGTATGCTATATGAATGGTATTGATGTCTTTAAAACTGCAGAGTAAATTTCATTCTGAATATAATAATTATAACATAGTTAATCAGCCTGTCTCCAATTATCAGTTTTAATCTCTGGCAATATCTGTATTATAATACATCTAGTATAATGAAATTAATCTATGTTTATTGTTTTATTTCTGCATTAAAGCATAACTTTTACCAAGTTTTAGCCTTGGAAAGTTTTACATGATAAAATGATATTTGACATTCGTTCCAGAGCCCCAGTGATGTATGCATATGTATATGTGATTTTCGCACAAAGGTGACATGGATTCCTCAGTGCTATAGAGGCAAAGGTGCAAGAGCAAGAAGAAACGGGAAATGTGTTTGAGATTACAGGAGAAAAGAATTGGGGTCCTTTTCCTTTTGCATCTTTAAAGTTCTGCCTGTTACCTTTGAATGTGAAAATGTTACTAAGATTTCTAAGTTTACACCCTTTAATTCTCTGCCTGGTATCTTCTACATGCCCACTAAAATTGCACACCATGGACACGACTTCTTGGAATCTGAGATCCCACAGGAGGTGAATAGCATTTAAATAGATGTCTTTCATGGCCTGTATGTTTTCCCATAAAAATGTTTTCCTCTCAACAGGACTCTGTATTCTCTGCTGTTTTTCTCCAACTCTTTCGCCCTCCCTCTCTTCTTCTTTCTTTCCGTCCTTCTCTCCCTCCTTTGCACAAACATGTATTTCATGCCCACATGCAACTGGCATAGTGTTCAGAGCAGAGAATACAAATTTAAGTAAGATCTGTTCTTATTTAAAGGTAAGTAAATCACTATAAAAGTGTTATGTAATATATGCGGTGAAAACTGCAGAAGCATCTGGGAGGATGTATCTGTTATTTATTGCCACAATAATTGTGCATAACAAAACCCCATAAAACTTCAGTAGTAAAACCTCAGTATTTATGTTTATGTGTCTAAGACAGTAGATTAGGGATCTCCTCCAGTCTTGATGGGGTTCTTCTTCTGAGTTTCAGCTGACTGGTAGCTGATTAATCCCATCTAGGATGCCAGCTGGGAGAACTGGCATGACTTAATTCTGCTCCCTGTGCCTTTTGTCTTCCAATTTATTAGCCTGGGCACATTTTCATGGCCATGGCAGAGTGCAAGAGCACACAGTGAAATGCTTATGTGTTTCTTAGCCTCTCATTGCTAACATCCTGTTGATGAAAGCATAACGTGATTGAGCTCAGAGGTATAGTGTGAAGGAACTTAAAGTTACTTGGCAGTGGGAGTGGTTTTAGTATGATAGTGTTAGGGCTATCAATCCAATATACCACAGAGGAGCATTAAATTAAATTTGGGATTAGTGAAAATTTCCCAGGGGTGTACCCCTTGAACCAAATTTTGAGGGAATTAATTGAATGAAAGAAACAAAGCCATATTTGTCAGGAGAGAACATCACACACAATTGCATCAAAAAGAATAAAATACCTAGGAATAAACCTAACCTATTAGTTGTATGAAATGTCTTTTTCCATCCCTTCACTTTTAGTCTGTGTATGTCTTTGGGTTTGAAGTCTCTTGTAGCAGCATATAGATGCATCCTGTTTTTTTATCCATTCAATGACTCTATGTCTTCTGATTGGTGCATTCAGAACATTTACATTTAGGGTGATTATCTATAGATGTGTACTTCTTGCCATTGCAGGTTTTAGATTCGTGGTTACCAAAACTTCAAGGGTAGGTTCTTTACTATCTAACAGTCTAACTTAACTCACTTAGTATGCTATTACAAACACAATCTAAAGGTTCCTTTTTTTTTTCCTCCTTTTTCTTCCTCCTCCATTCTTTATATATTAGGTATCATATTCTTTCTGTACTCTTTGTCTATCCCTTGACTGATGTTGGGAGTAGTTGATTTAATTTTGCATTTTCTTAGTAATTAGTTGTTTTACTTTCTTTCCTGTGGTTTTATTTTCTCTGTTGACAGCTATTTCACCTTAGGAACACTTCCATCTAGAGCAGTCCCTCCAAAATACACTGTAGAGGTGGTTTGTGGGAGGTAAATTCTCTCAGTTTTTGCTTATCTGGAAATTGTTTAATCCCTCCTTCAAATTTAAATGATAACCTTGCAGAGTAGAGTATTCTTGGTTTCAGGCCCTTCAGTTTCATTGCATTAAATATATCATGCCACTCCCTTCTGGCCTGTAAGGTTTCTGCTGAGAAGTCTGATGATAGCCTGATGGGCTTTCCTTTGTATGTGATCTTTTTTCTCTCTCTGGCTGCTTTTAATAGTCTGTCCTTATCCTTGATCTTTGCCATTTTAATAATTATATGTCTTGGTGTTGTCTTCCTTGGGTCCTTTGTGTTGGGAGATCTGTCCACCTCCATGGCCTGAGAGACTATCTCCTTTCCCAGATTGGTGAAGTTTTCAGCAGTTACCTCCTCAAAGACACTCTCTATCCCTTTTTCTCTCTCTTCTTCTTCTGGTACCCCTATAATGTGAATATTTTTCTGTTTGGACTGGTCACACTATTTTCTCAATATTCTTTCATTCCTAGGTATCCTTTTTTCTCTCTCTGCCTCAGCTTTTTCATATTCCTGTTCTCTAATTTCTGTCTCATTAAGTCTCCTCTACTCATCTAACCTGCCTTTACATCCCTCTATTGTATGTTTCAGTTTGGATACTGTATTTTTCAAAGTTGCTGTCTCATTCTTTAATTCCTCCGAGTTCTTGAATATTTTTCTGTACCTCCATTGGCATGTTTATGGCTTTTATTTTGAAATCTCTTTCAGGAAATTTGATGAGTTCAGTTTCACTTGGCCCTCCTTCTGGTGTTTAAGGGATTTTGGTTTGAACCAGGTTCCTTTGACATTTCATATTTGTAGGTGGTGCCCTCTAGTGCCAGAAGCTGTACTCTCTGGAGCTACTCATCCCCTGGAGAGATGGCAGGGGTGGCCAGCATGTGGCACTAGTGCCTGCCAGGAAGAACGAGCTCTTTCCTGCTTCCCAGCTACTGTGCCTGCTTCCACTGCCAGAGCTAGTGGGTCAAGTGCACAGGGAGGACCCTCTATGCTAGGCACTTGTAGCTGCTGTAAGTGGGGTTGCCCTCTGGCTGGCCTGGTGAAATGGTGGGGGCCACCATTTTGTGAGCAAGTGCCGGCCAGAAAGAAGTAGTAGCAGGCTGCATATTGCTGTGGGGGGCCTCATAGCTGCATTGTCAGCCAGGGTGATAGAGTGCCTGAAGTTCCTGAAAGTTCCCAACCTGCTGGGCTGAGTGCACCCAGACAATTTTTTCCACCTGTCCTTTCTCCTGAGCAGCAAGCTCTTTGCAGTCTTGGCCCATTAAGCAGTCCTCTCGCTGTTAAGAAGTCTCTCAGAGTGCACGCCTTTCTTTTGTCCCAAAGTGGCCAGTTGTGGCTACCTGTTCTCCACAAGCAGCTAGAATCTCAGTCTCACCACATATTCTGCCTGTCTTAGCTTTCCAATCCCATTAATCTCCAGAGTTCCATGTAGTGTAGGTTTGTGCTCCCAGAATAGATCTCCAGGGCTGGGTGTTCAGCAGTCCTAGGCTTCCACCCTCTCCCCACTCCATTTCTCTTCCTCCTGCCAGTGAACTGGGGTGGGGGAAGAGCTGGGGTAGGGGAAGGGCTTGGGTCCTCCCGGATCAGGGCTTTTGTGCTTTACCCTTTTCTGTGAGGTCTGCTCTGTTCCCCAGGTGTAGGCGGTCTGCTGCAGCCTTCTTTCCTGTTGTTCTTTTAGGATTAGTTGTATTTGCTATATTTTCATTTTATATGTGGTTTTGGGAAGAGGTTTCTGTCCCACCTCTCATGCCACTATCTTTAAGCCAATCTATCTTCTTAAACGTATTTGTGTATGTACAGGTTTACTTAGTCAGTATTATATGAGACTAAAACTGTTGTTTTAGGTGACAAATTAATCCTTAAAATACACAAGTACATTAGGAAAGAGATATTTCCAATGATGGTATTAATTATTACCAGGTGGTTTTTCTAGAATGCTATTTAAGGATGTGTAATTAAGCTGTAATTTTAGCATGAGTTTGCTTCATTTAAAAATCATTGAGAAGGGAGGTTCTAGTCATTACAACCTGGTGAACTTGACATCAATCTCAACAAAAATTCTGGGATCTGTAATTAGTAGGAACCTACATGAATTCACAGTTCATATCAGAGTAAAAGAATTTTCCTTTCTAATAGGGTAATGTCATGGCAGTAAATACAAAATTATGATCATGCCATGGCAGTTAAGTACAAAATTTCAGTAAGATGTTCTTGTGTGTGAGATGGAGAAATGTAGTGTTGGTTCAGCTCTTCCCATTCCAAAAAACTTTGATGAGTGTTTTTGTTGTCTCAAGAATATCTCTTAGCTACAGGGCTTTATTTCTGGCTTTTGACTTGTGTAACTCCGAGGAGAGGAAATTCCAAGGCAAAATACCTCTAAAACAGAAATAACTAAAAGGGAGAAATAAAGTTTAAAAGCCATTTATTGCTTACAAACTGCAGTCCATAACCATCCCTTTCCTGCTAGGGCAGAAGCAAGCAAGACCTCCCCTAACCTCTCAGGTTCAGATAAGCCCTCAATTGCTCAAATAATTACCTATTGATATTGAGTTGAACTTCTCTCCACCCCTGAGGAACACCTATTGATATGCAGATGCAGTAGAGCCAGGCAAGATATTCTGGAAATATTACAATTTTACCCGCAACTTGTTAAACACTTAAAGATTTTCATTCCTTCTGTTTATTTAAAAATGTGGGAACCTTTTTCTTCAAATGACATCTCCGTCAGCACTTCATTATACAACCAGATAAATGCTGAACTACTCTGATTCAAGTAAAGATTAAAGTGTTGATAGTTGGAAAAGGTCTTTCCAAGAGTGTGTCATTTAAGTGGAGACCTAAAGGAAAAGTGGAGAATTTTTAACTTTGAAGAAGACTAAAGAGGATGCATTTTTTCTTTAAGTAGATTAGTGTTTGCCTTGGGCTGGGGCTGGGATGGGATTGGGGATTAACTGTAAACAGGCATTATACTTCTTTCTGGAATAATGGAAATTTTCTAGAACTGGATTTTGGTGACGGTGGTACAACTCTAAGTGTTCTAAAAATAATTGAATTGTATACTTCAAACATGTAAATTTTATGGTATATAAATGATATCTCAATAAAACTGGTTTAAAGAGAGATTCTTTGCCCCCCTCCCAAATTTTCATAAGCAAGCTTTCTTCATATATTTGAAGACCTGTCATGTAAATGTGTATAAATGTATAGATGTCTATAATTTTGAGGGAATGCAAGTGTGTCAAAATCTTAACAACTGGTAATCCTAGGTAACATATAGGTGTTCCTTGTACTATTATTTCAATTTTCCATTGATTTGTAATCTTGCCAAATGAGATAAAAGAGGAGGGAAGGTTAGACTGACTCAGGGTTGTGAGATTTTATCAAACACTGTGTGAAAGCCTAATGAGATCATCGCTCATTATCTGAAATAGAGAAAACTGGATATATTCTTATCATAAAGGAAAAGTGTATGCTGGTGAAGCACAGCCTCTCAACAGGGAAGATTGTTGATCTTATGTAGAGTTTTCAGGGAGCATGGAATTCAAGGCTTAGTGTTGTTCTGGAGATTGGCATTGTCTGTACTAGGGAGATTACTCGAGTCAGACTGTTGTGGATTGTTTGACCCTTGGAGGCAGTTTTATTGCAGCCAGTCTTTTCCCACTGACTTTGAGAATTGAGGAGCTGCCTTTTTTAGGTGATCCAGTAGTGATGGTGGCAATAATAGCAAGCTTTAATACTGGTTCTGGTGACCACTTATCTTAGCTATAGAAAAATCCTTGGTTTGTGGGAACTTTAAAATATTTCCGCTAGTGTAAAACTTCAGTGCCTGACATGATAACGACACACAGTAAATATTTGTTGAGCAGTAAGGGAAAAAAAACCCCACAGTTGTTTGCTGTTAGCACCGCCTTCATCATCTTATTGTTTAAAAGTGAAGGACTTCCAAATAAGCCTGCAGCTTATTTGGAGTCCTGTCATTAAATTTCTTAAGTCATATGGGAGTCCTTTTGCTTATGTCAGTGGTGCCTAAATTGATTTTCAATACTGTATAACTAAGTGGGCTTAGAAAACTTACTATAGGCACAGTAAATACAAAAACCAAAAGTTTTTTCCCGCAGAACTCACAGAGTGTCAAATATGGTAACATGCACTGCAAATCTAGAGATTAATAAAATAAAAGGCATTTCCTAAACTTATTGAACTACAGAATACTTTTTTTTTTGAGCAACATCAATTTAGGAAGTACTGGCAAAATATGGCAACATTTATCTGTTTTGCTCATTTTCTAAATATCTGTATAGGGCAAAATTCCCCTACCTCTAAGTAACTATTCTCACAGCATGTAATTTTGAAGCTTGCTATTGCTAATGCTATGGGCAAATTGTTTAACTTTCTTGAATCTCTAATTCCCAGTCCATGAAATGTGCTTGAAAATTTGGGTGAAATTTGTGATTATAGTGTGTCTATATCCAATGTAATAGAAAGTTAATTTTGACTGTTAAATTTCAGCAATAATAAGATAGATAAGTCCTTGTGTTATTAAATGTTTTGAGGGCCTAAGGGACTAAAATAACTTTCTTGAAGTTATTACGTATCTTTCTAAAAGCCTTAAAATTTTTTTTAGTTATACAAAGTAATTGACCCAGGCTTCCTTTAAATGATTTTGTTAATCTTCATCTTTGGTAAATGAGCATTTCAGGTTAATTTGTCTAATTTGTTACAGTTTTTGCACATTTAACATGGTATTGCAGAAAAAAGAGTTCTGGATGAAATAAAAGGCCTAGCTTTTGCCTCCAACTGGATTTGTGACTCTCAGATGGTTATTTAAACTCTCTGACCTTTATTTTCCTTCTTTTTAAGTCAAGATGAGCAGACTAAGTAATCTTTTAGGTTCATCCCTGCCTTAACAGTCAATAATTGGTGTACTTCTCATTGTCTTTCCTAATCCTCAAATAGGGAGTGCTTATAATCATTTGCTTTCTGCTGCTATTCCTTAGAGTTTAAATGTGGGGATATTTGCTTCTTAGGAATATAGGATATATCAGAAATATTGCCCTGTGAATTGTTAGAAGAAATTCATATAGGTTATGCTATTTTGTAAATTTCTTCAGATGCACAGTTCCATGTCTTGGGTTCTGATAGTTCTAGATGACCTTTCTCTAGGGTAGTTTCTGGTTTTTACAAAACTATTCTAATTTTTTTTCTCTTTCCCATTTCTTAAAATCTATTTCTTTCACATGTCAAAAATTAATAAGTATACATTTTAATATTTCACACTGCCTCCCTTACCCTATCCCATACTTCCTGTTTCCAGATTCTGTTCTGTTTCTTCTTACGTCATTTTTTTAAAATTGCAAATTTTTTTTTTAGAATTTATTATGCATATTGTTTGTTGTATCCTTTCCTCATTGGAATGCAAACTCCACTCTTTTTTTTTTTAGTCTGTCTTGTCCATAGATGTATCCTGAGCAAATGGAACAGTGCCTGACACATACTAGGAACTCAGTAAATATTTGTTGGTTGAGTAATTAATCCTTGTGGTTTAAGTGTTTGCTTTTTCAGAGTTTTACCCCATCTTCACTTTTACTTTACTTTAAATAAATGTATTTACTAATATAGCTCTGTATTTTTTCATATCCATGTTTCTAAGTTTTACATCATAAATGATAAGTTTATAATCTTGCTTTTCTTGTATCTTTGGATACTTATACTTACTTTACCAAGTATTATAAAATTCTAATAATATTCTCAGTTCACTTAAATTATATATGAATATATACTATAGTAAAGGAGGTTGGGAAGTGGATGTTGAAAATTCAAGCAAGGGATGAGAAAAATAATCACCACTAGAAAAATTATTGTCTTTGATATTTATTTGATATTTTAATTTACTGATCACTTCGGCTTTCTCAGAACTATAAATAATTGAATTCATTTCTTCCTTTGAAGAACAGGTAGATAAAATCATAGTTATGAATGGTAGAGATACTAAAAACTGAAGAGTAAAGATAATTTGCATGTGTTTATGACTGTCTGATTGCCTTAAATAACTGCTTACGGTCAAACTTCTACACTTTTTTTTCCTCCTTTGGACAGTGGGTAAATTAGTCTCAACAAATATTGGGTAAGAATGACATAAACAGTATGATGTCTGTGTTTTCATGTGCTGTCTAGTGCCAGGTTAGCTGACTAGAGTGTATGTTAGTTAGGGCTGTAGCCTGCTGTTCACTCTAATTTCAGTTAAGAGAAATTCCTTGGTATTATAGTAATACCTAGCTTATAAAAGTATAATCAAACAAGTGGCTTAAAGTCAAAAAGGAAACTTTCTTTTGGGGACAGAAAGCCACCCAGGGCCTTCTTACACCAAGAAGTAGTCACACATTGTCCATTCCAAAGTAATGTCATTACCTGAGGTACAAAAATGTCCCCAGATCCAGAAGTAATAAAAAAAAAAAAAAAGCAACTAGCTCCTGCAGCCACAGCAATTACTTAACCACAGCATCCAGAATAATTTAGCCGCATTAGAGTTTGTAGCTGGTGGTAAGTACTGAAAGCAACTTAGCATCCAGGAAGACACACACAGGGAATGAAGAAGCATTTCTGTCCTTTTCTTTTATGTTTGGTTCCTTGATGCCTTGTGAGCAGATCTGCTTGTGGGCCTTGTGTTCTTTGGCATGGCCTCCCAGGCTGTCTCTCACAGATTTTATCAAACTTACCCCTTGGCTTCTTTTTCAGAATCCCTCCAACTTTATGGAGGTATAATTGACAGAATAAAATTGTAATTATTTCAAGTTTACAATTTGATGACTTGTATACATTGTGAAAGGATCTCTTTAAAGAATCCCTTTAACTAAAACTTAGTTCCTCCGTTCTGTTCTTAACCAGGACTTGAAAATTTGAAAACAAGTATTTTAAACTCTAAAGTGGACTTTGTTATATATACTTATAAAGAATAAAATCCTGTGATAATATCCCCAAGTATGAACCTACTTTAGCTTCCCCCACCCGACCCCCTGCTGTAAGGGACAGTGGAATGTTTCTTAGAAACTACTTCCACATACAGGACCTGGAATAAATTGTAGCCTTATTGCCTTTCCTCCAATTACTTTTATTCCTTTCATTCTGTGTTACCCATTAAAATTTTTAAATTTCTTCTTTATTTCATTATTGTTACCCAATTTACTCCACTTAGTAAGATTTAATTTAATTCCTTATAAAAGTGATTTTTAAAAATATAATTTTCTTAAAATTCTTGAAGACAAAAGTTTTTAGGATTCAAGGATTATAGCTGCTTTCATAGGCCAAAATCAAATACCTGAAAAGACATCTTAAAAATCATCTAATCCAATGCCCTGTTCTCATTGTTGAGAAACTGAAATATCCAGAAAATTTACTTGACCGAGGTGTATAATACTACTTTAATGGCAGAGTGGGAACTAGGACCAGGTCATCTAACTTCCAGTCTAATTTATCATAACTGACTTCCCCTTCTTTGTAGCTGATAGCCAGGATGTATTAGTAGGACTTTCAGCTACATTATTGAACTGGATACTGGCCATATAGACTCTTACATGTTTTTCTGGGCTCACATCTCTGGCCCCTCATTTAGGTCGGACCTATTTCTTCTCTAGATTGTAGGCAGGGACTATCATGAGATTCATTTGGGTACCTACTCCTCATCCACTGACTATCATGAACTCAGTCCTCAACTTCACAGCATGGAAAAGTATTAACTCCAGATGAAGGGACAAATTCCCCATTTGCTATTTGCTTCTCTATATTGGGACCCTAGAACTGAAATAATAAGGATAATTGAAAAAGTTTTATTATCATTCATTCTCTTAAAAAAAGAAACTTTTTTGGCTTCTCTGTTTTTTTGTAAAAAAAATATACAATAACCTTTAAGTGTAATTAAGCTGATTTGTTTTGGTAGAGAGAATTTGGAAAATCCCTTAGTCCCAGGCAAACTGGGGGGTGTTGGTAATACCAAATATATATGTTTAATCAGAGCAAAGAAGTTTTCTCATCTCAATAAATGAAATACTTAGTTTAAAAATGTCATTTGTTTTACTTTTACCTCCTTTGAAATTGCTTTTGTGTGCTATGCTTTTGTACTAGTATTATATATATATATATATATATATTTGTAAAACAGATAAATATAAACATATTTTATATGTTTGTTCAAAAAATTTGTTTTTCTTACAGTTAAATCCATTACAAATTTGGGGCTTGATTGCCTTTCACAGTTGGGGATAAGCAGATGTAAAGAGTATGACTCTATGGCTACATTATCAGATGTTTACATTTACATGGGATCTGGAGGTTAGCAAAAGAGATTTTGGTAAATGAATAATGCTTTAGAATTTACAGACGTTTAAAGTGTATTATCATATTTGAGAAATATCTTGACATAAATTACTAACCAAAGATGTCAAATAGGGACTCAGCATAGAATAAAATAGCAAATACCCAGCACCTTCCTCCTTTTTTATTAAAAATTAAAGTTGATGTTAGAAACTACTGAAATGGAGTTTTGTTTTTTTTTTCAGAACACATAGTGACTATAGTAATATTCAGTGTATATTCTTTAAAATTTGTTTTCTGTATTTCAGAAATGTCTCTGTCACTGGTTCTTTTTTCTGTTTTATTCTGTACTTTCTATTAATTAGATATTTTTTGCTTAGTAGCTATCTTTTTAAAGGATATCCCCCAGTTTTAGACTGTATTGAGCATACACGTAACACAAAATACTGAAAGGATTTTTTGTAAATTCTGCACATTTTCAACAGTACTCCATGGTTTTAATCAGCATACATCCTCCTGTATCTAAATGTAAGTGTTGAATAAGGAGTGTAACTTCACCTCCTGAATAGTCTTGCCTATTTCTTATTTTCATTGTGCACCTGAAAGGAAATTGCAGGGTTAGCTGACCTCGTGCTTACTGATGTATTTGATCCTGGAACTGAATAAAACCAATCTTGGGTAAGAAAATAGCATATAGTAGCTCTGCCACTATCATTAAGTGGAGTACAGCAGGATTGCTCTAGAGTCACTACTTGTTGTGACCATAATTATCAGAGTTACAGTCTTTCTTAAATGGAAGCTCATGTGTTATAGCAACAGAGCTACTGCAGGTGTCCATGGGAGGGATAACCTTTTCCAGAAAGTTTCCTGAAAGACCATTAGTGGAAGCTGATCTAGCTGTGCTAGTGATGTTATAAGCATCTAGGCAGTATGGAAAGGAATTGATTATCAGACACTGTTGATTGGGGTTAGACCCAGGACAAGTCAGTCAAATCAGACAAATAATTCACTATAAGGTAAGTCTTTAACAGAAAAAAAAATTGTATATAAGTATCAATTACTTGCATTTCGTCTTTAAATGACTTAAAAATATATACATTGCAGGGGAAAAAGGAAGTGACAGTGACTGTGGCTAGGTACAGTGGTTTTCATTTCCATTTTACAGAAACCACTAGGACAATATATAGCTTTCTCAGTGTGGGAAAAAAAATTGGTAAAAATAATATGTGAAAAACTGTAGAATTAAAGCTGAAGTACTAACAACCCTGAAAATTAAAATAGTACAGTTATCAAATCCCATCCTACATGTGTGTTTTCAGCTTGTTTTGGATACTTTACATGTTTATAGTAATGAACAGTATGAAAGTTTTAACTTTCTCATAGAAGATTGAGGTAAAATTTGATAATTTATACTATTAATATAAGAAGTATTTTTAAAATATTTTTTAGTAGAGATGTGCATTGAATTTTTTGTTTTATCTTTGAGTCAATTGTTTCACTTTAATAACTGTACTTTTTCCATAGTGAGATTCAAAGTAACTGGAAATAATAATGGAAGGGAAAGTTTATTCAGGCAGTTGAAAGAAATACTGAACCACAGCAATGAAAATAGCAGATTTTTGCTATCGCTGAGTTAACTGTCTGATGTGAGCTTTGTATTTTGTTTCTATTCTGTTGGGTTTTTTGTGTGTTTATGCTTGCCTCAGTAACTCTCCATCTTAATTACTGTAGTTTTACAATAAGTTGCAGGAAATATTGTTCTTGTATTTCAAAAGTGTCCTGACTTTTCTTGGCTCTTGGCTCTTTCCTATAAAGTTTAGAACCAATTTATAATTCTTTTTAATTGCAGTTCTGCCTTTGTGTGCTTCCTCCTCCAGCTTTATTAAGATATAATTGTTATATTGTGTAATTTTGAGCGATACAGCATATTAGTTTAATACACTTATTTATTGAAAACTGGTTACCACCTAGCTAACACCTCCATCACATTGCATAATTACCACTGTGGTGAGAAATTTAAGATTTACTCAATAACTTTCAAGTATATAATACAGTATTATTGACCATAATCACTATGCTATGCATTGCATCCTCAGAACTTACTCATAACTGGAAGTCTGTACCCTTTAAGCACTTTTCCCCCACTTCCCCCACTGCCAGCCCTGGTAAACACCACTCTGCTGCCTGTTTTTATGACTTCATTCTTCCTTCGTTGTGATGATGATATTTGTAGTTTAATCTTATAGTTTAAAAACTTGCTAATAACCTCTTTATTAATTCAAATAATCTGTCTCCTGATTATTTTTGGTTTTCTGTGTAGATACTCAGATTATATGTGAATAAGAACTTTTCCAATGCATATGTAGTTTAAATACTTTCTTAATGTTCTGGATATAATCTTAAATATTACAGGTTTTCCCCACTTTCTAAAGCTAGAGTTTTTTTGTAAGCCAAAATTTCATATAGCAAAGAAGCAATTACCATTAATTTACATGGAAAATAATTTGATTTGTACCAGACCCAAAAAATAATCTCTCTTAGGCTTTTCTGGTACCTTAGGACACATCTTGCTAATGGATGCACAAAATAAATTAGGGTAAAGCACAGGTGCTTACAGATGCAATTCAAAGCTGTGGTGGCTCAATGTTGAGATTGCGGAGTGTCGTTCCCAGGGAAGGAGCTTGATGGTGCCACTCCTGCTGCTTGGGGTGCACGCTGCCTCTGCGATGCCTCACTACAAACCAGACGCTGAATACGACTTTCACTGTCAACTTTTTTGTAAATGCAAAATCCTCTTGGGATTTCTTTTGGTTAGCAAAAACAGGTACTAACATAGGTCTTTCATAAAAATGAAACGGCATAATGTGAACTTTGGAAAATTGGAATACCTGTATATTGACTAGAAATGGCAATACTAAGAATCCTTATATGAGTTTGAATTTCAAAGGATGTAAAAGCTTGTACATATGTTGATTCCCATATGATTTTTGGTAGATTATCTTTACCAGATTAAAGACAGTCCCTTTTAGTTCGTTTGCTAAAATTTGTTTGTAACAAATTTTATTCAGTGATTTTCATGTTTCTATTGAAATGATCATACAGTTCTTCTCTTTTCATATTGTAAGTAATCAATTATACTAACAGATACATGTTTTGCTCTTGCTTTCTGGGTGTATTAGGGTTCTCCAGAGAAACAGAACCAATAGGGTGAGTGAGTGAGTGAGTGAGTGAGTGAGTGAGTGAGTGAGTGAGTGTGTGTGTGTGTGTGTGTGTGTGTTGTGTGTCAAGCCGAAAACCCAGGAGTTTCTGGTGGTGTAGTTCTAGTCCAAGTCCATATACCAAGGAGCAGGAAAGCTGATGATTTAAGTTCTAGTCTGAGTCCAAAGATCTGAAATCCAGGAGAGCCAATGGTGTAAGTTCCAATCCCATTTGAAGGCCTGAGAATTTCAGGGTCTAGTTTTAAGATGGTAATGTTGGAGGCTCCTAAACTTACCTCTTTCTATGGACACACTGAATTTACAGCTTTATACAGAAAAATTCCCTTTGAATGAAATCCAGAATATAGCTGAGTGAGTCTTACATATCAGGCAAATGACAAAAAACAAAACAACTACAAAAAACACTTAGAAATAGGCAGGAAAGGCTGAGACAAACTATCTGTAAACCCTACCATGGCCCAGCAACATATAATCAGGAAAGAACTCACACCTCCCAGCTTCTCTTTAAGGAGTAAAAGGTTTGAACTTAACATCCAGTGCCTGAGATTTTAAGACTTCTACCTGAGGGATGTGCTCCCAGAACACCTAACTCTGAAAGCGAATGAAGCTTTGTCCACTAGAACCACAGACTTTAGCAAACACACAGTCCTTAACGTGCTTGTAAGGGTTCATCTTGGCTAGTCCCCCAGTGCTCAGCTCAGTGGTAGCAGACAAAATTTCCTGTCTCCCAGTCTTTTCCTGACAGAGGCTTATTTGCGTATCTTAAAGATTGCAGCCTGCAGCCAAGAATATATGGGTAATTAATTATTTGACAAGGGAGAAAAGACAGTCTCTTCAAAAAATAGTGCTGGGAAAACGGGATATCCACGTGTAAAAGAATTCTGAAGCTTGATCCCTGTCTTACATCACTCACAAAAATTAACTCCAACTGAATTAAAGACTTATATTTAAGACCTGAAATCATGACACTCCTGGAAGAAAACAGGAAAAGCTCCTTGGCGTAGGTTGTGGTAATGATTTCTTGGAAACTACACCTAAAGGCAACAAAATTAATAAACAAATGGACTACATCAAACTAAAAAGCTTCTGCAGAGCAAAAAGCAATCCATCGATGGAATAAAAAACAACCTACAGAATGGGAAAAAATATTTGCAAATCATATATTTGATAAGGGGTTAATATCCAAAATATATAAAGAATTCATACAAGTTAATAGTAAAAAAGCAAATAATCCAGTTAAAAAGTGGGCAAAGACCTGAATAGACATTTTCCCAAAGAAGATTATGAATGGCCAACAGGTACATGGAAAGATGCTCAGCATTACTAATCCTTATGGAAATGCAGATCAAAACCACAATGAGATATCTCTTCGTGTCTGGTAATGGCTATCATCAAAAAGACAAGATAAGTTGGCATGGATGTGGAGAAAAGGGAAAATTTTTTGCATTGTTGGAGGGATTGTAAATTGTATAGCCACTGTGGAAAATAGTATGGAGAGTCCTCAAAAATTTTAAAGTAGAATTACCATATGATCCAGTAATCCCACTTCTGGAGCTACATCTGAAGGAATAAAAACACTAACTCAAAAAGATACCTGAGCCCCCATGTTCATAGCAGCATTATTTATAATAGCCAAGATAAGGAAATAACCTTAGTGTCTATCAGTGAATGAATAAGAAGTCATTATGTGCATTGTGTGTGTATATATAGTGGATATTATTCAGTCATACAAAAAAACAAGGAAATCCTATCATTTGCAACAATATGGACAGACCTTGACAACATTATGCTAAGTGAAATAAGTCAGAGAAAGACAAATACTATATAATCTCATGTCTATGTGGAACCCAAAAAACAAAAACAAACAAAACACCAAATTCATAGGAAAAGAGATCAGGTTTATATTTACCAGAGGTAGGGAGTAAGGGGAGGGGGAATCGGAGGAAAGTGGTCAAAAGTACAAACTTCCAGTTATAAGACAAATAAGTACCAAGGTTGTGATGTACAACATGGTGGCTATGGTTAACACTGCTGTGTGATATATAGGAAAGTTCTCAAGAAAGTGGATCCTAAGAGTTTTCATCACAAGGACTTTTTTCTTTTATTGTATGTACATGAGATGATAGATGTTACCTAACCTCTTGCAACGATCATTTCCAAGCATATGTAAATCAAACCTTCATGATGTATACCTTAAACTTATACAGTGATTTATGTCAGTTATTTTTCAGTAAAACTAGAAGGAAAAAGGAAGCTGCATCCTGAAAGAAGGTCAGACTTCTAATATAGCACATCTCTCCAAGATCTCCCTCTGCCCCGCTCCAGGTTGCTAGTATTCCCATGAAAGGAGCTTGTGTATATGTCTGGTGATCCAACATTTGCAAATAATGACCATAAGACACACCCTTTGGTTCCCTGACTCCAGTAGCCAGTGGGGCTTGCATCCCCGGGTCCCAGGAACTGCACCAAAGAAACAGTTTTTAATTGGCTTCTTTGGGCTCAGTTCTGAGGCAGCAGTAATGAATGCCCACCCATCTCCCAGTCTTTCCCTGAAAGAGTTCTATTTGCATGTCTTACCTTAAAGATTAACGCTGATGGACAGTGACTGTAATGGGGTATGTGGTGGGGACTTGATAATGGAGGGAATCTAGTAACCACAGTGTTGCTCATGTGATTGTATGTTTGATACCAAATTTTAAAAAATAACTAATAGTTTTAAAAAAGTTAAAGACTAAGGTCAGGCTTCTAATTTAGCATGCATCTAAGGGTTTACTATGAACCTCACCACAGACTGAGGGGCATGTGGATGCTGTCCTCACTGCCTCTGGCCAGCTCCAGGTCACTAGTGTGTCACTGGGAAGAGCTTGTGCACACATTTGCTGACCTGGCTTTTGTCGCTGTCAGCCAGGGGATGAACCCCTGGTCACCTGGGCCTAGTAGCCAACATGGCTTGAGTTCCAAGTTCCACAGGATTGTAGCAAAGAAACAATTCTTACCCAACTATCCCCCCAGGGCTCTGCACAGAGGGAATAGAAATGCCCATCTCATAGTCTTTCCCTGAAAAAAGCCTGTTTGTATACCTTAAGAGATACTGCTTGAGGGTCTGGCTTCATCTTGGTGCTAAGATCTTCTCCTCTGGGACACTGACATGTCTTGGCACACCCCCAACCACTTGGAGTTTCTAAGAACAAAGAAGGTGGCTTGGACAATCACAGAGTTTTGAGAGACGGCCAAGAGCTGGTGCTGAATGATAATGTTCATCTCCTACGCAAACCACTTCCTCAAGAGGGAACAAGTGGCTATTTTATCTGATGCTCAGAAATCAACACAAAATCAGGGAAAATGGGGTAACAGAGGAATATATTCCAAATCTACAAGATACAACTCAAGAAATTGAGGTAAGTGATTTACCTGATGAAGAGTTCAAAATGATTGTCATAAAGATATGCTCACCAAGGTCAGGAGAACAATGCATGAACAAAGCAAGAATTGCAACAAAGAGATACAAAATATTTAAAAAGTACTGAACAGAAAATACAGACCTGAAAAATACAATAAATGAACTGAAAATTTTAATAGAGGGATTCTATATCAGAATAGATCAAATGAAAGAAAGGGCTAGTGAACTCAAAAATGGAACAGGGGACTTCATTAGGTCACAAGGGCAGAAAGAAAAAAGAATGAAAAATAGTGAGAATAGCTTAATGGACTTAGACAATGAGACAACATCAAGCAGATCAATATTTGCACTTTTGGGGTCCCAGAGAAAGAGAGTAGGAAAGGGATAGGAAGCTTATTTGAAGAAATAATGGCTGAAAACTTCCCTAACTTGGGGGAAGAAACAGATATCTACATCCAGTATGTCCATAGAGTTCCAAATATGTTGAATCTGAAGAGACCAACACCAAGACATTTTACAATTAAATCATAAAGATTACAAAGAAAAATTTTAAATTTTCTTTAGAAGAATTTTCAAGAAGAAAATCTTAAAAGCATCAGGAGAAAAACAACTTACTATGTATAGGGGAAGCCTTATAAAATTAATAACAGATTTTTCAACAGGAAACAGTTTCTGCAGGCCAGAAAGGAATGAAGAGTTTTCCAGATAAGAAAAAGCTCAAGGAGTTCATAACCACTAGAGTGGCCTCATAAAATTGTTAAAGGGCCTTTTGTAAACTAAAATGAAAGGATGCTAATTAGTAACAGGAAAATGTATGAAAGCACAAATCCCACTGGTTAAACTCAAAAGAATATGCAAATGTTTTAGTGGCACTGTAACTGTCTTCAAAAGGCCATTCCACCATTCTATCAAACCAGCTACTTCAAGATGATGTGGGAACATGTTAAGACAAGTGAATTTCATGGGCATAGGCCCAGTGCAGCATATCTTCTGTCGTGAAGTAAATTTCTTGATTTGAAGCAATGTTGTGTGAAATATGATAGTGGACAGGCATTCTGTGAATCTATAAATGGTAGTTCTGGCAGAAGCATTGAATTCAGGGATGGCAAATCCATATCCAAAGTGTCTATTACAGTAAGAACAATACACTTCCACTTCTACGATGGACATAGTTTAATGTGATCAATCTGTTACCAGGTAGCTGGGTAATCACCCTGGAGAATAGTGTCATATTGTGGACTCAGTGTTAATCTTTGATGATGACAGGTGGACACTCAGGAGTGGCTTGTAACAGTGTCAAACTTTGTGAGTGGAAGTCCATGTGGCTAAGCCCTGATATCCTCCATCCCTCCCACCATGGCCGCTTTGTTTATGAACCCATTGAGCTGATTGGGGTGACGATGGGAAAAAAGTGATGGTATCCCCTTGATTATTAAAATTTCCTTTGCTGAAGTCACCCATGAGCATTCACATGGACACAGATATCTTCTTTTTTTGCCCATTCAGAGGTCTGTCCACCTATCCCTTACTCAAATTTCCTTCTTATCAATTTTTCAATCACATTTCTTCCATATCCCTTACCAATTCAGTCAACCATTGGCCGTAGCCCATGAATGAACTGTTGTGTAATTGCACAGATTACCATTTCTCCTTCCAAGTAAAGTGAACAACTGGGTGCATTGTTAAATATTCTGCCCACGGGGAGTGTTTCCCTTCACCACTCATTAAGGGGTGTTCCAGAAGACTATATAATGCCGTAGCTGTTCACTTTTGGGTGGTACCTACCTATCATGTAGAACCAAATGTAAACCCGGCAAAGTCTTTTCTTCTATTAAATAATCACAGGGAGGTCCCCATGAGGCCATAGGTACAGGGTTTAAGTGCCCCCTTATTCTACCTCTTGTTCTATTCAGGCCTTGTGTTTTATTTATGTTTTGTTTTCTGTTTATGTACATGAGTAAACAATGTGTAGTGTTCCTTTCTTTTGTAGTCTATTTCTAGTTTTTATATCAGAGTTAAACTACCCTATTAAGGAAGCCATCTCCTATTCTAAGAGTTTTGTAAGATTAGAATATCTGTTATTTACATGTTTGGTAGAACATTACAGATGAGATAAGGTTGTTTGGGTTTTTTGTTTTTTACTGCTGATTCAGTTTCTTTAAAATGTATACAACTATTTTCAGGTCTTCTATTTCTTGAGTCAGTTTAGTCTTTTTTTATTTTTCTAGAAATTTATCCATTTTACCACAGTATCATTTTTGGCATAATGTAGATCATTTACTCTTTTATTATCCATGCTGCATTATGAGTAATATCCTCAAATTGCTGTCCTTGTCCTGAAGACCAATTATTTTCTTAGCTGAATCTAATCTGCTCTTAAATAGGGTTTTTTTTCCTGTTTTAATTGTAAAGTATACACACAAAATTTACAATTTTTACTGTTTTTAAATGTACATTTATCTGACAATGTATTCAGTGTTGTGCAACCATTTTCACTATCCATTTTCCAGACGTTT
This sequence comes from Manis javanica, assembly GCF_040802235.1. Classification (NCBI taxonomy): domain Eukaryota; kingdom Metazoa; phylum Chordata; class Mammalia; order Pholidota; family Manidae; genus Manis; species Manis javanica. The sequence continues at coordinate 44,013,187 of NC_133171.1, forward strand.
TCATCATCCAGACAAAAATTCTTTACACATTAAGCAAAAACTCTCCAATCCCCTGGTAGTTTGTATTTTCTCTGTCTCTATAAGTTTGCCCCCAAATTCCAGATACTTCATATAGGTGGCATAAAACATCTGTCTTCTGTATTTGGATGATTTTACTTAAAATAGTGTTCTCAAAATTTACTCATGTAGAACTTCTTTCCTTTTTATGACTGTGTAATATTTCATATAGCTATATACCACATTTATTTTTCCATTTGTTGATTGACACTTTGGTTGTTTCTACCTAAGCTAACTATCAATAATATACCTGTGAACATTGGAGCACAGATATATTTGAATCCCTGTCTTCAGTTCTTTTGGATTTATACTTAGGAGTGGAATTGCTGGGTCATATGCTGAATATATGTTAAACATTTTCAGCAACAGCCCAGTTATTTTGCACAGTGGCTGCACCATTTTGCATTGCCACCAGCGATGTACATTTCTAATTTCTGTACATCCTAGCCAATAATGATTATCTTCCATTTTGCTGATAATAGCCATGCTTGTGGGTATCAAGTGGTATCTGTGTATTTTTTATTTGTATTTCCTAATGACCTGATATTGAGCATTTTTTCATTTGCTGTTGGTCATTTGTGTATCTTCACTGGAAAAATAGCTATTCAGGTCAATTGCTCATTTTAAAATTGGATTGTTTCTTTGTTGTGTTGAATGGTTTTTTTTAATATATTCTGTTTTAAGATATTTTTTTCTCATTCTGTGAATTGTCTTTTCCCTCTCTTAATAGTCTCTTTTGATGTGTAAAAGTTTTTAATTTTGATGAAGTGCAGCTTACTTATTTTGTCTTTTGTTGCCTCTGTTCTTGTAATACTTAAGAAATCCTTGCAAATCTAAGGTCATGAAGAATTCCCCCTTCTGTTTTATTCTAAGAGTTTTTATAGTTTTAGCTCTTTAGGTCTTTGATCTATTTTCAGTTAATTTTTATGTAAAGTGTGAGGTAAAAGTCCAGTTTCATTCTTTTGCACCATTTTTGTTTCTCTGCACCAATTATTGAAAAGGCTGTCCTTTACAAATTGAGTGTTCTTGCCACCTTATTGAAAATGAATTGTCCATGTATGTAAGGGTTTATTTCTGGACTCTATTCTATGCCATTTGTGTATTTGTCTATCATCATGCCAGTACCACATATTTTCTTCTACTACCAATGGCCTTGGGTGAGATAGGCCAAGTGCCTTCTGTGGAGTTAGGTATATTGCTACTTCACACACTAAATGCATCACTATTTGGGTGTTGAATTTCTCAACTTCATGTTAGGTTCCTCAAACTGACCACCTACCTTGCATGAGGTCCCAGCATTCTTTCCTTTACCTTGAATACTGTGCTAGTTGAAATCCAGGCTATAGGCTACTGTGAATAAGCAGATGCCTTCAGAATAAATTTTGGTTCCAGGGCTCTCTTATCCTATGGAACTGTATTTTCTCATCTTATCTGACGTCTCTTTTGTCCCCACAATTGTTGGTTAGAATATGCTTTAAATATAAGTCATACGTATATTATTGTACATTTTCAAATGTTTTTTACCAGGAAAGGATTGTCTGCACATATATTCAACCATATAAAAGTTGAGAAGATTTTTAAAATCAGTTTTGTAATTCAGTATTGATAATCTTGTATGTAATTGGAAATGATGACTTAAAGCATTTACATAAGTTTTTCGTAGCAACTGCCATTTTAATGACATTATGTGCTTTTATAATTTTCTATATGATTATTGTGTTACTATATTGGTAATTTAGATATGGTAACATGACTTCCTAGGTGCCAGTTTTATGAAGTGGTTGTTAATATTTTGCATTTTGAGATAGAATGTTCTTAAAAAAAGACTACACAAATCAAGAAATAACATAGTTAACACGCACATTTCTCAGAAGTTGCAGTTTGTGTAGGAGAGATGCAATTATTTTTTCATAGAAAACTGTACATTTTTGGTTTTTGAGAGAACAAGTTGCATTTTCTTAAACATTACTATAATGAATTTTTCTTCTTTGCCTTCCTTAGTTTTGCAGTCTTTAATACTTGCATGCTTCATTTTTTTTCAGGTTTTCTTTAGGTGATGCGAGGAGGCCTCTTCATGAAACAGCAGTTTTGGTAGAAGATGTGGTGCACACTCAGTTAATTAATCTGGTAAGAGCATATATAATCTTATTTGGCATCTCCTCTGCATTCTGCTTATATTGGCATTATACCACCATACTTTTTTTTTAAAGATTATATTTACATTTGGAATTATTTTTTGTCAACCTTATTGAGGTATCCTGTGCATAGAACAAAATTTCAATAGTTTAAGTGCATAATTCAATGAGTTTTGACAACTGAATATTGTCATTGACTATCAGCACAATCATGATGTAGAATATTTCCATCATCCAAAGAAGTTCCCTTGTGCCTCGGTGTAGTCATTTCTTCCCACCCCTTGATCCCTGGTAACACTGGGGTGTTTTTCTATCACTACATTAGTATAGTTTTTGCCAATCTCTTTTAAAAACTTTTTATTTTGAATTTTAGATGTATAGAAAAATTGCATGAATAGTACAGAGAACTCCCAGATACCCTTCAGCTTCCTCTGTTAGTATCTTACATAACTACTACAATTAGCAAAACCAGGAAATGACATTGGCACAATACTGTTTAATAAAATTAACCAACCTTATTTCAGTGTCATCAGTTTTCTCTTTAATGCCCCTATTCTGTTCCAGGAGTCAATCCAGAATAACACATTTTAGTTATTATGCCTTTGTAGTCTTCTCCTATCTACTATAATTCATCAATTTTTCCTAGTCTGTCTTGACCTTGGCACTTTTTGAAAAGTAATAGTCATTTACTTTGTGTTTGTGGAATGTTCTTCTTTTTCAATTTATCTGATGTTTTCTTAAGATTAGAACATGACTATGCATTTTTGGCAAGAATACCAGAGAAGTGATGGGTTCTTCTCAGTGCATCATCTCAACAAATTCATGTTGTTGATATCTTATTTGTGATCTTAATCTTGATGATGTGAACTAAGGTGGTATATACTTAATTTTTCCACTAATGATATTACTGATTTTTTTCATTTTGTTGTTGATAAATATCTTGAGAGAGATATTTTGTGACTATGCAAATGTTTCTTATTCTGAGAATTTTTGTCATTAATTTTAATTTTCATCAGTGAATCTTGTCTGAGATAGTTATTACTATGGTATTTGCCTGACAGTGGTTTTCTATTTCCTTCTTTTCTATATTTAAATTGCAATTATTATGAAAGGAATAGCTATCATTTATCACCATTTATTTATTCAATTTTTAATAGATAAATTATTTTTAAATGTTATTCTTAGGATCATCATGCAGTAATATCATTACTTACTATTATTGTTCAAGTTGTTCCAGTGTTGGCCATTAGTAACATTTTCATGTCCTTTCTCCATTTTTCTATCAGGTTTTTGATTCTATGTCCCATAAATATTATAGATACCAATCCTTGTTTGTGGTATATGATACAAATATATTCTTCCAGTGTGTCAGTTATCTTTTAACTTTGTTTTCACAGGGTTTAGGGGTATAAAGTGTTTTTATTTTGACATAGTCAAATGCATTGATCTTTTATTGCCTTTGGATTTTGAATCATAGTTAGAAAAACTTTCCTTATACTGAGTTTAAAGAGTTCATCTTTCCTAGTACTTGTACATTTTTAACAGTTAGATTCTTAATTGATTTGTAATTTATTCTTACTGTTGTGTGAGATATGGTTCTAATTTTATCTTTTTCCAAATGATACCCAGTTATACCATCACTGTTTCTTAAAAAGTCTGTACTTTCCCTAATGATCTGAGATGCCTCCTTTAGCATATGCTAACTTAGTATATGTGTTGGATCTATTTCTGATTTTATATTCTGTAGCAATGTTTTATTTTTCTGTGCATCTGCTAATACTACCTTTTTAATATAGGTTTTTGTGGTATATATTAAAGACTGTTACCGCAGATTCCTCTTGCAACTTTTCTTTCTCAGTGTATTCCTGACTTTCTTGTATGTTTATTTTTTCATATGAATGTTACTATTAAATTTTCTAGCTCCATAAAATAGCATGTTGGTGTTTTATTGAGATTGCATGAATTTACAAATTAAAAAGAACTGCATCTTAAGAATGTTGAATCCTTTTTTCAAGACTACTTTTGTGTCTTTTATGAGTGTTTCAACATTTTTCTTTTTAGGCTTCACATATTTCTTGTTAGATTTATCCCTCAGTATTTAATCTTTGTTGCTATTGCAAATGGGCTTTCTCTATATTTACATAATGGCTGAAAATTCTGACATTTACCAAAATGTATAGAGGATAAACCCAAAGAATACATGTTTGAACTGTTGAATACTAAAGACATAATATAAATCTTAAAGCACCCAGATTTTTACCATAGGGCAGGGGAACAATGATTTGAGACAGGAGAATTTTCATTAGAAAACATGGAGACAAGGAGGAAATGGGAGAACAGTTTTAAAATACTAGATACAGGATTTTCAGTTGGCAACTATTTTTCTCTGGCTCCATGTTCACATGGCCTTCTGTCCTTTGTCTCTGTGTCTCCATGTGTTCACTCCTTTTATAAAAACATCAGATATTTTCTATTTAGTGCTATTGTTATCATATATATTAAATCTGTAGGTTGTATTGTCTTCATGTGTAGTGTTGTAGTTTTTCCTTTAAAGAGTCATATGTCTTTTAAAGGAATAAAGAAATGAAAGTATATATATTTAGTATTTTTACATTTACCCACGTTTACTATTTTTCATGCTCATCATCCTTTCTTATAGATCCAAGTTGCCATTTAAATAATTTCCTTCAGCCTGAAGAACTCTTAACATTTTTTTTTGATATCATTAATGTCCAATTACTTGAACAACATTATGGTTACTAGACTCCCCCTATTATGAAGTCCCCCCCACATGCCCCATTACAGTCACTGTCCATCAGTGTAGTAAGAAGCTGTAGAATCATTACTTGTCTTCTCTGTATATACTGCCTTCCCCATGTCCCCACCACCCTACATTTTGTGTGCTAATCGTGATGCCCTGAGAACTCTAACATTTTTTGTAGTACATGTGTGCAAATGATGAATTACCTTAAGTTAATTTCATCGGAAATAACATTTTTCACCTTCATTCTTGAAATATATCTTTTCTGTATTTGAAACTCTAGTTGATAACCTTTTCCTTTTAGCTATTCAAATGCACCACTCCAGTATTTAAGGAAATACATTAATTTCTGATGACAAGTCATCTATCATTTATTCCCCTATATATTAACATGCCTTTCTCTGTCTGATTTCAAGATTTTTCTCCGTCTCATTGGTTCTCAGCAGTTTGATGTGTCTAGGACTGATTTTCTTCATGATTATCTTGCTTGCAAGTTCATTGATCTTGTTGTATATGTAAACAAATGTTTTCTGCCAGTTTGCAGAAGTCTTCACTCAGTATTTTTTTCCTGTCTTTCATTCTGGGATTACAATTGTATGTGTGTTGGACACTTTGATATCTGAGGGCCTCAAATTTTCCTTCAAACGGTTTTTCCCTCTGTTTTGTTGTTGTGTTTAGCTTTTTAGTTTCTATTGCTTTATCTTTTAATTTTCCTCTCTGTTCAATAATCTTTAATCACCTATTTAATCAATCTAGTATATTTTTCATTTTAGTCCTTGTATATTTATTATACTATTTGAAAATGTATCTTGTTGGCATATTTGAAAATACACCTTTTTGGATTATGGCTACACATTTTTGTATTCTTCCATTTTAAATATAAAAGTTGGAACATTATTTTATGATGTGTGTTAGAGTACTATAGATAATAAATAGCTTATGTCTTCACTGATAATGAAAAACCTCTTCATTATAATGTATGTTTACCTCTCCTTTATGTGTGTCATTTGGGTAATAGTTTTTATATCTGTTTGTAAGATTGGCCTTGTCCAGATCTCACTAAACATAGAGTGAGAGATCTTGCTAGAAGAAGGCCTTGCTTTTTCTTTTTTGCCATATTGAGGCATATATCAGAGCAAGTTCTTCAGATGAAAGGAAGGTAACAAATGGTTTTAAAGAGTTAGTCTTTTCTTACCATTGAATATTATGCAGCCATTACAAATTAATTATGTGTGTGTTCATGCTCTATTTTGTAATTCTCTATCCATATACCTTTTAAGATCAGTTTTTTCCTTTCTCTTTTTCCATGTTTCTTGACATATAATTGACATGATATTTTCTAAGTTTAAGGTATATAATGAGATGATCTGCTATATGTTTTCACTGCAAAATGATTACCACAATAAGTTTAGTTAACATATCCATTACCTCATATATTTAACCGTTTTTTCTGTGTGTAATGAGAATATTTAACATCTACAGTCTTAGCAACTTTCAAGAATACAATACAGGATTATTAAGTATATTCACCATGCCGTACACTAGGTTCTCAGAACTGAATCATGATATAATTGGAATACTGTATCTTCAAATAACATATTTTTCCTTCCTTCCCATCCCTCAAACCCTGGTAATCACCAGTCTGCTGTTTCTCCAAGTTCATCTTTTTTTGGCTTCTGCATTCAGTGGGATCATGCAGTGTATTTCTTTCTCTTTCTGCCTTATTTCATTTAGCATGCTCTCAAGGTTTATACATGTTGTTGTGAATGGCACTTTCATGTGTATTTTACTTGATTGCCATTAAATCTTACTGAAGAAAAAAGAGAGGATATTATTTTTTCCAATTTGAATGGCAAAATGTAGAGAGAAGACTTGCCCCCCAAAGTCACAGCTTATTAAGTTCTGGTGTTGGAACCAGGACTGAGGCCTCCTGATCTCTGTCTGTGTAATTTGGTGGGGTGGAGGTGGGGTATTTCTATTTTTGCTAGAGTTGTATGATATCCCTGTTGTGTATTTTGGATATTGACCAATTATGAGATACATGGTTTGAAAATATTTTCTCCCTTTCCATAGGTTACCTTTTCTTTTTGTTGATTATTACTTTTGCTATTCAACAGCTTTTTGGTTTGATGTGGTCTTGGTTATTTATTTTTGCTTTTATTTCTTATGTTTTTAGTGTCATGTCCAAAAAACTACTGCCAAAACCAATATCAAGGAGTTTTTCCTTTTGTTTTTTTCTAGGAGTTTTACAGTTTTAGGTCTTACATTTATGTTTTTTATCCATTTTGAGTTAGTTTTTGTGAATGGTATAAGACAGGGGTCCAATTTCATTCTTTTGCATGTAAATACCCAGTTTTGTCAGCACCAGTGAAGAGACTGTCTTGTCCCCTTTGAGTATTGGCTCCCTTGTGAAATAATAGTTGACTGTATATACATGGATATATTTCTGGGAATATGATTCTGTTCCACTGGTCTGCATGTCTGCTTTTAGTGCCAGTGCCTTACTGTTTGTAGTATAGCTTGTAATCAGGAAGTGTGATACTTCCAGCTTTGTTTTTCTTTCTCAAGATTGTTTTGGCTATTCAGGGTCTTTTGTGGTTCTGTTTGAAAAACTTTTTAGAATTATCTTTTATATTTCTGTGGAAAATGCCATTGGGATTTTTTATAGGGATTACATTGAATCTATAGATACCTTTTGGTATATGGGCATTTTAACAATATTAGTTCTTTGTTCCATGAACATGGGATATCTTTCTATTTTTATGTGTATCTTCAGTTTCTTACATCAATATCTTATACTTTTCAGTATAGTGATATTTCACATCAGTTAAATTTATTCCTATATATATTTTATTCTTTTTGGTGCTTTTGTAAATGTTATATTTTATTTCTCTTTCAGATAGTTCATTGCTAGTGTATAGAAATGCATCTGATTTTTGTATATAGATTTTATATACTGCAACTTTACTAAATTTGTTTATAGTTCTAACTTTTTTTGTGGAGCATTTAGGGTATATATATATATATATATGTATACACATACACACACACGTATGTACACACATATATATAAAATCATGTGTAATACATATATAAAATATAAACATTTTTGTATTTCTCATTTTGATTCAAATACTTTTTGTTTATTTGTTTTTCTTGCCCTGTTTTCTCGGGAATACTTCCAGTACAATATTGAATAAAAGTGGTGAGAATGGGCACACTTGTCTTGTTCCTGATCTTAGAGGAAAAGCTTTCAGTCTTTCACTGTTGAAGATGATATTAGCTATTGGTTTGTCATATGTGGCATTTACTATGTTGATTATTTTCCTTATGTACATAACTTTTTGAGAGCTCATCATGAAAGTGTGTTGAATTTTGTGAAATGCTTTTTCTACATCTGTTATGGGGAATCATATGATTTTTATTCTGAAGTCTATGTGGTAAGCACACTTATTCTTTTCATATATTAAACCATCCTTGCATTCCAGGGATAAATTCCACTTGATCATAGTGTTTGATCCTTTTAACAATGCTGCTGAATTTGGTTTCCTAATATTTTCTTAAGAATTTTTGAATCTGTATCTATCAGTTCTATTGGCATGTGGTTTTCTTGACTCATAGTGTCTTCATCTGACTTTGTTATCAATGTAATGCTGGTCTCATAAAATGAATTTGAGAGTGTTCTTTGTTCTTCATTTTTTTTGAATAATTAATTCTTCTTTAAATGGTTGAATTTACCAATGAAACTGTCTGATTCTGGACTTGTCTTTGTTGGAAGGCTTTTGATTACCTTTTGAACTTCTTAGTCATCATTGATCTGTTCAGATTTTCTGTTTCCTCATTCAGTGGTGGTATGTTAAATATTTCTAGGAATTTATCCATATCATCTAGGTTATCTGATTTTTTAATATAACTATTCATAGTAGCCTCTTATGATCCTTTGTGTTTATGAGGAGTCAGTTGCAGTGTCTCCCACTTTTTTTATAACATATATAAATATATGTTTATATATTTTTATATATGTTTATAACATATATAAATATATGTTATCTACTTGAGTTCTCTCTTTTTTCTTGGTTAGTTTTGCTACAGATTTGTCAATTTGTTTATATAAGTTTCATTGATTTTTTTTCTATTGTGTATCTAGTCTCTCCTTTACTCCTGCTCTAATCTGTATTACTTCCTTCCTTCTGCTATATTTGGGGTTTTTTTTTTTAATGCCTTGTGACATAGTTATGTTGTTTATTTGAGATCTTTTTTCTTCAGGTAAGCATTCAGGCCTATAAACTTCCCTCTGGACTGGTTTTGTTGCATCCCAAAAACTTTGGTATATTGTGATTTTGTTTTTGTCTGAAGGTACTTTCTGTCTTCCTTTTTTATTTCTTTTTTGACTCACTGGATATTCAGGAGAAGACTATTTAATTTCATATATTTAAAATTTTGCATTTTCTTCCTCTTACTGATTTCCTGTTCCATACCATTGGGTTCAGAAGAAATATTTGATATTATTTCAGTCTGCAGACAGGAGTGTTTTCTGCCATGTTCCTGTGCCAGCAGGACTACTTGCACACTGCAGCTGGTAAGGGCTGGACCCCAGTTACAGGGCCCTTTCAGAATCTACAGGACTGAGTTTGGTGGTCTTACCTCCAGTGACTTCTGGACCATGGCCAAGACAGATGGAGCCAGTATGCAGGCTTCTTAAGGGTCCACAGTGGACTGAGTTCTGTGTCCCTCTTACCCCAAGGCACAGGTTGGCAGACATTATTTTCTGACACTCCTGGTGTTTGGGGCTGCTGACTTTACCATGGCCAAATGGGGCTGTAGTGTAGTCTTCACTGGTACAGAATTTCTGAGTCTGTAGCTAGCACCATGTTCAGTGAATCAGCTCAGTGTGGGCCTACGTTTCAAAACAGTTCAGCAGTTAACTTGCTCTTCTTTCCCCAACCAAAACCCTTAATACCTTAATCTAAACCTTAAAGAAAAAGAAAAATGTGGAAGCTCTGTTCCATTACCAATATCCCTTGGCTCTTCTTGATATCTACTCTAAACTCTTTCACATAAATGACCAGGCATATAAATGATATTTACTCAGTCTATGGTAATTCTTCAATTATACAAATACTTTAAATCATGAAGGGAATCTATAAAATTCTGGATTCTCCTCAAGGATAGAGTTAACTTCAGTTGTCAGGTTGGCTAAAAATTATTTACAGTCCATTGAAACTTCAGACTCTTCATCCATACTCTTAACAAGAGATTCCTTTTCAGGATGGCTTAGGTGGGGCTAAAGTATCTGTATTTTTAATAAGCACCCAAGATCTTTATAATCTAAGTAGTCCATGCATGAGACTTGAGAAACTGATTTAGACTCATGATTTGTAACTAGATATGGGTGATAAAATTGCCCGTGTTTTTACAAAAGCAAAAACATGAGCTGAACTTTCAGAGAACTTTTAGGTGGATGAGGTGAGACTACTTGAAGCTGCTAAGTAACAATGCATAGTTTGACTCCAGCTTAATGAATCAGTTGTTTGCTCTATACCTTACTACATCTCAATGTTTTTCTCCTTTGAAACAGACCTCCTTAAGAGGACATAAGATTGTTTCAATAATGCTAGCATTATTCAAAGTATACATGTGTTTGTTTACCCTTTTGGTAGGTCTTGATCATTAAAGTCAAAAATAAAATCATTGAGAAACAAGTCTGATAAATACAGTGGTTGATTATACTTGTATTATATCATCTGTCTCAGTGTAGTAGGCAGTAGTTCTCAACTTGGGGTTCACATCAGAGCCATCTGCTGGGCTTAAAAAAAAAAACAAAAAACAAAAATGCACACCTACCAGACCCTGTTGCATATCAGCTCTGTCAAAAGTTCTGGGAATGAATACCCCCAAAAAAACATTCCAGCTCACTATGATAAGGAGCTCTATGTATGAGCCACTGTATTTTAAAGTATTTGTATATGATTTGCCCTCCCTCACTGAGCTTCTTAAAAATGCGTATTCCTAGGCATATGCTTCTTCCTGCTAAAAAATGTGTAGTGAAATTCAAATGGAGTAATACAGAAGTTGTATTAAAAAAAGTGATTGGAATAGTTTATGTGAATAACACACATATATTCACATAATGCCATTTTCTTCATTTTAGAGATGAGAAATAATAGCAATTATGGACATATGTGCAATTTTAATCATTGGGCTTATACTTAAACATAATAATATAGCAATCAGAAGAATTATTCACTTAATCCAGTGTTTAATCTCTGTGAATCAAATATCCACCTCAAAATATTAACACCGTCTCCCAAGAGGCAGTGCTTCTTTTAGTCAGGAATTTTCGAAATTCATCTTTGATCTGTTCATATTCCTAGCATTTCACCCTGTGCTAAATAGTAAGTCCCACAAAGTTGATACCAGATGTAAGTTGTATTGTCCCTTTTGCCCTAAAGCATTTCTTTTAAATGTTGATTTGCATGCTGTCCTTGGCCACTCAGAATTTGTTTTCTCCTTTCTTCTGTTGACTATTTCTAGTTATTCTGTCTTGATATACAGATACCAGGACTGAATACAGTGCCTTAAAGCAGGAAGGCTGTGTGTTCAAAAAGGCGTATGTGGTATACTTTGATTCTTCTTTTAAATGTCTTTCTTGCTCAATCAGTTGACACAAATTTTTGTTAAACATCAGCTGTGTACCTAGCCCTAATAGTGGTGGGCACTTTTTGATCATTTTTTCAGCAGCTACATATTGTTTTATTTGGAAATACAGTTTAAGACTAGAAATAGACTAAATTTGGAGTTTTCCCTTAAATCTTTTGTCTTCTGTTTCTTACCCCTGATTCTTGCTCTATATCTTAGCCAGGCCTACCCTCCATTCTAAGTGATTTCAACTAATTCTTGCTATTTCATTTACTAAGTTATGACTGACTTAGTTACCAGTTAACTCTTCTTCATTGGAGTTCTGCATGAAGATTATAGAATATCTTAATTAATGAAAATATATAGTTTAAAATCTATATAAAGCTTTAGATTTTATTAAAGAACAAGTTAGAATACTAAAATCATAGAATTTTAAAATTAAATTATACTTCAAAAATTATATAAGTTATATAAGTTTGGACCAAATAAAATTGCCATTTTTAAAGATCATGAGTAGTTGAATATTAGCAATTTTATGTGACTCAGTGCAATAAAAATTAGAAATTGTCACTAGAGAGAGTGTTCAAAAGTGTTAATTTCTTCATTGTGTAAAGTGATAATGCCCATATTTACTTTTTATAGTGATTATAGAGGGCCATAAAAAGTAGATACAATGTATATAAAGAATTTAGTGAAGTTCCTGGACCATAATATCCTTTCTCTAAGTTTATAGTAACACTAATAGTAAATGGTTACTCTTGTGATTAACCCTGATAATAGGGCCACTTCATGGCTTGATTTAGATTAGAAATGAAAAACCCATGGAAATGCTCTTTCATCTATACCAGAGAAATGTAAATCTTTTTCATATCCTAAGTTTCCTTCTCCCTCAACTCCCCAAATTGAACTATATCTCCAATTTGAAAAAAGTTGAGATTTGTGCCAATTAGAAATTGTGTGATGGAGTTACTATTATAATGCTATCAATAATATCCTTTCAAATTTAAAAACTGTCATGACAAGTAGTGACTATAACATCTTACTACACTGATGGACAGTGACTACAATGCGGTGTGGGGAGAGGGCTTGATAATATGGGTGAATGTTGTAACCACAATGTTGCTCATGTGAAACCTTCATAAAATTGTTTATCAATGATACCTTAATAAAAAAATAAAATAAAAACTGCCATGATTTCTGATGTTTATTTAACTACTTTCATTTTTCTATTGGTTCAGAGTTAAATATCAAAAGACTATTTTATGCATAGAATATAATTACCTCCCATTCAAAAATCATTTTGGCTTTTTACTATATGAATCTGCCAAGCAACTAGTAAACTCTTCAATCTGTTGTACTGTTTTCACATCAGAACCAGTTTCTCAGGGTCATTCTATTTAATTTTGGAAATTAATAGCAAATTTGAATGAATAACAAGTGCTTAAGTCTTCCATGTGGATTAACATACAATGGGTCATCCACACACACATTCCCCCACCAATCCTACTTCTTACTTCTAATGGTTTTTAATTTGGCTGTTATTCTCCCTGATAGAAGAAGCTCACGCAAGGCACTGCTCATTACTCATCACCACTTCTGTGAGGCTGTCACTTAGGCCACCTCGTAATGGTTTATGAGTATGCTCCGTGTGTAGAACTTCAGGTATATAAGGGCTATCAAAATAGGACAAACATATAATTTGTGATTGCATAAAATAAAGGAAGTCGAGGTACCGTAGGGACCTAATAAATCACAGAATGGAAACAGTCTTCTAGCTAACTAAACATTTAGACTTTGTACTAAGTCAAAGCATGTATATGTAACTCAGCAAACCAGAACATATTCACGTTTACATGAATGGGATAAAGAAGTTCACAGATAACATCTGGGAAAGAAATTCTTGGCCTAATTTGTCTGTTCCTACTGTGGAGTAAATTAAGGAATGAATATTTAGCATAAGCAAACTGAAAACACACTTGCTTTTTGGAAAATACAGACACATACACATACAGAGTGGTTCAAAATAAAGAATGTTGTATGTCATGAGAAAGTTATTACTTTATTTTTACTTAAAGCTTATGAATGTACTGTGCAAAATTTACTGATTGTTTTAGACAGAACTTATTTCTGATTGCTCTTAATGTTTTCTGTTAGTTTGATTTTTTATTGTATTATTAAAACTTCATGCCTCGAAATACTTTTCTATCTCTTTTTAAAAATTAATAAGCTTGTATTGCAGTCACAGATATTTAGTTTTTAATCTACATCACAAAATGATCATATTCAAGTAGAATACCTCTAGCTAGATTCTCCTACTAATTGTTCTGGGTAGTTTACTACAGGCATAACCTATAGGACCAACTAGTAAAGAATTTCCAGTCCTTTCCCCACTTTTAGCTTGTCTTTTTTTCTAGCTGCAATATATTCCAGTCATAGTCAATTAACTCTTCAAGGTAGCAGAATCTCAGAATATAAACAATTTGCAGCTTCCAGTGTTATAAGTAGTGCCTCATATTTTTTGTTTTCATAGCATAGGTATGAAACTGTATCTTCCCACCTTCCCACTTATGTCAAGCCTTTTCCTTTACAGTTCTTCATTTTTTTCTTTCTGCTGGTCTCCTAGGGTCTTATTACCTGACTTAAACAAGCTTTACTAGCTACTTGGATCCTGTGCTAAGCTTGGATTTCTGACTTGTGCTGAAAGTTTCAGTTCTAGCTGAACCTTCTAGACATAAAGCCTAATGCGTAGTTTCCAAGCATTTCACATTTACCAAAGAGATGCAGACCTTTCATAAAATTTCAACTCTCCAGATAGAATTGCATCATTTAATTAAAATAGAAGTTGGTGCCAACTGGAAATTGTGTGGCTGAATTGGTATTACAATCCTTGACAATAACCATTTTGAGTGAAGCTCAAAAACTGTTTTGTGGTGGCTCTATAGCTGTTTTCACTTCTCTTAACTCAAAGTTAAATATCAGAAAAATCTGTTTTATGCAAAGAATGTAATTATCTACCATTCCATTAAAGAATCATATTGGATTTTTACTATATGAGTATGTCATGCAACAGTAAGCCATTCAATATGTTGAATTGTATTTACATATGAGTCGATATTCAGAATTATTCTAATACAGACATATTAGAGTTCCAGACCACAGCAATAAAGCACGTATCACAATAAAGTGTGTCAAATGAATTTTTTAGTTTCCCAGTTCATATAAAAGTTATGTTTACTGTAGGCTATTATACTATAATGTAGTCTATTAAGTGCACAATAGTATTATGTCTAAAACAATGTATATACTTTAATTAAAAAATAATTTAATGTTAAAAAATGCTAATCATCATCTGAGTTTTCTGTGAATTGTACTCTTTTTGCCGGTGGAGGGTCTTGCCACCATGTTGATGGCTTCTGAAGGCTGGCATGTGGCAACTTCTTAAAATAAAATGACTGTGAGGTTTGCTACATTGATTCACTCTCCCTTTCACAAATGGTTTCTCTGTAGTATTTGATGCTGTTTGATAGCACTTTTTTTTTTTAGGGGTCTTTTTTTAATTTTTTAATTTTATTTTTAATTAATTAATTTTATTGTCATTAATCTACAATTACATGAAAAATATTATGTTTACTAGGGTCCCCCCTTCACCAAATCCCCCCCGACAAACCCCATTACAGTCACTGTCCATCAGCCTAGTAAGATGCTGTAGAATCACTACTTCTCTGTGTTGCACAGCCCTCCCCTTGCCTCCCCCCACATCATACATGCCAATCGTAATGCCCCCTTTCTTTTTCCCCACCCTTATCCCTCCCTTCCCTCCCTCTCTCCCTAGTCCCTTTCCCTTTGGTAACTTGTCCATTCTTAGGTTCTATGATTCTGCTGCTGTTTTGGCCCTTCAGTCTTTCTTTGTTCCTATAGTCTTTGAGTTTGAGGTGAGTCTCTTGTAGGCAGCATAGAGATGGGTCTTGCTTTTTTATCCATTCTATTATTCTGTGTCTTTTTATTGGTGCATTCAGTCCATTTACATTTAGGGTGATTGTTGAAAGATATGTACTTATTGCCATTGCAGGCTTTAGATTCGTGGTTGCCAAAGGTTCAAGGTTAGCTTCTTTAGTATCTTACTGTCTAACTTAACTCGCTTATTGAGCTATTTTAAACACTGTCTGGTCATTCTTTATTTTTCTCCCTTCTTATTGCTCCTCCTCTGTTCTTTATATGTTGGTTGTTTAATTCTGTGCTCTTTTCTGCTTTCTTTAACTGCTTTTGTGGGTAGTTGATTTTATTTTTTGCCTTTAGTTAGTATTTAGTTGGTCTGCTTTCTCTGCTGTGATTTTATTTTCTCTGGTGACATCTATTTAGTCTTAGGAGTGCTCCCGTCTAGAACAGTCCCTCTAAAATACCCTGTAGAGGTGGTTTGTGGGAGGCAAAGTCCCTCAGCTTTTGCTTGTCTGGGAATTGTTTAATCCCTCCTTCATATTTAAATGATAGACATGCTGGATACAGTGTTCTTGGTTCAAGGCCCTTCTCTTTCATTGCATTAAATATATCATGCCATTCTCTTCTGGCCTGTAAGGTTTCTGTTGAGAAGTCTAATGCTAGCCTGATGGGTTTTCCTTTGTAGGTGACCTTTTTCCTCTCTCTAGCTGCCTTTAAAACTCTGTCCTTGTCCTTGATCTTTGCCATTTTAATTATTATGTGTCTTGGTGTTGTCCTCCTTGGGGCCTTTCTGTTGGAGTTCTGTACACTTCCATGGTCTGATCGATTATTTCCTCCCCCAATTTGGGGAAGTTTTCAGCAATTATTTCTTCAAATACACTTTCTATCCCTTTCTCTCTCTCTTCTTCTTCTGGTACCCCTATAATACGGATATTGTTCCTTTTGGATTGGTCACACAGATCTCTTAATATTGTTTCATTCCTGGAGATCCTTTTCTCTCTCTCTGCATTAGCTTCTATGTGTTCCTGTTCTCTGGTTTCTATTCCTTCAATGGCCTCTTGCATCTTATCCATTCTGTTTATAAATCCTTTCAGAGATTGTTTCATTTCTGTAATCTCTTTCTGGACATCATCCCTTAGCTCTTGCATATTTCTCTGCAGCTCCATCATCATGGTTATGAGCTTCATTTTTAATTCTTTTTCAGGAAGACTGGTTAGGTCTATCTCCTCAGGGTTTGCCTCTGTGATCTTGGTCTGTATCAATTTCTTCTGCCTTTTCATGGTGATAGATATATTTGTGG
Source organism: Manis javanica (assembly GCF_040802235.1). NCBI lineage: Eukaryota > Metazoa > Chordata > Mammalia > Pholidota > Manidae > Manis > Manis javanica. Next base: position 44,030,015 of record NC_133171.1, read on the forward strand.
GGAGCTGGTGCATGTGTTGGGTAAGAGAAAGTCCCTTCTTGCCAGTTTGTGGCCTTCCTCTCCTGGGAGAACAGCGGCCTCTAGCCAGCTTGTGCTGGGCAGCTGCGTGCAGACGGGGCTTCTGATCTTGCCTGGCCACTATGGAGTTTAGCGCTGCAGTTGCTGTGGTCATGGCCTGCCTCAGGCTGCTTCTCCAATATGGTGGAGCCACGTTGGAGGGGGAACGGGCAGGAGGCTGTTTATCGTGGTGAGAGGCCTCCACGCTGCGCTGCAGGGGTTTGGGTGCCCAGAGTTCCCCATGATTCCCAGCTGCTGGGCTAAGTGTCCCAGGGCGCTTCCGTCCAGCAATGGGGTCCCTGTCCCTTTAAGACTTTCAAAAAGCACTCACTTTTCTTTGCCCCGGGTGTGCTGCCTGCAGGGACCCGCTCACAGGTCTTACTGTCCTGTTTCCCTAGTTTCCAGTACCCCACGCACACACTGTGTGTCTGTGCTCCAGTACGGATAGCTAGGGCTGGGTGTTTAGCAGTCCTGGGCTCCCTCTCCCTCCCCGCTCCGACTCCTCTCCTCCCGCTGGGAGCTGGGGTGAGGGGCGCTTGGGTCCCGCCAGGCCGCAGCTTCTGTCTTACCCCCTTCGCGAGACGCTGGGTTCTCTTAGGTGTGGATGTAGCCTGGCTGTTGTCCTGTGTCTTCTGGTCTGTCTTTTAGGGAGAGTTGTATTTGTTTGTATTTTCAAAAATATATATGGTTTTGGGAGGAGAGTTCCACTGCTCTACTCACACTGCCATCTTGGTTCGCCCATCTATTTGATAGCATTTTAACCACAGTAAAACTTCTTCCAAAATTAGAGTCAGTCCTCTCAAACCCTGCCACTGCTCTACCAACTGAAAGGTGACGTGATATTCTAAATCCTTTGTTGTCATACAACACTCTTCATAGCACCTTCATCAGGAGTAGAGTACATCTCAGGAAACCATTTTCTTTGCTCATCCCTAAGAAGCAACTCCTCATCCATTCAAGTTTGATCGAGAAATTGCAGCAATTCAGTCACACCTTCAGGCTCCACTTCTTATTCTAGATTCTGGTTCTCTTGCTGTTTCCTCCACATCTGCGGTTCTTTCGTCCATGGAAGTCTTAAACCCCTCAAAGTCATCAATGAGGGTTGGAATCAACTTATTCCAAATTCCTGTTAATGTTGTTATTTAATATCTAACCATGAATTATGAATATTCTTAATGGCTTCTAGATTGGTGAATCCTTTCCAGTGGATTTTCACTTTATTTTATCCATATCCATCAGAGGATCTGCCATACTATGTATGACAGCTATAACTTTATGAAATGTATTTCTTAGATAAAAAGATATGAAAGTTGAAATGACACGTTGACCTGTGGGCTGCAGAATGGATGTTGTATTAACAGGCATGAAAATGACATGAATCTCAGTGTATATCTCCAACAGAGCTCTTGAGTGACCAGGTACATTGTTAATGAGCAGTAATATTTTGAAAGCGATCTTTTATTCTGAGCAGTTAAATCACAGCGGTGGCAAGAAAATGTTCAGTAAACCATGTTTTAAACATCTGCTTTCATCTAGGCCTTCTTCCCTTTATAGAGCACAGGCAGAATAGATTTTGCATAGTTCTTAAGGGCCTTAGAATCTTCAGACTAGTAAGCAAGCACTGACTTCCACTTCAGATCACTAGATTCATTAGTCCCTAACAAGAGAGTCAGCCTATACTTTGAAGTTTTGAAGCCAGGCGCTGACTTTCCTCTCTATGAAGTTCTTAGAGGCATTTTCTTCCAATAAAAGGCTGTTCCATCTACACTGAGAATCTGTTGTTTAGTGCAACCACCTTCAGTAAGGATCTTAGCTAGATCCTCTGTAGAACCTACTGCAGCTTCCACATCAGCATTTGCTGCTTCCCCTGGCACTTTCCTGTTACAGAAGTGGCTTCTTGCCTTAAACCTCATGAGCCAACCCCTGCTAGTCTCAGCCTTTTCTTCTACAGCGTCCTCATCTCTCATCCTTCATAGAACTGAAGAGTTCAGGGCCTTGCTCTGGATTAGACTTTGGCTTAAGGGAGTGTTGTGGCTGGTTTGATCTTCTATCCAGACCACTAAATCTTTCTGTATATCAGCAGTAAGGCTGTTTCTCTTATCATCTGTGTGTGCCCTGGAGTAGCACTTTGAATTTCCCTCAAGAACTTTTCCTTTGTATTCACAACGTGGCTGACTGGCACAGAGGCCTAGCTCTCAGCTAAAAGTGAGACATGTCTCCTCCTTTCACTTGAATGGTTAGAAGCTTTGTAGGGCTATTAGTTGGCCTAATCCCATTACTGTTGGGTTTCAGGAAATAGGGAGGCCTGAGGAGAGGGAGACAGATGGGGTAACTGCCGATCAGTGGAGCAGTCAGAACACATTGATCAATTAAGTTTGCTTTATTATATGGACCTGGTTTGTGGCACCCCACGTCCACAATACAAAATAGTAACAACAAGGATCACTGATCACAGATCACCGTAACAAATATAATAATAATAATGAAAAGCTTGAAATATTTTGAGAATTAACAAAATTGATACAAAGATACAAAGTGATCAAATGGTGTTGGAAAATGGTGCTGCAGACTGGTTCAGTTCAGTCAGTGTTGCCTCAAACCTTCATTTTGTAAAAACTGCAGTATCAGCAAAGCACAATAAAATCAAGTGCAATAAAATGAGGTCTGCCTGTATCTTAATTATGAAAATTAATAAGGAAGAAGCTTATGTGTGTGAGGAGTGATTGTGGAATCCCCTATATGGATAAGCAAGACCTGAGTTCTCCCTTCTTTCCTTTCCATTTGTTCTTCTGATGCCTTTTAATTTGGCATGTCTCCCAAGTACTCAGTTCTCATCAAATTTTGTATTCTTATCTGTATCTGAACCAAGAGATGTTTTTAAACTTATTAAGCACCTTTTCCAAGATTTCTGGAAATCTTTTTTTTATTCATAATTTTATATGTTGCTGTTCCCCATTGTTGCTGTTACTCTTGATTAATGTAGTTATGCAGAAAAGAAAATAAAGCTAGTAAACATGTACTACTATATGCCAGGTAGTCTGCTAAAGATTTTATGTATATCATTTTATTATACATATATAGGCCATTTTCCAGGTTTATAAAAAAATAATTATTTCTGCATACCTTTTTAACACAAAATTTTAACCCAGTATAACATTGCCTTATTATTTAGATGTAATTAAAAGCCCTTATTTATTTCTCAGATCCCATCATTATATATTATTCTACACTATCCATCCTTATGTTTTATTAAGGGTATTATTTTACTAATTACAGTATGGAGCAATTTGTTTAAGCTGATAATATTAAATGTTTCTAGTCATATTCATATCTCTTGATGAATTTATAAATCACATTCTTAGTTTCTCAAGAATGTGTTATATATCCTTAGGTACTTCTCTACAGTTAAATTGCTCTAAATTTGTAAAATTGTTCTAAAACTCTAAGTGATGTATATAATCTGAAATTCAAGAAATATTTATATTTGAAACATTGATCTAAATTGGCTTCAAATTTTTTTAATGAATGGAAGAAGAAATAAGGTCCATTAAGTTTGTCAATTAGAAGAGGCTTAAAAAACATCATAAGAATATTTTGAGACTAATTTGAAAACAGTTTTTTAATATCTGTAAAATTTTACTGACTTTGCACTTTTAATCCAGCAAAGAATCTGACAGTAAGTAATCATAGATAATAGGTACTATAAACATCATGCTTATTATTCAAGAGTGTGTTTAATCTAAAATTTTATGTTTTTCCTTTTGCGGTAAAGTAGAAGCAGCAGAATATTGGGGACCAATGCAATTAGTTATAAGGCAGGCCCTGATACAAAGCACCAAAATGTTGTGAGAGTGTAGGAACCAGGAGAAAATAGTTGCTAAAAAAACATAATACACAAAACTATGGGTATCTAGTAGGTCTAGGAGTAAAATTCATGAAGTATGTTCCAGAAAGTGTATATTGTCATATTTAATGTCTCCTAATAAAATTCACTGGTTGCAGAGACCATCACTTATATATAACAAAGTATGATGATTGATAGTCACAGTGAAGTCTTGAAACAGAGTTGATTCATTCAGGATACTCTTTGGAAAGTGAAAATAGTTTGTGATACACTTAAAGGAAGTCTCTCAATAATAAAGTTTTTAAAATCTGGAACTTTTGTTGTATATAGTATAGTAAGTAGTTCAGAAACTCACTCTATGGTAAGTAGTTCAAAAACTTTCCCCAAAAAATTATGTAAAGATTTCTTGATTTAGCAAATGTCCTTTAAGAAATTAAAAATATTTATTTCCAAACTTTCCATTTATGCACACTTTGACAGAATGTCATTTCTAATAACATTTTGTTTAATATTTACAGTAAAACTAGAGAATTAGAAAATATCTTCATTTTACAGGCTTAAAAATTGAAGAACAGAGAGATTAAACAATTTGCCCAAAGTCACACAGCTTATAAATAGTAGATATTGAATTCAAATAATTTCTCCTTTAGAGAGTTTGGGAAATCTTTAGGATGAAAAATGCTGATTCTTTTATGGGTATTTATCTCACTGAATTTAATATTTATCTCTAAGGTCCCTTCTAATTTTGAATATTCTATGGTTCTCTGAAATGAAGAGTATTACTCTTAGAGTAGGATTTATATTTTGCTAAGGGCTTGTGGAGATTCATGAACAGAAAAATGTGGTTGAAAAAAAAAGAAGTCCCAAGAAAAGTAAACCGTCTTGTTGTGGGAAATATAAATTCAGTGTCAAGTCTGTGAAAATATTTATCATACATTGTTTGTAAAGAGGAAAAGTAATACCATTCTTCAATATGAGAAATGGTCTTAATGGCCAGCACAACATTTTAGGTATAATGGGTAATTGTACAACATTAAAGTAGGCAACATGTGATAGACCTCTGGACAAAAAAATTAAATGTATAAGAAAAGAGATTTAAATATACATTAAAATGATATTTAAAATATTGTGAACCTTTCTAGAAAGTTACCATGTTGCTGCTAGCATTAGGCTTCAAAGGAAAAGTTCTAGTAAAGCTCTTTTTCCTTAAGGACTGAAGTTGCTCCTTAAAACTTCCCCTTGAACACTGTTTTGTTAAGATCACTAGACTTCGAATAAGATTTGATGGTAATATGAGTAGTAAAAACATCTAATAGTATCCCTAACAAATTTCTAATGGTCCACATATAATAAGAACCGTAAGAATATTTTCAGTCTCTTCTCAAATTAATTTACTTGCATCATAAAAGTTTCAGCTTTTTTCTGTCAATTATGTTGCCTATGGCAGGTTGAAAACTATCAAATATTGTTCTTTTTTCTAAATAAGCAAGCATTTGATTTCATAAGATTTCAGTGAGTGCCTTATGTTTACTGGAAACTCAGTATTTTACTTTTTTTTTTGGTTTTCTATTTAAAAGCAAAAGTATGAACTGTTTTTTTCTAAATAACTGGTATTTTCTATCATGCTGGGTATAAAATAAAACCACTGAATTTTCAATTAATTCAGAGATGAAATAGTGATATATAGTTAGTATTTCTAATATCTCTGTGAAATTAAAGAAATTACTGGAATTCAGTTTTTCCCTAACATCTAATTAATTTTTTAATGCTAGTTAAGAAATGAAAGTTCCCTAAGCAAAAAAGAAGTTATTTATCTATGTCGTATTAAAGACTGAATGACTACTCCCTAAAAGAGAGAATTATAATTAATAAATTATCCTTTTATTTCCACTCAAGTCTCAAAACCAGTTGTTTCTTTGTTTTAACTAAGTCTCTGTGCTTGAATAATAAGCCACCTAGTAACCATTAATAAGTGAACTATGTTTGGAGTTCAGAATGAATTTGAATGATGATGTTAGGAGTAGAATTTCTATTTTTAAATGTCAGATAAATTGCACAGAGTGAATTTTATGCCAGGAAACCAAGTTTAGCCACTGGTTTATATGAAATCACCTCTGATTTCCAGTTGGAATATAAACAACGTTTCTTAAATACGTACTGGAGAAGGGAATGGAAAAGAAGTTTGGGATTAGTTTTTCAAGGCTATTGAATTTCAAACAGGAATTTATATGTAATTCTATAGATTGCAGTGAGCATTGAGAATTTTAGGAAGTGGCATAGTCAAGATAGACTAACCTGGCTATTTTATATAGGATAGCAAAAGACTTCAAGATGCCGCTTCTGGAGAGGTCTGTTAGAGGAAGGACATTGAAATACTTAGGCAAGAGATTATTACCAGCTCTAAGTTAGATAGTGACAGGCTCTGAACTAAATTTACTATCTTTAAACAATAGTCCAGTATGGACTAGTAAAATTAAATACTGCATAAGCAAAAATAAAAAAGTTCAAAATGATGTAACACTCAAATACACCATGACAGCTATCAGTGTTTATCTGACTGAAAAACTAATAGAAGTACTGGGTTGTTAGTACATTTAGATGCACCAATTTGGCATATTCTCACTTACTCATCATTGTTCTAAATGTGACTCCCCTGGTTACTTTTGCAAAACCCACAAAAGGTTTTGAACCATCAATTGGGAAATGCTAGTGACATGGAAGGTTTTTGGACAAACTTCCTGGGTTTGAATCTTGGCTTCATAACCTGTTAGTTATGCAACCTTGAGCATATTTCTTAATCTCTCTGAGTCTTGGTTTACTCATCTGTAGGAATTTACCTACCTCATAGACATTATATGAGATGTTGTTTGTAAATGACCTAGCAGTGATCCACAGCGCTTATGAAAACGTGATTTAATTAATGAGAGCCAACATTTTTGATCATAAATCTGTACATTTGGAATAACAGTGTCAAGGGCAAAGACACTAAAGAGCGAGAAAGAAATTGAACAGTCATGCTGTATGGGGCCTCTTTGCTGCCTTTGAATGTCACACCATGTAGAGTTCTAGCTCTGTTTCTCCTACTTCTTATTCCTGATACATTTAGATATCTTAAAATTAATAGATACCAGTTTAAATAATTTATTATATGTGAATTTCCCTGTTTCTTCCTTGTCTGCTCCTCTCTGACTTTATGTTCCTAAGAAGAAACCTTGTTAACTTGTTTCAATCCTGGGGCTTGGAAAGCTTTGCCATAAACTTCACGCTTTCTCATTTTACGACCAAAATTTGAGTAGAACTTAACTATCAGTGAAACAAGAGCACAACATTGACTACAAGCATTTATATTTCTCCAGCAAATCCTGGGATGATTTTGCTGTTTTTCTAAATGATTTTTTGAGTCCCAACATTTTGTATTTTAGTGATGACTAACTACCATGTTTAGTTTTGTTCCTCTACCAGAAATGAGTGACTTTCAGAATATTGTATGAAAGTTTCCCAACATACTTGGAAAAACACATGGAAAGATGTAAGAAGTAGATAGTCTCTACAGAGTTTGAGATGCGGACTAGAGAAATAAATGGGCAGGTGAGAGAAAGGGCTCAGCAAATAGCAGAGCTCAAGTGCCCAAAAGGATCATTGTTCTAAAAATGAGTATTGGCTTGTTAAAATACTGTTATTAGGCCTAAATTAGTTATTTAATATGAATGGACTTTGAAAATATGAGGCTTTTTTATGTTAATTTTCTTTTATTACTACTTTAAATAATTATCTTTTTAAAACCCACTTTAAAAGTCTTTACCATGAAGATTCTTTAGAGAAAGTTTATTTATATGAAATGTTGATAGAGTTAATATATGCTATTTTTAGTATTAGTTTTAGCATTCATATTTTAGAAGTAACCATTAAGTATCCAGAACTTTGGAAAAGTCAATTGTGCCTCCCCAGTTCATGTGTTCTTTTTTGTGAATTGACCCTTTAAAAGAATTTTAACTTCAAATACCTTGATGTTTATGTAGAAGACTTCCATTAAGGGGAAAACTTAAAATTCAGTATCCTTTATTATTCATCCAGCATTAAGATGTTGAAAAATAATTCCTTCCAACAACTAAAAGTCATGTAAGATAGCACTTACAGACTTATATCTGATGTTTAACACCATTCTTCAAAATAAGTATTCTTAAAAGTAAAACTATTTGCTGTGCTTTATGTAACTGAAATTACAAAAGACTTGTAACTCCTAATAATCAACTTAATCTGATTTTAAACTCTCCATGGTTTAGGAGTAGGCATTTTTGTTTGATAGAAAATTGGCTTGTTAATGGAATTATGCAATTATAAGGAAATGTGGTCACAGCTGCTTCTGATTTCTTTGTTATACACCTGATTGGAAACAAGTTTTTAAAAAATATTTTTCCATTTCTTACACTGACACCTAGTGTTCGCTATTCCTGATATCTTAAATATTTAAATATAGTTATTAATAGCTATGGAACTAGAATTACATTAAACATTTTTTAGTAGTGCACCTGTTCACATACAATAATTCCTATTTTTAGCATCCGTGAGCACAGTTTTTCTAGTTAACATATGTGAGACCATTATGAATCAGTTGCTAGACTATTTTGAACACAGCAAAACTCAAAAAAGTGTAGTTTTAGAGGTGGAAGGAACTTGAGTTTTTAAAACCAAGATTCTTAAGACTCCAGTGCTTTGTTTTGTACACAATTCCTTCAAGTCATAAGTCCAAGTGGATGTTTTTGTTTATGTGAACTTGGTCCAGAGTGATAGCAGTAACAAATCATATTTACTTATGTAAACAATGAAGATGTGATATTTATTACTAGTTGTCCAGGAATGCAGGAAGATTGAGTTGTTTCAATTTTTTTTGACAAGTTTTACTGGTGTCAAGTGTATAACATAATAATTCGATAGGTGTATATGTTGCAAAATGTCACCACAATAAGTGTAGTTAACATCCATCACCATACATAATACAGAATATTTTTCTGTGATGAAGACTTTTAAGATCTATTCTCTTAGCAACTTTCAAATGTGCAGTACAGTATTATTAACTATAGTCACCATCTGTACAGCTATAATTTTTGAAATGGGTGACCTTGAGATGTTTATGTTTACTATTTCCTGGGAATTCCTAAGGATGATTTTAGTGCTCCAGTTGTTCTAGTAATAAAGTTTAAAGATCTAGATTAGTGTCAGATTATCTGAAATTAAGTGAAAAAAATATATATATACATATATTGGAGAAAATTTATGCAATAAGCAGTTGTTAAAGGAGAAGTCTAGGTTGCCAATCACATAATGAAACTTATTCATTTTATTTTTAATCTTTCATTAAGGTGGGAAATGTTATTATAATGAAAATTCTTAGCTAAGATTGAGCATTTAAGTATTTACAAATTAGTGACAAAGACTAAATTTCAAGTTATTTCTAATAAAATTGCTGCAGACAACTTCAAAGTATTTGAACATTCAAATGTATCTTTGAGTGGAGTATGGTTTTCCCATATCTAAATATCAAACATTTTAAATATAGGAAATTACCATAATTGAATTTATTTCTTTTTAATAGTAGTTATGGTGTGTTTAGGTAATCTAAGAACTCTGCTAACTCATAAGCTGTTTTCTAATTCATGTATTATCTTTTTCCAAGATCAGAAAAAAAATTATTATCCTTTTGATCTTTTCAATTAGTATTCATTTGTCATCTGCTGTTTGATAGATGCTGTCTCAGATGCAGAAGATAAGTGTCCAATAAGGTCTTCATTTATACTGTTTTGGTTAATAGAAAAAGTAAGAATAGAGAAATACAGAAGAAATCAAATAAGTATTGACTACCATTTCTTCATTTCTCATAATTTCTAGTATATTTCTCACATGATCCCTTTTGGGGTTGAAAAGATTTGTTTATTTCTGAATAATGTTTTCAGGTTTATCAAGTTCACCCAAGAATCAATCAAATTCTTTGAAAAAAAGTTCCCAGTCTCTTTAATTACACTCTGCACATGTGACAAAAGCTATGAAAGGAATTTGTCAGATACAACAAAAATGAGTAATAGAGAAGGTAACAGTTGTGGAGTACATAGTTCTTCCTTGGCTTAAATAGATTGAAATTTTTAATTCAGAATGTCAGCATATGTTTATGTGTAATAAAAATTGGAGCAATAGTAATTAATATACGTAAATACTGTGATTCTGTGTGTATAGATACTTTAGAACATTTAATCAAATATTTAAGTCTTCCTATTACAAGGCAGGACAGACTAGAAAATCAAATATTTTTTCTCAGGTACTTAATGAAAATTCATACATGTTGCACTTTTTTTTTCGAAGTTCTTTGACTTCCATTTTATTCAAATTGTTTATTTCATTTAGAAGCCCAAACAAAATTTAAGAAAGGCATTGCACTTATTATAACTGAGTGAAAGTTCACCTGGCTTTTTTCCCTTTATGTTCCAGGTGCAAACATTGATTGAAACTGCTGGGGCAGGCAGTTATTTTAGGGTAGTTTCTTGTTTAATGTTTTATCAGACCCAAGAGTAAAATATTCTGCAACAACTGCAATTTCATAATGCTACTCTTAAGGTGGAGCCCTATTAAAAATAGTATATAATCATGTGGATTCTGATATAAGTAAAATTCTGTCCCCCCAATTACACTGTATATGCAGGAGGTAGAGTTAGATTGGATGGGCCACCGAGGGGCTCTACCCTTCAGTCATTCGTCAAAGATTTATTGGTAAATGTGCCAAGCATTGTTTTAGGCATTGTGGATATAATGAAACATAAAATCCCTGCCCTTGTGGAGCTTGTATTTTGGTGTTCAATAAGATAATAAATAAATGAATAAGTAATTACTAGATAGCATTAACTTCTATGAACAGAATAATGCAGGATAAGGAAAGGGAGAGATTAAGTTAGATTACTTCAGAGGAGATGGTATATGGCACAAAAGTCAACGTGAAGTAAAATTATGAGTGGATCTAGGGGAAGAGTTCCAGACTGAGGGAACAGGAGGTATAAAGGCCCTGAGACTGGAATGTGCCTGAGAAACAGAAATATCACTGTGTGTGAAACAGAGTGATTAAGGGGCCAAATAGTAAGAGATGACATGTAAAAAAGAAAAGGTAGATGGGGGACAGATTATATAGACATTGTATTTCTCTCTCTGTATCACTTTCGCTCTGTTTGGCTTTGTACAGGACATGAATTTTTAAAAGGTTTGATTTACATTGATAGATAAATCATGTTAAGAAGTTGAATTTCATTCTAAGTTTGATAGGAACTACTAACATTTTAAAATAGGGGAGTGATTTGTACTCTGATTTATGATTTATTTATCTTTTTAGAATTTGACTTTGAAGAAAAACACAATTTTCAAAGCATCTTTGTGCAAGTGAAGTAATTCACTATTTTTTCACCATTCCAACATTTTATAAGCATGCAGTACAGTATTTTCAGTCATGTGCACATTATTCTGCATCAGAGCCCCCAGCACCTCCTGCATGATTTAAGGTTTTTAAAAGATCACCCTGGCCACTTTGTGGTGATTAGGTTGTAGGAATTTTGGAGTGGAAACAGGGCAACTAGTTAAGAGGCTTCTCTAGCAGTTTGTGGTAACTTATTCTGGTGCAGGGTAGTGATGAGATGTAGTCCGATCCGACTGTTTTGAAGGTGTCACCAGCAAGACAGCAGCTAACACAGCAGATGTTAGATGAGAAGGTATGGAAGAAATGAAGGATGACCTCTAGGATCTGAGCAGCTAGATGAATAGTGGTTTTATGGCAACAATTTAGCATTGATGCTATTCATGTTAAAGTTGAGAAGTCTGTAAGACATCTAAGTGGAGGAGTCAACTTGGCAATTTAATACATGACTTGAATACGTGAGACAAGTTGGTGCTAAAGATAAAAATTTCAGAGTCAGTATGGGATCACTTAGGAACAGAAGAGCAAAGATGGAGAGTAGACTGTAGAGTGACCCCTGGAGTTACTGCAACATTATCATGTTGGAGAAAAGACACAGACAAGGAGATGGGTGATGTTAGCATCGTGTGGTATCCTGGTAGCCAAATGAAGAGGGTGTTTCAAATCCTCTTAAGAGGTTGGCTAAAAATGAGGCAGAAAGTTGATTATTGCATTTGATTATATTTGTCATACTGGTAGTTCCAGTTCAGTGGGGACAAAAGGTTTTTTAGAATTATTCATGAACAAAATTGGGGATGAGAAAGTGAAGGCAGAAATGATAGTCAATCTTTTAAGGAATTTTTGCTCTGAAATAGTGTGCACACCTGTCCCGGGTTGCTCAGGAAGTCTGGGATTAGGCCCACAATCTCAGCATAGTATCATCAGCAGTTCTTTTACTGCCAGAGATCTCAGAAGATGTAGTAGTGTCAAGGGAGGATTTTATTGAATCGGATAAGTATTATTCTAGGGAATCTAATGGTGTAATTGCTACGTGGTAGACTTTAAATTCTGTGCATAATAAAAGAAAAAAGCAACTGCACCCCAATTAGGCTACTCTGTTGTATATTTCCCATTTCTGAGCATGATTTACACATGTACTGTTTAAATGTATATTTTAACTGCAGCATTCCCTGGAAATCCACAGGTTAATGAAGATTATACTTATTTTTTTGTTGTTCAGTAGGCTTCTTCAGTGTAACATGAACATAGAGGAGTACATAAATTGTTTAAGTGTTTGTAACTTGATTATTGTTCACAAAGTAAGTACACCCATGTAACCAGCATACAGCCCAGCAAACCATGCATGACCTGTACCCAGGAGACCCCTCATGCCTCCTTCCAGGTGCTATTTGCCTTTCCAAGTGTACCCTTCATGACTTCTTTTTGTTGTTGTTTACTTTTTAATTTAAAATATAGACTCACAAAAACATTGCAAAAATAGTAGACCTTTCACCCAGCTTCTCCAAATGGTTAACATCTTACCTAACCAGAGTACATTATCAGAACTAGGAATTAATGTTAGTATATACTTGTAAAAGGGATTTCTCCAGTTCTTACCTGCACACATGCATGTGTGTACATAATTTCATGAAACTTTGTCACTTGTGGAAGTTTGTATAACCACCATAGTCAAATTACAGAATTGCTCCATCACTACAAAGAAACTCGCTCATGCTACTCATTTATATTTGAGCGGCTCCCCCCAGTAAACCCTGACCCTGTACCCTGGCAACCTCTGATATGTCCTTCATCTCTGTGACTTTTGAAATTAAATCACATAGAATATAACCTTGTGAAATTGCCTTATTAAACTCAACTAAAGATCTTGAGATCCATCCAAGTTGCCACAGATATCAACAATATATTCCTTTTATAGCTTTTTATCAGTATTTTCATCCATTTATCCTTTGAGGGACATTTAAATTGTTTCCAGTTTTGAGCTATTACAGATGAAGCTACTACAAACATTTGTGTACAAATTTTTGTGTGGATATAAAATTTCATTTCTCTTGGATAAATGCCATGGATTTGTGATTGCTGTGTTATACAAAAGTGCATTTTAAATTCAAGGGTTAAAGTTCTCTTGAAAATTTTTAAAAGAAACTGCCAAACTGTTTTCCAGAGTGGTTGCACTATTTTGCATTCCCGTTAGCAATTTTGAAAGATCCCGTTCTCCATATCCTCTCCAACATTTGATATTGCCAGTATTTCTTTAATCATTCTTACTAGTGTATAGTAAAATCTCTTTGTGGTTTTAATTTGTACTTTCCAAATAGCTAGTGATGTGAAATATATTTTTGTTCCTTATTTGCCATTGGTGTATCCTCTTTGAGGAAGTGTCCAAGTCTTTTGCCCATTTTAAATTGGAGTATTTGTTTACTTGGTCCTGAGTTTAGAGACTTCTTAATTTGTCCTGGATACAAGTCCTTTGTTGGATATGTCATCTGCGAAGATTTTTATCCCAGTTTGTGTCTTGTTTTTTATTCTCCCAACAGAATATTCTGACTTCTAACACCATAAATATAGTTTTGTTCATGTTTGAATTTTATTAAAAGGAAACTTTAGGGTGTTTTATATAAATGAAATTCTTCTGAATCTAGTTTCTCTTACTCAGCATCATGTTTGTGAGATTCATCATGATGTTACGTGTAAAAGTTTATCCTCGTGCCAGATAGCACTCCACTTTGTAAATTTGCCACTATTCAATCAGTTTTACTTTTGGTGGCACATTTGGGTTTTGTTAACTTAGGGGTTTTATTAATAATGCTGCCATAAATATTCATGTACAGGTGTTTTGATGAACATCTGCACACATTTTTGTTGGGTGTACTTAGGAGCAGAATTTCTGTGACATATAGTGTGCAAATTTTCGACTTTAATAAATATTGACAAGTAGTTTTCCAGAGTGGTTGTGTCAGTTTACATTCCTGTCAACAGTGTATGAGACTTCTACATCCTTACTCCACGTCCTTACCATCTTTTACTGCTGCCTTTCTTTTTCATTCCAGTTGTTCTAGTATTAATTGCAATATGTATTGCAATTAATTTTTTTTAAAAAATTGGTAAATACATAGCATAGAATTTACCCTCTGAACCATTTTTTAAGTGTATAATTCAGTATATTACTATTTATGTCTCCAGTAATACTATTCAGTATAGTAGGATTTGCTTTCCTAATACTCTTAACATAAATATTCTGCAAAATGATTAAGCTATTTATAATTTAGACATTCTCAAAAAGCAAAACAAACATGGTTTTAAGTCATTCACTTGATTCAGCTGTATTGAGGTCTACTGAATGTCTTATATTGGATATTAGGGATACAGTTAATATAAAGTCCAACTTGTATTATTATAATTGTAATGATGTATAATATATATAATAGATCTTTAAGCAATCAAGTGGACCTTATAATTAGTTACCATTGTATTAGACTGTATCTATTAGGAAAATTATTCTTTTTGAACTTTGATTTTCTGTGTCTAGTAAAGAAAATGTGATACCTACAGAGAGAAAGGGTGGTTTGTTTCACTTGTAAAATCATTGAGATAGTAATTCTTTAAGTATAAATACTATGGAATAAATTGCTATGGAATACTGTATCAAGGATTTTGTTTAAATTAGCTTAATATTTGCTTACATGAAATAAACCTTGAAGAACATGTGATTTAAATTGCAGCACTAAATATAATATCTAGAACAGCTTGTGATGTGGGTCATTTTGAGAATCTAATTCTGTTAAAAAGGCACTTTCACTATAATTAAAATGTTTAAAATGCAGACATAAAACTTGTTATATTGACTATGAGAATGAATGAAATAAAAATTCTCACGTCTTTCACAAATGTGTACATTTCTTCATATGTAGAGAACACTTTCTAATTTTCTTGTAAAGCCATGTCCAACTCTTCTCTTCCAGGATTAACAGTGAAGGAAAGATTTCAGAGATCCAGAGGCAGAGCTCTTGACCTATCTGCTAAGCCTCTTCAACTAGAAACTTCCTTTTGTTTTAACCTTGGAGTATTTAGACTTGATATTACAACGTAAGGGGGCAATCTAACTGTACCGCATACATTATAAATACCTTCCCTGGCCTTACACTGAAGAAGATCATAGATCCCTTCTACCTGGAGGTCAGATAAGTGAAGCAGAAATCATCCATTTCTTGTTTTAGAGATAATGATAAGCTTTTGTCTTTTTAAAAAAATGACCTCTATTTCCACTTGAAGTCTATGCCAAAGTAGATTTTATTTACCTTTTTTGTAAAATCTTAATTGAAGTGTAAAAGAGAGGGGAAAATGCCAGAACTTGACAGAACTTACTATCCATTTCTGTCATCTATAAAATACTCAATTTATGCTTTCCCCTTTCCTCAGTATCAATACAATATTATTTCTAAGAATTTGTTAAAGTAACTGCTCAATTTATTCTATTACAAATTTAATAACAATTGTTGTCCATAAATGAGATTAATCTAAAATGGCAGGCAACTCAAAACTCATTTGTATTTAATTTTAGAATACAATTTTAGGTACCTATGTATGTCAGTATGAATGTATCTATGTTTTCTGCATTTTTTTCTGAAAACAAAAAAAGTACTGACCCAAAAGCTGAAAAGCTACTTAGTTCTGTACCTCCATTCATAATTTCCTCCACCAAAAGTCAATAATTTGGTTTTTTTCTACAAATGCATGAGCTAGAACTTAAAAATACATATTTAATTTATGGAATAACAGAGTCATTGTATGGAAAACTTGAAATTGAACCATTTATATTTTATTCAATATATATGAGCCAATCAAGTCTTGAATTTAAATGCTTAGTAATTTTTCTCTCTTGCTAACATTGTTATACAGTAATCTCTTTCTGCTGAACTCCTTGACACCTATCTTCATTTTGTTTTTTTACACATGCTCACTGTAATTTATGTAAAACTGATGAAGAAAGTAGAAGTCATCTGAATTCAAACTGATAACCATTTTGAGATATTCATTATCAACAGTTTGGTCCCATCCTTTTGCACTTCTCCTCATCTACAGGTGCACACTAAATACATATAATTCAAAAGAAATAAATTACACGTACAGCCTTTTCTGTAGTACTTAATCACCCATCCCTTCCTACTAAGTACCTACTGTTAACCAATCGGCTTTCCATACTCGTCTCTGAAAAGCTACAACTGTCACAGTGGCCTTGTCATTTTTAACAAAATTGAGACTATATTACTTAATATATATATAGTTTCTGCTGCCTGCTTTTTATACTTAACATCATATTAATCCCTCACTTTTTTCATTGTTTCTAGTATTCCAGGGTATGGAATTACCATATTTTGCTCAAGTTACTGCATTGTTGTTGGGCGTTCACATCTATTCTAGTTTTTTGCTGCTTCGAGCAAACAGTGCTGCAGCAGTTATCCTTCCAACGTATCCTTTTGTGCCTGTTCCCCAGGGTGGAATTGCAGAACAGAAGTATGTGCTAGTAGGTATTACTAGCTAGCTCTTCTGAAATATTGTTTCATTTGCACTAGTATTGTTTGCCCTTAGGATTGTGACCACCCTGTAATATTGTCTCTTGGATAATAGCAGCACCTCAGAGCTGCATTGATTTTTCTAACTACTGGCACAACAGAAGAACGTCCCATACAGCCACTTTAATTAGTTGCTCTATGAATAGCTTATTTATAGACTTCATCCATTTTTCTATAGATGTTCCTTGTACTTTTGTTATCCATTCGATTATTATGGTTCCTTTGGAAATGACTTTATCATCCCTCTATTTAGAATGGTGTTTACTGTAGTTTTCATTAATCAGTCTTTATTATATTTGAGTAATTTGCTTTTATTTTGACACAACATAGAGGTTTTATTAGGAAAGAGACCCTAGAATTTATTTCAGTATCTATATGTAAAATTCTTTTTTTTCCTCTATAATCTTTTTATGTTTCAGATTGATAGATTTTTCTGAAATTTTCTTGAAAATTTTGAAACTCTGTTCTGAAAATTGAGATACTCTCGCATTCCTGAAACTATGTAATCATACTATATAATTCTTTTAATGGTTTGCCAGATTCTAATTGTTAATATTTTGTTTTGTGTTTTTATGATTTTTCCCTACTTACAATCTTTATCAGATATTAATATTTAAGGTTACTCTGATTCATAAAATGAACGTATTTATCCTGGAGTCTAGCATAGTTGAATTGAAATTAGGATTATCTGTTTTTTAAAGGTTAAACTGATACAACATACAAAGGCATTTTAGGTTTTTCTTTAGGTTTTCAGATTTATTCAGTTGCAGCAATTAGTAGTTATCTAACCATACACTCATTCTCATTCACTTCCTTTGCAGCAGAACTCCTGTTTTTGGCACAGTGCTGCCCCAAACAAGACTACCTTTCCTAGTTACCCTTGCAGTCAGGTAGTCTCGTGTGCTAAGTCTGTGATTTGAAAGAAGGCTGCTGCCTTTACTCCTTATTTTGGCTTGAAACTCAGAACTTGTGGCTGGAGCTTTAGCAGCGATCATGTTTTAAAAATGATTTGAAGCTGAAAGCCATGCACTGGATAGTGCAGCAGAGTGCAGATTGTGCTTGACATTGTAAAGCTATCATAGTAGCACTGGACTACATTGGGATTTTTTTTTTCTTTTGCATGAGAGAAAAATAAGCTTCCATTTTATTTAAAATGCTATTATTTGGGAATATTCTTTGTGGTGCAGTTGAGCCTCCTCTTGACTAATACAGTAGCCATAGATTTGCATAGTGCAGTCTTCTAAAAACATCCTCACCTGGATTGATTTATTAACCCAGAATTGTTTTATATGTGTTCCCATTGATTCATTTCTTTTTTCTCTGTTCCTCTTTCTGGTTTATTTTGGTTTTATTGTTCTTTGTACCCTAACTTTTTAAGGTTAGGATTAGTTCATTAATGTTTTATCTTTTAGCAGTAACTAGATTTATGGCTATTAATTTTCCTGTAATTATAGTTTTAACTCTGACCCATAACTTCCTGTTTTCATTTGCTCTCCATGTAATTTTCAGTAAGAGGTTTGATTTCTTTGCTCCCTGGGCCTGTGCCAAGTATTTGAGTGCTTTCATAATCATTTTTTATTTCTAATTTTGTTGCAGTGTGAACAGAATATAACCTTTATATTTTGTATATTTAAAGTTTGTATGTCTGTGTGGTCAAGTACATGGTCAATTTTTATTTGTTTTGTGGACATAAAAAAATAGGATTCTTCATTCAAGAGATGTAAGAACTGATGGGGATATGTTTATGTGTGTGTATGTATTTAGATACACATTCATAAAATATACACAAATGGTTATAATGTTTAATTCATCTTTATCTTTACTTATTTTATTCTAGTAGATCTGGCCAGTTCTGAGAGAGATGTATTGGAAACTTCCACTTTAATAACTTTTTTAACTAAGCTCTTGAATTTCTCATATTTTATATAGTTAGTTTCCATTGAATTTGAATATACAGATTTATGTTATGTCTTCATAATTTGTGACTTCTGTTATTGTATAACTGTTCCTATATTAATGTCATCATCTGCTATCTTTTTTATTCATGTTTTCCTGATATTCCTTTAGTCATCCCTTAATTTTAAGTACTTGTTTTAAATAACATGTACATTATTTTTAAAGCAAATCTGGCAGTCTGATTTTTAATGAGAGGATTGACCCATTTCAAAATTTAACATTTTTTCTAACATTTTGTTTTCTGGCTATTTTGCTATTTTTCCTTATTTGCTAATTTTTATCATGTTGTTGTTCACTGCTTTTTTTCTGCTCTAAGTTAACATCCATCAGCTCATAGATAAAAAATGAAGAAGAAAATATTTTTAAAGTTGGTCTTTGAATAGATTTTATTTTTAGAGCAGTTTTAGCTTCAGAGCAAAGTGAGTAGAAAGTACCAGTTTCCCATACACTGCTTGCCTCTGCACACTTACAGTCTTTCCCATTATGAGCATTACCCCCTACAGTGGTCTATTTCTTACAGTTATTGTTTTGACACATCATTATTAGCCAGACCATAGTTTAGGATTAATTCTTGGTATTGTGCATTCTGTGGGTTTAGGCAAATGTATGACATGGATCCACCATTTAAGCACTCTTATGTTGGGTGCATAAATATTTACAAATGTTATGTATATTCTCTTGTTGGATTGATCCTTTATCATTATATAATGACCTTCTTTGTCTCTTACTACAGTTTTGGCTTAAAGTCTATTCTGTCTGATACAAGTATACCTACTCTTGCTTTCTTTTGGTTTCCATATTAACAGACTGTCTTTCCCATCCCTTTACTTACTTCCCATCCCCTTACATCTGAAATGAGTCTCGTATAGGCAACAATATAGTTGGGTCTTGCTTCTTAATCCATTCAGCCCCTCTGTGTCTTTTGATTGGAGAATTTAGTCCATTTAAATCTGAAGTAATTATTGATAAGTATGGATTTTCTATTGCTATTTTGTTGATTCTTTTCTAGATGTTTCGTAATTCCTTTGTTCCAGTCTTTTACTTTCTTCCTTTGTGACTTTTATGATTTTCTACTATGGTATGCTTGGATTCCTTTCTCCTTACCTTCTGTGTATCTACCAGATTTTTGCTTTGTGCTTACCAGGAGACTTATACAGAATATCTTATAATGATAAAAGTCTATTTTTCTCTAACAGCTTTGAATGCATGCTAAAGCTCTGCATGTTTATATTTGCTGTATTTTATATTTTCATGGCACAGTTTACATCTCTTTACCTTGTTTATCCACTAACACAATATTATAGTTGTAATTATGTTTAATACTTTTGTCTTTTAACTTTAATACTAGATTTTAAAATGACTTACCCACCACCACTAAAACATTTGAATATTCTGAATTTAACTATGTATTTACCTTTACTGGAGAGATTATAACATCTATTTTCCTGTTACTAATTAGCATCCTTTTGTTTCAGCTTGATGAAGTCCCCTTAACATTTTCTTGTTAAGACCAGTCTAGTAGTTATGAATTCCTTTAGCTTTTGCTTCTCTGAAAAACTCTTCATCTTCCCTTCAATACTGAAGGACATCTTTGCCAAGTAGACTATTCTTGGTGTTTTTCTCTTTCAGCACTTTGACTATATCATGTCACTCCCTTCTGGCCTGCAAAGTTTCTGCTGAAATATCTGATATAAGTCTTATGTGGGTTCCTTTGTACATAGTTTATTTTCCATTGTTGCTTTTAATATTCTCTCCTAGTTTTTACCTTTTGACAGTTTAATTATAATATGTCTTAGTGTTAGTGTCTTTGGATTCATCTTATTTGTAACTTTATAGGTGGCCTGGATCTAGATGTCTGTTTCTTTCCTAAAGTTAAAGTTTTCAGACCTATAATACAAATATTGGTCCACTTGATGGTGTCTCATAAGAGCTGTTGTCACTCTTTTTCATTATTTTTTCTTTTTGCCCGTCTTATAGAGTGAATTCCACTGCTCTGTCTGTGAGTTTGCTGACTATTTCATACACTTCATCTAGTCTGATGTTGAACCTGACTGTTGACATTTTAGGACTATTGTATTCTTTATCTCTGTGATTTCTGTCCTGTACTTTTTTGTATTTTTTGTCACTTTGTTTAAATGCTCACCTTGTTCATGCATTGTTCTATTGATCTTGATCAGTAATTTTGTGACCATTAATTTGCACTCTTTATCTGTTAATCATTTATCTCTATTTCATTAAAGTCCATTTCTGGAGTTTTATCTATTTCTTTTGTTTGGAAATGTATTCTCTTCCTTTCCTTGGTTCTCGATGGTTTCTTTGTTTTGTTTTGTTTTTTTAATTTGTACATTAAATTAAAGAACCACTTCCTCCAGTCTTGACGTAGTGGTCTTGTGTTGGAGATGAACCTTATTGTTCAGCCTGGTCCTAGATTTTTCTTGTCTCTCAAACCTTTCTAAGTTGCCTTCTTTGTTCTTAGTGGCTCCCAGTAGTTGAGGGTCTAACAAGACCTGTTTCAATGTGGGTATTTTTGTATTCATTCAATGTGTATGAGTTGCTCAGCTAGTTTCTACATTTCTTTCAGAGGGACTTTCCATATATAGCTGTAGATGTCTTGTGTCCATTCGAGGAGATGAGTTCAGGAGCCTCCTGTGCTGCTATTTTGGACTAGAACTTCCTGGATATCTTCTTTGGTGAAGTGTCTGTTAAGGTCTTTGGCCCATTTTCTAATCAGGTTGTTTGTTTTCTTACTGGATTTTTTAGAGTTCTTTGTATATTTTGGCTAACAGTGTATCAGATGTCTTTTGCAGATATTTTCTCCCAGTCTGTGGCTTGTCTTTTCATTGTCTTGAAAGTGTCTTTCACAGAGCAGAAAATTGTAATTCAGTGAAGTACAGCTTAACATTTGTTTCTTTCATGATCATACCTCTGGTATTGCACTTAAAAATGTCATTGCCTGAAAACAGAAACCGTAATTAGAAAAGGTATCTGCACTCCTATATTTATTGCAGCATTATTTACAATTGCCTAGATATGAAAAAAATGTGGTATCCATCGATACATGAAAGGATAAAGAAGATGAGATACACACACATGATCACATATACAATGGAATATACACAGCCATGAGAAAGAATGAGATCGTGCAATCTGTGACAATATGGATAGACCTAGAGGAAATTATGCTAAGTGAAATAAGTCTGATAGAAAAAGACAAATACCATATGGTTTCACCGATATGTCAAATAAAAAAAAAAACAGAAATAGACTCATAAATATAGAGAACAATCTGGTGGTTGGGGATTGAGAGTGTCATTGAATTGGTAAAAGGGATAAACAGATACAATCTTCCAATTAATAAAATAAATAAGTCAGGGGATGAAAATAATGAATATAGTCAATATTGTAAGAACTTTGTACAGTGACAGATGGTAACTGCTTATTGTGGTGAGCATTTCATAATATATGTAATTGTTGAATCACTGAAACTAATATATGTCACATATACTTTAATTTAAAAAATACAGAAAAAATAAAGTCATTGCCAAACTGAAGGTCATCCATATTTTCTCCTTGACTCTTATCAAGGAATTTTTTTTGAATTTTAACATAATGATGCTAACAGTTTAATAATTCCTTAATGTGAAACAATGTGATTATTCAGTTTATCAGTTCAGTATTAAAATATGACCCATGTATTACTTTGACTTTTATGTCTCCCAAGATCTTTTCAAAAACTTTTTAATTTGATGTAATTATACATTTAGAGAAAAGTAAAAGTGGTAGATAGACTCTTCATGTATCTTCTGTCAATATTAACATCTTGCTTAACTATAAAGTGGTTGTAAAAAATAAGAAATTAGCCTTGGTACAATATTATTAACTAAGCTACAGACTTTTTTTAGATTTTGCCAGTTTCTCTGCTTAATGAACTTTCTGTTCCTGGATCCAGTCCGAAATCCAAAATCACATTTAATTGTTACATCATTTGCAGTCTCTTTAAGTCTGTGATGATTTCTTAGTTATTCCTTGTCTTTCGAAACTTGTGATATTTCTGAAAAGTATTGGTCAGGTATTTTGTAGAATATCTCTTAACTTAGGTTTCCTTATCAAGGAATTTTATGATTTTGCATGTTGAGTTCATTTTTGTGAAGTGTGTATGGTCAGTGTATAAATTCACTTTCTTGCACATAGATGTCCACTTCCAGCATCATGGGTGGAAAATCTGTCTGTGTTCCATTTTATTGCCTTTGCTTCTTTGTCAAATATCAGTTGAGTATATTTTCATAAGTCTACTTTTCAGCCCTTTATTCTGTCCACTGCTCTATTTGTCTGTTCTTTTGCCAGTTCTACATTGTGTTGATAAGTAAAGTTACCTAGTAAGTCATGAAATTGGGTAGTATCAGTCCTTTGATATTGTTCTTTTCCTGCAATATTGTATTGCCTTATTCTAGGTCTTTTCCCATATAAAGTTTAGAATCTATTCATTAATACCCATAAAATAACTTCCTGGGATTTTGATTGGTATTGCACTGAATTTATAAATCAGGTTGGAAGAACTGGCACCTTAATAGTATTGAGTCTTCCTATCTATGAACATGGACTATCTCTCAATTTATTTAGTTCTGTTTGTTTTTGTTCTTTAGCTTTGTAGTTTTTCTCATATAGATTTTATATATACTTTGTTAACTTTATATCTAAGTATTTCATTTTTGGGGTGGTTATGTAAATGGTATTGTATTTTTAATTTCAAATTCAACTTGTTCATTGTTGGTCTATAGGAAAGTGATTGGCTTTGTATATTAACCTTGTATCTTAATCCTTACTATAAGCACTTTTTAGTTCCAGGAGACTTTTTGTTTATTCTTTAGGGTTTTCTACATAGATGGTCATTTCATCTGAGAACAATAACTGTTTTATTCCTTCCTTCCTAATTTGTATCCCTTTATTTGTTTTTCTTGTCTTAAGCATTAGCAAGGATTTCCAGTACAATGTTGAATAGCAGTGATGAGAGGGAACATCCTTGCCTTATTCCTGATCTTACTGGAAATGCTTCTAGCTTTTCACCATTGTGTATTATACTAGCTGTAGATTTTTGTAGATATTCTTTATCAAGTTGAGAAAGCTTCCTCTATTCCTCATTTATTGGGAGACATTTTAATTTTTTATTTATGGATGGCTGTTGAATTTTGTTAGATGCTTTCAGTGCATCTATTAATATGAGCATGTGAATTTTTTTTTCTTTATTCTGTTGATGTGATGGATTACATTAATTGATTTTGAATGTTGAGCCAGCCTTGGATACCTAGGATAAACCCCATTTGGTCATGGTGTATAATTCTTTCCATACTTTGTTAGGCTTAATTTGCTTTCTTTATTGGAGAATTTTTGCACCTAAGTTCATGTGAAATATTGGTCTATAGTTTTACCTCCTGTGACTTTCTGGTTTTGTATTAGGCAACAATGGCCTCATAGAAAATGTTCCCTTTGCTTATATCTTCTGAAAGAGGTTGTAGAGAGATTGTAGAAATTGTACTGGTATAATTTCTTCCTAAAAATATTTGTTAAAATTCACTAGTGAACTCATTTGGTCCTGGTGTTCTCTGTTTCAGAAGGATATTAATTTTTTATTCAATTTTCTTAAAAGATATAGGCCTATTCAGATTTCCATTTCTTCATGTGTTTGTTTGGGAGATTGTCTCTTTCAAGGATTTAATCTATTTCATCTATGTTATGAAATTTGTGATCCTTTAATGCCCATGGGATCTATAATGAGGTCCTCTCTTTCATTTCTGATTTTTGTAATTTGTGTCCTTTCTCTTTTTTTCTTAGACTGGTTAGTCTTACTGATTTTATTTACATTTTGAAAGAACCAACATTTGGTTTTCTTCATTTTTTTCTCCTCTATTTCTCTGAATTCCTACATTTTTCTGAGTTAAATATTTTTAATTCCATAATATTGTCAGTAAGTTTTTTCTGTTTCAAGAATTTTTAATAGTCATCATCAATATCTAATTGGATATTATCATATTTAATAAAGTCTAGCAAAGTTTATTTTTGCTCTTATTTTCTCTTTTAGTTCAATTCAAATGTCTCTCTGTTCTATTTAATCAGTTACTTGGCTAGAGTTTATTCCCAAGTTTATCATTACTCAAATAAAATAAGATAGCCCCTTGTGTACCACCATTGCTCTTGGCCCTGCAGAAATCAAGGAGTTAATCCACTTATTCTATTAACATTTCTTACATACATACCATAAGCAAAACCCTACACACTAGCTACGATGACTTCTACCTAACCAGAGAGGTTATAGTCCAGTAGCAGATGTAATAAATTCTGAAATGAATATACTACTAATGAATATGTAATGCTGTATGAGATGTTACAGTGGGTCAGTGAAGTAGAAATTAGTTCTTCCTCTAAGAACCAGGGAGAGCCTCATGAAGGAAGTAATTTTTATTCTGGGCTACAGAGTAGTGATGTCTGATATAGAGACTGGAAGTAGTTATGGAGTTAGTGAAAAGTATAGGTAGGAGAACAGTTCGAGAAAAATGAGTTCATTCTGAGGGGAGTGTAGCATACATGAAGGTGAACAAAGGGCAACGAAGTATTAAAACTAGCAGACCACATTTAACAGAAATTGAGAGTCTTTTAAAGTTTTGAGCTTATTTATCAGTTGCTATTTTTAGATAATAACTGCAATCAAGGGCATAGTCTGGGTGAGAGAGACTATTGCTGGGAGCCCTGCCAGGAGACTAGGTAAGCATCTCGACTCCCAGGGCTTGACAACAGGTTGTTTGATTATAGAACATAGAGTGGAAGGGTGGCATATGAAATGACAAGCAAACTTTTTATTCAGAGCTGATTGTAAGAAGACTTTATTAATATTGCTTAGTAGGCTACAACTTAATCATTTTGACAGAAAAAAGAAGCTGATAATTAAAAGTGTTGATTTAGGTTTTAAAATGTTTGGCTCTATGTGCTTAATATAACTATTTCACTCTATTATAAAAGTACAAAAGCATTTTGATGCTAAAGAACCTTTGACTTTGCTGGCCAGCTGGGAAGTCTGTACCATAGAAAACATCAGAATCTCTGTCCAAATTGTTTTTCACCTCTTACAGCATATTCTTTATGATATCGGACATAACAGGAAGAACATCTCCATCTGTTAATCATTACCTGTAGCTTGTATGTGTCTTCTGGAAGTTAACTTTTAATGTTAAACAAAGGAAGCTGATCAAAACCAGCTGTAAAACCTTTGCATAGTTCATATTTTATACAGTCAGCATTAGGTTACCATTCATATAACTGCATGTCTGACTTTAAAAAAAATAAGGTAAATCTTTTCCTTTTATTGAAATTAATGTAATCCTGATTTTATAGTTAGCACAACTTTAATTGTTTCCCTGTTTGGCAGGAAATTTTAATGCAGTTGGCATCACTATGTATGTATTTTACACACTTTGGAGAAATAATGGTGCAGTTATTGAGTATGTGCCACAATTAATATATTTTGGATGCAGTCAAAATAAAAACAGTAGGTTGAAATAAAATTTTCTAATTTAAAATTATGGGGTTAGTAAATGTAGAAACTTGTCAGCTATACATGTAACAGGTCATTATATATATTATGTGAACTAATTCTGTAGATACTGAAAATTACTCTAGAATTACCCCCTTTGACACATGGCATTTATTATAATCCTACGTACATGCAAACATTATAATTTTAGGTTATTATTATTTATGATAAGAAGAAATGACTCAGAATTTCAAATCAAGAAGACTTCTTTTCCCCCTTACTTGAATTTAGAGCCTTGAAATTTAGAAGAATCAGAATGTTCTGGGCAGTATTTTGCATACTGATGATACATTGTGCATGTGAAATAATAGTAGTTTCTTCTGCCTGGAACTTGCTTAAATAAATAAATAGCAAGTTTGACATCACAAAGAAGCACATGAATTTGTAGCAGCACATTTTTTGAAAGATCTGTAACAATAATATTGAGGATTTGCTATCATGAAATGGAATTTCATAACAAGAAAATGCACCAGATAATGTAATGATTCAGGCATAACAATCTAACCAGACAACAGTAAACATTTCTCTCCCAAAGAAATATTTTGCACTTTAGTGGTTGTTTTGCAAGTGATTAGCACTGTTTTGTTGGAAGTGTTCTAGTCTGGGGAAGCCTAAGTATTGCTCAAATACCATGTAGGCAGAGAAACCAAGGACATTTCTGACTGTCTAAGTATGACACAGTATCAAGTGTGACTGTGTCTGGTATTAATGCTGCAGTTGTACAGGTGCTTTTCTCAATTTTGAATCAACTATAAAGCTTTGGAGGGCATTCTAAAATGTACAAACACGGAAATGGAAAGTAATTCATACCAAACAATAATTTTTAAAAATTATAATTGCAGTTTTCATTTCACAAATAGCAGCATACTGTATTTTTAAAAGGTATGGGATATCTTGTATGCCGAAAAGGCACTGATCCGTGTTATCATCTGAGAATTGACAAGTTGCCATTGTATAGAGGGGAGATTTAAAGACTGTTTTACTTTAATCATAGTATTTGTATTGGAACATTTAAGTCAATTTAAGTATCTTCATTCTTAACTCAAAAACAAATAGAGTACCCAGCTCATACTAGCAATTCATCACATGTATATTTATTAAATTACTCACTATACAAAAAAGGGTTAATTATTTAAATTTGGTATATAAACAGGCATATATGTAATTTATGTAAATATACATATTTGTATACATAAAATTAGCACAAAAAATGGGTGTGTTCTAGTTGCTCTGTTCAGAGAGCTTTGACAATTCTACACTTCTGTGTAACCACCATCTCAAACAAGGAATAATAGTTCATTCCTTTAGAAAATTCTCCTTTCTGATCACAACATTCCCCACTGCCCATAGGTGATTTCTATTACCACAGATTATTGTCCTTGGATTTCATTTTCTTGGAATCATATATAATATACTCTGTTGTATCTAGCTTCCTTGGGTTTGTTAGTCTTCTTATTTTATACACTCTAGTGGGTATGTATTCTTTTTGTGATTTTTATTTCCATTTCCTTTGTGATGAGTGATACTCAGTACCTTTTAATGTATTTATTGACTGTTCAAATACTAACTTTGTGATGTATCTGTCCATTTGTTTGCCTGCTTTTATTGGGTTATTTGCACTTTCTGTGTTTTGTCCAGTGAATCTTTATGCGCCCCCAAGATCATGAAGTTTCTCTTTAACAGAATTTCTATTCTCTTAGCTACTTTGGATTTAATTGCAGTTTTTCTACTAGCGAAACCACTAAATTATACCTGCCAAAACATTTCAACAAGTTGGTGTCACCATGCAACTAGTTTCTGTTTGTCAATATGGAGTGGCCTTTGGTGAATCTGTGTATCTTTCGACCTTATACCTCTCCTCAGAATCTCACTTATCTATTTTTGCTGCTCTTCTCAAAGCTAAACGTAGACAAGAACTCCAGTACTTCACAAAACAAGTCATAAGTTATTTTCTAAAATCATTGAGCTGAGTTTTTAGAACATGAGCCCCTAACCTGTTAGAGGTGTGGTAGTGTGATATAAAGATTGAAGCTCAATGGCTCTTCTATGTAAGAATGTCTTAGCATACTGTGTTCATTTTAGGAATATATTTTAATCACTCCTATCAGTGAAGTAAGTCATCAAAACATTGATTGTAGCTTTTTCAAATTAAGTCTGGTTTTTGAGTAGTTTATTTTCATTCTAGACTTATAAACTAGAAGTCCCACTTACTAATTTTAGCTTGGGTTATGGGTGATTTTTATCTTGACTATGCTTTTCTGTATTTTCCAAGCTTCCCATGATAAATGCATATTTCTTTTATAACCAGGAAAGAAAGAGTCACTGTGAATAATTTCCAAGAATGAAATAAATTCATATGCTTTTGTCAAGGCCTACTTAATTAATAGGACATACTTAGATATCAAGTATTTGGTTAATGAATTTTCAAGGTAACATAAATAGAAGACAGAGAAAATTGAGCTGCTGGAATACTTTCTGTTGGTGAATTTAATTGTACTGTTGGGCTATATAGATCTGTATGTTTAAATAGTACTGCTTGTGTACCACCCATACATCTTCAGTGTACATAATGAA
Organism: Manis javanica; assembly: GCF_040802235.1. Lineage (NCBI taxonomy): Eukaryota > Metazoa > Chordata > Mammalia > Pholidota > Manidae > Manis > Manis javanica. Next base: position 44,059,045 of record NC_133171.1, read on the forward strand.
GACTGCCCAAATATGGGCCAAAATGTTGTTTATGAGTGTAGGCAAGGAAAGAAAAAACAGTCTATAGGAGAAAATGTAATTTCTTTCAAATTTGCATTTAGGCAATAACAATAGAGAGTGTCAAGAAATTTGAGAAATGACAGAGAAACAAAGGACACCATTGTTTCATGAACTCAGATGATTTTAACTATTTAACTTTCTGATGTCTAAATATACAATGACCCAACTCTTATTGCCTAAGTCCTTCTGGTAAAATAGAGGAAAAGTACTTGTTTGAAAAGTACTTGTTCATGTCTGAGATTAAAACCCAGAAACTGATTTTGGAGCAGCCCTGGTAGTCCAGAGGAACCTGAGTATTGATGACTCTGTGTCAACAAGAGATTCAGAAGAGTCAAAATTCTAGTTTTTCAAGCTAATTGAAATAAAGGTCTAGTGGGTTTTTTTGTTGTTTCTTTACCCTTACCACTTTTATAAAATATAATAAAAATGTATGGTATCAAAATGTTATAAAGATTTCTAAACTTTCATTTTCTGTTCTTGTAGACTGACAACAGTTTGTGTCTGGTACAGGTCAGGGACCACATTTTCAGTGACACTGATATATATATTAAGGATCATTGTCATTCTTTTTATTCTAGTGCACTGTAGAGAAGTGATTAGCCTGCCAGGTCTGGTTGGGAGAAGTTACAGGAGATGACCTCTTCTTTTAGAGCTGGCTGTCAAGGAACAATAAATGAGTCCAGGGAATACCAACAGCCTGTACATTTCTTTTGGTACGTGTGGACATCAGGTATCTCTGTAAAATTGAGGGAGGGATGTCTGTATGGATTGAACTAGGTCTTTAGTAAGCAGCTGATAGAAAGTCAAGGTCTCCCTACCCAGTGAAAGGGATCTGATAAAAGCTAAATGGGTCATCAAGATTCAGTTTCAAGAGACTGATATTCAACACAGGACTCTAGCCCCAAAAGAAAACTGAAGTGCAAGCTAATAACCAGGACAGACACCTAGTCAGAAGGTATGGTGTACATGACAGCATTCTAGAAAAGCTGTGTGTTAGTTGACATGTCAATGTATAAGAACTTAGTGTGCCCACTGGATATCAGGCTAAAACAACAGACTTTGTTGACCTTTCTGCTGCTGACTCATTCTCACTGGCCCCATGCCTAGGAAGGAGTTTGCAGGCTAATGATCTGGTAATGGGTATAATGAGGCAAAGCAAAGACAGGGGAATAATGAAGTTATTTGATTAGGTAGGTTCGTCACCTGTGACTTTTGCCACTTAAAAAAATATATTTCTGACAGATAATTTTAAAATGTAGAGTACATCTTCTTGTTATCAGCCTAGGAAGTCCTTGATTTATTGTCCTATAGGATGAATAAAATTTTAGTTTTCCCAGACATGTCTTAGCCATAGCTTCATTGTTCTTATCTCTCAACAAACTCAAAACTCTTGCCAAACAGGAATGTGCCTGAAAAGAAGATACACACTTTTTTACTCCTGTATCCATTTTTCATTTTCTAAAGCAGAGACAAAATACTGAGAAATTTCTGTTTCAGTCTAGGGTTTATTACTCTTTATCATATTTATTTTAAGTATAGTGAACATACTGATTATGTCAGGATGCATGGCAAGAGAAGACTTACAAGGAATAGAAAATTTGCTTTGTGGCTCAGATACTCTTTGCTTATACGTCTGCCTTATTTCCTGTGATTTCATTGGCGGTTTTGAACTCAGCAATGTGGACTGCTTGCTATTCTACACTGGTAGTGACAGTTGCCTCCGTGTCATCACTCTGGTTTGTAAAAAGAAGTTGCTTCCATTTTGAGATGAAAGGAATTCATTTTCCCAGCTGTTGTCCATACATGCAACCCCTTCGGCAGAAAACTATATTTCTGAACACTGAATAAGAATAGATTAGATCTTTTAGTTTTAACAGACTGGGTTTGGGGTGGTCTGAAAAGATCAGAAATCTACTTTTTGATCTGAAGGCTCTATAAATTCTCATAAATTTCAACATATTTTAACTCCAGCCTGGATAGTAAATGTTCTTTGGATAACATGGTTTTATTAGATAGCAAAAATTTCTCCCAGATTAAATCTTCAGATTATATGAAGGATATGCTATTTATTGGATCCATAGCCAATGGAAATGAGTAGATTTTCCTCTGTGCATTGGGAGCTTCAAAGCAGTCTCTGTTAGAAGTCCTTTTAGAGATGTATTGACACACTGCATTAAAATAATGGCTCTGTCGCATATGGCCACTTTGTTGCTGAAGCTAGCAGAGCCGTTTTCCTCTCCCAGCTGTTAAAAATGCTGCTACCAATAGCTGCTGGTATTCTCCTCTGTAGGCATGTTTAAGCCGTTGGAATGGAGTTAATGTGTTTTTCCTTCATGTCAGAGTAGTTACCTAAGACGTGCAGAGGAGAAGGTTGCTCACTATTACCATTCAAGTATTTTTCAAAAAATAAAACCAATTCAGTGACTTCTTTTTAAAAAGAAAGAAAATAAAGGTTCTTTACAAATCATAACTTTATTAAACTGTGGATTTCTTAGTGGTTTCCTCCCACTCCACTCATGTATCTCAGATTCTTTTGGTCTAGTGCTGAAGCGGTTAAACTTAAAAACTCTAGCAGGAACTTTCTAGGAAATACGGAGGCGATTATGCATATACTGTTTCCTTCCATTAGTTTACATATACTTATGTGAATCATACTTACATTTCTTCCCTCCAGAACTTTCTAAACCAAGCCAAATATGCTGTGCCAATTTATAGGGGCCCATAAATCTAAGTAGTGTTTGGACCAGAAATCCATCCCTTTTGTACAACTATAAAATTAGTCCATGTGATGATATCAGGATTTCAGTACTAGTTCCTCCTTCTTCTCTCCTTTTAACACATACTGTTAATACCTAAATACAACTTTTATCATGTCACTTCTCCCTGTTCAAAATCCTAGAATGTTCCTAACACCGTCTGCTTTGGTTCTCCTAATACTTTTTATGGGTACTGTCATTGCTGTGTTCTCAGTTTGCTACCTCGTCTTACTCCCTCAATAATTATTTTGGTGACAGAATCCATATTTCTCTTTATTCCCCAGCTTCTAATTCTGTGCTTAATATTCACATATTCTATATTTATTGACCTTCCTCTGTGCTCTAGGCACTGTAAATTACATTGAGGAATCACAGATGAAGGTTATAAAATATACTCTTAGGAAGCTTGAACTGCTTTGATACTCCAGTTAATGTTTGTTGATGCTGATATGATACTGTTGATGACTTTGCCTAACTATAATTTTATAACATTATAACATGCACCATTATGTTTTGATTTAGGCTTTTAAAAATAGAATTTATAGTATCAATTCATAAATTTCATTATTTTAATTTTTTGCCATGTGTGTGTTACTTTATTTTGTAAGTTATATGGTTTAACTTTTCACAAAAATGCTATAGCATCTTTGAATTTCATGGGCTGGGTTGAATGTTTGGCTTAAAAGAGACGTATATATCCTTTTTCCTGTCAGACTCCAGTGTAAATGCTAAGTAAGGTGTATATTACTATAAAAATTTGCTTACTTTGTATTTGGAAGTAGATTGCTTCTGGGTGCTGTCCAAATTGTTTGAGAAACTTTGGATATAGAATACCACTTTTATTTTAACAGTGTTTAGATGTTCATACAACACATTATCACCCAGTTGAATCCTCTCCCATTTGAATTCAGGCCCTTTCCAAAAAAAAAAAAAAAACACCTCAAGGATAAAAAGTTGATTGTACTATAGTTGATTTTGGAATGTAACTCCGAATTTAACATCTCAGAACAATGGGTGCTTTTTTCGAAGACAGCATGGCTAGAATTCTTTTAGATGTGAATGTCATTTAAAATACTAATCTAATGTTAATTTATATGCTCATATATGATGGATTTTTAAAACTACTGAACCCATGTAACATTGCAAAGGCTTAATAAAAATGATGGATCTACACTGTAATAAATTCTAGTTTTGAAAGTATAAACAATTCCTAATTTCTGAATAAGACATTTTCCAATCTAGTATACCAGGAATTGATTGCATACTGTGTAGAAAGCACTATGCTAAATGCTGGAGGAAAGGAAAACAAGGATGAGCAAACCACATTCTACCCTCCTAATGTTCCCTGCGTCATATCTATGACACACCTTAAATATAAATGGCATAAAAAATACAAGGTGCTTACTCAGCAAAGGGAAGAGACTAGATCTACTTGAAAGATAAAAAACAACTTTATAAAGCACTTAGAATTTTGGGGTGAATCTTGAAGGATAAATAGGATTTCAAGTGGAAAGGAGAATAAGAGGAGAGAGCAGGCATTCAAGGCCAAGAAGAACAGATAAATGTGAACATGTGCATTTGGGCAACTTCATGAACTATGAAGTGTTGAGTAATGAGTTTGACTAGAACTAAGAATGAAGGGAAGAAAAAGGGGAGTGAACCGGGAGGGGTAGCTGACGTCGTGCTATAGAGCAGTGTTGCTTAATGACAGTTATACCTTCCAGCATTTCTTTCTTCCACATCATCACTTTCACACTCTTTTTTGGATTATTCTTGCCAGCATAAAAATATGCTCTTACTCTTCCCATTTAAAAACTCGCCCATTTCTTTTTGACCTTCTTTCTCTAGATGCTTTCCTTGCAAGCAGAACTCCTTAAAAGAGTTGTTTATATGGGCCATCGCTGGTTCTTCCTTTTTTCTTCTTTTTCTAATAAATTCTTGTTGATTTATTTCGTATTTATTCTCCTTTCTTTCATAGTAAGAACCTACATATCATCAACCTTATTATGCTCATTTATTCAGTCCTCTAACACGTAAAAGATGGTTGCAAGACTGCTTTATTAGTACCTTAACCAAAACAAACCCACTGAGTAAAGTTCAAGACTGAATGGTCTCTTCTTAAGAATGAGGCCAAGGCAAGGATGCTGCTTTTACCAAGTATCTTTGCTGAGTTGTGTTGGATGCCCTAACCATTCCAGTAAGGACAGATTTTTTTTAAAGCCTTAGCAAATGATAAGAAAAGTATAAAACTGTCTTATTTGCAGACGACATAATCATGCACATAAAGGATCCAATAGAATTCATTTAAAAGTTTCTAGAATTAAGTGAATTTTAGAATTTCTAATTATAAATAGAAATTAATAATGTCTATAATAGAATTAATGTCAAGGACATAATGTCTATCTACAAAATGTATTTTTATATACTAACGATGAAATTAGAATTTTTAAAACACCTTTAAAATAGCATCAGAAAGATAAAATACTTGGGAATAAGTTTAACAAAATGTGTGTAAGAACTGTATATCCCAAGCTACAAAACATTAAAGACCTGAATATATTGAGAGAGAGAATTTGTTTGTGATTGGAAGAATCAATATTCCTGAGCATCTTTTCCCCCCAGTTAAGCTGTAGATTCATTACACTTTCAATTAAAAGCCAAGCAATTTAGAGATATTGACAAGCTGATTCGAAAATTTACATGAAAATGCAGAGGACTTAGGATAACCTAAACACCTTTGGAAAAGAACAGTTAGATGATATACTTTGTCCCAGTACTACAGTAATCAAAACACTGGGGTACTGGAGTAAGGACAGACATATAGGTCAACTGAACAGTATAGAGCCCTGTATATATTTAACTGAGTTTCAGCAAGTTGACAAGGTAGATCATTTCATGAGGAAAGGATAGTATTTTTAACAGATGGTGCTGAAACAACTGGATATCCCTCTACAAAAATAATGAATCTCAACAAACCTTTCATGCCTTATATAAACATATTATTTACATAAAGCTAAAATTATAAAAATTTTAGAAAAAACATAGGAGAAAACTTCCATAACCTCAGGGTAGACAGAAATTTTTTAGGTAAAACACAAAAAGCAAGAATGATAAAAGAAAATATTGATAAATTGAGCTTCACTAACATTAAAAACTTAAACTCTTTGAAAGCTATTAAGAAAATAAAAAGACTAATCATAGAAAATATTTGTAATACATGTATCTGATAAAGGATTTGTATTTAGTATATAAAAGGTACTCTTATCAGTCAGTATTAATGTTTTCATTGTTAACAGTCCAATGAAAAGTTGACAAAAACTGGTGAACACTCCATTAGAGAATTGTGAATGACCAATAAGCACATGCAGAGATGCTCACCATCCTTAGTCATTAGGGAAATACAAAATAAAACCATAATGTGGTGCTTCTATATCTCCATTACATAGGCTAAAAATAAAGAGGCAGAAAATGCCTGTTGGTGAGTATGAAGAGTTGATGGGAATGTAAAATGGTACAAACACTTTCAAAATCAATTTTGGGAATCAGTTTTGGAAGTCAGTTGATGGGAGCTCCATATGAATGTAATACTCTCTATTCCTGTATGGAGTCTTTCATTCATCATAATATGTTTTGATTCACCATGTTATTTGTGGTATTTTAGTATTTATTATATAAAAATGATACGGATATCTTCACAAAGATAGTGTTCTTTATATACAGTTTTGCCCTCCCCCCCCCCACTTTATTTACACTTAGGAATATATACTGAAAAGGACTCCGTATCAGTTAATAGCAATATTCTTTATGCTTCACACAGCCAAATAGTGCTATATTGTGTAACTATACCATAGTTTATTCAGCCATTCTCTTTTGTATGGGCATTTAGGTAGTTTCTGTTATTTTGGTATTTTGGTCTTTACAATATTTTGTATACAAAATAAACTACAATGGATAACTGTGAGCATAGGTTTCTTGCATATTATTGGAGTTACGTTTTACGGTCAATTTTCAAAGCGGGTTGGCTGGATAAAGTAATGGCTAATCATATTAGATGTTGCCCAATTTCCTTCCGCAGGGCTTTAGAAGAGCATTTTACTCTTACCAGCCATGTTTGAGAGCGCCTATTTCTCTATCCTGGATAATAATGTCGAGCTTTTGGATTTTTGTTCATCTTATAGCTAAGAGTGGTATCTCAGTGCTATTTTAATTGGTTTTTCTTTGGCACTTAGCCAGTGACCAATGCCTATTTGGGTTTATACTGCTAAATATGGACTGCTTTCTTTCATGGCTCATAAACTGATGGAAGAGGTTGTTGCAAGCTGTACTCAGTGATCGCATTATAGACTAAGACTATAACCATCTAAGCAGACTGCTTTAAATGGCAAAGTGGTTTTGTTTTGTTTACACATTGACATTATGTCTGATAAAATTTTTATTTACTGTAACTACTTAAAGAGAAATTTCAAGTTTTTTTCAGAATGATGGGTGGTTACACTGCTAAAAAAGAAAAATAAAGCAAAATAAAAGCTGTGTATATATTCTATACACATATATATAACCAAGCATATTAGAAGCTCACTGCCTTATTAAGTACAGCTAAATGACTACATCCCATAAGCAGGTAGTTTGGGGTTGTGACAGTGTTCTAGAAGAACTTAGAGGTCTTAATACTTTGAAGCCTAATTGAGTTCCTGAATTACTGAGGAGGAAGCAGTTTGATTTCTCCAACAGTGGTTCTCAAAATGTGGTCCCCACAGACCACCAATGGGCTCCTAGGAGTCTCTGGGTGGTCTGGCAGCTGGTTTCTTCTAAGGTTTGTAAGATGACTGTCTGCAGTCTGTTTTATGGCATGGATTAATAATTTACTTAATGACATTTCTAAAGTATTTTCTCAGATGCCATTCTTCCCATGAGTAATTACAGGGTTTCTTTTCAGTGGCAAGTGGGTATATAGGTGGAGTTGGTGGTCCACTCATTCTTTTTCCCTCTCATGAAATATACACAGTATGAAATTGAAAATTGGTACCTTAGAGATATCTGTTTATATGATTATTAAAGCTTCACTGGCATTTTGAACACTAAAATAATATATATTTTTAATTGAAATCCCAGTTTGCATGCTTTAAAATGACTCTTCACTTGGCCTGAGGATGCTGGCTCTGTCTTTATAATGGAAGAGATCATGATGCCCAAGAACCTAAGACCCAAAAACCTAAGGTAACAGTTTCAGTGGATGACACAGGGCTACCTGGCCTGAACCTCAACAGGCCTGACTTGATTCATCCCTGACTCCATCACCTAGTAACTATGAAACTTTGATCAAGTTATTTTCCATCTCTGAAAATATTCTTAAAGCATATATTATATCATATTTCAATTCCTAGAATAGTGTGATACATTCATTCACCAAAAAATATTTTTTGGAGTATCTACTCTGATACCAGGTACTAGAGATACCTAATAGGATACGGTGCGATTCCTGACCTCAAGTAATTTGCAGATAAGTGGTAGAAATGGGAAAGGAAATCTACCCTTCTGATTCAGGGCCATCAGCTATTCAGTAGTACTCTGGGCCTTCTGAGAAGAGAGGATTAGGTAAGCTTTCCTAGAGGATCTGAAGTCTGAGCTGAGTTTTGAAGACTGAGTAGGAGAAAGCAGTGGATATTGCCACTGCCGCTACCATTTTACTGTTAGTATTGTCAGTGTAGGTGGCTAGATGAGTGAGAGAGAACTGTAGCATCTCCACCTAAATGAAATAATTTAGCTCATTTTGCCATAAATACAAGTAAAGGAAAAATGTCTTTTTAACTCACATACCTGAAATTAATAAATTCTGTTTCTGAGTTGCATATTTCTGAGTTTCCCATTTGTTACAAAACCAGTGTGTGGTTCTTGAAAACCCTTCTTTGGAAGGCTGAATAGTTTGTAACTTCAATACATTTAGTAAGTGTTCTTCAGTGAATAAAAGCTGAATTTCAATGTCTAGCATGTCTCAGCAGTGACAAATTTAAAATTAGTGAAAGCTGAAGTAATGTGATTTGATCAAATAGTAGTTATGCACAACTATAATCAGGTCATATTTATTAATGAATTTCCACATTTGTTTTCAACCTATAAGATGTCTGTATGGCCTGCCACACTGGGATAGCTTCTTAAAGGCAGGCAGGGACTTTTTGCTTTCCATTTTTCCACTCTCTTTTATTCTTATTTTACTTGTAACTTGAAATAGGACGTAACATAGTGTTCTGCATGAAGAATAAAGCAAATGTTCAGAATTTTGTCAGGAAGGGATTTTTAAGTAAGTTTGATTATTGTTCTCTATGGGAATTTTGTCTGAAGAGAAGAGCTGTGTTAAAAGAACTGACAACATTCAAATGACTTATCTTTTATTGTGTGTAGTATTGTTTGTCTCATTTGCATAGTCAGAGAACAAAGAAAATTAATAAGGAATTCATTGTATTACAGATTTTACATTCTCCTTGTAATCTGCCTTAGTTGGTTGGTTTTTAGACGTAAGGCTCCCAGAAGAGTATGCATTTTACAGGATAGTCCAAATAACCAGAGACAGGAAAGACCCTTTTTACATAGGCTGAATACCACACTGTTTTAAATATTTGGAAAAGGAAGATGATGCGATTTTCCTAAGTCTTTCTTTGAACAGATTGTTAAAGAAAGGGATACTTCTTAATAAAAGTAATTATATGTATCTAACTTAGTACCAATAGTTTCTTAAGCACTAAAGCACTAGTATTCCCAATAATACCATTTATGGAGTGCCTGCTGCATTCCACATTTATAGGAAGCAGCCTTACCATGTTCTAAGCAAACCACTATAAGGAGAGATTAGCCTACACAAGGAGTTAAAAGTAACATTGTTGAAGATGGTATATGCATATTGGTTTATAGTTTTACAATGTTTTATGGTATATTGTGAATTCGTAATATCTTAAAAGTTCTGAAGTGTTATATAGTACATCAGTATACCCTACACATTACTTCATCCTTATGAATAGTACTTTACTTCCCATTTTAGTAATTTTATCCTAGAATAAACTTTCTGATGCACTACCAAGAAGGCCTGTGGAGTCTGTCTCCAATCTATAACTCAGATTCATGGGCTTTCCATTACCGGTGCCATCTGGCACTCCCATTTCTCTCTTAGAGTACCACAGTAGTGACCACTGGTCTTTCTGCTTTCACTTTTGCCCCATTTCAGCCCATTCTTCTCATAGCAGCAGAAGAGTTCTAAAAACGCAGTTAGACCTTGCCACTGCTGTTTAGCTCTCTGTTTCCCAGGACAATCTAGTTTAAGCTAGTTATCCAGGTGTAATTAAGATAATGCTCTTTTTCACACTCACAGAGTCCTAATACAGATAAATCATATAGTCAACCAATTTAACACTCTTGAGTGGTTTCCATTACACTTAGAATAAATTATAATGGCCAGCACAGCCCTGCATGAGTTAACTGCTGCCCTTTACTTGGTCCTCATTTGTTTATTTTTTTATTGTTCTTTAACCCCCTATTGTCATCTCTCAATTTCTCATTCAAGCCAAGTTTTTTGCTATACAAGGGTCTTTGCACATATTCTTCCTTCTACGTAGTATGCTACTCTCCACCACTCTCTCCCCACCAGCAAGTGCCCTTTGAATGCCTAATGTCTTGTAATCTTAGGGTCTCAGTTCTCAGCCAAACTGTTACCCAGTTTGAGAAGCATTCCTTGACACTCTGTCTAATGTAAGTGCAGCCCTGTTAAAGGCTTCATTTTCAGCAACCATTTATTTTAATCTCATTTATTATGACCTGTAAATCTTTCACTTACTGATTATTTATTCCCTATCATAATGGAAGCTCTTTGAAGGCAGAGACCCTGGCTGGGTTTTTTTCTTTCAATATGGTACCCTAGCTTCTAGCACAGTACATAGTGTGTAGCAGGCACTTGATAAATATTTGTTGAATAGCTCAATGAATGAACACAAATTGAAAACCAAAGCTTCCGTTCGTCTTGCTTCTCTATAAGACGACACAAAACAGCCACCTGCTCTCTTGAAATTCTTGGCTAAAGTCAATACTAACTCACTTTTGAAACTGAAGGAATAAATGATCACACAAAGAAAGAAGGGAAAAATCTCTCAAGAGAAGAGGGGCAGAATAATTAATTTAAATGTAAAAACTACAAAACTTGTGGCTCATTGTAGATTTGTCATCCTCACTCCTAACACAATTAATTAATTATACACCTTAAAAGTTGTGGCACTTCCCTATCATTCAACACAATTATTGGTAATCAGTATCATCTAGTTGATTATTTGAGAGCAAAAGAGAATATAATAGAAATAAAATATTTAGTGTGTTGCCCAAGAGTATGAATTTGTATTTGAAAAAGTTTTTTAGACATTTATAGTCTATGTTTCTAAGGGTAACAGCATTAGGAGAAAATAGGACTTTGCATGTATATACTTGCACATAAATGCCAAAAGTTGTAAATGATATTTTCATATAGTAGTTTATAAGGTCATATCAAAATCTCTAAACAGCTAATATAACTGATACGTGTTTTCTGTTTTAAATCTGCATGTACATATAAGGACTGCATATTTAAACTCAAGTTTACATTGAGTTTTGAGTGCTACTTTTTTTGTTTTACTTTATAGCATAGCATATTTTTCCTGACACAATATAATTTTCATATTTTCCCCATACTTTAAGACCAGGGGCCAGCAAACTATGGCCCATGGGCCATATCTGGCCCTTTGCCTCTTTTTGTGAAGAAAGTTACATTGGAACACAGCCATGCTCATTCATTTATATATTGAATCTGGATATTTTCATTCTATGATGGCAGACTTGAGTAGATGTCACAGAGAGTATGACATGCAAAGCAGAAAAATGTTTACTATTTGGCCCTTTATGCAAAAAGTTTGCTGACCTCTGCTATAGACATTATGAAGTCAGTGACTGTGTCTCATCTGCTCATCACTCCTCATCCTCTGAGTGCCCTGCTGGAGTCTGATCAACTCCAAAATCCTGTTGGAAAGCCTTTATTCTTATTTCCATAACTGTTGTACTAAATTTGGAATGTCATTTTATGTAAATTTTATTCAGACACAGCAAAGGTAAATCCTACTTGTCTAATAAAATTTTGTTAGTTGCTCATATCGGAGTTTGTTGTTTTTATTAAACTGATAGAAAAGATTTCACAGCAAAAACTAAACTCTTTAATATGAGAGTAATTCTCATAAATCAATCCAGTTTTTTTAAATTTCTTCAGTTTTGACATTTGCTTTGATTTTTGTTTAAAGCTTTCACACCTCTATAAAGTAGATTTGAAATGTTTAGACAATGCCCATCCACATACTAAAATACTTTTCTTTCCAAAGGAAGTATAGTCATTTATTCGTCTGGGGTGTTGTGACTTAAATGCATCTTTTTCTTCTTGTTTCTTGATCCAGTGTAATTAAATAATTGATTTTATTTCATAACTTTTCAGAAGAAATTATGTTCAGTAGACTTTATTTTTTTCCATGCCCTGATAAAAGGTAAATGGTTCCTCTCTCTTTGCATTAAAGGGAAGTGAAATAGCCCTTTCAAATCGGTGTTTTAGAGAAATGAATGTTAATTACAAATGCATTCTAAAAAACAAATTTAATTTTTCCTTGGAAATATCTAATGGTTAAATCTAAGTTAGATGCTACTCTGAAAATAATGCTGAGGATTTTTAGTAAATATTCAGTCATTTAAAATCAATGCCATAAAATAAATAAATAATAATAAAAAATCAATGCCATAAAAAGATGTATATACACAGTGAAGTGTAATTTAACTAATTGCCAACTTAATTATCATCAAATAAATTTTAGTTTTACATCAAGAGAAGTAAGTGCTTAACCTTTTAAAAATCAGGCTTCTCTCAAATTGTGTTTGCTTTATTCACTTACCTTGTTTATGTTGAGAAATAATTTTCTCTTAGCGTTATAAAAATAATTGCATGTTTAGAGTAGAGAAGTCCTAGTACGTCAACAAAACAGGGTTCTTTTTGCCTAGAGTATGATAGCTATTTGTATGTATTTTAAAGACAAAAGTGAACTTAGGCGCTTGCCCAACCAATATTATTCAGCATTTTTAGGCACAATGAAGTAAAACTTATTAACTGTTTTTGACTGTTTTTATCCTGGTGAAATATTCATTTCTGATTATTATGAAAAATGATGAAATACAAAAAATGTAATATCATGATATAAATAGCTACTCTAATGATCATTTCATTTTCATTAACAGTTCCCCTACTCACCCATGTATGAGCTATTGGTGTGTATTATACATACAACTCTTTCATTTTAGTTTTACAACCTGTTAATATGTTTTTTAATGCTAGTTAAACCTGTATAAAGAAGAAAGGATTTAGATTTTGTGGGGCCCTTGAAGACTAAATTTGAGTACCCTATGAATAAGCAAGGTAGCAGTTCCTCTGTCAAGCCCAGGGAGACAAATTTTAAATTGTTCTCATTATGAGTAAAACAAGTAGCTTTGGGAAAGAACTTCTGTATTTTTTTTTTTTTTACTACAGGCACTTTTCATTTTTTTTATTGAAGTACTGTTGATACACAATCTTATACTGGTTTCAAGTACAGTGGCTCAACAGTTATGTATATTATTAAATCTTACCTCCACTAGTACGGTTACTATCTGTCAACATATGAAGATGTTACAGAATCATTGACTATATTCTCCATGTTGTACTGCTATCCCCATGACCAGCTTACATTATGATTGAGAATTTTTGTGCCCTTTCATCCCCCTCACCCTCCCCATCAACCCGCCTCAACCTCTCCCCCATGGTAAACACCAATCACTTCTCAGTGTCTGTGTGTCTACTGCTGTTTCGTTTTGTTTTATATTCCACAAATAAGTGAAATCATACCGTATTTGTCTTTCTTCACCTGGCTTATTCACTTAGCATAATACCCTCTGGGTCCATCCATGTTGTTACTTTTGGATTTTATCAGAATGTGTGTGTGTGTACATATATATCCATATATATTTTAACTTTATCTTTTTAGGGGTTTGTCATAGATGTCTTTGAGAATATGATGAGACTGGATTCCCTCCCATCCAAAGAACATTTGTTTACAATTTCAGAAAGTTCATGAGCTCAGTTCAGATTTCCTCGGTAACAAAATATTTACCTTATTAAATAGTCATGTATGTTCTATACTGTTTAAAAACATAAACTGTATTAGTTTAGAAGGGGTGAAAGTTAACTGTGGAGAATTTGAAAAATACAGAAAGATACAGAAAATAAAATTTAAATCACCACTTTTACCATCTAGATAAAACTACACAATGTTTTTATGTATTTCCATGTTTTTCTGTAAATAAAAATTTACTTTGATAAAATTTTAATAATTACTGTGCCTACAATGTGTATTCTACTGTGTAAGATATTGTCATTAGAATCTCTCCTGATACTGAATAGCTTTAAAAACATTCTTTTATAGCAGGGTAAAATTCCGTTGTGAATGATACATCTCCTATTAATGGAAGTTTATGCCTTTCCAGTGTTTTATTGTTTAAAATAACATCGATGTTCATAAATTTTCAATAAGTATCTGATTGTTTTCTAAGATATGCCTAGACATGGAATTATGGGATCAGAGGGTCTTCACTTCTTTAGTACACAATCTGAAATTGCCCTCCAGAAGATTGCATCTCTCTAGTAGTGAATTAGCTTGCCTTCTGAATTCCACCCTGCCGAACAGCATTACTATTAAAAGAAAAAAATCTCAGAGGTGTGTAGTGATAATTTACAGTTGTTTTATAATCACATTAGCCACTTACATTGTTATTTGAATTTTTAATTTATATCATTTGCTCATTTTTTCCTTTAGGGTTTAAATTTTTTCTTTTCAATTTACATGAGCTCTTTCCATGAATAGTTAGGGTAGTAACACTTTATGAGCTACATTAGGAATATTTTTCCAGTATATACTTTTTAAGTAGATTGACTTTTTTACGACAAAAGTTTTCATTGTAACCCAACTTATTTTTTTTCCCCTCACCACCAATGCTTTTGTGATTAAAAAGTTCTTCATGAGAACACATTAATATTTTCATTCATTATCTTAAGTTGTATTTATTGATCACATTTAAAATTGCACAGTTGTAATTCATTTAGATATAAAGAATGACATAAAGATGTAACTTTGTTATGTCTCTGCATAGAGGCATACATATAACTTTGAATGTGTCATTGAGTTCATATCATAAATGCTTTTTAAAGAGATGTTTTTCTTTTCCCATTTGGCTTTCCTCATGCATCCCTACACCCATGTTGCCCTTTTAGTTATCCCTCATGTTTGTCTCCATGTTTTAATATTCATTATAGGTGTATGTATACATATTTAGAAGCATCAATATATATATGGGGTTCTCCTATTGTTACTTGTTTTATAAAAATGGGATTATATGATACATTCTTTCTAAACATCAACTACTGAAACTCTAGTTCATCATTTTTTAATGGCTGCAGAATATACCATGACATAGGTGTACCATAATTAATTTAACTTTCCCGTTTTGATAACTATTCTTTTTTTCATCATGTTTATTTGATTTATCTTAATATATATTGCCAGATTCTTTTCCTTACATTTCTGCCTGCAGCAGAAGTGTAGCTCCTTTTAGTTTTTGCCCTGATAACTGAGTGTGAAGAAGTATCTCATTTTACTTTCATTTGCGATTTGTCTGCTAGTAACTTTGAGATTCTTTATGTTGGTTGCCATTTGGATTTGCTCCTTTTTGTACTGCCCATTCCTTTTCTTTGTCCATTTTTCTATTGGATTATTTTCTTTAAAAGCTCCATTAAATTTTATTATAGATGTTATCCCTTTTAAATTTGCATTGCAGGATTTGTTAAAATATGCCATGAAAATGTTTTAAAATTTTATATAATCATTTCTGTTTTCCTTTTTGAACATCTAGTTTTCAATAAGGCTATCTGCCCCATACTTAGATTGTATACATCATGTCCTAGGTCATCTTACAAGATTTGTATTGTTTTGTTTCTTGCTGTGTAACAAACCGCACCTCAAAACATAGTGGGATTAAAATAAAAAATAATTTCATTATTTCTCATAGTTCAGTAACTTGGCTGGACTGGGTGTTCTGCTGGTCTTGTTTGCAGTCTCTCACATGGTTGTAGAGAAATGATACTATAGCTGAAGCATCTGGAGTCTTGGGAAGACTGGACCTCTCTCCTTCCCTCTGTGGACTCAGAGCCTCTCCTCCCCATCTGGTCTCTTTCAGTGCTCTGTCCAGCCTTCTTATGTGGTGGCATCAAACTCCCAAAAGTACAAAAATAGAAGCTGCAGCAGCTTTTTATTGCCTAGGTAGGTAAGTCCCAAAACATCACCTCTTCCACATTCTGTTAGTAAAAATAAGTCACAGGGCAGTCCAGATTCAGCGTGGGAGAAAACTACATAAGAGCACGAATGCAGAAGCTGCTGTTCATTTGGAGACTTCTGGGGATACTAGCTACCATGCGTCTGCATTTTCTTTGTGGACTTGTAGCCATACATAAGGATGTCTTCCACACCCTTGGATTATATATGCAGTACCCTAGATCTTCTTTCATGATTTTTATAATTTTGTTTTTTGCATTTTAAATTTTAATCCATCTGGAATTTATTTTCACATATGGTTTAACTTGAAATCTTACTCATTTCTCTTTAATTAACTGTTTGTTAAACCACTGCAGTTTTCCCACTGCAGTAAACTGTCCCTTTCCTTCTTAAATTCGCATCTTTTTCTTATCTACTTTCACACGTAATCTCTTCCTTCCTTCTTTCCCTCCATTTTTCACTGCAGCTACTCCTACTCCAAACCCCTAATATAGTCATATCATGATTTTCAGTTGGTTTTTGAGTCATTGTTTACATTGTTTTTACTCTGACATCACTGGAATTCATAGCTGAGTCATGTAGTGTACCATATTTGCATTTTCCTACTTGTAATATTTGTTTTGTTTTCCTTGCAACAATTCTTTTACCCCTTTGTTTAATTTTATTTATCTACCAGTATTTCATACCCAGCTCTTGTCAAGTGTGGATATCCACTCAAAATAAATAAGAAAGGTATTGCCCATAATTTCCTCGCTGTGAGGAGTACCTCTCCTAGATCCTTTGCCCATTTGCTCCAGTCTGCAAAGGTTGCTCTTGAGGTTTGCCACACATCTACCATCCTGGATGGATCCACCTTCACATCTTGAGAACTTCCTTCATTCCTTGTGGGATATTATGTCCTACATTACATCCTACAAGAGATTAAACCAAGGAAGATTATTCCTCTTTCTTGGTTTATTCCTTTATTTTACTAGAATACGTTGTCTACTAGCTTCCTAAGAAAGAGTCCTTGGGAGATAAATTTTGAATGTAATTTGCAGGTCCCTAAACTACCTTATTCTACCTTCTACAGGTTTTTGACAGTTTGCCTATGTGTAAAAACTTCTAGGTTAGAAATTATTTTATCTCAGGATTTTGAAGACATTTCTCCATTATTTCCTGGTGTTAAAAGTTATTGTTGAGATGACATTCTAATTATATAACCTTTACATGGAACCTATTTTCTTTATTTCTGTAAGTTTTTGGTATCTACTATTTGATCTCAGAATTCTGAAATTTCACAGTGATACACGTGGGATGTTTTACATGAAATGCACCCAACCTCACTTTGGCTGCTTTTCTGACCGTTTCCCTAACCACTCTCCTCTCCACGGCCAGATTAGCTTCCTTTCTTCTCCACTAACATGTTCCAGCAGGGCCTTGCCTTAGAGCTGTTGCCCTTCCTATTCCCTCTGAGTGGAATGTTCTCTCAGGTAGCCATGTGGTTCACCTCCTTATTTCTGCTCAAATGTTACTTTAAAAATGAGTACTTCCCTGATCAGTCTGTATAAAATAACAACCCATAACCACAACCCCAGTACACCTTATCCAGGTACTCTTTTTATTTTGACATAGTGATTATTGTGACATGTTATTTGTTCTTCCTCAACATTAAAATATAAGCTCCATGACAGCATTGCCTTTATCTATTTTGTCCAGTGTGTAACCTTGCAGTCAAAAATGGTGCCTGGTTTTCAATAAATGTGAATTAATAAATGAATGTGATGTGGTATATGCCCTTTCATGCATTGTGTTGAGCCATGTGGAATCTTATATTCTCCAATCATGGGAAATTTTCTTGAATTATTTCTTCAATAATTTCTTTACCTCCTTTTTCAGAACATCTGTTGTGTGATTTTCTTATCTTTTCTTATTTTTCATTTCTTGTCTTAGGTAATTACTTGTACTATATACTAGGTTAAGTACTGGGGAAAAGTAAAAATGCAAAGTGAATTTTCTACTTATGATTTTTGAGGAATCTATAATAATTATAGTAATCAATTGGCATTATTTAAAAAGCAAACAGTTTGAGGTAGTTTTTCACTTGGAATTCAGAGCCATGACTGTGCCAATCTATAACAAAACAAATTATTTAAACAGATACTTGACATAAATATTGATGGGGGAAGGGAGACAGCAGGATCTGTAAGTACATGACACTTGAATCCAATTAATGAAAATTCCCCTTCCCTTCTCCACCCTTTCCTCTGAGGAGGCAGAAAAAAAGGCTTCTAGTCAGGCTCTGTGCTAGTACCTCCCACATTAACTGCTACATACATTGAGTCTAAGTCCTATATAAAGTGCTGAATGTTGATTGGTCAAGTTACTGAATTTTATGTAGTTATGTATCAGTTTATATGAGGAAACTATTAAATATTAGTTTACATGAAGAAAATGGAAAAGTTAGCTGTCTACTAGCTGTGGGCTACAGTGGAAACAGGAAATTACTGATTGACAGACTTGTTCAAATCCCATCTTAGTCATTTAAATGCTCTGAGCTACTGTTTCCTTATCTATAAAAAAAACTTTTAAGATACTAATATCACTTAACCCAAAAGATTTCACAAGGATTAAGAGAACTAACGATTTTTAAAATATGTAGACTATGTAAGACGTCTAGTAGTGTATTCAGGAAATACTAGTTTATATTCTTCTTACTCCTATTATTGATGCTCCCCTTTCTTAAGTCTTGGATCTAGAATTACAGTTTCCATCACTGGATCACATTGTTTATTTAGAGAAGGATACTTCCCAATCATTACTATTTTTAAATTGAACAGAAATATTTTTTAAAAGTGGATGAAAGACATTCTAGTTGAGGTGTTTGGGGGAAAAGTGGCCCAATTAAGGTGATCCTTGATAAGCCTGAAGACTCATATGATCATGTATATCTAATGTTTGTCCCTGCAAGTCTACTTTTCACCCTTCCTCCTCGTCCATATCCTGGGAGGCTCATCTCTAGATCGCTTTTGCCTTGTGACTTCTCGTTGAATTTGGCTAGTGGGAGGCATGAGCAAGAAAGCTGAGAGTGGGATGAGTATAAGGCCAAGGCTGGTTGTGTCCCTGTCAGGTTGACTCCTCCAGCTTCCAGGTTCAGGTGACAGCCGCCTTCCCCTTAACCCTCTAAGCCTAGGTTTAATCATGGTTTCCTCCCTGTTGTTGTTAGACCCAGGAAGGTCCCACACTATCTCCTCTGGTTTCACCATCCCCCACATCCTTATAGTTTATGTTTAAACCCTTCTACAATTACCCAGTTTAATGGTCCTTTTTCCTTCTAAGGCCCTGAGGGATAAACATATATTCAAATAAATACCAATGATCCCATACAGGTCATCCCCAAAGATGCCCCAGATTCACATACATTATCTAAGATTCAGCCAGATAAATTCTAAAAATCAAGGTTTTTCTCCAAATCCTGATTAGAGACTAGAATGCATAATTTGATTTGCCTTAAGGCTGGTAATTCATCATGGCTAATATCTAACTGAACTGACTCCAAATGAGAAGGGATAGTTTCTTTAGATGTTTTAAATAATCTGTAGCAATGTCTGTAAAACACTCTTCAGATTAATACCTGATGTCGTCTGTGGCTTCCTTTGGCACATTTGCAAAGGTTTTAGCTTAATGCACTCTTCAACATAGTATATAAATGATGGTACTTATCTCCTAATTCTTTGATTTTCAGCATCAACTTATTTAAAATAAAATTTTTATAGTATAACATCTGCTGTCATTTACTGCACATCTTAGCTGAAAACAATAAACAATCTGTAAACTTAAGCTTAGAGCCCATTTTTAATTCTTGTTTGCTTGCTTCACTTTGCTGCTCATTAGCACAATTCTCAGTTACACACCCAGTGATTGGCCTACACTAGGTGCTCAATAAATATACATTGAACAAACCAGGGACCAGTACTCAGTTAAAAATAATAGAATTTTTAGCCTCCATGCTTACTTATTTTAGCCTCATCTACAGGACTGTAGTTGGAAGATTTGCCCTTCCATGACTTCCCTTTCAGAAATAATATCACTCCTCTGAGAATCCACAGAAGGAAATAAAAGACTAGTATTTGTTACAGATGTTAGTTTTAGGCATTTAGGACAGTTTCGCGCATTATGTTTTCTGGGGTTTTTTTGTTTTCTCATTTGTTCTTTTTAACATCCCTGCAAGGTAACAGTTCCTATCCCTGTATTTGTTTGAGTTGGTTAGTTAGTGCAGTCTCAGTTATGTTTAGTTATTGGCCACATTCACACAAAACCCATACTAGGATCCAACAGTCCTCAGCCTTCCTACTGGTGCTCCTGTGCCTATTCCCATGCACCAGTCATACAGCTTCTTTTCGTACATGACTTTTGCCAAACTGCTTAGCTATCATTTCAGTTCATTGTAACACACATTAGTGGAAAATCTGCATGCTGGAAGGGATCTATACAAAATAGGGTGATAAGTGGTGAGCTGTACAAGGTCCCCAGGAAGCACAGTGGAAAGGGGGTGATTAGCTTGAGTTAGAGGAGACTTCAGACAAGCTGTGGCACCTGACTTGCATTTTTGGAAGGATTTAGGATTCTGTCTTCTCTGTGCTGTCTGCTTCTTCAGAATGTGACTCGTGTGAGTGGTGGTGTTGGATGGTTGTGCCATTTTTTCCTCATGTGAATCAGTCTTTTAAGAATATCCTAGTTTTGATTTCAGTAACATCTAAAACATTTTCTCTACCTAACAAATTATCAGTAGACTCTTTTTTTCCTTTTCTTATATACATTGCTACTTCATCTTACCCCAAACCTTCTAATTGGGGTGGGAGTCATCCCTAAACAATACCTTATGCTTTTACAGTACTTTTCAGTTCTCCAAATCCCTGCAACACATTATTTCATTTAATCTTAACAATGACCTGTGAGTGCAACAAGATCTGTACTATATGACTTTCTTGAGCCCTTTGAAGTAACCTTTTTAATTCTTGAGTGGAATATGGAGCTGACATCTGAGCCAAGGAAACCTGACTTTTCATTTAGTTTTACATATACTACATCTCATTTGATAAACACTGTATAAAACACTGTTTGGTTTTCCTATGCAAGCAATCATTGGATATAAAATTTGAATAAGGACTACTTTCTCTGACAGACTGAGGGGGAAGCATATACAAATTATCTCTATTCACCATATGATAAAAGCAAAGGTCAGACTGGAAGTGGGTAGAGTACAGTTTCTATGCATTAGTAATTGCATTGCTTTAATCCCATTTTGCAACTGTCTTTGGCTTTCAAATGTGTTTAGAACTATTGGGTAGGATAATAGATATATCACTTGCTGATTTGTGTACCATGGTAAACATTATGGGCAAGTAAGTCATTAATGCTCAATAATAGTCCAGCTTCACACTTTCTTCCACACTTACAGTTACTGGGATTGATGGCCGCTCCACGGGTACAAAGAAGTGAATTATTCTTTGAAAATTAACCCCCATTTATACCTCACCAAGTGGTACTGTTTCTTCTTGTGATTCTTTTTTTTTATTCTCTCATTAATACAAGCACTTAATTATGGAGCCAAGAATAAACTGTCCTGGGGTTAATCAGAATCAGAAAGTAAAGCCAAAAGGATCTTGGGAGCTCATTTGCTGTCCATCTCTTTTTAGTCCCCACTTGGAGAACCTGAGGACCAGAAAGATCAGTTACTCTGTTCAAAACTCTAGCTTCAAACTGTGTGCACACTAAGGCATGCATTATATTTCATGTTGAGGTGAAATCAAGTTGGCATGAGAAATTGTAATAGAAGCTATTGGTTCTCAATCTAAAAAAGCCTATATAGTTTTTCCCTTTAACTCTATATGAGAGTTACTTTCTTAAAATTTGTAAGAAAGTGATTCTGATGATATACACATGTGTATAGGTGTGTGTATGTACATACAAATATATGTATTGTATATATAGAGTGCCACAAAGTATTTATATCCTCTATTTATGGTAAAACAAGTCATTAATGCTAAGTAATAGTCCAATAATAGCCTTTAATCTTTGTGAATACTGGATTATAAACTTTTTCATGGTGACTCTGAAATTTAATTTCTTACTTCTAAATGTAGACACTGTATGCTGCATGGCATTATCTCACTTAAACATCAAACCATAAGCATCTTTAAAAATTTCATGAGAGGAAAAAAGCCAAGATGGTTTTGGAAATTTTTTTAAAGTAACGATTTTTAAAAGCTTCTTCATAAAACTACATATGAAATCAATTTTTATAATGCTATAAGGAGAGATAATCTACTGTGTTAGTTAAACCATTAAGTGGGGGTAATAATCTAAATGCTCTTCAGAATGCACAGTGCTGACAGAAGAAACCACACCTTAACTGCATCTCACAGCAGACGCTCACCGTGCTTCTGCATGGATCAGGTTCTTAGACCCAGCATCGGAAGCTACAGTTCTAAAAATCCTGAAGTTGGCACTTCCTCCATATATTTTCTCAACAAAAAGGCAAGATTATAAAATTGCTTTTGCCAAAACAAGGGTGATTGTAGTAGAGATAAGATTAGAAATCAGTTTTCCTCATTCCTCATGATTATTCTTTAGCATTACTTTATTCTTTTCATTTAGTAATTTTTCCAATCATTCATTGGTCTGTGTGTGTGGTCTGGTGTAATTTAGTGCCTTCAGTACTCAGATCTAACCATGAAAATTTACTACAAGACCTGTGTTTATTCCTAAACATTCTAGAATGAAATGGAATCAGGTTATGTGAAAAACTAGGCAGAGTTCCAAAAAAGAATAATTAACTCAGTCTTTTACCTGTTAAATTTTGTCCTTTGGAGAAATAAGTAATGGTTTCAGCTCTTTCAGTGAATGCCTTTTTAGAAGTGTGAACAGAAAGGAATATGGAGGGAGGCACAGAGATGCCAAGAAATAAGCACAGAAAAGGAGGACTTATTAAATGTAAACAAGGCAAACACATATTTTGTAGGCCACCAAAAATTTTATGCTTCTAAAACTTTGAGAAATGCAAATGAAATGCATCCTGGTGCTTTTAAACTATCATTTTTCAGTTATCGAGCAACAAAAGATACCTTGTAAAGTTAAACTAATTGAAGATCTGCCAGCATCTTTCTATAATTTTGATTATATTTTGATTAAAATAGTTAAATTTTAAACAGTATTAACTAGAGTTAATAGTACAGTTTTTATAATATAGTATAGTAGTATCTAAGGTATACATTTTAGTTTTTAAGCTATAATATAGTCTATTACTTTAATTTCAACTTCAAAAAATTTCCAAAATATCCTTCTGGTTACTCTCAAAACTTGATGTGTTTAGACTTAAGAATTGCTTATGAATAACTTAAATGCAAATAGTTTAAAAGAAAATTTCCGAATGGTTGTTCTCCTAATTTCACATTTAAATAAGAGTAACCAAAGAATTAGTTTCCTGTCAAGGTTACTGTTCTTATACAATAAATCGAATCACTCCTTATTGGACATTTTTTAAGCTTTGCAGGCTTATATTGATTGTGGCTTGGTAATTCTTTAAAATATATATTCTAGAATGAAATAGAATCAGGTTATCATTCATATAATTCATATATATATATGAATTCTTTGAGACATGAGATACGATAATTATAGCCTAATCACATTTTTTAAAACTAGACTTAACTGTCTTTGACTTGCTGCTCTAAAAAGAAGAATAAAAATGAAACTCTAAAAAGTCAGGCACATCTTTTATCAATTTATATACTCGTTTGTGTTTCAAATGTTGAAAACAGTAGAAGACCTGTCACCAACAAAAATAAGGAGATCATATGATAGAAAAATACTAAGCCACATATCTTACATTTGTAGTATTCTGAATGTTAACTGTATCTAGTTACAAATCCATTTCCTTTCAAACACTTAGTCCTGAATCCTTAAGCTGTGTCTACATGAGGCAGTTCTGGCTTGGATTTTTTGATCCAAACCTTTTTTTCGTCAACCAGTTGTTTGCCAGCAATGAAAATGTTTTGAAAGGCAAATAAATGTTTTTGTGGGTAGGCTTTTCTATGCAATGTAAGGCTAGATTTAGTGATCATACCTTCCTGTATTCTGAATAAGAAATTAATCTTAGAAAGATGAATGGCTTGATGTTAAGCATTATTATTCAGTGCCAGCTCTGTGTATCTGGACATCTTTCATAGGTTTGAGTGAGGGTTAAATGAGATAATATACAGAAGGCATGAAACATAGGGTAGTACATTGAGTAAATGTTAGCATAAAAAAGGAATATCAGCTGCTGTTTAAACATGCATGATAACGTGTTTATCTCCAAACCCTCTCAAAACCCCACTAAATGACAGCAAAGTAATTGTAAAAGGCATAAACCTACAAAAACAAAGAAAATAGGAGAAGATTAAATAGCACATGAGAGATGTCAAAAAATTATGGAAGCATAAAAGTGGATAAAAATACTAAATATTTAATAGATCTAAGAAAAATGAAACCTTGAGACCTGGAAAAGGTCAAGACTGAAGTTACTTCCGAAGTGTAAATCTCAGGTGGATGGAAAAGAGGAGCATTAGCAGAAAGTAAAGGATCAGTTTTATCCCAGGACCCTATCAAAACCATATTGGCAGTCAACCCTCTTTTTTGCCATTCTGTCAAGATGTTATAAGTTTACTCTCTGGAGAAGTTGAATAAAAAGAACTCTGGTATTAGATATCCAGGCACAAAGACCGCCCACATTCAGTTAGTAGGCATTCTAGAAAGAACCCAGAAAACAGAGGGAAAGTAGTTTTCAGAGTAATGCAAGAAAATTTCCCAGACATGAGGGACAAGAATATATAAGTTACAGTGTCCCTGTGAATCCCAGGTAAATATATGAAGAAAGACCCTCACCAAGATGCAGCACCATGAAGTGCATGAGTTTTCAGGCATAAAGAAAAGCAAGAGTAAAAGTTTCTTAAAGGGCAAAATAAGTCACATAAAGACTTACCAAAAAACAGCTAACTTCTCAATAGCATTTTAAGCTGGAAGATGCTGGAGTAATGCCTTTAATAGTCTGAATAAAATTAGTTTTAATCTCAAATTCTATACTCATCAAGTTTACCATTTGAATATGAGGGTGGCATAAATTAATTTTCATACATACAGGATCTTAAAAATTTTATTTGTCATCCACCCATCCTCAGGAAACTGTCAGAGGTATTTTTGAGGTACAGCCCACCCCCTGGGAAAGGGAGATAGATATTGCAGTTTGAATTAAGTCTAGTTAACTGCCTATTTAAAATAATATGTATCAGTATTCTTCAGAGGAACATAGCAGAATGCAGAGTCCTTATAGTATATCATTCACAATATCTCAGATAAAATCCCAAATTCCTTAAAATATAAAGTTACAGAGAAACATGACCAATACTCAAGAGTAAAGACAAAATGGAGACTGACACCAGGATGGCCCAGATGTTGACATTAGCAGAGGTTCTTAAAGCAGCTATTGTAACTATACTCAAGAACAAAAACAGACTTCAGAGAATGTATGCACTAAAATAAAGTAAACTTAGAAAGAACAAAAAATGGAATCAAGAAAACAAGAATCCAAAATATAATTGTTTAAGAGAGTCTGGAGGTTTCCATGTTTCTGAGGGAAAATAAAAATGGAAAACAATGAGATTGAAGGAAATCCTATGTTTCAGATCTTTCAGAGGTCCGATGAAAAAGTGTTAGGTTTACAAAAAACTAAGCCAAAAATATAAACCAAGGAAATTATTAACTAGAAGAAAAAAGAATTTTGTGAGGAGAAATTTGATAATAGTAGCCAAACTGTTACAGTGTTGATACAATCACGATAATATAAACACTGGTATTGATTTAACAATTACATTTTATGAATAAGCTCAGAAAGGGAGGAAGGATGGTTATAAGGCATCTGAAAACACTAAATCTCCATCTATAGTTAAGAAGTCAGTGGATAGTACTTAAAGCTGAAGAACAAAGAAAACAGACATTCTAAGCCTATTTCAAATATGGAGATAAATAACAAGAACAAGCTAAAAATGTTTAGTTGGCTCTGAAAGCAAATTTACATATTGGAAAAGTATGGCCAGGTTTTCCTGTTTGTCATTATAAAACTAAGATATTATTTGACTTTAAATGTCACATAAATTTTAAGTTAGAAAAATTTTTTTAATTTGAATTAAATATTTGCAACACACATATCACAGTGCCTGGTTCAAATTAAGTACTTAATACATGGTAGCTATTCTTACCACTAAAATTATTGACTCTCTTCCTAGTCATTAAAATAATTGACTACCCATTTCAAATGGGGGAAAAACATGTAAGCCTACAAACCTTGTATTTTTTTTATATATACTTAGTTGTAGGGCTAGAACTGGAGTCCATATTTCCTAACTCCTACTTCCTTCAGTCATAACATGGAACATTTAGCGAAGATCTTTGAGGTTATCTGTGGCTGACAAGTATAGCTGTAAGCAGAAATGTCTTTTTGTAGTCTTACCTAGAACCTTCCCTGGTAAATATTGCATAATAGACAAATGGATAGCAAGACAGACATATATAAATCTTAGGCCAGGTGACAACTTAGCCTAAGAGTTTGCCTCTAAATGACATAGCTTTCAACACTTCCTGCCTTTTACTATTTATTTAGTTACTATTTATCCTCCAAAAAGAAAGATCCAAGTACTTAGCCAGAACCCAAAGGAAAGAGATGCAACAGAAGTGTGGTTAAAATGATGTTACATTCAGGATTTTAATGATTATAAATGCATCAAATTAATTTTGCTGTACTTCTAAAACCTTTTGGAACTTTAGAGAACTCTTTCTGCCGAATTTATGTGGGCCTTAGCCAAATGCAGGAGTTATTAACTTCATCTAGCCCAATTCATTTATGTAATATGGGAAAACTGCAAATGATCAGGGGAAATGAAATGGCTTGCCGATTGCCAGCATTTAACGAACATTTATAAACTGCCTGTTGGGAAATAGCTGTCCTGGACCTAAAGATATTATTCAAAAGGCAGTTGGGAAGTAGGAATGTTACCTAACTGGTTGAAAAAAATAAAGAACATTTATTGTGCTTATAAGATACTATAAACTGAGTATGTCAAGTTCCATGCTTAAGTTAGATTATAAACACTATTGAATGAAGGTAATTGCAGATCTTTTTTCTTTGAGAAAATTATTTTGAAACCTATTGTTTAAAGAAGAAATTGCTGCATCTCACGAAGAATCAAGAATTTCTTGTATTTGAGTATAATACTGTATTAGTCATGGTTCTCCAGAAAACCAGAACCAGTAGGATGTGCGTGTGTGTGTGTGTGTGTGTGTGTGTACACATACATAGATGAATTTATTGTGAGGAACTGGATCACACAATTATGGAGGACAAGAAGTCCCAAGTTCTGTAGTTGGCAAGCTAAAAACCCAGGAGAGGGAAAGGGTATCTCCAGTCCAAGGTAAAGGCCTGAGAACTGGGAGATGTTTCAGTCCAAGTCAGAAGACTGGAAAAGACCAGTGTCCCACTTCAAGACAGTCAGGCAGAAGGAGTTCCCTTTAATTTAGCCTTTTTCTTATATTTAGTTCTTCAACTGATTGATTGATGGAGGCCCATTCATTTTTGGGAGGGCAATCTGCTTTACTCAGTCTACCATTTCAAATGTTAATCTCATCCAGAAATACCCTCATCATCACACCCAGAATAATGTTTGGCCAAATGTCTGACTCAATCAAGTTGACACATAAAATTAACCATCATAAATATATAAAATTAATAAAGATAGAACTAAAATTATGGGATCTTAAATGTAGAATAATATGAAAGAAAAATATGAGAATGGAGATATAGAGAAAATCTATGAATCAGTCTGGCTTTAAAGACTACTTTGATGTTAGATAATAGTGGATTATCATAGATCCCGGAAATAAGAATTATGATTATCATATTTGAGGACAATCAATTTAGCACTGACTCCTAGGATACATCACAATTTGGGGACATTGAAGTTTAGAAGCCAATAAACAAAAATTCTCAAAGGCCTAGATTAGGATGAATACTGTGAAAGTAGAGAACAAATTCAAGACCCTGAGCAAATTAAAACAAACAACAAAATCAACAGAAATTGGTGAAAATATAATAGTGAAAAATAATTGAGTTTGAATGTTAGTGTCATGGATAGCACTGAGAAATTGAAAAGAGACTTGTGGGCTCAATATAAAGCATTTAACATAACTTGTAAAGTTTAACATGTACCTTTTAGTGCTCAACCTCCAAGTAAAGTATCAGAAAATATTTAGAAAGGAAACATAATGAGTGTTTTTTGTTAGGGGAAATTTTTGTCTTTTAAACAGCTGTTCCAAGAGTATTATTTTTAGTTTACTTTGAAGAATAGAAATAGTGTCAGAAAAAATGCCTGAATGAGTTGCTACTGTGATAGAATAA
The DNA here is from genome assembly GCF_040802235.1 of Manis javanica. Lineage (NCBI taxonomy): Eukaryota > Metazoa > Chordata > Mammalia > Pholidota > Manidae > Manis > Manis javanica. The sequence continues at coordinate 44,087,730 of NC_133171.1, forward strand.
TGCCTTTTGGGAAAATATTTTACCAAGCTGCAAATAAATCTCCATTAGGTTACTATTACCATACCTTTATCCGTATAGTTAAGAAAATTAACTTTGCATACTCGTTCAATTAGTGAGTAGTCTTAAGTATTCCTCTGTTCTGTCATTTCTTGCATATTTTATAATGCAATTAAATGTGTACTACTTTCATTGTAACAAAGAATTGTAAAATATACCATTTTATGCTATTTTAGTTACTGCCAGAAATATTTGACTTGCTACAGTGAATAATGAAGTACAACTTGCATTTATTTTCAAGAATTAAGAAACTGAGGAATATCTTAGAATACAGAGTCACCTTTTCTTTTTTTTAACACTGAAGGTATTAAGAATATTTTGTGATTTGGTTTCCTGGTTCTAGTATTGTTTCCATATTAAATGCACCAATCCTGAGCTCAGCATCCCGTGGAACTGGACTGTGTGTGACACTGCTAATCTGTTTTAAGTTGTGTTGTTGGGTGTTTCTTGACTCTTTCTGGTAGCCATAGACAAAAATGTGTAGAAGTAAGCAAATGGGTGATAACATACTTTATTGTGATCACTCTAATTAGCTATTAAGATTGCTTTCCTCACTCTGCAGAGAAGAGGAGGTCAAAGTTTGGGAGAGGCAGTTCAGGATCACGGGACATATCAGGGCCAGATAAGCTTGGGGAGGTAGGTAACACAGTGATAACTTTAGTACTGAGGATTCACTGCATTGGAGTCCAAGACGTACAGACGTACTAGGGCTACTAAGGATGCTACGTTAGGTGAAGGAAATCAGTAAATTGGATAGATGAAAATTAAAGATAAAGTCTTCCTGCTAATTATGACAACATAGCTATGACATAAATTCCAGTCCCTACAGTAGTTGTGTACTGGTTATGGAAAGGTGTTTTAAAATGTCTAATTTTTCTATCTTTATTTTGCATTTTCTTTTTTTTTCCCCTAATTAATGTGATTGTAAATGGACGTTTTGGAGAAAGGTATGAATCCAGATTATTTATATGTAGTATGGATAAACAGTTGATAATTGGGAGAACTAGGGATATATACTTATCCTGATCCTGCAATGAACAAAATTACTTAATATTGTGTAGCGTGTTTTCAAATCTTCACCATCCTTCACTTAAGAAAATACAGTTACCTGATAGGGCTCCTCCTGTTTCTCTCTATGACTTCCAGACATTTAAATGAATACTGAGCCCATATTCTTCTCCACACTAATTGTGTGTATTTTATACTGTGATGGAATGTATAGAAATCTCTTTATTTGAAAAATCATGTGTACACATATTTCTCTGACATTTTCCAGTTTTTAGAAAAATATATTCAAGTTTTTCCTGCTGAAAACTTTTAGTTTCTTTCTGAGTGGATACATCATCTTTTTAAAAAGCTTTCCCCCAAGATTTCTTTTTAAATGGTTCACAGTTAAATTTAAATTTCTATATTTAGGTAGAATTATGTTTATATACCAACCACCAGTATCCAGGAAATTCAGTGGTAAGGCTGACACATAGGGAGTTTATAGTCTATTTTGTAGTCTGTGTATTTAGACAAGGTTTGAAGCTTACTTAGCAAAATTGCCTAAGTATTCAAACAGAATTTCTTTAGTACAAATGCACTATTTGATTTCTTGTAATTGTTAAGATAACAATATGCACTTTTTAAAGATTAGTTCTCAGGAATATATGTTAGATTTATTCCTTTCCAAGAAGGATGCATTCAGGAATAGCTTTTATATCTAAATATTTTTATAATATTGGATAGAGTTGGTTTGGTACAATCACCATGATTTGATCAAATTTGGAAGAAGTTACAGACACATTTTTATAGTGTTTTCTCCAGCATCTTTATTTTGTTCAGCTGGATGTATTTTAGGTTTCTTCCAACTAATCGAAATAAGAACCTGATTTTGTCTGTGCCAAAAAACAGAGCTATCATTTTTCACGTTCTTTTATTTCCCAGGTCATTTTCAAGTAAGATTGTATTTCTAGAACTTCTGAATTCCAGAAAATTCTCTACTTTGTAGATATAAGGGCCCAGAAGAACATTTCAGGGGAAGTCTAACTTTTCATGCAGTATGTTTTGTGTTGTACATTCCAGATACAGTTAACTTTTTGTGTGCATGTGATTAGTGTGGAAAGAAATTAATGCAGTCTAGTATTATGATTTATGGACTGAATCCTTTGCCCACTGAAGACTTGCCAAAACTAAAACTATTTTTTTTCCTTTGGATATTAGAAACAGCTACTGTTTTTGTTGATCTTTTAAAGTTCTGAATGGGCCTATTTCAAATCATACCAGCATGGGAGCTCAGATAAATAATATACTTATTCAACTAGTGATACTGAGTGAAACCATTCCTAACTTGGATCTGAGGATAAAATATCATAAAATTATTTTCAGGTGTATTAATGCATTTCTGGAAGCTGCATATGATTTTTCTTTTGCCTGAACAAAATCAAGAATTTCTATTTATTGTATCAGTTACAGGTGGGCTTATAAATTAATTGTAATTTTTTATACCTTAAGACATAAGACGTTTTAATTTTTAAAGCAGCACTGTGATTGCTGTATTATTTCCCAAAGTTTTTAACTCTTAGTATTATTTATCTCTCATGAGCCGTGACTATAGTATATTTCATTTACATTATTAATAAAGATTGCTGATTTCCTTTGTTGTTAGTTACAGCAAGCTGCTGAAGTTTCTCAGCTTCGGGGAGCAAGGGCAATCTCTGCTGAAGATCTTCTGTTTTTGATGCGCAAAGATAAGGTAATTCAGACAATTTCAATTACTAAAACATATTTGGTGCTTAATTACACTTATATAAGGAAAATATCCTTTTATATAGCTTTCCAGTTAGAATCATAACTATTGATTAAGCTGATGTTTTAATCTTCATGGTTTGCACAACTAAGTGGTTTACTACAATAGAATTGAATTTTTTTTTAACATGGACAAGGGCACTTATGTAAAGCCATGCTGACAATGAATTTCTCTTATCTTGCATATCTATTTAGACATTTTTATTGCTACATAATTTCTCTAAGTATTGATTGTGGACTTTGTTCTGATAAGTGGGATATTAACTGGGTGTCGTATTCTTCTAATTTTTGTATAGAATTACAGATTTTCATATAGTAATTTTTTTAACGTGAAATACAAAGTTTATTCTGTGACACTGGTTTATAGGAAAAACAAGTCAATTATTCCAGGAGCATAAATATATAGCCTAACATCTAGCTTTCTTTATAGTCAAATATCTACCTTTTTTACTGTTTGAACTCTGTCACTAAAATACTTAAGTTGGTACTTCATTGTCTAATTTTTGTTATAAATATCTCCTAAGAGTGGCTAGTTGAAAGTATTTTATAATATTTTACATGTTCTCAATAAAAATTTCATCTTCAAGTCACATGTACACACCTAACTGACACAGGATGTTAGCGCAGATGCCATCCAGGTGAGCAGGAGTGTTTAGTTCCTCACCATCCATCTTTCATTTCTCCATTTTTTTTCCCCCTGGCCTTTTAATTTACCCATTTCTCCTCCATCATTTATATGCCTGTGGCTCTGTTTTTTATCAGAAGGCGTCCATCTGACCTTTTGGGTGACCTTGTTAGCATCCTTTATAATACCCATATCCTTATGCAGTGAGATTCAGAGACCTACAAAGTGCACCTTAACCAGTATGCCATTAAATTTTGTAAAATTTTAGCTCATTAACTCTTAAATTAAAGAACGAGGAAAAGGTCTTTACTATCAAGAAGCTATAATCTGGTCCAGGATGTCTGTATGATTTAGTTGAAGAAGCATTTTAAGACTCATAGAATTTTAAGGCTGTGTGATTACATGGAGAGTCTGTAGGATTTGTTCAAGTGGAGATTTCTGCCTAGGGTGAGACTCATGTAGTTTTACATAGCATGAACCAAATGAAAAGGAACTAACCAGGGTGCTGGTTCAGTAATCAAAGAAAAATATGATTAGTATGATGGCTCTGGAGGTGGACAGGAAGGAAAAATTTAGAGAGGTAATGAAGAGTAAGAATATGCAGGATTTGATGACTTCATTATACAGTACTTGGAGGGCTAAGGACACAGGGCACTATACAGCAATGGTGCTGTGAGGAAGGAGTCTGAAGGTGCTATTGGCAGAAGGGAGAATCTTGAGTCAAGATTCTCTGTGAAGGCAGCTGAAGAACAATAGAGTTAGCATTAGTACTTTACAGAATATGTCCAATCAATTTTTCTTTTTCACTGACAGAGGTAAAGTGGACAAGAAACAGTCTGCACTGACAGTTTTTTCTTCCTTTTGGGAAAGTCAGTTTAATTATCATGTTGAAACTTCAGAAACATACATTAATTGATAATGCCCTTCTACTGTCCAGAATGTTTCTTTTTTTTTCTTTCAATATCATTAATGTACAGTTACTTGAACATTATGGTTACTAGACTCCCCCTATTATCAAATCACCCCCACATACCCCATTACAGTCACTGTCCATCAGCATAGTAAGATGCTATAGAATCATTACTTGTCTTCTCTGTATATACTGCCTTTCCCGTGTCCCCCCGCACCACTACATTATGTGTGCTAATCGTGATGCCCCTTTTTCCCCCTTATCTCTCCCTCCCACCCATCGTCCCCCATCCCTTTCCCTTTGGTAACTGTTAGTCCTTTCTTGGGTTCTGTGAGTCTGCTACTGTTTTGTTCCTTCAGTTTTCCTTTGCTCTTATACTCCACATATGAATGAAATCATTTGATGCTTGTCTTTCTCCACCTGCCTTATTTCACTGAGCATAATACCCTCTAGCTCCATCCATGTTGTTACAAATGGTAGGATTTGTTTTCTTCTTATGGCTGAGTAATATTCCATTGTGTATATGTACCACATCTTCTTTATCCATTCATCTACTGATGAACACTTAGGTTGCTTCCATTTCTCCAAAAGGTTTCTTAACCAAACCTTTTTAGCAACTGAGAACACAGCCATAATATGACAGTGTTCTCATCTTTCTCCTCAAAATAATTTATTTATATGCTAACATTTCAAGTTAAAGTTAACAGGTATAATTTACACAGGTGTCATATATGAGGTAATATAAGACAAAATCTAGTACTGAATGGAATCAGTGAAGAGAAAAGGGTAGCAAAAGACAGGTGTATATTTTTTCTCTTAATAATTCTAATTTATATTCAGGCAGTATTTATTGACTGCCTTTGTATTTCACATGTTACCCTAGGCAGCTTCACTCATTCTTTCAGATACTCCTCACCAATAGCCCTGAGGGTAGGTACTACTTCTAGCTCTGCTAAGCACTAGTTACAAGATAATTTTTAACCTCAGTTTTCCCAATATATAAAAAGGAGATGATTATATTTATATATGTCAGAGCTATTGAAAAGGTCAGATAAAATGCATGTAAAATAGCTTTGTATAATGCAGTAGGTTTCAGTTATTATTAGGAATCTTAAACCTGAAGCTCAGGAACCAATAATAAGACATTCTAAGTGTAAACACACAAATGAATTGCAAAATATTATCAGTTACTGTTAAAGTTAAGTAGTATTTTATCTTCTAATAAACCTAAAGAAAACCATCATTAAGAACCAACTATCATTCATCAGCTTTAACATTCACAAAAATATGTTTCTCAGGTTATAGAATTCCTCCAGAAATATAAAATATAAACCAATTCTTCTAAATGAAAGATTCACAGAGAATTAAAAAAAACATGAAAAGGAGAGTGCTTGGCTTTTTAAAGCAGTTGTTACAAGCTCTTTGTCTGGATGCTTTAAATCACTTTTAAAAATAAAATTTGGTCTTGGATATGTACAAAATTCCCTAAAGTTATATGGTCAGCCTAGTATGGAGAATGTGATATTTATAATCTCCAGAAAGACTTTTTAAAACTTCTTATAAGAAAAAAGAAAAAATCAACAACTATCATGATTTCTGGAGCATCTTGATACTTACAAATGAAAACTGCTTTTAAAATGCTTGTGTTTTAGCTTTTATGTTTCATTTCATGTGTACATTTTTTATTTTGTAGTATTATGCTGAGAATTTGTATGTTTTCCTCAATGATCCTGGGCTACGAGGTTATTAAATTTACCGTAATCATTATCATAATAGTCTTTAATCAGTAAAGTGAATATATGTGTAAGTTTTCTTATGTACTTATTTCATGTTTTTAATAGAAAAAACTTAGAAGACTGCTAAAATATATGTTTTTCCGAGACTACAAATCAAAGATTGTGAAAGGCATAGATGAGGATGATCTTCTGGAAGGTAACCTAAACAAACACTAGACTAAAAACAGTATGATACATGTTTGCTGAACAACACATTTATGCAGTATCAGTGTAGATATGGCCATTAGTGTAAAATATGTGTACTTCCATTAAATAATATAGTTTAGAAATTATCCAAGTATTTAGTCGGCAGTTAAATCTTGTGATTTTCAATGTATATGACACCAAAATACTGTGGTATTTCAGTTATTTCGTTTAATCATAAAACCTACTTTACATCAAAATACCATGAAACTAAGAAAATTATGTTGATTCAAAATATAATTGATTTTAGCAAACAATTTTCTGCCATGAATTATTGTAAGATACCTTAGAAATGGACACAAGGGTTTTTGTTAATTTATTATGAAAAGTATCTAATATGTTTTGTGATATATAATCACCTCATTTTGATGTGTTATTTCTCTGCTGTTTGAAATCTAACAAAAATCCTAACAGAGTAGAAATTTCTCCTTATCTGATTTCCACCTCAATTCCCCATTTTAGAATACTCAGAAAAATTATTAATATTGCAAAAATCCAACAGTGCTAAGCTGAAAATAATTTCTAAATGAAACTTACTGAATCAAAATAATTATGTCGTATATTTTGTGTTGAATATATAGTCACTATATAGTGGTGTTCATTGCTATAGACACACTGATAAATAAAGTGACAACAAACTTTGCTGGATTAAGAATTCAGAAGACTTCAAAACCAACGGAAAAGGTAACAAACTTTGGAAGAAAACTAGTTACATTCATTTACCCTCAACAAATCAGCAAATATGATAGCTATACAAAAAAAAAATATTCTAATCAAGTGTTTAATCAGTATTGCCTATTTAATATTCCTACAAGTCCCATTTAATTCCTGGAAAATACCTTGCCAGATGAATTTAAGTGCTTCCTTCTCTGGACAGCATAAATAATACAGACTCAGCAAAACAGACCGTAATTCAGTCAATCTCACTTAATCTGCTTTCTCTCTGTATGACCTTGAAGGTCAGTTTTCTCATTTTTAAGTCAGAAATTATACCACTTAGCATATGGAGTTCTTCTGAGAGTTCAATATAGTGTATGAAAAACACCCAACATATTCCTGCCACTGAATAAATGATAGTCATTAATACCATGCTTTGAATACCAACAAGCTCAGAGTTGTAAGACTAGTATTCAGTTTTGCTAGTATTCAGTCTTCAATATTATAACAGCATCATATCAATTTGATGCTCTCTCATATTTATTTCAAATCTCCCCTCTTCATTGTCATTTAAATTTTCTAATTTTGTGTGTCTTATATAAATTTTTACAATGGTTGATTTAATTTATAAAATAAAATACTCAGGTAAAATACATCTAATACTGAGGAACAACCTCTAAAATGGCAATGTGAGGGATGTGGTAGGCTCTTTCTCAAAGGAAGCATATTTAACTAGTGAAAACTAAAAATAATGATAATAATTTAACATCTGCAGAAATTTTCCTAAGGGTATAGAGCAAATACAGAAACATATATTCAAGAAAACCTACTAAATCTCATTAGGAACAGTGAATAGTCTGTTGCATTTGAGTCATGACCCGCTCCCATCAACCTTCTCCTCCCCCGCTACCCTGCCACCCCAGCTCATTATGGTAGAAGCCTTATTCTGGGCAAGTGTGTCCAAGAACACTGGGCACCTGATTCTCCTTCTCCCTGTCTAGGGCAATAGTTTCACACCAGGAGGTCAAGGAGGTCAGCATCTCTCATCTCCTCCAGCTCCATACTGCAGAAGTTCTTGTCTAGGCAGGCACAGCTGAAAGGATTGGTGCTTCCACTTACCTTCTATTCATAGGGGAGCTGTACACCAGTCATGGCAGGCTGAGAATATTAGCTCTGATTGCCCCATCCTAGCTTGTGAATAGGGAGTAAAGCTCCACACCATCAGGGACAATCCTAGAAGACAAGGGACTACCATTCCTGCCCAGTTCCCCACTCTTAAATCCAAAAGAGTTTTTACAGAAGAAACTGCCATTGTTCCTGCCCCCAGATCCAGGAGATTGGCACACAAGTTCAGCCAAAGGGGAGGTATATCTTAATGACAGAGAGTTCTGCAGCTCTCCCAACGGAGACTCTTTGGAACAGAGCATATGGACATTTGTAGCTAAAGGTGTTGTAAAAAACAGTGGAGATTCTGTTGATGATGCTGATAGTTCTGTGATACTAGTAACAAGAAGAAAAACAGTGCATCAGCTAAAGAAACAAAGGAAAGGATAGCTAAGAAGAGTACTCCTCGGATCAAAACAAAATTTAAAGGCTGGCAGTACCTTGACTTTGCAAAGGGGCTCAACAGCATTTAGATCAGTCTGGAGCAATTTACGCACAAGAATACTATCAAAAACAGTGGAACAATCAGCCAACAGTTAGTGAAGGCTAACAGCTTGTGTGATACCAACAGAACCAGATCAACTAGAAACTTAATGGAGAGATCAAGAAAAATGACAATGAAAGAGAATCTGACTAAAACCATAGTCATGCCTGGTGATTAAGGAGACCATTTGCATGATCAAGGCTGTGAATTCTGAGGAGCAACAACTGAGGCTGTATGCTGTGAGAGAAAGAGATTTTATTGAATTCGTCCAGCCAAGTCACTAAACATATAATAATAAATAAGCAAACATAAACATAAATAAGCAAAAGTGGCAACAAGCCCCAGGAAGGGGAGGAAACTATTATCTAGAGTTGTTACAGTATATTATCTAAAATGCCCATTTTCAACAACAAAAAAACACTAGACATATAAAGAAACAGGTATGTGTGATCCATAAAAGGGGGGAAAAAGCAGACAACACAGACTGCTTTAGAGGAGCCGCAGATGTTGGCCATGGCAGACAGGAACTTCAAAGTAGCTATTATAAATATGTTCAGAGAACTAAAGGAACCATGTTTAAAGAACAAAAGGAAATTGTGATTACAGTGTCTCAAAAAATAGAAAATATCAATTAAGAGACAGAAATTTTAAAAAGAAACAAATAGAAATTCTGGAGTTGAGAAGTACAGTGACCAAGATGAAAAATTTAGTAGAAGAGCTCAATGGTAGCTTTGTACTAACAGAAGAAAAAAATCAGTGAACTTGAAGACAGACCATTAAATATTATGCAAGCTAAAGAACAAAGATAAAAGAATGAAGAAAAGTTAGCAGGGCTTCAGAGAAATATGAGCACCATTAACTGCATCAGCATATGCATAATGGGACTACCAGAAGAAAAGGAAAGAGAAGAAGGAGAAAAAAATGCTCAAAGAAATACTGATATAAAATTTCCCAACTTTGATAAAAATTATTAATCTACACATCCAAGCAGCTGAACAAGCTTCAAGCAGGATAAACACATAGAGACCCCCACAGACACATTCGAGTAGAAATGTTGGAGGACAAAGGCAAAGAGAAAATTATGAAAGCCACAAGATAAAAGTACCTCATCACATACAGCAGAACCCCAACAATATTAACAGCTGCCTTCTCATTAACAATGTAGGTCAGATCAGATAGCAGTGGGATGACACCCAAATTGCTGAAAGAAAAGAACTGTTAACCAAGAACCGTATCCAGCAAGACTATCTTTCAAAATGCAAGAATGTTCTCAGATAAACAAAAACTAAGGGAGTTTCTTGCTAATATACCCATATAAAAAGAAGTTTTTCAGGCTGAAAGGAGGTTATACCAGAAATAATTTGGATATACACACACACACACACACACACATACAAAAACCAAAGAGCACCTATCCTATAAGGGTAATTATCAAATGTAAGAGACAATATAAATTGCGTATTTCTTTTCCCATCTTCTATTATTCTCTCAACTGCTTTAAAAAGCACTTGTATAAAACTATATGTATATTCAGGACTAGAAGGCTGGTTTAAATTTAGGTAACAATTGGTGTAATACATTATATTAATAAGAATAAAGGACAAAAACCACGTGATTATCTCAATAAATGTAGAGAAATCATTTGAAAAAAAAATCCAAATCCATTGTGTATATAATGTAAAGATAGATAATGCAACATATTTGACAGTAACAACGTAACTAGATGGTTACAAAGCTGCATTGGAGCAAGGATGACGCAAGATGGTTGCTGAAATTACAAAAAGAAATGAAAAGAAACAAATGGTAAATAAAATGGTTAATTTAACCAATTCTGTGTTTACTTTCTCTCCTATAAAGACACAAACTACTGAAGAAATTAAAGATCTAGGTAGATCTATGGCAAGTAAAGAGTTTGAATTAGTAATTTTAATCTTTCCCCGAAGAAAAACCCAGATCCAGATGACTTCAATGAAGTCATCCACCAAGTGTTTAAGGAACAATTAGTACCAGTCCTTTCCCAACTCATTCTACAAGGCCAGTGTTACACTGATAGAAAAACCAGACAAACACATCACAAGTTTTACACTACAGACTAATATTTTTTTGACTATAGATGTAAAAATATTCAACAGAATACTAGTAAACTGAATCCTGCAATATCTAAAAAGGATTATCCACCATGACCAAATGGGATTCATCTCAGGAACAGAAGGCTGGTTTAAATTTAGAAAACAATTGGTGTAATACATCATATTAATAAAAATAAAGGACAAAAAAACATGATTATCTCAATAAATGTAGAGAAATCATTTGAAAAAATCTAGCAGTCTTTCATGAGAGGAACACTCAACAAACCAGGAAGGAAAGAAAACTTTCAACCTGATAAAGGTCATTGCTGTGAACTAAGTGTTTGTGTCCCCTAAAATTCGTATGTTCAAGCCTAATCCCCACTGTGATAGTATTTTGAGGTACAGCCTTTGGAAAATAATTATGACATGAAGGATGAGCCTTCATGGATGGGATTAGTGCCCTTCTAAGTTAGAAGAGACACAGGAGAGCTTCCTTTTGTTCTCTGCTCTCTGCCATGTGAGGGCACAGGAAGAGGCACACCCTCATCAGATACCAGGTCTGCCAGATTTTAAAGAAATATGACAGTTTTCTCTCTGACAAGAAAAAAGAGAAAAATCTCATCCCTTTAGGTTTCAAATATACTAGCCACAGTAATGTACATAATATTCTCTTCTTTTAATTTAATGTCTCAATCCTGATGTTATATCTTCATTTTTATTTAATTTCTTAGTCTTATTATAGCAGGATTATTTTTCCAAATCTGAGAGTCTTTCCTTTTTTTTGTATGGAGTTTTAATCAACCCATTCCCACTTATTGCGGTAATGAATAATTTGGTTTTATTCTCTCAATCTTACTTATGACATAAATAAATTATTTAATTCTGCATTACTTATGCTTTTATTTTAGGTGGAAGGATTCTCCTTTTAAGGAGTATTTTGAGAGAATTCCATTTCTGAATTTCGTATGCAGTATTCATTACATGTAATGACTGGTGCCGATATAAACCTATTAAGCATGTTTCTTTTTTCCTTCCCTTATCTTTATGAAGACAAATTGAGTGGCAACAGTAATGTGAACAGTAGACAAAAAACTGCCCAAGACTTTCTTAACTCTATTGACCAAACAGGAGAACTCTTGGCAATGTTTGAAGATGATGAAATTGATGAAGTTAAACAAGAAAGAATGGAGGTGCAGTACATTCTTACCTTTTACAGTTATAGAATAACCATTGCAATGTCTATGCTATTTATGTTCTTTAGCTGTTGTCTGAAATGCCCATGTCCGTGTTTTCATGTCTGAAGGCAGCATTATGCAGTGGGATATCCTGGAGACAGTGTCAAATCCTGCTTTCCGAGTTCACTTTGGGAGACAACTTCAGTTTTGTTTCTGTTTCCTCCTTTGACTATGAGTAGATTTCCCTAAACTCCCTTCTGGATGTCACTTGTACTGATATTATTTTCCATAAAAGGTAATTATAAATCAAATATTATTTATTTTTATTCCAAATCATCCAGTTATCTCTGTGGGCAAAGGTGATCCTAACTGCTTTTGTGTTGGCGTCTGGTATGAAGAGCTATTTTTCAGGCTGTATTTGCAGGCTGTGGATGAACTCACTAGCTGAGGTAGTATCCAGGCAATTACATGCTTTATGTCACTTTAACAGAAAGTTATTGACATGTGTTTGGATTCCTGAATATGTTTTAACAATGACTGTGAGAATTATATGCCTTTTATCTACTTTACCTATCTATTCATAAAATTATTGTTTCCTTAAATATTTCTGGAAAAATAACAGTAGTGATTTCATTTGAGCACCTTCCAAAAAATACAAGACATTATTCTTAATCATTCTTATTATTCTTTTATACATTTAAAAAAATCTCCATTTTACCTTTCTCTTTAAATTGGGGTAGAGAGGTAATTGCAGATCATGCCAAGTGCCTGCTAGTCTCTTGCTAAATGTATTCTAAAATGTAATTATTTCATGTTAAATGTTGAAGGAAGTCCAATAGACAAACATGCATTATAAACTTTAACAACCTTCTTTAAAGAATTAGTATGCTTAGATCATGAACTTTGATCTAAAGGCAATGTTCTCCTTAGGTATCAATTACCTTAGAAATCTGTGGTGATCTTGGTTTGGGACAACTGCAAATGGTTTTAGTTCAACTTTGCCTTGGGCCAGAAACATTCTAAGTTGTCCAAAGCAGATGATAAACATATATTTCTGATGTCACTATGGCCTAAACAGGATATGATTGCTTAGTGGCGTGGTTTCACTTATGGTGCATTACACAGAGAACAAATATTGTTTCTGCTTTTTTAAAAAATACTTGTATATTATACAAATGGACATTAAGAAAGATTCATTAAGGAAGGACTCTGCATAAAACATCAGTGAAGTTAAACAGGTAGCTTTTCAATATTGATGGAAAATCTCTGACAACTAAGCCCATTGCCTGAAAGGACATTCCACAATGAAGGAGAAGAGAGAAAATGGAACACATTGTGATACTGAGCTCATAATAGCAGGCTACTTACTGTAGGCCTAGAAAAATGATGAGTCAGTAAGGCGCAAGTTAAAGTCAATAAGATATGTGAAAATGCAAGATGGAAGCAGCTTGGGAACTTATGAGGTTTATATACCTCATCCCTGAAGTGATATTATGTATTACATATATAACTAAATAATAAAAGATCAATAGTTAGTAAAAATAGTTACATTGACAGCTTCATCTATACAATAAAAATTAGATCGGCAGTTTCTCTAAGCTTTATATCACAACTAAAATCTCAAACCAAGATAACGAAAAGTAGTTTTGAGATTCTACTCATCCAAATAACAAGAGTTTTTAACTGAATAAAAAATGCTGAACTTGTAGATATAACTGTAGACAGTAGAAAGTGGAACCATTAAGACATAGGCCTTGCCTGCTTCTAATTTGACAGGTTATAGTTTCAAGCATAACCACAACTGTGGCAGTCCATATGAAACCACTTTGGACTCACAGACTGCAATCTCTTGCTTTTAAAGTGCAGTAGAATAATCAGTCCTGGCATCACTCAATGATTTAATTTTTTCTCTAAGCATCACTTATGGTTGCAGAAACTTGGTTTACTACCTTCTCCCTGAGAATGTATGAAAATGGTATAGACCCACCAGCAAAGCTTATTACTGTTTTTCTTTCTATTTTAATTCATTTTACATGTAATTTAGAAGAGAAAAAAATTATAGACATAAAGACTCATTTGGGACTCTGGCTTTTTCTCAAAACATTGAACAAACCTACAGAAAATTGAGTGCCTTCCTGCTGATTTCTGTGTGATCCCAGCTTTATGTTTCTCTCATAATTTACTTCATTGCTAATAAGTATTATGTGATGTGAAATACAGCAATGTCTGAAGTTTTCCATCCACTTCTACTTGTTAGTCTATCATCTGGATAGTTAACTAAACCTTACCCTTGTTATTTTTCTCCAGCACCAAATTCTTAACACTTGGGTATATGTATAATAGAGATCTATGATCCATGATTTCCGAAGATCCTTCTAAATTATCAAAGAAAGCTTAAATAGTGTTCAGAACTGCTTGAATGTATTTGAGGGACTAGGAAAGAGAAGCAGAGAAATGGTAAGCATAATAAAACATATAATTACTCACAACTTCCCTCCAACCACCACCCAGAATGACAGTGTGTTTTACTGTTGATCCTATTTCTTACATTCTAGTTTCTTGAGATCTAATTAATTAAATGTGTCTGTGTCGATCAAAGTCCAAAAAGTGTCACTCAAAGCAGCAAATAGCTTTGAGTTTTCTTAACGCATTAACTGTGTTTGCTCACAGGAAGGGCCTTGCTGAAGACCCAGCTGCTCTGCTGTGAAGGAACCTGAGCAGCTCAGGTTTATCACAAGTCAAGTGAAATATCTAGTCTGATAAACCACTAGGTTTGTTAAGGGGATGTAAACAATGAATGCTTAAAAAAATTGGGTGAACTCTACCTCTGACTAATCCTCAAATTGATAAAGGTAAAATAAGAGAGCAGACATTAGGTATGAACAGAGAGAACAGCCTTTAAACAAATTAGGGTGCCAGAAATCCCCAGTGATTGTTTACCTTGTGTTTACTTTTCAGTCAGAGTCCTAATGCTGGAATCTAGAGAGAAACAGAGTAAAACACATAGAATTTAAGGCAGCATAAAAAGTTTTTAATTGGCTCAAAATTGAGTAAGATCTCAGGTGGCTGTCTGAATTTAACCTAAAGCAAATGGCCATAAATTTTAAAATACAAAGCTTTTGATTAAGGCTGAATTATCAGAGAAATCAGGTATATCCTTCAGTTATGCCCCAATGAGGTTATGATCCCTGGGGGTTTTGAGTCCCAATGTTACAGTTTTTGGAGTTAAATACACTGGAAAATTCCTTGAAGAAGCCAGAGAGATGGGTGGCTATAGAAATTCTCCAGCTTCTGTTTTTGAAGTATGTTCTCTCTATTGTGTTTCTTCCCTACTTGTGATATTTTTAATTATAGAAAAGTAAAATAAAATGCCTTTAAGACCAAGAGTTAAAAATATCATCTTAGATAAAATCTATCATAAAAGAAAAAAGCTAATCCCACTAAGATAAATGATTACAAATACCAAAAAAAAAATTGAAAAGATTAAGATAAAAACTGAAACCCAAAAATGTTTAAATTTTAAATGTATATGGAATTAAGAAGTACAGAATTTAATACACTAGTGTATATATTTACATAAATCCATGCTATATACAAATATGCATACATTTACATTATACATTATACATTTACATTATACATATATAAACTATGCCCATATACATGTGTCCTGTATCCACAAGAATAGAAATACAATTTTACTAGATTTTTTAAAATCTAAGAGAAAAAAAACTATCAGAGGTATATCAGACAGATTCAAATGCTAGTGGCCACAAAGTTAGTTCAGAAAAAAGAGAATTCAAGGGGAAAAGTTTTAAAATGGGCAAAGAGGAAGTTTTGAAATGGGCAAAAGTCAGTAATTTTATGTTACTTAATGATGCCACCTATAATGAGCATAGTAAATACAGTATTAATCATCAAGTTCCAGAAAATTGAAGCATACCAAGCAAAAGCATCCTGTAGTATGGGGCGAGATCAGAGAAATGCATCTATTGTGGACTAGAACACGCTGTTCTTGGTATTTAACAGATTGACTTAGGGGAAAATTTTAATAATGAAAATTCAAGTTCATGTAATAGATGCATGTAAAATATTTTTTAAATGAGCAGCAGTTTTAAAATCCTACCAGATAGCTCCAAGAATTCCATCGTGATCTTTAGGAAAGTTGATGAGGAGAGGATTGGTGGGGCTCTAGCCTGCATCCACCCCCCATTCCTTCTTCAACCAGTAGAACTTTGATTTTATATGATAAAGCCATATTTCATCAACAAAAATGAAAATCATTATAAAACACCACTGTTCAATTGCCCATGAGGAATCTTTCTCACACACAAATACATAGTCAACAAATTCCAAACTGTACAAATTTATAGAATACATTATCTTAACAGAGTAAAGAAAGAAAAACTTAAAGTAAGAACAGAGGTTAAACAAACAAAACCCTGATTGAAAATGTAGAAAGAAAACAAACCAGCCAACCAGAGGAACAACTAATGGACCAGCACAAATAAATTAAAATTTGCTGCTACAAACTACTGAGATATTTAATAAGTATGGACAAAGCTGTATTCAAGATGGTGGCAATTTATTAGCTTTTAAGCCTTCCATTATTAAATCGAGAAAAATGAAAATAAGACATTTAACAAAAATTAAAACTTTGCATCAAAATGAACAGAAAGCAGGAAAAATGAAAATGTACAAATAAAAGCATAAAGTTAGAAAACAAATAATAGAATTATCAATTTAAGAAATTCTTTGCAAAAATAAGAACGAATAGTGGAATGAATCTATGACAAATCTAAGAAAAACAAAAAAGCTGCTAAAAATTAGCAGTACGTAAGGATATAGCCATAGACTGGAGAAATTAATTCTCATATAATTCTGTACTAGTAAATATTTGTAAATCTGATGAAATGGGTATCTTCCTAAAAATATAGAAATGATTAGTTTTAATCAACAGAAAGTATAAAAGGTGGATAAATCAGTAACCTTGAAAGAAATGCTAAATGTTTTTAAAGAATTATGTCCTCAAGTTTTTGAACCCAAACCAATTTATGGGAGAGCTCTTTTAAGCATTCATAAAACAGGTCATTATTATATTATTTAATCTATCTCAGAGCATAGAAAAAAAGAACAACTTACAAAATATAATATAATCTTCCTTACGAATATGGGTGCAGCAATCTTAAAATATTTGCAATTTGAATGTGGTAGTATATATAATGAGGAATATATATCAGGACTGAAATAGGATTTTTTTCATGTATTCAAGTATGCTTCAAGAGTAGAAAATATACTACTATTATATGCCAAATAACTGTGTCAGGACAGAATATCCATATCATTGTTTTAGCAGATGTTAGAAGGACCTTTGACAAAATTCACTTCCTATATTCTTCTTAGAAATTCTCTGTAAACTAGAAATAAGAAAGTACTTCCATATCATGATAAGAAGTATCCCACTTAAATGAACAGACGTTATAGTTTTTTAAATATTAACAGAGTTTCATTACATTCTAGAATGTCCAATGTTATCACTTTAATTTGCCAGAGTTCAGGGAGCTCAAGTCAGTGCAATAAAAAGCATACCTATTGGTGGGAGACAAAAATTATCATTTTGTACATACAGATAAAATCACTTTTTATTAGGTTGTCCTTGAGAATCACTCTAAAAATTATTAGAACCAGTTAAAGTCTCCATTAAATCATATAGATACTTAAAAAATCAGTAGTTTCCTCCATATTTCAGTAATAGTAAGTAAAAATGAGGAGGAAGACAATCTCAATGAAAATAATACAAGAAAAAAATTTGGAGATATATCTCAAATTAAATGAGAGAGAAGTATGGAAGTAATATTTAATAATGTACTGAGATATGAGGAGTGTATACATGAAGAAACATGTTCCTGGTTACAAAGATGACATTATAAATGTCCCAGTTGTTCCCAAATTATTTTATTAGTTTATTACAATTTTAACAAAAATCTCAGCATAATATTTTATAAACTATAAAATAATAGAATTTATTTGAAATTATGAAAATGCAAAGATAGCAAATAAATTTTCACCAAAGAAGAGTAGAGGACAGAGTTCAATTTATGCTGCCAGTTATAACATTCATAAACTATCATCATCAAAACTGTGTTGCTGACTTAAAATCCAGCAAGCATACTAATGAATAGAATAAATAACATAATTAAATATTGAAAACAATTTAGTCACAATAACGGTAGCTTTAGAGGTCAGTGGGAGAAAGATGCCAAATCATTGGATAACTATTTGGGAAGAAAATAGTAAAGATAACACCTAACCTGTACTTCTATCAGAATAAATTCCAGGCCATTTAAAGAATTAGGTACAAAAAAGCAAAAAACATTTTTAAAAAATAGAAATAAACGCAGGTAAATATCAGTTTGGGATGTGGAAGGACTTTCTAGGCTTTTGTTTTCCAAACAAGATTTTCAAGAAATACTATCCCCCAAATGTTACAGGTGTACATGGGTGGCAGTAAATGGGAGAAGTGATCTATTTTCAAATGTATTTGTAAAAATGTAAGAAATTTAAGAGGTTTCTTTTAGGACTTTTCAGAGGCCTTTGAATGCAAATATACTGAATTTATCAAGAGAGGAAATACAATCTATTAAAATCTTCTGAGAGTATACTCAGAGCCCAGTTTGAGAGAAAAAAAAAATCACAAAGGAAATGACTTAAATTATATAGCATAAAAATCACATAACTTCTGTATGTCAGAAAAACAAAGACAAAATTAAAGGGTAAGCTAATTAAAAATATGACAAAATAATGTCTTTTTATTTATTTAGATAGTTATTTATTTAGATAACATCCCAGTAGAACTGGCAAAGGATGTGAGTAGACAAATCACAGAAGAAATAAAAATAACTGAACACATACAAAATACCTGCTTACTTGTAATGAACCAATGCCATTTTTGTTTATAAAATGGCCAAGAGTAAGGTGGTATTGGGTATACATTAACCATTGATAGAAATGAAGATTGAGAAAAAACAAATTCTTTTTAAAATACCAGTTAGAAGCATTAAAAGTTTCATTCATATACTTCAATCCAGTAAACCCCCAAGTGGTAATTTCTCTTTAAGACCTTAATCTTAAATTTTGATTATATGCATATTCATATACACAAGGCTGTTCACCTCAATGTTATTTTTAAGAGTAGAAATGGGTCTAGGGAATCCTATTTACCCAGTGATAAGGGCATGTATGTATATATTCCCACATACATAGAATTAAAACTGGAAGGAAATACAGTAACATGCTAACCAACAGTGGCTGTCATCAGATCATGAGATTACAAGTGAATATGTAAATTTATGCAGTTTTCATTTTATGTATTGTTTGTTATGTTTCTTCATCTTCAATTGATTTCCTTTATTCTGCAGTTTCTCTTTTCATTTTTGTTTCCATCAGAAGCATTTAGTTTTTACATAATGCTACAGGTTATGCTTTATGAAGCAAATGAAATAGGCTCACATTATGTAATTGAGGAGTAGGAGACTATAACCCTGCACAGTGTCATACAGATTCTGCCCTGAGCTGTAATAAATGATGAGCTAAGTTGAAAATAGTTAACATTTTTGCTTTTGATTGCAATGAACAAAAAGCGCATCTAATTGAATGGAATGGTTAGGAAATGTACTGGTTCAGGTAAACAATCACAGGTAGATTTGGCTTCAAGCAAGGTTTGATATTGAGGTTCACAAAAGGTTGTTGCATGTGTAGCTCCATTTCCCTATAATTCTCTTTTTCTTACACTTTTCTGTTTTTGTTGGCCTGGACTGACTAACCTCACAGGAGCAGTACTGCTACAGAAGTTCCAGGTCCTGACAGAGAGAGAATGCCTTTGTCCCAAGATTTACTCCGAAAATGCTTAGGTCACAAGATTTCCTGAAATCTGTGCCCACATAGGAGCTTGTAGAATGATATGTTCTGATAGGACTAGAGGGTGCAGTCAGCCTCTCACAAAAGCATGGATCCCTGGAGCTCTAGGAAGGAATGGACGCTGGAAAAGCAACCACAAAGGTCCTTAAGTGTAAAGGACCTCTACACCATGACAGTAAGAACTAAGAGTGGTGCCTTATAACCTGTTCTCTCTGCTCAGAGTTCTAGGAAGTTTTCTCTTAGAAATAGCTTGATAGAATGAGTGAAAATCATTTTCTTTGGTTCAGGCAAATCACCTAGCCATCCTTCCACTCTAATTCATTCACCATTTACCGTCCTGAGGTAATGACTATAAAAAAAGACAAAATATGCTTTCTGCCCTTAGAGTCCTGTAGTAATAACTGGCAAATCAAAAGATAACTAAGTACTGTGTTAAGGGGAATACAAGCTCAATAAATAGTTGCTATTCTCATTGCTATATTTGGTCTTAAATTTTGAACCTTCTAGCAGATCATTGGTTGTGTGATGGAGCCATATTTTTTCTATTTCATTTCCTATTTCACTTAAATTGAGTTTTTCCTGAGGTAAAGCACATTATCTTGAAGAAATTGTTAAGACTAACCTCAGGCCCAGAGAATCAGCTTCCCTGTGGTTTGCTGCAGAGGGCACAAAATAAAATAGAACTATGGTACATTTTTTTTTGGTATCATTAATCTACAATTACATGAAGAACATTATGTTTACTAGGCTCCCCCCTTTACCAAGTCCCCCCATACCCCTTCATAGTCATTGTCCATCAGCATAGTAAGATGCTATAAAATTACCACTTGTCTTCTCTGTGTTGAAGAGCATGCCCCCTACCCCCCCACGCACACATTATACATGCTAATTGTAATGCCACCTTTCTTTTTCCCCGCCATTATCCCTCCCTTCCCACCCATTCTTCCCAGTCCCTTTCCCTTTGGTAACTGTTAGTCCATTCGTGGGTTCTGTGAGTCTGCTACTGTTTTGTTCCTTCAGTTTTCCTTTGCTCTTATACTCCACATATGAGTGAAATCATTTGGTAGTTGTCTTTCTCTGCCTGGCTTATTTCACTGAGCATAATACCTTCTAGCTCCATCCATGTTGTTGCAAATGGTAAGATTTGTTTTCTTCTGATGGCTGAATAGTATTCCATTGTGTATATGTACCACATCTTCTTTACCCATTCATCTACTGATGGACATTTAGGTTGCTTCCATTTCTTGGCTATTGTAAATAGTGCTGCAATAAACATAGGGGTGCATCTGTCTTTTTCAAACTGGGCTGCTGCATTCTTAGGGTAAATTCCTAGAAGTGGAATTCCTGGGTCAAATGGTATTTCTATTTTGAGAATTCTGAGGAACCTCCATACTGCTTTCCACAATGGTTGAACTAATTTACATTCCCACGAGCAGTGTAGGAGGGTTCCCCTTTCTCCACACCCACACCAACATTTGTTGTTGTCTTTTGGATGGTGGCGATCCTTACTGGTTTGAGGTGATATCTCATTGTGGTTTTAATTTGCATTTCTCTGATGACAAGCGATGTGGAGCATCTTTTCATGTGTCTGTTGGCCATCTGAATTTCTTCCTTAGAGAACTGTCTATTCAGCTCCTCTGCCCATTTTTTAATTGGATTATTTGCTTTTTGTTTGTTGAGGTGTGTGAGCTCTTTATATATTTTGGATGTCAACCCTTTATTGGATCTGCAATTTATGAATATATTCTCCCATACTGTAGGATGCCTTTTTCTTCTATTGATGTTGTCCTTTGCTGTACAGAAGCTTTGCAGCTTGATATAGTCCCACCTGTTCATTTTTGCTTTTGTTTCCCTTGCCCCGGGAGATATGTTCATGAAGAGGTCACTCATGTTTATGTCCATGAAACTTTTGCCTATTTTTTTTTCTAAGAGTTTTATGGTTTCATAACTTACATTCAGGTCTTTGATCCATTTGGAGTTTACTTTTGTGTATGGGATTAGACAGTGATCCAGCTTCATTCTCTTACATGTAGCTGTCCAGTTTTGCCAACATCATCTGTTGAAGGACTGTCATTTCCCCATTGTATGTCCATGTCTCCTTTATCGTATGTTAATTGACCACATATTTTTGGGTTAATGTTTGGAGTCTCTTCTATTCCACTGGTCTGTGGCTCTGTTCTTGTGCCAGTACCAAATTATCTTGATTACTGTGGCTTTGTAGTAGATCCCCCCCACTTTATTTTTCCTTCTCAGGATTGCTTTGGTTATTCGGGGTCTTTGGTGGTTCCATATGAATTTTTGAACTATTTGTTCCAGTTCATTGAAGAATGCTGTTGGTAATTTGATAGGGATTGCATCGAATCTGTATATTGCTTTGGGCAGGATGGCCATTTTGACGATATTAATTCTTCCTAGCCAGGAGCATGGGATGAGTTTCCATTTGTTAGTATCCTCTTTAATTTCTCTTAAGAGTGTCTTGTAGTTTTCAGGGTTTAGGTCTTTCACTTCCTTGGTTAGGTTTATTCCTAGGTATTTTATTCTTTTTGATGCTGTTGTGAATGGAATTGTTTTCCTGATTTCTCTTTCTATTAGTTCATTGTTAGTGTATAGGAAAGCCACAGATTTCTGTGTGTTAATTTTGTATCCTGCAACTTTGCTGAATTCCAATATTAGTTCTAGTAGTTTTGGAGTGGAGTCTTTAGGGTTTTTTATGTACAGTATCATGTCATCTGCAAATAGTGACAATTTAACTTCTTCTTTACCAATCTGGATTCCTTGTATTTCTTTGTTTTGTATGATTGCCGTGGCTAGGACCTCCAGTACTATGTTGAATAGCAGTGGGGAGAGTGGGCATCCCTCTCTTGTTCCCAATCTCAGAGGAAAAGCTTTCAGCCTCTTGTTCAGTATGATGTTAGCTGTGTGTTTATCATATATGGCCTTTATTATGTTGAGGTACTTGTCCTCTATACCCATTTTGTTGAGAGTTTTTATCATGAATGGATGTTGAATTTTGTCGAATGCTTTTTCAGCACCTATGGAGATAATCATGTGGTTTTTGTCCTTCTTTTTGTTGATGTGGTGGATGATGTTGATGGATTTTCAAATGTTGTACCATCCTTGTATCCTGGGATGAATCCCCACTTGGTAATGGTGTATGATCCTTTTGATGTATTTTTGAATTTGGTTTGCTAATATTTTGTTGAGTATTTTTTCATCTATGTTCATCAGGGATATTGGTCTGTAATTTTCTTTTTTGGTGGAGTCTTTGCCTGGTTTTGGTATTAGGGTGATGTTGGCTTCGTAGAATGAGTTTGGGAGTATTCCCTCCTCTTCTATTTTTTGGAAATATTTAAGGAGAATGGGTATTATGTCTTCCCTGTATATCTGATAAAATTCCGAGGTGAATCCATCTGGCCCGGGGGTTTTGTTCTTTGATAGTTTGATTACCGGTTCAATTTCGTTGCTGGTAATTGGTCTGTTTAGATTTTCTGTTTCTCTCTGGGTCAGTCTTGGAAGGTTGTGTTTTTCTATGAAGTTGTCCATTTCTCTGTTTTATTCTTCTCAGTTTTATTTATTTCTTCTCTGATCTTTATTATGTCCCTCCTTCTGCTGCCTTGGCCTCATTTGTTCTTCTTTTTCCAATTTTGATAATTGTGACATTAGACTATTCATTTGGGATTGTTGTCCCTTCTTTAAATATGCCTGGATTGCTATATACTTTCCTTTTAAGACTGCTTTCGCTGCACCCCACAGAAGTTGGGGCTTTGTGTTGTTGTTGTTTTCATTTGTTTCCATATATTCTGGATCTCCATTTTAATTTGGTCGTTGATCCATTGATTATTTAGGAGCATGTTGTTAAGCCTCCATATGTTTATGAGCCTTTTTGCTTTCTTTGTACAATTTATTTCTAGTTTTATACCTTTGTGGTCTGAAAAGTTGGTTGGTAGGATCTCAATCTTTTTGAATTTACTGAGGCTCTTTTTGTGGCCTAGTATGTGGTCTGTTCTGGAGAATGTTCCATGTGCACTTGAGAAGAATGTGTATCCTGTTGCCTTTGGATGTAGAGTTCTATAGATGTCTATTAGGTCCATCTGTTCTAGTGTGTTGTTCAGTGCCTCTGTGTCCTTACTTATTTTCTGTCTGGTGTATCTGTCCTTTGGAGTGAGTGGTGTATTGAAGTCTCCCAAAATGAATGCATTGCATTCTATTTCCTCCTTTAAGTCTGTTAGTATTTGTCTCACATATGTTGGTGCTCCTGTATTGGGTGCATCTATATTTATAATGGTTATATCCTCTTGTTGGACTGAGCCCTTTATCATTATGTAATGTCCTTCTTTATCTCTTGTTACTTTCTTTGTTTTGAAGTCTATTTTGTATGATACTAGTACTGCAACACCTGCTTTTTTCTACCTGTTGTTTGCATGAAATATCTTTTTCCATCCCTTGACTTTTAATCTGTGCATGTCTTTGGGTTTGAAGTGAGTCTCTCGTA
This sequence comes from Manis javanica, assembly GCF_040802235.1. Classification (NCBI taxonomy): domain Eukaryota; kingdom Metazoa; phylum Chordata; class Mammalia; order Pholidota; family Manidae; genus Manis; species Manis javanica. The sequence goes on from NC_133171.1 coordinate 44,112,049, forward strand.
AGCAGCATATAGATGGGTCTTGCTTTTTTATCCATTCTGTTACTCTGTGTCTTTTGATTGGTGCATTCAGTCCATTTACATTTAGGGTGATTATTGAAAGATATGTACTTATTGCCATTGCAGGCTTTAGATTTGTGGTTACCAGAGGTTCAAGGTTAGCTTGTTTACTACCTTACTGTCTGACCTCACTCACTTATTGAGCTGTTATAAACACAGTCTGATGATTATTTCTTTCCCTTATTTTTCCTCCTCCTCCATTCTTCATATGTTGGGTGTTTTGTTCTGTGCTCTTTTTAGGAGTGCTCCCATCAAGAGCAGTCCCTCTAAGATACCCTGTAGAGGTGGTTTGTGGGAACAAATTCTGTCAACTTTTGCTTGTCTGGGAATTGTTTAATCCCTCCTTCATATTTAAATGATAATTGTGGTGGATACAGTATCCTTGGTTCAAGGCCCTCCTGTTTCATTGCATTAAATATATCATGCCATTCTCTTCTGGCCTGTAAGGTTTCTGTTGAGAAGTCTGATGATAGCCTGATGGGTTTTCCTTTGTAGGTGACCTTTTTACTCTCTCTGGCTGCCTTTAATACTCTGTCTTTGTCCTTGCTCTTTGCCAGTTTAATTATTATGTGTCTTGGTGTTGTCCTCTTTGGGTCCCTTCTGTTGGGAGTTCTGTGTGCTTCCATGGTCTGAGCAACTATTTCCTCCGCCAGTTTGGGGAAGTTCTCAGCAATTATTTCTTCAAAGATACTTTCTATCCCTGTTTCTCTCTCTTTTTCTTCTGGTACCCCTATAATGCAGATATTGTTCCTTTTGGATTGGTCACACAGTTCTCTTAATATTGTTTCATTTCTGGAGATCCTTTTATCTCCCTCTGCATCAGCTTCTGTGCGTTCCTGTTCTCTGGTTTCTATTCCATTAATGGCCTCTTGCATCCCATCCATTCTGCTTTTAAGTCCTTCCAGAGATTGTTTTATTTCTGTAGTCTCCTTCTGTACTTGCTCCTTTAGCTCTTGCATATTTCTCTACAGATCCATCAACATGTTTATGATTTTTATTTTGAATTCTTTTTCAGGAGCACTGGTCAGGTCTGTCTCTGCAGATCCTCTCCTAGGGATTGTCTGGACTCTTTTGGACTGAACTAAATTTTTCTGCCTTTTCATGGTGATAGTGGTGGCTGTAGGCAGGTTGCGGGTGTATCAGCTGGGAGAAGAAAGTCCTTTCCTGCTTGGTGGATCCCTTGCCCTTCTGCGCTGCCTGTGTCGGTTACCCGCACTCCTGGAGCAGCCACCAGATTAATTCCCTGGGGGTAGTGGCAGGCACGCTGAGTGGGCTCCTCCACGCTAGCGGCACCCCTGCCAGGCAGTGTGTACCAGCAGCGGCCTTTGGGTCTGGCCCAGGTGGCTGTGCATCGGACTGGGATTCTGGTTGACTGCTAGGAGCGCGGCTACTTCTGGTATGCTCCTCTGCTGCCAACTCCCACTGGCCTCTCCTGGGCCCCTCTGGTGCCACCTCCACTGGCGCACACGGGCCTCTCCCATGCCCCTCCTACACTGTCACCAGTACACGCGGGCCACTCCCAGGCCACTTGGTTGCCACTGCCGCGGGCTTGTGCAGGCCTCTCCCAGACCCCTCTGGCGTCGCAGGTGCCGGTGCGTGCAGGCCACTCAGTCACCACCACCGCAGGCTTGCGTGGGCCTCTCCTGGGTCCCTCTGGCACCACGGTTGCGGCACACATGGGCTGCTCCTGGGCCGCTCGGTTGACACTGCGGCTAGCTCGCTCGGGCTGCTTCTGGTCCCCTCTGGCACTGCCGGTGCTCATGGGCCACTCCCAGTTCCCTCTAGCACCACCGCCCCCAGCACGCGCTGCCGCTCTCCCACTACTGGGCCAGTGTGTTGGGGTCCATGCCAGTTGGGGAAACAACTGGCAGGCCGCTTAGTGCCATGAGGGGCTTCAGAGCTGTGCTGTTGCCCAGAGGGTTAGAGCACCTAAAGTTCCCCGGGATTCCCAGCTGCTGGCTAATTGTGCCGGGATGACTTCATCCAGCTGTGGGGTCCCTGTCTCTTTAAGACTTGCAAAAAACACTTGCTTTTCTTTTGTCTCAGGGGTGCCGGTTGTGGGGAGCTCTAATATCCAGCTCCCCGTGCACCGTGTGTCTGCTCTCTGGGTGCAGATTTCTAGAGCTGGTTGTTTAGCAGTCCTGGGCTTTCACTCCCTCCCCGTTCCAACTCCTTTCTTCCCGCCGGGTTCTGGGATGGGGGGTGTTCGGGTCCCACTGGGCCATGGCTTTTATCTTTCCCCCTTTGTATGATGTTGAGTTCTCACAGATGTGAATGTAGCCTAGCTGTTGTACTGTATCCACTGGTGTCTCTTTTAGGAATAGTTGTATTTATTGTGTTTTCATAAATATGTATGGTTTTGGGGAGGAGATTTCCAGTGAACTACTCATGCCGCCATCTTGGCTTCGCCTTTATGGTACATTTTAAGACATGAAATGATATGTATGTTGGGGTTGGTTTCTGAGAGATTCATCAGGAGAACACATTACTATGTCTGTTTATTCTTTTGAAGGTAATTTTTGTTCAGATCATATGAATCATTCTTCAGAGAATATTAGTCAAAATACCTCCAAAAAAACCTTTGATAATTCTAGCTACATAGAGCAGAATTAATGTAACTTACATGTTTTTCTGGCCTGAAAACTGCAGAACAGAACTGTATTACATGATGTTAGGAGAATCCAAAAGTAGGTATAATGTGTAGTTCTGAAACCAATTTTCATTTGTGACTTTATAGACTCTACCAAGTTATTTTTTGTCCATATCAGAAGTTATCATCGATTTATGTAATGATAAAGATCTGTATATTCATTGCCATAAAAGCTTATCTAATTCTCAGAAAGTTATGTTCTGCAGAAGACAGTTTTCAATTAATGACATAAAAAGTAAGTTACAGATTAAAATAGAACATTCCTTATCTCTCACCCAGGTCCTTATCATTCTGTAGCTTAATACGTCAGATTTGTCAGATGTCAAGAAAAGTCTCAGATAGGCTTTTCTTAACTAGTGTGAACTATGGCCCTAAGTGAGGGGAGAGTCAGACTTCTGCTTTGACTAGAGTACCCCACTTAATGGGTGTCAATCTAGAAGAGATGGAGTTTTTTTGTTTTAGTCATTCTCTGATATTACAGGATGTTTACTGTCTTGGGTTATACATTGCTATAGAAACATTTTAGAGCATGATTAGCCAAATGACTACTGTCTTATGACAAAAATTTGTTATCACTCCCATTTGATCTTCTACACTCAGACCTATTTAGAAGTTTTCACTATTAACCTCTGGATGAAATTTAAAAGATTTCTCTCCCCACCCTTTCCCTAGTCTGCTGGGGAACAGAATACATGATGATAGCATGAAACAATATGCAGAGTAATTACATTTTCCCTAATCCAAATCAAGATTTATGATTTGATGTCCAAAGTTTGTTTTGTTATGGAGACAGGAGATTTTAAACCAGAACTTGGTAGCAAAACACAGGGGCAGTGATTGCCATTCCCCTTCACCTTGCCCACATCAAGGAGTTTCAACTTGAATAAAGTAGAGAACCATTTCTTAGGGTGAAGATGCTAACTAGCACTGCAGTAAGAACCGTGGTGTCTGCCAGCGGCTTGGCATGTCTGTAGGCCCTCCTGGGCTGCTGTGTTTGGTGTCCCATAAATGGCCGTTTGACTAACATCCAACAATACTATTCCATTAAGGTTTTGTAGCATCAATCAACATTGTCTTTCTCAAATAATTTCAATTTTAAAAAAATGAAATCCTTCTCTTTTAAAAGGTACATTTCAAGGATTTTTTTAGAGACCAATCCACCAACTTGATTCTAAAACACTTTGGCAGAGAAGAGTTTTAAAATTTCATTGAATTTAAGAACACCACAGGATTTACCACTAATTTACATTTAATGTTTATAGTTCTCAAATCGTGGTAGTTGTAATAATCAAAATATTTTTGCCCTGAATATTTCATGGATTATATTTCCCTGTTCTTTCTCCTTCACCCACATTCTCCATAGTAGGTGGGCAGTTGTTACATAGTCTGGCTTTTGTTTATCTTTATTGGTTTAATTTCAACAAGTTAGTACCTCTAAATGTAAAAATAAATGTATTCTGTGGAAAGATTTTAGTCTTTTTAATCCTGTAGTTTATTTAGTGGAATTAACAGATCATTGCTTGTTTGGTATAGACAACTTCTAGTCCTTTATTTGCACCCATGCTAAGGAGCTGCCTTTGGTTCACCTCTTATTATTTCTACCACCTTATGGTAAATCACACAAATCACAGCTGTTTAGACACACCTCATTTAGAAATAAGTCTAGATTAAGCTATAAATATTTGGTGATCAATGTAATCCATCACGTTTGGATGTCTGCTGGGAGCTATCCTTTTCATAAGTATCAGTCCAAAGGGCAGATAAGAAGCTTCTGCTTTTCATGACTCCATTTTCCGCCAGTCTTAACTCCTTAGCATGGTATTAATACGTCTTTTATAATCTTGCCCCAATCAGCCTTTTCATCTTCATTTCCCACTATTCCTGCTTTCCCTGTTTTCCCATATTCCCTCCCAAACATACATGTACACACACACACACACACACACACACACACACACACACACTGTACTTAAGGAATCCTCTGGATTCGTAGTTCCCTAAACAGGCATTCACTTATCTTCCCTTCCCCTGAGCTTTCTCTATCTGGCAACATCTAAGTTCAGTTATTTTAGTATGTGATAAATTATTACTCTTTGTGTTTGCTTGGTTTAATTTACTAAATAAGCTCCTTGAGAGCATGGATTTATTTGATTTCATATCTTCTGTACCTAACATAGTGCCTTGAACATATAAACTCTCAGGAAATATCTGTCCAAATCAAGTGACTAAAACAGGTAAAATTGCATGGCTAATATATGTGAATAGTACTAGTCTATCCTTTGGGTGATTTGAAATTTTTTTCCTGTTTTACTTAAAAGAACAATTTACAGGCATATATAATAAATCATTTCTTGATTCACATGGGATTGCAAAAAGGATATTATAATTAGTTTGTACCTTAATGAACTTTTGTATCAGGAGTTCTTCAACAAATATTTTACAAGTGCTTTCCAGGTGCTAATGGTTTTTGTTGCTTAAATAACTTCCTCTTTAAATTAATAATTGCTTTTCCATAGTTCTAGCTTTAGAAGTTTTAATCACACTGCTTCATTATTGACTTCCAATGTCCCAAATTTGTCTACAGGCTGATACTAAGCATGAATTACAGTTTTAATTAGCAGATTTTTTTTCCAAATAAGTCAATACCATGGGTGACTATTGATTCATTCTATCTACTTGCCAATTCAGAACATTTGACAATAAATATTACATACTTTTTCTCATATATTTGCTATTATAAAGTTTTATAATTTAACATCTTCAAATAATGTATATTTACGCACTTCTCTGATCCATTCAATACCTCTTATGTACAATTCTTTTAGTTATTGCCTGGTTTATATTTAGAAAATAGTTTGAACTTGCAGGTGCTTTAAGTTACTGTTGAATTTGTTGTGGGTGGAAATTTTGCATGTCTACTCATTCTACTTCATGTAAGAGGAAACTGTTGTTTCCGTCAGTCCTTCTAAAACTAATGAACAGTTTACCAGCAAATCACCAGATTCACAAAAGTTACTTCTGCATTATCTGTCTCATGTACTATGTTGATACACTATGGGATTAAATTAATATTCACAGGCATATTACATTCATCATTAATTATTACCATCACTATTATAGCTCTTATATTCAGTTATAAAAGGCAGTGTTTTGTCATATTCCCACAATTAATATCATAACCATATAATTCACTTTTTAAATTGTTTATTCTTTAATGTAACTAATAAGTATTGATAATTTGGACATTATATTGTTCTAAATGTTTATTAAATCTTACTTTTAAATGGCCTTACTTTTTAAAGTCCTTGGAGAAATGACATCTGTTTCTTCTAGTTATTCTGTACTTCAAACAGAAGATAGCCATTAATATATATGGATTTATCATTTTATGACCTGCTCCCAAATATTAAGAAGCTGTAAGTACCACCTTTAGGAAAACACACTAAAGAAAAATCTAAAATCACTGGGGCAACTGTCTTTATTAAAGTAAAAAATAGTTTATTATAGAAAAGCTCTACCAGAACTTTTAAATAATTTAAAATCAGGCTTTGTTTACCAAAAGTCAGTATATATACACAAATATCCCCCAAAATACTCCTGTATTCCTTGACTATGTCTATGGAAATTATCCAACTGAAGGGAAAAAGGCAAGAGGAAAGAGAGAATTGAAACCTTTTCTCCTACATAGTAGCTCTGTGTAAAGTTCCTATTATCCATCTGGGTTTAGTAGGGAGGATATTTGAATCTTGTAAAACATGTTCCTTCTGACCCTGCAATGAGTTCATTATGACCAATGGAAAAATAAAATAACCTTATAAAACACATCATTCTTCATTTTTAAAAAATGGTATAAGTGGAACTTTCAGGAATTTTTCTCATCTTCTTAAGGAGTTCTTATTGATAAGCCATCATATGGTTTTGAAGTAAAAATGTGGTACATTACTTGCACAATTAAATATTGCTTAAACTTTTCTGTGAATCATAGAAATCCATCATAAGGGTCTAATTTTTAACTTTTGCAACCAAAGAGTGACATTATCTTGATGACCTGCATGTTATTTCTTTGGGATATTGGTCATCTCAATTCATCAGCTCTGCTAAAAAATTCTAGTAATGTTTCATGATATTACTTTAAATCATTCCATCCACTAGTGTGGGACTTGGGTATTTTCATATATAATAACTACAGGCCAGTTATATTTAGTAATGTCAAATACTTGTGGATTCTCTGAGGCAAAAGACAACTACAAGAAAATGTATAAATCATGTGTAATACAGTTTAGTAATATTGAATCTCACCTGCTAACCCTCTCCCCTATTACCTCTGCCCCAACCACCAAAAATCAAACTAAAGCTAGGAGGGAAAAAAACATATTTTATTTAAATATGTTTTGTTTAAATTGTACCAAAAATTATTCAATGTGTATGCTTAAATGTGGAGCAATAAATTATCCCATATTAGTGGGAATATAAATTGATATATGGGAATATAAGTTGATACAGCTTTCTGAAGAAAAATACAGCAATGTCTATCAAATACACTTAAAACAAAAACAAAAACCTGTATGTCCTTTGACCTGGAAATTGCATTTCTAGGTATTATCCTACAGAAATAATTGAACAAAGACTTGAAAAAAAATTAATTTGTTCATTGTTTTCTCAATAGCAAAATTTTTGTTTAACAATGGAAATACTAAAGTTATAAAGTTTTGTCATAGCATATCTTTTCTTATAGCCCACAGATTTTTAAAATATGTAATACTTTTGTAAATATTCTTTAACTGCACTTCTGAATTGCCTTTTGGCCTAATTTATGGAGGAGAATACTTTAAATATGTAGATACATATTTTCCAAATGGCTGGATTTTTTGTTTCTGCCACCATTAAGCAATTTAATTGCTTTATTTCATAGTGATCAGATCGGTAGATATATTATTTTTAGCATTAAGAATTTATTAGAGTTTACTTGTCCTAATATGTGGTAACTTTTTGTAAATTATCCATGAATAGTAGGGAGATTTGTATGTATCTGTTAAATCATAATTGCTAATAATATTCCCTTCCTTTCTATCAATAGTCTATGAACTTTTTTTTATTACAAGCCCTCTTCAGTAAAAATTTGCGAACTCACACACCTGCCCTAGCAAAACCCTAATCCTGGTTGAATCCAATTCTTTGCTTATCTTACAGCTACATTATGCCTATCCGCAGCAGCAGAGCATGACTAGAAAAAAACGCAATGAAGCTGACTAGTCTCACTTTAAATTTATAACCAAGAGCCATGAAACAGCCCTTAGTGCTCCCCAGCAATTTTAGAACCCCCCTAGTGGTGCTGGGCAGCTGGATCTGGGGCAGTTTCTCCCTGTGCACTAGGTAAAACCTCAACCTGGGTCAGGGAGGGTTCTTGACTCTGAATGAGAAAGAATTCTCGAGAAGGTCGGACAATTGTAGGTAAGGAAGGAATTCATTAAAGCAAGAGCAGCAGGGAATGGCAGCCGCCTTACAGGCAGCAGAGAGCAGAGAATGAGAGGGAAGAAAGGGAAGTCACTAACTCCTGCTCAGCCGGAGGGCAGATCCCTTACCAACTCCGAAAGCCAAGGTCACCTGGTGTCCAGTGTCCACTTGAATCTGCATTGCATGGTAACTAATCTCCTACCACCCCAGGACTTGGGGGAGCTGCAGAGCACTGGTTGGAGTGAATTTATGTTCTGAGAACTTCCCAAAGCAAAGAAAGGAGATTTTCGGGCAGGTTAATAAAGAGTGTGACCTTACAGCTGCAGTGTCCTTTCTGGGTCACCCAGCCAAAGGAACTTGCAAGCCCAAATCAGAGATCTCTGTAGCCCTTCCCTACTTGTCTGGAGTAGAACAGAGAGAGTGAAGACTTGTACTTAAGTCTAGAAAATAGAATAAAATAGCAAAGTAACAAAGACTCTTACACTGGAAGATCATGGAGACAAAATGCAATTGATCAGTGAGAAGGCTTTATTTAAGGCAAAAAATGCACACTCAGAGAAAGGTGAGTGAGGGCAACCTCAGAGAGTAGGCACACTGGAGGGCTTCAGATTCTTTTAAGGCTTTCAAGAATGGGGCAGAAGGCGGCAGGGGTGTAGGGGAGCATAGGCTTGACGTGTGGTGTCATGATGTGTCTCTCCGGTGAGAGATGTTATGTCATCATCCACAGTCAGTCCTCTATGTATATAAACTTAACACAAGGAATTTATTGATCCTGTTCTTCTGCAAGATAGTGGTTTCCCTCAAGCACTGGAGTTAGGACTGCTCGCCCTGCCTGAAGATCGGACTGGTTGTTGGCTGATTACCAGAGAATACGTTACAAGTATTATCTCCTAACTCCCTGGTTTTTTAAATGGAATCTTAGCCTTAAGATGGATTCCCTCCTGTTCTTAGTATACTGTTTTTGTCTTGGCATTTTTCATCATGGGCAGGAAAAGTTAATCATGGTGCGTGTCCCACATGCCTGCCCTGCCTCACCAGCGCACCGGTTCTCCCGCAGACCTCAGTAGCTGTTCAGACCTTCTCTCTCATCAGACCGCTAGCATTTCTTGTGTCCTTACTCAGCTGATGCCTTGCTTCTGTTTTACTGAGAAAAGCAAAGCAATCAGAAGAGTACTTCCCCAAGTTCCTGACACAACAGCCATACACTTTATTTATTTCTATCAGCATAGAAACATACTGTAATTTCCCCTACCTTAAAAGGAACATTACCAGGTTTATTTTTATGCCTTTATTTTTTTTTTTGGAGTAGAGTAGAATTTCTCAAAAGAGATGTGTTTGCTCTCCTCTGATTCTCTTTAGAACCCACTTGAGCCACAGCTTCATCTCCACCACCCTGTAGAAATTGCACCTGTTAAGGTCACTAATAACCTCCATTGTTGCCAAATACATTGCTTGGCCCTTCATCTTTCTTCAGATATCAGCTCTCAGGGACCCTGAACTGGACAAGCACATTGTCATTTGCAGACTTTTCCCCGTACTGTTCTCAAACCCTCTCATTTCCCTTAGATCTCTTTTCAGATACACGGCATCACAGGGACGTGCCCCAACCATGCAGTAGAATGGTTCTGTGACTGAATTGTGTCCCCCCCTCATAAGTCCGTATTCTGAAGCTCCAGCCTCTAATGTGATGGTATTGGAGATGGGGCCTTTGGGAGATACTGAGGTTTAAATGAGGTCGTAGTGTGAGGCCCTCGTGATGGATTAGTGCACTTACAAATGGAACACTGCCAGAGCTCACTTGCCCACTCTGCAATGTGAGGACATGGTAAGAAGGCATCTGGCTCTCCGCAAGCCAGGAAGAGAGCCCTCCGCAGAACCTCTCCATGCTAAGCACCCCTCATCCTGGGCTTCATAGCCTCCACAACTGTGAGAAATAAGATTCTGTTGTTTAAGCCACTCAGTACAATGAAGACATTATAGCAGCCCGTGGAGATGAACACAAAAGGAATACCTCTCCTACCCAATCCTTCTCTCTACTCACAATACTATATTTTGTTGATAGCATTTATCATCATCTGTCTTTTATATGTTAGTTTATTGTCTTGTCTTCCTCCACTAGAATGTAAACTCAAGGAGGGCAAGAGCTTTGTCTGTTTTGTTCTATAATATCTCCTGTGCCCAGAACAGTGTGTAGCTACCGTAGGTGCTCAATAAATGTGTTACATAAAAAAAAATAAATGTGTTACATAAACAAATTAAATGACAAATATTTCCAAACACCTATAAATCATAGATGTTTTACCATTTGGAAAACGTTTATTTTCTTAACTACCTTTCCTCTAAACAGATACATAAATTGTGCTTATTTTTTTTTTTTAATCTAGTAGCAGCATCCAATGGTCATCACAAAAAAGTTCAGAAAATTTATAACTTAAACAGGAAAGCATTCATTTGTCTTCAAGCTCTGTAACACTTTTAATTACTTTTTTGGAGATAACCACTGAACATTTGAATAGTATAAAATATTTTTGTGTTCATTCTACATCTCAATCAAAGAATTGCAAGGATTCTACAACTTTTTTTTTTTGGTGGTCTTTTTTTTCCGTTTTTTTTTTTTTTTTTTTTTGCCATAATGAAGACATCCTCCTATACCATGTAAGGTGAAAGAAACTGCAGTATCCTCAAATTGAACAAATGCATGACTGTCCCACCGTCAGCCCCTCCATGTACAAGCACTGCTCTCCTTTAACATGTTTTACTTATCACAGGCAATTTTTGAACATATGGTCTAATTGAGGGTAGCAATATCAATCCATGTAGAATGTGTTGAATTAACAATGTTTTTAATTAAGAATAAATATAAACAGATGTTTCACTATTTCCATCATGTCCCAGAAGGTCATTTTGGACATTCGACATTTTTCTTTTTTTTTTTCCCTGTTTAATCAAATAGAAACCAAAGGGATAGTAAAAGTAAGTCTTTCATTGCTATGATGTTTCTGTAAATATCTCCTTTAATTTCCAGTCATTTGTGCTGTATATAGTCCAGTTCTCCTATATTAGGAAGGAGAAGTTCAAGAGTTTTTCTTCATTGTTGATGGATCCTTCATCAGTACAAACTGTCTCTCTTGTTCCAGTTAATAACTACACTTGTTATAGCTCTGTCTTTACTTTTAATCTTCTGAGCCAATTGGTTTTGGTGTAACTGTTATTAATAGCATACATAGTAGGATTTGTGTTTTGCCCCAAATCTTAAGATTTTTTCTTTAATTACTTTCAATTGGTGATATTACCCTCTGTACCTATTGACATGGCAGACATGTTTATATCTTATTTCATTCTTCTGTTTGTTATGCTTCCCTGCCCGTGTTCTTTAGTTCTCTTTTATTTGTAAGTTCAGGGTTTACCTGCATTTAAATGTCAGTGGTTATTTTTAAATTCTGAGGAAACTTAAACCTATATGTCTCACTTTTTTTGTTGTTTGATAAATATGCTTTGAGTACCCACTGAGTACCAGCTACTGACTAGATCCTGCAGCTATAGAGTAATATTCAGGATATAGTCATTTCCTGTCAGGATTTGTAATACTCCAGAAAAAAATAGACATAACAGTAATAATAGCAGAGTTCTGTATAGGACTTACTACATGCCAGACACTGTTCTAAAACCTAACTTACGTATTAGCTTATATCATAGTCTACACATGAGATAGGTTCTCTTTTTATCCCCCTTTGCAGATGAAGACCCTGAAATACAGAGATTAGGTGACTTGCCTAAGGTCACAGTTATAAAATGAAAATGCTAGAGAGGAAAATTCATGGATATGTGCATGGAAAAAGGAAGTATTGAGAAAGTTCCTCATATTTTCCAATCTGCTCTTTATCTGGAAGAAATTCCTTGAGTTTTATTGTATATGGTTACTAACCTCCGTAATTTCAAGGCTGATAAAAATGTTTTGCTTTATTTTTGCTTTTCTTTGGCCATTTCCGGTACTTCTGAACAGAATCACACATTTAAAAAGATAATGGATTTATCATATTTGTTTTACAAATATGGAACCTCACTATCTGAAAACCACAATTTTCAAAGCCATGGTGACAAGAGATTACTGTATCTTTCAAAATTTTTTAAAACACATGAAGGGCCAAGGACACCCAGTTATTTACGTATTAATGTGAATCAGACTGCTTACATCTTAATCTTTAGCTGAAAGGGACTTTCTTAAAAGACCTTGGTCAGCAGGAGTAGAGGTAGAGTGGTTTGGGACCTTACAGAAATTTGAAGAGTAGCGAACATTAAGTGATGTGCTATATTCTATGTGCTTGTGGGAAAAAGAAAATTCGAGAGAAAGATGCTAGGAAGCTGAGATTTCAGAAATAAAATGCAAAGATGTCAAACACCAACTTTGTGTTTTCAGAATTTGTCATAATACTGTAAAGAAGACAATCCACTTAATTATGCCCTTTCAAATTCCTACAGAAACAGTATAATCTAGATTCATATGGGTTAGAGGTTTTTTTTTAGATTACTTGGGAATCTAAACACCATTTAAGACAGTATTTCCTTGAGAAGATGCATTCTGAATTTAAAACAAACTTTCAGCATATATTTATAAGTTGGAAGGTTCTGTATTTTTGTTTGAAATGTGAATTTTTACATGTTCACAAATTTTCAGTGAGACAGAACTCTTTGTCATCTGAAAACTCTTTTATTAAGCTTGGTTTCCCTGGAAACAGAAAACTACTGGTATTACACCAGTATTAAATAAAAATTTGGCACCTCCACCTGATTTCCTGGAAGTTTAGTTAGGAAGATTATATTTCCTACTGAATAGAAGACTTAATAATTGTACCTAGGCCTTCATAAAACTTATTTCCAAGGTACTGACAATGTCCTGATGATAAATTAAAGATGTATGTTAATTTAATATGCCATTAAATAAAAGAAGCATTGGTTACATAGAGGAAGGAGGTCAGTTTTTTTAGGATGATGAAGCTAAGCCAACAGGAGTTATACTTCAATAGGGGTTACTGCTGTTCTCTCTGTGACTCATGTACAAACTACAAAGATCATGGATTTGTGTAGAGACTAAGGGTAATAAATAAGCTGAATTTATTAACTCACTTATAATTTACTTGATACCTTGTTTAGAAAAAGATTAACTCTACACATAGACAAATTTCTCATGTTGGAAGGATATATATTGTCTAAGCAACCCCAGGATGTAAATAGAGCTGGGCCTTAGGAGCTAAAACTCAGACACCAGCGAAATCATTTTTTTGTTCTTTCTGATCTCTGCTTTCCTGTCTACGTAGGCTTAATTTTTCTCTCCCTGTTAAACTACATTTTTATTTGGTCTATAACAGCCACCCGCAGGTGCTCCCAAGTTAGCTTCATCACCCAAAGAGTAGCACAGACAACTCTCTGGATTACCAACTTCAAATACCAGAAAACGGCCTCTGATTGACCCAGCTCGTGTCAGGTATCCAGGCCTAGACTGACCCTGTGACTGGAAGGTAGGGCCATGCTGTGCCGCTCTAATGAGGAGGCTTGTAGGGTAACCTTGCAGCAGTGGAGACAGCAGGAATAAGCAGACAGTGCCTTATCTGCTTACTACACTATAGTATCCATCCATTCATCCACTCCTCATTTACAACATGCTAGAGTAGACTATCAATATCTCACTCCAAAAATGATTTTCATGGTCTAAATCTAGTTTCTTTTTAAAAGAGATACTATCAAGTTGTCTTAGACTTTAAGGAGAATCGCTAATGAAAGAGTAAATATAAAACTCCCACAGTTCACAGAATGACAAAGAAAATAAAATATGCTTCAGTCAAGCTTTTTCTCTTAAAAAATATCCTCACCAAAACTGTAAAACATTTCAACAAAAACATTTCTTCAAATATGTTATTTTAAATACTGTATTACTTAACCAAATATTTAAATTCTGTATTAGTTTCTCTGCATACTTGACTTGAATTTAATTTTGCCTGTCTGCCAAATATGTTGAAACTCCAAATCCATTTTCATTTGCCAGGTTAAATGTTTATTTTGTTTTCCCACATAATATGCTCTTTAAATCACAAGCATACCAAATCTGATTTTAACAGGGACACAGTAGGGATTTTTTTTCTTCAGGTAATGGTGTAGGATATGCTTCTCTTAAGGAATATATAAAGGTATGTTCACACTCCCTACCTACTACCTTTGTTAGCTATTGGAAAATAGACATCAGCTTTCGTAAAGGAAGTTTGAAATGTGTCTACTAAACTTACCTACATCTTTTGAAGCCTCACTATTGTGTGTGTGTGTCCTTATAATCAGAATACCAAAGACTTTTTTGTGCTGTAGAATGTCTAATTTTACCTAACATGTGACTCTGTATAGACTAGTACAATGAGAAAGTATTTCTCTACAAATAATTGACATCATTTGATTACGAGGTTTCCCTTTTCTTATCTGTGTATGTGACTCAGACGTCCATTTGAAAATTTTATTTTTCAAAGAACATTTACATGCCTTTGAATATTACAGTCTCTTAGATACTGTTCTCTAAAAAATACTTCACATATCTGATTTATTTTTAAAAGACGATTTAATATTCAGCCTCTTTGTGTATTGAATAGTGGTTTATACTTTTTGAGAAATGCATTAGTACATCTTCTTAGATGTCGTATCTTGGACTAATTCATTGCAGTACAGGAGCATCTTGAGGAGAACGTGTTTGAACCCATAGTGGTAGTCTTCCTATCCTTTAACTTCCCTGAAAAACCAACCAACCAACCTGGAATTCTTTTTTCTTTTCCATCTATTTTGGAAGCACAGATTCTCAGGAATGTCTGTCTTTCTTCCATTTTCAGTATCACAAGGCCCCCTGATTTTCTAAATCCAGTGCTTTTCTGGATGAGAGATGGGAGGCATGAAAAAAAGTTGATGCAGCAGATTAAACAATTATGTCATTGCTGGTTTAGCAGTTCACACACACTTACAGTTTTGAAATATCCGGCTGTTCCCCAGAAGTTAGGAGCATGATAGCTTCTCCCAGTTACTTTTCTTCAAATAGGAATCATTGCAAAAAGACTGAGACTATTTTTCACACTTTCCAAATATGCACTTGAACAGGTTGTCTGCTTCAGTCTTTTCCCTCTCTGATGAAGTTTGAGATTGATAGCTTTTCACTGGCTATATCTAAGATTCCAGTACAGGGTTAGAATAGAACAGATCAAAAGCAATGTCCCCAACCTGCCAGCTAGCATTTATGGAAAATGCATAGATTAAAAATGGGAAAACATTTAAGCAGCCATTGGAGTGAATCGTTTGTCAAGCCCCTTTTCATATCACTCACCTTTGTTATTATTATGCCAGCCCTAACACAGAAATGAATTAAATGCATCTAATCTGTTCCTTCTTAAAGTAGGGCCTCTCAACCTTTTTCAAGTTAGGAAAACATTTTTGGTCCTTTGTTTGACTTAATGTTGTTCTCTCTTTATTCCCTGGAAGCTCTCCATGAACTTAAAAAATGTATACAATAAATTGCATTTTTTTTTTAATATTGCTGAGTGGTGTGATGGGGAAAAATCCTCACTCTTAAACTCTTTCAAGACTCCTGTGACTGCTAAAAATCAGGTCTGGAAATCAATGTTACAGATCATAAATGTCATGACTTTTACATATGATAAAGACAGCTACTTGCCACCCAATGTCCATTCTGTCTTCCTTTGTAAAAAAAAACTTCAGTTTGTAGCTGGTTGTATTGCCATCCAATCACATTCCTCTTGTTACTTTGCAACCATATCTGATCAGACCTATGACTGAGTTGTGATCAATGAAATGTAAACATAAATATTCTATTGGACTTCCTGTTAATATTCTTAAAATAGGAGGAGTATATTCTTTTTCTTAACTTTCTATATTTGATTGCTTTATGTGAATGTGCTGTTTGGAGCTTTAGAAACCATTCTGAATCATGAAGACAAAGCCACAGGCCACACAATGTTTTATGTCAACTCTGTCTCAGTAAAGCAGGGGCGGGGGTGGCACGGAAAAGACAGACAGACAGACAGACAGATAGATAGATAAGATAGATTAAATAGATAGATAGATGCTGGTGGAGACTAAGGCCCTCTTGACTCCAGCAAGTGGTTATGTCAAGTCTGAATTGTTTTTCTCCAGAATTCATTTATATGAGGAAAAATAAATTTCCTTCTTGCTTAAACAGCCATAATTTATTTGGGATCAGATTGCATGTGGCCAAAAACATTTTAACTAATAAAACCTGTGAATGAGTCCCCTAGGTTGTTAAAACTGAGAATGTACTTCTATAAAGTAATCCGTGTTTTAGGATAGACCTGGACAGTATGCCTGTCTTCTTTCCGATGTTTAGATTGCATGATATCATGACCAGAGCTCTGGCTTTGGGGTCAGACAGACTCAGGTATTCAATCTCAGTTCCATCCCTATCTTGTCCAGGGAATCCTTGTTACACTAGACAAGTTACTTAATGTTTCTGAATCTCAAGATTCCTCAACTGGACCCGCATCTTAGAACTGTTGGGTAGGATTTGTGATGACACATAGTGTACCTAGCCCAGCACATGTGTGTTTAAGAAATAGTAGCTGTCTTGGACAAAACCTTCTTTATAAAAATGTTCAGTATGGCTAAATCCCTATAGATATACATACAAATGGAATTTAGTTTATGATACGATGTTTGTTCCTTTCATAGTGATTACAGTCAGAACCAGTCAGAGAATTTACAGCATTTTCAAGAGATCAAGTTACTGGAATTTCTAACATTGATTGCTATCTCCCAGCAAAATGACTCAGAAAATGTAGTGTGCGTCTTCAGAAGACACTAAATGGGATAGTTCCTTAACATTTGTCCACTTATATCTTACTAAATAACTTATTGATGTTAGAATGCACTTCTAGCTCTTATCAAATCTGCACATACCTCAAGTTTTAGGGTCTTCAGTTTTGTAAAACTAAATTCTTTTCTTGTGAGAGCCACTGAAGAACATTTCTGGTAGAATTTTTTAGATTATTGCAGATCTTCTAGGTCTCTAGAGTCGCAACATGTAGTAATAATGTAGAAGTGAACTCTTCGGGTAATTTTACTTGGGTAAAATTTACTTGGCTAATTCTATATTCAGATAACTTTTTTATATTTGAGTAAGGAGTTTTGTTATAGGGGTCAGTAATAGCATGCAAAGAGCACTGGTTTTGGGGTAGGAATCTTAAATTTTTCTAACAATATGTCTTGATGAAAAGCCACAGAAACTCTCACTGATGTACAAAACACACCTGAGCGTCCTTGGCTTCTGTGATCAGAAGGGATAAGGGGGCTTCGGGTGGTGATGCTGGGTGAAGAAGACACAAGAACTCTCTGTTCTAGTTTTGCTGATTTTCTGTAAATTAAAATTACTTCAAAGTAAGTTTTGTTTTGTTTTGTTTTTTGAAAAAGCCACAAAGAGTCAGTGTGCTTCAGTTTCTTTGTCTCCAAGGTGGGCATGATAATAGCTGAGGTTCCTACTTCTCATAGTTGTTGAGAGGATCAGGAAGGCAGCTGCTCTGTACTGTGATGCTTCCTCACTTGATTTCACTCATCCTGCCACCTCTGATCTCCCCTTTTTCTTGCTGCCAAGATTGTCCATAGCTTCATTATAGTTTTTGTGGTTACTTTTTTTAAGGTGAAATACTGCCTCACATCACCAAGTCACTAAAACAATTCTCCTTTCCTCATCTTTCTTTGTAATCCATTCCACACCCTTTACGGCATGCCTTCTTTAAGCCTTCTTACTTAAGAACTGGGCCTAATAGCCACTGACATTTAATCAAATAGCAGTTATAAATACATTCATTTGTGAATAAAGGCTGATTAAAATTTGGGCACTGACATCTGAGGTTGGGAGTTTCATCATCAAATATCTTAACAGAAACCATTTTGTTAAATACCCATAATTATAGGTTTTTACATTTGCGATTCCAGGGGATTTTGCTATTCTGCATTCTTTGAAGCCCAAGAGGCTATCATAGTATTCAGGCTCCTTGAAATATTGAATCTATATATAGCCAGGACTTCTTCAGGAGATATGTCCCTGAAGGACTTTAGCTTTCGAAGAGTTTGAACCCACAATTATTTTAAAGGTGATTTCTAGTTTTGTTTATTTTTTCAATAGGTAGGTAGACATTTTAAAGATAAGAGTTGAATGTAGACATTAATTTTCTGAATGTGTAGACTTTTCTGCTTTTTCCTGTTATGTATTTAGGAATCTTCATTTATTATTGCATTTAAAACATGCAGTTTTGGTAACATTGCTATTCTCATCATAGTCATATTTGGTCAAGTCTGTTTCTGTGGGTTTTTTCAGTGATTAAATCTTGGCACGCTCAGGAAATCATTCTCTGCCTTTTGTTTTGTGTTAACTTGTGCTTTCAGCTACATCAGTCTTTGTGGCAGATTTCTATTGATGAACTTGCTCATGTCTGACTCATGAAAACAACTCAGCCAATTATGAGAAAAGAAACTTCAGCTTTAAAATGATTAAGAGCATTCTCTTTAGGGGAATAAACAATTTAATTATGGTTCATTTTGTTTCTAATCTTAACTCAGATGGTGTCCAGTTGTAAAAGCCTATTTTTCCCCTGCAACATATTCCCCTGAGAATTTTTCCTAGACTGGTGACTTCATTTCTTCACCGGTACATAAGGGAATAGGCTTCATTATTCGGCTTTCCATAGTCATGTTCCTTCTTCTTGAGTTTTTTAAAGCATGTGTGATTCAGATTTGCTGTTAAAGCATGTTTTTTGATACCCCCCTTTATTTCAGAGTTGTTTACAGCAGTATTTTAAAATTAAATTAAAATGCCTAGATGATTGATTTAACCATCTTATTTAGGATATTTGTAAGTTAGACTAATTAATATTTACTATGAAGAGCCAATTTAAAAAATATTTTATAAACTGAGAGATTGAAACTGTCAATATAAACTGTAGGTAGTGAACATATTAAAGTGCTCATTCTAATCCGTCACTGAGCCAGTTACCTCTGCTACTCCTAATAGTTCTGGCAGCTCTAGTGTAGCTTTCAGATAAGAGTAGGATTCTGATGAGAGGTGAGGGCAAGTCCTATTGTATTGGCTCAGGAAAAATAAAAATAGCACCGGTTTTTACAGTTCATGCTTTAGGAGCGCTCCTAATGTGCACCACAGGTAAGCCTGTCGTTTTTGCAACAGACCATGATGTCAGAACCAAGCAGGGGGTTGACAGGAATGACACAGCACGATGACATTTTTAAAAGATCACCCTGACTAATGTGTGGAAATTAGTTGTTCTTTCAGTATTGTGGTCATCCTGTGAATCTCACACTTGAAATGGCCTCTCTTTTGAAACCAGATACAGAGGCACAATGCTTTTTCCTTGAAGGGCAGGCAGCATAGGATAGTACAGTGGTTTTCCAGTTCTGCCCTGTGATTTTTTTGTTTTTCACTCAGAAATACCTCACAGAGGAGAAGGAAAATTAGAGGGCTCTACATCTCCTCCCCTCGCCTCTAGCAAGCATCTTGCTTTAGCAGTTTCCTTTGCGAACAGTCATAGTAAAAAGAGTAGGAAGTAACAAAAGTAAGAGTAAAAAGACTTTGGAGTAGGACAGACCTGGTTCCGCTTGCAACCTACCTTACTTGCTCAGCAACCTTGGATGAGTCACCTAACACCCAAGCCATAGCTTCTTTGTTTTTATAGTAATAGTCACACCTGCCAGTTGAGAGCATTGGAAGAATTAGAAGAGACCATGTAAAAGACCTAGCACAGCACCTGACCCACAGTTTTGGGTCAAACAGTGTTGGGCCCCTTCCACACAGACTAGTGGCCCTCACCTGGGCATGATTTTCCCCTGCAAGGGATGTTCGGCAGTGTTTAGAGACATTTGTGGTTTTCGCAAGCCAGGGAGTAGTGGCAGATGCTGCTGGCATGTAGTGGGTAAAGGTCAGGAATCCAGTAAACTTCCTGCAGTGCGCAGGACAGTCCCCACCACAGAGAATCATCCAGCCCAAAGTGTCACCAGTGCCAAGAATAAGATACCCTGCCTTAGAGGGATTATTGTTCTATATATAGAATATAAAAAAAATATATATATATATATATGAGTCCATTCCATCAAAATTTATGAACCACCTACTATGCGTCAAGCTCTGTAGTGGCTTTTGGGACTTAACAGTGAATACAGCAGGTACACTCTCCACTATCAGGGAGCTTACATTCTACTTGTGGAGAAATAGACAATGAACAAATAAATATATAACAGATGGTAGAGCAATCAAGAAAAATGAAGCAGGGTGATGGATAGAGAGTGACCTAGAGAGCTGCTATTTTATATAAAGTGATCATAACAGCTTATTTGAAAAGGCGACCTTTGAACAGAGACCTAAAGGAAATGAGAGAGCAAGCCAAACAGTGATGTGGGGTTAAGATACCCTGGACAGACATATAGCAAATGCAAAAGCCCTGGCGTGGCAATGTGTTTGGCATTTTCAAGAAACATTAGGATAGGCCAGTGTGGATGGAACATAGAGGAAGTGAAGAGAGTGATAGAAGATGTGAACAGATGGGATTCATAGGCCATTCTGACGATTTGGGCTTTTATTCTATCTGTGGTAGGGAACTGCTGGAAGTTTTGATCATAAATGGCATGATCCAATTTTCATCTTTTAAAAGATGATTCTGGCTGTTGGGCAGCAAACAGACTGGCTGGGATGGTAGTAGGAGACGAGGAAGAGTGGGAGGAGGAAGACCCATTGGAAGATTCTTACAGTAATCCAGGGGGTAGAAGACAGCAGTGGCTTGGATCAGGGTAGAGCAGTGAAAGTTGAAGGTGATGAAAAGGGGTTTATTCCAGATACATTTTAAAGATAGAGCTGATGGAAGTTGCTTAGAGGGGTAACTGATGAAGTAATCCATGAAATAATTTTATTTTCACATTTAAACAAAAATCCTATTGAAAAATCTCAGATGTATTACATAGTATCAACAAAGGTAGAGTCCAAGCAGAGCCCTGCCTTGCTCTGTACAAAGTCTGTATATCCCTGAAGAGAATGGTGAAAGCTGCGCTCCCCTGACAGGCTTCCCCCTTCATGGGATTTTATTTTAAAGGTGCCAGACTTTCCGACTATGTAAGTGAGGCCAGGGTCCATTTGGTATGCATGTTGGACTGCTGGAGAACTTAGTCTTCTCTAAATCAAAATGGAAAGGTCTAAGGCTCAAGCTTAAGGTTAAAGAAAAAGTATAAACTAAATTTTGTGCAGTAATGGCTTTTCATACCCATTTTCCAGGCAGTGTTGTAGTTTTACCCTAAATGGCCAAAATGTTTAACTATATCCTTGTATTTTTGCTAGACTAAATAACATGTCAACTCTAAAGCCATGTCAACTCATCTGGATATTACATAAACGTATGAGAATTCTCAGGAATGTTATTCAGAATACCGGAAGAGCTTACACATGTTAACCTAGTGTGTTCACGTGGATGTACAGCCAAATAAAAACCACAAGAATGGGTTGCAGCATCCTCCATCAGGAAAATAGAAAAAGTCAATCTTCTACTATTACTTTAAAGAACTAGTTTGGGAGAAACTCACACTGATTTTTACATCATTTGCTGGCTTAATTATTACAGAGCATGTTTACAGTTTCAGGAAAACATTAGTAACAATTAGCACTAACACTACATGAGGATTTACAACTGAATATGGAGTAATTACGTTGTACAATACTAGCTTACTGGAAAAAAAAGTGATGCTTTTCCTAGAGAGTACACATTTTATCCCAAGACAAGAAATAATATATTGTATATAATTTTCCCCACTACTAGCTTAATTAAATTCAGATTAAAAAATTTTTAAGACATTAAACAAATTTTAAGTGAACTATTTTGATTTTAATATAACTATTTTCCTTATACAACTAATTCTTGGTCATCCTTGATAGTTTAAAATATCTAGAAAATAAAAAAAACTTTATTCATACTAATTTATTTAGGCCCATAGAATATAGAACCAAAAAACTTCAATATTTTGAAACAACTCTATTATGAACTCATATCACAAATATTCTTTGTGTAATTCTCCATCACTGATGCTTTGTACTTGCTGAGAATTACTCACTTATTTGTAGCACAAAATTCCTCCTAAATCCCTTGAATGTTCTCCTAGAGTCTATAGCTGTTTCTTTAGGAAACTTCATATGGTCACTATAATACACTCTTAATACCTTGGGCACATAAAACTGGTGCATTATAAAAATCACTGTAGGTGAACAAATTAGCACCAATGAAAACTTTATTTCTTAGGCTATGAAATAGAAAATATACTGTATTTTTATTCAGTTATATAATTCAGAGAAAATTCTGTGTCAGACTTTAATGAACTTCTGATTTCAGGATTACAGCTGTCAGGATTCTGAGCTGGCTCCCCCAATACTGTACTAACAGTCACCTTTCTCCTACTTTCTCTCTCCTGCTAAGAACATACATCCAAGCCTATGCTGTTTTCTGTGATTTTTCTGCCTCTTGAGTAACTGTTTTGATTATTTTTGTGTGTGTGGACATTAATTTAATGTCCTCCAATAGGTCAAGCAAAATTAATTCAACAAGAAAGATTACTCTGAAAAATCTTTTTTTCTAATTGTAATTCATTTAAAAATGTAAAACACTACTGGAATGTGTGACTGAAAAAGTAAACATTGCCTATAATACTACCTCCAGAGATAAATATTATTAAAAGTGTAATGTATATGTTTCCAAGCTTTTGCACATGTATGTGTGTTTTGTGTGTGTGTGCCCCGGGGTTGGGGGTGGGCGGGCACTTTTAAAGAAATGGGATCACAGTACATTCTCATCCTCAACTTGTTTTTTTTCAGTCTCACAGCTACAGTCTTTGCAGGGGGACAAAATTAGAACATACAGAAAAGTGCAGGGGTATAATACCATCTGGAAGAACAAATATTTCAGAAGAGAAATCAGTGTGACCTGGGATCTTCAGGAAAGCTTCCTAGAGGAGGTGGTACCTATGCTGAAAGGGAAGGAGTTAAATTACCCTGTGGATAGGAGAGGGGTTGGCCTGCACAGTGATGAGGGAGGGCAGGGCAAACAGGCAAATATGTTAGGTTTTACTGAGAACAATGTCTGCCTATAGAGAATGGACCCGAATATGGCTACATTTGGAAGCCAAGCATTTGAGCTTGAATTTAATGCAGTGATCAACTGAGAGCCATTTGTTCAAGTTTATAGGCAGAGGAATGAAAGTGGTGTGTGGATGGAGGAGGGCCTGCCATGGTAAGGTCTTGCTATGTTCCAAGGCCTTCTCTCTGTTCTTATTTAAAGTGGTCACCCAGATGGGAGGGTTAAAATATTTGGAAGGAACCAGCCAGAAACCTGTTGCAGTCTTCCAGGCCCTAAGTGATTAACTTTGAGGTGGGAATAAAGGTAGGGAAAATCTACCAGATGTCTTGAGGTAGACTCACTTGATTTGGGTAGAAGAATCTACTAAATGAGGACACAGCCAGCAGAACAAGCACTCTCATCTGGGCCCTGGGCTGCTTCTCCACAACCCAGGCAAACCCTTTAACCTTCGTGGACTTCAGCTTCTTATCTGCTGTGAGTCGGGGATAATGGTTTCTGAGTTTCTCCAGCATTCTGTGTGCTTCCTGATCTGTTGGTATCCTTCTGCAAATGGACCACAACATAAATTAACATGCGTAAACAGTCCATAACCCATATTGTCACACTGCTGGCTGCTGCCAACCACTCCGTGTGAAGTTTGCAAGTTCAGCAACCAATTTCCACCTAACATAAGGTAGCCAGTAAATTACCATTGGCATTTGCCTTTTCCTTGCAGAGAGGACTTTGCATTTCAATTGTAAGACTTCTAAGAGTAATCAAAGTAAGATAATTTAAAATCCAAGGTAGACGTGAGAGCAAATAAACTTTCATCTAAGCTTAAAACTCATGTTCCGTCATCTGTGCTACTGAAGAAAGGTAACGTGTGCCAGCACAGAGCTCCTGCACCCTTCACATGTGTTCCAGTGACACGGTGTGGACTCAGTGAAATTATATGCTGCCTAAGTAATCCAGCCTCATGCCTCAAACTGATATAGGGGGGTCACTGGTGATTTTCACTGCTGGAAGTGTTTTTCAAAGACACAGACAGTTTCATGTTAATTGAAATAAAAACTTTTCACTGAAAATTTAAATTAATAAATATATACCATGTCTGTTATGTTCAAGGTATTGAACAAACAAATTATACAGGTACTTCATCTCTAGGGATGTTTGCTTCCCCGTTTTCATTTAGGTAAGACCCCAAAAATGATTCCATCTGGCATGGAATTCTGCCTTCCAACTTTATTTTACAATAACCAGAAAAAGCTGTAATTTCCTGGTAATGAGATGAGTGACTATTAACATAACTAGTCTCTCTTACTTATTTACAAAGCCATTCCAATGAAATTTAAGAATATTTTTGGGTGTTTGGAAAATTTTAAGAATAATTCTTTCAGGTGTAATTTTTCCATGTGTGCCCCTGTATGGTAATATTTAGCTATAGTGTAATACTACTAAGGTTTAATTTCAGAAAAGCCTCTAAGTGTGTGGTATATTTTTAGGAGTGTTCAAGACTATTGATACTTAAAGAAACCGAGGAGTGGGTAGAAGTGACAGATTAAGTAGAAGACAAACTGGACTTGCAGATACAAGATAATGACTCATCCAAAGATGACCCTACGTTCATGTGACAGCCTGAGATCAGGAGAGCATTGTGTAATTTGAGAGTGTTCAGTATGAATAAAAGCTATGATTAACTACTATGATTATTCATTGATATACCTTAGAGTAGGTCATTTAGGACTCAAGTTTTACTTTTAGCTTTGCCTCCTTATTAATTGTATACTTTAAACATTTTTTTTTACTTTTCTAAAAAAAAATTTCCTATTTCTCTAAATCTGTGTTCTCAGTTGTAAAATGGAGCTATTAAACTGTTTATCTTGAAGGTGATTGTGCTGCTCTATGCATAGGCATTGTTATTCTGATCATGCTGCTTGACTAGATTTACTATTTTTCTCCTGGCATCTCCTTCCAGAGACTTCTCACAGTACCAAGAATAGAAAAAGACGGCCAGTGTGCCCCTCAGTGTGAATTGAATGGGTGATCTGAAGAGAGGCAGAAGGGAAAGTGGACTTAGACAACACCGAAAATAAAAACCAAACTTTTTTAATAGTTGGCCAATGTCTTCATTTTTAATGGGTCTTTGGTTTTAAAAAGCTGCCCATCCTCTCTGGAATTTGTACAATTTGGTTACAAATGTTACAGTTCCTGATTTTAGATCAGGCAGCAAGGGTTTATCTGTATTTCTTTTGCCTCCATCCATCCATCCCTCTGCCCACTCATCCATCTTGCTATGAAACCCTTACTGAGGTTTAGGCGACCCCAGCTGAGCATTGGCCAACACTGAGATTACAGAAACTAAACATAGTTACTATGTTTAAAAGTGACAGCCCATGAAGGTTATATGTTTATTGCCTTTCCCAGTATTTAAAACGATAGTGTAAGGATAGAGATAATATGATCCAAACTGAATGATTTGGATCCTTTTATAAGGCCAAATTTGTACCTTTCTTTTGGCGTCTGAGATCAAAGGTTACTGCTTAATGCTGGAGGAATTGAAATCAAACTAAGATGCTTAAGGAAGAAAAGAGAATACACACTGAAGGGAGTGTCTGAAAGGAATGAAGCTAGCTCTAATAATTAAAACCCTTCCATTTCTTTTCAGTGTAATCAGATTAGTCTTTGCAGTTCAGAATCTTCAAACTAGCTAAACACCTCACTTAATAAAAACTGGCAACCCTGGCAACTTTAACCTCTTAGGATAAGTTCTCCTAACTTTCATTACCAGAAATACTACAGGTATATCAACAAAGTATACATACCGAAGTGAAATCTTGATTGTCCAGCTAGTGGAAGAAAAGTCGGTTTAAGGATCCCATTAAGAACTTTGTCTTTTTCAGTAGTTACCTAAGTCCTGGCTGTCTAGCATATGTCGGGTGGATGAGGCTGTCTAGCTGGGGAGGAACACAGAAGGCCTATGTAAGAGTGCTTAGATCATCAGACCGGCTGCACGGTGGCCATGAGAGCTCTTTGCCCCTGATCATATGGACTAAAATGGTAGCATTCATTCCACAAATGTTCTATTGTTTGTTTGCCATGCGTCAGATATTTCTAGGAGCTAGAAATTCAAACCCAAGGAGTTCCTTTTATAGTCAGACACAGATAGACAGACAGACACATCTACATTAATGATAGTGTTATCAGTCTTAAAAGTTTATTTTAGCAAACACATTCAGAACTGATTTGTTATATTCAAAATGCATAAATTCTCCCTTCTTTGCTTCCTGTGTTCAGGTTAGGAAACATTTAGTGAGTCATGTGTCAGATATATTTACTTATGCACATATATGTATATTTGTATGTATATATATTCTACATTCCCAAAATACATAATATACATGTATGTATGTGTATTATTTACCTGCACACATTCAAAAAAATACCTGAGTCTAGAGGGTAAACAGAAGTCTGGGTATGTGTCAATGCATATGTGGGTTTGTGAGTACGTCTGGGGAAGATTGGAAAAGAAAGACAGGAAGGAGGGAGGGAGGAGGAAGAGAAAGAAGGGAAAAATAATAGTCTTAGAAGGACCCATAGTAGTAAGTAAATTGTACCTTAACTCCCACCACCCCTGTATGGAGCTGCAACCATATTCATTCCATCAACTGATAGGTCATTGGAATTAAGTTGACCATTCGCCCAAATCAAACAAAATGAAAAAAGAATAGCTTCAGTTTAAAAAATATAAAAATATCCACAGACATCAGAAGTGGCACTTATGTACTGCAACAACTCTGATAAAGAAAACTTGCTGAAGATCCTTCCAAAGCAGAAACAAAATTTAAAATCTCAGGGAATTGTTTCCTTTACTGGCAAGGAACTCATTCCAAGAAGTACCAGCCTGTAGCATTTCAAAATGCTTCCCTTGCCAAGGAAGCGGAAGCGGTCATATTCTCTCCCACCAAACTACGGGTGAATTATAATTATCCTACCTCTTGTGGGACAGTGAAGCAGCAAACATCTGCTACACTGAATCAAAACCACGAATGAACCGATACCAACTGTGAATCATACCTGGATTCAGATTAAAGGATTTGTGTTGTGTTTACCCTTGTCTTTATTGTCTTTGCAATTTAAAATATGGATTTGTTAGCTCTGGCTCCATGTTCTGAGGGTAAATATATGGATTCCATTCGTTGACTCCTGTTTTAACACTGAAAAATCCCAGGTTTAAGTCAGATAGGCAATAAGAACTAACAATTTTTTTGTTGGATATTTTATTATCTCCTCACCATTTTCTTTTTCTTTAAAAGAATGATAAAGCTACAAAAATTTAGAAGTCCTCAGTCTAAGAAGTTAGATCCTTCAGTTTTTTTCTTCTGCTATAATGACAACAACAGGAGTGGAAAATGGTATTTTAACTTAACTTCCAAAAGAAACAAGCTTCAAAACTGTTACTTATAATTTTATATATCGTGGTATTTATGGTAGTCCTAAACTCTTCACTGAGAGTAAAGAAAGAAGGGAAGATGAAGTTTCAATTCTAAGTTTTAGCTCTGAAAATGTATGTAATCTACTTTCCTTTTTGTGTGTGTCTTTTTAATTTTATCTGTAGAGAGCTGAAAGACAAACTCGAATTATGGATTCAGCTCAATATGCAGAATTCTGTGAAAGTCGACAATTAAGTTTCTGTAAGTAAGCATTTAACTTGACTTCATTATATGTTTAAGAGATTATGTGTTACTTACGTACTAAAGTATGACACAATCTTTGTTCCTTAGAAATTTAGAAATGGGTGAATTTGCTATATGCATAGTTACAGCTGTCATAGAAACAACCTCTGCATTGTAGGGGAGCCTATAAAAAATTGTACCCCACTCTGCTGTTCTGTAATTAGTAGTATTAAGAGGTTTTAAAGGGTGCTAGTAATATACAGACAACCATGTTAGTTATTCATATTACTTTTAGTCAGAAAAAACACATTTCTCAATATTCCCATTTTTATTTCTTTTCCAGCTTCTTAGTCATATTTATACTACTATTGCTGATTGTAACTAGACCCATAATTACTCTAATAGTAAGTCATGACATTTAAAAACCCCTAACATTAATAGATACCAAACCTTCCATTTATTTATGCATATTCATTTTAGCACAAAGGAACATATCAATAGTCTCTTCCATTTTTGTCTATAACCTCATTCTGTGGCATGCATTCAATGTTAGCCAAATTCATGAGTCCGTCTTCTTATAACACTAATAACCTAGTGGTAAAATTAGTGCTGTCCCAAAACTGCACACAGGCTTACCAACAACATATAAAGGCTCACGATAAATAGTGGACTAGATTGTGTAGTAAAACATCCTTACAGCAACAGTTCAGTAATGACTAAGCATCTTAGGGTAAAGGTCAAAGAGTAAGTGTGATGAAAAGTCAAATTAAAGATCTGACAAAGTAGCACATGATCCTGGTCTGAGGGATTATAGACACAATGGTGTCTTTAAATGAAAAGCTATTATGTGGCCACAATAACAATGTATTTGATTTTAAGAAAAAATGAGAGCTTCATTCATGGATTATAAAGTACAAATAAATGACACATTTCAAATACTGCCCCATGTAAATGTCAGTAAAATATAGGAAAACATGTTTTGGAGGAATTTTTTTTTCCTAACTAAATATACTTTGCAGTCTGACTAACAATTTGGCATCATACATCTGTGAAGCATTAAGTAAATGACACTTCAGATCATGGCAATTTCAGCAAATGAGAGGTTTTTGTATTGTAATTTTTAGGTTTAAAAATGGCATTCAGGGCTATTATAAGTATAAATCTCCAGTTTATAAAGTAACATTTAGTGTTATTGAACTATTTTTTCAATCATATTTTAAATTTAATTCACTTTACAGGAACAAAAGTGCTGTTTCACACTAAAACATAGTCATTGAAGTGTCCTAATACACCTTTTATTTGAAAATTAGATATTTAACAACTCAGTTTTTTTATTCATAACTTGATAATACACTGTAGTAGATTAAAAAGCCGTATGTTCCCTTCTATATAAAATAATTATAGTATATACAATAGTGTTTTTTTTTCTTTAAAGAAGAGGGATTTGGGTATTCAAAAATATTTATTTTAATAGTGCCCATGGGTGCTTCGTTCTGAAACTTTAGTGGGAAAATCTGTTTTATATGCCAAAATGCTGTAGTTGGTAATGCTTCATTCAAATGGGTCAGCAAATGCAGAACTGATACCCACACTGGTCAGAATGTTAGGCCCTTTTCATTCCTGTCCTTCTGATAAATCACTGGGATATAGGGCTTGTGATCCAGCCATATGTACCTTCTTAAATATGTGATCATCGCATTCACTTTAATGGGACTATATGTGTGCTTTAAATTAACAAGTCTCTAACTTTACAAGCTGAGGTTGAGTTGTAGAATTGGGACACTGATCAAATTTACTAATTTTCTGTTTTTATATTTATATAAGTCCATCGTTTCCTTCAAAATCTTTAAAAATCTGATATTATACTAATTCACAAAGCTTTAATTTTGTTACAATTTGGTAAATCTTCGAACCTTTTCCTTTGAAGCTTTTTTATATATGGATATTGTAAACAAATATCGAGATATTCTTTTTAGTCAATCTGAGAGTCTCTTTATATTTTAATTGATGAATTTGATTTATATGTATTTAATTACTTATGCATTTGGATTTATATATGCTGTCTTTGTGCTTTAAATTCACTTTGCTTTTTTATTTGCTTTTCCTCTTCTTTGTTCTATTGGATTGATTGAGTTTTCTTCATTGTATTTTTCCTCAACCAATTTGTATGCCTTATATTCTACTTCTGTTATTTTAGTTGCTATCCTTAATTTTTTTTAACATACATCTCTTAAAAATTTTTAATTGATTATGAGTAAAATTTCCTTCTTGGCCAAAGTTTGTTTTTCCTGAGGCTCTGTAAGTGCCTAAAGCACTCATTTTTGTCTTAAAAATGGCTTTATTTTGCTCTCTATAGTTTCATTAGGTAGGAAATTGTAGGCTGATAGTTATTTGTTAAAACATGATTCTATTGGCTTTTAGCCTCTGTCATTTGTAAAAAGTTTTCTGTCTATTTGTTCTATATTTTCCCCGTGGGACAAACAAATAGGATAAAGATATTGCCTCCAGGCCCTCTGGTATACAGGGAAGTGGACAAGCTGTCAATCAGTGGCTGATCAATAAATATATGTAGAGGGAAAGAAAGAAGGAAACTGTACTATGAAAGGTTCCCGGGAAAACCTTGCCTCTACAGAAGGCCATTTTAAATTAACCCAAAGAACAGTGATTTTGAAGAGAGTGAAGCTGCAGAAAAATTTCTTCAAAGTGGCATGAGCATTATAGAGGGCTCTGAGAGAGGGATCAGGAAAGACAAGTGAGAAGGGATGAGGTAGAAATAAAGAAATAGGACACAGGGATGAGAGAATAGAATATTGAGATAAAGTTGAATTTTGCTAGTGATCATTGATGAGAAAGTTAAAAAAATGTAAGAGAATTAAGTAACTTAAATCTCTATGTGAAATTATTATATAAAATTATTTTAATTCCAGCACAGACTGAGAAAACCCTGGTTGTATCAGAGAGCTGACAATCCTGGGAAATTTAGCCTTCATTCAAGGTTCTATTTAAGTTATTGATCAATTTCTAGGATTACCCTTTCTCTCAATTTGTTGAGGAGAGGGATAAAGGAGGCAGAACCCCTTCATTCTGATTCATCCCCCCTCGTTTGGTGAGGAAACAGACTATCATGACTAGGCGTATCTGTACCTCTTTTGTTGGAACCAGCAAAACCCTGGAAGGGTCTGTCTCTGAAGCTGTCCTTCAGGTGGCAGGGAGGACAGCTCAGAAAGTCTGTGTGTGTTGCTGTAATAGCGGTGACCCAAGAGGTTTTATGGGTCACATAAAACCTGTATACAGCTTATTTGGTGTACGGAAGACTTTGGACCCTACCCTTTTATTAAAGAAACAACTTTCATTATTTTGTTTGTTTGCCCATTCACTCATTTATTCTTTTCTTCTAGAAATATTTATTGTCAATCTTCAAGTGCCAGGCACTGTTCTAGGTGCATGGACACATGGGTTTTTTCCCTGCATTCTCAGGGCTTAAAACCTAGTGAGGAAGCTACTAATTCTATCGCCCAGGTGGATAGATCTGATGAATACTAAGAACTATCCCATCCCTCACTTTTAAAATAAATTGTCTAGAGCCTAGTTACAAAATACCTCTTACTGTGTTCCTAACAATCTGTCAAAGGGAGAATTGAATAAGGTCCATTTTATTGATCTTGCTAAATTGCTGCCTGTTAACTTTAACTTCAGAAGTACTCCACAGATGTTCAACAAGTGTGTGTGTGTTATCACAGCTTAGTAGTTAGATGGAATGTTGCGTGTCAGAGAGTATTTGGAAGATTGGTTACTTTAGGGACATGGCTTTAAGGGGGATTATCATAATTCTGCCACAGCTGACAGCTTTGGAAATGTGCTTCAATAGGACTTAATATCTTATGTGATTTATTTAAAAGAAACTTTTGTATATGGTATCCATGAAGACTATATCTCTAAGGATCAAAACATCATACTTTGAGTTACTGTTATGTGTTTTACAGACCTATGGAACCAGACTAATTAAAAGAATAATCTGTGGGTTTTTTAAAAAATTATGTTATAGATAAACTCTTCACTATCAATCTTTTCCCTATAGGTTACTAGTCAAACTAGTAATATCTAATGAAGGCCCTATATAAAGTTAGATTCCACTTAGTACTGTGGCAATTTAGAGATGTTTAATGGAAGGTTCCATACGTGCTTGGTACCATTAGGCATGCAGAGTCATAGCACATGGTGTCTGCCCACAAAAAAACTTAAAATATGATTTGAGAACTCAGTAAGCAAATATGAAAAGATATCTGGTGAATAAGTGTGCAGTGAATGACTGGAGTAGGGAAGTATACCTTTGGCCCATATGGACAGGATTCATACAAATGAAGATGAGCAATCAGAGGTCATTTCCATGGAGAGAAAGGAACAAGGGTGAACACAGAGAGGATTATATTCAAGGCCAGATTTCCATTGGGAATGATATAGACATATTGTAAGTAGTCTGTATGGTTTTGAGAGTCAGGCTTAAAAATTTGGATATCTCTGTAAATAGGAAAATACAACCACAGGCTTAGATCAGGTCAGATATCAGTTTATTCTATTTAATTCTAAATTGGTAACTATGATACTATTCTAGTAACAGACATTTTGAAAGATATTAAAAATACAATTTCCATATGTGCCCTTTTTTAACACATGTTTTTTCTTGTAGGAATTTCTTTCCTCAAGAAAAAATTAAAGTTACATCAAGCAAGTAATTCTTCTGACTATTGTTACGACATAAGCTATGGCCAATGGCAACTTATTCTGACATAGTGTGAGAAGTATAAAGTAGTTTACTATACTGTGTTATATAGCAAAGATACAAAATAAAGGACCCAAATGCATAAGTGATTTCTTGCAGCTACAGTTGCTAGACACTTATAAAACTCTGAAAACATTGTATTTTATATACATTATTTTTAATTTTCAGTTTTAGAAATATCTGTTTTTTATTGTGATTGTAATATGCAGTATTAAAGCACTTCAAAAATTAAATTTTCTGTACTTACTTTTTTGATGGCCAGCCAAAAAAGCCTCCAAATTTCGGGATTGGTTGGACTGCAGCAGTATGGAGATAAAACCCAATGTTGTCGCTATGGAAATTTTAGCATACTTAGCATATGAAACTGTGGCACAGGTAAGAATTCTCATGTGTCATATCAGGCCATACATGGTTGCTTTCTTCTCATATCAACTTGTACTTCCGCCTGCTGCTCTCCTAGGAATGAGAAATCTTGTTTTCTGAGATTTCTCTCAGTTATGTTTCTTTGCAACCTCAGCTTTAGGGGTTTTTAAAGTAAACATAACTGTTTTGCAACTTTATCCTAACCAGAAGGGGAACCTATGCATACTTTGTCTCAACATTGAATTCTAAGTACACATCTGCCTTGTTTAGAGATTATTTTTGTGCTTTGATTGAGGGAAGAATACCTTTTTACATATGTACAGTCTGCTGAGTACTTTGTTTCCCAAAGCATGGTCTTCAGCCTTAATCATCAGCATCTCCTTGGTTCTTGTTTAAAATATAAATGCCTAGACTATAACTCAGAGCAGACTTAATTAGCATCTCAGTGCTTAGAGCCCAGAAATCTGTGTTTAAAATGCTTCCCCATGATTATGAAATAAAGTTTGAGAACCACTCCCCTAAAAGGTCAGAATATGTCATTTATATTCATGGGTAGGTCCTCTTACTGTCAAGGAAAGCATATGCTCATGTCCATAATACAGATTCTAGGCAGACCGTATTATCAATAACATTTAGAGTATATTCCTTTTAATTTGGCCACTTCCATGACATTGATGATTATTTCCACTATATGACTTTATTTTCATTGCTCTGATCTTCTAGTTAGTGGATCTGGCTCTTCTTGTGAGGCAAGACATGGTAACCAAGGCAGGAGACCCCTTCAGCCATGCTATTTCTGCAACATTCATTCAGCATCACAACTCTGCTGAGGTAAGTATCAAAAAATGTGTCTTTGACACAACTGTGGATTTTTTCTTATGTCTAGTATTTACATTAGTTGGTCTTTGAAAAAGATTATATAGGGATGTGTAGCCTACAGTCAACGAATGTTAATACATTCAACATTCAAACATTTACTGAGCACCTACTATGTGCCAAGCCCTAACCTTTTTTTCATGTTTTCCTTGCCTTATTCAGCTTCTCTAGCCCTTCAGTGAAGGAGAGAGCTGCAGAGCTTTTCTCATTTCCATAGGAGATGAATAGCTGGTTTAGGAAATTTAATAACATTGAGAAAAGTTATTTACTTCTTTGTACCTCAAAGATGAGATCAACTCCTAACATTTATTGATAATTTCACTTTCCAATTATTAATCCATCTCTAAACATGTTTTAAAGAAGCATGGCTCCATTTATCCTCTGTGTTTATATTGGCCCTATCATGTGAAGATCACATTCTTTTCTGATCCGGTTTTGTTGCTGGGATCCCCACCTATAGAGAATATAAAGTCTCCATGCCAACTTAAAGGCTTTATGTGATAACTGTGTACCACTCTCAGTATAAAAACATTTTCTGTAAGCACCATGTACCTAAAACCCAGAAATGTAATGTCTATTGAATGAATCTGCTAATATTTTATATTTTTCACTAGAATAAACAATTTCATGTAATTCAGTCTAATAACTACAGAGAAGGTAGCAAGGCAGCTAGGTTAACCTCTACAAGGATTAATTGTGAAGTGAGCTTTGGATCGAATTGGGTGAAATGTATAACCTGAAAATGGCTTTGGGAATCTGATGAAAACTATAAACTTCCTCCATAAACACATTCACAAATTTTGCATACAAATTCAGCTGTTCAGAAACCCTCTGAAATCATTCTATGAATCTAAGGGATCTGTGGACCCCAGGTTTAAGAATTTCTGCTCTAGGATACTTAGAAAATACACAAAGATATATGCCATATAGCATCATGTTACAAGCCAAAAGTTTGACATCTTTTTATGCCCCTTGGAGAATCAGATTGGCTTGGAATCCAAGTAGGGATTTAAAATGTTTGTGCCCATTAAAAATCCATTTTTTTTTCCTTGGAAAAGGTCATACATCAGTATCAGTCAGCATACTTAAAAAGTCCCTAAAGCCTACCCAGTTGATTAAACACTATTTGTTTTCTTTATGTTACAAACCCACATTATGATGTCAAAGAACACCCTCTAAAATGTCTTTGGTACATGTTCACTTTATGAATCTGTATGTAAGTATGCTTTTCATTAACATCAGACAAATTCGTTGTAACATTTCTAATTGGAGAAATTTACAGTGAACATAACAAGCTTAGTTTTCCCTTAGCATTCAAGGGATTGCTTGCATAGCTAGGAAAACTCTATTTCTCCCGCTTTCTTGGTTCTCCAGGGTGGCCAAGCTGCCCTGGGCAACTGCTCAGCAACCACAGCCGCTGTTCCCAGCCACCCAGCAGTTAAGAAAAATGGTCTGTGTGTACTGGGTTTCCTGGGCTCTCTGGGAGGTTGGAGGCATGAGTGTCGGAAAGCACCCTGACTAAATATGTTAGTACAAGCCTCACGCATTTTCCTGGCTGGCCAGACACCCCTCCTCCTCTGTGACTGGTGGTCAAAATGAACATTCAGAGGGACTAGACGTCTTCCTGTCCTTTTGTTACCTGACAAAACACAAAAAGAGTGGCCACTCTCAAGTAAGAATCTTACTCATAAATGTTACAAATCAGCAACGAACATCAAGGACTTTATCAAACTGGGTACAGAGGAGGACTCTGAAGATTGATAGGATCTGTATTCATCGAGAGGGATCTTTCTGTAAGACTAACAAGGAAATAAGTGAATAAGCAAACAAACTATTCAAAACAGCATATACTAATTTCCAAATAAGTGGCATAGAAAGAAAGAGCAGAAGTTAAGATAAAGCTCCCTAATTACAATCAAAGACTTCAGAGAGGAAGCTGGGTGTTGAAGGAAAGATAGGACTTTGGTAGGATGGTGAAAGTGGGAAGAATACTCAGGGCCTCAGAGGCAGCATAATTGTACAAGGGAAAAAAAAACTCATTAAAATATTCAAGCAGAAGGTTAGATTAGAAAAGTAAGGCCTTAGGGCTATTAAGGAAAGAGTTGAAGATTCCTTGGCTAAAGGGTGGTTACATTCAAAAGGGTGTTCTAAGATTCAATTGGAAACTCAAGGCATGGAGTTAATATAATACACAGTGCTTTCTATTTTAATGATTATCATTCTTGAGTACTAACCGTATAAGGAATGGAGTTGGTTAAGCCTGAGTTTCTCAGACTAGCAAGTTTAATACTAGTTCAACTTAATTTCTAGATTTGTTTTCCTACATGGTTTCTACACAAATAGCAATGATCTTTTTTGTAAGAAAAGCCCATGCCATAATTACTTTACTCCTTGTTTGATAATGTTTCTAGGCATCAAAGAAATACTCTTGAAACTAATATCTTAATTTTAGCAAAACGTTTTACAAAATTTAGCATAATTTTTTAAATACATAATAGAGAACTGTAGGCCAATTCTCTATGGTTAGTGGAGTTGGTAGGATATGGGTTATGTAATTAATAATACCATATATGAAAAAGACATAGAGACTTTGTTTGCCTGTAAATTTCTTAGGAGTCGATATTATGATTTTACTGATAAGGAAACTTTTTTTGTTTTGTTGCGGTGTTGCGGCACCATCCTGTAGATGGACATTGACACAGTGGGGGATGTCTAAAGGAGAGTAATCAGGAGATGAAGGAAACTTGAAAATATGTCTCATCATAAGTGTTTGAAGGAACTCGAGGTGTTTGACATACAGAAGAGAAGACGCTGTGAAATAGAATAGTCTTCAAATATTTGAAGTGCTTCCACATGGGAGAGAGAACAGACTTGTAGTTATAACCGAAGAAACTACATAGGTACGAGGGATACTATGAAGGAAGGAAGAAACTAGATGTGAGAGGAGCTAGAGGCACCTACAGGGTCCCGAAGGTATTGAGCCTGAGTTATACCAGGAGACGGTTAGTCACCATTGATAAAGTAATGCCTGGAAGGCATCCAGTTTGGGGGGAAAGTTTAAAGGTGCCTTTGCATCATATAAGTTTGAAATGCTAACAAAATTTCCAAGTAAAAATGTATCTGACAAAATCAGCAAAATTTTGGAAACTCTCTGAGGAATTCTGATTTTACATAAATGATAAGACAGATTAAAAATTAACATATTTAGACCCTTATAAATAAGATGGGGTCATCATTTCTGGAGACCGGTTAATAATATATGTGTTTTTATATTTGTAAGTTTCAAATAGTATTAAATTCATGAGCTATTAAAGAAAATCAAATGTCAGTGTAAGTCCTGGTCACTTGACTTCAAGGCCACATCTTGGGCAGGAATCTTGCCTGAAGTCCTACCCAGAGTCTCCTGAGAACACAGCTCATCCTCCACTAACAGCTCCATCCTCTGGATCACAGCACCCAGAAAACTACCTAGGATTCGCAGGAAATGGGAGTGCTGGACAAGACTCAGCTAAACCACCCAAAGCAAAAGAAAAAAGATCACTGGTATTTTTTTTCCTTTTTTACCAGCACGAGTAGATAGAGAAGGTCTTGTTGAGGTCTTTTCAGAGATATGGAAAATATGCTCTGTTTTTGTCACAATTCAAATTTTTAGAAGCAGACAATTTACACTTAATGAATTCTACTCAAACTTTTTTAACAGCTTTCTTCTGGATAAAAGCAAGATACTGATTTCTTCTAAATTTTATTATAAACATTTCCAAACATACAAAGACATTAGAAGAATTTTAGACTGAACACTATGTATCTGCCATCTAGATTCTATAATTAACATTTTACTATGTTTACTATATTACCTATATGTTTACTATATTTACAATTACTATGTATATCTAATTCCTTTCTCTGTCCGTCAGTTCATCTTTTTTTTTTTTAAGACATGGTAAAGTAAGATATTCATGCCTAAACACCTCATTATGTACAATTTGTTTATGGTTCTTTTTTTTTTTAAGGTAAAATGTATACACAGTGTACTACTCAGTTCTTAAGTATACCATTTGACAAGTTTTGGCAACTATAAAACCTTTGTTTTCTAAATGCCTCTCAAGATT
Source organism: Manis javanica (assembly GCF_040802235.1). Classification (NCBI taxonomy): domain Eukaryota; kingdom Metazoa; phylum Chordata; class Mammalia; order Pholidota; family Manidae; genus Manis; species Manis javanica. Next base: position 44,150,163 of record NC_133171.1, read on the forward strand.
AAAAACATTACCATGAGTTCAGAAAGTTCTTTTATGCCTCTATCCAGTCAACTCCTGCCACCATCCCAGTGTTCTGATTTTTTTCATCATGTATTACTTTTTCTGTTCTACAAGTTCATATACAGAGACTGTATTTTATACACTCTTGTGTATGAAATTTCTTTCACTCAAACATCAAAACATCACTGGGATGTTTTTCCAATTTATGCTTTTCAGCATAAGTGTAATTTATTTATCTTTATTATTGAATAATTTTCCCTTGTATGAAAATATCAGTTTATTCATTCTCATGTTGGTGGACACCTAGGCTATTTCCATTTTTTGAGATATTATGAATAAAGCTGTTTATGAACATTATTGTACAATCATATAGATTTGTACAGTAATGAAATGAAAACACATGCTTTCATTTGTCTTAGGTAAAGAAACTGAAAGACATTCTTTCTAAAATGTTTGTATCATTTTATACTCCCACCAGTAATATATGAGAGTTCCAGTTGCTCCACAGGCTTGTCAACATTTGATGGTGTTCTTGTTTTACTTTTTATCATTCTAATGGATATTTAACTATAACTCATTATAGATTGAGCTTCCATTCCCCTGATGACTAATGATGTTTTTTTTTTATCATGTGCCGATTGGCCGTTCATATCTTCCTCAGGGAAGAATCTCCAACTCCTTTTCACAATGTATTTGCAGAAGGGTTGTCTTTAATTACCAATTTGTAGGAGTTCTTTATATATCCTGTGTAACAGTCCTATGTCAAATGCATGTTTTTCACTTATTGTCTTTCAATGTGTGGCTTACCTGTTCATTCTCATAATGGTGTATTTCGATGAGAAATTTCAAACTTCTGATGAAGTCTGATTCACCTCCTTTTTCTTTCATGTTAATTGCTTTATATGTCCTATCTAAAAAATGTTTGACTGCTCCCAAGTCATGATGATATTCTCCTGTGTTTTCTTCTGAAGGCTTTATAGTTTTAGCTTCTGTTTAGTTCTATTAATCAAGTCAGATTAATTTTTGTATATTTTTTTAGTTGAGGCTGAGTTCACTTTTTCACATATGGATATCTCATTATTGTAGAACCATTTGAAGGCTCTTTTCTCCCACTATATTGCTTTCGTGGCTTTATTGAAAATCAAATGACCATGTATCTATGTTGATTTGTTTCTGCAATTTCAGTTTTGTTTCACTGACTTATTTGTCACTCGTCACTCTTGTCCTTTGTGCTATGGTTGTCATATATCTTACATCTGTATATGTTATAAACCATCATACTATTTTTGCCTTAAACAATCAAATGTATTTCAGTGAAACTATTAGAAAAAAATAGACTTAAACATTTACCATTTCCATTGTTCTTCATTTCTTTTTGATGATCAGACTTTCCTTCTGGTATCATTTTCTTTTTTTGTTCTACCAAGTTTTTTTAGCATTTGTTATAGTGCAAGTTGGTTGGTGATGATTTCTCTTGGTTTTCATATTTCTGAAAACTCTTCATTTTTCCTTCATTTCTGGAAGACATTTTCTTTGGATATAGGACTCTGGGTTGGCAGTTTCATTTTCAGGACTTTACTGATATTATTACACTATATTCTGGCACCCATTATTTTTAATCACAAGTCAGTAGATACTGTATTATTGTTTCTGTATATGTAATATGTTATTTTTCTCAGGATACTTTCAAGATTTTATCTTTCTTTTTGGTTTTCAGCAGTTTGACCATGATTTCCATAGACAAGATTTTCTTCATATTTTTATCCTGCTTAGGGTTCACTGAGCTTCTTGCGTATTGGTTTACATCTTTAACCAGTTTGGGAGAATTTTCAGCAATAATTTCTTTAGGTATTTTTTCTGCCTCATTCTCTCTTCCACTTCTGAGACTGCAACTACATGTTTGTTAGTTACTTTAATATTGTTCCACAGATACATGAGGTCTATTTTATTCCTCTTTCAGTCTTTTCTCTCTGTTCTTCAGGTTGGATAAATTCTATTATAATTTCTTTATGTTCCAGACTCTTTCTTTTGTCAGCTCCAATATTCTGTTATACCCCAACAGTAATGTTTTGTTTGTGCTATTTTGTTCTATAGTTTTATAATTTCCATTTGACTTCTTTTTATAGCTTCTATTTATCTGTTTTTTGTCATTTATTACAGATTTATTTTCTTTTACATCCTTAAACATAGTTACAATAGCTGCTTTAAAAATCCTTTTATGATAAATTAAATATCTGGATTGTTTTAGTCTCTTTTGAGTATAAGTCACACTTTTTTTGTGATTTATACAGTGGAGACTAAAATAATACCTCCTCGCTATCAATTCCTCCCAATTTCTTGTGTTGTGCATGTCTAGTAATTTTGAATTATGTCATGAGTATTGTGAGTAATACATTGTAGAGATTTCAGATTCTGTTATATTCCTATGAAGAGAGTTGTTCTTGCTGGTGATGATGGTGGTGGTGTGTGTATATATGTTTTAAGCAGTTAATTTAGACTTTTCTAGACTCAACTCTAAACTTCAAACTCACACTCTTTTTTAGTGGCAGCAGCTCTTTTCATTTCATTTAGCTTTAGCTGTGTTCTTGGATTTAGTACCATGTAGAAATAGTTTAGGGATTGTCAAAGATTGGTGTAAAGTTTATACACACATTATAGGATTCCCCTTCTTTGAATCTGTCCTTTTTGTTATTTCCTTCCTCATTTTACACCTCCAGTGGTTGCCCTGAAGTCTGGCCTATAGTTCTTCAAATCTCTAAGCCCCTGTAACTGACTGGAGCCTGCCCTTAGGCTAAAACAGTAAAAACAGGAAACCCAACCCTGTGTGAGTTTCTGCCATTCCCTTCTTCTAAATATAAACACTCCCCTTCCAGTTTCTGCCTGGTTTTTATCAATTTCTCTTGCTTTCAGACACTTGTTTTTTGTAATCTGTCCAAAGTTTATACTTTTATGTACAATTCAGTTGGTAGAGTAGGAATCTTTAGCCATTACAAGTAGCCATGCCAAGATATAGTTTTATAATTGATAGCATGGAAATTTACATTTCAGCCTCATACCTAGTTTCTCCTTTCATTTAAAAATGATGAGCTCACTGCTTAGTTATTAAGGGAAAATCAGAACTGTTAAGACAACTTCTGTATTGTAAAGAAGTTTTAAGAATTTCAGGTATAGTTCTCTCAGATTCATTCAGTAACTAAAACTAGAGTGACAAATGTTACCTAAAAGACCTCTTCAGTACATTTGCTTTATAACATGTTTAAGAAATTTTAATTAACCAGGTAAAATATGCATACATAAAATAATTCTTTAGAAGTCTTTGGAAATTCTTAACATTTTTTTCTCTTAAGTATTTAAACATTTCTCTCCTAATCTTTTATACAAAGGTTTCTAAGTATTACCATAATCCATGTCTGAATTCTCCTAAATTCAAAATAGGTGGCATCAGAATTAACAATGTCCCACTTTAAAGCTATTAATTATTTCTCTTGTTTACTCATCCACATCTTTCTCCATTCAGACTCTCTTTTCTATTTTTAATTTTTACTCACTGGAAATTTTAGCTGTGGTGGTAACTTGGTACAGTTCATTCTACATAAAATTCATTCTATGTAAAATAACAAAGCCCATATTATATTCTAGCTCTGTGTATTAGAAGCCACACAATTTGATGTATCACCATATTCTGATACTATAATTGTCATTGGGCATATCCATACCCTCACTCTTTCATCTATAAAATGGGGTAGGAGAAGTTGGGAAAGTTGAGAATAGATAATGTCTTGTTCCTTCCATATTTAATAATGTGTGAATCCTTGAATGCAGTGCTTCTCTCGTTTTCTCCTTAAATACCTTTTCTAATTTTAATTTTCTTAGTTAAAGAAAAGATTTCTTAGTTATACTACAGCTTTAACAATTTAACTACCATCATCTGAAAAGAAATCCTGTCTATGCACAAAGCTCTGGGAGAGCTACATGTACAGCAATGAGGAGAAAGAAGACACTCGCCTGGCCACTCATATGCCAGCCTTTGTGGTCCATGAGTGACAGAGTATTAGTAGTAATTACTGGTAACCTTTCATTTGCTCTAATCTGAGATATGTGTTACTCCTCTATAAGACTTGTATTTCAATTTAACAAAAGGTCTAGTTCATCATTATGATGTGGAAAGAAAAAGAGGCAATTATCTGAGATTTCAGGTCCTTCTTAAATATTGGATTAGTCTGGCAAGGGGAAAACTGAGAAAGCATAGAACCCTTTTGCCATGCCAGCAACTTTTAAGTTGGGAAGAAAAGAGTCAGGACAGGTAGAGACATTTGTAAGAGATCCAAGGGCAACAAGTTTCAGCATAACTTCCTGTACCACAGCTGAGAGTTCAAACCACTGAGAGATTTTATTCAGCACAAGCCAGCAGGGAGGGACAATACTCAACTCCAGGAAATAGATAGGACTCCATATGATACTTTAGCTTCCAAAACCAGCATCGGTTTCTGGATGAAAAGACATAAGGATGAAATAGACGAATACAAGAATGAAGTGTGAATGTAGCCAACAGGAAGAGGACCTGACTTATGAAGAACTTTATTAAGCAGCTTGTACTTCAGGAAGTAAGGAGTTTATTTTGGCAGAGATTTCAGCAAACACTGTATAGACAACAGCACAGAATATTTTATCAAATATGTGGGTTTTGTTTTTGAAAATTTAAAGAATTGGGGGAAAATGATACATAAGTCTAACACTCTTCATATGTGTTTACAACAGATGGAAGATTTTTTAATATTAGATAATATTAAATATATACATTTAATGCTTTCTTCTGAAACAATTTCGAAGAATATTACACAATTGCTAGAGTCACTGCTAACTAAAAAAATCTAAAATTGGTGTGAATTTTGAATTTGAACAGATTACAGGTACCTTGGTAAGAGGCTGGATGTTGACAGAAATGTGAAGATTATTTTATGGAGATGGAAACAACACAGGAAATACAACATTTTAGATTTAAAGGTTTCCTTCCAAAGAACTCAGTGGGCAAATCAAGAAAATGCAGAAGTTCACATGAAAGCTTCAAGCAATGTTTGTAGATGCTTAATTATAACAGATAAACCTGAAATTGGCAAAATGGAAAATATAATGACATGTTTTACAAAATGGAATATTTTTATTTTTATATAAGTTAGCTACATCTTTTTACAAAGAGACAATGATTCAACCAGGCTAGTTTACTTTATCTTCCAAGCAGCAATCATGGGTGGTTTCTAACTCACCCTTCCTACTTCGGTGTTCTCAGATGCTATTCGATTGTCATGCCAGAGGCTCTGAGAGATTCAACCAGAATATCTGTACCAAAACCAATTTTTTTGTAAACAAAAAAATGCAGAGAAAGAAATGAAATGAAAAATAAATCCAGTTTGCAGGGAGAAAGGAGATGCCATAGAGGGACGCACAGAAAGGACTTCCCATCCCACTTGGGATGCAGGATGTTGACTCCCTTGATGTCTGTCTTTTGTATTTCCATTTGAGTTTCCACTGGAAAACTTACTTTAGATTCCAAATCCAGCTACATATTTGCATTCATTTCCACAAATGGGTAGGATGGCTCAACTTGCTTCACAAGTATTTGTTATATCTAACGGGTTAGTGAGTCTGTATTAGTCACAGTCATGTTGTCAAGCCAAGTGGTTCCACAGAAGAGTCCTCACCGTTATTGCATACCTGATAATGGCTTTTTCTATTATATGCCTACTGAAACAAAGTATTTGAAGTTAAGAACCAAGAAAACACTAAAAAAAAAACATGCACTTTTATATCAGTGCCAAAGTAAGGGGTTAAGATAACAATCCATGTTATTGTGGGCATAACAGATATGTTATTTAGGGTATTGTTGGAACGAAGTTGAGAAAGATACCCTAGAGTAAATTTCTATGTGGGTCATTTCAGACCTTGTTAAAATAATAAAAATAATCAAGATCTGTTTTTACATTTCAACCCCTGTTTCAGGTTCAACTTGGATAATGCAAAGATGCTCTCATTTTGTACGAGTTTTTAAATTATTTTACTAGTTTATATAGGAAAAGCATGCACAAGGTTAAAAAAGTATATTTAAAAAATACAGAAGGGTATATCGTGGAAAATATCTCCTCTAACCTCTGTCCTCCAGCTGCCCATTTATCCTCCAGGAGATAAGCACTGATACTGATTTTTGGTGGCCCCTCGCAGAAATACACTAGGCTCCAATGGGTATGTAGTATTCAGCCTTTTAGTTTAACAAATGGTAACATAGTGCCACCCAGTTGGACACCTTGCATTTTTTCACACTGTATTTTAGAGAAAGCTAAGTAGGAGTATGTATGGAACTGCCTCATTCTTTTCAGTGTTTGTGTGGTTTTTGTTTCATTCATGGGTGTATTGTAATTCTTAGAGGTAAAATTGTTGGGTCAAAAATGGTTGCACTTTTTCATTTTGATCAGATTTTGCCAAAATACTGTCCATAGAGGTTCTACTCATAATACCTCCAAGGAATTATGAGAGTGGTAATGGTAATAATTAGCAGAAAAGCAAATCATCTTCATTATGTGACTATGAATGAATTCCAGACCACAGTTATAGTAATACACAAGGCACTCTTTCTTTCTCTTGATTCTTTAATGTTTGACCTAGTGTCTGGCATCCACTGTACTATAAAGCAATTATAATTATAAACCCAGTTTACAGATAAGGAAACTGAAGTGCAGAGATAATACATAATGTGACAGAGCTGGTAACTGATAGGATCTGGACCCAGGTAGTTGGGAAGCCAAAGCCTGCAAGTGAACTATGAGATGATAATGCCCCTATTGAGCATTCTACTTTTTTTTAATTCATGTTACATAGATTTCTTGAGTTGGTACCCATAATCTCTCTGCAAATACTCTGTTTCCTTCTTGTGTCTTTTTGTACTTTCAAACCTGCCTTTTACATATAAGTCAAATTAAAATAGAAAGCTTTGTTTCATTTTGGTTTTTCTCTGAGGATACCTAGAAAATTGGGAACCAAGTTGAAATGATCTTCAGTGACAGTCCTCCATATTATAAATAAATATGTAGCAACTTTACATTTTTCATTTTAAAATTGATGACCCTCCAGTTATTTCATAAATGTGCCCAACAAGCTCCCAAGAAACATAAATGTTTAAATGTTTTTTTAAAAAATAGCTTCCTGTGGTCCTTCCAGCAAGCCCCATGACACTTTTCATGTGCACGGAGTGGCTATATTCTCCTGTACCTGACGTGCAGGCCTAGGTGAAATATTGTGGGCATAAAAATTGCATTTGGTAGGCCTGCTAGGAAGGGTCGTGTAAAAGTCATCTCTGACTTGTTAATGGGGTTTCTTAGATGTAGGATATATGGCAGCACAACATGCATCCTAAGGGGAAAACCGCCTGTTTCATAAAAGTTTATTTTCATATTTTATACACTGTAGTTCTGTTGTGTGTTTTTGATTTAGTAACAATTTATGTGTTTTTCTGTCACAGAGCACCGCGGCCTGTGGTGCGGAGGCTCACGGCGATGCCATCCAGCCCTGCCACATCAGAGAGGCCATTCGACGCTACAGCCACAAGATTGGCCCCCTTTCCCCATTCACAGTACGTAATAACAGAGTTATAAACGTTATATTTATAATCCGAAAGAATTTTGATTTTCAAGTGGTCAAATGAAGAAGCAATGGAATTGTTGAAAGCAATTTGCGGTGACTGTAATTTTGTTGTATAAAAGTGGCATAATTCTCTTGGGAAATAAAAGTTAGTCATTTTTGTCTCTTTTTGGAAGGACGATTTTTTTCTCCAAAATATTATTTTCATTCAATTACAAATCATGCTTTTTGTTGGGGCTTGTATTTTCTGTTTTTCAAAGCTGAGGTTTATAAAAGTTTTTGTCAAATTATATGTATCCAAATATTGCTAGAAGCACTTTATATTTTAAAATTGGTTACATTGGCAGTACCACTTCTATCAGATGTCCTGCTCCTAAACATACTTTGAGTTGGAAGAAGAAGAATTGATTTCCTTACTGGCTTTGAAGTAGGCTGAAATGCAGATAGCCTTTCACATCTTCAAATGGTTTTAAAGCTTATAATCAGGATTTGTTTAGTTTTGTTTTTAATGGAGAATTAAAGACATTATATTTCAGCATCCTAGGGAAAGAGTGTGTGCTCATGTGTTTGTGTGTTAACTAAATGGTCATCTTCTGGCCCTTTTTTAAAAAATCTTTATTCATGTTAGTAGAACTTCCTCCAAGTCCTTCTCTGTTTATAAGTAATTAGTTTAATCTTCCACAAGTGAGGTTTCACTTAGTACTGAGGAATAGTAGAATTTGCTATTTGTTTGATTTTTTTTATATTCACTTCTGCTTTAACATACTAAAGCAGAATATATATAATGTATTTGTATAACAATATGTATACTGTATAATGTTAACATTATACATACATATATATACATAAGTATAACATAGTAGGTCTTTTCTCCTAAGAGTGGCTTTTACTATTGTCTGCTGACAGAAGTCATGATTTCTTCTAAATTGTATCATCTCCTATTTCCTGGGTTTTAGCTAAAGGAAATGCTTTCTCCCCTTCTTTGTTTTCATTAGTTATTGTTTGTTGTATGGATTATAGTGTGACAGCAAGAATGTGTCAGAAGGTCTTTATGTATGTCTCCAGGAGCTTTTTGTAATATTGATGATAATTTTCACACTTGTTTAATATTTAAAATTTGTCTTATATATTAACTGCTGGTTAAAGCAAGAAAGTTGTTAGATTATTACAATTGAAAAGAAAAAATGAAATCAAGTATCTGTTTTTTTCTACATGATAGGTGAGCCTACTTTAAGCAATAAGCCAAAAGGAAGATGAGATTTAGAAAAATATGAGATGGTTGGAAGATTTAACTGGAATTGAAGAACCAATTGTAACAAAGTATTAAAAATATCAAATCCATAGATAAAAGCCAAATAGTTACTAATAGACTGAGGTAGTGAAATGGAGAGATTAAAAAAAGGAGGCAGTATGGTCAGTAATCTAACAGTACTTAAAGAGTAGCAAAGGGAAATAGGATTTTTAAGAAATAACCTAAAATGGTAACTGAAAGTAATGGATAAAATTACATAAAGGAAAATGTGCTTAGTACAAAAGGAAAATCTCCTAATCATCAAGTCTGTGATATTTCCTTAAAAGGAAATGGTGGCAGTAGTGGCTGCTACATTCTCCAAGGTTTTTTCATTTTTAAATAGATTAGACAGATCACTTGAGAAGCATCTTGATTGATTATATTATTTGTGTGTGTGTGTGTTTGTTCATTCCCCCATGTCTAACCTAGTTCTCTATTAGTTGTATTTGTCGCCATTATAATCTAAGATTATAGTATATAGTTGGAAAACATACTTGACACTAAGTTCAGAGGTAGTTTAAGTTCATTTTATCTTATAAACATATGACCGATACACTTTTTAAAACTAATGATGCAATTTTAAAATACTTAATTTAAATAGATTTAGAAAATAGAGCAAATAAGCCATGACTTAGAAGGTCCACTTAGCCATCACCAGAGCAGAAGAGCAAAATCAACAGCAAATGCTAAAGAACTCTACCAAAGGGGCACCTGAGTGATCACTCCTCAGAAAGGACCTTACCTGAAAAATCGGCTCTATTACCTAGAGCTGTAAGAATTTATTCGCCCAGGCTACAGGACTGAGTAAATACTCCTAGTCCATTTTATGTCTTGAGTAATATCATCAGGAAGACACAGCTTTGTGGTATGTATTACAGTGCATAAATCTGGCTTTTATAAAAATTCTCCCTCAAGTGAGGTAGATTTACAGACTGTATATGTTAACAACGTGGCTACCTTGCCCTATCCCCACGTACCTTCAACTGCTAAACAAAGGTGCTCCTGATGTTGGGGAGGATGCTGATGTTCAGATCCCTGGTGCCCACTCACAGAGATGATTCTCTGTTTGCACTAGGGACACTTTGCCACCTAGGCTTTGTGTTGCAGCTCCTTGGAGGAGAGGAGGTATGTGGGCTGCCTCTGTAATAATCATAGATTGAGACCTAAATTTTCATAAAGGAAGGCATGAGCAAACTTACGTCCGTTGTTAAATTTCCTTTGTAAGTTAAATGCCTGTGAACAAGCAGCTTATATTTATGAAACAGAGATTTTTGTCTTTGCAGCATATTGTTCTGAATCTAAAGCACTTGTCTGATGTATATATAAATGTGGTATCTAATTTAGAATATCCATAATTTAATTAATATGTAGCCAATTCCCAATAACTTAAAGCTGATGTAGAGAACTCAAATAACAACCAATAGATTACATGAAAACTTAATTCCAACATCAGTCAGTAAACCCATGTCATCAGCTTTTAGGGAATACTATTCTGTTTTCTGCTCGATGACTTTTGAAATAATTTTATACAAAATCACAACATGATCAATTTCAGGAATACAATTCATTGTGTAAGGAAGTGTGAGTGAGTTCTCCACCTTGGATATTAGTTGAGATAATAGAAGAAAGGAATGATTAAAGCCATATTAGGTGCAAGAGAGAAAAAGAATACAAGCAGTGCTTTGCCCTGAAGCTGCTACAAGAGGGAGGAGAGGACAGTGTAGGCATCCATGCATCCATTGCCTGCTGCTCAGGTGAATGCTTTGCAGACACTGAGAAAACCACCCATGCCCACTCAATTATTTATAACATTACTGGTTTGGGCTTATTTTTTTTAATTGGTGATTTCTTCCTTCTCTGTGTTCTCATTAATTCTCAGTCCTGTGTAGAAGATCAGATTAAGTATCATGCCTAGAAGATTTAAGTGATTTTCCTGAGGTTAATTAAATGATGGGGCCCGGGCTGAAATTCCAGCCTTCCAACTCCCAGCTCCGAAATCTTTCCCCTAAAACGTACTTTTGCAACTGTCCTCACCTTGTATAAATGATATGTATACACATGGTCAAGAACATTTAAGAGACTAATTTTAAGTTTTTCCTTTTTTTTCCTAAATAATTCTAAAACTCACCTCAGAATCTGTTTTGCAGTAGTTATTTTAGAGTTCTTAGGCAACCTAGAATGTCCTAAGTGATTTTTACACTTGTCATCTTACTTTGTCCTTGTACTCATAGTAGTTGATATGACGTGATATTGTATTGTGTGGTGATGAGGACTGTTGACCCTAGAGCCAAACAGCCCGGGTTCAGATCCCAGCTCTGCCACCTACTAGCTAAGTAGCCTTAAGGAGGTTTCTTAACCTTGCTGTGGCTGTTCCCTCACTTGTAAAAAATGGGTATAATAATAGAATATACATCATTTTAGAATTTAAGGAATACTATGAACTTGACATGTGGTAAGCTCTTACTAAATTATATTAGTAATATTGGAAGTAGTAGTATCAATAGTACCTGTAGCATTTTTTTTAAAAGGTAACAGATAAGAATGCAAACAGACTGAAATAGAAGCCATGCTTCCCTACCACCCAACCACGCAGACACACAAACACAGAGGTCTCACTTTATAATCCCCGAAGAAACTAAAACTTGAATAGTAATGTGATTTCCTTATGGACTAATTTTTTCTACACTTAAAATGTAAATACCATTTAAATATTATTGTTCCTGAAACTAAATAAATGTTCAGTTTTACTCTTTGGATTAATAACAGCTGAAGTACACTAATGGGTTTCTTATCACCATTGTCACTTTCAAAAGTAAGGTCTCAGTAACTGAGTATACATAGTTACTACTTGATTTTTGCATACTAGCCAAATTTTGCATACTAGCTTTTATGAAACAAATCTAAAGAACAAATGTCATGACCTCAGATTTATAAAGCTTCAACAAATTCAGTTTGAGTTTACATATTTGTGTAAGTTAATGAAAAAAGTTTTCAGAGACTGACGAGTATATCAAAGTTTTTAAAAAATTATTACTAGCCTCATTTTCCTCAATTTTTAAAGTGTCTTCATTTCACTGATGTGAAGGAAGGGCTAATATATTAGAAAATTAAGAAAATGTAAAAAAATAAAAGATAAAGTAAAACTGACATTAAGAAGGGCATTACGGCCCCAAGCCAAAGGGAAAGCAAAAGCTTTAAATGAATTGTCCTGTCTGAAAATTAATTGGTATTTAATTGTTTGAAGAGTATTTTCTTCTCACAGCCTAAAATTTGAAATGCTTTTGGTAATTTTCTTTAAATATTCTTAGAATTTACTTGTGTGAGTTTAGAGGTAAAAATTGCATTTTTAAAATTTTGTGAATTAAGTGGACTTTAACAGGTAGAGCATTTTGGTTTTTCTCTCAGAGAAAATACTCTGAAGAGTAACCCAAGGTACTGGTGGTCTGTCATATAGCATGTTTTACCTAGATCCTCACCGTTCACAAGCAGTGGGTAATGACCGTGGGTACCTACTCTGAAGCTCAGTCCCTGCTCTCAGTGGGAAATGCTGTAAATGGCTGATATAAAAACGGGTCTATAATTCTGAAAGTCAGAAAAAGGAAACTGTTCACTGAGATGACATAATCCCATGTGTAATGCCTAAATCTCTTTTAGTTTCTCCCAAGTGATATTCACAGCAGAAAAACGTTAATCCTCTGAGCTTGTATGGTATCAGGTGGCTTTCTATTGAACTAAAATAGTGAACAATAAAATTGCTCATTTAAGAATGGTCATTAACCTAAACAATACCTTAAGTGAATCCCTAGAAGCAAGTCATGTCTTTATTCACCCAGCTGTCTTAAACTCAGAGAATCATTGTATGTCAAAGCGGGCAGAAACTTGAGAAAGGCAGGCAGGCTTAGTCTCAGAGGAGCCTGGCAAAGTGTCCAAAGGCGTCCTGTAAGTGGGTGACCGGGCTGACCCTGGCATCCAGCCTCCTGACACTGTTCACTGCCCTTCCACTAGGGCCCTTTACCTTGATGTGCAGTGATCTTTTAAGGGCCCTACGGGTGCATTTATATCATGGTTCTTCAGGAATACTCCCAAGAGACAAATGTGAAATTTCCATTAAGAATTCCTCACATTAAACTTTTTAAAACAAAAGTGGCATAGCAGAATGCTTTGACTATTTTGATCTAGAATTCACATTTCTGAATAATTCTTATATGCATATTAGATTTGTCTACAGTTTATGTGTTCAACCTAGAATATTTAATGTTAACAAAGTATTCAAATAATTTTCAAATGTGAATACCAAGTAGAAATTGGGTAAGAATTCTTAAATGTTTGTGTTTTTACTGGTAGTAAAAATTTTCTCAAAAAATTTTTGTAAATACTAAAGCTATCATGATAGACTGGAGCCAAGTACCATTGAAGTTATAGGTGACAAATGTAATAGGACAGCCATCACATTATCTGTTTTATTTTCATATTTTATTTACACAGCATTGAGAAGTTTGATTCACAAAGATAGCAGTTTTTAGCAATGTTCTACAAAGGTCTGTAATAGGAAGAGAAATAGTAAGGATTTTTGCTTAAAAGTTGTTTCCCAACAATATCCAACAAATACTCATGTTTATAAATTGGCATTGTTTAGAGGGAATCAGTGTATAGTATTTCTTACCCAGCATAACTCTTCATGGTTTTCTAGAAAACATTTTTTAAGGTATCTTAAAACATTTAAGCTACTCAAAGATGTCATAAAGAAAATCTCAGTCACCTGAAGACCTTTCTCTGACAAACATTTGCTTAAAGTTTCAGTCATACTTATTTTGCTTTGCTTTGTAAATCCAAATTGCGGAACTTCATGACTGATACTTCTTCTGCTATCATAAATGTAGCATCATAATTCTGTATTGCCAAATGGAGTTGGCACAATCATGTATTGTCCTGTAGAACTGTTCATGAGTTTTTAATCATCGGAAAGAATGGAGGGGAGAAGGGAAGAAAGAGCCTACCTCATTTGAACTTTCTGCAGCAATACTTTAAATTGGGGCAGCCAGTGAATTTGTTTATAAGGATTTATCCAGTCCCATTTTGAGAAATTCTGGTATTATCAACAAGTGGTTAGTCTGTACAGTTTTATTGTACAGTCTGTACAGTAAAAAGCAAAATCCAACACATTTAGCTTCTTTCTGCTTTTACTTTTATATCACCTTTCATTTAGTTCAGCATGGGTTATGTATCCCAAAGTTATGTACTCACTTGCACAACTTTATATAGAGCATTTATTTAAGCTGGTTTAAAATCAATAAAACAAAACTAACAAGCCAATATTCCAAGATACAACTTCCTAATTCAACAAAACATTTATAAGAAGTTCACATACAAAACAACCTTTATTTTGAGTAGCACAAAAATTGTAAATGGACTTTCAAATCAAACATCTATGAGGTCCCTGTAATTCCTGTAGAGAATCCTAGAATTTTCAGGAACATAGTTTGAAAAGGGGAAAATCCATCTTCTCTACTGGGGGGAGAGCATAGCTAAAGTAGTAATGAACGCTGATAGCCCTTCAACCATGTGTATTTTCTCCAAGCTTCTTCTTTAAAATTGAAATAGTTCAAGAAGTACATTTCTATTCATTGTAAAAGGTGGGCTATATCTTGGGAAATAGAGGAGAAATTTGAACAAGAGTGCAAGGAAAGAGGAATAATGGGCATCAAGCAACAATTTTTAAGCAGAATATTCTAAAAGGACCAAACCTTGAGATTTGAATGTGTTGTTATGGTTTCTAGGTTTTTGCAGTCTTATGGGGGAATGGAGATAGAATAGAAAAATAACTAGACTGACTTCAAAAAGGAAATTATTTTTTCTTTAAAAAAATCACAGAATTCTTTTAACTCATAAATTCATGAAAGCCACAAAAGGATTAGTTGGGAGAAACTAAGCTAAGGTATCTCTAAACTTAGAAATTGTGCTCTAGAAATGGCAAGAAACTGTGAATAAACAGGATTATAAATAGTTAGATGCATAACTCAGTATATTAAATTGCTTATGTTCATCTAGCAAAATTTTGTAATTTTTTCAAGTCATATTTTATATCTAAACTAGGTAAATATTAGAAAAGAACATATTACTCTTATTAAAATAGATTCTTTATTTACTATTGCCAGAAACATTCATAAGCATGTTTTGTTTAAGGGAAACAATTGTGTACTGTTTTATTGATAGTGTGATAAAAAATCCCCTCCAAATAGCCATGATGAAAGCCTGTAGAACTGGAGATGATTTACTTTTTGATGATGTCTTAAATAGTGTTACATACTTTAGTCACACAAATATAAACATTGAACTGTCATTTAATTTACTGATGTAGTTATAAAGTTAATCCCACAACATAATAATTGCATTGTTTTAAGTGGAAAATTTACACCTTCCAAAAATGAAACTGATAGCTTGTTCTTATTATGTCCAACATATATTTAAGGCTATATCCAAGGTAGGAAAAGTAATTACACATTGTTTTTCTAACTGGTATTTTAATTATGATTTGATTTAAATGCACAGATCAAATATTCCACCCAAACACACCGCCTCTGCATGACCCCAAGCTGTGAGAAGAGAAAATTCAATGCCCATATGTCAGTCAGATGTTAATTCTTGCCCTGGCATCTGAATAGGCTCTCCTACCTGAGTGGAGTGCACTTGCAGTTCTGAGCATATACCCAAAATATGGAGTAGACTCTCCAGATCTGGAAATATTTTGACTGATTAGCTGGCAGAGGTCATGAGGGCAATGCCCAGTGTCAGGCTCTGAATTTGCCCAGGTGCATTCAAGGTGACAGCTGGGCAGCTGTGCCCCTGGTGGGAATACCAGGGAGGGAGTATTGGGGTTGATTCTTTGGCTCCAGAAGTTCATCACCTAGCCTACAGGTTCCTTTCAATTCCAAGTCAAACACTTGTGTAGATTTTATAGTTTCCAGTAGAGAAGTTAGAGACTACATTTCTGGCTCTGATTTAATTCTGCATTCCTGATCCAACCTAAAACACTCATTCCAATGTTCTAGACTAATTAGGTGAAAGCCTAACAGGTACATAAGCTGATCCAAGCAGGCTTTTGTTGTTTTAAAAACAGAGAAAGAAGAGAGGAGAAAGAAAACTAGCCCTGGGTGTTACACCGTCCTTTCCTGTGAAACCAGTGTCGAAAGAAGACAGTGTCAGGGGTTGAGCGATATGGGTACACTAACTTCAGTCCTGGTGGCAAGCAATATCCATCACCCCTACAACCACCTCACAAATGGTTAAAATAAAAAATCAGTAAGGAGGCAAGGCAAGACTGAACAGTGCTGCAAGTTGGACCGGTCCAGCACCCACCACTGCTGGGAAACAATTCAAAGCACATGCCTTCCTGGCAGGGGGAAGGCATACTTCCCTTGCAAAGGACAACACTTCCTTTCTGAGTTTGGGCTAGGTAGTAACAGTCGATTCGGCAGAATCCACATTTGTCCACATGATTTAGAAATGGAAGGACCAGTGTTAATATCTCTACATGTCCTGAGATCCTTCGAGTTCTGATATCTCCATTTATTAATTCAGTAAACATTTGCAAAAGAAAAAATTTGCCAAGCATTGTGTTAGAAATATGTTAAAATGGGGATAAGTATGGATTAAGAACCAGATATTCTAATACAGTAAAGCAGATGTGCATGTGAGCAGGGCCATGTGATGGGTGTGTAACTGAAGGGTGGACAGAGTCCCTCATAGTCAGAGACACAGAGCAGAGTCTTCCTGAGAAGTCGAGGAAGCTTCATGGGGTCATTAACATTTGAAATGAGTTTATGAGACAGAGGAGAGGGAAATGAGTACGAATTTTGAGAAGATAATTCATGTAAAAAGAAACACAGGAATAAAATAGGGGGAAAAAAGATGTGTGAAAGCAGTGTGACTGTTTTGACAACAATGAGGAATGGAGTCTGGAGTACATTCAGGGGCAATGAGGCATCAAAGGGATGGTGATATTTTGAGAAGGACTTTGAATTCCGAACCAGTTTGCTTAGACTCCATGATGTAAGCCAGCAGTTACCTAACGGCGCTAGGTAGTCTGCAAATAAGGAAGAGTTTTCTCTAAGTAATACAGATAAAACTCTGTCTCTGATACATATTGGGTTTTCAGTAAGATTTGTTTGGAAAATTTATTTTTAAACCGATATGGTCATCAAGGAGCTATTTTAGAGTTTTTGATCATAGGTTGATAGGAACAAATATGTATTGTAGAAAAATAAGTCAGACAGTGGTATGGAGGAGGGACAGGAGTTAGGAGATACAATAGGTAGAGAGATCAGTTAGGTGGCCACTCCAATATTGAAGGCAAAAAGCCAAAAAAGCCTCTGCCAAGGCAATGAATAACATTGAGAACAGAGAGGATAGAACGTATTCAAAAGATATTTGGCCTAAAGTACAGGTGGGAGAAGGCCCTGACTGAAAGAGAATAATAGATGACAAGCTTATAATTGGGTTAATGCATACAACAGACAATTAAAAATATTCTCAAGAATAGACTCAGAGCTCAGATGCTTTCAGAAAATTTACACAGATTGTAAAGATTAAACAAGGAAACTGATTTCAGACCATTTCCTGGTGGGGGCAGGGGGAGGGCGGGACAGAGCTCAAAGCATAGATCACCTGAGCTTAAAAACATAAAAAAGATAGTCCAGCTTTCTGTTCAAACTTCTGGGGATGTTTATATATATGACCAGAAAGTCCCACATATTATCATGCTGTTTTGATGAGCAAATTGACTTTCTAATCCATTAATGAATTTGTCATGCATTCCTGAAAGATGACTATAATCTAACCAGATTTCAAAAATGTTTTCGTCATTCAAGTCATTAGCTTTGTGCTTTAGATCATAAACTATTCTAAAGCATTGTTTTCTAGAGCTTGAACAGTGGCCCTTCTCTCTGTGAATCTGCCCAATCTCCACCACTACCACCCCCAAAAAAAGAAACTATAAGGAGAGTAACGAGAGCAACACTGACCCCGACACCACCTCTAGAGGACTGAGGCCCTGGTGTCAGCACCTTTCCCTGGTTTCACAGCGATCCAGTCTTACTGGTGACAGCTGCTTCTGCAGGGCGACGTTATGTGCATCTCATCATCACCCAAACACTTACTCCACCTCAACAAGCACTTCCAGTCTGTACGAAGCTCCATCTCGATTTCATACTTTCTGCCCTTCCCTGCTATGACTCCCTCCTTCAGATTTATGAAAAAAATATTTCTTTCTGTGAAAGGTTTTTGTACACTCACATCTGGAAGTGTTTATTTCAGTGGCATGTAAGCTATCTGTGGATTTAGTTAGCACCAGACCCCCTTTTGTGTACGCCTGCCTTAAAATTTTTATAAATGATCTTACTGAATTTGTGCCAGTATGCACATGGTTTGGCTGATTGCTGCATATATCCTTTACCTGCCAGTCACCTTTGATTTATGTTCCTTCTGCTAAGTTTTTACCTTCCAAAAATGGTGCCACTGAACTGTCCTCTAAATCATCTCATTGGTTAAATTACTCCAAGATGAGTTGGTAATGTTTTTGGTTTCCTATGGACAGATGAATTTATATTTTTCTGCCCTTACCCACCTCTAGTAAAGCCACTTAAAGAGGAGGACTGGACATGTTATGTCATCGATCTCTTTATTGCAAATGAATACCATCTGAAGCACGATGCCAAGTCGAGACTTAAAGTGACAAAGAAGTGTTCTTTGGCATCCACTTCTGTTATGAAACCTTCTTTTGCAAGGAAGTCTGTGCCTTGAACTGAATCTGATGTGGGGGCTTTTCATTTCTCAGAAAAGGGGAAATTAAGTCTCTCAAACAAAATAAGTAAACTTCAGTAGAAAGAGACTTCATAGGTGTTATATAACTTGGCTAACTTGTGAGTTCTATGATGTTTCCTAGAGAAAAGCAGGTGGCTTGGCATTTATTTAAAATGTTGGCTATTTGTAGTGGTAGTTTTGAGGGGTTTCACATTTCTAAAGAAAGATCCTAAAAAGTTAATTTTTAAGTGTTTAACATAATGATGCATCATCTTGAACTAATTTTCTAGGAGTTCATTGGTCATTGAGCATGTCATCTGACTTGATGTTGTAGGTTACCAGCTCAGCTATTGCCACTGGGGGTAACCTTAATACTTAAAGTGAATTTCCTAATGAGGAAGACAATATTGTGCTGACAGAGAATGACATTAGTGATACAACTTTTAAAGTAGGGTTTAGATACTCAAATATCTCATTTAAACAAACTTTGCAAACAGCTGTTCTTTTTCTGTTCTATATGATAGTAGAGGAGTATTTTTTAATTTCATGATTGTACTTGAAATACTGTGCATTTAAAATAACTTGGATTATACAGATCTCAATATCATAGTTCACAATTTATTTTAAGTAAAGGGCAGAACTTCTAGGCTCCTTGGCTATGGTCCCACCAAGCCTGGAGGTACATATTCCAAAAGACTCAGAAGGCTTAATTTATACTCCTAAATAGTTATATGGGGCTCTGTGCTCTACCAGGGTAGACAATGTCTCAGCAGTGTGTCAGTCATATTTGCATGGTTTAGTCAGTCACGGTTCTGCCATGCTTTTCAGAAGCACCTCACATGTAAGACTGCTGCTGTTATGAATCAGCCCCAGAGATGTGAGCACTGTACTTCCATTAAGATGTCACTTTTATTTTTAAATATATATACATATAATCTTTTATATAAGTGCACATCTATGTATGTGTATGTGTGTGTGCTCACATTTAAAAGATTGTCTTCTAAGGGTTTTAAATGTGTATCTTTTAATCATTACAACAACCTAGAAGGTAGTATGATTATTAGTATACTAGGAAGGGTTCGGGTGGAGAGAAAAAGAAAAGGAAGAAGAGGTAAATAGGAAGAGAGGGGTGGGGAAGAAAGGAAAGAAAGAAAAAAGAGAAAAGAAAGAAAGATTGTCTTTCACTGATAACTGTTTCCCATAAATCACCATTTAACATTCTACTGTCTTTGATGATTTTTCAAGGACTTCAGGTTAGATGACTTGTCTGAGCCTCAGTTTAGTCATTTTTAAAAATTAGCAATTTTTAGTAAAAAAAAAAATTTTAGTAATAACACTTGTAAGTTCCTAGCACAGTGCTTGAAATACAGAACATACCCCAAAAAATGCAGGGTGTTTTCCTTTACAATCATTATGAACCTAATAGAATTCAAAAGTAGAGAAGACAAGGCTAGTTAGCCAACAACACCCTTCTGAGAAGTACGAAAGGAGGCCCGGCCTGACATCGGAGGGCAGGATGGAGACCCAGACCCACTCATTGGCTTTCTTTTTAGCCTTCAGAGAATTCCCTAATGTTTTTATATTCATTTTCACATATACACAAATTTCACAAATGTGTATAAGATGAGTAATGTCTTCCTTTTAATTTCAGTGTATCTTGAGATCGGTGAAAGCCGGACTCCTTTCCTGCCCCACATTTCTGCCCTTGTAGGGGGACACAAGTCCAAGTCCATGCTGAGGACCATTTTACTTACGGTGGTGGTGGCATTACTGACCACATATGGGAAGTGAGGCTTAGATGCAGAAAGTGTATGGTAAAAAAGATGAAAGGCTACAGAAATTGTGGGATGCAAAAGTGACTGCCAAAAGCTTTTCTAGGAATGAGCGCTTAGAGAAGTTGGAGGCTTTAGATTGAAAGGAAAGAATGAAAGAGGTAGTGCTTTTCAACTGGCTTTAATTATAAGTTTCTGACTTGAGGGTCAGGGAAGGACCCTTACCCATAAAAGGTTCCTGCTCCTCCTCTTATTGATTGCTAAACTGCTAATGGAGAGCCATTGTCCTCTGGTAAAATATTTTGTACACAGTGAAAAACCTTAATTTTTCAAATATCTAGGTGAAAGGACCTATAATTCAACAAAATTGTTTGGCAATGATAATTTAAGGTGGTAACTACTATGATCTTTGGTCTGTTCTCTTAGTCCATTTCAGCAGGATCTTATTTAAGTTGTTCGAGACAAATGAGAATTTATACTGTTTGCAAAAATCTAAGAACTTAAGTGTGAAATCTCTGTTTCCAGGTATTCCACATCCAATAGTTACACACTTTCCTTCCAACCTAAATTGAAAATTTATCTTTATTTCCCCTAAGTGGAAAGAAAAATACTATAATGTTGTATGAACATACTCTCCGAGACCCTTCCTAATTTTGATAGTGGTATTTTCCACATACTTGCTTGGGAGAATTTTGTCACACTGTCTCCACTTTATTCTCAGGACAGCTTTTAAGTGCCCATAGTTTTTCTAGAAGTCATGGTCTAGAGAAAGAATCCTTTCAGACTTAGACCTAGGTCCAGAGAGTCCCTTGTGAGCAGGACGTGGCAAGAGGAGTCCAGGTCCCATCTCTTTCTTATTTCTGTGACTTTCTCTGAACTGGTTTCTCCTTTTAAATCAAGTCCTAAACTTTCACCCACTTCCTCCAAAATGCTTTGTATTTCCTGGTCTGATCCAAACCTAATGAGGGCCTATCCTCAGGTAGACCAAGGGACCATGTTTTAATCATCTTGGCATCTTCCTGAGCAATGTACAGTACTTTCTGCTTATTTGGAGCTCAATATAAAAGATGGGAGGACAGATGGACAGGTAATTGGAATGATGGTCTGAAGAGAAAACACCCTTCCACAGACAAAGTCCAATTTTAATCTCCCTGATCAGAACTTGGTGTGTCCTATGTAAGTGGACATGCACTACTTATGATTAAACAGTTCATAGATCACTGCAGGGCAGCAAAAAAATGATATGGTTACTTCATCAATACTGTCCAGCATTAATTATTGATTCCTCTGGAATCTAAGGCAAAATAATGCCTAAGCTACCTCGTGAGCAATATCTGTTTTAATATGAATATGTTCAGTGGGTAGCTATATACCAAACATATTGAGGAATCTTTAGCATATTGGGAAAATTACAAAACTCAGCTCTTAGCATCATACCGGAACCGTAAGTGGAGCCAACATATACCTGCTTAATTGACTAACCTTTGCACTCAGCACCTCAGTCAGAACAGAGGAGCAAAGCTCCACATACTCAACTAATAAGAAGGAACTTTGGTATCAATTGTGAGGCTCCAAAGATGGTCTTGCATAATCACTCTTCAAACGTTCTACAGAGTAGTGTTTAGGAAATTAGATGACATGTATAAAATAATCCAGTCCTCATGGTTGTTATTTTTATCGCAGAAACAATCTTGTTTACATAATTGCTCTTGATAGCAAGTTACATGTATTTATCCATCCCGGAGAGCAATGTCCAACTATTGGGCTCTGAAAGTAGCCTTGTGATAGAATTATTCTTTGTAATGATACTTGATGAAATCAGTTTTTACTCCTATGGCTATTTTATGAGCTATTAAGCTGAAAACATTTAATGAGGACTAAAGTAGATAGTTAATAAAGTTGTTTTTAAAATGACAATTATAAATATGAACCCATACTATAGTAACAGTGGCACTGATGTCACTGTCCATTCAGGAAGCTTTTGTCTGAAAAATTCTAGGCACCAGAAATAACTACTTGAAAAACAAAATTTGAAGAGCCCAAAATAACAGAATTATTTGGATATTAAGACACATCTATGTGTTAGATGATTATGTGTTCTCATAGACACATTCTATTTTTTCCTGATAAGAGAGACTTTGTTAGTGGTATGCTCCCATACAGTTTCAGACACATTTTTTATGATACATTTTTAGGTATAGCTATCAATTAGGAAGAGTCTAGACATCTTGTTTTCAAATTCAGAAGAACTGCTTTCTTCTTGGATTTTACATGCTGCTGTAAAATATGTCAGGTTCCCACACAGACTGCAGTTGTCAGCATTTTTAGTGAGGAGCTTAAGAAAAAAGAAATAAATTCCCAACATATAATATTTTGTGCTATATGGCCGAATAAAGCCATTGGACAACTGCAGTTTGAATATGGGGCTTCACATGTTGTTTGCTGTAAGAGAATTCATCTTTGTATGCCAGAGAAAAACAGACATCCATGGGGGTGCTATGATTCTAGTTTCCTTGGGAGAAAGAAGAATTCTCAGGGTTGTAACAAAGGAAAAATAGTGCAGAGGAATGTGTCCCAATGTACAGTGTCGACTGGCAGGATGGTAATTCTGTTCCACAGGCAGATGGAAAGAAGAAATCATGTCTCCCATGTATAATCAAGAAACCCAGTTCTCTGAGGCTTTTATGTTTTTCCTAAGGGATATATTTGGTTTGCCTCTTCTCACCAGCCACAGAAATCAGTTCCTCTGATGGGCAAGGAAGAATAAAGATCATGAGTAATTCACATTATTTTATTAGAAAGAAGTCATTTTCCAATCTATTAATCAGCACTACTTTTGGATTCCTAGTGGGTGGTTAGTGCCATATTAGACACTGGAGAAGAGAGGAAGGAAAGAGTGAACATCTGGTAAGCTCCAACACCTAGCACAGTAACTGGCAATCTGAGAGCCAGTATTCATTTCCTTCTTTATTACCTGCCAGCACCAATACCTAGGAACAGAAAAGGAGCTTGGAGTTTAATTGTGGGAAGGGCAACAGTGACTCATACTGTAGATAACTTTAACTTCCTCGATTGTAGGTGCTTTAGGGATTCAGAGGCAAAAAGAAACACAACAGCTAGAGTAAATCTCCATCAGTTATTTTTGTGAGATAGCAGTACTGGGTCTTCTAGACCCAAGTGGGAAGGACTCCTCCCCTACACCCCACACTGGATGGGGCACTTCCTATCACAAACATTGCTCAGGCCCAATTCTCCACACTATGCCCTTAATCAAAAGGCAAGTGCTCATGAGTAGTTAAGCAAAATGGAATGTACATATAAAGGACTATTAATCAGCCAAATAAAGGAATGAAGTTCTGATACATACTACAGTGGGATGAACCTTGTAAACATTATGCTAAGTGAAATAAGCCAAACACAAAAGAACAAATATTGTGTGGTTTCACCTATATAAAATATCTAGAATAGGCAAATTCATAGAAAATAGATTAGAAGTTTCCAAGGATATGGGAGAGGGGGAGTCATTGTTTAATGGGTACAGAGTTTTTGTTTGGAGTTATGAAAAGCTTTTGGAAATAGTGTTGATAGTTGTACAATATTGTGAATGTACTTAATGCCACTGAATTGTATACTTAAAAATGGCAAAAATGGCAAATTTGTGTTATATGCATTTTATACGTCCCCCACTGCCAAAAAAGGCAGCTGCTGACAAATGCTATGTAGGTCTGTGGATTGTACTGCCACCAGTCTTAGATGAACACAGCTTAAGAAGAGTAAGGGGAGCTGCAGAAGCTTTTAAGTAAGAGAAAAGACAAATTAATTCATCAAATTCTTCTCTTCAAGTTCTAATTCAAGGCATACTTCCAAATTAACACAGTACCCACAACAATTGTACCTCATGGCTAAAAAACACTAATGACTCATGTTACTCTTAAATTTATATATATATGTAAGTCTAGATGTGAAATATATGAAGCATAAGAGTCATTCTCTATATTGGCAACAAGATGGGCATTAAACAGAATTGCAAGTACTTATTTCATATGAAAATAATAAAATTCCATCAAATTTTCAAAGAATTAAAAACTTTAGCTTTATTTAAATAATTTAAAAGGATCTCAAGGTCAAAACCATCATAATGGTATCAACACAGTTGGCAAAGGAAAAGGTATATATGTCAGAATCTTGGCAAAAATTCCGAAAGTATTTTTTTGTGCTTTGACCAATGCATAGTCTTTTGAATTTGTTCCTAGAAGTTGTGGTCACAACTCTGCCAATAGCAGTGACAGTCTTTGGACCAATTTGAAGGTTATTTATTGATATTTTCTGGATCTGCCCAAAGAAAGAATATCATGATGAAATAGATATCAAATATGGCCTTGCAACCACTGTCAAACACATGGTGGGAATGCTGATTAAAACCAGTTCAAGAGATTAGGTTTAATTTCGAGAAGATACAAGATGAACTAAAAAGAGAACGAGAAATTTCTCAAAAGAGTAAACCAAGGTCTTTGGACAAATATGAAATCATTTTTTAAGTTGTACTATTCACAGTTAATTGGTATGAACTTTTGCTTTTCATGAATAATGTTAGCAAAAGCTTACCCCAAAATTATATATCTAAGTTTGGCTATTTGTAAAGAAGTAACTTTTTTTTTTTATTTAATTTAAGAGAAGGGAGTTGGGGGCCTCAGTGATGCCTTGTTATTGGCCCTAAGATTCAGACTCCGGAGGAAAAGAGAAAAGAAAAAGAGAGTAAAAAGGAGGTTTTGCAGACAAGCAGAGAGATGAGCATCACAGGCACTCAGAGGATGGGAGGAGACAGACCCAACTGGGGCAAAGGATATGAGTTCATGAGAGGAGGGCAGTGTGGGCGGCGGCCCAGAATCCCAGGAGCAGTTTTCATCTTCCTCTAAAATGCTTTAAGACCTTTAATATATATTGCCCAATGCTTTCTAAAAAGGGCTGCACCCGTTTACTCTCCCACCAGCAATTTCTGAGTTCAAATTTCACTGAGTTCATGCCAAAACTATTATAAATTTTAAACTTCATTAAAAGTTTAATAATATGATAGTCTGCCAACATTTCTAAAATGTAGCATTCTAATAACACTAGAACTATCCCTGTTTTTAAATGTTTCTTGGAGACTGACAGTGCTCCGCCTCTGGGCCGGGTGTCAGAGCCCTTTCCCCCCGAAGTGCTGAGGACAAGGCATGATCCTCTCTCCATCTGTAACCTGAGAGTCATCAGATCTGTCCTGCTTAGTCTCAAAGGGGTTAAGAAGATTAAAGGAAATGATAAGAGTAAGTCTTCATAAATATAAAATAGGTAAATGTGTAAAGTTTAAGGTAATTGGTATATATTATATTAGTATAGTGTATGGTAAGGCTTAACCTGAGTACCTGCTTTATAGGATTGTGTGATACCTAAATAAAGATGTATCACTTATGACTCCAATTTTTAAAAATTGAAATTTGAAGTAGGGGGATGGACTGGAGGCAATTCTAAAGTTCATATCAAGAAACAAATATATAAGCATAGCCAGAAAAACTCAAAAAGGATCATCAGAGGGAGGGGATATTAATTAGCCAGACCAACTATTAAACCATATTACAGAGCTTATTAATACAAAGTTTGATGATGGTGCATAAATGGATTAATTGAGCAGCTTAAGAAGACCAGAAATATACCCAAATATGGGTGGTGAATTTAGCATGTGATAAAAATAGAAAAATAACCTCCAAAATATATGTTGTTAACCAAAAACCAAAAATATAGGGAGCAACAGAAAGGTATATTGTGTTGTTATTTATATTAAGAGGGATAATTGAGAAGAATACCCATATACATGTATATGCACAGAATTATCTGGAAGGATACATATGCAACTAGTAAAGTGATTGTTGATGAACAAGTTCAGAGATAAGAGGAAGGCTTACTATTTAATATCACCCTTTGCTATAATTTAGAGTTTTTAAACCAATTTCAACTATTACCTATTTTAAATATTTTAAAATATTATTAGCTCAGAGTAAGGAAGAGCCAGTGGGAAGTTCTAAAAACCAAATATCTTGGTGGTTTCTTAACCTTTTCTCTCAGGTACAGTGTCCCAGTGTCTAGTCTATCAGGAGCTCTATGAACCTACCTTTCTTCAATTCTTCACGCAAGTCTGAGGCACAGAGTCAACTTCTAGTGAAGACTTTCTGGAGTGTGAGGGTTACTTTCCTTTGCTACGGAATGGGTCTAATTTAGGAAGCAGGAGTACATACATAGTTGGCAGACCTCTTGAATACTTTCCCCATATACCTACCAGTGTGAAATATCATACTTTTGGCAGCTGGGCAAGTTCCATGAATTCATGTACAGCCATTCTTTTCTGTTTAGAATTGAGATCCAATGCCCAGTGTCTAACTTTTAAAAATTATCTTTACAAAAAATCTTGCTCTATTTTTGCCCTGGTTGAAATGAAGCCCTGTGGACACACGGGGAGTTGCTAAAATTTCTTCCTTTGGAAAGTCACTGCAGTGGATTTCAGCAGGGAGAGTTGTTTCTTGCTGCTCTTTCGAATCCCTCTTGCTTTGGTTCCCCGCAGTTCTGCACCCCACCACGACCAGAGCCGCACCATCAAAACTCACCTTCAGACAGTAAATGAGAAAGCTTGCTCTTTTTTTAAAACTTAACATTAGAGAAGCTACAGATAAATATGTATTACCAATAATTTTATCAAATCAGGAATTTTGCAAGCCTGTAAAGTCAGCATCTGATAAAGTGGAGACAGCCATGTTATATATATGATCATCTTGAAAAACAGTACCACCCAAAACAACAATACCTAAAACAACCAAATATCAATCAGATTATAACATTGACCAGCTATGATCATTACTAATAGTATAGTTTATAATAACTGATGGAGTGGTGATGGTTTATGAATTATAAGAGAATCACAGCAAACTGTTCCATGCCCTCAAAGTTGGTAGCGGCTTTCTTTATCTATTGTATCATATCTACTATATCTGTAACAAATAGCACCGAACTTAGTGTCTTAAAACAATAGTAATCACTTATTATCTCATGATTTTTGTGGGCCAGGAATTTGGGAGCAGCATGGTTAAGCAGTTATGGCTTGTGGTTTCCCACAAGGTTGCAGTCAAATGTCAGCCGCTTGTTCAGTGAGGCTGGATGACCCACTTGTAAGGTGGCTCACTTATGTGACTAACTGATGAGTGCCAGCCGTTAACTGGGGACCCAGTTATCCATGGGACTGCCGAGGCATTCTCACTGCATGGCACCTGGCTTATTCCAGAGCCAGCAACCCAGAGACAAGGTGGGAACCATAGTGCCTTTTGTGACCTACCCCCAAATGTCCCATACTGTTACTTTCACTGACCCTAATTCAGTGTGGGAAGGAACAACACAAGGGCATGGATACCAGGAGGTGAGCATTACTGAGGACTGTCTTGGAAACTGGCTACCACAGCAGCTCAACCAGGATATAGTCTTTAGGAAAAGAGCCATTTGGGCCAAGGGGAAAAAAAACAAAAACATGATCCAAAGTCAAGAGCTTCATCTCTTCTCCATAAGTACAGATGCTGAAGTTTAGGCTATGTCACATCCAATCACTGGTGTTTTTGAGCAAGAAATTTCTATTGAATAAAGGACCAAACTGCTGAATGTAGTTTGGTTTTTCCCTCACTAAATCTTAAGTGAACATATTTCTAACATTAGATTTCTGTAGAATGACTAATGGAATGTAGGGTAATTCAGCCATTGTTTTTAAAAATCCATTTTGGCAAATAAACCTGAGATTCTGCTGAAAGAGTTGAGGTTAATCCCCATTTTTTCATAAAGTGCTTACGGGCCTGTGTGTCCTCTCAGTAAAGAGGAGGCCTCCACTTTGAATATCTAGCCCAAATCCCACTAACTAATCTGCCTGGCCTTCACTTTATCCTCTTTAGTAGGACCTTGGGCTGAGTCAACACAACTGAGATCTGGAATCTTGACTCCATAAAGTCTGCATTTTATAAACCTCAGGCTCAACCATTCTCTGATTTTAAAACATTTGAAGTTACATACTCAAACGCAGATTTAGCATTAAATGAGATAATATGCCTGAGATGTTTCGGCACAGTGCCCTAAAGAGAATCAGTGTGCCATAAATGAGATGGTTTCACAGCTGTCTAATGTCATCCCCATCATTGTCGTGCAGTGACCTTAACCTTCTGTCCCTCAGTACTACACACCGACTTCAAGGTATCCTGAGTGTTCTAACCTCTTTTTTCAAAAATGGGAAAGATGACTCTTTCCCACTTTTCTATCTAGAGGAATTTTATGAGTACGTGAAAGAATATATAAAAATTACCTAGAGAAAAAGCAAAATACAAAAATGATGCTTTTCTAAGGCCACTA
Source organism: Manis javanica (assembly GCF_040802235.1). NCBI lineage: Eukaryota > Metazoa > Chordata > Mammalia > Pholidota > Manidae > Manis > Manis javanica. The sequence continues at coordinate 44,179,062 of NC_133171.1, forward strand.
GAAAAAGATCTAGAAGAGGCTCAATGTCTTCAGTTAACCAGCCCTTTTGCAAACCGTAGATGCCTCACATTTAGAGTTTAAGACCAGAAGCCATTAAAGATCCCTTCCATCACTAATCATCCTACTCATTTTGTATTTGATCTCACAACAACCCTATGGCGTAAGCATTTTCTTTGGGTAAATTACTTAACCTCTCTGTGACTCAGTTTCCTCATGTAGAAAATGTTAACTAATAATAGTGCTTTCCCCTGGGCTTGTTAAGGATTAAATGAGTTGTAATATGTGAAGACCTTAGAACAGTGCCAGTGATACAGTAACACTGTAAGTGTTAGCATTGACAACAGTTTTGCATAGGAAGCTGAGATTCATGAAAGTTAATCTGAGTTCACACAGTAGTAGAGCTGGAACTTGAATTCATGTCTTCTATTATTTGCACATGGACTTCCAAGCCTTGTTATTGATCTGGTTTTAATATATATTATTGATTACCACAGCATCCAAACAGCTAGATACCCAATCACACTGTGCCAAGATTTTTTTACAGAAAAGAGTAAGGAAGAAGATGGGATATTGTTCATCCCTAGGACTCTGAATGTCCATGGGACATACAGCAATGCCTTCTTCAAAACTGAGTTTCACCCGGACATCACCTAGGAAGGTGGAAGAGAATTCTACCTAGCTCCCAAGAACTCTCTGGCTCTCAGCTCTGCTGACACTGTGCCTGTAGTGTAATCACTCATTTTACCCACCTTAGTTATGCCTCCACCTTCTCACGTATTTCAATAAAGATAACGAATTTCATGTTACACTGAACAGCCTGTTAAAGCAGTAAAAAATAGTTTAGTTTTAAAAACAATTGTTTGTTCTCCAGTTCTCCAATCTTTTCCACTGCATGTGGTTCTGCTTTGGGTGAATGCACGAAAAGTGCATCTCATTGTCTTCAGTGCAGTTACTGGATCAGGGTAGACCATGACCTCAGACAGTGCACACATCATTTTAGCTATTTTTTAAAGGTAGGTGAAACTAGAAAGTAATTTGACTTGTTTAATTGTTCTTGTTTGTTTTGTTTTCAAATATAACCAGAACATTATTTCTCAGAACCTGTGTCTCTCAAAACAAAATGTCCTTGAATATCTCTACAATTCCAAACAGTACTGCCTTTACTCAAAATATTTGTGAAATTACTCTTTAGTACTTATCTTCAGTTTGCAACACATTCTTTTGAAAACAGTGGTGACAAATCAGTCACATTATTTTAGTAACACACCATCTAGTTGTAGATTTAAACTACTACTGATATAAATATAAAAAGAAAATTGCAGAATAGATTGTCTTGTGTCTCATGTCAGTGGTTGTATATAGTGAAACTAAATTGATGCAGAAAATTTTTTAAATATTAAAAAATGTAGAGTATTGATTGGTTATAATAGATTATTAAACCATAGATTCTAAATGTCATTGGCACATTTCCATTGACCCAAATTCATTAAGAGTATTCATCTTCATACACTTTAAGTTTACCTAGTGGAAAAGCTAAATAAAAAGTTCTACAAGAACTTTTTTAAACAAAAAATTTTAATTATTCAATTTTTATATTTTATATTATTTTTAAATGTTATAAAAATGTGTTATTTTATTGCCCTATAAAATACACAAGCTTATTAACCCAGTTTTTTGTTCTATTTATGAGAATGTTTTATCAAACTGGATATTTTAAATGTTATAAAAATGTAATAATGTGCTAAATTAGACTATAAATGATTAATTTGGAAAACAAATACATTTTTATTGTTTTTCTAGAATGCCTTTATATGTTATAATAAGCAACTCTTAGGAAGCAAGATGCCTTCTTATGCACACATGCTATCTTTAAGCACACAGGCCTCTGCTGTAAATGAATAACTGTCTTAACATTAGAAGCCAATCCAAGTGTTAGTTTTCGTGTTTGTTTATCCTTTTGTGTACTTGCACCCCTTTTTATTTGTTTAGAGGACCTCTCTTTAGTTTTTATCCTGTAGGGTAAGTTGATTTGCAGTGAAAACGTAAGTAGAAAGAAAAGTATAGAATTAGAAAAATGGAGCTGAATTCTTTCAAAAGATTTGAATAGAAGGAAAGAAATTATTGTTTGGCTGATAACACTTGGCTGAAGGGCCTGATTTAATGAAGCTCCGTGGTGTAGTGGAGAGAGCACAGGTCAAGGGGCTTGGGCTTAAAAGTCCTTGGCTCTGCCACCAGTCTCTCTGAAGGACCCCAGACAAGTCACTTGACCTCTGTGAGCTTCTGTTTCTTCATCTGTAAAGTGAGTTTTGATAACATGGTTGGCAAAACCCCTTCCAGCTCTGACATTTCCATCATTCTCATTCTGAATGTACTGATTCAGATCTTTTTCCCTGCTGTATTATTTGCATGCAGACTACCTAAATATCCACAGATGTTTGTCTTCCAGACTTTGTCTTAGTCAGCTCAGGCTGCCATAACAAAATACCATAGGCTGAGTAGTTTAAACATTTATTTTCCCACAGTTCTGGAGGCTGGAAAGTCCAAGATCAAGGTGCTGGCCAATTCTGTTCCTGGGGGGAGCTCTCTTTCTGGCTTACAAATGGCCTCTTTCTTGTTATTTTTCACATGATTTTTCCTCAGTGGGAGAGCATGGGGATGGGGAATCTCTCTTCCTCTTACAAAGCCACAATCCTATCAGTTGGGGACCTGACCCTTCTGACCTCATCTAACCGTAATGCCTCCTAAATGCTTTTCCTACAGGGCAGTCACACTGGGCCTTTGGGCTTCAACATGAATTTGTGGGGGGATGCAATTTAGTCCATAGCAGTTCCCCTAAATATTTCACTCTAGACCCTTTCTTTACTCCAGGTGGTCTGTACTCACTACCCTCCTTTTGAGGTTAAGGGGAAAAAAATCTAAAATTTCATGAGCTTCCCAAGTCAGAAATATAAATAGATAGATAGATAGATAGATAGATAGATAGATAGATAGATAGATAGATAGATAGATAGATAGATAGATATACTATCAACAAATGTGTAAAAGAAGTAGAAGTGGAAATGACATTTTGATTAAACTTTTCCCTAACATTTTATTAATGGAAATTTTATAACAGAAAACACATAGGTTTACAGAAAAATCGGTGGTTTCCATGAACACTCATATACCCCACCACCTGCATCCATAGTTAATATTTTACTCTTGTTTTGTCACAAAACTATCCATCCCCATTCATCTATCAAGTCTTTTCTTTGTCTTATGCATTTAAAAATAAGTTGCAGACATCAATACTTAAGTATCCATATTATAAAATATAGTTCAATTTTTTCTCTTAAGATAAAATTTTCATACAGTGAAATGCAGAAATCATAAGTGTACTATCCTGATGAAATTATTTTAGATCACCATTTTAACTCTTGCTATATTCTATATACATGTTAATTGAAAGAGTCACACTGCGAGAAAAGGGGCATTGTTCCATTAATAGAAGCTATTTATAACTTGTAGTTTTTGAAAGCATTATTGACATCACTAAAAAGGACAGAGCTAAGAAGTAGGGGAATGAAGAGAAATGTGGAAATTCCTTTTTTTTTAAAGGCAGATTTGGGCAGGTGACTAGGAAAAGACTGGTTACAGACATTTGGGTCCTTTGTACATACTTATATAAATTATTTTCTTTACTATATTTGCTTTGCTTTGTAAATCTGAGGGCAAAGAAATGGAGAGAGTATGTTGCTTCTCCTCACTACTCTCATCCCTAGAAATTCTTAAGTAACAGAGAGAACCTCATGTGGTTCCTGACGTACAGTTGTCACCTTGTTAAAGATTGATAGGTGACTGAGTGAATGAGTGAAATGAATGAACGACTGTCCTTAGCAGTCAGAGGATCCTTTCTAGGGACTCCTTAACTGGTTGTTCTAAGGTAATGATGATATATCCTCTAAGGGATCATGCACTGTGCTCCCCAAAAGTGTTAGAGCAAATGATTCCAGGCAGGTTAGAAAAGGGCTTTCTCATTCACATGTATGGAAAATTGGCTTATATTTCCTTGCATGTATTTTATATAAATTTGTATATACCAACCCACTGACATTGTCTGAGCATATTAGGAGTATTTGTCAATGTCCCTGAGTTAGTTACCGATTTCTCAGAACAATTGTAATTTAAGTCTCTCTGAATGCACTGGAGTTTTAGTTGATCTTAGTAGTTTATATCTCAGCCCTTTATTTACCACTCAGAGTTCACCATTGTCATCCATGGCTATTTTTCTTCAAAATCACTTGAACTGAACTCCTAAGCACTGGAAGGATTGTCTGTGCAGGCAACAGGTGGTAAAAAAAAAAGGGATTTTTTGGTACTGTCACAGTCCTTGGGGTGCAAAATGCTGTTTGACTTTCTAAGCAGGCACTCCTAAAGGAAAGAAACAACAAACCAACGTGTTCTCAGTGTTGATAATTGCTTATCTTCGATGTTTGGACAAGAGCTGGCACTGCTGGCAGTGGGGGTCTGTTTCAGCACTCTCCAGCCATGCACACTCCCATCCCACTGCCGTCAGTCTCACTCTCTGGAAATGGGTGGTAGAGACATCAGTGAGATTCGGCCCTTTTATTCAGAGCAATTCAGGGTGACCAGGGAAGCCACACTCGGCAGTAGGCCCACCGTCTTGGGCACTACAGATACCAAGGATATCATCACAATAGCCCACCCTGGAGGCGAAAGCCTGGGGCTCAAGGAATGAAGCCCAGCCATCAGTCTGCAGTTGTGGACTCAGCTAGGAAGTTGCATTGGGAATCTACGACTAGGTGACAAGGAACCCATCCTATTAGGAGTTCGGGGCAAACATCAAGAAATGCAGGAAGTGGTTGCTGTGGTAAAAGTGCAAGACCACAGGCAACACTAAGGAGTCCCAGTGAAGGGGAGATAGACAGGAGTCAGTAGGTATGGGAACACCCAGGGGCAAAAATGACACCTGAAAGAATCCCGGCAGCAGAGTCCTCAAGGGAAAGCTCAGCAGCAGAGGAACTGATACAGTGGGAGTGGCTGGCTCAGCAGCAGCTGAACAGAGGCAGGGGGATGACAGAGTGGACAGGGCAGGGTCTAAGCAGGGAAAGCCGTATACTCACAGATCATGTTCTCCTCACCCTGCAGATGTAAGCATTGTGAGACACAGCCTCATCTAGGTAGGCAGGTGGTGGCGTCATCCTTTAAGGCTGAAATGGATGGTTCCATGCTTAAGAGTTTTTTAAGAAGCATAATTATTGGGGCAAGAAAGACTGTTTTTTGAACTTGATTTTTAAATTTTACATTTTCCTGGGATTTGGTTCTATTTGCTTCCAGCACAGTCCAAATACCTAGTTCAAAGCAAACATTCTAACAAGAACTTGTTAAAAGGAAGGGAAACCAGCTCCTGTGGCTTCTTGTACACCAGCTATGGAGGCATTCACAGAACCACGTTTGTGAGTTGAGTGTAAATGAATCCGAAACCTACAAATTAGATTTCCCTTGAAATACACATGGGTTTAAAACCTTAACGGAAAAAGAACTTGGCAAATCAAATCTGACCATATTCAGTAAAACCCCACTAATTTGCACTAATGACCAAGAGACCCATTGAGAATTACTGAATTTCTGTATGTTAGCCTGGGAACAAATACCAGAATGGGTGAAGGGATGAGGGGGTTTGGAGGGAGAGCGGGAGGGGGGAAATCAAAGTTTTAGCATCAAACAAACATACTTGCCTGTACAATGAAGAATGTATTTGAACTGTTACTGGAATGAAACTGAATAGTTTAATGAGTACCTTGCTGTAGTGTGCTGGCCACTGGGGAGGCAGCCGTGTCCTACAGCCGGCAAAGCCAGCAGCTAATGTGCACTTAGGTGAAGGGGTCTTTGCTTTAGTGAAAGTTGCGGGGGTGGAGGGTGTGGTTTTACAGGGGTGTGAACCAGTGAGATGCTACCATATGTCATGCACGTCTGTTATGGGCTTGCACGTGCAGGTTGTGATTGTGAATCAGCATCGGGGGGTGGAATTGCTTATTACCACTTCAAAAAGGAAAAACAAGAACTCGCAGGAAGAGACAGCAAGAGAGGTTGGAATTCTGACTAGCTGAATCTTCCTTAGATGTTAGTGAGTCATACTTGTGGTAGAAGATATTTAATTTAAATTATTGTAATCAAAGATTGACCATTTAGTAGCCCTTATGGGGACATGAATTTCATTAACAATAGAAATTGCATCTTTATAAGCAATTACCTACAAAGTTCTTAGAATATTTAATAATCTGTGACCCAAAGTTGAGTGATTACAGTCATGGTTTTTCATTTATTTCTTTTGAGAAATTGAATACCTTTTTCCACTTGTTACTATTTTAACCGCCATTAAAATACAGTGATGAAGCTTCCTTTCACTTTCTTCTCCGTAATATCTAAGACTTCATAGGGTTTGGATACTCTTCATAACTCTCTTAACTAAACGTGCTGTCCCTCTAACCTAAAAACAAGCCCTATTAATGATTTGTGCTTATACTGATTGCAGCCACTCCTCTCTACTTACCTTCCTGCAAGCTAATGCTTTACCAGCCGAAGAAGAGTTTAGACCTTCCACTCAAACAGCTATTGAAGTCTGTGGGGAATAATAAATATGTATAGCCAGAGTTTTCTCCAGGACCTAAGTAGAGCAGATGATTTCAGGTCCTGTAGTGGTGCCCTGGACCGGAAAAGAACTTGCCAGCCCAGCTGGTGCAGAAAAAGACTGAACTTCGTTTGACTCACACTTGAGCCTTCTGCTTTCATCATTTTTAATCTTTTCTTCCTTCCTAACTCTCCAATTATGTAGTAAAACCAATTCATACAGACCCTTTGTGCCATCTCCCCTTCAAATCAGAGGGTGGGGAAGTAAGGAAATTTGAGGAATTAGTTGGTGAGCATCCCCATAGAAACTATACCAAAATGATTTACTTTTCCTAAGCCCCCAGCTTTGCCCCCATGACTCTAGGCAGGTGCTCTGCTTTACTTTTTAAAAAAAAATCCAAGGTCGAGTGTAGACTTTCTAAGTTATTTTCTTCACCCAGCATTTTTGTAGCTGAGTTCCCTTTTCTCTCTTGAACCTGTTTCTAAGGAAGAAGTACTCACTGCTTTGCCGGGCAGGGGCGCCTGACCTCCCCTCCCTCACCACAAGCTCACTCTTCTCTTCCTCCTCCTTGTATCTGAATAGACTAAGGTGTCCTCCAGCTTGAGTCCTGTCCTTGACAGTTACTACTGCCTTTTGACAACAGAACTCCCGAGAAGGTTGGAGAATATTCCACTCCTGATGTCTGATGTGCTCCACATCTCTACCACCCAGCAGGTCTTGCCCCTCCCAACTACTAACTCGTCCCCCACTCCCACCCTCTAGCTCATCCCGCTGCAGCCACACCGGCCTCTCTCCTGTGTCTCAAATGCTCCAGTTAGGCTCTTACCTCAGGGACTTCCCGCTGTAGGTCTCTCTCTACCTAGATTCCTCTCCTGTCGTACGTCTGCATGTCTTGCTTCCTCATTTCCTGGACTTCTCTCTGATCAAATGTTACCGTAGCTGGCAGGCCTTCCCTGAACCCTTACATATGACAGGAACTTCATCCCCTCCTCAGAGTGCCTCTTGCCTGTTCCTAGCTTAGCTTTGTCCCATAGCACTTTGTCCCATACCGTGTGTGTGTGTATTGTGTGCCTCTCCCACCGTGATATGTTGGATGAAGGCATGGACTCTGCCTGTTTTACTCATAGATACCTTCCCACCACCTAGAACAGTGATTAGTCAGTAGTTGGGTACTTGGTAAATAATTAATGAATAGTTGGATGGTAGATATAATGAAGATACATACAAATATTTACAAATGTATACTGACCCCTTTCTCTGGTTGGACTTTGATTTTTTTGTTTTTAATCAATGGTTTTTCAGGTTTTTTTCTTTGAGGGAAATTTTTTAAACAGTTTTGAATGGAGTGTCATATGTTACTCTCTGGCTAAACCTTCCTATTGCTTTGTAACAGATATCAAAGCATATACTCAAATCCTTGTTGAAAATCATTTCTTAATTTAACTTGTAATTAAGGTTTTCACAGTAAGAAATGAAGCCTTCAAAGAGATAGGCTATGCATCACCAAGGGCTTTTTCAGAATTTTTGAAATTAAATTTTTTGGTCAAGTTAAAGGTGTTCTTTTTTTAATCCCCTCTTTCAATAAGTCTGTATTGAACCTTTAGGCACTAATATTTCAACAAAAACAAAGGAGAAAGGCCTTACCCATAAGACATTTATAGCCCAGTTGGAAGATACAGTATAGAATGACAATTTTGTCATAATGCTTAATTACTGTGATAGCTCTTCACAGGATGAAATGGGAGCAAGTGAAAAGTACTTCTTCTGGTTTTGAGGTTCAGAGAAGGCTTCATGGGGGGAGGATTGCCTGAGCTGCATTTTGACAGATGAGAAGGGTTTAGCCAAGCAGAGAGGGAGGAGATGCAGAGCAAACATTGCATGTTCTGGAAATCATGGAATATTAAAGCATGAAGTGCATGATGGAGAATGGCTGGAGAGGAGAGGAAAAGGAGAGGTGGGTGCTAAGGCATGGAGAATGCCATACTTAGGTGTGTAGACTTATTCCTTGGTGGAATAAGTCATTGGAGAGCCTTTAAGGTGGGAAGTGAACATCAGAGGTAGAAGGAATACTGTAGTACTTTGCAACGTTTGGTGGTTTTGAAACTTTACCATATAACTTGTTCTTCATATAATATCTTGCATGTTAGCATAATATCAAAATCAGATCAAAGCAGAACTGCCCAGTGAAGGTTGGGGTGGAAAACTCAGAACTTCCTAGCTTGGCTTTCCCCTCACTCTCCTCCCTGCCCCTTTTGTTGACTCCTAGGACAAATTTACAGACCCTCCAGGGCTTTTCTGAGCACAAGCTTAAAAAAACAACCCTCTGGATTATAGACTAGAAAACTGACTCTGAAAATTAGAGCATCTCAATTAATCAATGGCAGAGCCCAGAGCAGAACCAGAACTCTTGGTTCCAAATTTACTGCTCCTGATGACTGCATGGAGTTCATTGGGAATACCTCAGCAGAGAGGTGGGCATTTACTCATCAGGGCAAACGATATATGCTAAAGAAGTGTGTTCATTCGCAACTGTATTTCCAATCTGGGAATTTGAATGGCTTCACTGAATTCTGCTAATGTATTCCCCATGACCTCATCACTGGGCAGCTCAGTCTTAGACAGCCTACGTAACAGATAGAAGAACTGTTCAGAAACAGCTTTGCATGTCTCAGTGACAGTCATGGTATATTAACTCTTTAAAGACTCTCAGGATTGTAGAAGCCCTTCAGAGTCCTGTCCTGGGCCTCCTCGTGCTGTGTTTGATTCCCCAATCTCATTTTTCTGCAGAAGCCCTTCTGCAACATGCTATTTAACACACAAGCCCTATTACTTTAAGAGTAAGTGTGATATATCAAAGAATGACATTATTATATTGTAAGGACAAGAAATAGGGGGTGAGTTATAAAGCAGAACATTTTTATTTACATAGCAGTGTTTTAATAACCAGTAAAATTTTGGAAGAGAACTAGAAAAATAGTTAAAAGATAAATGGACTTATGTTTCAATGTTATGATTTTTCAGATACACTAAAGTTCATTTTTACTTTTTTTTAAATCCTCGAATTTCAGACAGGACCCTGGGAGGGTTGTTGGCATCCTTTGGTCAACACATTTGTCAGGGTATTTCCTTTTATTCAATGTCTTTCTATGGTTCTATTAAGCAATAACCTCATTAGCAACACATTCCAACTGGTGTAGTATGATAGCTTTACTACAAAGGGGTTCTGTATTTCAGTTGCCAGGATATAACACTCTTATGACAGGGGAGAAAAAGAAAACTTGCTATGAAGGGGAAGCTTAGACATTATTTACTCTAAATATTGGAGCTTTCCATTTGCAAGTTTACAGAGGCTGAAGAATTGTTGAATTTGGAGATTTCAAAATAAAAATCTCCAGCAAACTCTAAAAATGTTTCCACCTTGAAAATAAGTTCTAGTCCCTCCTGTGAGCATTTGCCTCAGATAGTTTTGGGTTAGCCTATAAGTTATTTTCATCACAAATACCTTTCACTAAGAGACACAGTATCACCGTCTTCTGGAGTGAAACAAATAAAACATTCTGGTCCAGGGTAGGCAACTTGAGAACAGACGGTCAGTTGTGTCGAGTTAGGTGAACTTGTTTTACCTCTTTCTATCAAGTATATTTTTAGGCTGCATCGGGTTAGAGCAGCACAGACTCTGAAAGGCCTAATCCAAATTAGCCCTGGCAATATTCCAGAAGCACTGGGACCTGGTAAATTTAAATTGTTTTCAACTCTAAATTCTTTTCTTCTTTGGCTTCATGTCATTACATATCAGTTAAAACTATAGAAAAACGTGTTGTTACTGATTTTACCTCTCTGGGGGGCCCTTGACTTGGTTTACATAGGCAAAGTGTCTTAAAACCAGTGTCCCTGTTCACAGAAGGATTATGTGTATGACAAAGAGATCATCTAGTCTCAGACAATCATAGAAACAAGACTCCGTTGACACGGCTAAAAAGAATGTTGTGCATAAATCCCCTCTGGTCCCCGTCCATGAACTGTCACTCTCTAACTTGGCATTGTGTAAGAGTAGGGTGTTTTTTCTAGTCGTGGTTGAAGATTCTCTGCGCCTTTGTTTCTTCATTTCTAAATGGGGATGGTAATAGTACCTGCCTTGTAGGGCTATTGCAAAGGATTATGAGGTAAAGGCTTAGTATAATGCTTAGCACACAATAAGCACTCAATAAGTTGAGCCAATATTTACCATTGTCAGCATTATCAGCATCATATTTATCTGCTTATTGAACAGATATTGATCAGCATCTGATTGCATGGCAGGCAGAGTGTCAGGTTTGGGGATCAAGTTTCTGAACAGGCTATGTTCCCCACCCTCCGGAACTTACAAGCAAGTATATGGCAATTATAGTGCAGTTGTAGTAAGTGCTACTATAGTAGGTCAGGAGGTGCCATTGACATATATAGATGAAGCCTAACTTTGTTTTAACACTTAGGGAAAGCTGCTTGGAGGAAGTATCATCTAAACTAACCAACTAAAGTTAGTCAAGCAAAAAGAACCAGAAAGATGAGGTTCATTAGCACGAGTATAGAGGCCCCAGGAGGAGAGAGCATGGTGTGTTCCCAGACCTGCAAGTAGTGAAATGTGGCAGGATCAGAGAACAAAAACTGAAGTCACTGCTTCCCTCCTGCTTTGCTCTTGTTACCCCAAACATCAGCAGGTTTTGGCTGGTGCCACAGACGTGTATGTGATTTCTACCAATATGATCAAGAGCTTCTCACCTTCTCACCAGTTGCCAATTTGGATAGCTTGAGAGTTGCTTACAAGTGTATTCTAACTATGTTTTTTCCTGTATACAAGTGGCTATTCTGTAAACGTATTATTGCATAGCAAAGTCCTAGGTAGGAAAAATGGACTAAAAAATCTGGCCTCCACAATAAAAAAAAAGGACTTTTGAAAAAAAATTGAATCATAATGCCACATAATAATAGCAATAGTAATATGACTGATAGAAGCTGGATTACCTATTTATCTCAGTAATCAAAGGATACATTTTTAAAAAACAAAGCCAGTTAACATTGAGCCAAACATGGATATTAAAAATCAACCTGATTGATCTGGATTTTTTTTCTCTAGAGCAGAGTAAACCAGAGAGTGCAAACAATGGTGCTCATCTTTTAACAAAATCAGACCCCTCCCAGCAAGGCTGTTGACCCCAACAGAGCGTCCCTTTCATTCATCAAACTCATGTGCATTCAGAGGACATATTTTTCTTTCTGCTTTTGTCATCTTACTAAGATACAATGTGCATGTCCATTGTGGCACTTTATGTTTTGTAAGGGTATTTACTAGAAAATGATGCCTTACATTTCTATCATGTTTCTAGAATATCTGCATATATATATTTTTTAAAAGGTAAACAGTGTGAAAGAAGCAAAAAATATACAATAAAAATGAAAAAGATAACTTACCAATTAATATCCCATTAAGAACTTGAACATTTAATAATGGGATGTATTTCTTTGAATCTAAAAAGACTGCTTACTGTACAGCCTAAATGTTTTGGGTTAGTTTATGATACAGAAAATTGATTGAATTGAAATGTATATCTTTGTCCCATATAATTACATACCTAATTCTATACTCGTAAATGCTAAAGCCCCCATGATTTCTTTATTACAGATTTTATTCTCATTTATGAGTTCCATGTTAAACTGTTAAATCAATGGAATCATCACCTTAGCCTTAAATTAGCATAGCACATCGTTAGGGAAAGCAATGCTGTATGTTTAATTGCTGTTTTTAAAAGTTATGTCATGTTGTCGTGCCCTACATTTGTGTTCATATGTTACCATGTTTAATTTATAAGGAGTTTGTTTAATTTACAGCAAGCTTCTGGACTGCTTCCTGTTGTTCATTAGCTTTCTCAAAGCCCAACTATTTGGTAGAAGCTGTGGCTATTGCTATGTGAATATTTGCAATATAGTGAAACTAAAGTGATATAGGATAAGAGGATACATGTTAGAGAATTGGAAAAATAGAGAAACAGTGCAGCATGAAATGTCAAACCACATTTGAGGGCACTTTTACTGTATTTCCACAAATGCATGTGGGAATTCTGTTGCAAATACTTGAAACTGTTTGTTTTCGTTTTTGGCCTGATTTTCTAGCATCGAAGAAACCATGTCTAATGATCTTGAGTATTCTTAAAGAAAAAGAAATTATATTTTTACATAATGGTTTGCATGTGTGAGTTCCCCCTGGCAGAAGCACTATAATTAGTGTGTCGTCTCAGAGAAGAGACTGTCTGTCTCAAAGATGCAATGGCCACATTTGACTGCTGGAACTGAGTGCAGAACATTGTGATTTTGTTAAAAGATAAGCACCATCTCTTTTCTCTGACTTATTCCCTCTCCTTCCTGCTTCTTGGGCTCAGACAGAAGAAGCAGAGGGTAGCTGAGTACAAACAGTTTTCTTCCTTCCTCATTTAGCAAACCATGGAGAAAGATCTTGGCTCCTTGACATTAATAACTTTGCTTCAACTCTACTTGGGACTATTTGGACAGCTTTTCAAAATGAAAAAGGTACAATAAAAGAGGACTGAACTTCCTGTTTTACTCATAAAGTAGCCAATTCAGCAAAGGCTCACCCTCCTCTGGGAATGACCGTATTCTTCCCTGGAGACCCAATTGTAGAATATTATTTCCTTGCACAACTTTCATTGAAACTATTAAAACACAATCAGCCTGGGTAGGCATAGTGGCAGACAGTATGAAGCTTTTCAGACTTGTTCTTAAATAAGAGTAATGGTAGTATAAATGCTTGGCTGCCTTTTAAACAGTCAAAAATGTCCCTGATCAGAGGTAGGGGGAGAAAAATCTAAAGGCTGTCCTTGAACCAAAATAGAAAAAAAAAAAAAATAGTGAGGTCTATGGATGTGGATAAGGCATGAACATATCTCCTATCTCTCTCCATTGTATATACACACTCACAAAGTCTTGCACACACCATATCTGTCATAGCAACGTTTGCTATATATTAACTTTTGTTTCCCTGCCATATTTAAGAAACTGGTGTTGACCAAGGGTCGAATGCAGCACATTTCTGGTTAGTACCCGCAGCTGCACAGTAGATTAGTGGCAAGAGGTGAAGAAACCATTCTACCAATAAAGATGACAGTTTCACTAAGAGAGCAAAATAAGAAAAACTGTGCCTTCTGATTCTGTTTTGCATTAGTTTGCATTCATTTCTGAGTGCACTAGAGACAGGATGTCTGCTGCCCCTTATCTGTTTCAGTGTGGGCCATAAAGCCCGGGAGATGAAAAACTGCTGCCTCAGTAGAAGCATCTGCCAATCAAAACTGGCCAACCCAATAGATGGGGCCCAAGCCCACCAGCACCTCCTCCTCCATGACTGAGAGACACAGGCAGAAGGGGGTGGAATTAAGTGTACAGTATTACAAAACCCTCTCCAGAAAATATAACATGTTTATATACAGTTCTGTGTGATGGAAAAGAGCCTAAGCTTTGAAAACAGAAAACTTGAGTTCCTCGTTCTGGTCTGACTGTTCTTTGATCACCCAAGAGCTGCAAGTTGCAGAACTGGATGGCAGACAATGAACTCTGTGGTTGTTTTCATTCTAACATGTACCTCATCAAGAACACATTTTGTGCTTCCTACATCTAGTTTTTATCTTTTAGATAAAAAAAAAAAAAATACTGTGTTTTCTCTCTGGGGGGTTTCTCAGAAGTCAAGGGATAGAGCTAATTCTGTACCATGAGATCAAACCAGGTATTTGAAGACAACTGTCATGTTTCTATATTCTGCTAGAAAATCTTTAAAGGTAAAAGAATTATCTAAATGGTGAACACATTTCTACTTACCTTTCGTATGAAAAATAGTTTAAAGTAATATTTTATATATATGTAAAATTTTTGCATTTTGGTTTAGTGTGTTTTGGTCATGAGCAGGGACCGGCACCTAGTGCAGAGAGAGGCAAGGAGAAGCTGATTGGGGAAGCGTCTACAAGAAGCACACAGAACAGAAAGGAGGACTCTGGCTGGGAGAGGTAGCAAATGGGGACAGGGAGAAGAACCTCCACAGAGGAAGGCTACTTAGTGACGGTGACCCCACTCATCCCACTTAGAACTAAGTTCAGCAAAGGAGCAGAATGACTCACAGTATCTACTGTTCAATATTACTTTTTCCCAATGGACTGAATTCTTCTTTTCAAAGTAGATGGTAAAGGAGCACTCTGACGTGGAAAGGGTGTCCTATAGGCCAGAAGAGAAGCAGGGAGAAGGGTTCGGAGGTTATAACGAGAGCCCCCAGGCAGATAGCGCCACAGGGGATTTGCTAGGAAGGTAGCATTCAGTTGATTCTTTTTTACCTGTTCTCACCTTGCCTGCCTTCATTTCTATTCCCCAGTTTGGGGGCCAGCTCGGTTTTTGCTCCATATGCGTGTCCAGGCCCCAAACAGTGTATAACTGTGTAACTTGTTTAAATGACTGCACACCATGCCAATGATGTCTGTCTTGCTCATTCTTGTATTTTCAGTGCACAGCCCAAGGTTGGGTATGGAGTAAGCACTGGCAGGTATTTATTTCATGCATGAGCTTATTGAACACATGTTTCCTGTGATGATTTTAGAGCTTCCCGAGGGTGGCCGTGATTCCAAGGCCAGTATGACAAGGAGCTGGAGCAGCTGCCTAGGTGCACGTCATGACTCCACCACTTAGTAGACGTGTGACCTTAAACAAATCATACAGCCTTCCTAATAGCACCCACCTTATAGAATTATTATAAGAATTAAATGTGTTAATGCACATAATGTGCTTAGACAGTGCCTGGCAAAGAGTAAACATAGTATGTCAGCCTTGTAATTGTAAAGAAACAAGAGCTTATTTCTCTTTAAACTCCAGGAGAATGAGACAGCCATTAGGAAAATACTTTCTACAGCCACCAAGACATTATTTAAAAATTATAAGGATACCAGTTTAAAACTTTCAGTTTAGAGTCATGTTGACCAGGTGGTGGAATGGGACCTCCTGAAGACAAAGTGTGAAACCAGGAGCTGTACTGGGAGATATTCCCTGTCACTGTAATACCTCTTCCTCCTGTCCTTCCCCTTAGTTAGCTAGCAGGAAAGACAAGTATGTGAGAAGCAGCAATCAGTGTATGAAAGTAACTGCTAGTTTTGTGGGAGAACAAGTCCGTGTGCTGATAGTCTAACACTAAAAGATAAAAAAAAAAATTATAGAGAATATACCATCGCTGTTCTTCTATGAAAATAATTTGTTCTCCAAATCAGAAAAAATGGCTACATATAGTATACATTTGTTAAGTGTTTTCATTCTCTTCTAATGTTCATTAATAATGCTTCTTACCTGGAATTTAGAGGCGAGGTAGGGAAAGAAAGCAGAGGACTGGGAGAAGAGTGGTTTCCTTCTCCATGCAGTTCTTCAAAGGACTAAATCCTTCAATAGTCTTACAATCAGAAGTTAAATAAAAATGTAAAATTGAAGCCTTGCTGAAATTTGACTTCTAAAGCCACTTTGAGCTTTAATTATATTATGTGATCACAGCTCCATGGCATAGCTTTTCGTATAGTTAGTGAAGCTGAGCAAGGTCTGAGCATGTCACAGCCAAGCCTAGTGCATAATTGGGAGAAAAATAAAAGAGTAGAATTAGTCGAAAGGTGAAAGAAAGCAAAAGGGAGACGGCGACTCTAGTGGGGAGTTTGTCTAGTGTCACCAATACTTACTTTTCCTCAGGTGCCCATTTTCCTAATCTGGCTTAAATACTTTTAAATACTTGATTTGGAGCTTCTTCCTTCCTCACTAGGATACAATGAAAATTAGAAGCACAAGTCTTTTGACGTTCCCCAAGGCTAGAAAATAAAAGATATGATATCATTACAATGAGCTGGTCTTCAAATGTCTGAGGATGATGGATTTTCCATTTCCTTTGGCACCCAAATTTATAGGAAATGCCTTTGGGGCCCCTCTTTTTTAAACAAGGAGTCAATCTTCATCCCTTTGGCAGGTTAAGTTCCTGGAAAAGGCCTGACAAGTCAAAATGGTGTGAGTCAATTTTGAATTTTCCCATGGAAGCAGTGTTCAGTAGTTTATATTCTTGACCAAGGGCTTCATGCCCAGTTTTTTATAGAAATAACTCCAGACACCGAGATTACCTCAACAAAAATTAATTAAAGAAGGTACCCTAGTGTTTCATAACTTAAGACTTTTATGTATTTTGACTGTAAGGGCATAGCAAACCACATGGAATCTTTTTAAAAACTTTTCTATCACATTTTTATTTTAAGGAACTAGCAGGTAACAATATGTCTTATGTCTGCATTGGTATGGAAATTTGAAAAGCTATTTGGAAAACATTTTGACAAGTTTCTTGTACGAGAGGTAGGGCCACTCAAAGATGGCTCTTTGATAAGGAAATCACACTTTTTTGTTGTTAAACAACAGCCAGAGCAGGTTTTAGAGAGTGACTATTTTGACAGGTCAGTTTGAGGTTGGATTAATTTCCTCATAATTGCTTTATAACTCTGTCTTTACTGTCAACCATAACTGCGGTGGGTGCTAACATGAGCATGTTTATTGCTGTGAGTCACATCTCTGTCCCTCCAGGACTGGTAAACAACCAGTGAAAGAGAATCTCCTGTATCCCCATGTTCTATTCATCCCAGTCAGTTTGGAAAACTTTTTTTTCCTTATATATTGGCGTGGCTTTATCATACTCCTGTATTTTGGTAAATTTTATGTACAAATACTTCAAAAAATAAATCTAAAAAGCCTCACAGAAAAGTATTATTGGAACCATTCCAATGAGGAAAGCCAAAAGCTAGTCCCTTCCTATAGTCTCTGCACATGGAAAAATCCTCAAGTTCTTTGATGCTTATATTTAGAATCCCATCCCATTAAATTCATTGTCCATGTACACCTTCTGTCAGTTGCCACAGATTCACAATCATTAGTCTTGAGCTCCAAAAAAAGGGAGACTTAGACTATTGGTGTGATTCCTACATTAGCAAATCTTGAACATAATCTTGAGTCTGTACCTGTAGGTGAATCAGTAGCTTATTATGAATATAAATGTGACTCTGCAAGAGGTAACAGGGAAAGCCATAAGTGGGGGCTTCACAGCACCTATGTGTGTTTTGTATACACGTACAAATACAGGTGTGTTTAGATAGGTGACAGATAGATAGATAGATAGATAGATAGATAGATAGATAGATAGATAGATAGATAGAAAAAAGTATATGAAAATAAATAAATAAGCCCAGTTGTCCCAGACTCTGACTGATAAAGAGCAAAATATTTGAAAAAAGAGAGTTTAGCATTTCAGCCATGAATTTCCAAAACTCATTCCTATTTGAAAGTGTTTTTGTCTTGCTAACCACAGAGAACAGTTGGAGCAAGTGGATCATTTTTTTTCGATTGCTTCTCCTGCTCTGGCCCTGAGGGACAGACTTGATGATCTAATAGGTCTTTTCCAAGCTTAATATCTATAATTCTGGCTATTCTGTGGCAGCTTCTTATTGTTTTAAATAAACCATCTTAATTCAAAAAACATACATCTGGGTTTGACCTGCCTAATATATGTCAAGAAGTATGTATCCCTTCAAAGCCCCATCAGGGACTCTCTGAGAGACTAAGAAAAACTGAAAGGAAGTAAAGAAAAAGAGTGGGGAAACGATGAGTCAAACAATTTTCTGTTTATTTTATTTGAGTTTTTGCTTTTCAATAAGAGATTGTTCCTTAGGCTTCTTTAAATCTTGTTTTGTTAAAGTCTAATCTGAACATCAATACATTCCTATTTCATAATTTTTTAAGTATATTGTTTCTGAGAAGTTGACCTACCATTAACTAGCATTTTGATTCTCAAATTTTGGATATCATCTCTGACCAAGTCTTGGCCTCATATTCACTTTGCAACCTCTGAGACTTGAACATCTAAAGGGGAAGTGGTGTCTATGCCTTGCTTGGAATGTCAGCCAGTGGTGATCCTCAGACCAGGTATGTTGGGAGCATTATTACAAATACATAATAACTGTCGTCTCCCCAGATAATACATCACCATCACTGTAAATTAACTTTCATAATTATATGAATATGCAGCCTCTGTAGTTGTACTTCAGGCCATACATCTGCTGATCTACAGGAATAGCTCTCCTTTCTTCTTCCTGCCCAGTTGTTTTCATTTAACACCTAGGTCCTATAAGCTGTTGTCACTTAATATTTCTCCCTGCACATACTTAGTTACCTCCTGAAGAATAGAGGTCCATGTCTGAGGGTCTCATTGTCCATCAGTCTGCCCCTGTCCTCTTCCAAGACTAATTCAGTCTGAATGCTGAATTATTTTTTCAGACCTTTTCTCCAGGTCATTACAATGACAGGCAGATCAAACCAGGATGAAAATCAGGATTCATTTGGAATGCTTATCTCTACAGAGTTCTCTATAGAAGGGTTGCGTACATAGCCCCAATAAGTAGGTTTTTTACACATGATCATTCAAAACATATTTTTTGACCACCTATTACATCTCATTAAATTACATTAAACTGGTACCATATATAGTGCCCAGTATTTCAGCTATAACTTAAGCTCTAATACAACATTTGAATTGAAATTAGTCACAAGGTAACAAAGTCATCTCTCTCATCTCTGTTGTCCTTCAAAGGAAGGTTGGATGGAATGAAATAGTGGCAGTGTGCTGGGTTGGGTGTTAGATGTCCTGGCTCCTAGTCCTACCCCTGTCACTGAACTCTGAGATTTAGACAAGTCATTTACCTCCCTGTACCACAGCTTCCTCATTTAAAATGGGCATAGTAATCCTGCCTACTTTCCAGAATCACGGTGAGGCTCACTTACAATAATGCTTATAAAAGTACCTATCTACCATAACCACTTTGCAAAATTGCACATAAAATCATTTGCTATTAATGCCAGCTGAAACTAAATGATGTAGCTTAAACCAAGGAAAATCTCAAGAGCAAGCACTATGGACTTCTCTAGTATCTTTCAGTCTCTAATAGAAAAAATTCACATATAAGATAGTTACAAGGAAGACTCTGATGGGAAAAAGCCAGTTGCAGAGATCCTCACAACATACACACAGAATATACCTATTATTTTCCTTACCATAGGGGTCGAAGGTAGCAGGGAATTAAAACTCAGAATGAACCTGAAAGATAAATGAAGAATTTTTTTTTTTTCCTATCAGTGGTTCTCCACCCTGACTGAATGTTGGAATTGATGCCTGGTCCCCACATGCAGATGTTAATCATTGAGGGGTGCTGTCTGGGCCTCAGGATTTTTTAAAATTCCCAGGTGCTTCTAATATACAGTCAGCCAGTGTTGAGAAAAATTACTGTGCTGGAGAGATTAAAAAAGACCTCCAAAAGTAGTTATAAAGATAGAACTTATGGACACAGAGAGACAACTGTCAACAGAAAATATGTGTCTAATGAATGGAGAGAAAATTAGTGGGGCCTGTAGGCCTCCAACAATAACAGTCTTAAGGTTTATCTCACCTGGTGAGTCATCATACCTCACTAGGTGAAAAATAAAAGCAGGAGAAGAGAAGACAGATGGAGTTAACAAAAATCTTCCTGCAGTTGTTAAAGTTTCCATTTGCAAATGAGTTTCTAACCAGTAACATGATAGTTAGAGAGTGAGTCAAGTAACAGTGGGTATACATAAACATGAGTATTAAGTGTTATTTTCACAATTCTTGTTCCCTGTAGTAAATATTTATGTAACGGCTAATCTAAGTTGTTAAAACTAATCTGACTGGTTCCCTTTAATGTGCACTTTGATTGTGACCAGACTTGTAGTCTCAGGTCATTTACAGAAATGCCAAAAAAATAAAAAACAAATCTTCCTGCCAGAAAGACAGTGGCATTTTATACTTAGCAGAATAATTATATCAGCAATTGGAAGAGTACACAGTAGTTAGCACAGTCCCAAAATAAAATGCAGGAAACAAAGGATTAGCCTTTCATTGTGGTGCTCAGGGCCCAGAGCATTGTCCTGATTTATGTCCAAGGGTTCAATCTGATCCTCAATGTCAGCTACCAAGAAAAAGTCAAATTTATGTGTTTTCAAGTTCTGTTTTAAACACAGAAAAGAAAAAGAAAACCATAGAAACCGTAATGCTAAAAACTCCATACCTGATGTGGAAAGTGTTCTTTAATCTTCAAAAAATATTTTCGACTGGGAAAACACAAAAATGTTCAGAATGGTCAGGGCCTCCCATGTTCTCTCCAAAGACCCTTCTCAGTTTCCCTGCAATATATATACATGTCTGTTTCAGTCTTACCCTCCTTTCTTCGCTTTTTCCCTCTAAAAGCTCTCTTTGTTACTTTGTCAACAGAGCCACATGTTTTATGGAAGAACTGAAGTTCTTCCCCAAGGCTTCCTGATGTCTCTACTACTCTAGAGCTTCTTGTCACTATCTCTGTAGTTAGCTTGTTGAGATATTTAGAAGTCTAGCTCTTGAAGAGATCAGCGAACCCAACTGCCTGTATCCTTAACTAGCCTTTTGCTTCAGGTTGAGAAAAGTTTGTAATCATCAAGTCTGAAGCTACAGTGCAGAAAGGGAGCAAAGTTGGGAAGCAGTGGTGAAAGTCAGAGATGGTCCCAAAACAATTTTTCAGAGCCTGCTGCTTCAAACACCCTTATCAAAGGACAGCTCTCCAGAATTAGATTTCAGGCAGTCTGCAGAGAAATACCATTTCAAAGCTAATCACTTCCAGTGATAAGGAATGAATAGATGGCATGGATCTACTACATTGTGAGTCCCTGGAGATGCTGTTTTATGCCTCAAGTATCTGATTTCCTCCCGTGCAGCACTTTGCCTAATGCCTGGTACATAGTAGGCATTTAATAAACGTTTGCCAAATTGAATTGATTTTATAAGTATGTACACTTTTAACTTTGGTTTTAACAGAATAATTCTAGCCATATAATTTTTCTATTCAACTAGACCTTTCTAAAGAAAACATAATATGCTGCCATATAGAAAACCAACAAATTAGAAACTTACTCTTTTTCATTTCCTAGCACTGTTCATGTCCAAATATCTTCCTGCCTTCACTGTACAAATCCTGACCATCCCCAGAAAAGCATTAAGTTTTTTTTTGTTTTACTGAACTGTAATTTACATATGATAAAATTCACTCTTTTAAAGTATATAATTTGACATGTTTTGGCAAATGTGTTTAGTCACATAATCAACATCATAATTAAGATGTAGAGCATTTCCATTGAAGAATAATAATAAAGTCTTCATACCCCTTTATAATCAATCTTCTTTCCCTGTCCCCAGCGCTGACAACCACTCATCTGTTTTCTGACCCTATAATTTTACCTTTAGAATGTCATGTAAATGGAATCATACATATGCACCCTGAGTCTGACCTCTTTCATTTAGCATAATGTATTTGAAATTCAAATACATTATGTGTATCAATAGTTCATTCTTTATCTATGTTAATAGACATTTTGGTTTATTTCCAGTTTGGGGCAATTATGAATAAAATTTACATTATATAATCATTCACTTATTTAAGTCTTTATGTGGGCATGTTTTCATTTCTCTTGAGTTTATAATTTTGAAGGAATATAATTTGTCAGTTTTTTTCTTTATTTATTGTGTTCATTAAGAAATCTTTGCTTATCATAAGGTGACAAAGATCTCCTACTTATTCTACCAGAAGTTTTACAGTTTCTAGTGTTTGGGTCTGTGATTCATTTCTAGTTAATATTTTGTATCTGGTGTGAGGGTGAGGTTCAGGCATCTTTTTTGTTCTTTGTGCTGATGGATGTTCACTTGTTCCAGCTTCATTGGAACATGTTGAAAAGACCATCCTTTCCTCCACTGAATTGTCTTGGCGCCTTTGTTGAAAATAAATGCACCACGTACAGGGGCTCTGCATCTGTTCCATTGATCTGCATCTCTATCTGTATGCTATTAACACACTCATTTGATTACTTCAGCTTTATACTAAATTTTGACATCAGAGAGTGTACATCCTCAAACTTCATGCTTTTTCAAAGTTTTTTGGCTGTTCAAGGTTCTTTGCTTTTTCATTTAGAATCAGATTTGTCACTTTACAGAAAACCTGGTGATATTTAGAAAGGAATTGTACCAAGTCTATAGGTAAGTTTCTGGAGAATATCTTAACAATATTGTCTTCTGATCCATGAACACAGTATATCTTTCCATTCATTTAGGTCTTTTAAGTTTTTTCTTGTCAACATTTGGTAAGTTTCACTGTACAGGTCTTACACATATTTTTTTTAATTTTCCCTTGGTGTATCATGTTTGTTCATGTCTTTTGTAATTTCTTGATTTTAGTTGCTACTTCTTCGTTCCTAGGGTATATAAATAAAATTGATTTTTATGTTGACCTTGTATTCTTAAAACTTCCTAATAAACTCATTAGTTTTAGTAACTATTTTTTAGATTCCTTGTTGTTTTCTATGTAAACAGTTGTGTTGTGTATGAATAGAGGCAGCTTTACTTCCCCATTTCTATTGCATGCCTTTTACATCTGTGTTCTTGACTTATTTCACTTGTATTGATGGTTAATATAGGAATAGCAAGAGTGGACATCTTGCTTTATTTTTGATCATATGGGGAAAGTGCTCATCTTTCACAGTTAAGATTGATGTTTCTTGTGGGCTTTTCATAAATGTCCCTTATCAGATTGAGAAACACTATCACTTTTAATTTGCCTTTTTCTATCTATACATATATCTCATTTTGAAATTTCTAATGCTTTTTCATGTGCTTCATTAGGGTGCTAATGTAAAACAACTTATAATAATTTCTGCCACCCAGAAAGTCTGTTAGCATACCAAAGTGCATCTGTCCTGAAACTAGACTTTAATTTTTTAACATTTCTAAAATTTCTAGCAATATTGGATAGTTTATCTAATCCACCTTGTCATCTAGGTAGCCACAGTATGCCCAGATAACAATTCTCTTACACATAACAATACATTTCTTTTCAAAAGTCAGTGAACTTGAGTCTTTTTCATTAAGCAATGTCTTTTTGTTCCCACCAAATGCAAGTGACATCATTGAACATTTTATATGATTCATTCTGTTGTGAGCATTTACTCATAGTCACTTCCATGACCTTGTGTACAGACAGTAATGTGATGAACAGTCTCCTCCTATCTTATAGGAGATGTATGAGCAGGCCTGTTGGTCACCACACAGTAACCACATTTCCCTGTGTCAAAGCACAGACCGTCAAACTGCTCTTATCAATGGCATTGAAAAGATAATTTTTCTTATCTTTATATATCATCTAAGTATTTGTTCTATATATATATTTTTTAAATGGACATATGAAAGCATGACAAGCCTTTGAATGATTGATAGTCTTATTTGAATGACTTATAATCTTACAAAAGGTTGGTACTATCGCTGTCACTCTTTCAGTCATTCATTACCTTATATTGAAATAATCCCAAAGCAGCTGGGCAGCCCTGACCAGCCTCATGATTTCATGTCATGACTGGTTTGTTATTAAACTGATACCAGTGGCCTAGTCTCACAGAGAAAGCAGAACCTTCACATTTATTTCTAAACCCAAGCTACTTTGGGTAAGACTTTAAGTACCCCTGGCCTAGTATTATGAGCAGTTACTACAGATTCCAGTGTCTCTTGTTGAAAGACTTTGTATTAGTTGCTCTGGATAAATGAGCTCCATCTAAGACCTCAGAGTTAAAGAAGTGGTAGGCCATGTGTAGTGTATGATGTACTTTGAGATCTTCATAAAAGTGATATTTGTATGCTGCTGTATCTTAGTCAACATTGCAAATAAACGCCCCAGATACACCGCATTTCTTCCTTCTGGGACTCCACAGTTCATGACGAGGTGAGTGCACTTCTTCCTTTTTGGCATGTAGATGTTCATAGGCTGGGTGACACTGGGTGGGTTGAAAGACTTCTTGAGGAAAATACATCATTAGACTCTAAGTTTCTCTTGAGGGAAGATAAATTTTAACTGCTTGAATTGTATTTAGAGATTAAAAAAGAAAACTGAAAAATTGATTAGGAGATGGTTTATTTCGTATTTGTAAATATATATTATTAGAGAGCTCACACTCAGCCCTTGCTCATGAGTGTTAGAACAGACCTCTGAAAATCAGCTTGCTTTCCTTTGTTGATTTAAGCTATGGCTCTGTCACTCACTCACATGGAACTGAAGAGGACTGCGACCATCATTCTTGGAAAGGTTGCCTTTGATAACTTTATGGATGTGCACACACACGCATGTACACACACATATACATCTAAAGACCTTTCTCCCTCCCCGCTGACCCAACCTGAGACTCCTGGCAACAAGCACCATGACTGCTTCCGTGGCTCCGCAGAGCCTACTGTGTGCCTTTCACACAGGATATACACGAGAAAATGCTGGAGGGAAGATAGGGTGTTCTCAGTGTTACCACTGTCTTACCAAGGTTTTCATCTTAAAATGATTTCAGTTATGGCCACACTCTGTTTCTAGGATTCACAGGCTACCCACACTTCGGTGTCTGCACGGCTCCCTCCCTTCCGTCAGGCCTCTGAATATCACCATATCAAAGACGCAACACTCCCACCCGCATCTCTGCGTCCCCATACCCTGCCTTGTTTGCCTTCATAGCACTTATCACACTGACATACTGCTTATTTATTGACTGTCTCACCCCAGTAGATTTAGTATATCCATGACGCATACCTGCGCTAATGAATGAATGAACAAATGTAAGCCAGGGAGCGTTTTCAAACTTGTGAACCTGAGTTCCCCAGGATCCTTGTAATTAGAATGGGACATCCCCAGACCCAAAGAAAGGCACATTGAGCATTGTCTATAGAGAGGATAACTGATATGTCTTGACGCGTTTTCAACTGTACTAGATACTGTTGTGATTAATAAAATTCGTTTGAACACATCATTGAAGGATTTTGATTGTTAGATATTTTCTCAACAATAGGTTCCAGAAGTACAATTGCCATGAGCATTTTTAAATTTTTTAAATATTTCCTCGTACACAAATTTTTTCACCACAATATACATTTTTAATATTCTCTTAATATATTATAAAGATGGGAATTACTGATCCTAGGGTTTACTAGGCCAAAAATAAAGTAACGTGATCTTGTTACTCACGTTATAAATAAATTTTTATGGATACCTATTCCCTCTCCCCCATGATAGCATTTGTATAATCCTTTATTTAAGAAAAGCTACTTTGCATTTTATTAACCATACATATTTGAAAATATGTTTGAGAAATAAAAATTCTCAGTTTATAAAATAAATTATTTTGCAATCATAAGTGTTTATCTTCATTGGTTTTCTTTACCTGAGGACTATCCAAACTTGAATAGGCTTTACCCACATACTGAATATTTACTGCACATCTAAATGTAAGATATTAGGGAGCTTTAATAATGGCTAAAATAGAGTATAGAAGATAGAAGTTAGTAATTAAATATAATGAATTATATTAACATTTACAAATAGAAATATGTATTATTGAAGAATTATAATCAAAGTGCTTCCAGAATTGAGGATATGCATTTCACTGAACATTCATTTGTTAAAACTTAAAATTCTATAAGCATATGTTGTAATAATTTTAACTGGATTAAAAATACATATTGGAAAATATAAATACAAACACCTTACATTCATACAGGGCTTTGCATTTTGCTGAATACTTTCATGTACATTATCATACCCAAAACTCCCAAATCTCTCTTCTCCAAAGTTAGATTACAACATCATGTTTTAAGATATTACATCCTTACTTGACTTTGTTTCATTAAGAGTTTGACTCTTTAATATAACTATATAATTATGTTTACACGAAGAAGTGGAGAGAAGGCAGTCTCCATATGTTCATTTCAGCCTGGGTGGCTAAATAGCTTATAACAGTCAATGCGTGAAAATGGCCTAGATTGAATAAATTAGTAAAATCACAAAAGGAAACCACTGTAGGAAATAGTTTTACACATGTAATTGCTGAAATCCTCTAGTGAATGTGCCAATCTGTACTAACTAAATAAATTTGTTTATAGACATGTTCTGTATTAGCTTCCACTCTTTCGCAGCCCTTTGCCAAACAAAATCCCAGTAGAAGTAGGATGTTCACACCCGAGTAGGAGTTTCTTGGATAAATATTTTTACTATATGGAGACCAAAACCACTTCTACACATTTCAGAGTTTGATTGAAATACTGTATTTCTTTAGCTTTTTTCCCTCCCATCTTTCCTGGTAGCTCCTCATGCATTAGCTTACTGCTCACCTCCCACAGCTGTAGTGAACAAGAGGTTGGCTCCCTGTGCAGGGGGCCAGTGGACTCAGAATAACAGGCCTGCCTCCACAATTGCTGTCACCACCACATGGACTGGACAGACAGAGAAAGGTTCATTTGCAAAACAGGGCTCCTTCTAAAACCTAGTTGAAATGATTCATTAAATTAATGTCAGTGTAGAGATTGTATATTCTGAGGCTATACTTTAGAGAATGCCCACTTACATTTTATTTGAGGCCTAGATGAATAGACTACATAAAGGCAGAATTAATTCAGCTCTTCCTCAGGAAATCATGGTAAGGGTTATTGAACTCTACCAGCCACATTCTTTTGTAAGGAAGGCTCTGATCTCAACTTTCGCCAACCAGTTTAGAACAAGAATCTCAACTGATTTCTTAATTCTGTAGTCTAGAATTGTTGCTGAATTTTTCATAGGCCTTCTAAAGATTTATTTTTTTAGTTTGGCTAGTGACTAATAAAACCAAACATTTTAAAAGAAAGTATCTTTTTTATTATAGTATAATTGATATACAATCTTAACGAAGGTTTCACATGAACAACACTGTGGTTTCAGCATTCACCCATATTATCAAGTCCTCACCCCCCACCCCATTGCAGTCACTATCTGTCAGCGTATTAAGATGCTCTCAAGCTGTTACTTGTCTTCTCCATGCTGTACTGCCTTCCCCATGACCTACATATATTGTGATTGCAGTTATAGTGCCCCTTAATCCCCCTCTCCCTCCCCAACCCCTTCCCTTTGGTAACCATTAGTCCCTTCTCAGAGTCTGTGAGTCTGCAGCTATTTTATTCCATCATTTGATACTTGTCTTTCTCCACCTGGCTTATTTCACTGAGCATAATACCCTTTAGCTCCATCCATGTTGTTGCAAATGGTAGTATATCTTTTCTTTTTATGGCTGAATAATATTCCATTGTGTTTATGTACCACATCTTCTTTTTCCATCATCCACTGATGGACACTTAGGTTGCTTCCATATCTTGACTATTATAAATAGTGCTGCAATAAACATACGTGAACATATGCCTTTTTGAATCAAGGATCTTGTTTTCTTCAGGTAAATTTTTAAGAGTGAAATTATTGAGTCAAATGTATTCCTATTTTTAGTTTTTTGAGGAAGCTCCATATTACTTTCCACATGGTTGAACTAATTGACATTCCCACCAGCAGTCTAGGCAGTTCCCCTTTCTCCACATCCTCACCAGCAGTTGTTGTTTCTTGCTGTTGGATGTCGGCCATCCTAACTGGTACGAGGTGTGGTAAACTCACTGTGGTTTTAATTTGCATTTCCCTGATGATTAGTGATGTGGAGCATCTTTTCATGTGTATGTTGGCCATCCGAATTTCTTCTCCTTTGGAGAAGTGTCTGTGCAGATCTTCCGCCCATTGAAAGAAAGTATTTTTAATAGTAATATCTCCTGTTACAGTGAAATTAAGATCATTGCTTTTTAATGTACTAAACCCTAAACCTTCTCACTGTTTTTGAGAGACAATCTGACCAGTAAAGAAGTAGACTTGAAAAATAGAGTAACAGGAGTGATCTGGGCCAATGCAGTATCCTGGTTACTGACACAGATAGCCCACATTTTAGGGTTAGTTAGACTAAAACCCAATAAAATGAACATTCTCACTGCTATATAAATAATATATGTGACCTCCATACCTTAGGAGATTTAGTCATTTACATGATAACTTTGTTCAGATTAATCTTTCACACTGAAGAACACTATATGGAGTGCCCCACACATATCATCTTGGGGTGCTAATTTAAATGGAAATATGTTTTTAATTTCAAATTCCACTTGTTCATTGCTGGCATATAGGAAAATGATTTGCTTTTGTATATTAACCTTGTATCCCACAACCTTACTGTATTCACTTATTAGTTCAAGGAATGTTTTTGCCAGTTCTCTCAGATTTTCTACAGAGCTGATCATGTCATCTGCAAAAACAGTTTTATTTCTTTCTTCCCAGTCTGTACACCTTTTATTCCCTTCTCTTGTCTTATTGCATTGTACTTATCGCATTGTATAAGTACAATATTTAAAAGCAGTGGTGAAAGGGAACTTTCTTGTCATTTTCTGATCTTAGTGGGAAATCTTCTAGTTTCTCACCATTAAGTATGATGCTAGCTGTAGAGTTTTGTAGATATTCTTTATCAAGTTGGAGGGTTTTGTAGGTAATTTATCAAGTTGAGGAAGCTCTGCTTTATAGTGAGTTTTACTAAGAATAGGGATATACAACACTCATGAATAGCAAATGCTTTTTCTGCATCTATTGATATAATCATTTGGGTTTTCTTTTTTAGCCTGTTCATGTGATGGTTCAATTTTCAAATGTTAAACCAGCCTTGCATACCTGGGGTAAATCCCACTTGGTCATGGCATATAATTCTCTTTTTTCCCCCACAGTGCCTAGTCATCTTATCATATAAAAGTATATTAAGCAAATTATCTCACTATATACAATATTACCTCTTACATATATCTTACCTCTCATGTAACATTTCACTAATAATACCTCTACAAGTAGAAAATCTCTCTGTATAAGTCCTTTCCCAAAAAAAGATACACCATAGAAGCTTTAAGTACCTTAAATCATAAACTCTATAATAGTCTTATAAAAATACAGTTAGCTGTCAAATGTTCAATCAAAAACATTTAGGTCAGTTAAAGTGTTAAACTGTAATGCATGTTAGGAATGTGCCCAAAATAGAAGTCTTCTGCATTTAACGTGTTCATATAAAGTTTGCCAATTGTTTTCAGCCTCCAAAAGAACTCAGAGAAGCAGCAGCAACTAAACATCATACATTACAAAAGGACAGACATATGTTTGAAAAGTCTACCCAATTTCCATTTTACTCTCCCACATGGTTTGAAGTCAGCATCTTGAAAGTTCTCCAAAAGTCCACCCAGGATTTTTTAAGGCATTTGTTCATAATTTTTTGCTTGGATGACCTGGTTTCATCTTAGGTGTAGAAGATACTGTCTAAATCATATGTGCAAAATGTGCCATAGTGTTAAAATAGAAAATTTTTATATTTGGTTGTACCATTCTTTATATTCCAAAGTGTCTAATGCTGATGTCAAAACAAGAATGTTAATCATGAGAACAAGTTAGATAAAGAACTTTGTTTGAGCCCAAATGTCTCCATGCCCAAAATACTCATTTGTGTTTCCATATATTTCTGTTCTCTTTAAAGTTCTCAGTCACAGTGCACTATAAGCTCTACTATAGTTGGCAATTCTAATGACGCATTCTTTATGCAGCATTGCAGGAGATTTCTCCCAGCTTCACCCTGCTGTCACCTTCAATTATAACCACTAAATTCAATTTGCTAATATTTTGTCAAAGATTTTTGCATCCATGTTCATGAGAGATATTGGTCTGCAATTTTCTCATAATGTCTTTGTCTCATTTGGTATTACGGTAATTCTGACCTCATAAAATGAGTTACGACATTCCCTTTGCTTCTATATTCTGAAAGAGATTGTAGAGAATTGGCATGGTTTCTCCTTCAAATGTTTGGGCGGATTCGCTGGTAAACCCATCTGGGCCTGGTACTTTATGTTTTAGAAAGTTGTTAATTATTGATTCAACGTCTTTAAAAGATAAAAGGCTTACTTAGATTGTCAGTTTCTTTTTGTGAGTTTTGACAGATTGTGTCTCTGAATTAATATTTCCATTTCATCTTGGTTATCACATTTCTCAGCTTAGGTTTTTCATAATATTCCTTTACAATTCTTTTAATGTCCAAGGGATCTGTAAGGATGTTTCCTCTTTCATTTCTCTCTCTTTTTTTCTTAGCCTGGCTAGAGGCTTATCAGTTTTAAATATTTTTTCAAAGAACCAGCTTTTGATTTTGTTGATTTTTTTCCCTTTGATTTCCTGTTTCCAACTTATTTGACTTCTGCTTTAATTTTTATCATTTCTATTTTTCTGCTTACTTTGGATTTAATTTGTTCTTCTTTTCTAGTTTCCTAATATGGAAGCTTAGATAAAACGATTTTAGATCTCTCTTATTTCCTATTCAGGCGTACCTTGGAGTATTGCAGATTTGTTTCCAGACCACTGCAATTAATCAAACATTGTAATAAAGCAAATATCACAGTAAAGTAAATCGAGTGAATTTTTTGGTTTCTCAGTGTATATAAAAGTGATGTTTACACTATACTGTAGTCTATTAAGTATGCAAAAGCATTGTCTAAAAATACATACCTTAGTTAAAAAGTATTTTATTGCTGAAAAATGCTAACCATCATCTGAGCTTTCAGCAAGTCATAATCACTGATCATAGAAAACCATAATAAATAAATAGCAAAAGGTTGAAATAATTGTTAGAATTACCAAAATTTGACAGAGAGATATGAAGTGAGCAAGTGCTATTGGAAAAATGGTACCAATAGGCTTGCTCAACACTGGGTTGCCACAAACCTTCAGTTTGTAAAAAAGGCAGTATCTGTGACACAGAAACAAAGCACAATAAAATGAGGTATGCTTGTGTATGTACTTAATATTATAAATTTCCCCCTAGGCATTGTTTTTGCTTTGTCCTACAAGTTTTGGGAAGATCTATTTTCATTTTTTAGTTCAAAAAATTTTTTAATTTCTCTCCAGATTTCTTTTTCGATCCATGTATTATTTAGAAATACATTGTTTAATTTATAAGTATTTTGGAATTTTCCAGCCATCTTTCCAGTATTGATTTGTAGTTCATTCCATTGTGGTCTGAGAGCAGCCATTGTAGCAGTCAGAACAGATTCCTGTCCTTTTAAATTTGTTAGGTATGTTTTATGGCCTGTTTGATCTGTTTTGGTGAATGTTCTGTGTGAGCTCAAGAAGAATTTTTGTGCTCTGTTGTTGCTGGGTGAAGTAGTCTATAGATGTTTGTTATGTCCAGATGGTGATGTTGAGGCTATTCGGTCCTTGATGATTTTCTTCTGCTGGGTCTGTCCGTTTCTGATGGAGGGGTTTGAAGTCTCCAACTATAATAGTAGATTCTTGTTTCTCCTCGCAGTTCTGTCAGTTTTTTGCCTCATGTATTTTGATGTTCTGTCATTAGGTGTGTACCTATTAAGAATTATTCTATCTTTTTGGGGAATTCACTGCTTATCATCATTTAATGGCCCTCTTGGTATCTGATTACTTTCTTGCTATAAAGTCAGCTCTGTCTGAAGTTAATATAGCTACTCCTACTTTGTTCTGATTAGTGTTAGCATGGGGTATCTTTTTCCATCCACTTTTAATCGATATATGTCTTTATATTTAAATTGGGTTTCTTAGAGATAACATATAGTTGGGTCTTGTTTTTTGATCCACTTTGAGAATCTCTTTCTTGTGAGGGCATTTAAACCATTGACATTCAAAATAATTATTGATATAATTAGATTAATGTTTATCACATTTAATACTGTGTTCTCCATTTTGTTTTGTTACCCTTGTTCTCCATTCCCATTTTGGTCTTTTTCTGCCCTTTGTGGTATTAATTGAGCATTTTGTATGATTTCATCTTTCCTCTCCTCTTCTTTCTTAATATATCATTCCTTTTTTTAAAAAACTCTTTTTAATGGTTGCCCTAGAGTTTGCAATGTATATTTACAGCTAATTGAAATCCAGTTTCCAATGATACTTTACCACTTAACAAATAGTGTGAGTACCTTATAACAAAAAAAAAATGCTAATTCTTCTCTCCTGTCCCTTGTATCACTGCTGTCATTCATTTCACTTATATGTAAGTATACATAAGTATGCATAAGTATATATGCAACATTATTAAATACATTGTTGCTGTTGTTTTGAACAAACCAGTTGTCTATTCAATCAATTAAGAATAAAAGTAAAATTTTTCCTATTTTCATTTATTCCTTCCCCGGTGTTCTTTTATTCTTTATGTAGATCCAAGTTTGGAACCTATATCATTTTATTTTTGTGAAGAACTTCCTTCTTTTAACATTTCCTGCAAAGCAGGGGTACTGGCAAAAAATAAAAAATAAAACCCTCAAGTTTTGTTTGTCTGAGAAAGTTCTTATTTCTCCTTCACTTTTAAAGGAATTATATCACAGGGTACAGTAACCTAGATTTAATAGGCCCTGTAATTTTGTCTCTTTCTCTCAGCATTTTAAAAATTCGACTCCACTTTACTCTTGCTTCATTGTTTCTGAAGAAACTCAGATGTAATTCTTATCTTTGCCCCTCCCTCGGTAAGGTGTTTTTCCCTCCGTCATCTATCAAATTTTTTTTGATTTTCTGTGTTTGAATATGATATGCCTAGGGGTAGTTTTGTTTGTTTTTCATTTATCCTGTTTGGACTTCTCTGAGCTCCCTGACTCTTCCAGTGGTTTGGTGTCTAACATTAATTTAGGAAATTTTTCAGTCATTCATTTTCAAATATTTCTTCAGTTCCTTTCTCACTTTATTTGTCTTCTGGGATTCCCATTATGCACATGTTATACCATTTATACTTGTGTTTCACCATCACAGTTCTTGGATATTCTGTTCTGTTTTTTCCAATCTTTTTACTCTTCACTTTTCAGTTTTGGAGGTTTATAGTGAGATATCCTCAAGCTCAGAGCGTCTTTCTTCAGCCAAATCCAGTCTGCTAAGAATCCCATCAAATAAAGGCATTCTTCATTTCTGTTACAGTGTTTTTACCTCCAGCATTTCATTTTTATTAGATCTTAGAATTCCCGTCTCTTAGCTTACTTTGTCTGTCTGTTCTTACATACTGTCTACTTTAACCATTACCTTAGCATCTTAATCCAGTCTATTAATGCAAACATGCTTGTCATAAATGAGACTGATTCTGATATTCTGTCTCTTCAAATTGTGTTTTTTGCCTTTGAATAGGCCCTGTAATTTTGTCTCAATGGCTAGACGTGATGTGCTGGGTAAAAGGAACTGCTACAAATAGGCCCTCATTAATGTGGTGTCAAGATGTTCAGAGGAGGGGAAGCATTCTGTACTATGATTTGATCTTAGTCTTTTAGTGAGCCTGTGCCTCTGGACTGTGGACTACAAGAGTGCTTCTTAGTCCCACCTCTTCGTTAAGCCTTGTTAGGTGGGACAGGATGGCTGCAGTGGACTGAAGTTGGGTGGTTCTCTTTTCCCAGGTCAGACTCTGGTAAAATCCCAACAGGCTAGGTTCTCCTGAGGATAGACCTTGTTAAGAACATAATGCTCTGGCATATTTTAAATGGTTTCCCCCCTTTCCTGCCCAAACAATGAGATTTTTCTGTATATTCACTGTGAGAATCTGGTACAACTCCAGGAGGTAAAAGTCACAAGAGGGCAGGACCCCTTTCCCCAACTCACAGGGACTGACTTCCCCTGGAGTTTTATCTCCCAGATTTCTCTACACTGAGCTTCTGGCAATTTGTTGATGCAAGTTCAGGTTTCCCTACTTTGGCACTGGTTTCCCCAGAGATTTCTGCTTGTAGATTTGTGTTACAGTAAGTTGTGATCCTCTCTTAGGAGCAGTGGTTTGCCCTGAGACCTCATTCTCTTTTGGATCTCGAAGACTTGTTGATTTTTCAGCTTGTTTAGCATTGACTTGTTAGGACAGAATGGCAACTTCCAAGCTTCTCACATGTCCAACCAGAAACAAGAAGTCCTCAGATTATTTCAACTTAATATAAAGAGCTAATGTCAGGCCCTAAAGCATTGATTCAAAAGAATTGTTTCAAAGTTCATATAACATCCCCATTACTCATCTGAATTTTGATTAACCTTTCAGAGGTAGGTAAGGTGGGTTGGTGTCTTGGATTTAATATTTTTTGTGACAAGCATAGCCTAAAGACTGGCATTTGGGAATAAGAAAAGTCAAGTCTCTCTCTTCTGGGTCTTACCCAGAACACTTTTCTGTCCTGCTACCCATTCCCTTCCCATCCTTAACTCAGGTCTCAGCTGAGTATATTTTCCTTCAAGAAGTCTCCTGATCACCCCCACCCACCTCTGCTGCCTTCTTATATGGTCATAACTCCCATCACTTTTGTCATTTCTCATTCAGTATGTCACCTGCATTAGACTGCTCAACATGAAGGGCAAGAGCCATTTCTGTGTCATTGCTGTATCCACTGTACCTTGCACTCTGTGTTTTTGAACAAATGTTTTGCCAATGGGTTTCAGCCCCAGCCAAGTTCACTCTGGATTCAATGAGACTAAAGAATGACAATGGAATGTTCTTGGGGTGAAAGAGTTTATACCAAACTTTATTCCCATGGTGGCAGGTCAATCACTAGAATCCCATCCACTCAGAGTGAGTCTGCATGCAGCAAGCCATTCGCTGCCTCTGGGCCTATCTACCCATGCAGCCATCTCAGTCTCTGTCCTCAGCACTGCCACCACTCC
This sequence comes from Manis javanica, assembly GCF_040802235.1. NCBI lineage: Eukaryota > Metazoa > Chordata > Mammalia > Pholidota > Manidae > Manis > Manis javanica. Next base: position 44,214,384 of record NC_133171.1, read on the forward strand.
AGTCTCTGCTCTCCTGCAGCCATGTGGCCATGCCACCATGTCACCCAGAGTACTGGGCAGAGCTCTTTATATAGAGTCAGTAACACCGCATTGCCCACACGTGTGTAGTGAGCTAGCTGACCAGGGCCAGGTGAGAATCCTGGCCACAGGAACCTTCACTTTATCTACAAGAAATAAGTAAACAAATGAGAGTAGTTTCATACCTGAGGTGAATATATCTTCTCCTGTGGCTACCATATGTGATTGATGTTAACTGCTGTGTCCTGATTATTCTGTATCATAATCTTATTTTTCATTCTTTAAAAAATCCTTAAAAACCTCAATTATAATTCATTTATTATTCTGAGCTGGTGTGTTGAACATTGGTATTGGTAAAAAGCTATTGCTATCCATATTCTTATACCTTGTGCTGTTTTTGATGTGGCAGAGGCCACTGAGGCAGTATTTTCTTTTTCTTTTTGTCTTATATCATTTTTGAAGACTTTGAAAATAAAACTGAGTAACATTGCCACACGACCAAGACTCAAAAAAAAATTGTTTACTATCTACTATAAATGTACTGTTAATTGTAGTTTTCAGTAGCAGAATTTTTGAAATTAAAATGTTTAGATGCACCAAAACAATTTAACTTTGTTTTAAGATTACTTGGATTCTCTTTTTCTAAACAAAGCAATTGGCTTCACTGATGCAAAAGGTTTTATTCCTGGGAGATAACAACAATTAAAGCCCAGACATGCTCCCAGTGAACATTGAGAACTAATATCAGAATAACTACTTGCTTTGCAGCCTTGCTTATGGTTGAATTATTAAGGTCACCAATTTATTTTTCTTAAAAAGTGCTGCTGATGGTTATCTTATGAGATGATAAGTGTGTGATCTAAGCCTAATTTTTAGGAGCTGAGACTATCCCAAAACCTGCTCTGATGGTGAACACATGTTAGCATTTCTCATTGTTGCCCAGAGGAAACTAAGCTACTTGCTAGCCAGATGCATTCATTCATTAGGTGATTACTTATTGAGCACCTACTTTGTCATGTATTGGACATACAGAGATAAAGAAAACAGCAAGTTCCCCTGCCTCCTAGACACTATGGGCCAGTCAAGAGAAATGGAGATTTGGGTTACTAATTTCTGCCAATTTGACACTTACTACCCATAGACTTAGGTGTATTTGCAGCTTGGTATAGTTCTAGACATCTTTGTTTTTGGTTGTCTAGAACCTGAGGTAGCTGAAGAAAGGTTTAATATTACTGGCATTAAGTTATTAACCATAGATGTGTTTAAGTATGCACAATGTCATGGGAAGAATAATTTGTACATACAAATGGTACATTTTTATTCTCATATAAAATTCCTAAAAATAACACTCACCAAAAACCTTTCCTCCAAAATACAGTGTTTTATCAGCCACTTAATAATTTTGCTCAAAAAAAATTCATAATTTGATTGAAATGACTTAGGCAATTAGAAATGGTAATTTTGAATAACTAAGTTTTAATTTAGAGATGCTTGAATTCAAAATGCTGAAATAGCTTAGTAATAAAACTGTAACAGACTTGGAGAAAAACATGCATAAAATGACAAGTTCCTCAAGATTTATGGACTCCCAATGACCTGAAATAGAATGAGAGTTAATGCTATGTCTTTTTACCCATTCTGCCAGCTAGAGAAGACCTTTTATTTAAAGGGCAGGGTTCCCTCCACTATTCTTAAATCAAGGCTCTTCTGTCTGACAAACTGTTCTCCATGATTTTCACAGGATATTTATAACATTGGGAAGTAAGCAAAATGTTTAATGAAGAGGTTTGCATGTTACAGTGCTAGACATCATATGGTTCAATTTAGATTCTCTAAAATATCAGAGTTAGAGTGAAATTATCAAAAGGGGAAAAGTCACATGGCATTGGTACAAACAAGATGTGCCTATTTGTATTTATGTTTGCTAATGAAACTCAGCCATGACTCCCACTTTGATTTTAGGAGGCTTAGACCACCATTCAGTTCTATTCATTGTAATTAAATCTTGCCCACACGCAAACAAGGGAAAAAGAAAAGGGGGCATATTTATCTTTTAAAAAGCTATTACATAGCTTTGATATGAAGCTCCAGAGCTTTCAGATTTATAGTATTAAAGCAAAACAATATGTCTGTCAGGGCACAGTCACCTCCTTAGGCAACTGAAAGGGCTGAGAGAGGGCTTAGACTTGAATCCAAAAACCCATGGAGGGCAGTGCTGTATTTGCGTGTACGAGGGGAGAGGAATTTGAGACAACTCGATGTAGCCTCCAGTGCGGCTGCCAGAAAAGAGGTAGAAAAAGGCTAGATAGAAGCATAACTGGTTTTTACTGTAAAACTTGGGAGTGAGGTGCGGCAGAGAAAAGGGCTAATTTAGCTGTCTTCTGAAACAACATTTATACATGAAATTCTAAGATGTGCCTACCTTCCCACCCCCAACTCAACTGAGTCTTCAAATAAATCAAACACTGAGGTTAACTTAGTAAGGAAGGACTAGTGAAAGCCTATTGGTTCGAGTTTGCTCCACTACCTCCCTACTGTTCCTCCCAGCAGAACCCAGCAGTGGCTGCAGGACCACCGCCCCTCTGAGCCCTCATCATCCCTGTGAGGTGGAGAAGAACGTTCAGGAAACCACTAGGCCCTTGGTAACCACGGTGGCTCCTGTGGCCCACAATTCACCCAGAATGCAGTCTACCCTACACTTAGTTAATTGGAAGTTAACAGTAGTTTTGGAAAGGGCGAATGTGTGCTCCAAATCTTTTTATTGTCCTTTTTACTATTGGATTTAACCCAAATTGGCCAGCTCCAAAAAGATCCAGGCAGCCCACATTATTTGCTCAGCCCTAAATCAGACACTGAGCCTAGCCTTAGTAAGACTTAACTGGGAACACATGATGTGTCACCCCCTTATATCAAAAAAAGTATATTTTGATACTCATCCATTTATCAAAATTATTATTTGGGGCACTCAGGGAAATTAAGTGATTCTCCAAGGAAGAACTAATCATATTGCAGAAGAGCCTGAAGTAAAACTTAAAGCTCATAATGGCCGGCCTTGTTCTGACTGTTCAGCTGTCCTGTTTTAGACATCATTAAGTCCTTCCCTTCCCCCAGTCCCTTCATGTTTGTTCTGCTCCCAAGGGCTCATAATCCGGAAAAACAATTTCTTTCCCTACCTCTGTTTTCCCCATTAAGGTCAGAGAAGCCAAATACATAGCTTTGGGCAGAATGAAAACCATCTAAAAAGAGCCCTGGACTGAGTCAGGAATCCTGGTCTCTCCCGCTGTGATCATGGATGGGTCATTTTCTCTGGGCATTAGGTTGCTCATCTGTTAAATTTGAAATTGCAATAGAGGTGTTCACAAGATAATTTCCAATTCCAAAATTCCTTTGTTCCTTGCTTGATTCTAGATGTAAGCAGAGAGTTTGCTCAGTTTGGTTTAGTAGGCTCAGTTTCCAGATTCCTTTTTCATTATGAAATGAAACATTGTATAGTGGTCTAAAGAACTGTGCTCTGAGACAATGGCATTCCGGCATCTGGGGAGGTAAAAGCCAATGATGATTCTTGTCTACAGATGGCCCACAAGTGAAAAACGTGAGAGATACAGGTAGCCCACTGCTGTCTGGGTGAAAGGCATGGTCTTAATTTTTATTTCTTCTGTATTAAATTAAATGCCAATATTAGGATTTCCATTGAGATATATTGTTTATAACCATGACAGATTCCAGAATAGTTCCATGATAAATGTTGATAAAACAAAAGCATTTTGGGTCCTATTAATGGCATGTTCATCCACTCTACCACCATTCTCAGCCCTGACTATGAATCCGGGTCACCTGGGTTGCTTTTAAACATTCCTAAGCCTAAATGCCATTCAAACCAATTGACTTTGAAGAAATGGAGGTAGGGTATCTATTAATTTTTGAGGCTCTCTGAGTGGTGAAAGCTCTCACACTGCTTTCTTTACTCTATGGTACTCTTAAAATTAGCTTGGAAAATAAGTGCTGGTTGAGAAGGTCTCCATACTGAAGATAACTTTGATTCAAGCCTCATCTCTGCACTCTAAAGTATTGTACCAGGCTGATCTAGTTTAAATTTGAAGTAAAATTTTAGTATGTCCTTAAAGTGGTGTTTAAAAATAATTGAGTTTTTTAGGGCCAGGAGAGTATGTATATCTAAAGTAATCTGGGAAGAATAAATTATGCCAGATTTCAGGGATTTTTGTTTTCTTTTTTAATGTAAGACAGTGTGGTTTAATGAAAAGCATACAGACTGGATTTTGAATCCCAAATCTTACACTCACTAGTCACATCACTTAGATGTACATTAGTTCCTCAGAACTTACTTTTATAACTAAAAGCTTGTACCCTTTGACCTACATCTCTCTACTTCCCTCTTCCCACAGCCCTTGGCAACCACCATTCGATTCTGTTACTATGAATCTGCCTTTGGTGATACCACACAGTGTATATCTTTCTCTGAATTATTTCACTTGGCATAATATCCTCCAGGTTCATCCATGTTGTTAGAAATGGCAAGATTTTCTTCTATTTTATGACTGAATAATATTCTATGTTTTATATATATATATATATATATTATATTCTAAATATTATAAATACACACACACACACACCACATATCCATTTATCCATTTAAGGGCATTTAAGTTGTTTCCATATCTTGGCTATTGTGAACAATGCTCCAGTGAACATAGGAATGCAGGTCTCTTGACCTGATTTGCTTAAGATTTACATTGAGATACTGATTTCATTTCCTTCAGATATATACCCCAGAAGTGGGATTGGTGAGTCATGTGGCAGTTCTATTTTAATTTTTGAGCAACTGCTTTACTGGTTTCCATAATTGTACCAGTTTACCTTCCCACCAACAGTGTGTAATGGTTCCCTTTTTCCACATCCTCAACATTTGTTATCTCTTGTCTTTTTGATAATAGCCATCCTAACAGGTGAGGTGATACCTCATTGTGGTTTTGGTTTGCATTTTCATAATGATTACTGATGTTGAGTACCTTTTCATGTACATATAGGCCATTTATATTTATTCTTTGAAAAAAATTTCTATTCAGATCCTTTGCCCATTTTTAAATTGGATTGTTTGCTTTTTTGCTATTGACTTGTATAAGTTTTTATATAATTTGAATATTAACCCCTTATCAGATATATGGTTTGCAAATATTTTCTCCCATTCTGTAGATTGCCTTTTCAATGTAGTGACTGTTTACTTTGCTATGCAGAAGCTCTTTAGTTTGATGTAGTCTACTAGTTTATTTTAGCTTTTATTGCCTTTGCTGTTCGTATTTTTATCCAAGAAATCACCACCAAAATTGGTGTCAAGGAGTTTACTCCGTGTTTACTTCTAGGAGTTACAGAGTTTCAGTCTTATATTCATGTCTTTAATCCACTTTGAGTCGATTTTTGTGTATGGTGTAAGGTAGTGGTACAGTTTCATTCTTTTGCATGTGGCTGTACAGTTTTCCCAGCACCAGTTATTGAAGACATGGTCCTTTTCCTTAGTATATTCTTGACTTTTTTGTTGAAAATTAATTGGCCATATACACAGGGGTTCATTTCTGGGTTCTGTTTTGTTCTTTGATCTATTTGTCTGTTTTTATGCCAATACTATACTGTTCTGATTACTGTAGCTTTGAAATTTAGTTTGAAATCAGGAAGTGTGATATGGACAGGTTTTTATATCTTTCTCAAAATTACTTTGGCTATTCAGGGTCTTTGTGGTTCCAAACAAGTTTTATGACTGTATTTTCTATTCCTTTGAAAAATGCCATTGGAATTTTGATAGGATTGAACTGAATCTGTAGATTGCTTCAGGTAGTACAGACATTTTAAATGTCTCTGTCTAAATTATTTCACAGTTAGCAGTATATAGGTTTTTCACCTCCTTGGTTAAATTTTACCTAATTATTTTATTGTTTTTGATGCTATTGTAAATGGGATTGCTCTCAATTTCTCTTTCAAATAATATATTGTTGGTATATAGAAACACAACTGATTTTTAATGTTGATTTTTGGACCCTACCTTTATGAATTAATCAGTTCTAATAGTTTTTTGGTGGAGTCTTTAGTGGTTTTTTTTTTTTATATATAAGATCATGCCATCTGCAGAGACAATTTTACTTCTTCCTCTCTGAATTTGATGCCTTTTATTTTTTTTCTTGCCCAATTGCTGTGGCTAGGACTTCAGTTAATATGTTGAGTAGAAGGAGTAAGAGTGGGCATCCTTGTCTTGTTCCTGTTCTCAGAGGAAAGGCTTTTACTTTTTTACCATTAAGTATGACGTTAGTTGTAGGCTTTTCATATATGGTCTTTATTATGTTGAGGTACATTCCTTCTATACCTGACTTATTGAGAGTTTTTATTATGAAAGGATGTTCACTTTAGCCAATTGAATTTTCTGCATCTGTTGAAATAATCATATGATTCTTACCTTTCATTCTTTTAGTGTGCTGTATCACATTTATTGATTTGAGTATATTGAATCATTCTTGCACCCCAGGATAAATCCCACTTGATCACTTATACAATCCTTTTAATGTGCTGTTGAATTAAGTTTGCTAGTATTTTGCTGAGGATTTTGCATCAGTATTCATCAGGTAAATTGGCCTTTCTGATACTGTGATTCATAATAAGAAATATATATTTGGTCTTCATCCCTTTTTCTAGTACAGAGCTAAAATGCTTAGAATTTTCTGTGTTGAAAACTATAAAGGTGTCTCTAGTTATATTAATGAAGTTACTTTTGGACCTAAGTACCTTTATACCTAATACCATACCTAAGGCTGCAGGCTGGTTGCCAGTGGTTGGTTCCACCCCCAGTCTCCTTGCTTGTTATTGGCCTGTTTAGATTTTCTATTATTTCATTATTCAGTCTTGGTAAAATTGTACATTTCTAAGAATTTATATCTTCTAAGTTATCTTAATTTGTTAGCATGCAGTGGTCTCTTGTAATCCTTTGTACTTTATCCATTGTAACGTTTCTTCTTTCATCTATTATTTTAGTTGAATCATCTCTCTTCTTAGGCTAGCTAAAGATTTGTCAGTTTATCTTTTCAGAAAACCAACTCTTTGTTTTCTTGAAATTTTCTGTTATCTTTCTAATCTATTTCATTTATTTTTTGCTATAATTTTTCTATTTCCTTCCTTCTGCTAACTTTGGGCTTAATTTGTTCTTTTTCTAGTTTCTTGAGGTATATAAGGTTAGGTAGTTTATTTGAAATCTTTCTTTTTTCTTAATGTAGATGTTTATTTTTTTACACTTCCCTTTTAAAACTGCTTTTGTTGTATCTCATAAGTTTTGGTATGTTGCCTTTCCTTTTTTGTTTATCTCAAGATATTTTTTAATTTCCCTTTTGACTTCTTTGACCCATTAGCTGTTCATAAATACATTATTTAATTTCTGTGTATCTGTGGATTTTCCAGCTTTCCTCTTGTTAGTGATTCAGTTTTATACCATTGTGTTTAGAAAAAAATACTTGCTAAGATGTCAACATTCTTAAATTTGTTAAGCCTGGTTCTGTGACATAACATAAGATCTATCCTGGAGAATGTTCTTTGTGCACTTGAGAATAATTTGTACTTTTCCATCCAGTAGGTTTATGGAATGTTCTCTATACATCCATTTAGTCTAAAGTGTGGGTCAAGTCCATTATTTCCTAATGGGTATACTGTCTGGATGATCTATCTGTTGTTGAAAATAGGGCATAGAAGTCCCCTACTATTACTGCATTTATTTCTATTCTTTCCTTCAGATCTGTTAATAGTCATTTAATATATGTAAGTGCTCTGATTTGGATTCATATATACTTACAATTGTTATAGCATCTTGATCAATTGACCCCTTTATCATTATATAGTGAACCTCTTTATATTTTGTTACAACTTTTGACTTACAGTCTATTTTTTTTCTAATATGAATGGGGCTATGGCTGCTCTTTTTGTTTTCCATTTGTATTGACTATCTTTGTCCATCCCTTCACTTTCAGCCTATAAGTATCTTCAAAGCTCTCTATGACATACAAGCATATAGTTGGGTCGTGTTTTTTTCTTTTTTTTTTTTTATTTATTCAGGTATTTTGTGTATTTTAATTGGAAAATTTAAACCACTTACATTTAGAGTAGTTATTGATAGATAAGGACTTATATTGCCATTTTGTTAAATATTTTCTGATTATTTTGTAGTTCCTTTGTTCCTTTGTTCCTCTTTCACTGCCTTTTTTAAAAAATTGATGATTTTTATAGTTATATTCTTAAATCTTTTTTCTTTTTCATTTGTATATATATTCATAGGTTTTTGTTGTGACCACCATGAGGCTTTCATAATACATTTTATAGCAGTCTGTTTTAAGCTAAAAACAACTTCCATTGCATAAAAAAGTTCTACACATTTACTTGCCCCCTCCCAACTTTGTTGGTAATGTCATAATTTACATGTTTATATAGTGTACCCATTAACAAAATATTATACTATTTATTTTTAACATTTTTGTCTTTCAACCTATAAGCTAGAATCTAAAGTGATTTATATAGTATTTTGAATTTGTCTATATATTTACCTTTTTCAGTAAATTTAATACTTTGTATCTGTTTTCATGTTATTAATTAGTGTCCTTTTGTTTCATCTTGAAGAACTCCCTTTAGCATTTCTTGTAAGGCAGGTCTAGTAATGGTAAATCCCCTCAGCTTTTGTTTGTCTGGGAGTCTTAATCTCTACCAACAAACTACTTTCCTGGGCAAAGTATTCTTGATTGGCAGTTTTTTCTTTTCATATACCAAATCATTCTCTCCTGGCCTGCAAGATTTCTTCTGAGGAATCTGCTGGTAGCCTTACTAGAGCTCGCCTGTATGTAATGACTGTTTTTAAACTTTTGCTGCTTTCAAAATTCTCTTTTTATCTTTGATTTTTAAGAGTTTGATTATAACACATCTCAGTATGTCCTTGGATTGAATCTTGTTTGGAGATCTTTAAGCTTCATGCATCTGGATGACCTTATCCCCAGATTTTGGAAATTTTCAGCCATGATTTCTTTAAATAAGTTTTCTGAACCTTTTTCTCTGTATTCCTTCTAATATTCCCATAATGTGAATATTGTTTCACTTAATGGTGTCCATAGTCCATGTAGGCTTTCTTCACTCTTTCATTCTTCTTTTTTTCCCCTCTGAATCAGTAATGTCGAGAGATCTGTCTTCAAGTTCACAAATTCTGCTTGACTCATCCTGTTGTTGAAGGTTTTTATTGAATTTTTTTCGATCCATTCATCATATACATCAGCTATAAATTTTGAGGGCTTTTTTTATGATTTCTATCTCTTTATTAAATTTGTTTTGCTCATGCATTGTTTTCCTAAGTTCATTTCATTGTCTGTGTTCTCTTGAATCTCATTGCACTCCTTAAAATAATTATTTGAATTCTTTTTCAGGTAACTTTAATCAAGTATCTTTAGTAGTGTCGTGTTTTCTTGCTTTTTCATGTTTCTAGTGGCTTTGCATTTATGTTTGAACATTGGAAGCAGAAGTCACTTCTCCCGGCCTTTTCAGCCAAACTTTGGAAAGACTTTCACCTGAAAGGCTGTGAGAGTTCTGGCTGGGTGGGCTGCCATGTCTCTGGTTCTGAGGAGGGCACAGTGGCATAGTATCTGTGCACCTCCCTTGTATTAGGTCAACATTGGCAAAGACTGTGGGGACTCTTCTGTCGTCTAGGGTGAAAGTGGAAGCAGTGTCTAGGGTTATTGGGGTCCTCAGGGTCAGGCTTCTGGCATCTTCCTGTTCTTTTTTGCTTGTGGGAGGAAGTTCTGACCAAGGGGATCTCTCTGGACACCAGGTCTTGGCACTAGCACTCCGAGTGGCAGTGGAGCCAGTGTTCTGGTGCACAGGTGAGCTTCTTGCGGTGATAGTGCAAGGTATGTGCAGATCTCCCAAGAAACTGAAGTGTGAGTCTCAGATTCACCACAGTGATTTGGGCCCTGGTTGGTGTCGCGACCCTTCAGGGGCCGAGGCAACACGCCCAAGGTCTTGATTCTTCTCTAGGCTTTATTGTCTAATCTCTCACGGTGGTTACAGCAGTTGTTGGGAACCTTTTCTCCCTCCCGGCGGGCTCCCTTATATTCAGTCACCCAACCAATCTGGGACAGTATCATGCGTGACCTTTAAGCGGATAGGTGTCACGCGCCACTCTAAGCGGGCAGCACGAGCTGTGCACGGGTATGGAAGTCTGCTGGGCCAATCCCCAACAGGGAAGAGGGGAAAGGGTGGTGAGCAGGAAGCAGGCGCCATCTTTAGGGCGTTGTCCAGCTAGAGTGGGGCTCAGCCTCGGCCATAGGCCGGGCCCCCACATCTCCCCCTTTATTGTTTTATAACCAAAGGTCTGTCGGGATCATGCCTGTCTTAGGTTGTCCAGAGTCTGCAGCATTCTTACCCGTCCTCAGGCAACAGACAGCTTAGGACTGCGCCCTGTCTTAGGTTGATATGCGCAGCTCCCGATCTTACCCGTCCTTGACTACTGATCCAGCATATTAAGCCATACTCTAGGGGAGATGCCTTCCTCTAGCACTGCCATGGCCTGCAACAGAACCTTCCGTTCTCCCCATTGCTGTTTTTGTATGGAACAGACTTTCCTCCCAAGCACGAGGAGGCCCACAATTAGCAATATTCCTATGACACCTACACCTGACCAGGCTTTGGTGGCGTTTAACATCTTGCCTAACTGTCTGGACAAGTTTGGCAGCTTTAGAATAATTATGAAAAGGAATACCAGTAATACACCCTCATATACATAGCCCACAGACAAAACCTCCCCCAAGAGGTCCAATTGTTCTTGAAGAAGGTTCAGTGGCCTGGGACAGACCATTCAGCATCTCTGCCGTAGGAATGGTGATAGTCAGCGCGGCGGTGGCTGCAGCTGCAGCTCGGCTCCGCCGTCGCCTGCTGTAGGATCCACGGTAGGAGCAGAAGCAGTGCAATCATCTTGTACCTCCTCTCCGGGGTTTTCCACTCTGCGTATCAGACATTCAGGCACCCAAACGGGGTTCTGCTGGTCCTGTGGAAAAACACAAACCGAGCCTCGGGTCCAGATTATCACTGGGTCCGGGCCTTTCCATGTTCCTTCCAACACATCCTTCCACAAAACTTTAGGCATGTGTTTTGGATTGGATTGTTGGCCGTGCCAGTCTGCTGCACTGCGGCCATTTTTGTCCAGTGTTCTAAAATCTTCTCCTATTCCCCGTTTTTGTTTATATAAGGCATTCTTGAGGGTGAGGTGGGTGCGTTCCACCATACCCTGACCCTGAGGGTTGTCTCTAGCTCCCTGCTGCTCTCATGACACAAAAGGATGTCATCCATATAATGATAGATAATTATCAGGGGAAACTGTTTACTGACAGTTTGTAAGGCCTTCTTTACATACACATGGTGGGGCTATTAGCCATGCCCTGTGGCAATAAACCTTTGACAGTCTCTGGGGTGAAGCGGGATGGAGAAGAAACAGTCTTTGATAATCTCCACTTGCCAGACTTTTTCCTAATTACAAAAATAGGTGTGTTCCATGGCGAGGTAGAGGGCTGGAGGTGACCAGCTGCTATCTGTTCTTGTACTAAAGTGTGGGCTGCTTCCTTCTTTTCTTTGGTGAGGGGCCACTGAGGTACCCACACGGGCCTTTTTGACTGCCATGTCCTCATCAGATGGCAGTCCCTGTTCAGATCCCCCTTCCGATGCCTTTGCGAAGGCACACTCTTCTCGTACTTCCTCTAATATTTCCTCCCCCTCTTGGATGGCCTCTCGGCAGCTTGGCTTCTGTCCTCGGCCCTAACCCTAGAGGCCTCCATCCCCATCCTCTCTCTAAAGGGGCAAGTATCCTAGTTATGATTTAGATGGACTACGTCGCTAATTCCGCGAACCTTTTGATTTCGTCGCCACTCTGCGAACCTTTTTATTTCGTCGCCGCTCTGCGAACCTTCACTGGTGCCTCCTCATTCCATATATTATAATAAACAATCTCACAAACACTAACAGGAGACACACATTACACATAAACACCCACCACAACTGCCTACTGTCTGCCCTGCCACTTATACTTTCAGTTTACTCGCCGATCCACTCACCCTCCTCAGTTCCCTCTCCCGGTCTGGCCAGCCGACCAAACGGCGTCCAGCAACGTTCCTGAAGAGTTACAAGCTCTACTTCATCGGGAGGCGCCAGGGTCAGCGGATCAGGTCGCGATGAGGTTTAGCGATTCCCGGGGTTCGGCACCACTCTGTGGTTACAGCAGTTGTCGGGAAGCTCTTCTCCCTCCCGGCGGGCTCCCTTATATTCAGTCACCCAACCAATCTGGGACAGTATCATGCGTGACCTTTAAGCGGATAGGTGTCACGCGCCACTCTAAGCGGGCAGCACGAGCTGTGCACGGGTACGGAAGTCTGCTGGGCCAATCCCCAACAGGGAAGAGGGGAAAGGGTGGTGAGCAGGAAGCAGGCGCCATCTTTAGGGCGTTGTCCAGCTAGAGTGGGGCTCAGCCTCGGCCGTAGGCCGGGCCCCCACAGTTGGGGGAACAAAGCAGTGCAGAGTCAGTGGTATGACAGCACATAGCAGCACAGTAGTGACAGCAAGTCACTGCCATGACTTAGAACTCAGGCAGCAGTACAGAGAGCAGCAGCCCTTCCTGGCAATAGCGGGTCAAAGCTGCAACTTAGAATCTTCCAGGTGGAACATAGAGAGCAACAGTCTCTCCAGTCCCATAGATGACAAGGCATTGTGGCATCCTGGTCCCAGAGAATGGGGCACAGCATCCATGGGGCTCCTACGAGCAGGTCTTACCACAGTGACAGCTCTGTCCCCTCAGTGGGGACTCCATGCATCTCCACTAGCTGGATTTGGTGTTGGTACAGAAAGTGAGGCTTCTCAGTAGCAAAGCTGAAAATGTCCACAGCAGTAACAAGGCTTCCTGGGGTACTCCTCTCCTTTTCCCATGGGGTGAAATCCCTCCAGGGGGTCTGTCTTTGCTCTGAGCTGCTCTGCACTGGGCGCAGGGGGGTGCAAGTAAAGTCCTTCCTATACTTTTCTACATGACCCTGCCTGTTTTTTGAGCTCTGCAGGGTTTCTGCTGCTTCTTTCCTATGGTTCAGAGCTTTCATGCAGCTCTTTTTGTCTGTCTGTGTTTTTTTAATATATTGTTTGTGTGAGGGAGATGCACTTTGGGACCTCCTAGCCTGCCATCTTGCTTATGTCAGTCCCTACAGTGAAATTCTTGTTTAAGATTGAGAGAGTGGAAAAGAATCGAGAAAGGTAATAGAATAAATGTTCAGTCTAGACATCGGGGAGGGGAGGTTTTATCTATAGTTAAAGCTTTATTAATTTGACTAATGGCACAAGTAGCACATATCACACAGTCATATTCAGCTAGGGCCTACAGGTGATGTTCTGTAGCATATTTATCTTTTTTTGCTTAAGATAAATATTGATCTTTTTGCCTTTTAGTATTTGCATTCCTTAAAATACACAATTTATGATGACCCATAAAAAAGCAAAGGTAAACCAGTTTACGAATTAAATGTTTTCTCTAACTGGTCCATATGTAGATAAGCACAAAAAAAGAAAATCATATTGGAAAAGTGCACACTCATGAGGCAACTTCCCCACCAGTGCCCAGTGCAATAAGTAAAATCCGTGTCTGCTTATCTAGTAGATTTAGTAGGTTTAGTAGTAGATCTGGTAGGTCATAATTTGGAGCCAAATGAATATATAAATGTCAAAATGGGAGCTAAATTAACCCTCAATTTTTTAAAAAATCCTAACAAACTACAATTGGTCCTTTTAAAGAAAAAACTAAATTTGCTGGTAACTGGAGTTGATAAAATGTCTGAGCTTTTCAACAAATTCACATAGAAAGAACTAGTTGAGAACAGAGTTTTATTAAATCAGAAATAAAGCTTAAATGGTATATATAGCATGTAGGAGCTGATTTGTGGGGAAAGTCTGATTGTGTTACTGATTTATACTTCTCAATAGTTGGGACAGGTCCTAGCTGTTTCTGGTCAAGGTCTGGGTTTTACTGAGAGTGTCTGTGAAATTAAAGAACTGGGAATCATTCATAGGATCTGACAGTAGAGAACAAGTGGGATACAAAATGTTTCGTGAGAATGTGGCCTCTGGAAGGGCCTCACACTAAACAATGTTTAAATTTAGTTTCAACATTCCCAACACAAATAGAGAGAAATTCACAGTTGACACAAAGATGAGTTGTCTTCATCCATTTTTCTTCAAAGTTGCTTACTCTGGAAAGGATGCCAAATTTGAGATGTTCCCATAATCACCCCACACAGACAGCATACATCCTTTGTACATCAAAAGGAGAGCAGTGACTCAGGGCAGAGGGCCCTAGGGGATGGGTTTGCTGAAATTGCTCTTCACTAATTACACATGCTTGTTTATTCTTTCTTTATTTTAGAATTAGAATAGGAAAGATTTAGTCCAAAAATCTGGGTTAGCTCCAGACTTTGGATTTCTCATTAAACTTGGCTACTTGAGGATCGATGTTCCTAAATAAGCCAGTAATCTTTCAGTGCTTGCAAACACTATTGATAAATCATCTATAATGGTGAATTGATCTTTGAAAACTGACCTTGTCAATGCCAGAGAGAACCATTTCATATTGCCCACCCTGGAAAGATTAAATCTGTTAATTTCTCAGGTGAACTCAGCCAAGACTCAGTCTTCTCTTGAGCCAAAACTTTTTTTCAAGCAAAGCTCACTTCAGCCATTTACCTTTAGGAGAAACACAGCTTTACTCCCAGGTTCACTTATCTCCATGTAAACCACGCCTGTGTTCTTAATATTATGCTATGTTAAAGGTTGTCACTGTGGTTGTAAAATTTAGAATATCAAGGTCAAGAAGCTAAAAGGGTTACTTTGGCATAAGCCTTCCTGTGGTCGGGGGCTCTTTCAGGGCCTGAGGCTCCCCTGCCTCTCATTGGGTCTGTCCATTCCTGCAAGTTATTTGTGGCTGTCTGGGGAACTCATTTAACACTGTCCTCCCTTGCGCAGTCTTAGGAGGGAGAGTTGGAATTTCCTAGTCCTTGTTAGAATGTTTGCTCCAATCTAGAAGTGTATAGGGATTAAAAAAAATTATATGGTAAGGAGCGAGTCTCACAGAGAGCCCTGAGGAATGAAACCTGGAAGGTGCCACTGTTTTTTCATCCTCCGTATGCTGATCTGGAGTGAACTGTGTAGCAGCACAACCAACTGATGAAATTCCCACCAGAACTCCAAAGCTTGACAACCATAGTAAAATAAACCCTGTGCAAGCAGAATATTTGGAGGGAAGGTTTTGAAGTTAATTGAGTTTTATGATTAACAGAAAGTTATCCAGAAAACCATTTTGGCTTCACCTCATATTAGTGGAGGCCTTTCTATAAAGCATGGGTCCAGTTTCCTTTTTTGAGTGTAATTAGAAATGTAGTGTCATCATTCTTTTTAGAATTAAACTCTTCAGCACCTCCCTAACATTATCTTAAAAGCTTATTCTATGTTTCCTATAATATGGCTATTGAAAATAAAGTAATTGAGCTGGAACTATACAGACTCCAGAATAGCATCAGAGTTATTAGCTTAAAGGGAAAAAAAAGTTCCTGCTATGAGATTTCATCATTTTTCTGGTTTTCAGAAAACAGACTGTAGAAAAATTCAATCTAATTGAAGGTTACGAATTCTCTGAATGTGACTGTTTCTAGTTTAAATAGTGTAAAATAAGGTGGTGAAAAGGGCTAACTTCATTCCTAAGTTCTGGATTTTAGTTCTGCTTCATTCTGGGTCTCATCATGAGACCCTGGACAGGCTTTCTCTTCCAACTCTGAAATGCAGAATATATCTCGGGAAGAAAAATCATGCAGTTTTTCTTGCTTTACTGAAATATATTCTTGCAATTAGTATCACTTTCCCATTTTCTTTTATGGGACTATTTTATCCCATCATGAATATCCATATGTACATATATGTATATAAAATTATGTAAAATTCAAGTTTTCCATAATTTCCATAATGTACAGAACTCCACAGAGATCACTGTATTTTAGGAGGGAAGAAAAGGCCTCTATTAGTGTCTGTTTCTAAGCTCTTTCCAGAGACTGTAAACGTGGCCTGGGAAGGCTATAATGAGTCAGTAGTTTATAGAGTATTAAGATACTTAATTAGCAGTGATTCTTGAGCATGTCCAATAGAGAACACATGTTTATAAAGGGCAGATTCAACACAACGTGTCTTTGGCCTAACCAACCCCCAATCAATTAACAAAATGGGATGTCTTATTTTACGTATCTCCCACTCCCCGAAAATAGAATCACTAACCACTTGTTAACCACACTGACTTTCCTAACAGACAGAGCGGTTGCTCTATCTCTGCCACCAGAAATGTTCAGATTAAGTTCCCTGTTAGATTTCAGCCAGCAGAGCCTACAAAACAGGAAGAAAGCTCTGCTTGCTTTTTTGCCTCCTTTCCTGGTCTGACTTGATGTGATAATTCATTGCAGATTTCTTTTTCTTTGACAGAGTGCCTACCGCAGGAATGGGATGGCTTTTCTGGCCTGCTGATGTGACTACAACTGACTGCAACAACAGGAAAGGCCATGTTATATTAAGGTGATTTCTGTTCCCCTCTTTGGACAAAATAAAATCCAAGTTTACCTTCTCTGTGTCCTCAGGGGTGGGTTGGTTTGTTGTGACTATCAACTGGCTGACTGCAGCTCTTTTCCAGCCCCCTGGACACTTAGTCTTGTTTACTAGATGGGCCAGCTAGCCAATTATTGGCAGGATGTTTGCCATAGTGTGTAGGTGGACAAGAATGCACATCACACAGTTTTGAAATTTCAATTTGGAATGGATTTACTTCCCTCAGCTCGCATATCTTAAAAGCAGTATCTTTTTTTTTTCCCAGTGTTTAGTCTATGGGGTATTTTTTTTGATGCATTTTGTAATTCAGGTTTGGGAAAAAGGAAATAAAATTAAAGGGACGGTCAGTTTTCCCCTTGCCCCATACCACCATCGTTGCTTCCCACTTTGTTGACTATCTATGTATTTTAGAGACAAGTATCCATTTTATAGACTCACACTAATCAAAGACCTAGGGAACCAGATGAATCATCTGTTACCTTCTTCTCTTCCCTCCACCCCACAAATGAGTATATGTGTCACTTTTATGCCTGTTCCCAACTTCCTGCATATTTCCTTATCACCTATGTTTTTTCCTCACATAGACCCTCTTCTCTTGTCTACATAATTCTCTCCTTTCCCTGTCCCTCCAGTCCCCGGGCCCACCACTCACCCACACACCATATCTGTTTAGTAGCAACATAATCAGAATAAATAGAAGAAGGGGGGGGAACTAAGTGATTTGCTTTCTCCTTTCAAAGCACTACCACACCTAGACTGCAAATGTAGCCTGGGGAATTTTTCGCTGGTAGCAGCTGAGCTACTCCTCTGGCATCTATACTTGCTTCAGTAAATAAGGAGCTGCTACTCTTGGGAACAAACCAAAATACAGCAGATGTAATTGTACAGTTCCTGATTAAACCTGAATTGCAAAAAAGGAAGTTATTTCTTTAATTTTGTTGAGTTTTGTGTAATTTTACACACACTGAAACAGCCTTTGTAAAGAACTCATAAAAGCAGAAATGAGAAGCATGAAAGATTTTCCTCTTGTGACCAAATCATTGGGAGGCTCAGTTAATATGATTGCACCATATTATTCACATTTGTTAACTATCATTTACCTGTTCTGTGTTTGTTCTTCTGGAAAAATCTTCATGTCAAGAACAAAAAATGCAGATATATAATATCAAAAAATTGCCAAAGTGTTTTGATGTTCCATCTGTGCTTATTAAAATATATGATTAAAATTTTCTTTTTATCATCATTCTTATTTTTCTTGGCATCCCTAATCATGGAAAATTATAAACTTGCAGTAAACATCCTAACTTTTAAAACAACAGCATTTATTGTATTTGTTTTCGATCTGCCAGGCTTATAGATGTATAAAATTTTCAGGAGCTAATTTTTCATGTCAGAATTCCTTTTGTCCCACATTATACATTTTAAAGTGTGCAGAAGGCAGAAAATACAAGGCTTAGGTTTTTTCCCCTCATTTTATTCTACCTGATCTCCTTATAATCCCAGAGAAGGAAGACTCAATGTACATTTCTCTCAGAAATATGACAGGTCTGTGTTTTTGTTGGTCTGGCGTATGTTTGTCTATCTTGAACAGCCTGACAGGCAATTATTTATAAAATCTGGTTTTGCCCAGTAAGTCCATATAATAACCTTTCACTTTTCATCATAAGCCAGTGAGCTGAATTTAGAATAAAACAAGGTCATTTATGTCTGTCCCAAACCAGCCTAGATGGTCATTTATGTTTGTCCCAAACCAGCCTAGATGTCCCCATAATTGCTCAATATTAATATTTTTAATTCTTTTTTTTTTCTTTTCTACACTTAGGTTCTTTTTCTGACTCTTTCCACACACTGAATTGAAGTGAAATAAAATTTCCTTAAAAAATTAGTATTGGGAAAAAAAAATTTATAGAGGGAAAGTTTCAGAAAATGTGACTTCAGTAGTTTGCTCTCTCAAGATTAAAATATTACATAGAATCACAAAATGTTAGAACAGAAGATGGTCTTAAAGCTGATTGAAAACAACCACTCATTTTACAGATGAAAAAACATGGCCTAGAGAGGGAAACAGACTTTCCCAAGATCACTCACTAATGGCATTGGCAGACCAGAGACCAGATCCCTGGTCCTTCATTCGCAGTCTGGAGTGATACTCCACCACTATGGATTGGCAGGATACACCAAGACACATTGGAGCTTTATGGCATGTTTATGTTAGACAATAACCAAAATTTATAAAAATTGTTAGTAAGTGTGGACACATCCTGAAACCTGCGTGTTATATTTTTCTCCGAAAGGACTATGGTATTAATTAAATAATATGTGTTATATGTCAGTCATATGTCAGTTTTTAAAAAGGGGCCTGCAAGTAATGGGAATTAACATACTTTGAGTACCTATTTATATCAGGAACCTTACCTCTGGGATTTCATTTATATTCACAATGACTTTATGAGGTAGATGCTATTTTTTGAAAAAATCAGGCTCAACTCTAAATCAGTGTGAATGCCCATAATGGTTTAGTTTATAGATAAAAATAGTTTATTTTCTGGAAATTGAATTTGAAAATAAATAAATGAAACCAACAAATAAATAAATAGCCTCTCTTATGGGAAATTGGCACTGCCTCAGGTCTGAGGATATAGGAAATAGAAATATTTCTCCTTTTACCTAAATTTGGAAATGTGACTTTCTGAATATGCCATTTTAAGGCTATGTCATTAACCTTCCTGCCTTCACATATTGCAATAGTCAAGATTGAAAATTAATGTTCCAATTTTAGAACCAAAAGTTTTTATTTAAAAACGATCAGAAGCATAAATATTTTTCTAAATGGTATATATAATTCCTGTGTCAGGGAAGAATTCTTCATTTATTAACATTTGTTCGTTGTTCCTTATAAAATAATAAATAATCCACATTTAATGTCTTTACCACATAGAAGACAAATAAACATAAGTGGTGATTCTCAGTCTAAAAGAAAACAAGTTTACTTGTCCAGAAATTATAGAGTTTAATTTTATGAAAAAATTTTTATGTAGTTCCAAAATCAGGTATTTCTTTCCAGGTCATATAACCCCTTGTGTAAAACTGAATCACTACAGAGAATGTGTTCCCTCACCTACCTTCCTGGAATTTAGATAGAACCTTCCCAGATTGCATTTAAAATTCTACTATCAACCATGTATACATCTCATAAAATATTTCACAGTTTCCTGTGTGCTCTGGCTGAACATTTCATAGTACATAAACACTTCTGCAGATAATATAAGGGCATCAAGTTGAATATGTCAAAGCAGTGGCAATCAAGTGGAATCAAGTGGAATCAAGACTGATTCTCTGGCAGTTGGTTTTCTTATTTTTATCTTCTTATTTAAAATCCAAGATGAGACTTTCTGTGCTCTTATAAGGAGCAAGAGGGTGGACTCTAGAAGTTTTAGTGGAGTTGTGTTTATTAAAGAAAAGGTTTCTGCAGAGGGCATCAAGCCAAACTTACACAACAAAACCGTGCCTGAAGGACTTGGATGTAAATATGATGGTTAAATAAGGGCCAGATGCCTTTAAACACTCAAAAATTAGAAAGTCCTATCTCTTAAAGTAAGTCTCTAATGTTGTGAGTAGGATAGTAATACCATAGTTCTTAAAGAAACAAAGAAAGAAACTTGCATTTGATTTTCTGGAGCAGAATATTAAATATTCAAGCTGTCGTAGGTCATGAAACTTTTGGCAATTGAAATTTATTTTAAAACAATCAGTTCCTGCAAAGTCACAAGAAACCTAAATACAATATTTCATTGTTGGAAAGCATAGTAATTCTCTATAGAGCATTTTATTCATGTTCCTTTTTCTGCTCATGACTACCTAATATTCACTATCCCCCTTTTTTTCCAAAGGAAAATAAAAATAGGAGAAGATTCAGAAAAAAAATAAAAATAAAAATGATTCCTTATGTAATTTTACTTAGACCAGGTAAAACTACTTGCTATCAAAGTTACTTGCTAGTAAGTTTGACACTATAATTATAGCACACCACGTGTCTCCCTGTCATTAAATACGCACAACTCCACTACGAGATATGCACTCATTCCTTCTGTCGCCCACAGGCATTAGAGGAAAAACTGGGGAACAGCAGGTTCAGTGCCTTATGCAGAGGTACCCGAGATGGAGCTGGCATTTGCCCCCAGAGCTCATGCTATGAGTCACCATTACACAGCATGGAAAGATTTCTAATAACATGTTAAAGAGAATTGCTGCCCTGAACCCAGAAGTGCTTTGCAGTACCAAAAAACTTGATTACAAGAAAATTTCACTTTAACCTAACAGTCCTTCCCTAAGGCCAAATATTATGTATATAATAGAATATCACATAATGTATAATAGAATATAATTATATAGAATGATGCCAAGTCCTCTGTAATGTCTTAAATCTTAGAATAAATATATGTGATCAATGCACATACTAAGAATCCTTAAATTTATGAGAAAAACCTTCAAAGATCCAAGATCCATGTGCATAAAGCCTCCTCTCTGTGAAGACCAGATTTCTCTGGAAGACTCTAATTAATTACTTAGGCTCCTATTTTATGTTTTCGTACAAGGTACTTATCTCATGGTATAAAATAATCCCCATCTTGTTTTCATGTGTTTGCAGTGACAGATACAGAAGTACATATGTCAGTCCCTTCAGATTTTATACAAATGTCCTTTAGGTATTTGCTCAATGATATGGTACAGCCATTGTTTTTCCTGACTTAGAGTCTTTGTGTATATGCTTGGGGAGGAGTGCTGAGCAGTGATAAAGAAGAAAGTGGAAAGAGGTTGCTGAGCACAATTTCAATTAAAAATGATTTTCCTCCCTCATTGGTCCTGAGCAGAGTCTTGAATTCAATCCTAGGTGTTGTTCTGCCTTAGAACAAGTCACTTTCTGATTTACAGCCATTAAGATCCCATCTAGCACTGTACCAGCCTGTGAAGCTGCATACCTACAGCTTCCTTTTCTGAGTTGTATTGATTTACTTCCTCCAGCCACTCTTCCGGGATGAAGTTAGTTCACCTGCCAGTACACTGGCCACTTCTCGTCATCACCCCCCTGAACCTGACTTTTGTGTGCCAGTCAGTCAGCAGTCCCTGAACCACAGTGATGCCTGCAGACAGTGTGTTGGCTTGCCGTGCCTCCACGGGTTGGGCCTGGGAAGAGACAGTGAGCCCAGAGGGTTCAGGCAGTTGATTACTCACACAGCAGCGTAAGCAGGATGAGCATGGTGTCAGCCTTCCATGTTCCTGATCCCTCAGGAAGACACCAAACTGGAGAGGCCAGATGACAGAAGATCTGAGTGGTGGGTCACTGTGTCATGGAGGTGCCGCTGTAAGCTACAGCCACACGGTTTTTTTAGATTGCATACCCAAAAGGAGGTTGAAGTGGAAAGTCCCAGGCCTCACCAGAACCGGGGAGGTGGGTGAGAAACTCTTTGTGGCAGCTTCTCCCAGGAGTGGCTCTCTTGCCACATCTTGGGATGACTTCATGGCGGAACAGTGGTGGAACCTGGCCTACATGGCCTGTGCGGAGACGTGCCCTTCCCCTACTATATGGAGAGTGTTGTGTGTTTCTGTTAACAGGATGCAAAATCAGTCTTCCTCCTCTTCCCCACATTTTCATGGTTGCCTCCTTCCCTATCTCTTTCTCATAAAGCTTCCTGCTACCTCAGTGCACAGAACTTTCTGCTTCCTCTAAACTCTTCATACCCACCTCTTGGTCTCTATGCTTCCTATTTTATGTCCCTTAGCATCTCTCCGTATGCCTTATAGCCTGCATGAGACGACAGATTTCTTGAGGACAAGCCTTGAATTTATAACTTTGTAATCACCCCATGCACATATTAGGTATTCAGTAAACATTCATGTGTTGGTTGATAGAAAAGAAATTACTCATTTAAACATGAGCACAGAATCCTTTAGGGTTTTTTTGGTTTGGGGTTAAGTGTTTGTTGAATCTTTTATTGATACTTGTTTTAATTTGGCTGCAAATCTCATGCACTGTAGATGATCAGTCTTTTTCTTAAAGATAAATACAGTGTCTCAGAGAAACTAATTCAAAGCACTCCCTGCATCAGGTTTCTTGTGGCCTTTATGAGTAGGTCACTGGGACTTTAGTCTTCTTTGAAGGAGTTTAATGACCTCAGAAAGAGGTGTAACCTAAATCACACTTGTACTACTAAAGACCTAAGAACCTTTGTGTCCCACCCAAATCTATACAAAAAGAAGTATAGACTTAGTTGCTATTTTTGTATACAGTACCATCTTTGAAAACATGCTGCTCCTCCCACTAGTTCAAAAACAATGAGCCATTTTAGGAGATTTCCCTATAGGTAAGGGAAATAACAGGTCCACTGAATTTAAGGCAAATATGAAGATCTGTTACTGAAAATGAGATTTTGGGAACTGAAAGTAATAGTTTATCACCCAAGAGTAGCTTTCAATTAAAATGTCTGTTTTACAACAAAGCAGAACTGACGGAACTAAACAGCAGCAGACTCACAGACTCCAAGAAGGGACTAGCAGTTACCAAAGGGGAGGGTGGATGGGGAGGGAGAGAGAAGGGGATTAAGGAGTATTATGATCAGCACACATAATGTAGGGGGCTCATGGGGAAGGCAGTACAGCACAGAGAAGACAAGACAAGTAGAGATTCTATAGCATCTTACCACGCTGATGGACAGTGACTGCAAAGGGGTGGCAGGGGGGTCTTGATAATATGGGTGAATGCAGTAACCACAATGTTGCTCATGTGAAACCTTCAGAAGATTGTATATCAATGATACCTTAATTTAAAAAAGATTAATAAAATAAATGTTTTATCTCTGTTCATTCATTCATTCATTCATTCACTCAAAAAAAGATTTTTTTAGCACCTATGAAAACCAAGCAATCAACATGGAGTCTGCAGTTACCAGTGAGTCAAGGACCTGTAGGGAACAGTTGAATTCATAAAAGGGGCCATGAGGGACCTCAATTAAATTATCTATAAATTAAATAAATATGTTTTGCCCACATGGGTACCACTCTGTTTTAAATATACACATATATGCCGTTGTGATTTATAATACATATTTTCATTTAAAAGTGATATTGAAATCCTAGTAGCTTTTTGACATTACATATTTTTTTAATTCAAAGTGTAGCAAACATACAAGTTAGAATGCATGGGTCAGTGAATTTATGTTAAAAATTGATTCTCAAGCACCAAAACAAAGATACCTATTGCTTTCTGTGCTTTTACAGTAACTGCCTTTGTCTCCTCAGTTCTTCCATGGTGAGTAGACTGTGTCTTCTCAAGGTTTTGAGCGGCTTTAACTTAGATTTAAGTGTATTTTTTTCCTTTGACATAAAGCATCACCTGAGCTTTTTTCACGTCTTATTTTGTGAAAAATTTATGATCTTTTTAACATTAGGAAGTTTCATTTTTCCTGACATTTTATTGCTCTGCATATTTGAAACATTTCAATCCCAGACAGTAAATATTATGTGATTATTGTTTTCATATGGATAGGCTATTTCCTCCTGTTTTTCCTAACCTCCTTTCCTAGCTAATAATACTCAAAAATTTATTAATGCTAAACTCTGCCATTCAGCTTTTCCAGAATCATGTATAATGAAAATTGAAAGGAGGGCAGGTTTGAGAGAGGAGGGCTAGTTGTAGTTAAAAATAAATTGAGATATGTGGTTTTCTTTCTGTTGAATTTCAAATATTTCTTGTCCAGTTGAAATGAAGATTATATTCATTCTGTAAATCATTTTTATAAACTGTCATAACCAGTTATCGCATTAAATAGTATCTTTTTATATCATTATTATGGAAACTAAGTGGTCCTCAGCAAAGCAGATGGATGTTAGCCGAGTGCCCCAGCACCACCTTCAGAAGCTATCCTCTGGGCTGCCTCACTTCCTTTCAGTCTTTTCTCAAATATCACTTCCCAATACGGCGTTCTCTGACCACCCTTTAACGTAACGAAACCCCAGCCTCTGAGCTAGTACACCATATTCTGCTTCCCTGTTCCCTTTTCTCACTCTAACACTAACATACCATTTCATGCCCCGACTTACTTTCTTACTGTCTCCTCCCCTACAATGTAGATTGTCTGAGGTTAATGGAGTATTATGTCCACTGTGGTATCCCCAGCACTGAGAACAGGGCCTGATACACAGCACTTAGTCAGTATTTTACGGAATGAATGAATGAATGATTCATCAGTCCTTAGCTCGACAAACTCTTGCAGCATTACACCCATGTCATTGTTCTCTGGTTCCTCTCCAGCCTCTAACTGTTCCTTCTCATTCTGTCCTGGCCTGTCATCTTACTCCATATCTCAACGGTAAGCCTCCTCTTGACTTTCCAAAGTCCTCTGAACTTCTTCAGCTGTGTTCCTTGACATACCTGTTTTTAAACATGTTTACATTTTAGTACTTTCTAAATCACAATGCATCTTTCAACAGGATGAGAAATTTGCCCACAGCAAGCAAAAGTAATTTATAATGTAGTTATGTTTTCATTAATACTGTATCAATATGTAAAAAATATGTATTATATCAAACTTTTCGACATACCTATTAACTACTCATGCAAATATTGTTCTTTCCACAACTCCAGGTTAGCAATTTTTTAGGGCATTCATTATCTCATATGTTGCAATAGTTTTTTTAGAGCGCATAGTATATATATATATTTCTTTCTTAAAAATCATTTTAATGAAGCAATAATTTATATATAGTAATAACCCCTTTTTATATGTACAGTATAATTCACAGACTTTTGACAAACACAGTTGTGTAACCAGCACCACAATCGAGATACATGAATGCCAGAAAGTTTTCTCATAATCCTTTGTAATTAATCCCCCACCCATCATTAACTTCTGGCACCAGTGATCTGATTTCTGTCCATATAGTTTTACCTTTTCCAAAATAGCACATAAAATGGAATAATTCTATATGAATTGGGATTTTAAGTTTTTTTTTATCTGACTTCTTTCACTTAGCGTAATGCTTTGAGATTCATCCATGTTGTCTGTAGAAGGTAGTTCATATCCTTCTATTGCTGAGTAATATTCCATTATATGGAGACACCAGTTTGTTTATCCATACACTGTTGAAGGAACATTTTGATTGTTTCCAACTTCTGGCTTTTAAGAATAAAGCTTTTATGAGCATGGATGGACAGGGATTTATGTGGATGTACATGTTCATTTGTGTTGGGTAAACATCTAGGAATGGGATTACTGGGTTATGTTAAATGAATATTTAATTTTATAAGAAACAGCCAAACTGTTTTCCAAAGCAGCTGTGCCATTTGGCCCTCCCACTAGAAATGTGAGATTTCTAGTTACTGTATGTCTCTGCCAGTATTTGACAAATTTGCTATTCTGTTGTTTGTTTTGTTTTAATTTTAGCCATCTTAAAGGTAGATAGTGGTATCTCACTGTGCTTTAACTTTGGTTTTCTGTGGTGGCTAGGGAAATTAAGCATTTTTCATATGCTCATTTGCTATGTGTATCTTTTCTTCATTTTCATTCAAATCTTTTGCCCATTGAAAAAGTTTGGTAATCTTCTTAATACAATGTAAAAGTTCTTTATACGTCCTAGATACAGAAATGTGTCTTTCACTTATTTTCTGAGTCTGGAGCTTGACTTTTCTTGAAATGTCTTTGGAAGAGCTGAAGTTTGTCGTTTTGAAGTCCAGTTTATCAGTTTCTGTTTTTATGGCTTGTACTTTCTGTGTCTTATCTAAGAAATGTTGATTTAACCCAAGCTCACAAAGATTTTCTTCTTGGTATTTTAAAACCTGACTTTTACTTTTAGTTCTGATTCATTTTGAGTTTATTTGTGTATATGGTGCAAAGTAAGGATTGAAGTTCTTTTTTATTTTTTTTCCTGCATATGGATGTCTGATTATTCCAACACTATTTGATGAGAAGACTGTGCTTTCTTCATTGAATTACCTTGGCACTGTCATCTAAAATCAATATGCATGTGTCCATTTTTGATTCTTCTTTGTTCTATGGACCTATATGTTTATTCTTATGCCAGAATTTCACTTGTCTTGGTTACTAACTCATGAAAGCATGTCTTTGAATTCATCACCTTTTCTTTCTCAAAATCCATTTTTTCGTTCTAGGTTCTTTGCTTTTCCATATTTCTACAAAACACTTGCTAGGACTTTGATTGCTGAGTCCTAGCTCAAACTGGGGATAATTGACACCGTAGCTGTAATTGATGAATATAGTATAGCTCTTAATTTACTGAGGGTTTTTTTAATTTCCCTCATCAATATTTTATAGTTTTCAAGGTACAGATCTGTTACACATTTTGGTTTATCCATGGATATATTTCATGTTTGATTCTATAAGGAAGATATAAATTATATTTTGATTTCTGGTTCATTGCTATTATGTAGAAATAAAATCAGGTTTGGTATATGAACCTTTTATCCTGCAACCTTCTTGATCTCACTTATTACCTGTAATAGTTTGATTTTTTTGTTTTGTATATTCTTGGACATTTTTTACACAAATGATCATGTTATTGCAAATAAGGACAGTTTTCTTTCTTTCTTTCTAATCTGATTTTTATTTCTTCTTCTTGTCCTAAGCAGTGACTAGGATCTCTAGAATACTGTTAAGTAGGAGTGGTGAGAACATATACATCCTTGTCTTTTTCCTGATTTTATGGGGAAAACATTCAGTCTTTCATCATTAAATATTGTTAGCCACTTTGGAAAAACCTTTGGCAGTTTCCTTTCCTTTTTCCTGATTTTATGAATAAAGTATTGAGTCTTCCACCAATAAGTTTTCTGTAAGATTTTCTTAGATTATCTTTATCACCTGAGGTAGGTTCCTTTCTATTCTTAGTTTGCTGAACATTTTTATAATGAATGGATGTTGAATTTTATCAAATGGCTTTTCTGCATCCTTGGATATGACCGTACAGTTTTTCTTTTTGGTAGTACATTACACTGATTGATTTTTTGAGTGTTGAACAAACCTTCCATTTCTGGGAAAAGTGCCACTTGGCCATGATATATTAATCTCATTATACTTTTTGCTGGCTTAATTTGCTAATATTTTCTTAAGTATTTTTGCCTATGTGTTCCTTGAAAGATACTGATCTGGAGTTTCTTGTAATATATTTTTTCTTTAGATCAGATAATGCTAGTTTTATAAAATGAATAGGGAATTACTCTTTCCTTTTTCATTTTCTGGGAGAGTTTACGCAGAATTCTTATTATTTCTTTCTTTCGTTTATGTTCAGTAGAACTCACCAAAGAAGCTGTTGGGGACTAAAGTTTTCTTTGTGGAAAGTCTTAAATTATGAGTAACCTTAGATGTAAGCCTATTTAAGTTATCTATTTCTTTTTGAGAGAACTTTGGTAGTTTATGTCTTTCAAGGTATTTGTCTTTCATCTAAGTTAAGAAATTTATTGGCATATAGTTTTGCATGAAATTCCCTTACTATTCTTTACATATCTGTGGGATCTGCATTGATGCTGCTCTACTTAATTCTTAATAATGCCAGTATATTTCTTCTGCCTTTTATTCCTCAATCAACCTAAATAGAATTTATCAATTATACTGATTTTTTCAAAGAATCAGACTTTAGTTTCACTGAGTCTTCTTTTTTTCCTATTTTCAGTGTCAATCTGCTTTTATCTTTATTATTTCCTTCCTTTTATGTATGTTGGGTTTTATTTAATTTTCTTTTTTAATTTGAGATCTTTCTTTTCCACAAGTATTTTGATGCTATGTGTTTCCCTCTAAGTACTGCTTCAGCTGTATCTCAGAAGCTTCAGTGTATTGTGTTTTCATTTTCATTCAGTTCAGAATATTTTCTAATTTGCTTTCTGATTTTTACTTTGACCCATCACTTATTTAAAAATGTGTTGACTGGGTTCTAAATACTTAAGAATATTCTAGATATCTTAATGTTATCAAATTTTTAGTTTAATTTTATAAAAGAACACATTTTGTATGATTATGATTCAATTAGGTTTATTAAGATTTGTTTTTTGGCATGTGCACTTGAAAACATGTTTTGGTATTGTTGGGTGTGGTGGTTTATAAATTATCAAGTCAAGTTGGTTGATAGCATTATTCAGTTCTATATACTCATTATCTACTTTTTAAAACATCAACTATGAGAAAAGAGTTGAAGTTAACTAAAACTGGTTTTTGTCTATTTCTCTTAAATTTTATAACTTTTTGCTCAGTATATTTTGAAATTCTGTTCTTAGTTGCCTACACATTTTGGAATGATATGTCATCTTGATTAACTATCCCCTTTAGGATTACATACTGTCTCTCGTTATCCTTGGCAATATTTCATGTTCTGAAGTCTGCTTGGTCTGATACTAGGAAATCCACTTCACCTTTCTTTTGATTAGTGTTCAAAAGTATATATTTTATCTATTTTTATATAATATATATGTTAACATCTTTTACTTTTAACTTTCTATTATATTGAAAGTGCCTTTATCATTGATAGCCTATAATTGCATGTTCATTTTTCACCCAGTTTTACAAGCTCTGCCATTTCTTTGAGGTGTTTAGACTATTTACATTAATTATTGATATGGTTGCATTTATATCTATAATCTTGTCCTCATCATAACTTTATAATATACTAATTTGGGTTTCTTGCTTTTTACTTATTTTTATCACTTTAAAATAAGTCTTTCTTTATAAGTCTTTTTAATGAATTATCTAAAAACCATACATTTTTTCAATCAAACAAAAACCTAGAGGACTTGGAAAAGCACAAAGAATACAAGTAGAATTATCCACAGTCCTTTAACACTGAGTCTAAACATTATTGGCATCTTAATATACACACAGAATATGCTCATACAGTACATACTTCTTTGTAGCCTATAGCAACACTTTCCCAAAGCTTTTTTTTTTAACCACTGAGTATTTCATACTATGGCTAATTTATCATATTCTGTTATTGGATATTTTTATCTTCCAAAAATTTTGCCATTATAGAATGTTTATTATTTCCTGTGCATATCAGATTATATCCTTTGTCTTTTCACCTCTATCATTTTGGTTGTCACTCTTGTTGCCCCCCCCAAGAAAGTAATGTGTCTGCTTTTCTCTGGCTACTTTTTATTTTCCTTTTGTTTTTCACCTGTTGTAGTATGACAGGCCTACATGTAGTTTTCTTTGTATTTATCTTTTTTGGAGTTTGTTGAACATCTTGAATCTGTGGCTTGATATCTTTCATCAATTTTTCTAACATTCTCAGCCACTTTTCTTCAAATATTCCTTTTTGTCTTCAAGGACTTTAGTCACATACCTGTCAGACTTTTCACCATCTACAGTATGTCTCCTATGCCCTAATCTTCTCTTTTGCTGCACCTAAAATTCTGTTAAGCCCATCTATTGAATTCTTAATTTCAGGTTCCTTTTTATTTTCAGTTTTACAATCACCATTTGAGTCTTAAAAAAAAAATCTAGTTTAAGTCCTTTTCTGACTACCCAGTGTCTGGGTTGTTCGTGGATCTATTTCTGTTGTATGAGGTTTTTCCCTCTTGGTTTTCAGTCACTTGGTTCAGTATCCTGCTACATTTAGGAGTTATTTTTTTGAGTGCCAGACATTATGTATGAAAAAATATAGAAGCTCTGGATGATGATTTCTTCCAGAAAGGATTTCATTTTCTGAGAGGCAGATGGGGGTATAATCAGATCAAGGTTGATCTATTTCTGCTTTGCCCTTATTCATAGAAAGTATCTCTAGGGTCTCAACTGAGACCCCTTCAGCATTGGCAGGCCCTGAAATCCAGCCTCTAACATCCCTGACCACAAGATGTATGAGATTTCTTGTCACCTCATTAGCTCCCTGCTCTTGCTCACACCCCACACATGGACAGCTTTGGAGTTGGCATACACTTCAAGGGGAAATTGCATGCAGAATCACAGGCTCACTTCTGTGTCCTCAGTCCTTAGTTTTCTTGGCAGCCCCAAGCTCCAACCTTTTCCTCCCTGGCCCAGTAAGATTGCCACAGCCCAGGACCACTGCTTCCTGCATGGCTTCTCCCTCTCACATTTAATTGGCAAATTACTTGAGAATAAAAACAAACTTTCCTCTTCTATTATTTCTTGGTTTCTCAAATCCTGAGTACCTTGGTTTTTTTCTGATGCCTCAAATAAAGTGGGGCCTCCTAAAGATACCCACATCTTAATCCCAAGAACCTGTAAAGGTGTTACATTATTACGTAACAAAAGGAATTAAAGTTGCAGATAGAATTAAGGATGCTAATCAATTGACTTTAATATAGGGAGATCATCCTAGATGCTCTTGATAGGCCTAATCTGATCACATGAGCACATGAAAACAGAAAAGGGAGGCAAAAAAGTAAGTAAGAGAGACGCAGCATCAAAAGGACTTGACGTTGCTGGCTTTGAAGATGGAGAAAGGGTTCCATGAGCCAAGGAATATGGTAGCCTCTAAAATGGCCCCTGGAGGAAAACTGGGACCTCAGTCCTATAGCCAAGGACCTGAACACTCCTGATAATCTGAATGAGCAGGAAACCAGTTCTCTCCTACAACCTCCAGGAAGAATGCAGCCTGACAACACCTCAATTTAGTCCATGAGGCCCATACCGGACTTCTGACCTATAGAACTGTAAGATAATGCATTGCTGCTGTTTAAGCTACTAAATTTATGCTGATTTGTAACAGCAGCATAGAAAACTATTACACAGTTGTTTTGTTATTTTCTCCAACTTTTGTCATTGTTCTCCAGTCAAGGATTAGTCTCTCATAGTTTGGTGTGTCAGTCAGAGTTCACCATAGAGCCAAACTATGTACATTATGGGATAAAGATTTGCCATAATCAGATCTTACAGAGTTGTGAGAGGAACTAGGAAAGTAACAGTCTAAGAAGGAAGTTGGAAGTTCACAGAAAAGTCATCAACCCATCAGTTTGAGAAGCAAAGCATAACCACCTGCCCAAAGTGGCTGCAAAGTGATGATGGCTCATAGGAAGATCTATAGGAAGTCATACTTCTGTAAACTACCACCTCTGTGGGTCCCCCACCATGTGTCCGGCAGTAAGCTTGGAGCCGCTGTTGGTAATCAGGGTCTTCAGTCAGAAGAAGAGCTGGGTGTAGAATGGAGGGAAGTGAGGACACGCTGGAACTGACAGCACTTCTGAATTGTCTGTAACCATCTAAACACAGTGAATTTCAAGGATTAAAAACTTTCACTTTCATCTTCCAAATCTTGTGTAAATTTCTCTTTTGGTCAACTCTGACTTAGAACCATGTAGGGAAGAGGACTCCAGAAAAGTGATTTGTTTCACCAAGTTGACACACTACCAACAACCACAGCCTGTGTCACCTTGGCACCCTACATTCCTCCTTAAACCATATATTTTTTTTAATCTTCCAAATAAACACAATGGCAAAATGCTTCCACCTGACATGATGCATGTTAACCCATTCCTCCAAAAAGCATATACCTTTGTGATCTTCCCCAAAACCCATAACCTCAGTCTAATCATGAGAAAAGCATCGAACAAATCTCACTTGAGGGACATTCTACAAAATACTGGTCAAGTATCCCTCAAAACTGTCCAGGTCATCAAAAACAAGGAAAGTCTGAGAAACTATCTTAGCCAAGAGGAGCCTAAGGAGACATGACATAAATATAATGTGCTGTCCTAGATGTGATTCTGGAACAGAAAAGGACATTAGGTAAAAACTAAAGTCTGAATACAGTATAGGCTTTGGTGAATAATAATGTATCAAAATTCGTTCATTAATTGTGACAAATGTTCCATACTAATGTGAGATAACTAATAATAGAAGAAACAATGTGAAGCACATGGGAATTTTGTATTATCTCCCTCTACAGTTTTTCTATAAATGTAAAACTACTCTAAAATAAAAACTTTATTTAAAAAAGGAATATATAAAGTCCCATATGACATATCCATTTTAGGGTGGTGTTTGCTCTTCTTTTCTCTGAGTTATACTCCTCCTTTTATATCCTTAATACATATTAAGGATATAAAATACTGCAACTTAAATACTGAATGGCTAACCACTATTAAGACCTCTTATGTTCAACAATAGAGGAATGGGAAAAGGGGGAAAATAAAAAGAATTGTTTAATACCTAAACAAATAAATTATATTCATGTTAAAGGAAAAAATTCTCATTAACCACTACTGTCATCATTTCTGTAGCCGGTCCAATGGTCATAGCTACTATTTATAATTTTCTTCTTCCACTAACCAGTCTACATTCCCTTTGCCCTCAGTAAACACCTCAGCTGGTGCAGTTCCTTGCTTGACTGAGGCGGGCAGCAGCGAGGTGGAATCCTATTTCTGTTTCAGTTATCGTTTGCTGTATAACAAAACACCTCAAAACTTAGTGGCTTAACACAACAATGATTTATTATTTCTCATGATCCTGGGGGTCAGGGATTCAGACAGGCCTTCAATAGGGAGTTCTGCTCACATGCCATCATCTGGTGGTTGCTCTGCTGCATTCAGTGGGCAGCTGAGCTGGGCTGGGCGGAACAAAAGGGCTTTGCTCATCAATTTGGAGATTAGAGCGTCTGTCCTCTGCACAATATGTCCTTTTGTTTGTGTCAATGTCTGGCTTTCTCACAGCATGGTATCAGACCAGTTGGACTTAAAGAAAGCTGGCATCCAGAGATGAAATGTAGGCTACCAAACCTCTTCAGGCATGGCTCAAAAGTCCCACAACATCACTTCTGCTATATTTTGCAGTCAAAGCTGGCCACAAGGCCTGTCTAGACGAAAGGCAAAGGGAAATAGACTCTACCTCTTGATAAGAGGAGCATCAAAGAATTGGTGATCGTTTATGATCTACTAAACTGGTTGTGGAAATCTCTGTTTATTTCCTTTAAGGTAAATTCCTAGAATTGGAATTGCTGCGTCAACGGTACTACTCTTTATTTTAAGAACTTTATGCATACACAGATGGCCCTCTGTTCGGTTTTACTAGTTTGCATTCTCATTAGCAGCATTTGCAAATCAGTTTCTCAGATCCTTCACCAACACTAGATATAATTACACTTTTTAATCTTTTTTTTTCAGTTTAAAGGGGAATTTCTGACCATTGCGTTTTTGAATACCACTGAGGTTGAAGATCCTTCGTGTGTTTATTGGCTGTGTGTAGATGTTTTTGAATTGCCTAATCTTGTATTTTGCTGATTCTTCTTTCAGGCTCTTCCTGCATTGAGTGTTGATGTTGGTCTGAAATCTGGGTTATTAAAGTTTAATTGACCTCAGCAACCCAACTAGGTTTTTTTATATTTTGAATTACTCTCACCCAAAATCTATCTTCACTGTCATTTGTTTATTCTTTATTTCCCTAGATCATACCACCTTTTTCAGTCCTTTTCTCAGATTCACAATATTAAAACTACAAGTCACCTCATTTTTCAGTTGAGGCTGTTGACACCTGAAGAAGAAAGGGTCTTGTCCAGTGATTCTGGAGGGCAGTGGGGAGTCTGCTCAGCTTGGACCCATAGGACCTTCTGGTCAAAACTGTATCAACAATGCATTTGGCCCCTTCACCACAAGGTGTGTGTCCTTGGATCAGGCACTAAGAAATTCAGTTTATCTGTATAGTTCTTGCCTCATGAGTAACTCGGATCCGAAGTTCTCCCTGCCCCTACTAACCGGCTATGTGGCACTTGATAAATTACTTTAACTCTAGGGCCTTAGATTCTCCATCTGATAAGCTGGAACTTCTGAACTTATGCTAGATGAGTCTAAGGCACACTTTTTACTCTTGAAGTCTGTTTTTTAAGAGGGGCATTTATAGAGTATGGATTAGGGAAAACCAACATAAGTGGAAGTCAGACCTTTAAGAAATTTATTTCTGCCTAGAATGTCTGCTTTTGAAAGGAACCTAATCAAAGCCTTTTAAAAATAGTTTTTAATTATAGGTTTGAAACTTTGTGTTATTTGTAATACCTTTTTAGAAGCATGAAAATAGCATTTCTCTCTGTACCAACTTTGTGCTTTTCCATTTGGTAAACACTGATTCTCTTTCTCTCTGTGCCTGTAGGAGTAAACCAAGCCAACTCAGCACTTCCTGTTTACCTCCTGGGCCTACATATCATAGATGGCAACAGAGTTGCTCTCAAAATAAGCTCCCTTGGTTTAATTCTGAATTTTCTGGTTAGGCAACCAGCCTGTCAATACTTGAACAATGAAACAATATGGCTACTGAAGCCTTGTTCTGACATTCTCCCCTTCAAATTGCCAGTGGAAGGGAAGTTGCTTAATAAAGTAACAGGGATAATATAATTGTAGGATTTATATTTAATGGGGGCATCACACTGTACCTTTCATTTGAGACTGTCAAGGCATTTTCAACTTTTAAACTTGGAAGGTGTGATTGATGTGAGCTAAGATAGTAAATAACCTGATTTCCTGGAGATTCTCAGTACTCTGTCTGTTTTTTAAGGTAGGAAATTGAGTTTTATGTGTATTGAGTGACTAAAGTGTAAGCTTAGAAATATTTTATGCTTTCATCATAGTTTATGCTGCTTAGCATAAATCATCAGACCAACCATAACTCGCCGTTTACTAGGGCTTTGTCAGTTGTATTACACTCATGTCAGACACACCTTCGTACAAGTCCCACCAGGTCAATAGTTTAGAAATTCTGCCTCTTCCATCCCCTTCTCCACTCAACACTTACGGAATATATGCTAACCGGAACAGAAGCGGCCTACTCAGCTAACAAGGTTAGACCACACTTAACACGAGATTAATGAGACAGAAGTTTGGGGGAAAAAATAACATTTCTCAAGCAGTAAGAGTATAGATGCGAAGTAAAAGCCAGCAGCCCTCCTGGATCCGTCAAACCCCAGGCTTTGCTTCCCTTGATTTCACTCAGAGGACTTGGAGGCCAGAGGAAACCCTGTAGACCCAGCCCTGCTCTGCCTACTGTTGCCGCCCTCCGGCTCAGTACAGCCACTCCCCCACTCCACTGAGGCCTCTGCTCAGCTATCACCATTGTGAGAACAGGATAGACTCAAATTTCAGAGCGAGAGTCTATACACTGTTTACTAAGGTGGCATGCAAAAAGGAAGGGTGAGGCCCAGATTTTCCGCAGGTGGCTGCACATGTCCATGACTGGCTTGTGTAGTGTGCGATTTATGTCCTTAAAAGAAGGCATTCAATGAGAACGGATATTTGAAGTCACATGTTGGGAAGACGTTAAGTTTGTAAAATGTTCTACACTGTTGATGTGTGATTGAACCATGGGTTAGCAGGCATCAAGAGCCATCAGTGGCTTCAAGAACAGTATTTGCCTAGAGGGAGAAAAACCCAAGTATCTGATCAATTTGCTGAGACTCTGGTAGGCATCTTGTGTGACATGTCTGTAGTGGGAGCAGGGCTTCCTTGTAGACTTTCACCTCATTCCAGATCCAAAGGCGGCCTTCACCTCTGGTAGATGCTCAGCTCTTTATGAGTGACCCAGATTCTTCCAATACTGACCAACCACAATGGAAATCAATTTTACTTAAATTTAAAAAGTGATGTTCTTTCACACCCAGTACCCAAATCTTGGTTTCTGAATATTCTCCACTGATATTCAGGCTCTTTGGAGAAATGGCTGATTCCAGGACTCAGACAGGGAAAGATGCCTGGAAAAATGAGCCTGGGACATCTTAATTCATCAGAAAACAAGGAAGAATTGCTCATGAGCCATGGGGACATGTCAAAAATGGGAGCTTAAAGAGACTCCCACTGGCCAAATCTGAGACAATCTGATGATCCAAATAAATGATAGTAATGGATTATCACCCATCAAATAAAATAAATATCCTTGAGTCTATATATTATAATAAGTAAATAAATAGAGCACAAAATGAAGGCTCTTCTTTGCTATAGAAGGCCAACTAATAAATATCGTGGCAATTGTGGCATTAAAAGATCAACAGGGAAACAGACTGATAAGGAATGGATACTTACATAGTCTCCAGGTATCCCCCTACAAATTACTTAGTAGTTACAAAGGTAAACTAGTAACAAAGAGAAAACCTGATACTCTTTCAATTACTCATTGTAAATATTGTTAATTAAAATGTGTTTTTATCATTTAAGTCAACAAATGGTTAAGTACTTCTTTTGCTTAGCTCTGGTCTGTCTTCAGGCCATGCCACTAAATAAGGATCTCAGACCAAAATTCATGTATAACAGTTCAGAGAGTATCTCCAATGATGACAGATCCTTTAATAAAATATACTTTGGATAAATGCCTAATTCAGCTCTTTGCGTTCAGACTCAACCTGGAAATTGTTCAACCCTCCAACAGCCAGAAGAGGCGAACCCTGCGGCACAGCAGAGCTGTACAGGAGCAGAGCTCAGCCCTTGGGTCGGGGGGAGACAGTGCTGCAGCATAGTGTGTGCAAGAAGGCGGCTGCCCTGGGGTACTGAGCCCCATCTGAGCCCTCCCCCAGCAAGATCCTGGCCTTCTGTATTTTCTCGTTGTCTGTATAAGACCAGAAGCGCTGTTTCCAGTTACCGTGCTGGTTAGGGATCTGAAGCAGGCAGGATGCCGGTGTCCAGAGAGGGCAGCCGGGGTAAACAGGACGCCTAGATAATGCTGGCTCAGCTGGGCTGCGGGCCACCTGGGTATGTGATGAACTGCTCAAGCATTCCAGGGAGACGGGACAGGCACCTCCAAGACTACATTCAGACATTAAAACACACACCCACAAACAGCCATCCCAGACCCCTAATCTTACTTTATGACCAAACTGTAATTACATTACAGCAATTACTTGAATATTACATTTTTATTACTGTTATGTCATTATGTCTACTAGGAAAAAAATATGCCTACTTTAACCAATAAAATTCTTAATGACTCACTTAAGCTGTGTCTACACGAAACCCCTGACTTAAACAATTTGATCAAAATAAGTTTTCAGGCCTGGGGGGGGAAGAAGAGAGTTAACCTCCACCCACATGCTTGCCCACCAAGCAACTTCCATTTGTAGATGTACTTCTAGAGATTAAAAAAGTACTGGCCAAGATTAATTAGAAAGTGATGGTGGTTTTGTTTAAGAGCTGTATTTATAAACCCATTGATTATCATCTGTTGATCAGTTCTAACTACTGGCAAAAAAGTAGAGCTGAGAACTCAGGAAATAACCAGATCTCCATCCTCCAAATGCATGGCGGCATGTTTTATATACCTCCAAAATGTTGAGTAGACCTAACTATGGAAGAATTCTTTAAGGGCCAACTAGGCCAGTTTTTTTAGCCCTTTCTCTGAAAGCCACTGATTTGTTTGGAATTCATTAAACACACTTCCCAAATCAAGTTAAATATACGATACTTAAGTTTTGTAATCATTGTAATTATATTTTACTCTATTACCTCTTTTTAGGAGCATCTCCTTCTCTTCAGGCCTTAACTTACCTTGCTGGAAAATCCCAGGCTCTCAGACACAGTACAGTTTCTCAGCAGGGGACCTCTGGCCAATTTAACCCACTTCCCAATTTAACCCAAACTGTGTACTTTTCCCAGGTAGTACAGGCCCAGGCAAGTATAGGATGCTGCCTGTCTCAGAAATAATTCTGTATTTTGAGAGCTAGAATTCAGGCCCCTGAATTTTGGAAATTAACCTATGAGCTGACAGAATCAAAATACTCAAATTTAACCACTTTTTAAGTTTTAGTTTTCACATATATTTTAATCCCCAAATTTTCTATGCTTCAAATGCTTTCCTATAAGAAAAAGACATGGCTAATAGGTTTTGCTTCCCGTAGGTCAACCAAGCCCAAGGTTTGTTTTTTGCTTCATTAAAAAAATAAAATCCTTTTGGCAAATATATGTCCTCTGTATTACTGTGTAAAATTCAGTGCCTAATTCTAAAGTTATGTGCATCTGCTGGACATATACACTGTTAAACATTCATGACTGCCACAAATGTGTTAAGTATGACCAGGTCTATTTTTAACATTGTTTTGGCAAGGCTGTTGTTGCAGAAAAAAATTCCTGTAGACTCTTAATGAGAGAACTGAATGATTCTTTGCAGTGTGGCTGTGATTCCCTGACTTATTAAGTGGTGATGTCACTGGTGCTGAGAAGCAAGAAACAGTAGAATCCCTCAGTTGCCAGCATGCTCTGGAGATCCTCCAGAGGGAAATGAGGCTCATCTGAACTGCGCCTTCCCCCACGGCTGAGGGTCACATACGTCCCTGCGCAGGACGTGTCTCACGCAATTGGTTTGTCATCTCTGTGAGCCCATGTCGTGGAAGGGTGCCCTGGCAGCATGTGTTTTTTATAGAACGTGACTTGCCCACTGGCCTTTTTTTCTGTTCATTACATTTGTCTTACAGAAAAGGAAGGGTTTCCTGCAGCTCACCTGAGCCCCTTAGGTCACTTCATTAGCAAGTGGCAAGAAGTTCAAAGAAGTCTGGCAGGACAGGAGAATGTAAGTCTTCGAATGAGGCCCTTCCTCATGTCCCCAACTCTCTTTTGACTTCTTGCCACCCAGTTTGAATCTCACTTGTCCGATCTTAAGTGGGCACAGGCTCTGTTGGAACAAGGAGTCCGGCTGTTCGGTTCTGGGCAGCAAGGGGGACTGGGCAGGGCTATGCAGACAGAAGCCTGCACAAAGGCTCCAGGCCAAGAGGGCACATATGGGGGCTGACTTGCAGCTCTGGCTTCACTTTGCCAAGCCTTGGGTCCTGGCACAAGAGCTAGTGTGCCAGCCCAGAGCAAGGTCCGCTTAGAGGGAGAGTGGTTTCTCAATTCCCTACCTAAAAGGGGCACCATTTTGTAATTATTCTGCCTGAGAGGCAGAATTTTTTCTGGTTTGGACAAAGTTACTATATACTTACAGGAGCCCAGGACTGGCCCTGGAGGAATAGGGACCTGGCATACTGAAGGGGCAGAGTTCTGCAGCTTAAATGTTGGCTGAACCAGCAGAGAATACAAATGGTCTCAATTCCTTCCATGGAGAAGGGCTGTGGAGTAAGTTCTTTCATCCTAGATAGCAGTCTGGAACCTTTCAGAGTTCTAGGGTCAGCCATAGCTTAAGGAGGAATCATTTTCATTCAGCCTGAAGACTGCAGATCCAGTATCTACAGAACCACAGTCCATTCAAATTAGGAGCCAGTTGGGTTTTGCATTAGGGGAAACGGAACGTGAGGAGTGGCCTAGATGTTCTTCTCAAATCTGCTGTAAATCATGGCACCTCTGAAGTTTAGAGGAGGAAGAAGCCTTGGACCATATAAGATCCAGTCACCACTTTCCAAGATGGGCCCAGAAACCTGAGACACTGTACCTCCTGGCTCTGAAGATAACCTCTTCTCAGCCACAGGAGTCTGCTTCTCCCTTCACGTCCTTTCTCCCCCCATCCCAATGCTCTAGATCTTTTGGGGAGAAGATTCCAATTTGGAAGCATTGACCCACTGGTGCTCCACTTCCTTTCAAAAATTTGGGAAAGTCCTTGCAGCCATTAATGACCCAGTGATGTCCACCATTCACAAGAAGTGGATCAAGTCCTCTTCACTGACCATCCGTGACTGCCACAGGCTTCCAAAGGAGCTCAATCATAATCTACACTCTTAGCAAGTCCCTGCCCCAGGCCCAACCAAGCCTAGCATGAAGCCCATTCTCACCAGTGCTAAAAGGCTCCACATTTCTGCCTTGGCTCTCTGGAGGTCCTCTCCGGTCCCCTAAGATGATGCATGGATCCATCCTGCCCGACTCTCCCCCGCTTCCCGTTTCCTGACTGTTGCCTCTGCTGAGACTCCTGCTAGGCCCCCCTCAGCAGCTCAGCCCCAAGCCCTGGTTCCCACACCCCCTTGAACTGTGATTTGGACAAGTGCCTGTCTTCCATGGAGACAGCCCTGTGCTCCTCTGTAGTTACTCTAGCACCATGCACTTGTCCACTTCTGCCCTCTGCCCATCAGCCCCCACTGACCTCCCACATGCCTCGCAGCAGAGGCTGCAGGAGATACATGGCACTTGAATCCACTCTCAGAAGTTTCTTTGTCTTTGCAAAAAAAGATGTTAATTTGGCAGGGCATTTTGGTAAATCTGTAAGTCAAATGGGGATTCTGACTTTGAACTGTTATACTTATGATGCTGCATATTAGTTTTACAGATTTCACAGAAAAAAATTCACATGTTACAATATTATTTTTGTAAACTTCAAATAAACGTTGGCTTCCCTTCAGAGACTGCCTGTCACACACTAATATTACATTGCCCTTGTAGTATTACAAACCTACCTAACACCTGAACAAGATCCCATTTGTGGTGCCATTCCATCCTCCTGCCCCAGAGTGTGACCTGGGAAAGAGCCCCTCAGGACTGGCCTCCATAGTGCTCTCTCTCTGACCAACTGCATGTGCCACTGCCATTACCCAAGGTACCAATCTCAGCCTTGATCAGTTCTAACATTAATTTTTGGCAAAGTTCTCCAAAATTGGCAAACTGTATCAGTTAGCTATTGCTACGTAACAAACACTCCGAAACTCAGTCGCTTAAACCAGTAAGAACTTCTATTGCTGATGAGTTCCAGGGTCTTCTAGTCTCAAATGGCTTAATTATGCACCTGGGGTGTCTGGGGGTTACCAGGCAGCTCTGCTATTTATTCTTGGCTGCACACTTGGCAGTGTCTAGTTCAGGATGGCCATTGCTAAGACAACTGAGCTCTTCATGTGGTCTCGTTCAGCCTGAGGTTGATGGTGTAGAGACAGCAGGATTCTGAGAGGGAGAGGAGGGGGGGAAAGGAAGACCAGGAGGTCTTTTGAGCTCTAAGCACAGAACTGATACAGGATCAATTCTGCCACATTTTTTAGCCAAAACCCAAGACCAGCCCAGGTTCAAGGGGTGGGAAAATAGGCTCAGCTTCTTTAACTGCAAAGTGACACTGCAGAGCATGTGGACAGGGAAGGGTGACAAGTATGGTATTTTTGCAGTCAGCCTACCAAGGCTCTATTAATAGCTTTTATTTTCTCAGTTCTAAATCTAAGTGACCGACTAAATGTCGTTATGACTTTAAAGCTCTTTCTCTTGCATTATTTTACATAATATGCCAGCTAAGGAAACTAGAGGCTCTAAGAGGTTAAACTGCCAAGAGCTAGCAAGTGGCAACATAGAACTAGAATCCAGGGCTTCTGATAGCAAGTTCAGAGCTATTTCCAATGTTCCACTCAGATGCTCCCCTTTCATCTAACAGTGTGCATTTTAAAATAGTATCCTCGGAAGGAGGGAGCAATGTGTGGCCATGTGATGAAGGTAGGGGTGGGGCTCATTGATCCCGAGGGAGCCTGCCCCCATGGCCTTGGTCCCCATGGCCCCATAGCCCAGTATGAGAACCCCCTGAGCCAGGACATCCCAGCGAGATACTCCATGTTCCCTCAGCACTTCAGTCCAGACGAAGTGGTTCCATGAACGGTGCTTACTCGAATTCCCTTCTTCCTTATTAACGCTGAGTCTCCCAGCTAGCCCTACCTTAGCACTTTAGTCTCCCACCTCTGGCTGCATATTCCAACCTCAGACCTGCTGCTTGCACCTTGACCCTGTTTTCCCCCTTCTCTTGATGTCTTCTCAACATCTCAGGGTTGTTGGGTTTTTTCCTGGGATTATAGCCCTCATCCAGCTTTTATGGGACCAGCTGGTGACCTCACACTCCTTGACCGTGCTGCCAACCACTGAAATGCCACCACCAGCCTCCAGGTTTTAGTGAGAAACTCGACCTGGAGCTCCTGGTTCTGTAGCAACTTAGTGGAAGCTCAGTACCTGCTAAAGTGTTTCTTCCCGCGGCCCCACAGAGGGATTGTAAAAGCTTGGGGTTCCAAGAGTGTAGGCGGGGGCTGTTGCACACAGGCTTCTGGACCAGAGAGAGACAGCCTTTCCCAAGCCAGCCTCCTTTTGCTTTCTCCCTGACATACGTTTGTTCTCCTGATGTCTCCTCCACTAAGGAGTGTGCGCTTGAGACCAGCACCAACACACGAGGGAAGCGAGGTCTGGGGAGAAGAGAAGAGGGCATGGGGTGCTCAGAGGCTGCCCTGGACGCTGTTCAACTCTCGCAGATGCTGCCCAGCTGAGGACTGAAGGGATGGCCTTGGGCTAATGGGGGCTGACTCAGAAACTAGCCCTTTGTGCTTCTGCAAAAAGCAGATCTTGGGTGGCAAAACTGTATTTTTCAGAAGTGTCTTTGGAAATCGCTGTCTTCTGCTTCTAACAGCTAAGTTAGCGGGTGTCCCTTATAAAAGGAAAAATCGATTTACTCAAGAATCACGGCACTTGGCAGGTCTGAAAAGAAGAATTCTTAGCTTCTCTCTCCCTGCTCTCAGATTTTGATAGCTAAGCAATGGTGCAGACAGGGCGACGGTGCAGACAGGGCGACGGAGTGAGAACTGCTTGTTTATTTGGAGTTTCCTGGGGGTGGGGGGTTATAAAAAACAAACAAACAAAACATTAAAAAAGCCTGACATTCAATAAATAAACCATTTACAGTAACCCAAGACGACGCATTCCTGTGAGCTTCTGTTTGTTGCTGTTCTTCAATTAACCGAGAATGCCCGCAGATTGTGCTAACGCAGCACTAAGGCCTCGTGCCAAACACCTTCTCAGGTTTTTTCCCCTCTGCATTTCGCTAATCCCTGGGTGAAACCTAATCGCCGAGAAATGTTCAAGGTTGGACACAACACGGAGGAACTCAGCCTTGGCTTCCACCCAGTGGAAATAACATGCCACTGGACTCGACAAGGCAGGAATAAGGATGTTAAACAAGTACACTCTCCAGGCCTCCCTAGCAACAGCCTGCTGCTCTCTGCAGAAGCCCGTAATTTCCTCAAGTTGTTCGTTCTGTTCCAAGGTTTCATCACCTGAGATACGTTTTTAAGAGAAAAATTGGCAGGGAAGTCAGCAAAATTCTAATCAGGGAAAGAATGAAAAGAAGTCATGTACTCCCCTCCAGGGCAAAATAAAAGTAACAAAAACATTTATATATAATAAATAGATAATTATCTTTAGCAATTAAACTCCAGCCACTTGTAGTCATAATTCTTTTCCACTTTTTCTGAAACCAGAGGAAGGCATTTCTCCCTATTGCAGTTTCAAGGTAAGATTTCTAAATTAGAAGATCTAGGTTTCAACTGATTCCTGTTATCTGTGTTCTGATAACAGTATGGTGAAGGAAACCCCTAGAATGGGACAGAACTTTCTGTAGTGAAAAAAGAGAGAGCAAAGCTGCTAAAAGCACCTATGACATTACACATGGTATCTAAAATATATAAACACATATTTATGTGTGTCTCATTTAGTCTTTACAACAACCTATGAGATTGATACTGTTACTATTTCATAGACGAAAATCAGAGGTGCAGAGGGGTTTAAGGACACACAGATGGAATCATGGAGTGAACTGAAGATCCCTATGTGGTTCTAGACAGAAAAGGAGGCTCAGGGAAGTTGGGATGCAAAGCTAGAGGGCAAAAACAATAACAGCAACGAATATTTCCACTCTCAGATGGCTGAAAGGCAAATTGAAATAAAAGAAGCTGGCCAAAGTTCTAGACCTTTTCCTGAAGAGCTTAGAAAGTGCTCAGTGGTGACCGTATGTCTCTGTCAGTTATTGTGGAGAAAACCGAGGCTTGTGAAGCGGGCTTGTCTGTGGGCCTGTCATAAACTTGGGCTGAAACCAAACTTGGAACCTGTCTCCCACTCCTGTAAATGAGCACTCGTGAGATCAGCCATGCTGGGGCCGGGAGGAGCACCGACATTCTCACCCCGCTGGAGACGGTGAAATGGCCGCCTTTGTTAGTGCGCCTCCCAAGTGGATCCCCGTGACCTTGAGTCGACTTGCCTGGGGCTTCCTCCCTTCCTCTGAAACCGAACTGCCGCACCACTGGCTCCTATGGCGGCAATGAGTGTGTGCAAACGCGACGCGATCACGCCATCTTCCAGCAGGTCATCCAGG
Organism: Manis javanica; assembly: GCF_040802235.1. Taxonomy (NCBI): domain Eukaryota; kingdom Metazoa; phylum Chordata; class Mammalia; order Pholidota; family Manidae; genus Manis; species Manis javanica. The sequence goes on from NC_133171.1 coordinate 44,259,083, forward strand.
ACCCTCTGACACAGCCTTTCTTCTTTCATCCATTAGCCCGTGAAGTGCTCAGCCCTGCGGCCGCACAGGGACCAGGCGGCTTCGGCAATGTCTCCTTGGTCAAGCAAAGTGACGCTCTACTCGGTGTAGACTTACTGTTAGCCGTGTGGTTCTTTCTGTCAGCCCTGCTACCGAGTAGAGTCTGGGTGTGGAGGTAATAAGCGCTAGTGAGAACCTCCTGGGCTTTGAGTCCTGGTTCTGGCTCTGGTCCTCGTCAGCCATCTGCTCTTGGGCATGTCACTTGAACTCTTTGAGCTTCAGTACCCTCATCTGTAAGACGGAGGCGATGACTCCCACCTGGCAGAGTTTGAGGTAGGGCTGGAACCCAACCAGCATGGGGCACAGTGAGTGGGCACCACTATTACGCCACCTTCAGTTATCATTAGTGTATTTCTAGCTCCTGTTTATTCTGAAGATTTCTTTTCCTACCACAATAAGTAGTCACCAAAAATCAAATGTTCCATCCACTCCCTGTTTTTTGGTTGTTTTTTTGTTTGTTTGTTTCTCATTTGATGGTTTCCTTCAGAAAAGCATTTTGCTATCTCCTGTGTGAGTGTATTCCTGGCCAACTTCTCTCACAGCCTTTGGCGGAAGGGAGCATATGCCTCCTAAAATGCCACCAGAAAGGAAAATGGAGGGAAGCCCAGGAAAACCCTTCTACAGAGCCTTTCACAGAACCAAGTGCTTCCTCATCTACAGCCTCAGGTCATTCCAGAACAACCCTGAGAAGTGATCAGAGACGAAACTGTCAGCCCACTTTACAAATGAGGAAGGAAGTTCACAGAGATTGTGTGGCTTACCCGGGGCTCAGAGCTAGTAAGCAGTGAAGCCAGATCTCTAAAATAGGTCTCTGACTCCACATGGGTATTCCTTCCACCACAGGGAACCTCCTACCTGTTGTTGCATATCAAAGGCAGGGCCAGTTTGTGACTGTGGCCTTAGGGTAGGAGGTGGGGCTGTGGCCTGACCCAGTCTTGCATTGCTCCCTGCATTTGCTGAAAGGCTCTTTGCAGGAACCTAGGGAGATAATGCCTCTATTTCTATACTCAGCAGTAGAATTAATCCACATTTCGAATTATTACAAGTCCAGAATCTTATCCACCAGCCTAACCTCACACAAGTCTCTACTTGTTAATACAGAACTATAAAAATCCTTATTTTGCCACTCCTAATGAAATAATGCATCTAACAACAATCATCAAAGGTGGTCAAAATCATTGGGTGACTGATGGGGGCTTTACAATGGGAGGGTCAGGCTGTGGGACCTTAGCATCTTAGCTGTGTGTTTGATGATGTGAGGTACTCCTATGGACTGTCACCAAACAAGCCTGAATCTGATACTGATCCTGTAGATCTTAACTACCAGTGTACAGGAAATCCAGGGGACAGAAGAAGAAATCAAACAATAGCATGAGGAAGCAATCAGACAAACTGAAAATCTGAAAATGTGGGACATCCTTCAGGTCAAGTAACTTGATTTTTGCACCAAATCAACGGAATCGAAAACTGGGCGGGGAGGCAGGTGGATAGGTGGATAGGGTAATTTTTAAAGAGGAAGACTTGGGAGATACAGTGACCAAAGGCAATGTGTAGACTTGCTGGGATTTGAACAAACAAACTGTAACAAATCAGGAAGGCAAAATCAAGATAACTTTGAATGTGGATTGGCTATGGCTGATATTAAATAATTAATTTTGAACTTTAAAAGATGTGAAAATAAGGTGGAGCCAAGATGGCGGCGTAAGTAGAGCAGCAGAAATCTCCTCCCAAAACCACATATATCTATGAAAATATAACAAAGACAACTCTTCCTAAAATAGAGACCAGAGGACACAGGACAACGTCCAGACCACATCCACACCTGTGAGAACCCAGCACCTCACAAAGGTGGTAAGATACAAGCCCCAGCCCGGCAGGACCCAAGCACCCCTCCCCCCAGCTCCGGCGGGAGGAGAGGAGTCAGCAGGGAGGGAGAGGGAGCCCAGGACTGCTGAACACCCAGACCCAGGATTCCGGACCAGAGCGCAGGCACAGTGCATGCGTGGGGTCCTGGATACTAGGGAAACAGGGCAGCAGGACCGGTGAGCACGTGCCTGAGGCTGATGCTGGAGAACAAAGAAACGGGAGCGGCCATTTTTTTTCCCTCTTTTTTTTTCTTTTTTTGGCGAGTGCTTTTTGGAAGTCTTAAAGGGACAGGGACCCAAATACTAGGGAAACAGGGCAGCAAGACCACTGACCAGGTGCCTGAGACCAGCACCTGAGCACAAAGAAAATTGAGCGTTTTTCTTTTTTCTTTTTTTTTTATTATTTATTTAATTTTTGTTTGTTTTGTTTTGTTTTTTTGCTGTTGTTCTTTTGGTTTGGAGAGTGCTTTTTGGAAGTCTTAAAGGGGCAGGGCAGGACACTTAGTCCAGAGGCAGGGAATCTGGGGATCTCTGGGCACTCTAACCCCCTGGGCAGCCGGGAGCACGGAGGCCCCTTACAGAGATAAACAGCCTCCCAGTGGCTCCCCCTCCAATGGGGCTCCACCACTTTGGAGCAGTAGCCCGAGCCAGGCCACACGCACAGCAACAGCTGAGATAAACTCCATAGTACCCAGGCAGGAAGCAGAAGCCCTGTCTATGCACAGCTGCCCAGCACAAGCCACTAGAGGTCGCTATTCTCCCAGGAGAGGAAGGTCACAAACCAACAAGAAGGAAAGCTCTTCCAGCTGTCACTCGTACCAGCTCTGCAAACTATCTCTATCACCATGAAAAGGCAAAACTACAGGCAGACAAAGATCACAGAGTCAACACCTGAGGAGACAGACCTAACCAGTCCTCCTGAAAAAGAATTCAAAATAAAAATCATGAACATGCTGACGGAGATGCAGAGAAAAATGCAAGAGCAATGGGATGAAGTCCGGAGGGAGATCACAGATGTCAGGAAGGAGATCACAGAAGTGAAGTAAACCCTGGAAGGATTTATAAGCAGAATGGATAAGATGCAAGAGGCCATTGAAGGAATAGAAACCAGAGAACAGGAACATATAGAAGCTGACATAGAGAGAGATAAAAGGATCTCCAGGAACAAAACAATACTAAGAGAACTATGTGACCAACCCAAAAGGAACAATATCCGTATTATAGGGGTACCAGAAGAAGAAGAGAGAGGAAAAGGGGATAGAAAGTGTCTTTAAAGAAATTATTGCTGAAAACTTGCCAAACTGGGGGAGGAAATAATCAAACAGACCACGGAAATAGACAGAACCCCTAACAGAAAGGATCCAAGGAGGACAACACTAAGACACATAATAATTAAAATGGCAAGGATCAAGGACAAGGAAAGAGTTTTAAAGGCAGCTAGAGAGAAAAAGGTCACCTATAAAGGAAAACCCATCAAGCTATCATCATACTTCTCGACAGAAACCCTACAGGCCAGAAGAGAATGGCATGATATATTTACTACAATGAAACAGAAGGGCCTTGAACCAAGGATACTGTATCCAGCACGACTATCATTTAAATATGATGGCGGGATTAAACAATTCCCAGACAAGCAAAAGCTGAGGGAATTTGCTTCCCACAAACCACCTCTACAAGGCATCTTACAGGGACTTCTCTAGATGGGAGCACTCCTAAAAAGAGCACAGAACAAAACACCCAACATATGGAGAATGGAGGAGGAGGAATAAGAAGGGAGAGAAGAAAAGAATCTCCAGACAGTGTATATAACAGCTCAATAAGTGAGCTAAGTTAGGCAGTAAGATACTAAAGAGGCTAACCTTGAACCTTTGCTAACCACGAATTTAAAGCCTGCAATGGCAATAAGTACATATCTCTCAGTAGTCACCCTAAATGTAAATGGACTTAATGCACCAATCAAAAGACACAGAGTAATAGAATGGATAAAAAAGCAAGACCCATCTATATGCTGCTTACAAGAAACTCACTTCAAACCCAAAGACATGCACAGACTAAAAGTCAAGGGATGGAAAAACATATTTCGGGCAAACAACAGCGAGAAGAAAGCAGGGGTTGCCATACTAATATCAGACAGAATAGACTTCAAAACAAAGAAAGTAACAAGAGATAAAGAAGGACACTACATAATGATAAAGGGCTCAGTCCAACAAGAGGATATAACCATTTTAAATATATATGCACCCAACACAGGAGCACCAGCATATGTGAAACAAATACTAACAGAAGTAAAGAGGGAAATAGACTGCAATGCATTCATTTTAGGAGACTTCAACACACCACTCACCCCAAGGGATAGATCCACTGGGCAGAAAATAAGTAAGGACACGGAAGCACTGAACAACACAGTAGAGCAGATGGACCTAATAGACATCTATAGAACCCTACATCCAAAAGCAACAGGATATACATTCTTCTCAAGTGCACATGGAACATTCTCCAGAATAGACCACATACTAACCCACAAAAAGAGCCTCAGTAAATGCCAAAATATTGAAATTCTACCAACCAATTTTTCAGACCACAAAGGTATAAAACTAGAAATAAACTCTACAAAGAAAACAAAAAGGCTCACAAACACATGGAGGCTTAACAACATGCTTCTAAATAAACAATGGATCAATGAACAAACCAAAATAGAGATCAAGGAATATATAGAAACAAATGACAACAACAACACAAAGCCCCAACTTCTGTGGGACACAGAGAAAGCAGTCTTAAGAGGAAAGTATATAGCGATCCAGGCACACTTGAAGAAGGAAGAACAATCCCAAATGAATAGTCTAACATCACAATTATTGAAACTGGAAAAAGAAGAACAAATAAGGCCTAAAGTCAGCAGAAGGAGGGACATAATAAAGATCAGAGAAGAAATAAACAAAATTGAGAAGAATAAAACAATAGCAAAAATCAATGAAACCAAGAGCTGGTTCTTTGAGAAAATAAACAAAATAGATAAGCCTCTAGCCAAACTTATTAAGAGAAAAAGAGAATCAACACAAATCAACAGAATCAGAAATGAGAATGGAAAAATCACGACAGACTCCACAGAAATACAAAGAATTATTAAAGACTACTATGAAAACCTATATGCCAACAAGCTGGAAAACCTAGAAGAAATGGACAATTTCCTAGAAAAATACAACCTCCCAAGACTGACCAAGGAAGAAACACAAAAGTTAAACAAACCAATTACGAGCAAAGAAATTGAAATGGTAATCAATAAACTACCCAAGAACAAAACCCCGGGGCCAGATGGATTTACATCAGAATTTTATCAGACATACAGAGAAGACATAATACCCATTCTCCTTAAAGTTTTCCAAAAAATAGAAGAGGAGGGAATACTTCCAAACTCATTCTATGAAGCCAACATCACCCTAATACCAAAACCAGGCAAAGACCCCACCAAAAAAGAAAATTACAGACCAATATCCCTGATGAATGTAGATGCAAAAATACTCAATAAAATATTAGCAAACAGAATTCAACAGTATATCAAAAGGATCATACACCATGAGCAAGTGGGATTCATCCCAAGATGCAAGGATGGTACAACATTCAAAAATCCATCAACATCATCCACCACATCAACAAAAAGAAAGACAAAAACCACATAATCATCTCCAGAGATACTGAAAAAAACATTTCACAAAATTCAACATCCATTCATGATAAAAACTCTCAGCAAAATGGGAATAGAGGGCAACCTATATATGATAAACCCACAGCCAACATTATACTGAACAGCGAGAAGCTGAAAGCTTTTCCTATGAGATCGGGAACCAGACAGGGATGCCCACTCTCCCCACTGTTATTTAACATAGTACTGGAGGTCCTAGCCACGGCAATCAGACAAAACAAAGAAATACAAGGAATCCAGATTGGTAAAGAAGAAGTTAAACTGTCACTATTTTCAGATGATATGATATTGTACATAAAAAACCCTAAAGACTCCACCCCAAAACTACTAGAACTGATATCGGAATACAGCAAAATTGCAGGATACAAAATTAACACACAGAAATCTGTAGCTTTCCTATACACTAACAATGAACCAATAGAAAGAGAAATCAGGAAAACAATTCCATTCACAACTGCATCAAAAAGAATAAAATACCTAGGAATAAACCTAACCAAAGAAGTGAAAGACCTATACCCTGAAAACTACAAGTCACTCTTAAGAGAAATTAAAGGGGACACTAACAAATGGAAACTCATCCCATGCTCAAGGCTAGGAAGAAATAATATCATCAAAATGGCCATTCTGCCCAAAGCAATATACAGATTTGATGCAATCCCTAGCAAATTACCAGCAACATTCTTCAATGAACTGGAACAAATAATTCAAAAATTCATATGGAAACACCAAAGACCCCGAATAGCCAAAGCAATCCTGAGAAAGAAGAATAAAGTAGGGGGGATCTTACTCCCCAACTTCAAGCTCTACTACAAAGCCATAGTAATCAAGACAATTTGGTACTGGCACAAGAACAGAGCCACAGACCAGTGGAACAGATTAGAGACTCCAGACATTAACCCAAACATATATGGTCAATTAATATTTGATAAAGGAGCCATGGACATACAATGGTGAAATGACAGTCTCTTCAACAGATGGTGCTGGCAAAACTGGACAGCTACATGTAGGAGAATGAAACTGGACCATTGTCTAACCTCACACACAAAAGTAAATTCAAAATGGATCAAAGACCTGAATGTAAGTCATGAAACCATAAAACTCTTAGAAAAAAACATAGGCAAAGACCTTTTAGACATAAACATGAGTGACCTCTTCTTGAACATATCTCCCCGGGCAAGGAAAACAACAGCAAAAATGAGCAAGTGGGACTATATTAAGGTGAAAAGCTTCTGTACAGCGAAAGACACCATCAATAGAACAAAAAGGAACCCTACAGTATGGGAGAATATATTTGTAAATGACAGATCCGATAAAGGCTTGACGTTCAAAATATATAAAGAGCTCACACGCCTCAACAAACAAAAAACAAATAATCCAATTAAAAAATGGGCTGAGGAACTGAACAGACAGTTCTCCAAAAAAGAAATACAGATGGCCAACAGACACATGAAAAGATGCTCCACATCACTAATTATCAGAGAAATGCAAATTAAAACTACAATGAGATATCAACTCACACCAGTAAGGATGGCTGTCATCCAAAAGACAAACAATAACAAATGTTGGCGAGGCTGTGGAGAAAGGGGAACCCTCCTACACTGCTGGTGGGAATGTAAATTAGTTCAACCATTGTGGAAAGCAGTATGGAGGTTTATCAAAATGCTCAAAACAGACCTACCATTTGATCCAGGAATTCCACTCCTAGGAATTTACCCTAAGAATGCAGCAATCAAGTTTGAGAAAGACAGATGAACCCCTATGTTTATCGCAGCACTATTTACAATAGCCAAGAATTGGAAGTAACCTAAATGTCCATCGGTAGATGAATGGATAAAGAAGATGTGGTACATATACACAATGGAGTACTACTCAGCCATAAGAAGAGGGGAAATCCTACCATCTGCAACAACATGGATGGACCTGGAGGGTATTATGCTCAGTGAAATAAGCTAAGTGGAGAAAGAGAAATACCAAATGATTTCACTCATCTGTGGAGTATAAGAACAAAGGAAAAACTGAAGGAACAAAACAACAGCGGAATCACAGAACCCAGGAATGGACTAACAGGTACCAAAGGGAAAGGGACTGGGGACGATGGGTGGGTAGGGAGGGATAAGGTGGGGGGGAGAAGAAGAGGGGTATTAAGATTAGCATGCATGGGGGGGTGGGAGAAAGGGGAGGGCTGTACAACACAGAGAAGACAAGTAGTGATTCTACAACATTTTGCTATGCTGATGGACAGTGACTCTAAAGGGGTTTATAGGGGAGACCTGGTATAGGGGAGAGCCTAGTAAACATAATATTCTTCATGTAAGTGTAGATTAAAGATGACAAAAAAAAAGAAAGAAAGAAAGAAAGAGAGAGAAGGGGGATTACTCCCTGATAGGATAAAACTAACTGTAAATCAACAATTAATGCATGCTTTAAATATCCTTAATTTTGATCACTTAAAGGGTGTTAGATGATCGGCTATGGAGGTACACTTTTCTGATAATATTCCTTTCTCTTAAAAAAAATAAAGCAGTTCCTGTGCGGTGACATCCAATGAGTTCTACACAATGGTATAAAGGGTATATCAAAGTGTGGGCAAAGGGTCTGTTTGTGTTTATACAGAGGATCAAAGCCTAATTTGGCTACCCAGAAAAGGAACTAAGATACGATATGAAGAAGAATTTCCAACATCAGCACTCTCTGGAAGAGTCATACCAGAAGATGATCATCAAAAAACCTCAACAAAGATCCAGGCGATGCTGCAGTTGTAGCTGCATCCATCACACCAGTTCCTGTACTTGCCATTGGAATGAAGAAGGAGATATCTAAGCTGGCCTGTGCATACAGTAAAACAACAAATTTGACTGGATCTATACTGTTGGAACTCAACCAAGAATTAGGAGAAGTGCAAGTTGTAGCACTCCAAAATCTTACAACTCAGACTATCTACTGTTAAAAGAACATATGGGATGCGAACAGTTCCCAGGAATGGGTTGCTTTAATTTGTCTGATTTCTCTCAGACTGTTCAAGTACAGTTGGACAATATCCATCATATCATAGACAAATTTTCACAAATGCCTAGGGTGCCTAACTGGTTTTCTTGGCTTAACTGGAGATGGCTGGTAATTATAGATCTGCTTTGGTTGTGTAACTGTATTCCTATTATGTTAATGTGTGTGCACAATTTAATTAGTAGTTTAAAACCTATACATGCTTATGTTACTCTACAAGAAGATATGTCAAAGAAATAATCAATCCTTCCATGTTTTCTTCCGTCTGCTACCTCTATAGCTTTTCTTCTTCCTTCCTAATAACAACCCTTAAATAGAATTCGTGCCTCATATCGAATTTACCAAGTATCATAATTCCTCCAAGTGGTAAAGATACCTCAAGACAAATGCTGGGCTTAGAAGCCACAGGGCATAAATCTGCAAAGAAGTAAAAAGCTAACCTTTTCAAACAATATGGCTTCTCTCTCACTTACCAACTTTACATTTCCCTGTATGGCCCCGGAAGATGACTGGTTAGCCAGAGACGGGTAAGATTCCTCAAGGGAGGAACAACCTAAGACAGGCACAGTCGCAGGGGGGCCATCAGGTGAGAAATTGGGGATCAACAGAGGTGAGGCTTAGAACCTCACTCCCCCTGCTTTGAGAGAAATCTTCTGCATCCGTGGATGTTTTGCTGCCCTTGTCTAGCTTGGATTAATACTTAGTCCATAGGCACAGACCTGATCATCTGATCATCTACATTTGCCGTCTTACAGCACTAAACTATGTTTTCTACCTTTATCTTGCATCTACCTACCACTTCAGCATTTTATTAAAAATAAAATAATAATAATAATAAAGGGAGAAATGTGGGATCCACGTATAAATCAAGTATAAAAATCAAACCAATATTCATATTTGACCTGATTGTTTATAGTTCATAATGCATGATCAAAACCGAACGTTTCTGTGATGACTGCCCTTGCACTGTTCACCATGTAAGAACTTATTCACTATGTAAGAATTTGTTCACCATGTAAGAACTTGTTCGTTATGCTTCAGAAGATTGGAGACTGACGAGAATTAGACTTGGGGTGGATTAGTGATTGTGCATTGAGCATTGACTCCCCTATACAGAATTTTATTGTTGTTAACAACCATTTGATCAATAAATATGAGATGCCCTCTCAAAAAAAAAAAAAGGTGTCAAAATACATGGGGATATACTTTAATAGTTAGAGATGCACACTGAATTATTTAGGATGAAATTAAATGATGTCCCTGTGTGATAGGCAGCATAATGGCCCCCAAGAATGTGTTTATTTTAATCCCTGGAACCTGTGTGGAACCTGGAACCTGTTACTTCACATGGCAAAAGGGACTTTGCAGAGTTCTTAAACTAAGGATCTTCAGGTGTAGGGACAGCCTGGATTATCTGGTTGGGCCCAATCTAATCACATAAATGGTAGAAAGCAGAGGCCAGGATCCCAAGAATGTGGGCAGCCTCTAAAAGCTGGAAAAGGCAAGGAAACAGATTTCTCCCAAATTCCTCCAGAAAGGAACCAAGCCCTGCTGACACCTAAAAAATAATCAATTAATGTTTCAAGTCACTATGGTTTTTGGTAATTTTTAAAGTAGTAGTAGGAAACTAATTCATATGGGATCTGTTTTAAAATGCTTCAAAAAAAAAACTTTTGGAGAATGGATGAAAGCTTGGGAAAATATTTACTGTTGAAACTGGCAGATGGGTACTTTGAAATTCATTATGCTATTCTATCTACTTTTGTGTTTGAAAATTTCCACAATAGAAGTTTTTTTATACACAACAGGGTGGAGGGGCCAGGAGTGGTTAAGGGGAGAAGGAGAAGGTTTGAAGGGCACGACAGGAGGGTAATTTTGTGGCACAGCATGAGCTTGGAGGCCTCAGACCAGAGACTGCCAAGAGTGACACGTCACATGGGTCAGAGAGGCAGCCGCCACCATTGTGATCCTGAACCCTATCTGTGTGGACTGAACCAGAACTAAAGACTCTCTTTGGGAAAAACCACTCATCCATGTACGGAACACTTGAACACCTGTGGCATTGGCCACTAGATAGACCTCATCCCCGTGCTCGATAAGCTTGATCTCTAAAGCACAGGAAGAGGGCAGAATTCAAGGCCTAGTCACTGAAATTGCACAATCCTGTGGCGACGGAAGTGACTGTGAGGTCTGACTTGTCTCGCAAAGTGAGGAAAATTCATGCCCACATTTGCCTCACCTCACCCCCGTGGAAAGTACCTGCATGGTCACTAGCCTCAGCAGCACACATTCCAGCCGAATGAGCGTCCTGGAGCCTTCACACTGCCTCACGTGGGAAAGAAAGAACATCCTCTCTCCGGCTTGAGGAAAGGGGGCTTCGGTGTAAGGAGATGGGGTGCTTAATAGGGCAGATGCAATGAGGGACCCAACAGGAACCAAGCCAGCTGTAGGAAATGGCAGCTTCCCTCTGCTCACTCTGCCCACCAGCATTCCCTCTGACTTCTGTGGGATCTTGCCCAGTTTGCTTTCCTTGGACCTGACCTTATTCAGCCAATGGTACCCTTTGTCTCAGTGGGTTTGGGGGCTGTTCATCTAAAACTCAGAGAAACAGAAAGAAATCATCAAGCCCTTTCTGGAAGAGAGACTCTGACATTAACAGCAAAACATCAGCCTTGACAGCCAAGGCACTTGATTGGCAGGAGCCAAGCTATTTGGGGGCAAAAGCATCTGTTGGGTTCTGAGAGCCAGATGGAAAAACAACAGGGAAAACCCCGAAGAGCTCTTGCTATGCTGTAACCCACAGGCTGATGACCCAAATGATTGGGAGGGGAGAGAAGCCAACAGATCCCGGAAGTGAACTGTTCCCCAGGCTGGGAAATGGACGGGACAAACAAAGGAGACAGGACAAAGGGACAGACACAGCAGGGTCCAGGGTGAGAGGATGGAAATAGACTCATGATCTAGAGATTGCCAAGTCAGCCAGCACCTGCAGACTCCTGGGTCACCATGCACTGCCCCCACCCAGCAGCCCAGAAGGGGGTCTCATTATGGGTTGACAAGTATCTCACATTGAAAGCAGTCGGCACATGGTCTAGTGGTTGGCCTGACCCCAGGAATGCCCCGGAACACCGCTCAACCCCATCCTAATTGCATCTACTGTAGTGGCACAGGACACACCTAAGCTCCCCAAACAGAAGTGACACTCAGAAAGGGGAATAGTGTGGAGAGAAGGCGCCCGGCACCTTCCTTTACGTGGGACTGGATGACATGACCTATGATCTTTCTCCAAGCAAGGACAGTGGCAGAACACGACCCCATACATACTTAGCACAGAAACAGCCACTGCAGACCCCAAGGCGCTGGTCATCAGCTAGAGCCAGTTATCTCAAGTCCTCAGGCCCGGGACAGACAGTGTGATGGGCTCAGCTAGGGTAGAGTCTACTCTTCTGCCTCCCAACTGCGGCCAGGGGCTGCAGTGACATGCCAGCCACCTCCTTGCTGAGGGCCCTGGGACATGTGCTCTGATTCCCCCCCACTCCAACATCTGTTCTCTAGGTCTTCCCCGCTCTGGCTGAGGCCCTCAGTGACCCCACACTGCCAGCTCCTGTGCTTCCTTCTCTCTCCTTTAGTTCTTGGCCTCTCAGCAGTCCTGGCACAGTTGGCCACCCGCTCCTTTTTCACACTCTCCTGACGTCAGTGACACCACCCCCGCCTGGTTTTCCTCCTGCAGTTGCTCTTGCATCTGTCTTATTTGCTGGCATTTCCTCCCCTGATCACACATTCAACATTCAGATGCCTGAAGCTTCATCCTACCCACGGTCTCTCCCGAGATCCCATCCAGTCTCATGGTTTTGAACGCCATCTCTTCGCTAGGGGCTCCCACATTTAAATCCCAAGCCCTGACTTCTCCAGTGAGCAGCGCATTGACACAGCAGCTGATTACATGACATCACATTTGGATATCGATTCAAATGCCACATGGCCAGGAGATACCTCTTCACCAAGAGTTATCAATTTATACCAGAAACTCATTCTTCCCTGTAAGTCCAGGGAAAGGAAATCCCGGGGCAAAATACCTCTAAAAACCAGAATCAGTCAAAGGGAGAAATTCAAGTTTGAAATCCGTTTATTGCTCACACACTGCAGTCCCAGGCCGGCTCTCCTTCCTGCTCCAGCAGCGCCCTCCCCGTCGCCTCTCCGGTCAGGAAAAGCCCTCCTTGCCCAGGTAATTACCCACTGACATGGAGATGAACTTCTCTCCACCCCTGAGGATATGCAGATGCATTAAAGCCAGGTGAGATAATCTGGAAATGTTACAATTTTACCCACATTCCCAGTTTCAGTAAATGGCCCCAACATCCACCCAGGTGCTTGAACTAAAGAAGCAACAAGTCCCCCTCAAGTCATCTGCGTTGCCCCAAGTCCTGTACCCATACATCGAGCCAAAATATGCCCCCTTAGTCATCCACCTCTCTCCATCTCCACAGCACCAGCCCCAAGGCAGGACCCCACTATTTCTGAACTAAGCTCCTGGGATCTCAGCAACTCCTTGCCGCCCGCATGTACCTCCCACAAAGAGAACATGGCTGGCTCCCTCCTGTCATTCACAGCTGGGCTCCGTGTCACTTCCTCAGAGTGCCCTTCCCTGCCTTCAAGTAGCCCCCCCTCCACTGGCCACTCAGTCTGCCATGTCACAGACTTGACTTCCTTTATGTCAATCAACAGTGCTTGATTAACTGATTATTTTGTCTCCTCTCACCGGAATGCGAGATCTGTGAGAGCAGGGACCTTGTGTCCCAGCACCTAGCAGAGTAGCAGATACTCAGTATACTTGCTGGATGAATGAATCCACAGACTTATATGTAGCTGGTCTTTCTGTTCCCAAAAAAGTGTGGTTTGCGAGGAGATACGACTGGGGAGAGCACAGAGGGAATCCTGAGTGCAGGGCGGGTGTTTATGGAAGAAAAGCCAGCTCTGAGCATCTGGGAGACATGACAGGGATAACAGTGCCTTCGTTATATGGCACCTGCCCAGGTATTATCTTATTCGGTTGTCACCAGCCCATGCCTGAGGGAGAACCATGTTAATCCCTCATTTTTCTCATTTTTTCACTGATGAGGGCATCAGAGGGGTGAAGTGATATCCCAAGGTCGCACAGTCAGTGAAAGGATTTGGGTCTGGAGCCCAGATCTCCAGACTCCCAGTTCAGTGCACCTTTGTGACCACGTACTACACACTGTCCCCCATCCCCAGGTGGCTCCCAAGTCTGAGCACTCAGCCGGTCAGGCTAAGAAGGTGCGCCTGGGCCTCCTTGCCCCAGGGGGCCCTGGGTATGGACTTGCTTCTCCTCAGACCCATTGGTGACCGGCTAGGATCTCATTGCATAATTACCCCCAAGCTTCCTACTGGATCTTTGAGCCACAAAAGGAAGGTTAGAAAACCAAACCTCGCATTCTACAAATGAGGGAACTGAGACCCAAAGAGGTGTGCGACACGCCCAGTCACATGGTGAATGAGTGGCTGAGCTGTGGAGCAAGCAGGCTCTGCCTCCAGGATGTATAGATACTCATGCCCAGCTCTGTTGAATGTTTACATTTTGCAAAAATTAGCTACAGTTTTTGTCTTTAAATAAAACATACGAGACAGTTGAATACCCCTGTACTTCTCCCGATCCCATTCCCCTCTCCTCTCCTGAGGTTACCTCAATCCTGAATTTGCAATTTACCATTCCCACGTGTTTTATGCTTTCACAACATAGGTACATATCTACAAACAGCACATAGAATCATTTTGTTTGTTTTTAAACTTGATATAAACAGCATTATACTAGCCAAGTCCTTCTGCAACTTACTGTTGTGTTCTGGAGATCTACCCATATGATAAATGTAGGGCTGCATCATTCATTTTAACTAGTCAGATACCATAATTTATCTTTTAACTGATGGACATTTAAACTCTTTCTATTGTTTTCACTGGTACAAGTAATGTTGCAAGAAGCATTTCAGAGACACAACTTTTCCATCCTCCAGTTGATGGACTCGTTTTAGCCAATGTACTGCTGTTTCCACCAGTGCTGCTGTATCTCCCAGACACGTGGCCCCGAGTTCCCCTGGGCACTTGGCCAGAGCTGGATCTCCGGGCTGCAGCACATGCACAGCTTCATCTTTACTACATGTTGCCAGTTTGCTCTCCAGAAGCGGTTGTACCAATTTACACTCCCACCTCGTTCAGCAGTCTTTCCATTATGCCAACCTGCTGCCCTATTCAGCTTTCATTTCTTTATAATTTATGAAAGGAAAATATAAAAGAGGTGCTATAACCTTATTAAAAAATCCAGCTTCCTTTCCCTGCAGAAAGGAGAAGAGAAGGGCAGTTGCATATTGGATTAGGGCCTGGCATGCATTCAGCAACTTTATAGCAGGGCCGGCTTGGAGTTCGGGCCTCCTGGGGCGGGAGAGCGGGGCCGCTGGAAACCAGAGACACCTTCTCCGCGGCCTTCTCCAGGAACGCAGACACAATTTACTCCAAGGTACAAAAGCGTTTTGCACTTACAGCCTCCCTGGTTCCAATCAGGACATGAAGGGAAAGTGCCAAGACACCAGACAAGAAGCCAGTTCTCATAAACTTTTCAGCCAAATGCGGCAAACTCTGGAAGGTAGAATCAAGACTGGTAACAAACTTGAGCACCCAGGCCAGGTCAGCTCTGAGCTCTTTGGAACAGTGACTGGCAGCCCCCCTCCCTTCTCCCTGCACCATGCCACCCTGATGCTCTGCGCCAACGTCACAGAGCCCCAGCGAGCGTCTTCCCTGGGGCTTATTTAAGGGACATACATTGTCCCTGAAGGCATGCGGGCTTTCTGTTCTTGCAATCCACTCTGAATCCTCCTCCCAGTCAAGGCGCATCGCTCTCAGCTCGTGGCGCTCATCACTGTGTCATGGGATTTAGCACTTAGAAGGCCTGCAGACTCGTGAGTGGATCTGCTGTCCCCAAAGCCTGTGGTCCCAAGTACAGCGATCATGTGCTCCTCACCCTGGTCCCCTGCCTGCGATGCACCCACTGGTTTGCTCTGAGAGGGAAAAGGAAAAAGAAAGACATACAAAAACACCAAACAACAGTAGCCGGCCCTTCTACGTCCTTCTGGTCCTTCCCACCATGTGCTGGAGCTCTCATCACCCCATACTGGGAGTATTTGCTGCAGTTATCATAGCAAAGGAAGAAAGACAGTCGTGTTCTCGGCTCCTGATCACCGCCCCTCCTCGGCAGTGCGTCCCTGAGAGCAGGCCTGTGCCGAGGGCAGGCACGCAGGGCGGACAGGGCGCACCGAGGAGGGGTGCACTGCAAGTCCCTCGGGTCTACAGGTACCTACTGGTGAGTGAGAGGAAAATGGAAGATGAGTTAATTAGAGTTTGGGGTAGAAGGGGAGAGACGAGCAGCCTGCGCCCGCCCTGCGTGAAGCCTGAAGCGAGGGGACGCCTCGGGGAAGGAGGAGCGCGGCCCGTTTTAATTGGAAAGCTTTTTTTTTTTTCCTTTTCTTCTTTTTAAGTTCCAGTCTTGGATCCTAGAAATTACAGGCTCCTTCAGCATCGCCTCTGCGGTTGGAAAAAATGCTCATTTCACTTTTAAAACAAACAATGGAAAGTTCCTTTTAAAGGAAAAATCTTATTAACCCAAGTCCAAGGAAATGTGCTGGTGTTCCAGTGAGATCTGCAGGGATTGCCCACAGGGCAGAGGTGGTCTCCCTGGGAGGCAGCCCCGAGGGAGGGTGTGTCTGACCCCCGCCTTCCAGGAGAGGCACCCGCGCTCCCTGCGGGGCCAGGCGTGCCCCAGACCTCACAGTGAACAAGCAGGGGAGGAAACCGCTCAGACAGGAAAGGGAGGACCCTCTCCTTCACCCAAATAAACAGCCAGAGGGAGATGCAGAGGGAGGCGAATCTCATCAGACAGAGCCACAAATTAAGATCCCAAGAGACTGCACTTGGGAGTCGGGCTCTGTCTTTAAAACAACTTCCAGGAAGCTACCCCTGGGGCAGCCCTATCATCTTACCCATTCCCCTGCTCAAGCTGGGTCTGCAGTAGGCACCTGGGCATGTGCTGAGTCATCCGTGACATTGGGACATTGGAGGCAGCCTGAGCAGGGTGGGGATGGGGGTGAGATAGGTGGCAGTTCCGGGTCAGCGGTGTGAAAGGAGGCCCCTGTGGGGTGAGTGGGCAGGGGGAGAGGATGGAGCCCTTCACAGAATCCTGGGGGGCTGCAGGCAGGAGAAAAGAGGCCTCATGCTGGAGCCCCTCTCTTCTCCTGACCCCCAGGCGAGGCTTCAGGCCCTCCACAGAGACTGACACCCTGGGATTCCAAATCTAAGTTGACTCTTCCCTCCCCATCACACCGTTTGAACTGGGCTGGAGGTCACAGTTACTGTGCAGCAAGTCTCAGAACTAGACCGGCTCCCCCCGAGGGGCCACCCCAGCTTGTGTGTTGGAAGAGGTGTGAAGGCATTCTCATGACCCCTGAAGGCTCCCTGGTCCTGTTAGAATGTCCCGGTGCCAGGATAGGAGGAGACTGGAACTGCTGGAGAAAGCATAAACTGGTACGGTTGTACTGGGAAGCCATCTGGGTGTATTTAAGAAAACTAAGTATGTGTTTCCCCAAGTTCTGGTAATAACTTTTATAGTTT
The DNA here is from genome assembly GCF_040802235.1 of Manis javanica. Lineage (NCBI taxonomy): Eukaryota > Metazoa > Chordata > Mammalia > Pholidota > Manidae > Manis > Manis javanica. Next base: position 44,276,402 of record NC_133171.1, read on the forward strand.
GGTAAGGGGATATGTACAAGAAGGTTCATGTGGCATTGCTCTGGGGATGGAAAGTTAAGGGGAATCCTAAATGTTTATCCCTAGAGGAATAGATGAATAAAATGAGTGGTTAGATCCTGTGGACACTGTGGTAATCCTCTAGCTCAGAACTTGGGGGGTGCAGCTAAAGCACAATTAGAGGGACATTATGGCTTTAAATACTTATATCAGAACATAAGAAAGCACCAAAATTAGTGAGATACATCCAACTTAAGAAGCTAGGAAAAGGACATAATAAACTAAAGAAAGCAGAAGAAAGGAAATAACAACACTTAAGGCAGAAATTAATGAAACAGAAGCTAGAAAATACAATCAACAGTCAAAAGTTGATTCTCTGAAAAGACAACCCTCAAAACTGGACAGCTACATGCAAGAGAATGAAATGGATTATTGTCTAACCCTATACACAAAAGTAAACTCAAAATGGATCAAAGACCTGAATGTAAGTCTTGAAACCATAAAACCCTTAGAAGACAACATAGGCAAACATCTCCTGAATATAAACATGAGCAAATTTTTCCTGAATGCGTCTCCTCGGGCAAGGGAAACAAAAGCAAAAATGAACAAATGGGGCTACATCATGCTGAAAAGCTTCTGTACAGCAAAGGATACCATCAACAGAACAAAAAGGCATCCTACAGCATGGGAGTATGTATTTGTAAATGACATCTGACAAGGGGTTAACATCAAAAATATATAAAGAACTCACATGCCTCAAAACCCAAAAAGCAAATAACCCTATTAAAAAATACGTGGAGGATCTGAACAGACACTTCACCAAAGAAGAAATTCAGATGGCCAACAGGCATATGAAAAGATGTTCCACATCACTAATTATCAGGGAAATACAAATGAAAACTACAATGAGATATCACCTCACACCAGGTAGGATGGCCAACATAGAAGAGACTAGGAACACCAAATGTTGGCAAGGATGCAGAGAAAGGGGAACCCGCCTACACTGCTGGTGGGAATGTCAACTAGTTCAACCATTGTGGAGAGCAGTATGGAGATTCCTCAAAAAACTAAAAATAGAAATACCATTTGACCCAGAATTTCACTTCTAGGAATTTACCAAGAATGCAGGAGCCTGGTTTGAAAAAGACATATGCACCCCCATGTTTATCGCAGCACTATTTACAATAATCAAGAAATGGAAACAACTTAAGTGTCCATCAGTAGATGAATGAATAAAGAAGATGTGGTACCTATACACAATGGAATACTATTCAGCCATAAGAAGAAAACAAATCCTACCATTTGCAACAACATGGATGGAGCTAGAGGGTATTATGCTCAGTGAAATAAGCCAGGCAGAGAAAGACAAGTACCAAATGATTTCACTAATCTGTGGAGCATAAGAACAAAGCAAAAACTGATGGAACAAAACAGCAGCAGACTCACAGAACCCAAGAATGGACTAACAATTACAAAAGGGAAAGGGACTGGGGAGGGTGGGTGGGAAGGGAAGAACAAGGGGAATAAGGGACATTACAATTAGCCTACATAACATAGTGGGGGGCATGGGGAAGGCAGTATAGCATAGAGAAGACAAGTAGCAACTCTATACCATCTTACTATGCTGATGGACAGTGACTGTAATAGGGTATGTGATGGGAACTTGATAATGGGGGAAATCTAGTAACCACAATGTTGCTCATGTGATTGTATATTAATGATACCAAAATTTAAAAAATGCTATGACTTTCTGGCCCAACTTAAAAAAAGAAAAGACAACACTCTTGCAAGTTTAATCAAGTGTAAGTCTAGGGAGAGGAAATCCTGGGGCAAAATACCTCTAAAAACTAAAATCAGTCAAAGGAAGAAATAAAGTTTAAAACCCATTTATTGCTCACAAACTGCAGTCCAGGGTCGTCTCTCTCCCCTGTTCCGGAGGAAGCAAGCAAGCCAGCACCTCCCCTTAAACTCTCAGGTTCAGACAGACCCTCAATTGCCCATTAACATGGAGATGAACTTCTCTCCACCCCTGAGGATATGCAAATGAACCAAAGCCAGGCAAGATATTCTGGAAATGTTCAATTTTACCCACACCAGGAAAAAAGAAGACAACTTTAGGAATGAAGTATGGAACATGCCCACGGACACTGTAGATGAAACAGATAATAAAGGGATACTATGAACAACTCTATTAGTAAATTTAAATTTTTAAGTGAAACAAAATTAATTCTTAGAAAAATACAATTTGCCAAAAGTGTCTCAAGCAGAAGTAATCTGAGTAATCCAATAATTATGAAAGAAATGGAATCACTGATTAAAAATAGCTTTAAAAAGAAAACATCAGTGCAGAAGGCTTTATAGTGAGTTCTATAAGTCAGTTAATGAATTTGTAACTCTAAGGATCATGGGAAGATGGCGGCGTGAGTAGTTCAGAGGAAATCTCCTCCCCAAAACATATATATTTATGAAAATACAATAAATACAACTATTCCTAAAAGAGACACCAGTGGATGCAGTACAACAACCAGGATACATCTACATCTGCGAGAACTCAGCATCACACAAAGGGGGTAAGATACAAGCCGCGGCCAGGCAGGACCCGAATGCTCCCCCACCCCAAAACCCGGAGGGAAGAAAGGAGTCAGAACAGGGAGGGAGTGAAAGCCCAGGACTGCTAAACAACCAGCTCTAGAAATCCGCACCTGGAACGCAGACACAAGGTGCACGGGGTGCTGGATATTAGAGAAATGGAAAAGCAAAACCTGTGGGCAGGTCCCCACAACCGGTGCCTCTGAGACAAAAGAAAAGCGAGTGCTTTCTGCAAGTCTTAAAGGGACAGGGACCCCATAGCTGGACGAAGTTGTCATGGCACACATAGCCAGCAGCTGGGAATCCCGGGGAAACTTAGGCACCCTAAACTACCCAAGAACAAAACCCCCGGGCCAGATAGATTTACCTCAGAATTTTATCAAACATACAAGAAGACATAAGACCCATTCTCCATCAAGTTTTCCAAAAAATAGAAGAGGAGGGAATACTCCCAAACTCATTCGATGGGGCCAACATCACCCTAATACCAAAACCAGGCAAAGACTCCACCAAAAAAGAAAACTACAGACCAATATCCCTGATGAACATAGATGCAAAAATACTCAACAAAATATTAGCAAACGAATTCAAAAATACATCAAGAGAATCATACACCATGAGCAAGTGGGATTCATCCCAGGGATGCAAGGATGGTACAACATTCGAAAATCCATCAACATCATTCACCACATTAACAAAAAGAAGAACAAAAACCACATGATCATCTCCACAGATGCTGAAAAAACATTCTACAAAATTCAACATCCATTCATGATAAAAACTCTCAACAAAATGGGTATAGAGGGCAAGTACCTCAACATAATAAAGGCCATGTATGATAAACCCACAGTCAACATCATACCGAACAGCGAGAGGCTGAAAGCTTTTCCTCTGAGATTGGGAACAAGACAGGGATGCCCACTCTCCCCACTGGTATTCAACGTGGTACTGGAGGTCCTAGCCACGGCAATCAGACAAAACAAAGAAATACAAGGAATCCAGATTGGTAAAGAAGTCAAACTGTCACTATTTGCAGATGACATGATATTGTACATAAAAAACCCTAAAGACTCCACCCCAAAACTACTAGAACTAATATCGGAATTCAGCAAAGTTGCAGGATACAAAATTAACACACAGAAATCTGTAGCTTTCCTATACACTAACAATGAACTAATAGAAAGAGAAATCAGGAAAACAATTCCATTCACAATAGCATCAAAAAGAATAAAATACCTAGGAATAAACCTAACCAAGGAAGTGAAAGACCTATACCCTGAAAACTACAAGACACTCTTAAGAGAAATTAAAGAGGTCACAAACAAATGGAAACTCATCCCATGCTCCTGGCTAGGAAGAATTAATATCATCAAAATGGCCATCCTGCCAAAGCAATATACAGATTCGATGCAATCCCTATCAAATTACCAACAGCATTCTTCAATGAACTGGAACAAATAGTTCAAAAATTCATATGGAACCGTCAAAGACCCCGAATAGCCAATGCAATCCTGAGAAGGAAGAATAAAGTTGGGGGGATCTTGCTCCCCAACTTCAAGCTCTACTGCAAAGCCACAGTAATCAAGACAGTTTGGTACTGGCACAAGAACAGAGTCACAGACCAGTGGAACAGATTAGAGACTCCAGACATTAACCCAAACATGTATGGCCAATTAATATTTGATTAAGGAGCCATGGACATACAATGGGGAAATGACAGTCTCTTCAACAGATGGTGCTGGCAAAACTGGACAGCTACATGTAGGAGAATGAAACTGGACCATTGTCTAACCCCATACACAAAGGTAAACTCAAAATGGATCAAAGACCTGAATGTAAGTCATGAAACCATTAAACTCTTGGAAAAAAACATAGGCAAAAACCTCTTAGACATAAACATGAGTGACCTCTTCTTGAACATATCTCCCCAGGCAAGGGAAACAAAGGCAAAAATGAACAAGTGGGACTGTATCAAGCTAAAAAGCTTCTGTACAGCAAAGGACACCATCAATAGAACAAAAAGGTATCCTACAGTATGGGAGAACATATTCATAAATGAGAGATCTGAAAAAGAATTGACATCCAAAATATATAAAGAGCTCACACGCCTCAACAAACAAAAAGCAAATAATCCAATTAAAAAATGGGCAGAGGAGCTGAATAGACAGTTCTCTAAAGAAGAAATCCAGATGGCCAACAGGCACATGAAAAGGTGGTCCACATCGCTAATCATCAGAGAAATGCAAATTAAAACCACAATGAGATATCACCTCACACCAGTAAGGATCGCCATCATTGAAAAGACAAACAACAACAAATGTTGGCGAGGTTGTGGAGAAAGGGGAACCCTCCTACACTGCTGGTGGGAATGTAAACTAGCTCGGCCATTGTGGAAAGCAGTATGGAGGTTCCTCAGAATGCTCAAAATAGAAATACCATTTGGCCCAAGAATTCTACTTCTAGGAATTTACCCTAAGAATACAGCACTTCAGTTTGAAAAAGACAGATGCATCCCTATGTTTATTGCTGCACTGTTTACAATAGCCAAGATATGGAAGCAACCTAAATGTCCATCAGTAGATGAATGGATAAAGAAGATGTGGTACATATACACAATGGAATATTACGCAGCCATAAGAAAAAAACAGATCCTACCATTCACAACAGCATGGATGGAGCTAGAGGGTATTATGCTCACTGAACTAAGCCAAGCAGAGAAGGACAAGTACCAAATGATTTCACTCATCTGTGGAGTATAAGAACAAAGAAAAACTGAAGGAACAAAACAGCAGCAGAATCACAGAACCCATGAATGGACTAATAGTTACCAAAGGGAAAGTGACTGGGGACGATGGGTGGGAAGGGAGGGATAAGTGGGGGGGGAAGAAAGGGGGCATTATGATGCATGTATAGTGCGTGGGGGACATGGGGAGGGCTGTGCAACACAGAAAAGACAAGTAGTGATTTTACAGCATCTTACTACGCAGATGGACAGTGACTGTGAAGGGGTATGTAGGGGGGACTTGGTGAAAGGGGGAACCTAGTAAACATAATGTTCTTTCTGTAATTGTAGATTAATGATACCAAAAAAAAAAAGAAAAGAAAGAAATGGAGTCAAGGATAACTCACTGGCTCTTTAGGGAGGTTCTTGGGAAACTGGAGTCATCCGGCAACAGTGTTACAGGGAGGAGGGGAAAATCCATAGAAGCAGAATGGAAAGATTTCTCCCGGCCTTGCATTTCAGTATCCTCTCTGGGTAGTGTTCCTCTTCTGGGATTTCTGGGTTCACAAAGCTGAGCCCCACAACCTGCTGTTTTCCCTGCTTTTATTCATGGGTTTGGTGGTGCATCTGACAAACATTTATGGAGTGCAAAGGACTCATAGGCCCCAGAGAGGCGAAAGAGTCATTGCCATGACCACGTGTGATCAAGCAAGTCAACCAATTGAGGAGATCGTAGCTGACTGTCATCTCGATGTCAATCCAAGGAGTATGTTATGCCCATTAGACAACAGGAGACAAAGTGTATGGAGGGAAGTTATTCCCAAGGGTAACTCATCTGCCTCCATGACTTTTGTGAGCATCATTTTCAGCCAGTTACGAAGCATCATTCTCATGCAAATAGACCATGAGCACATTTCGACCTTGATTGAACTTATTCATGAGGGACTCAGAAGAATGACAAGCAGATTCAAAAGGGATATGAGAGACTGCGATTTATATAGTCAATAGGTAAGGGTGGTGAAATATGACTGCCAAGTGAGATACAGAATGTGTTCAGGTCTTACAGGGCAATTCAACTCTAACCTATGGGGTTACCATCTCTATTAGACAAGAAAATTTCTATAAATCTCATTAGTGTTCTACAGTTTAACCTAACATGACACAATGGTAAAACACCTGGGCCCATGACAACTGTGAAGACTACATTTAAAAAAAGTTACATTTTCAGAGACATCCTCAGAAAGGCTCTTTAGAAAATTCCCTGACATGACACTGAAAATCATCTTTTAATCTTATTTGCCAGGTTCTGGGTAACTTCCCTGCACAGAGCCCCTGAGATTACAAATTACCTCTAAAGGAAATTACTGATAAAACCAAGTGACTAAGTAAAGGAGATTATTTTAGATAATCTGGGTAGACTTAATCCAATCATTTGAAGGCTTTGTGAAGAGCAGAACTGGGAGTTCTCTGAGGAAGAAGTTTTGGCTTTGAAATACAGCACCAACTCTTGCCTGAGAGTCTCCCGCCTGTCTGATGGATATTGGACTTGCCTAGCCAGCCCCCCAAATGACATAAACCAATTCTTTGCAATAAGTAAAGAAATACATACACATATGGAGCATGAATATACACATAGATGTGCATGAATATAGTGTATGTGTGTGTATACATGTCCTATATACCATATGCATGCACACACACACACACACACACACACACACACACACACACACACACACTGTTCTGTTTCTACTGGTTCTGTTTCCCTGGTGGAACCCTGATATATATTACGTATAATATATATCTCAGTCCCAGTGGTACAGGTACCCTGACTGAAGCCTGGTCTATACTCTGCTCTCCCTGGTGGAGAGTGAGGCTGAGGAGTCAAGTGTTCAGGGGGTGAGAGGATTCGAGATGAGGATGCATCTGAGATGTGGCTTTACTTGGATAAAAGCAGGGCTGAGAAGAGGGTGTCATTTGGGTTAAAGCTGAAATAAATTCTGTGGTCTCCTAGGAAAAAAAAAAAAAGAATTTGTGACTCTAATATAAACCAAGGAATAAAATGAATTTATTCCCCCCTTTCCAATAGGCTGAGATGACAGCAAAGCCAGATAGGTAAGGAAGATTACAGGACCATCTTACTCCTGAACATAGATGTGTAGACCCCAAATAAAAGATCAGTAACTAATCAAGTCTAGATGTATATTCAAAAATGTAGTACATCCTGACCAAGTTAGAAGCTATTAATTATATCATTAAATTAACAAAGTAAAGGAGAAAAACCCTTATGATCATCTCAATGCTATTTATTTACTTATTTATTTTTAATTGGGGTGTAATTGACATCTCAATGCTTTTTAAAGCAATGAATCCTTCATAAAGGATTTGGTAAAATTCAAATATTCATAATGGGAAAATGAAAGCTCTGCAAACTAGGAATAAAACTCCTTAAATCTGTTAAAGAGCATCTATGTCGCATGCTACAAAGAACATTTGCAGCAAACATATCATAGTTTGAAATGCCAGAAGCCCTCCCTTTAAGGACAGAAAAACATGGCGCTGTCCATGCTCACTACTCCTAGTCAATACTGTCCCAGCCGCCTCTATAGAATGAGAAAATGAAATGGCAGCCTTGGAAAGAAACAAAATTCTCATTATTTGCAGATGATTTGGCTTTCCATACAGAAGACCCAAAATAAACTAGAGATAAACTATTATAACTAATAAAATAGATTTTTAAGTGATATGTAAGTCAATTACCTTTCTATACACTAGCAACAATGTAATAAAAATGTCATTTATAGTAGCAACAAAAATATAAAATACCCAGAAATAAATCTACCGAAGATTTGCAATCCTCTGTAGATAGGCATAAGCATGTATTAAGAGATAGAAAAAACTAATTAAATTAAGAGTGGTTATATGAGAGTGGTAAATAAATTGTATGGAAAATTCCACACATGTCAGTTTGCTGCCAAGGTGATGTATAGTCAATGCATTCCCAAGCAAAGTCTCACTGTGCATGCGCACATGGTTCCACACAGCGTTGGAACAGAATAACTGCTATATGCATTCTTGTTCAAAAGGGGAAAATAGGTGGTACAAAAGAGTCACTAGCCAGGGACTTCCAAAATCCAGTAGAGAAAATGTTGGAAGTTCCTAGATAAGGACTCAGTCCTATTTCTGCCAGGAAATAATTTTCCATGGTGCTTGACCCTACCTTCAGGGCTCTTAGTTCTACCCTCTGGGGCAATTCCTTTCATCTTCTGAATCATCTTTTACTATTTTTTTCTCAGTCTGCTTCCTGCCAGTAGAATTTTGGAAGTCCACACTTCTATCTATTTTATATCATCTCTGTACATTTCAATCCAATCTGGAGGTCTTTTTGTGACTATAATTATCTTTGAAATGTTTGGTTTTCCTATGAAAGTTACTGGGGTTTTCTCCACTAGACAAAAGCCACACACACAAACCTCTCTGAGATAAGCCCATACATCCAGTTTCCATACAACTGGAGACTGCTGCTAAACTTTGTCTCTTTATCCAGCTTCTGATATCTTCCTTGTTTCTAACCTTTAAGTCTGCAGAGCGGCCTCCTCAACAACCACACTGTCCAAAGCACTGCAGGCTTTCATTTACACTCCTGTCAATGTCCTCCTAGCCTCTACTCACTTTCCGGTTCCAAGCCACTCTCAGACTTGTAGGTATTAGTTGTTGCAACCAACCCACCTATTTCAGATACATAAAATCTCTATTACTGATTGATTGTTCTGTAACAAATTAGCTCCAAACAGTTATTATCGCACAGTTTCTGGGGTTCAGGAATTTGGAGCAGTTTAGCTGAGAGGTTTTGGCACAGGACCTCTCATATACTAACTGTCAGGACGTTGGCAGGGAATGGAGTCATCAGAAGGCGGGACAGGGACTGGAGGACATAGGCGTCGGCAGGAGGCCTCGGTTCCTCACCGCACGTCCCTCTCCATAGGCTACTTAAGGGTCACCACAGCATGGCAGTTGGCTTTCCCAGAGCAAGTTTCCCAGCACAAGAGAGAATCTATCTTTACATTGTAAGATCATTCTGGTTGCTGTGTGGAGAACAGACTGCAGGGAGCCAAGGACAGAAATGGGGAATTTGTTCAGAAGCTGAAGAAACAATGCAAGCAAGAGATCATGGTGGCTCTGGCCAGCATGGAAGCAGTGCAGTTGGTAAGAAATGCCCAGATCCTGGATATATTTTGATATTTTGCAGGCAAAGCTGATGACTTGCTGGTAGATCAGGTAAGGGGTCTGAAAGAAGGGTCAAGATCAATAAGGTTATGATCCAAGCAAATTGGAGGAATGGCATCACCACTAACCAGGATGACCACACTACCTATGATTCAGGAACCTTCATTAGCCCCATGTTACAAGCGAGCAAAGTGAGATTTTGAGTGTTAAGTAACTTGCTGAAAGTCTCCCAGGTAGTAAGTGATGTAGCTGGTTCATGACTACTGTGCACTATTGTCCACTGAGCCAGGAATTTTACTAGATGGAATAATTTGTCAACATACTTCACTAAAAGCATCTGGCAGTGCCTGTGTTGCTTCCAGAAGGCTGGCTCGGTAATGGGGCAGAGCACAGGGACAGATTCATCCCTTTATTAACATGCAGGGGCCCATGGAGCTCACTGCCTGTGCCCCTGCTATCTTGGGCACCCGGCCAGGGTCTAGAGGTGGATGTAAGTCAGGCTGATGTGGAAGCTTCCAGGCATGCACTGACTGCTCCAGAGAGAAGGCAAAGGTCAGGAGAAACCCGTCCCCGATAAGCCACCAGGCTGCCTGCTTCCAGCTGGAGGATGTTAACACCACTTCAGGAATTTACCACCAGGGCCAACTCTGTAATGCAAACCTGCTAACCTGCTTTGCCCTAGCTGATGCCAAGGCCAGGAGCCTGACACCCCCACCCAGGCACTCTGGGGCAGTCGTTTCCACAGCTGTCCACATCTGGACTGCCAGGGAGGCACAGTTCCGCATCTCCTACAGTCTGGGTTTCTGTAGAGACAACTTGGCTTTTCTCTTTCTCCTTTGACTCAGTTTCCACCCTCGCCTCTGAAGCTACATTCCAGTTCCCAGGGAGGAGGAGGAAAATTCTGAGTCGCTGCCCTGGGGAGGAAGGGGTCCTGTTTCCAAACTGGACCCCTGTTGCTCTGTCCTTTCTTGACAATCCCTTTAGTTTGGGGAGTGCAATGTTTCCCTTTCTTCTCTCTTTTCCTTCTCATTGTCTATAGGAGAGTATGTGACGGATGCTTTATATACCTGGTGAATCTGTGGATAAGTCCCCAAAGAAATAGTGAATTTGTTTCATCTTATATTTTTTATTTTATTTTATTTTATTTCATTTTATTTTATTTTATTATTTTTTTTGAGAGAGCATCTCTCATATTTATTGATCAAATGGTTGTTAACAGCAATAAAATTCAGTATAGGGGGGTCAATGCTCAATGTACAATCATTAATCCATCTCAAGCGTAATTCTCGTCAGTCTCCAATCTTCTGAAGCATAACAAACAAGTTCTTACATGGTGAACGAATTCTTACATAGTGAATAAATTCTTACATGGTGAACAGTACAAGGGCATTCATCACAGAAACTTTCGGTTTTGATCACGCATTATCACCCATAAACAATCAGGTCAAATATGAATATTCATTTGATTTTTGTACTTGATTTATATGTTGATCCCACATTTCTCCCTCTATTATTATTATTATTTTTATTTTTAATAAAATGCTGAAGTGGTAGGTAGATGCAAGATAAAGGTAGAAAACATAGTTTAGTGCTGTAAGAGGGCAAATATAGATGATCAGATGATCAGGTGTGTGCCTATGGACTAAGTATTAATCCAGGCTAGACAAGGGCAGCAAGACATCCACGGATGCAGAAGATTTCTCTCAAAGCAGGGGGGGGTGAGGTTCTGAGCCTCACCTCTGTTGATCCCCAAATTCTCACCTGATGGCCCCCCTGTGACTGTGCCTGTCTTAGGTTGTTCCTCCCTTGAGGAATCTTACCTGTCTCTGGCTAACCAGTCATCTTCCGGGGCCATACAGGGAAATGTAAAGTTGGTAAGTGAGAGAGAAGCCATATTGTTTGAAAAGGTTAGCTTTTTACTTCTTTGCAGATTTATGCCCTGTGGCTTCTATGCCCAGCACTTGTCTCGAGGTATCTTTACCACCTGGAGGAATTATGATACTTGGTAAATTTGATATGAGGCACGAATTCTATTTAAGGGTTGTAATTAAGAAGGAAGAAGAAAAGCTATAGAGGTAGCATATGGAAGGAAACATGGGAGGATTGATTATTTCTTTGACATATCTTCTTGTAGAGTACCTTAAGTATGTATAGGTTTTAAACTACTAACTAATTTGCACACACATATTAACATAATAGGAATACGGTGACATAAACTAAGCAAATCTATAATTACCATCCATCTCCAGTGAAGCCAAGAAACCCAGTTAGGCACCCTAGGCATTTGCGAAAATTTGTCTATGATATGATGGATATTGTCCAACTGTACTTGAACAATCAGACAAATTAAAGCAGCCCATTTCTGGGATCTGTTCACATCCCATATGTTCTTTTAACCATAGATAGTCTATAGTCATGAGATTTTGGAGTGTTACAACTTGCACCCCTCCCAACTCCTGGTTGAGTTCCAACAGTACAGATCCGGTCAAATTTGTTGTCTCACTGTATGCACATGCCAGCCTAGACGTCTCCCTCCTCATTCCTATGGCCAGTCCAGGAGACGGTGGGCTGGATGCAGCCACAACCGCAGCATCATCCGGATCCCTGTGGAGGCTTTTTGATGATCATCCCCCTGGCACAAGTCCTCCAGAGAGTGCTGATGCTGGAAGCTCCTCCTCATATCGTATCTTAGTTCATTTTCTGGGTATCCAAGCTAGGCCTTGATCTTCTGCATAGAAACAAACAGACCCTTTGCCCACACTTTGACATGCCCTCTATACCACTGTGCAGAACTCATTGGAGGTCAGCACACAGTAACTGCTTTTTTTTTTTTTTTATTAAGAGAAAGGAATATTATCAGAAAAGAGTACCTCCATAGCTGATCATCTGACACCCTTTAAGTGATCAACATTAAGGATATTTAAAGCATGCGTTGATCTTTGATTTACCAATAGTTTTATCCTATCAAGGAGTAATCCCCCTTTTCTTTCTTTCTTTCTTTCTTTTTTTTTTTTTTTTAATTTTTAATCTACACTTACATGAAGAATACTGTTTACTATGCTCTCCCCTATATCAGGTCCCCCCTAACAACCACATTACGGTTACTGTCCATCAGCTTAGCAAAATGTTGTAGAGTCACTACTTGTCCTCTCTGTGTTGTGCAGGCCACCCTCCCCTTTCTCCCTTCCCCCTATGCATGCTAATCTTAATATCCACCTTCTTCTTCCCCCCCCTTATCCCTCCCTGCCCACCCATCCTCCCCAGTTCCTTTCCCTTTGGTACCTGTTAGTCCATTTTGGGTTCTGTAATTCCGCTGCTGTTTTGTTCCTTCAGTTTTTCCTTTGTTCCTATACTCCTCAGATGAGTGAAATCATTTGGTATTTCTCTTTCTCCGCTTGGCTTATTTCACTGAGCATAATACTCTCCAGCTCCATCCATGTTGCTGCAAATGGTTGGATTTTTCCACTTCTTATGGCTGAGTAGTATTCCATTGTGTATATGTACCACATCTTCTTTATCCATTCATCTACCGATGGACATTTAGGTTGTTTCCAATTCTTGGCTATTGTAAATAGTGCTGCGATATACATAGGGGTGCATCTGTCTTTCTCAAACTTGATTGCTGCGTTCTTAGGGTAAATTCCTAGGAGTGGAATTCCTGGGTCAAATGGTAGGTCTGTTTTGAGCATTTTGATGAACCTCCATACTGCTTTCCACAATGGTTGAACTAATTTACATTCCCACCAGCAGTGTAGGAGGGTTTCCCTTTCTCCACAGCCTCACCAACATTTGTTGTTGTTTGTCTTTTGGATGGCAGCTATCCTTACTGGTGTGAGGTGATACCTCATTGTAGTTTTTTTTTTTTTTTTTTTTTTTGAGAGGGCATCTCTCATATTTATTGATCAAATGGTTGTTAACAACAATAAAATTCAGTATAGGGGGGTCAATGCTCAATGTACAATCATTAATCCATCTCAAGCCTAATTCTCGTCAGTGTCCAATCTTCTGAAGCATAACGAACAAGTTCTTACATGGTGAACGAATTCTTACAGAGTGAATAAATTCTTACATGGTGAACAGTACAAGGGCATTCATCACAGAAACTTTCGGTTTTGATCATGCAATATGACCTATAAACCATCAGGTCAAATATGAATATTCATTTGATTTTTGTACTTGATTTATATGTTGATCCCACATTTCTCCTATTATTATTATTATTTTTATTTTTAATAAAATGCTGAAGTGGTAGGTAGATGCAAGATAAAGGTAGAAAACATAGTTTAGTGCTGTAAGAAGGCAAATGTAGATGATCAGATGATCAGGTGTGTGCCTATGGACTAAGTATTAATCCAGGCTAGACAAGGGCAGCAAGACATCCACGGATGCAGAAGATTTCTCTCAAAGCAGGGGGGGTGAGGTTCTGAGCCTCACCTCTGTTGATCCCCAAATTCTCACCTGATGGCCCCCCTGCGACTGTGCCTGTCTTAGGTTGTTCCTCCCTTGAGGAATCTTACCCGTCTCTGGCTAACCAGTCATCTTCCGGGGCCATACAGGGAAATGTAAAGTTGGTAAGTGAGAGAGAAGCCATATTGTTTGCAAAGGTTAGCTTTTAACTTCTTTGCAGATTTATGCCCTGTGGCTTCTATGCCCAGCACTTGTCTCGAGGTATCTTTACCACCTGGAGGAATTATGATACTCGGTAAATTCGATATGAGGCACGAATTCTATTTAAGGTTTGTAATTAGGAAGGAAGAAGAAAAGCTATAGATGTAGCATATGAAGGAAACTTGGGAGGATTGATTATTTCTTTGACATATCTTCTTGTATAGTACCTTAAGTATGTATAGGTTTTAAACTACTAACTAATTTGCACACACATATTAACATAATAGGAATACGGTGACATAAACAAAGCAAATCTATAATTACCAGCCATCTCCAGTGAAGCCAAGAAAACCATTTAGGCACCCTAGGCATTTGTGAAAATTTATCTATGATATGATGGATATTTTCGAACTGTACTTGAACCATCAGACAAATTAAAGCAGCCCATTTCTGGGATCTGTTCACATCCCATATGTTCTTTTAACCATAGATAGTCTATAGTCATGAGATTTTGGGGTGCTACAACTTGCACCCCTCCCAACTCCTGGTTGAGTTCCAACAGTACAGATCCAGTCAAATTCGTTGTCTCACTGTATGCACATGCCAGCCTAGACATCTCCCTCCTCCTTCTTATGGCAAGTCCAGGAGACGGTGGGCTGGATGCAGCCACAACCGCAGCATCATCCGGATCCCTGTGGAGGCTTTTTGATGATCATCCCCCGGCACGAGTCCTCCAGAGAGTGCTGATGCCGGAAGCTCCTCCTCATATCGTATCTTAGTTCATTTTCTGGGTATCCAAGCTAGGCCTTGATCTTCTGCGTAGAAACAAACAGACCCTTTGCCCACACTTTGACATGCCCTCTATACCACTGTGCAGAACTCATTGGAGGTCAGCACACAGTAACTGCTTTTTTTTTTTTTTTTTTAATTAAGCGAAAGGAATATTATCAGAAAAGAGTACCTCCATAGCTGATCATCTGACACCCTTTAAGTGATCAACATTAAGGATATTTAAAGCATGCGTTGATCTTTGATTTACCAATAGTTTTATCCTGTTAAGGAGTAATCCCCCTTTTCTTTCTTTCTTTCTTTTTTTTTTTTAAATTTTTAATCTACACTTACCTGAAGAATACTATGTTTACTATGCTCTCCCCTATATCAGGTCCCCCCTAACAACCACATTACGGTTACTGTCCATCAGCTTAGCAAAATGTGGTAGAGTCACTACTTGTCCTCTCTGTGTTGTGCAGCCCACCCTCCCCTTTCTCCCTCCCCCCATGCATGCTAATCTTAATACCCCCCTTCTTCTTCCCCCCCCTTATCCCTCCCTGCCCACCCATCCTCCCCAGTTCCTTTCCCTTTGGTACCTGTTAGTCCATTTTTGGGTTCTGTAATTCTGCTGCTGTTTTGTTCCTTCAGTTTTTCCTTTGTTCCTATACTCCTCAGATGAGTGAAATCATTTGGTATTTCTCTTTCTCCGCTTGGCTTATTTCACTGAGCATAATACTCTCCAGCTCCATCCATGTTGCTGCAAATGGTTGGATTTTTCCACTTCTTATGGCTGAGTAGTATTCCATTGTGTATATGTACCACATCTTCTTTATCCATTCATCTACCGATGGACATTTAGGTTGTTTCCAATTCTTGGCTATTGTAAATAGTGCTGCGATAAACATAGGAGTGCATCTGTCTTTCTCAAACTTGATTGCTGCGTTCTTAGGGTAAATTCCTAGGAGTGGAATTCCTGGGTCAAATGGTAGGTCTGTTTTGAGCATTTTGATGCACCTCCATACTGCTTTCCACAATGGTTGAACTAATTTACATTCCCACCAGCAGTGTAGGAGGGTTCCCCTTTCTCCACAGCCTCGCCAACATTTGTTGTTGTTTGTCTTTTGGATGGCAGCTATCCTTACTGGTGTGAGGTGATACCTCATTGTAGTTTTAATTTGCATTTCTCTGATAATTAGCGATGTGGAGCATCTTTTCATGTGTCTCTTGGCCATCTGTATTTCTTTTTTGGAGAACTGTCTGTTCAGTTCCTCTGCCCATTTTTTAATTGGGTTATTTGTTTTTTGTTTGTTGAGGCGTGTGAGCTCTTTATATATTCTGGACGTCAAGCCTTTATCAGATCTGTCATTTTCAAATATATTCTCCCATACTGTAGGGTTCCTTTTTGTTCTATTGATGGTGTCTTTCGCTGTACAGAAGCTTTTCAGCTTAATGTAGTCCCACTTGCTCATTTTTGCTGTTGTTTTCCTTGCCCGGGGAGATATGTTCAAGAAGAGATCACTCATGTTTATGTCTAAGAGGTTTTTGCCTATGTTTTTTTCCAAGAGTTTAATGGTTTCGTGACTTACATTCAGGTCTTTGATCCATTTTGAGTTTACCTTTGTATATGGGGTTAGACAATGGTCCAGTTTCATTCTCCTACATGTAGCTGTCCAGTTTTGCCAGCACCATCTGTTGAAGAGACTGTCATTTTGCCATTGTATGTCCATGGCTCCTTTATCAAATATTAATTGACCATATATGTTTGGGTTAATTTCTGGGGTCTCTAATCTGTTCCACTGGTCTGTGGCTCTGTTCTTGTGCCAGTACCAAATTGTCTTGATTACTATGGCTTTGTAGTAGAGCTTGAAGTTGGGGAGTGAGATCCCCCCTACTTTATTCTTCTTTTTCAGGATTGCTTTGGCTATTCGGGGTCTTTGGTGTTTCCATATGAATTTTTGAATTATTTGTTCCAATTCATTGAAGAATGTTGCTGGTAATTTGAGAGGGATTGCATCAAATTTGTATATTGCTTTCGGCAGGATGGCCATTTTGACGATATTAATTCTTCCTAGCCATGAGCATGGGATGAGTTTCCATTTATTAGTGTCCCCTTTAATTTCTCTTAAGAGTGACTTGTAGTTTTCAGAGTATAAGTCTTTCACTTCCTTGGTTAGGTTTATTCCTAGGTATTTTATTCTTTTTGATGCAATGGTGAATGGAATTGTTTTCCTGATTTCTCTTTCTATTGATTCGTTGTTAGTGTATAGGAAAGCTACAGATTTCTGTGTGTTGATTTTGTATCCTGCAACTTTGCTGTATTCCGATATCAGTTCTAGTAGTTTTGGGGTGGAGTCTTTAGGGTTTTTTATGTACAGTATCATATCATCTGCAAATAGTGACAGTTTAACTTCTTCTTTACCAATCTGGATTCCTTGTATTTCTTTGTTTTGTCTGATTGCCGTGGCTAGGACCTCCAGTACTATGTTAAATAACAGTGGGGAGAGTGGGCATCCCTGTCTGGTTCCCGATCTCAGTGGAAATGCTTTCAGCTTCTCGCTGTTCAGTATAATGCTGGCTGTGGGTTTATCATATATGGCCTTTATTATGTTGAGGTACTTGCCCTCTATTCCCATTTTGCTGAGAGTTTTTATCATGAATGGATGTTGAATTTTGTCAAATGCTTTTTCAGCATCTATGGAGATGATCATGTGGTTTTTGTCTTTCTTTTTGTTGATGTGGTGGATGATGTTGATGGATTTTCGAATGTTGTACCATCCTTGCATCCCTGGGATGAACCCCACTTGGTCATGGTGTATGATCCTTTTGATATACTGTTGAATTCTGTTTGCTAATATTTTATTGAGTATTTTTGCATCTACATTCATCAGGGATATTGGTCTGTAATTTTCTTTTTTGGTGGGGTCTTTTCCTGGTTTTGGTATTAGGGTGATGTTGGCTTCATAGAATGAGTTTGGGAGTATTCCCTCTTCTTCTATTTTGTGGAACACTTTAAGGAGAATGGGTATTATGTCTTCTCTGTGTGTCTGATAAAATTCCGAGGTAAATCCGTCCGGCCCCGGGGTTTTGTTCTTGGGTAGTTTTTTGATTACTGTTTCAATTTCTTTGCTTGTAATTGGTTTGTTTAACTTTTGTGTTTCTTCCTTGGTCAGTCTTGGAAGGTTGTATTTTTCTAGGAAGTTGTCCATTTCTTCTAGGTTTTCCAGCTTGTTGGCATATAGGTTTTCATAGTAGTCTTTAATAATTCTTTGTATTTCTGTGGAGTCTGTCGTGATTTTTCCATTCTCATTTCTGATTATGTTGATTTGTGTTGACTCTCTTTTTCTCTTAATAAGTTGGGCTAGAGGCTTATCTATTTTGTTTATTTTCTCAAAGAACCAGCTCTTGGTTTCGTTGATTTTTGCTATTGTTTTATTCTTCTCAATTTTGTTTATTTCTTCTCTGATCTTTATTATGTCCGTCCTTCTGCTGACTTTAGGCCTCATTTGTTCTTCTTTTTCCAGTTTTAATAGTTGTGATGTTAGACTATTCATTTGGGATTGTTCTTCCTTCTTCAAGTGTGCCTGGATTGCTATATACTTTCCTCTTAAGACTGCTTTCGCTGCATCCCACAGAAGTTGGGGCTTAGTGTTGTTGTTGTCATTTGTTTCTATATATTCCTTGATCTCTATTTTGATTTGTTCATTGATCCATTGATTATTTAGTAGCATGTTGTTAAGCCTCCATGTGTTTGTGAGCCTTTTTGTTTTCTTTGTAGAATTTATTTCTACTTTCATACCTTTGTGGTCTGAAAAATTGGTTGGTAGAATTTCAATATTGTGGAATTTACTGAGGCTCTTTTTGTGAGCTAGTATGTGGTCTATTCTGGAGAATGTTCCATGTGCACTTGAGAAGAATGTATATCCTGTTGCTTTTGGATGTAGAGTTCTATAGATGTCTATTAGGTCCATCTGTTCTAGTGTGTTGTTCAGTGCCTGTGTGTCCTTACTTATTTTCTGCCCGGTGGATCTATCCTTTGGGGTGAGTGGTGTGTTGAAGTCTCCTACAATGAATGCATTGCAGTCTATTTCCCTCTTTAGTTCTGTTAGTATTTGCTTCACATATGCTGGTGCTCCTGTATTGGGTGCATATATATTTAGAATGGTTATATCCTCTTGTTGGACTAAGCCCTTTATCATTATGTAGTGGCCTTCTTTATCTCTTGTTACTTTCTTTGTTTTGAAGTCTATTTTGTCTGATATTAGTACTGCAACCCCTGCTTTCTTCTCACTGTTGTTTGCCTGAAATATGTTTTTCCATCCCTTGACTTTTAGTCTATGCTTATCTTTGGGTTTAAGGTGAGTTTCTTGTAAGCAGCATATAGATGGGTCTTGCTTTTTTATCCATTCTATTACTCTATGTCTTTTGATTGGTGCATTAAGTCCATTTACATTTAGGGTGACTATTGAAAGATATGTACTTATTGCCATTGCAGGCTTTAGATTCGTGGTTACCAAAGGTTCAAGGTTAGCTTCTTTAGTATCTTACTGCCTAACTTAGCTCGCTTATTGAGCTGTTATATACACTGTCTGGAGATTCTTTTCTTCTCTCCCTTCTTATTCCTCCTCCTCCCTTCTTCATATGTTGTGTGTTTTGTTCTGTGCTCTTTTTAGGGGTGCTCCCATCTAGAGCAGTCCCTGTAGGATGCCCTGTAGAGGTGGTTTGTGGGAAGCAAATTCCCTCAGCTTTTGCTTGTCTGGGAATTGTTTGATCCCACCATCATATTTAAATGATAGTCGTGCTGGATACAGTATCCTTGGTTCAAGGACCTTCTGTTTCATTGCATTAAGTATATCATGCCATTCTCTTCTGGCCTGTAGGGTTTCTGTTGAGAAGTCTGATGTTAGCCTGATTGGTTTTCCTTTATAGGTGACCTTCTTCTCTCTAGCTGCCTTTAAAACTCTTTCCTTGTCCTTGATCCTTGCCATTTTAATTATTATGTGTCTTGGTGTTGTCCTCCTTGGATCCTTTCTGTTGGGGGTTCTGTATAATTCCATGGTCTGTTCGATTATTTCCTCCCCCAGTTTGGGGAAGTTTTCAGCAATTATTTCTTCAAAGACACTTTCTATCCCTTTTCCTCTTTCTTCCTTTTCTGGTATCCCTATAATACGAATGTTTTTCCTTTTGTATTGGTCACATATTTCTCTTAGTGTTGTTTCATTCCTGGAGATCCTTTTATCTCTCTCTATGTCAGCTTCTATACGTTCCTGTTCTCTGGCTTCTATTCCTTCAATGGCCTCTTGCATCTTATCCATTCTGCTTATAAATCCTTCCAGGGATTGTTTCACTTCTGTGATCTCTTTCCTGACATCTGTGATCTCCTTCCGGACTTCATCCCACTGCTCTTGCATTTTTCTCTGCATCTCATCCCACTGCTCTTGCATTTTTCTCTGCATCTCATCCCATTGCTCTTGCATTTTTCTCTGCATCTCTGTCAGCATGTTCATGATTTTTATTTTGAATTCTTTTTCAGGAAGACTAGTTAGGTCTGTCTCCTTCTCAGGTGTTGTCTCTGTGATCTTTGTCTGCCTGTAGTTTTGCCTTTTCATGGTGATAGAGATAGTTTGCAGAGCTGGTACAAGTGACCGCTGGAAGAGCTTCCCTTCTTGTTGGTTTGTAGCCTTTTCCTGGGAGAATAGCGACCTCTAGTGGCTTGTGCTGGGCAGCTGCGCGCAGACAGGGCTTCTGCTTCCTGCCCAGTTGCTTTGGGGTTTATCTCCGCTGTTGCTGTGGGCTTGGCCTGGCTGGGGCTGTTCCTCCAAAATGGTGGAGCCCCGTTGGAGGGGGAGCAGCCAGGAGACTATTTATCTCTGTAAGGGGCCTCTGTGCTCCCTGCTGCCCAGGGGGTTAGAGTGCCCAGAGATCCCCAGATTCCCTGCTTCTGGTCTAAGTGACCTGTCCTGCCCCTTTAAGATTTCCAAAAAGCACTCTCCAAACCAAAACAACAGCAGCAACAATGAGAGAGGGAACAGAAAGAAAGAGAAAAAAAAAAGGAAAAAAAGGGGAAAAACAAGCGATTTTTTTTTTTTTTTTTGTCCTCAGGTGCCGGTCCCAGGCACCCGCTCACTGGTCCTGCTGCCCTGTCTCCCTAGCACCAGGGTCCCTGTCCTTTCAAGGCTTCCAAAAAGCACCCACCCACCGGTCCCGCAGGGAAGGAACGCTCAATATTCTTTGTCCTCAGGCACTGGTCCCACGCACCCGCTCACCAGTCCCGCCGCCCTGCCTCCCTAGCACCGGGGTCCCTGTCCCTTCAAGGCTTCCAAAAAGCACTCGGCAAAAAGAGAGAAAAAAAAGGGGAAAAACGCGCGATTTCTTCCGTCCTCAGGTGCTGGTCTCAGGCACCCACCCACCGGTCCCACAGGGAAAAATGCGGGATATTCTTTGTCCTCAGGTGCCGGTCCCAGGCACCCGCTCACCAGTCCCGCCGCCCTGCCTCCCTAGCACCGGGGTCCCTGTCCCTTTTAGGCTTCCAAAAAGCACTCACAGAAAAGAGAAAAAAAAAAGGGGAAAAACGCGCGATTTCCTCTGTTCTCAAGTGCCGGTCTCAGGCACCCGCCCACCGGTCCCGCAGGGAAAAACGGGGGATATTCTTTGTCCTCAGGCGCCGGTCCCAGCCACCCGCTCACCAGTCCCGCCACCGTGCCTCCCTAGCACTGGGGTCCCCGTCCCTTCAAGGCTTCCAAAAAGCGCTCGCCAAAAAGAGAAAAAAAAAAAGGGGAAAAACGCGCGACCTCCTCCGTCCTCAGGCACCGGTCTCAGGCACCCGCCCCCAGGTCTCGCAGGGAGAAACGCAGGATATTCTTTGTCCTCCGGCGCCGTTCCCAGGCACCTCCTCACCGGTCCCGCCACCCTGCCTCCCCAGCAACGGGGGCCCGTCCCTCTAAGGCTTCCAAAAAGCGCTCGCCAAAAAAAAAAAAAAAAAAAAACCGCTCCGGTTTCTCTCCACCCGCCGGGAGCCGGGGGGAGGGGCGCTCGGGTCCCGCCGGGCTGGGGCTTGTATCTTACCCCCTTCACAAGGCGCTGGGTTCTTGCAGGTGTGGATGTAGTCTGGATGTTGTCCTGTGTCCTGTGGTCTCTATTTTAGGAAGATTTTTCTTTGTTATATTTTCATAGCTCTATGTGTTTTTGGGAGGAGATTTCCACTGCTCTACTCACGCCGCCATCTTGGCTCCGCCCTCATTGTAGTTTTAATTTGCATTTCTCTGATAATTAGCGATGTGGAGCATCTTTTCATGTGTCTCTTGGCCATCTGTATTTCTTTTTTAGAGAACTGTCTGTTCAGTTCCTCTGCCCATTTTTTAACTGGGTTATTTGTTTTCTGTTTGTTGAGGCGTGTGAGCTCTTTATATATTCTGGACGTCAAGCCTTTATCGGATCTGTCATTTTCAAATATATTCTCCCATACTGTAGGGTTCCTTTTTGTTCTATTGATGGTGTCTTTCGCTGTACAGAAGCTTTTCACCTTAATATAGTCCCACTTGCTCATTTTTGCTGTTGTTTTCCTTGCCCGGGGAGATATGTTCAAGAAGAGGTCACTCATGTTTATGTCTAAAAGGTTTTTGCCTATGTTTTTTTCTAAGAGTTTTATGGTTTCATGACTTACATTCAGGTCTTTGATCCATTTTGAATTTACTTTTGTGTATGGGGTTAGACAATGGTCCAGTTTCATTCTCCTACATGTAGCTGTCCAGTTTTGCCAGCACCATCTGTTGAAGAGACTGTCATTTCGCTATTGTATGTCCATGGCTCCTTTATCAAATATTAATTGACCATATATGTTTGGGTTAATGTCTGGAGTCTCTAATCTGTTCCACTGGTCTGTGGCTCTGTTCTTGTGCCAGTACCAAATTGTCTTGATTACTATGGCTTTGTAGTAGAGCTTGAAGTTGGGGAGTGAGATCCCCCCTACTTTATTCTTCTTTTTCAGGATTGCTTTGGCTATTCGGGGTCTTTGGTGTTTCCATATGAATTTTTGAATTATTTGTTCCAATTCATTGAAGAATGTTGCTGGTCATCTTATATTTTTAAAAAAACTTGTAAGGGGTAAAGAAAGAACCTTTCAGTGGTTTTGCATGGGGTCTAATTAGGGAGTGTTCCCTCGGGGGCACCTTGGATGCATGGGGTCAGGGGAGGGGGGAATGGGAGTCTCCTGCTAAACCAGGAAGGGGTCTCGGTGTCACCGATTTTTCATCTCAGATAGAGAATACAGAGACCCAAAGGGAGATCTGACGTGAGGACCACAGGTCTATGGGACACTAAGAGGGACAATGTTCAGTCTTACTGGGAAAGGAAGAAATGCAAGTTAAAACAAGTCACTGCTTTCCACCTATCAAGTCATTGAAGATGTTTTGAAATGATGAATCCAGCATCAATGAGGATGGAGAAGATAGTTGTTTCTATGGCAGATGGGAAGATAAATTGTTACAAACTCTTTGTAGGCAGTTTGGCAGTTTGTATCGAAAGCCTTCAAAACCCACTCTCTGAACCTGCAGTTCCTAAACTACAGATGCACTGTAAAGTAGTCCTGGGGGTACACAGGGCTTTGGCTAAAAGATTGCTTGCTGCAGCTTTGCTTCTTTGAGAAAAGAGTTGGAAACAGTTACAGGAAATTGATTAATAAATCATGCATCCAAAGGCTGACATTAAAATTGTGACAGTAGAAAAATATTTACTAATATAGAAAAATAGACATCTTGTCAAATGAGAAAGCAAGATATGATAAAGGGAGATATAAGATATAGATATTATAAGACAAAGGGAGATATAAGATACAGATATTATAAGATACTATATATATAACATATTCTATATATATATACACTAATATATATAATATAGTATATACAACCAACAACAGCCTAGTAAATAAACTTACTAAGAATTCAAAATCAGTAGTCACATAGCCTGAGCAACCTAACTTACTCTCTCAAAGCCTCAGCTTCCCCACCTGTGAAATGGGGATAAAAGGCCTTTCCTCATGCCTGGTGGTCAGAAGGCTGACCCCCCCAAGAAGGCTCCAGGCCCTCCCCACCCCTAGTCATAGCTTTGGTCAGTACTGGTTAGGAGTTACGTCCCTGGGCTCCTATTCTGACTCCACAGTGCCCAGGCCCACTCCCTTCCACGCAGCATTAATTCAGGCAGTGGAGGACTCTTCCCACTGAGTGCGCATGGACAGGCGCTGTGCTTGTCCCTGCAGAGGTGGAGATGGTAAGTGCCCACCTGAGTTGGAAGGTCCTCAAAGTGTCAGGACCACCACATTCCTTCACCTGGGGAGCTTACCTGCCCAGATGCCACTCCCTTTCCTCTTCTTTCCCTACTGCCCTATCCCCCCTCAGCCTCCCAGGCACAGCTCGAGCCTCACTGCCCTCAAGTCTCCATGGGCTGCCTTAGGCTCCACAGTCTCTCCTGCCACTGCACCCTTGCAGCCCTGCTGAGCTGGTGAGGCACACCCTGCGTACTGTAGGACACTCAGCGCCTCAGCTTTCATCCCAGTAGATGAACCTGCCTCCTGGCTTCCTACACGCATGCCCCACAATGTCACCTGATCTCTCTGGGCCTCCGTTTCTCATCTGTAAAATGGGGATAGTCACACTTCCTTGCCAGTTATTGTAGGCATTAGAAGGCAACCCTGCAAAGCAGGTACCACTCAACAGCAGCCTCTCCATAAATGGTGGCTATTAGAATTCACAGCTAAACGTCTCTTTTCTTGTGCAGCTTGCGTCTGTAGAGGAGTGGACAGGCTGTGAACGGAGGCCTCACCCACAGGCGTGAAGCTCAGGATCTTTGGTGCACGGGTCTCTGGGAGGTTCAAGGATTTTCTGCTTTCTTCCAGAGAGCAGTCAAGGGATTTCCCAGCTTTTTGCATGATTTAACCATTTTATGGTTTTTTAGGTTTTTGTTCCCCTTTGGAAAGTGTGTTTCACATCTAATGACACAGACCCTGATTTTTAGTAAAATTCTCCAGTACTTTCCAGGTTTTGAAAAAACTGCTCTATGACGGAATTTCCTACCTCGGATGAGTCAGCTGAGGAAGTGGCATTGGCAAAATCACCTGCATTTCAGGCACAAATAAGGATCTGGCATTTGTCTCCCACAGGGCTCACGAAGGAGACCACAGACATGCAAACAACCATCCAAGCCACAGTCCGAGGTGGCCAGGGGACCACTCTAGGGGTCAGGAGGTCATAGGTGGCTTCCAAGATCAGGGTCTGAGTGATGCAAGAAATAAAGGCTTGAGCTGAGGGAGGGTGCCGTGCAGGTCCCTTGGAGGCCGAATAATCTCCTAGACTGGGTTTCGCCTTGCCTGGGACTCCCCCAGAGGAACCGCATTCCCCGGACCTCCTCTCACTCTCTGAACACCAGCAAACTCCGGGTGGGGGAACCCTTCAGCCGACTGTGCCCACTTGCACTAGGATGTTGCTAAGACCAACACCTCAACTGAAAAATGGCCACAGGATATGAACAGCAAGTTCACAGAAAGAGAATATAAATGGTGCCTAAACATATAAAGAAATAGTCAATCTTTCTCATAAAAGAAATGCATGTTAAAACTCCATTGAGAGACCATTTCTCACTGGTCAAGATGGCGAAAATGCTAATGTTTGACAGCACACCCTGAGGTGCGCAGTTACTAAGTTACTTACTCTGAGCTCCAAACTGTCTTTTCTGCTTTGTGATCAGGGGCTGGGACCCTGCAAACCACCTCTGCATTGTCAGCCTCTGTCCTAGGCTCTGCCGTAGCGGGAGCTGGAAGGAGGCAGCAAGGCTGGAGGAGGGAGAAGGAATTCCCTTCCTATTTTGCTTTCTGTCTGCTTCCTGCTTCTTGCGAGGATCACCCTGGGCTTGACTGATAAGAATGGCAAAGTTGGTGAAAGTACAAAATGATATGATGTAACAGTATCTAACTAAATTATAGATTCAATTACCATTTGGCCCAGGAATCCATCCCTCTTCATTCCAAATATCATGTGTTCAAGATCATCTATTGCAGCATTGTTTGAAATAGCAAAAAATGTCCATATGTAGGGGTTGGCTAAAGAAGCTGCTATATCCATACAATGGTTACACTGCAGCAATAAAAAAGAATGAGAGAAACTTACATTGTTAAGTCAAAAAAGCAAAATGCCTAATGATGAATGTAGGTTCTTTTTTTATGCAACAAACAGGGTAAGAGTAGAAAATATATTTATATTTGCTTACAGTTGCATATAGGGAAGATGCACAAGAGACCAGCAAGAGAAGTTACCCAGATAGTGAGAGTGGCGCTCCTGGGAGGCAATTTTCTGCATATCTTCTGAGCAGGAGCCCAGCAGCACTTGTTGTAGATTCATGGATGTTTTATAGAAACTTAGGAGCCTTACAAGATACAGATAGTGTCTCCCACCAGAGCAGAAAACGAGTTTGTTTGCTATCTGGTAGTATTAGGACAATGTCTTCCTCCAGGGCAAAGAGTAGGTTTGTTCTCAGACCAATTTCATTTGAAATAAAAATGTTACTCTTGTATGGGAATCACAAAACTTTAGAATTCCAGACCTGGCAAGGGCATTAGAGGGCCTCAGTTATGACCCTGGACTCCTACAGGGAGACCAAGGCCAAGGCACAGGAAATGACATTTCCAATGAGTTTCTGGCAAATCCGGAATGAACCCAGACTTACTCACCTCTAGTCCATTGTTCTTTCCAGTACCCAGGCTGGATCAGGGAGACCATGAGACATGAGTGAAATAAGGATGTTGGAAATAGAAATGAAGACCGTGATCATGACTTCACAATGTAGCCTAGAACCAGCCCTACCTGAAATTATCCTAGTAGCCTCCCAAGGAGCTCTCAACATTTTGTTGTTATTGTAACATCTGCTGCAGAGGATACTCTTAGAGTAAACTGCCTCAAATTATGTTCAGAAGCAAGCAAAACATTTAAAAATGCGTGCTGAAAAGAAAGAAAAAAAATGCGTGCTGATGTGCTAGTCCAACCTAAAAGTCTTACTTGTCCTATTATAAAGAACTATGGGGAGAAGACAAGCGCAAGGCTCCCTGGAGTTGTCTCACATTCCATGGAGTCAGTGGCAGCATGGAATGGAAAAGGGGAATGTGGACCATAAGAGTTTGGGTGGTGGAGGCTCTTGTAGGAAGTTGTTCAGAGGCCAAAAATGAAATCCATCTGTTCAGGAATCCTATCTAGCTCTTCAGAGGGAAGGTGGCTATAGAATGTGCCTAATAAAGGTTTGCCAGATGAGTAAGTAAGAGAAGTTAGCATTGCTTTCACACAGGTAATTGTCTACAAACAATAGTATGGGGCTTACTAATTTAATACCTGTGAGCCACTAAAGGACCACACCATTGTTCCGCTTGCTGTGGAACTTGATCCAGTGCAGACAAAGGGCACAGGATGGCCCTAGAAAGTGTCGTTCAGTCAGATCAGCTCCACCTGATCCCATCTGTCCATCCATCCATCCATCCATCCATCATCTATCCATATATCCTCTAGCCAATCCCTCAATTCAGGAGCTTCTAGGTGGAGGGGAGGTATGCAAAGATCACTAGAATACACTCAGGAAAATGCCAAAGAGTGCAAATATCTAACACAACTAACTATGAGGTGGGAAATGTTTGTCTATTGTCCAAAGGGTGAGTTCCTCTAAGGTAGTTAGCTGAGCTTTATCAATTTCTGTGCTCTTGGGGTTCAGGATGGCCCATAGTAAGTTAGTGTTTGCTCAATAAAAGAATGAATGTACACCTTAGTATCAGAATGAAATGGATTCTGCCATGGTAACCAATAAAACCAAAATCTCAGGGGCTTAGAACGAATCACAAGCGGTTGATTTCTTGCTCAAGAAACATGTCCTTTCGTTGGCAGAGAGCTCTGGCTGATGGAGGGGCCATCACCTGCAACAGCAGCCGCCGTCATGGCGGAGGGAAGGAGAACGGCAACCGGGGCAGAAGGGAGTACTTCTCACCTTCCTCATGCTTCATGGACAAAACAAGTGACCCGGCTGTGTTCCGAGGAGGAAGAGGACAATCCCCTGTGCTCAGAAGGAGATGGGAAATATTTGTTGCTGAATAGCGCTAATACCTACCACAATCTGCCCTCCTGCTCCTAAAATACTGATTCACTCTCTTCATCCCTGAAAAATCAAGTCCTGCCTCCCTGAGGAGACAATTGGAAAGTCCTCAGGTGGAGGTCCGCACCCTGGGTGACACACACTGGTCTCAGGTGTGTTAGTGGCTTTTCCTGATCTGGGTGCGCAGGCAGCTTGTCTGCCCCACGCCTCCAAGGAACAAGGGGCTACCGGGGCAGAATCGCCCTGTGGTCCTGAGCAGAGGGAAAAGGGAGACTTGAGCAGGTTCCGCAGCCCCACCTTCAGGACGCCTGTCCTCCAACGCAGCTGTTCGCTCTGCATCCTCGGGCCCGGACTCGGCTCTCTGGGAAAAGCCCCCTTTGTCTGTTGCTCTCTGTGACTTCTGGATCAGCCCTCTGGAATATTTTGTCGTTCCTTATCATCTCTGACCAAGTCAGAGGTGAGCTTTGCAGCCCCTGTCCCCCTTGCGGGCTGAGCAGCTTCCCCGGATCCTCCACTCTCCGGGACCGTAGCGGTCAACACAGCAAAGCTCAGACACGGGGAGTTACACGCTGGCTCTTACTGCTCCCACCCACAGTGACACGGGCCTCTCTGGTTCACATTTCTTCTGGCCAGAGCATGTCAGATGGCCAAAGCTCACTCCAAGGGGAAATGTAATCCCCTCTCCTGCATGCCTGGAGGGAGAGCTGGAAGCCCAGGGTGAGTAGCATTTGGGTGAGTTTCCCCTGGCTCTGGAGGTCAGGCCAGCCCTCCAAAAATGGCATTTGGTTAACTTAGAGAAAGAGCAGAGAAGAGCAGCTCTGACCAGGAGGAAGCAGGAGAAGAAAAGAGGAAGCCTAGGCATGGGTCCTGTTCCCTTAGGCTACAAGATGCAAAGCCACAGAGACCCAGGGACAGTGGCCCAGGACCAGCATCCCACCCCACTCCGAGTCTAAGATGAAATGTTCTGCTGTATGAGGCTGCTGAGTTGAATTCTGGAAAATGAAAGGAAGGCTGTCCCCTCCGTAAGAAGGTGTGCACTGCACTCTCCCAGCTGAGAGACTTACGCAGGACCCGTCATCTCTTGGGTGACATCATGGAGGCCTGTGCGTCAGGAAGCCTAATATTCAGAAATGTCCCTGACCTCTTTAGGGTGATGTCATCACATCTCTCAGCCTTGTTCCTGGCACTGGAAATCAGAGGAGGCCTGGGGGTATCTGGATGGCAATTCTCATGGGTCTACAGCATGTGAACTAGCTGGAAATAAAACTGTCTCTTACAGGCTGATCTTCAAAAAATTGGACACTGTCTGAAGAAATGCAGTCTCTGCCTTCTGAGGACAGAAAGTAAGCAAACAGGCTACTGGCAAGCGAGAGTTAGTGCTTCCTTCTGCAACAATGAGGAATGAGGTAGGATTAGCATCACTTGATTCCGTATAAATGATGTGTCTGCAGTACTTAAGAGCTATTCGTTCTCTGAAGTGGGTTAAACATCACCCCCACCCTACATCTTTCTTTTTCCCCTTGCATCTTTCTGCAGCCAGTGAGACAGGACAGGCCCGGGCCTGGCACCCAGCCCAGTGATCTCCACCCCCAAGCCTGCGCGTTCTCACCAGCGGTGGTGTTACTCTGCTATTGAGCATCATTTTCTCTAGCTTGGCTTTTGCACCTTGCCCAGAACTGTCTTAAACTGTAGACTGTTATCAGCAGTGAACACGGATGTCTCCACCTCTGGGTCTTGATTTTCAGAACATGTAAAGCATCATGTGCATGGGGAGGGCACCTTTCCTGATGGCAAAAATGACGGGGAGAGAAAGACGTTCTGGAGTGAGCGAGCAGCATTTGAAGGTGAACGATGAGGAAGGAGGCTGCGGTCACCTGGGGTCAAGATCCTTCTCTAAGCTCTGGGTTCAAGGAGCTGGGCTCCCAGGAGCCCCAGGAAAAGGGGGCAACACAAACTGGCAGCAACCACCTGCACGTGAGCTGTTTGAAACGACTGATGTGAAGACGCGCAGAAGTCACCCAGGTATCAGTGTGTGCTGTGTTTGTCCTTCTCGGTTGCAAGTAGGAAGCCTCTGTGCTCCTGGGCCTCACAGTGGCTTGGGGTGCAGGCTAGGGGAGAGGCTGCTCAGAAACAATCCATCTTCTGGGCCTTTGCCTTCCAGAAGCCAGAGAAGTTAAGTGGATCATGCAGTGGGAGAAGGTGACCCATACAGAGGCTCTGGGAGGTTCTCCTCGCCAACAGGGCCCACAGTCCACGCCACCCGCCCCTGCCCGGGTGACAGGACCTCCCAGAGGCCCGGACACATGGTGCAGCTGAGTGATGTGAAGTGGGAAGAGGGTGTTCCACTCTCCCAGCGTGCCCAGCACTGGAGCAGCTCTCGGGACAAAGGACTTCTGGTGTTAAAACCGGGAAGTCCTGGGCAGACCAGACAAGTTGGTCTCCCGGGTGGGGCAGAGCTCCCGGCTGACACCCGTGTGAGAGCCTCCTGCTCTGAGCCATGACCAAAAGGAGCTGAAGGTGAACCTGCCCTTGTTTTCTGCCCCACAAACTCCCTGCTTCTCGCTCCATCCCAGAAGACGGGTTCCCCCAAGTGTCAGTGGTGGCTCCGTCAGACTTAATTTGATTTAAAGCAAATAATGGGTTGGCTATTTCTTCTGTGCCAAGAGCTCTCTGTCCATCCCATTCCATCTCTACATTAAGCTTCTCTCCCCCTCTTCTGCCCCCACATTAGACCAAATGAGATCTGGGGGCTCAGTGGCCACCAGCATGACCAAGGAGAGGCCTGAGTATCTGGCTTTCCTCTTAGCCCCAAACCTAGAAACTGGATTTTTGTGTCAAAGAGGTGCCACCCTCCAACCCCCCCCACCCCATCCTCAGTGTGGGGGAGCCCCACACGAAAGTCAGGGGATGGGGGGACTCAGTGCATCTCAGAGGCTGGCTGCATGCCCTGCCTCCAAGCGGCCCTGCCTTCCAAACACTTGGACGAGAGGAAATCCCTTGGCAGCTCTCACTCACTTGGGCAGCTGGCCGGTCCACAGAGCATGCCAGCACTCAGAGCAGAAATCGCTTCTGTGGGTGCTGCTTGTTTTCTGAGGCTTGGTCTGACCCTCACAGGCTGCAGCAGGGGCACTGAGCTGTCAGAAGGCATTAAGGCACCAGCCAGGCATCCCCACGCCCTGGAGAAGCTTCATACCCAGTTCTCCCATGCAGGAATCTCCAGATCCCCAGCATCTGGCCATGGTTAGGGCAGGGAGACCACGACAGGGCTTAGCCCCTGGATGCTGGCTGGGACAGTGAGCATGAATGTGCCCTGGGAGGTAGTCCTTTAAACAAGTCTCCACAGATGCCACTGCATCTCCTCTAAGACTTGCAAGGCAGCATAACTGGGCGTCACCTAGGGCCATCGTCCCCTTAAGCTGCAGACCTGATAGGCCTGAGCCTCCTCCCACGGCATGTCCAGTGCCTGGCCGGAGACTTCGGGGAATTCTTGGAGATTCGTGTTTATTCTGATTGCCTCTGGCTTTGACTGATTCCAGACTTCTGCTGAATTGTCTTTCTCTCTGTATTTTGTTGCTCTTCCTGTGATGCCCCCCAGCACTGATCCAGAAGTTACCCCCTGAGCCCCAAGCCTCTGTATACATTCAGGCATAGAGATTTTCCTGACAATTCAGGAGCGATAGCAAGAAGCATACATTGTACTCCAAGCTGCAGAGAAAATAAACAGAGAACTTTGAGGTTCTTAAGGAATCCCTGGACAATTTCTTCTCTCTCAGTGGAAGGCCCACATTGCTCCAGCCCTCTCTCCCCTAATCTCCCCACTCCACTCTCACCACAAACTGCTGGTCCCTCTTATGCAGACTGGGATGCTTCTCTGTTGTCCCTCTTCCTCCAGCCCCCCTGAACACCGCCCCTCCCCCTCACTCCCCATCCCACCCTATCTGTGCATTTTTCCTAAACTAAGATTGTTCCTTTCTAAGTGAAACAGTTACAGGTTGTGGTGAAATAGTACCTTTCTTTCTTTGAAGTACCATTTTTTAGGGATGACATTTGGGCTCAGAAAGGCTACATAGTGTAGTTCAGGTCACACAGCAGGTAAACAGCAGAGCTAGCATGGCACTCAGACGCCTTCACACAAAGCTGCATCTCCTCCTGGGCTGAGCCCCTGGGTTCGGCCGGGGCCCTGGCCTGCAGCAGGAGGAGCAGGTGGTTCTGAGAGGGGGTCTGCAGGAGCCAGGCGGGAAGCGGGGGTGCCACTGCCTAGTCTGCAGTTCCAGAAGCAGCAGCACCTGAATCCTGAGGCCTAGAGAGCCTCTGGGAGGTGGCTGGGCCGAGACCACCAAGCCAGGGTGTGGGTTGGGAGGCTGACGCAGAAGGCAGGGCCTTGGCTCCCAAGCAGGAGGATTCTGGGTGAAGGGAGACACTGAGTAGGTAGATAGCCAGACACGAGCAGGGAGGCAGGTGGGGACTTCGGCCGGTGTTTACATTCAGTTTGATGTTTGTTCATATTCTAAATATTCTCTGTAAAGTGTTCTCAGGAATTGTGGGCTGTGAGGATACAGATTACAGACCTGCCAAAACCAGCTGGTTCCAACATGGAGGAGAAGTTGACCCTGACTTCATCTCAGAATACATTATATACTTATTAACACACTAGAAGTCACTCCCTTTGGTGCCCCGACAGTTCTGAGGCAGACCAGCCGAGGACAAAGAGAAGGCATCGCCCTACTTCCCGAAAGCCCCTTCCCAAGGTGAGAGAACCCCACCTGTCCTGATGAATACCCCACTGCTGCTCAGACTCCAGCTGTAAGGCCCCCTGAGCCTGCCTCCCGGGCTGCTCATCTCTGGAGCAGCCCACACCCCTTCCTTGAGTGCGTACTTTGCCTTATTAAACTCCTCTGCTTATACCTGCTCGACCTGCTCGTGAATTCTTTCTTGATCAGAGTCAAGAACTTGGGTGAGGTCTCACCCAGGGCACACAGAGATCTCCCTGGGTTTAACTGATTGTCTGACAACAACAGGAAGAAAAAAGCAGGCAGGCCTAGGAGGGTCTGGGGACTGGGAGCTTGTGGGGGCGGGAGGGCGTAAAACAGAGCGACTAATCCCTGGGCACCAGAATCTGTGCTAAAGCTTTAACATTTCTCATCCACACAGCAAGCCTGAGAGGCATTCATCCCCCAAACTCACAGATAAGGAAACTGAGGTTCAGAACGGCTGAGTGGCTTGCTCAGAGCCCCAGGCCAATGATCAGCCAGCCTGACTCAAATTGGGCCTGCCTGCCTCCGCGTTGCGTGATTGCTCCTCTTCCCCACATGGCCTGAGCCAGAGGAGAGGGGGCCTTGGGCTCAGTCCTGGGCGCTTCATCCAGGAGCAGGTAGAGCCCAACTCACGTCTTGGCTGCTGACGCCCAGCCTGGGGCAGGCATCTACTGCTGACTGGTGTCCAGGGCCTGCTGTGTCGGCTCTGGAAGAACATTCAGCTGCCGGAGGTCGCTGGTGAACAGCATCTGCCCGTACCCCCCTCGGACGCAGCCCTGCTCTGGAGTTCTCTCCCTCCACAGCTCAACACGGCAGGCCCCGTCTTGTTTGGGGCACTCGGTTCAGGTGTGGCTCTTTCTCCTTGGGGAGGCTTCCCTGACCTTCCAGAGAAGCCTTCAGACCCTCTCCACCTCCCCACCCTACCACACTTCCCTTAAGGCCCTTGCCTGAGTGTTTCTCCATCTGTTTTTCTCATTATTTACTTTCTACCCCCTGCTCTAACAAGAGAGAGTTGGCATATCCGTCCTGATCTCTGCAAATCCCCAGCACTGGCGTCAGTGCGTGCACACGGCAGGTGCCCACCAATATCTGGTGGAGGATGGAATGAGGGTGGCAGATTCTGAACACCCACAGAGGCCACCCATCCATGCGAACATCCCTCTCTCTGCAGCCACCACCATCTCAACAGCCCCTCCTGCGCCCCATTTCCCCACGAGAAACTGCTGCGGGAGCAGTCACCTCTCAGCCAGATGTCACCCAGCAGGAGTCCAAGACAGAGCCCACAGCCCTACCTGGTGGCCCCCACACTGCCACTGGGCTCTGCCCCACCCTGGGAAATCCTTCCCACTGACTCTGCCTGGGAAATCCTCCCACCTGCCACCAGCTCCTCTGCTCACCCACCTGGAGGCTTCAGGGAAACGAAATGGCTCCGCCCAATGGCAGTGTCAGGGGCCCAATTCCAGGGGGCCACACCTCGTGAAACGGAAGGAGCGCTGGGCCCAGGGTGGGAGCCGCTGCTTGGAGGCCTGAGCATGAGGCTGGGCCCAGATCTGGACCCGAGGCTCCTGGTCCTGTGTGGGGGCCACAGCTAAATTCTTCATCTGTCAAAGAGATTCAGCCACTCATTTCTTCTACCTGCCGTCATGGAGGCCAGAGCATCCGTGAAACAGGACTCAGAAGCCCATTGTGCTTCTCAGATAAAAAGTGCCACAGGCGGAGAGAAACCTGCGGCCATATTGCTCCCCTGCAGGTTACATTGCTTTGTGTCTACATGGGTGTGAGGTAGAGGGTTTGAAGAAACAACCCAGCTCATTTCATACAAGTATTGAGGGATTTTCTCTATGGAAGCAGACAGTCTCTGCACAGCCCCGAAACATTCTGACAGCCCAGGCGAATCCTCTGCAGAACCTGAGGCCAGAGTGTGCCAAGCAGATGCTTATCGCACCCCTACCAGGCGTCCCAGGAGCTTCCCCTGCCTGCTCCCAGCAGGCCCAGCCGCCACCCGGCCCCGTGGGGACCAGTCGCACATGGCCCAGTTATGAATCAAGCTTGTCCTCCCATTCTGATGCGGGAAAATGGGATGATGAATTCATTTCCATCACCACACTGCCCATAAGTCATGACTTGAAGGGCCTTTTTTTTCTTTTGGAGTTTCCAATGACAAAGATTTCATTATTCAAAGCAATAATTTTTAGCCAGAGCAATGCAAGATTTCACTCTACCTGAATTAGGCCCATATGTGAGAGGGAAGCCCGAGAATGTCTGTCTGGAGGGGCAGGGCAGGGGGAGGGGGAAGCCTCCTCCTGTGTTCTGGTCCCCTCCCCCAGTCTTTTCCTGTGCCTCCGTGTGGGTATTCACTTTCTTTGTTCTCAGAATCCCTCCTTTGGAGCCAGCCCGGCTCCTGTGCTGTGCACCCACCATGCTCTTCCTGACCAGGGATGACCCCTCATCCCAGTGACTGTCACCATGCCTGAATACATACTCTCTGTCCCTTCTGCCTGCCTGTCCTCCCCTCCGGGCCCAGCCCCCCACATACCTATCAGAGCCAAAGAGGAGCAGAGTTACCTGTCTTAACTCTCCATGAGATGAATCCTCATTATTTTCACATGGAGCTAAAGAACTTTCCTTCTAAATGGAAAAGCAATTTCAAAAGCCCTGAAAGAGAGAAGATACAAAGGGGTTTAACTCATCCTAATGCTTTCACGGTGCCACCTTCTGCCTGCCTCATTTCCTCACTGAGGCCTTATTTCTCCACACCCAAAGCCTAAAGTCACAGGAAGCAGAAATAAGAACCTGAAGAGTGAAGTATGGGGACCTTCTACAGCAGCTAAGGAGAAGCCAGCACAGGGCCCTGCGCTCTCGGCCCTTCTGGAAAACAATATTTTTCTTTTCACGGTTTCTTTTAGGAGCTGGTCTGACCTGGGAAGCCTGGGAACCCTGCCAAGAAGGGCTTACTAGGGAGGCTTGGGGTGCCTGTGGCACCCCCACGGTCTCAGTCCCCAACACCAGGGATTCTTCTCCCTGCTCCACCTTCCTTACTATCACAGCCCTGCAGGCAAATGCTTTTGTGCTAAAGATGCTGCCTCCATCAGGTCAGAAACAAGCTATTATTGACTGGATACGGACCAAGTGCAAAAGATAAAATACAGTTCATTTTCTCAAAGAGCAAATGCAAAGTATGGCTGATGCTGGGCTTTTTGAACCACCAAAACAGCCGTTTCATATGATTTCCCCACATCCACGCCTTGGTAGACTGAGTACCAAGGAAGAGGCCCAGTTCCTCCAGGAGTTCCGGGGAGGGCAGGATCACTGGGTAGGGGAGGAAGGGCCTTCCTGGCAGACCTGGTACGTGGAAAACAAGAGAGCAGAGGAAAGGGCCTGTGGGGTGCTGTGGGTGCTGGTTGTGGAGAGAGCGATGATCCTGGAGGGCTCAGGAGGGTGGCAAGCAAAGGCGCAGGTTGTCCTCCAAAGAGGGGGGCACCTAGGGAGTTACAGGGCCGAACAAGTGGGCTTGGGAGCCCAAGCTGAAGATCTGGGCCACACAACTGTCCCCAACAGCCATAAATGATGTGCCTTGAGGCCTTCTCTGTTCCCCTGGTTCTCAGCCACCCCAATCCCATATGTCAACTCCTCCCTGGAAATGCAGTTACAGGGTGCCTGCTGACGAGGAGAGCCAAGAGCAACCAGGAGGGGCAGTGCCTGCCCTGGGCTGGCCTCCAGTGCTTCCTCGGGCTGAGGTCTGGCCCTCACAGCCCCCCTCCTGGGCCCCATTACAGACCAATCCCAAATTCCCACCATGACAGCCTCACCAACCACCTCATGCATGAATCCAGCTGAGCAGCTGGAGGTATAAATGACGTATGTGTATTCCAGCGTGCTGTGAGATTTGTAGATGGTAGAAAAAGGATTTAAGTGAAAAAAATTTTTAGGTAAAAATATCTGTAAAGATGTCATTCACAAAGCACAAAATTAACCATTTTAAAGCATACAATTCCATGATCAGCCATCTTATAGTGTACAATTTAGTGGCATTTAGTACAGTCATGCAGCTACTGTTATGTAGTTCCAAAACATTTTCATCACCCTAAAAGGAAGCCCTGGACCCACTAAGCAGTCACCCCCATTCCCCTTGCCCTCCAGTTCCTGGCAGTCACTGCTCTGCTGTCTCTACAGATTTGCCCATTCTGAACATTGCCCATAAATGAAGTCATATAATATGTGGCCTTTAGTTTCTGGCTTCTCTCATTTAGCATCATGTTTTCAAGTTCATCCATATCTCAGTGTTTTATTCCTTTTTGTAGCTGAATAGTATTCCATTACATGGCTCTACCACATTTGTTTACCCATTGATCTCCTGATGGACATTTTTTCCCACCGAGGCTATTGTGAATAATGCTGCTGTGAGCATGCATGCACAAAGACTTGTTTCAATTCTTATATACCTAGGAGTGGGATCTTTGGGTCATATAATAATACTATGTTTAACTTTTTGAAGAATTGCCAAACTGCTTTCTACAGGGGCTGTGTCATTTCCATTCCCACCAGTGGAAAGTTTCTGAGAATCCTCAAGCAGACAGCAAGTGACAGAGGATTCATCTGGGGGGTTTTGTGCGTTGTGGGGGAGGCCGAAATGGGGCTCCTACACAGTGCTACCGCAGCACCCAAGTTCCCCTCCCACTAGGGCCCACACAGGGTAGGCTCAGAGAAGGCCTCAGAGTCTGAGGCAAGAGAAGTCGGGGGAGGGAGGGAGGGAGGACCAGGAAGGCGGCCGTGATAAAGGCCCTGGGAGGCAGAGTTCTGAGTCACAGCAGAGCCACAGTGGGAATGGGCCCAGCGCCGAGGCTGGCTAGGTTCCCCACGTGGGCGCCTCCCGCGGGCGGCCGTCTGGGGAGCCGCACTCTTCTGCAGGTCCCACTGCCAGAGACTGGCTGAAACATGAAATGATGAGAATGTGAAACACGAGGGAACATGCTGTAAATCACTTATTGGCAGCCCACTTGCCTCCCAGCCACGCCCCGTGCAGGCACGATGCTCAGCCGCTCAGGATTTCCTCACGGCCTGGACCAGGCTTTCCCCCTGGCCGCCAAGATCCTGACCTGAGAACTGGAACCATGTGAGGAAAACACCTCAGGGCCTGACTCATCCTGCCCTCCCCTGGGAGCCTTACCCCCCGAGTCTCCTGGCTTCCAGCCCTGAGTTTTGAGAAACCCCTTGCCCCTCCAGGCCTGCTCTTTCCCACTTTATGAAATGATGATGCTTTGGTTTGACTAACCTCCCAGGCAGTCCGGCGTCTTCCAGATGTATCTTTGATTCACGGAATTTCCCGCAGCCCTGGCGCTCCTCACTTGGTCCCGTGGAGGAAATTGGGAGGAAAAGAGAAGGGACCCCCTGCGGTTCTCGGCTGGGCCAGGGGGAAACGGGACACCTGGGAATGCATAGCGTTCCCAGCACCAATGGCGCTCCCCCAAGTGCGCAATGCAAGGTCTGGCCCCCTGGAAGCAACACCCAGATGACAAATCAAACTAAGAAAGAGAGCAAAAACGATGGGCTGTCTGTCTGCTTTCTACAAGGACTCCCCTCAGGGAGCCTTTAAATGGCTTAAGTGAGATTCTATCTCCACGCGCTTGCGCAGTTCCATGTAATTGTCTGAAGTGGAGGCTAATGTGTACAGCCTTGCTTCGACTGGGTGGACTTTCTCTGTCCCTGTCTGAAGCCGTCCCTTCAGCCCAGCTAGGTTGGGCCACCCCGGCGGTCCCTGAGCAGAAGCCGGTGGGGCGGGAAGAGAGCATGGGAGCGGGGGGGGGCAGAGAGGCCTGTGGGCAGTGGCTGAGCCCTGGCCAGCAGGAAAGCCATGACGGAGGAGTTCAGAAACCCCGTGCGCCTTCCAGTGAGCGCTTCTTATCCCTGGGCCTCAGTTTCCTCCTCTGTGCAGTGAGGACATCAGGTATGAGTCTCTCCTGCTCCTGTGTTCTAGGCCGTGGGTCTCCCGGGAGCAGCTACATATTCACAGAGCTCTGGGCGGGCCAGTCCCAGCCAGAGTCAAGTCCGCAGCTGGGCGGGACACTCCGTTCCCCATCTCATCTCTCTTCTTTGTTCCCAGGGCCTATGCAAAAGGTCCCCTTTTTTTAAAAATTATTGAAGTATCATTGATTTACAATCTTACGATGGTTTCACATAAACAACACAGTGGTTTCAACATTCACCCATATTATGAAATCCTCACCGCCTCTATTGCGGTCGCAGGGTTATCAGCGTAGTGAGATGCTATTGAGTCATTACGTGTCTTCTCCATGCTGTACTGCCTTCCAGGTGACCTACCTATATTGTGAGTGAGAATTATAGTGCCGCTTAATCCCCTCCTCCTTCCCTCCCCACCCACCCTTCCCAGCCCATTTCCTTTGGTAACCGCTAGTCCCTTCTCAGTGTCTGTGAATCTGCTGTTGTTCTGTTCCTAAGGGTTCCCTTTTAAGTGCATAAGGAATCAAATGTCCTGTCATCTGACTATCATTTAGCAAAGCAGTTATCCAGAGCTGTCAAAGAGGCTATTATTATAATGAAGTAAAAGTCCGATGAATCCAAACACTCCATCCTTGTTTACAAAATATATCAGCTCCAACAGCGTGCTAACTGCAGAACATGTGCGCTGAAATACATACACATGTCCATTCTTTCTTTACAAAAACTTAGTTCAAGCTGTTCACACTGTTTATAACCTGACAATTAAAACTTAACAATATGTCAAAAATGCTGGTCATAAATATTATTTACAATTTGTTCTTACTGGCTGCATGAATTTCATTGTTTGACCCATTCCTTATCATGAGACATATACATGAGTTGTGATTTTTCACAAATATAAATAACGCTGTGATGAATACCCTCATACCTGTCCCTGATTATATCCACAGAATAAGTTCCTAGAAGAGGAAATGCTGGGTTCCAAGGGCAGGCCCAGCTTTAGGATGTTTGACTCAGACATTGCTGGACTGGTCTGGAAAGAACGGGTGTCTCTGGAAGGCACGGCAGCAGAGGACACGTGCGTGTCCCCCTGTGTCCTTGTTGGCCATGGGGATCAGCTCTTTCTCACTGGAGAGCATTAGTGTCAGCCTCGAGAATCATGACACCCTGAGCAGGGACACCTTGCAGTAGTAGTATGTTCCCCCCTCGGCAGCACCAGGAGACTTCTGCCTGCCTGTGACCACTAACGTGACCCAGGTTTCCCCTGACCCTCCACCCTCTAGCACCACTCTTGTTACATTGAGTCCCTCAGCTTTGATATCTACCCTCCAGGTACCCCAGATCCACATGCCTCACTCTGATGCCCCGCTCTGGCTTGGACCTCTCTCTCTGCCTGACTGCCCTACAAGGTCCTCAGACTCACCCGGCCTAAACCACCCCCCTTGCCTTTCCCATAACGTGATCTTGCAAGCTGTTGGACCAGGTGCCTGGGCTTCAGGGGTCAGACAGCCTGGGGCTGACTCCTGGCTCTGCCATTTTCCAGCCAGGCGATGGTGGGCAAGTGACTTGCAGTTTTTCTCAGCTGCAGAACAGGGACTGTAACCCCAGCCTCCCGGGGCTGTGAGGATTCAGTAGGGTGACATCAGATCCTGGCACAGAGTAAATGCTTAATAAATGGTAACAAGAGCAATGTTTCTTATTCTTTTTACAGTTACTATCCAGGGTTCTAATTGGAAACTCCTAGTCATCCTCCCTCCTCCCCAGGGTTTCTGCTCCTCCACAAACCCAGGAAGTAAACCTCAGAAATGGCTCCTGAAGCCCTCCCGACTGCCCTGCTATGTGTACACATGCATGGAGTGGGCTCCCGGGCTCCCTCCCCTCCGCCTGCCCCACCCGCCAGCGCAGAGCAGCTGCCTGGAAAGCCGCTCTAGTGAAGAGTACGCTGGGCCCCAGCTCTGATGAGCCCTGTGACCTGGCAGGTCACTTCCTTCACTCTCCATGGACCCTGCTTCCTCATTTGTAAAGTTACCTCCAAGGGCTCTCCCAGCATCAGGGAAAAGCTTTGATTTCCCATCCCGTCTGGTTCCCTGCCCCCAGGGAACTCAGGAGCCTGGCTGCCTCACTCAGGCAGGCAGATTCTGAGCGGGAGAGAAGTGAGATGACAGCTGCAGAAACAACTCCTCTTTCTATCTCCTAAACCATCAAACCCTCCCCGAGATTTCTAGACTACTGTCCCTTGGCTGGCTCAGAAATGTATTAGCTCTACCAATATTTTCTTTCATAGTTCTGTAAAGCAAGCTCAAACTCTGCGAGAACTGCCTATGTGAAGACCTTAAACCACATGTTTATTTTCCTAAGCTATAAAAAGTTTATAGGGGGGGCTGGACTCCTTGTCCAACACCATGCTCAGAAGTGCTACTGCATTCCACAGGAAGACAGAGGGCTCTGTGTCAGTCCGGGGGGCAGGCGGGAAGTAGGTGGACTACGGATGTCCAGCCCCTGGTGGTAAGGGCATAGGGCATGGGACAGGACAATGGAGTTGCAAATTCATGGGGTAGAGCAGGTGGTGGGGAGGAAGGATGGAGAGCAGTGTGAGAGCAGCTTGAGCAAAGGAGCGAGGTCAGGGTGCAGTGGGCGTGGTTCCCCCCAGCGTTCCACTCTTCTGGACTCTGTCCTGTCTGAGGCCTCTGAGTCAGCAGAAACGCTGGGGCTGGCCCTGGCTGAGGCCCACCTTCTGACACAGTCCCTTTATCCTAGAATATGGAGCCGCAGACACTTGATAACTATGAAGAGCCGGCACCATCCCTAGTTGCTCTCTGGTTTTGTGCTGACCTCCGCCCATCTATTTAATCATCTCCAACTAGTCTGGTGCTCCGTGAGAATCAGATGCCCACAATGTCACTTAGAACTTGGGTACCAGGACATGTTCTGAGACATGGTGTGTATGTCCACCAGCTTGGCATTTCTGGGATCACTGATCTGGACTGAGCCTTTGGGAGAAGAATGTTTCTACTTGGAATGCGGGTCCAGGTTTTACCACCGAGCTGCCCCAGAGCTTCAAGGAGATACCTTAAGTGTCTCTTGGCCCCCAGCATCTACAATGCCTTCTGCCAAGACCCATAAGTCTCACTGAGCTTGCTCCCTTAGTCCTCCAGGCCCATCTCCTTCTCTGCCCCATCTTCCCAGGGATCACGTCACAGGAGGAAGGAAGCAGGCAGAGGAGGGTGAAGGTCCTGAGTCCTTAATCCAACTGCACAGATTTAAGCACTGATGGAGGCAGGGGGAAGACCGGGTGACCTTCAAAGTCTCTTCCAACCCTGAAATCCTATGATTCTTAAGAAAAGAAGGGAAACTGCCACTTGTTCAGAGCAAGGATTCTCCCTGCCCCCATCCAATTGCTTAGCCCTTTCCAGAGCTTGGAATCATCAGGCAGGGAACAGTTAACAGAGGAGTCTGCCCCAACCCAGGGAAGATGTCTAAGGCTGAGCGTGTGCCAGGGAAATAGTGAGACAGTGCAGGGGCGGGCTGGGACTGGACAGCACAGGGACTGAGAGCCCTCAAGAGAAAAAGAGATTGGTTGTTCCTTCTACTCTGCTGTTCTCCAGTGCCCTGCCTGGTTCATTTCCATGGGTGGGGCTCAGTCATTGCCCTTCAAGGCCCAAGGCCCGCTCAGGCTGCGGTTTCCCCTCTCACCTCTCCTGGGTCCCTGACCACCCCCTCCACACCGGTCAGGCCAGAAGTTGCCCCGAGTAGGCAGCAGTCCCTGTCGCATGCATGCCTATGCGCTCCACGTGCGTGCTCCGGCCGTGCTGCGTGTGTGCCCCGCACATGCCTGGCACATGATGGTTGGGAACAGGCACACTCCCGACTGGGTGCTGTTCCAGCCTCCGCTTCTCTGGCCGGTGAGTGTGCGGTGTGGCCTTGATGAGGACTGTCCGGGGGCAGATCTCCTCGTGACCTGATAAAGCCTGGAACTGCAGGCCTCTCCTAGGTGCCCGTGGGTGGGGCCCGGCCCTCAGCCCTGCGACTTTTACCTGCAACGCCAAGGCAATTCTCAACCCATTCAGGTTTGTGGCCTAGTTGGCAGCACTTGAGAAGGAGCCAGAAAAGGCCGAGGACCCCCTAGTGCAGACTGATGGATGGAAGGGGCCCTTCCAGCTAGTTCATCCAAGCCCCTGTCCTGGATCCGTCCCCTGGACTTGGGGGGCAGCGGAGGAGGTGAGATGAAAATGGGTGCCCAGGCCATGAATCCCTAGGAGAGTGGGTCCACAGACTGCAAAGAACTCAGTTTTCCTTTGTGGGACTCAGCTGTATTGAGCCCCTTCTGGGGCCAGGTGTTCTGTATACTTGATGTGATAGATACTCTGCCGCCTTTATTTGACAGATGGGGAAATGCGACGCAGGAAAATTGCAAGTAACTTCCCAAAGCCACACGGCTAGTAACTGGCAGAGCTCAGACTGGAATCTCAGTCTGTCTCCTGTGAAAACGTTTGCCCTTTCAACCTCTCTGTCCAGCCTCCCTAATTTAAAGGGACATGAGCTAAGAGGCACCTGAGGCTTTGCTTCAGCAGAACCAGGCTGGCATGTTTAGGGTGGGGCACAGTCACCTGGTCAGCACATCTCCAATTTTCAAGGGACGTCTGACCCTGACATGGGGGTTGGGGGGACTAACTGTGAACCCCCAAAATTCTGGAAGCATATCCAAACAACCAGCCACACATACAAAATGCATTAACATTTCACATTTTATCCCCAAATGCCTATAAAGTTTGCTTTCCCTACTCCATAATACAGCCATATTTCCTTTCATATAAAATTATCTAAAAGGTGTAACATTCGAGTAAAATTGGTTTCCCAGAAACTGCCCTTATCCAGAATCCAGTGCTGTGTCCTCAGGCAGTTTTTTTGATAGTAGCCATGCTAATGGATATGAGGTATGTGATACAGTTTTACATGTGTTTCGCTATTAAGATCTCAACTAACAAGCTTTAGTAGTATGTCTAATGATACTCAGTGCCATAATACAGAAGTAATTAGATGGGCCTAAGTAATATTTCCTGATATGTACAACTGTATTATGAAGCATCTATGATTTCTGCTGATGATAACGACTTGGTTTAAAGGGAGTGCTGAAGGATGAAGGGTGGGCAGTGGGCAAACAGGTGAGGGGAGTCAAACAGTACACACTTCCAGTTATAAAATAAGTCATAGGATGTAATGTAAAGCATGGTGACTGTAGCTAATAATACTGTGTTGTATGTTTGAAAGTTACTAAATCAGTAGATCCTAAAAGTTCTACTTTTAAGAAAAAATGTCTAACTTTGTGTGGTGATAGATGTTAACTAGACATATTGTGACAATCATTTCACTATCTGCACAAACATCAAATTAGTTCATTGTACACCTGAAACTAATATAATGTTAGATGTCAGTTATATCTCAATTAAAAAAGAGAGACTGCTAAATTTCAACTTGAGGTGAGTAAAATTAAATAATGTGCTTTACCTCTCATGCAAATTCATGGACCTCTTGAAATCTTAACCCCAGGTTAAGAAAACCTGTGCTAGAGAGATATCCTCAGCAGGGTGGGGGGCCGGGGAGAATCCTAGAAACCTGGCAGGTTGAAGCTGAAGGAAAAGGCTTGACAGATTGTGGGTCCACCTTCCAACCATCCTGGTGATGTGGCAGAGTGGCCCGGTACATGTCCTCCCCTTCACTGCAGCCATCCTTGGTCATTGGCTAAACTCAAGCCATGATGAGACTCACTAAACAGGACTTGCAAACCATGTTCAAGCACTCTCCCCTGTGCAGTCACTCATCTCTCTGAAGCGTGGCCTCCAAGGGCTCCAGAGAATGTTACCCTCCTGGTCACATGGTCTCTTCTGGGAACCCCTCTCTGCAGAGGAGGTAAGCGTTGCTGTCTGGAAGGCCGACTGTTGGTACCACTCCACTCTGAGAAATGAGGCTGAGACCAGGAAGGGCCTTTAGAGCCCCAGAAGTCAACCACGCAGCCCTCCCAGTCACATCTTGAAGCATTTTTACTATCAAGAAGGATCTGCATGCAAATTTCAGAATCTGTCTGCTGGTTCTCTTTGCAAAGAGTGTTGGAACCATGGCATGAAAGGAAATCTAGAGAGACAGGATAATGGGTGTGGATGACTGCTAATAGGACCCTCAAGTCCCCGGGCTGTCAGCCCTGTCTCCCCTAAGCACACGCTTGGAGTTCAAGTACAGCA
Source organism: Manis javanica (assembly GCF_040802235.1). Taxonomy (NCBI): domain Eukaryota; kingdom Metazoa; phylum Chordata; class Mammalia; order Pholidota; family Manidae; genus Manis; species Manis javanica. The sequence continues at coordinate 44,321,380 of NC_133171.1, forward strand.
AGGTGGAGATGTGTTCTAATTTGTTGATTTTTGAAAGAAAAAAAAAAAAAAGAACAGGAAAAAAAAATCATATTTTGGAGGCTTTTTTTTAATGATTCATATATTCAGTGAGGGCAAGAGCTTATTTTCAAGCAGTAGTTTGAGGGAATGTTAGGAACAATTTTCCTCATATGCTAAAAATTATTTCTTTGTGTTCTGCTACACACAATATGCATTTGGAAAGAAAGAGTGACACTGCTTGTGAAGGGGAATATATTTCTTTACAATTTCTGTTTCTATTTTTTTCCCCAACAATTGTTTCCTCCTCAGGTTGTAATATCTCAAGATGGAAAATTACACTGAAAATTTTAATAATAATATATTTGGGCTGTCTGATTTTACAGTTTGGGAGTCAAAATAGAACCTCCCAGTTTTGTCTCCAAAGGGCAATGTGTTGAATCTCCGTCTCTCTCAAGCCCCTGCCTCCCTCATCTCTTCCCCTTTTGCCCGGGCAACTCCGTGTTTTCAGTGTGGCCGCTTGCATTGGAACCAGCCATGCAGGGAATTAGCCTTCTGCCTGTGGCTCCTGCCTTCACACAGGAAGCAGTGCGGCCCTTAATGAGGGTCCTGAGCTCTGATCACTGCCACTCCCCCAGTTTTATTTCAGGAGGCTATTGCACTTGCACATTCCCAGATTATGGTCAGCTTTAGATTCCTCCTGGCTAAGGCCCACAACTTGGAATCTCCAGGAAGAGAAATGAAGGTTTCATTCTAGTTCCTCCCAGAAGGCCCTCAGCTCCTTACGTGGATTTGTTCACATCTTCCTGGGGAGTTTGAAGTCAATCATGCTCAGGCTGCCAGAGTAATCAGCTTACCACAGATGGTGTATCAGTTATCTTTTGCTATGTAACAGGCCACCCTGAAATTTAGTGCCTTAAAACAAGGACCATTTATTTGCTTGTGATTCTACAGTCTGGAGGCTGCATGGAGGTTGAATAAATCAAGAAAGCCTCACTCACATGCCTGGCCCTTTAGCTGACATGGCTGGAACAGCCCAAAGCTGATGGAACATTTTCTCTGGAGGGTAGTCTGACTTATATGGGATAGCTCAGAGTTTCAGGATACCAGAAACTACCAGCCTTCTTAAAGTCTTGGCTCAGGAACTCTAGAATGTCCCTTCCACAAGGTCAGTCCAGATTCAGGGGCAGGAGGAACAGACCCTACCTCTCAATGTCCATAAGGGATGGGAAGAATTGTTATCAGTCATATTTGCAGACAGCCTACTCCTGTTAGAATCAATCTTACCCCTGGACAATTTTCCAGAGATGACAATTTCCTTGCAGATTGGCAGGTCCTGTGACAGTGTGCAGGGAGGCATCAAGGGTTTGTTCCCAGGTGTTTATGAGGACAGGATATGGGCAGTTGGGCAAGGTGGGAGGCAGGGAAGGACACCACTCTTTCTCTTGAAAGGCAGGCTCTCTGGAACCTCTTTCCTACAAGTCAGCTCAGGGATCAGCTCTAGAAAGGCTCAGCAAAGCTAGAACTGAAAACAAGGAAAAACCCTCAAAGGCTGTGGCAACCATTTCATGCAATGTGACTTACTGTCAACATTATAAATCATTAATAGAAACACAATTTCGGTTAGTAGGTAATTCAGCCAGTAGCTCCTCTGACTCCTTTCAGATAAGGACAGCTGGTGAAATGGGAAATACCAGCAAGCAAAAGATGTGGCCCACTGACTTCCAGCAAGTTAGTCTGTTGTCTGCAGAGTGCTTACAGTTTACAGTGTGCATTCTCTTTACCTACTTAATGTTCCCAGTTTAGAGCCATCTCATAAACTGATAGCTCAGGCTCTAAGTTCAGGGTATTGACATTGACCTATAGTCACTACTCATCATAAACAAAAGAGGCCTCAGTTGGACTTTGGACTCATCTGGCTGTGTCTGGGAGGCTCACCGGCAGGATCACCAGAAACGCATGTGACCAAAGGAGCAGGAGCGTCTGCCTGGAAGAACACAGCCCGCAAGACGAGGCGGCCCCATGGGGCCCACCTGACCAAGTTCAGAAAACGCCCACTGGGGTTGGAGGGAAACCAAGGTTTGGAAGAGAGTTTGAGCTTGAAATCTGTGACTCCATTTTGTCACCCCTGAAACACGAACGGATTCATTTCAAGGACATAAGATAGAAAACTGAGTGCAGACAGAAGATGTTTCACTACCAGAATCTGGAAGCAGCCCAGAGGTGGGAGTCTCCTATAGTCCCAAGCAAGAGGGGTCTGCTTCTCCACAGAGAAGGGCTGTGTCTCTGGAGGTGTCCCCTAGAAATACTTGGGGGACAGATACTTCCTGAGCAAATCTTTCTATTAATAGGTCTCCCCCTGGGCTAACAGCCTGGAAGGACTAGGATCCTAGGGGAGAATGATAGCCCCAGAAAAGCTATGTAAATGAAATCACAGCACATTCACTTACTAATTGTTCTGTTTCACGGGCCTAACTTCCTGTTCCGTTCTTGAGATACCCTTAAAAAGGAAAATGAGAAAACACACTATTCACTTAAGGGATGAATCACCACAGACTTCACAGGAAGCTAAGGGTTCCCAAAAGACACATATCCAGCCTCCTAAAGGAGGGGAAATGCTGGAGGCTGGAGGGGTATACCGAACGTCCAGAGTCACGCTGGTATTTTTCTTGCCCTCCCATGCTGTCATGTGACTCAGAAATTTCACTGACTTTCTCTGGTTCAAAGTAGTTGGGAAAATATATTGAAAAGCGTTTTTTCAGTGGATGACTCCACCATTTTCTACAAATGAAGCAGTTCTCAAGTAGTGTGAGACCAGAACTTAAGATTCATCAGTGGATATGAACTTAGAGCAAACATCTGTTGCACTTTCAGGTTAAGACCTGATTCTGCCTCAGGCTCCTACAGGTGCCTCTGGGTTCATTGGGTAAAGCTCTTAGGCTGCTTATAAAAACAAAAACAAAAATCAGCTGTCTCCACTATGTCCTGCAACATGAGGCACGTGGTTCTGAGACCTCTAAAGCTGTCACTCACAAGCCACTCTTTTCAAGAAACTTTTTGATGCAGAACCTAAGGTCCAGCAACATGCAGGATGTGCGGAACTGGCCCCTGGAGCTTTGCAGCTGTCCCCTCCTGCATGCTCCCCAGTGAGCAACAGAGAAAGGCAGTCAAAGCCCCATGGCCAGGCTTTGAGTGGAGCCACACTGCACACCCCATGTCAGCCCAAGCTGCTCTCTTCAACTAAAAGCCAAACGGAGCCCAAATGCTAGTTTTCCAAGTTTGCCACTAACCAAACCAAAGACTTTTCAAAAGCCCAGCAAACCTTCTTTGAAAAAATAATTGGACCTGTATAAATTTTTAAAGATGAAAATAAAAACCTCAACTGGAACAGAGACAAAGCATAAAAGTACTCTCCAAATTAGACAGTTATCTTACTTTTTTCAGGTGTCTGGTAAATATAAGGTCATAGTCTGTGGTAAGCTGTAAAATTCAGCCAGAGAAAACCTATTTCTTATAACAATAGCTATCTTCCAGGCAGTTTGCTGACTTCTCATGCTTGTATACATTCAGTCCTCCCAGTACGGGTGAGTATTTGTCCTCATTTTAACAAAGGAAGAAACTAGGGCTTGGGAGGTAAGAGACTTGCCCTTGACTAGCTGAGCCACGGGCTGAGAACTGATGGTTTCGCTGTCCCTCCCCTTGGGACAGACGTAGACTGAACCTGTAAGCGGGACCATCACAGAGCAAGAGATTCTGCAGTGGAGACATTGGCACTTGAAGAAGCTTTCATCATATGTGGAATATGAAATGATATTTTTATTACCCAGTCATTGATGTGGGTTTTCAAATTAGGCAGCTCAGGAAATAGTGCCTTATAATATTGTAGCACGTGTTTGAACAGATTTGGCACCTTGGAAGACCCCTAAGCTCCCATGAGCAAGGCCACAGCTGTATCCTGGAGCCCCTGGGGATCTCTAGGATGTGCTTCTGCACCTCCGCCCCGTCGTGCTCCCTGTGCCTTCACGTGTGGGCTGCCCACTGATCCCTCCGCCCTCCCCTTGTTAAGGAGGCTTAAGGAGGAATATTGCTTGGTTATCCTTGCCTGTGCCTTTGCCTTGGGAAGTGCCATTCAGAACTTCCACTCCCTCTAGCAGTCCTACTGGGGCCCGGGGAGCCCCTCCTTTGGTCATACTAGGGCCCAGTGAAGCCTCTAACAGCACCCATCCCTGAGGAACTCACCGCATGTTTCTCCCAAGTCCAGGGCCATGCCCCTTGGTGGCTGACAACAGCTGTGTTTTATTCACCTTGGACACAGGATTCCTTGGTGAGGCAGGTGGGCGAGGGAGAGCAGAACTGCTCCTGTCTGCAGAGGGTGAGGTCCTGCACTCCTCCTGGCAGGACTTGGAGCCACCAAACACTGGATGTTAATGTTGGTGGAGCTTTATTTGCACCATGTATTCGTGAGTGTAGGCTAAACTGCTGTAACAAATAGACCCAGACTGCACCATCTCAGCAACACAAGTTTATTTCTTGCTCACAATAACAGTTCTGGACAACTGTTCAGAAAGACAAGGTGATTCTCTTCCATGTCCTTCAGGGACCCAGGCTCCTCCTATCTCATGGCTCTGTCATCCTCTGGGATGTTGTGTATTCAGTCGATGGAAAGAGAAAACTATGGCGGGTCATACAGGAGAGACTTTATGAACAGGCCTGGAAATGGGACGTCTCACTTCCTCTTGCATTTCATTGGTTAAAACTCAACCATGCAACACATCTACCCAGCAAGGGAGGCTGGAAAATGGTCCAGCTAGTTATGTGTCCTGGAAGAAGGGGAGAAAAGATTTTGCTGAGTAGCTATCACTCACCTACAGACTGGTGAGACCTCCTGCAACCATTTGGAAGTTACTTAATAAGGTCTCCAAGGGAAAACAAAAGGAGATCAAGAGAGAAAAGATGTAAAAATAGCTATGAATTAAAATAACTAGCCCAGCCTAAAGAATCCATCTAGTCTATTATGAGAAAGTTGTTCTAAATCTTTCATGCAAAAATTGCTAATCACTGCCTTATGTGTAATAATTGACTTTGAAAGATAAAGTAAATTCCCATTCACAAGGGACAGAGAAACTGAATCTTAGGTATATCCATCCCCTTGTAATGATATTCTTAGTGACTACTAGGTGATAGCCTAAAAAAAATGCATAGGTGAAATGGAATAAGCAGAACGGAAAGTTGCATATACAATATGACGGCTGCTGTGTAACACCAAAAAACCTGCTAGAGAAAAGGCAGGAATAAATGCATCAAAATAATAGCAATAGTTGTCTTTGGATAAGGGAATTCTGGGAGATTTGTTCCCCCTAGATCTTAATTTTCTGTCATGTGTGAAAGTTTCCAAGAGAGCGTGCCTTGTTTTGTAGTGGGGATAGGTTGTAGAAGAGAATCAAGTGCCCTAAGAGGTCTCTCTGCCCTTGTCTGTCCTAAATCAGACCTCCCTGCCACCCCTTTTCTCCCTTTCATGCTCCAGAGGGGTCGACCTGCATCAGACATCATTGTCCCATCTCTCCCCCACGTAGTGAACGTCCATGCTCGCCACGTCACTTCCCACTGGCGCAGCAGGTGTCCCAGGATGCTGATACTCCACTGTCAGGAGAGGGGAGAGAGGCCCTTGAGCACAGGACTGCTGTGGCAAGGGTTCCTGAGCTAGGAGGGCCCAGAGTTACAGTTGGCTTTGTCTCTGTGCGGGTTTGCTCATGAGCCCTCGCTCTGCCCTCCGCCGCTCCTCCCCAGAGCAATTCTTGCCAGGGTCAGGTGTTGGTGTACGTGTTAGGTGTTAATGTTGTGTTCTCACCTATGTGTGCATGCATGCATATCGATATCCTTGTGCTATCAAGTGTCAAAGACAACAGAAGTTAAGATGTGCAACCGGAAAACTCTTCTTGTTTTTACTCAATGGCTGACTTACAGTAAGGCTTTCGGGTTTTGGCTCATCTATGAATGTTTCTATCTATGATCAAATAGGACATTTAAGCTGAGACTTGAGCGAAGCAGGAGAAGGAACCAGTGATTTGTGTCTGTGAAGAGCTTGAGATGGGTGCAGGTGTCTGGGAGAAGAGAGGCATAGCTGGGTCCCAGGGAAGATGGGGTGGAGTGCAGAGGGGAAAACAAGAGGGAGTTGAGAGAAGCAGGGGTTGGATCATGTAAGGTCTTCAATGGTCACAGTGAGAAGTTTAGATTTAATTCAAACTACAATAGGAAGCCACTAAGCAGGTTTATGAAGAGAAATGCATCATGATCTGAATTATGTTTGAGAAGTAAAATGGCCCCTGGGGCAGGTGTGGGGAGGATGGATTGGCAGAAGGGTAGGAAGAACAGTGAGTGGAGATCGTGGAGGCCATCCTGTTGGTAACTGAGGTTGTCCAGGCAGAAGATGCTGGTGCCTGGAGGGGAACAGCAGCAGTGTATATCCAGAATATTCTGGGCCTGGAAGTCACACTTCCAGGGCTTCCTGATGGACTGGATCTGAGGAGTGAACAAGAGGGAACGATCAGGGAGGAATCCTAGACTTCTCCCTAGAGAAGATGCCACTGCCCCCAGTTGAATTAAGAATACCAAGATGGTAACAGAAATAGAGAATCCCACTTTACATGTGTAAGGGTGAACTAATTAATGCTTTTGACACCTGTGCTGGGGTGTCTAAAATTTTCAGTGGAACATTTCAGGTCAGAGTGATCACCAATCACTTTTCTTTTTGGTGTCATTTTCAAAATATCATGTCCCAACTTGAACATGGAAAAGCAGGCTCCTCCTCTGAACAGTGAAGATAGCTGTGTGGTAGTGACAGTCACAGATTTAGGCCAGTGGTGGAGGTACTAACACCACAGGGCAGACTGAGAACCAACAGGGTAGCAACTTCTCGAGAATTCTGCAGAGCCGCCCTGCAGATGTGTCACGAGTACGGCACAGTGTGCAGGAAGGGAGAGGACTGGCTCAGGAGCCACTGCTAGCACAAGTCATCATCTCCAACTCCATTCCCATTTTTGAGCTTGTAAAACTCCAAGTGCACTTGGGCTCCAAACTCCCTTCCTTCTGCATGGAAGGCCCTCCGTATTTCAGGGAAATCTGTAACCGATTTGTGAGTAATCTGCCTACCCTGGAGCAACTTTGTCACAAAATATAGTATTTTCACATTCTTGTTGAAACCACTGATGTGTCCACCCCGCCCCCCTGCGCCCAGCATACCCCACCGGTCAGGGCCTGTTTCCATGCATGTAACCATTGCAGAATGGACGCCAAACCCAGCAACTGGTTATCTCTAAAATAATTTCCATCTTCCACAGGGCCATGTGCTCCAGGGGAGTAGCTGAGAGAAGGTATATTATAAATTAGAACAGCTTATTTTCAGAAGCCACTTTTTAGAAACTTGATAGCAGCTCTGTGTTCTTGATAACTGCGCCCTTGGAGGGCGGCACACACGTCTGTTGATGCTGGACTGGATGCTTCCAGATTCACTGGTTGAATCAGTCAAGTGGCTCAAGCCTCTTTTCTTATATTTTAGATGCATGGAAACCCCAAAAACTCCCCCAACCCCTTCGCTCTGGGCTGAGATTCTGTGTATTTCAGATACAGTTTATCCATCTGTTTCTGATTCATTTATCCCAACCCATCATGATACTTGTTTTGCAAGAAATATTCAACAACTAAAAAGTTGATTTCAAGTTCTTCTTGGAGAAAGGTTTATGTCTTCTCATGTACAAAAAGAATGTCTGATTTTATAAAAGTACCCGAATCCCCAAAATATAGTCAATAGAGAAGCCAAGATGGTGAGAATGGAGGTTCCGAATCTCGCTATGCGCCCAACCCCAATTTGTGCTAAATCCCAGTGGTTGAGGAAACAAGAGGGGACCCATTCGTGTGTCACTCTAGGCTTCCTTACGGGGATGTGCGCTCAGGGAGGGGGAAATGGAACTGAAGGCGCCTCCGAGTGAGCACCCTGGAGTCACGTGCTCAAGGAAGCGGACACTCAGCCGAGATGCTGCGGGTGGTCACATGGGCAAGGCGACCCCTAGCAGATGGGAGAACGATGCCAGCTGAGGGCAATCCGTGGAGACCCCTGACACCAACTGCACAGGAACAAAGGTGATATGAAATGGGTCTTCTAATTATGTGGAGCACCCTGCCTCATGTCAGAAAGGATTTGAGGCTTCTTACCATGACCCGTCTAGACACCACCATAGTGGCGACTTGGACCAAGGGCAAAGTTCTGAGTTAGGAGAGGATGTCCATCCATCCAGGCCCCCTCCGCAGTGGCAGGACCTTGGTAGACCCTGAGAGCGTGGCAGTCAACACGTTAAAGAAGGTGGCCCCAAGAGAGAGGAGGCTCCGAAGCCCTCGGTGGGCCAGAGGCAGGAGCTCAGCTGCTCTGAAGGCAGAGGGCCCAGCACTGGCATGGGCACCTCGTCATTCCCGTGCTGGTAGCAGGGTTTTTGTGGCCGTTTGCCCCTCCCACCAGCGGCCCCAGCCTCCTGCTGCCCCTCTGCATATGGCTGTGGCCGCAGCCAAGGGGACGAGGGTCCGGCTCCCACCACCACCAGCATGCCTGGCAGGCCCAGGCTGAAGCTCAGGGAGACACCGAAGTCGGGGCAGAGACGGGCGCCATCTGGGACCGATTAGCGGCTGGCTTTTATCCCGAGGCCTCTATAAACCATCCATCAGGGAGGCAAGGAGAAAAAAAAACATAACCTTCTTTCCCTTTTTATTTATTTATTCTCTGCTTTGTTTATAGTGACAGTGGTCAGTTTCCCTGAAAGGAAATCACTGAAAATTACAGGGTGTTTGGTTGGACTTTTTAAAAATTAATTTCCTCTATTTTTGTATGAATTTGATTTGCTCTCATTACCTTCCACTAACTCATGTTTAGTGAAAAATGTCTTTTGATTTGTTCTTAATGTGGAAAATACTGGCAGTTCACGTGGCGATTGGAAACAATCCGAGGAGCACAAGCAGGTAGAGCTCTCCGCGGGCTCCCGGGAGCGGGCAGACAGTCTCTGTGCGGGGAGGCTGCGGGCAGAGCCCCTCAAGCCGGCCTTTGTCCCGGTGCCCGGACGCCTCCCAGCTCCTCCCCCAGGTGCCCGGCCGTGCCCCTTGCCCAAAGGCCTGCTCCATTCCTTCCTCTCTCTCCCAGCATCCTCCTCTTTTCCCAAATTATGTCCAAAAGGATATCCCCCATTCAAGTCCCACTTCTCCTGCAAGGCGTCTACCGTGGTCCGCAAACTGGACATTCACTCTTCTGAAATTAGCTCAAGATGTTGCCTCCTGAGCTGGGGTGGCTTCTACGGGCTAAAAGTATAAGGTCCTGAGGATTCAAAACAGGTCTCGCATTTTACTTCACAAACACAAAACTCTTGAACACTGGGCGTCAAAAGACGCAGTGGCCTGCAGCACAAATGCCAGAAGGTGGGGCAAGAACTCCCAAGGGAGATTCGGAAATTCTGCTTCCAGACCCAGTTCTGCCATTTACTGGTTGGGTGACCTTGGACAGGTCACTCTGTCTCCCAGAGTTTCAGTTTCCTGAAGGGACATCATCCTAATCACTGTAACTATTGTACCTTCTGTGTACAGACGCTCTCCTGTGCCAGCTCTGCTCTGAGTTCCTTACTCACCTTGCATAACTTCATCCTGTAATAACTCCGAAGGGTAGGCATTTTTATCACCATTTTACAGATGAGGAAACTGAGGCTCTGGGAGACTAGATTTTTTTTTGAGAATTAAAACCTGGGATTCAAACCCAGATTGCCTGATTCTAAAGCAAGTGCTCATAAGCACCATTGTTTATTCTGCCCACCTCCCAATAATAAGAGCTAATAGTTCTTGAGCATGACCATCCTGTGTGTCTCATGTAGCTTATGTCCTTTATCCCTCACAAAGCCCTTTGAGATAAACTATCAAGGGGCAGGAACAGGACTTGAATGTGGGCAGTGAGCCCAGAGTGCACACACCAGCCTGTGCACTGAGCAGTGAGGTGTGGATGAAAAACGTGTCACTCAGATTGTTGTTAGAAAAATATAAGTATGGTCAAACCTGAGCAGTGCCAAGGGGCACAGGACCCAATTGTGGAGGCACTGAAGGGCTGGTTAGAAGCCTTTCTGCAGAGGGCAATTTAAACAAGCCCTGTCCATGGCACCCACGCCTCCGAGAAGCCTGAGTGGTGCGTCGTGACTGCTTTGCTCATTTCCTCAGGCTTCCTCTTTGGCAGTAGTTGAGCTCCTGTGGCAATGAGCCATGGGCCCTCGTGGACTGAAGGAGATCCACAGATGTGCTTCCAGGCCCTGGTAGCTGCTCGGGGTGGTGGGCACTGCTTCCTCTCTGGGTGGGAGCCTGCTCAGGACTCCAGACAGACCAATGGCCTCATTGCTGGGCTGGCTGCTGCTGGTCACAGGGCCCACCATCTGCCCACTGAAACTTAAGTCTCCCCTGGACAGCCCATCCTCCTATCACTCAGGCAGAGAGAGCTCTCTATCTGGTCTGAGCACTTCGCTCCAGTGTTTCTGGCCATTTCGTTGTGGTGGCTCAGCCCACACTTGTTCCCAAGGCCAAGGATGGTTTGATCAGTTACAGGGACATGATGCAGATGCCCACATAAAGCCTGGGACTTGGAACACGATGCCCACCCAGGCCAGGGAGTGTCGCTACTGCATTTGTGGGCACTGGAATTTGCTTTGGTGTCAGCAAGCATGACAACACTTGGACACATGTAGCCCAGGTGTGCAGTGCCCATTGCTTCTGAGGAAGAGGGGAGTCTTCAGGAAGAGGCTTCAGTGAGAGAGTGCCAGGCCCAGTCCACTTACCATGTGGCCTCGAGCAAGTTACTGAGCCTCTCTAGGTTTCTTTTACCTAAAATATGGGGCTAAAAAGAATGCCTTTCATTTAACCAATACTTACATTGTACTTGCTGTATGTCAGACATCTTTCTATTTGTTCTACATACAACAACTCATTTAGCCTCATATCAACACTTAGGGGGTGAGGTAGGTGCTATTGTTATCCACATTTACAGCAAGAACACTGAAGTCCAAGAGGTTTAGTAACTCGCCTAAAGTTGCCTAGCACAAGGATGGCTCACAAATGCTCAGTGAATGGTATCTTGCCACGTAAAGATGTCCGGATATGGCCGGACACAACAGGCAGCACGTGGCAGGGCAGCAGCAGGCCTGTTCCTAGAACTGAGCAGGAGACAGGGACAAGCACAAAGGTCTGGGACTGGAAAGAGCAAGGCAGGGCCAGAGCTGAGATGAAGAGGGATGGGGGGTGCGGGAGACACAGCACCAGTCTGGGGGACAGCGCTGAGCTGGTAGCTATGGCCTAGGGGAGGAGGGCTCCAGACATGGGAGCAGGTCAGTTTGAGGGCAGAGCTCAGAGCCCCAAGGCTATATGACTCTTTGCAGTCGCTGGGTGACACCAAACAAAGGTTGAGTTAGCAAATCCCCAGCAAGGAAAAATATCCACTCCTTCCTTGTTTCTCTTATTTACATAGAACTAAAAGAGGAAAGTATTTATTTTTAAAATGTACTACTTGTCTCCCACACTGAGATGTAGACTGCAGCCAGAACCCTTCCTCTTTCTTCCTCTCCCCCTCCCTTGGATTCAAGTGGTGAGGAGTTGGTTTTCCTGTTATACGTTTTATTCCTATTTAAGCAGCTACTCTAACATGCAAACAACACATCCTGACCTAACAAAGGCTGAAATTAATCAGCATCTTTTCCCTCCTTCCTAACAAAATAAGGCCCTGAGAGCCTTTAACTCTACCACCCACCACCCTCATCTTCTGTTTACTATCTTCTAGTATGTTTTTGTTTTTAATTCTCCTGCTTCAAATCAGTTATTATTATTTTAAATCAATAATTATTTAGAACTAGCCAATATTTACCAGTTTCTTTGCTCACTATTTCTTCTTGCATCTCCTTATAGATTCAATTTTCCATTTCCTATCCTTTAGGTCTTTGAGATGTAAATTCTCTTAGTCTCTGCATTATTGGAAAAGTCTATATTTTATTTCCTTGAATGATAGTTTACTGACACATAAAATTTAAGGTGATGTTATTTCCCTTCAACACATTTAGGATATTATTGCATGTTTTCTGGCCTCCATTGTTGCTGATGAGAAGTCTGCCATCAGTCTGTTTTTGCCTTAAAGGTGATCTGCCTTGACTCTCAAGTTGCTTTTGTTATATTTTCTTTGGTATCTGGGGAGTGGATTTGTTTTTACACAGCTTGCCAGAACATGCATATCTTTAATAAATTCTAGAAATATTTTGGCAATTATCTCTCAAATATTTTCCCCATTTTCTGAGCTGACAGTTGGCTGCAGAAATGAGACAGAGGCCTCCTTGCAGATGTTTTTGGCTCTTTTCTGCTGGTAAGCAAGGTCATGAAGATACAGGGTCCAGTTCCATTACATAGTTTTGGAAGACAGTTGAAGCACTGTGCCCACTGAACACAACTTTCTAGTGTTCCATCAACTGCTTCTTGGGCATTTAGGAACAATGGTGGTGGTGGTGACATCTTCCCGGTCTGGTTTCCTAATTGCTGGTTCAGTTACTAAAGTGGTTCCTGATCTCCTGATCTCCTACCTTCCCCCATTTTCCTGATTGAAAGATCATTTCTGCAGTGTTCTGGGAGTCTTTTCTGGTTGCCCAGCTGAGATCCTGCCCCTCCAACCTTCCAAATACTTCATAAGCAACTACTTCAGGTATTAAATCCCATTCCATTTAAAATACAGAGTGGTTTCTGCTTTCCTGCTCTGAACCTGGCATAACATTATAATGTCAAAAGCAGGTCTCTACAAGCATAGCTAAACTTAAATACCTCTTAGAATAATACAGCAATAGAAAGAGCAGGTGCTTTGGAGCTAGCTAACCATATCTGGATTGAATCTCCTCCTCTACTTTCTGATTTTGTGGCCCAGGGAAAGTTAACTCATTTTCTCTGAGCTTCAGTTTTTTTCTTCTGTAAAGTGGGGTTACGGAAGATTTTTTTGGTTTGTTAGAGAATGGAATGAATTGGTGTATGGATCATTCCTTGCTCAGAAGAAAAACTTAATGAGATATAGAAATAAATATTGAAATAATATTTCTCCAGGAAAAAATTTTAAGATGAATAAAACTTTAAAAGTACAATTTGCACAAATCCTACCCTGATATCTTTCACTTTTGCTCTTTCCTCTCTTTTACTTTTTTAGCAACTCTTTAAAGTAAGACCTTCTAGTTCTACCTGTTTGGTTGTGAAGACCTATTGAAATAACCAACTCTTGCTGTAAAATATTTGTACTTATCAAAGCATGTCTTCCAACAACCACAGGCTCCAGTTCCCTGAGACGTATTGGAAACAGGCAAGATGCTGGAGACACATTAAACCATAGCCTTCAGGTCTAATCCCTTGGATCTAATGTGTCAAATCCCACTTCACCAAAAACTTTTAGGAGAATAAATCACTCCAAATATGGATTTGTGTAATCTCAAAATATATGCAAAGCATGGAACTTTCTTTTATGCCTAATGATTTTCTCTCCCTCTCTTACATGGACCACAGGTGCAGAGCAGTTCATAGCACTTGTCACCAGTCAGTCTGCAAGGTCTAGCCCAAATTCCCATTCCTTTGATTCTCCATTTCCTGCTTCCTCCTCTCTTCCTATCAGCAACCACTCTAATGTGTTTCATACGTATCTTTGCATTTGCATACATACTTCTAAATACTTAGTATGGTATTTAAGTGTGCAAATACTTACTTTGTATAAATGACATGGGCCTATAAACCTTACCATGTTTCTTAGCTTTTTCCCCCACTAACCACCATGTTCTTAAAGGTATATCCCTGTAAGCTCCATTCTTCTCTGCTACATAGTACTCCATAGCATGCTCCCCATTTTGCTTGTCCACACAGAGGTTTCCTCTACCTTCCACTTCTACAAATAATCTATAATGAATAAGTTCATACATATTCTATTATGGTCCTGGAGGATGAATTCACTGGACTATACATACAGGAGTGGGACTGCTGAGACATGGGGCATAAACACACATCACTGACTGTTACTAGGTTGCTTTTGAACATGGGTGCACCTCTCCACACTTCCACCAACAGTACACAGATTTCCCATTTCCCCAGATCCATGCCACCTTAGCATTATCCAACTTTTCGATTTTGACATTCCAGTGTGTGTAAAGTGATACAGTATTGTTGATTTGAATTCCTCTGATTTCTGATGAATTTGAGCATTTCTCCACATGCTTTTTTAGCCATTTGGGTCTCCCTTTTCTGTAAATTGCTTGTTCATATCCTTTGCCCAGTTTTTTTTCTATTTGGATTTCTTTTTTAATGCATATTAACGTTTGATAAGGCAGATCTCTCCTTTTTCTTATTCTTTTGTTGACATGATTATTTGTGGACTTCTATGCATTTGTTATTAGGATTGTATTGAGGTTGTAGATCATTTAGGGGAGATATTTCAACTTTACAGTATTCTGCCATCCCTCCTAAGTATATGCAGTATCTTTCCTGGTTATTTGGATTTTCTTCAGTATCCCTTAGAAGAACTTTACCTTTCCTCCATGGTGTATTCTTTCAATTAAATCCTGGATACTTCAGTTTTTCTGTTATTAAAAATAATGCTCTATTTTTTTGTCACACTTTTCGTTGTCTATTGCCAGTCTAGAAAAATGCTATTAGTTGATTTTTTCGGAAGTTAAGCTTGTATGTAGCAACCTTGCTAGACATCTGTATCAGTCCTGTGAGTCTGCTGATTATTTGCTTAATTTCTTTCTTTTTATTTTATTTTATTGTAGGTAAGGACAGCTATTTATGCTGTCTTTATGTCTTTATTCCTGCTAATCTCTATGCTTTTCCTTATTGTTGTTTTGTCCCATTGTGGATTTTTGGGGGAGGAAGAAGATGTACTTACAGTTTTTGCCAGAACCAATGCTTCCCTAAGCCACAACAGCAATAGTGAGATCCAAAATTAAAGGGGATCTCTAAAGTTTCTCCATGAAATACATGCTTACTATAGCTCTTTTATGAATGTGACTTTTATTAGGTTGAGCAAGTACCCACGTATTTCATTTGTAAAGAGGCTGTCTTAGTCCTTTCAGTCTGCTATAACAAAATACCATAGGCTGGTGGCTTATGAACAATAGAAATTTGTTTCTCACAGGTCTGGAGAATGGATGTCCAAGATTAGGGTGCCAGCACAGTGGGTTCCAGTGAGAAAGCTTCTGGATCACGGGCTGCTGACTTCTCACCATGTCCTTAAGTGGTGGAGGGGGCAAGGGATGTCTCTGGGGGCTTTTTTATAAGGCCCTAATCCCATCTGTGAAGACAGAACCCTTTTAATTCCTAACCCTGGGGGGTTAGGATTTCACCATATGGATTTGGAGGGGAGAGTATACAAACATTCAGCAGAGATTTTGTTTTCTGATCATGAATAAGTGTTGACATTCAGAAAATGCTACTTGTGCATCTAGAATAAAATGATAATGTGATTCCTTTTCTCCTTAGCCCATGAATGTGAGGGAATTGATAGACATTCTGGTTTTGAACAATCCTTTTTCTTTAAGAGGTACATATGGCAAAATGTGGATCCTGCATTGTTTTAAAAAATGTTGAGTTGGGTTGGCTAATATTTTATTTGGAATTTAAAAAGTTTAACCTCCTTGCTAATGCATAATATAGTTTCTCATATTCTTTGAGAAACTCTACTGGAAATAGAGCTTCAAGTCACAAAACTGTACATCATGGTTCAACTTTAAGAAACCATAGATGAGTATCTGGCAGAGAATTAAGAGTAATAAAGGACACTTACTATATCAATTGTGCTTACTGTTCCCTTTGAGAGAGAAAAGCTGCTATGGTCTGAATGTTTGTGCCTCTCCTGACCCAAATTTATGCTGAAATCTTAATCCCCAAAGTGATGGTGTTAGGGGGCCTTTGGGAGGGGATTAGCACATGAGGGTGGAGCTCTCGCGCATGGGATCAGTGCCTTTATAAAAGAGACCCCAGAGAGCCTTCCTGCCCCCTCTGCCTCATGAGGTCACAGTGGGAAGACAGCTGCCTGTGACCCGGAAGTGGAGCCTCACCAGACACAGGCTGTGCTGGTACGCTGGCCTTGGACTCCCCATTCTCCAGAACTGCGGGAAGTAAATCTTTGTTTACAAGTCACCCAACCTATGGTATTTTTGTTACAGCAGCCCCAAAGAGACTGAGACAAAAGTTAATGAGAAGAAAAAGCTGGTGAGAGAAAAATCTCTGGTCACTAAATTTTTTTTTTCCAACTTTGACTTTAATTAATCAGTCTCATGATTTTCTTTCAAACTTTGATATCTTTTCATGCAGTGCTTTGTTTTTGTTTTTGTTTTCTGTTTTTGTCTTCTTCAAAGATCTGGCAAGATTACTAAGAAATTCCAACTTTTCCTACATGTTCTAGAAAACAGGTTTCTGAATAGGCAAAGGAAAGGGATAAACTCGCCTTTCCCAACATCTCCAGGAGGCCCTGTGGCCTCCACCGTACCCAGCACCTGCCCCTGTCTTCAAGGTTCTTCAGACCTGTTGAATCCTCTCTAGTCCCAAGCCAGTGGTAGAGGATGAGGGAACCTGTCCTACCCTCTCTCATGAAAGCAGTAGGGAAGTCCTGCCTGGCCACCGCCAGCTACTTCATGCGGCATATCCTCAGGGCACCCGGCGGAGGGACACAGACCGCCTCCTCTGAGAGGCCAAGGACTTGACAGTAAGTGAGCACATTATCCTGCACATCCACTCTGTTCTGAAGGGGGACCATAGTCCCATGGTCTTATTCTCCTTGGAATATAAATAAGACCTTTATAATCTCTTGGTGGAAAACAACAGATACTTTTCTCCTCAATTTCCCCAGTTTTCCCAGGACTAGGTCCTACCAACTCCGTGGAGCCCACCTCTCAGAAATGACGGGAAGTGCTTAGGAAGCCAGAGGGGTGTCATTGCATGAAAACCTTCCAGTGCGTCTCCTCCCAGGTGGGGAACCCTCAGGAGCTCCCTCAGGGAAAGGAGCCACATGCTGTCACACTAGTGACAGGCCCACCGAGAATGGCCAAGGGACCACTTCCTAAGCGTCAGGTGCTGCGCTGAGAGCGTTAAAGTCAGGATCTCACCTGATCAATCATCCTACCTGATAGGCAGGCCTCATGACACCCATTTGGTCAATAGTGCAGCTACAGCTCAGGAAGGTTAAGCAACTCATCTGAGGTCATACTGCTGTGGGGAGGGGGAAGAGGCTGGATTTAAACCTGGCCTTTAGCCTGTGCGAGTGCCTCCTTTAAGCATTTAAACAAAATGATGGAGCTGTGCAGACATCTCAGAGAGCCCCAGGAGAGACAGCCAGACACCTGGCAACTCATCCTGCCTCTGTCCCTGACTGACTGTGGGACTCTTTGAACTGCAGTTTCTTCATCTATCCAGTAAGCAGGCTGGGTAGATGACTTTTAAAGGCCCGTCTAGCCACGCTTTTAGGGCCAAGAAAACATCACACGCTATTTTGCACTAAATTCCACCAAATTCCTCACACCTAGAATCAAGTGGCCCACATGGAAGAGCCTCTAATTAACAGCTTTGTGGGTCCAGGGTGTGGATGAGCCACTTCACAGGGCAAATAAGCCAAAACCATCCCCACAGGCAAAGACCACCAACGTGCTATCCAAACCTGTGCTCTGAGTGGCTACCCTTGATGGAAATCTACAATTAGCTGTTTTAATCCCTAAAATAGCTTTGCTACTGTTGTGTACAGTCACATAGGAAAAGAAAAAACCAACGGCCACCACAGTAAGGTCGGGGGGAATTGGAGATTCAGAGCTCCAAGCTCCAACCTTCTATCTGAGTTGTGTGTGGTTGCAGATAATGTTCTGATTTCCAGCAAGCTGACAGCTGGGATGAACGGCTGCTTAACCTGATTAGATATGCCTCAGCCACAAACTCTGGGGCCACAGACAACTGCTCATTTGAAATGCATGCCACTGGCACCCAACTGAAAGAAGAAAGGCCAGCCTCAAACAGATAACACATTATTGGATACAAACCTTATGGTTTCTGCACAGCAAAAAGGTTTATAACTGCCTGGGGTTCCTTTTCACAGCATATTCTTTGTTGAAGAGTGTTTAGAACAACTTGTAACTTTAGCACTTTGCTGTAATTGCAGTTTGTCATTTAGGACCTAGTAGTATGTGGGGAGCCCAGGAGGCAGGGAGGTGGACCAAGAGCCCCTGAGCTCCCACACGGAACCCACTCTGTGTTCCCTCGGACCCTGGGGGTGGTTTCCGGCCCTTCCCATCAGGACCCCAGTGTGGCTAAGGAGCTCTGTGGTCGCCCTGCTGGTTGTCACGACTGCACAGCACCTGTTTCACCACTAGCTGGAGTCACTGCCCAAAAGTGACCTTGTCTCACTCCTTGTTGACACCCTGGGCCGCTGCTCTGCCGCCGTTCTAGCTGTGGTTTGCAGTAGTGCAAGGCCTCTCGCGGGGCCCCGGGAGTCATGGCAGCGCTGCTGCAGGAACCCGCATGGCTCTGCCAGGGGATGGTGGGAGGCACCAGGGAGTTCTTTGAGTATTTTTATGGTGCATTTAAATATAAACACAACTTACTATAATATGAACACCCACTACTGGCCTAGTATTGAGAACACCAAGTCTTTAGAGTTCCCTCCTAGAGAAACATGTTCTGCTTTTCTGGCCGTCTCTCAAGGAAGCACTGTGACCTGTGGTCCACATGTGAAATGGAGTTACTCATCACACAGGGGTGTCAGGGAAGCTGTTCCTTCAGGAGCCTTACATCAGAGCCAGGTACACATACAGAGGCATATCAGTCTTCTACACTTTGAGATTTTTTTTTTTAATTGGAACCTACTCAAATACTAACTATAAATTATGAATCCCAAATGCTCCTGTTTGCTTCTCTCCAGAGGACAGACTTTTGCAAAAGTCTTTTAATAGGCGCCCTACTACCTCTGTCATCACATTAGTAAAGAGCATGGATGGGGGAATCTCTCTTGGGTTTGAATCCCTGCACAGCCTGAGCCTCAATTTTCTCATCAGATAATTAGGATACTATGAGTACCTCCTCAAAGAATTGTTATGAAATTAAATGTGTGTATAAAACATTTAGCAGAAGACCTAATACCCCAGGCTGAGTGAATCTGAACTATCATTATTATCATCAATAATCCATCTGCCACCCAATCATCAGCTTTCACTTGGCTTGAACTCCTTTTCAATGACTTCCCTGGTTTCAATTTCTCCCATAAAGGCATTATTCTGCCCTGTACTGGACTTGTTTGGGTACTTGTCTTAGTCCCTTTATTAGAGTCATAAGCTCCTTGAGGGCAGGAATTGAGTCTAAATTCAGCTGTGCATTCCATGCAGTGCCTTTCACACTGAGTGTGCTAATAATATGTCAACCCCTGCTCCAGAACCCTCCAAGATGCTTCAGAGCCCTCTGATTGAGATCCAGGTTCCTATTTTGATGTCTGAGGTCTTCGCTTAGAGCCCCAAGAGCACCTTGAATTCCCACATTATACATTTTCTAATGCTGTTGATACTGCTTAGAACCCTTTCCCTCCTCTACCACTTGAACTTTATTCATCCCTCAAAGTTCAGCTTAAATCACATATTCTAGTGACAATACCCCAGAAGACAACACTCAGATAGGCTTTTCCTGCCCCTCATCTCCTATATAACATTTGACTATAGGAGTCAGTAAATTTTTTCAGTAAAGGGCCAGATAGTAAATATGTTTGGCTTTGTGGGCCATACGGTCTTTGTCAGTCATACAACTCTGCAAAAGCATGAGTTAAAAACATAAATAATCCATAAATGAGCATGGCTGTGTTTCATTAAACTTTATAAACAGGTGGCAGGCCGCACTTGTCCTACAGCCTGTGGTTTGCCAACCTCTGCTCTAGTCTCTTATATTTTGGATCAAATAACTCTCAACTCCTAGAATAAAAGCTTCTTGGGGGCAGGGTCAGCATTTTTCTGTTGCCGTCACTCATCACAGGTACATAGAAATTACTTGTAAATATTTGAAGAGAGACTAGAAGAGTGGTGTGAATGAGAGAGCCTGGGGGGTAGGTGGGGAGAGACCCACCCAGGGAAGGACACTAGAGGAACTGAGGATACGGAGAGAGAAAGACAAAAAGAGACATAGGAGAAAAGACAGACAGCCTGGATGAAAGCAGACATGAGAGCCCACAGCAGTTACCTTCGCAGTGCAAAGGTGTGGAGAGATTAAGAACAGAGCGTTTGGGGCTGAATTGTGTCCCCCCACCCCAATTTCTTATGCTGAAGTCCTAACTCCCTGTACTTCAGAATGTGACTGTCCTTGGAGATGGAGCCTTTAAAAAAGTAATTAAGTTAAACTGAGGCTGTTAGGGTGGACCCTAGTCTACATGACTGGTATTATAAGAAGGGGAGATTGGAACACACATAGAAACACCAGGCGTTTGCATGCACAAGAAGATAAGGGAGAGGCCTCAGGAGAATCCACACCTGCCACACCTGATCTTGGACTTCCACCTCCAGAACCGAGGACATAAATCTCTGTTCTTTAAGTCACCCATTCTGTGGTATTTTGTTATGGCAGCCATAAACAAAAGCCAATTAGGAAAGCAGAGAGGGCAGGCCCCAGTGAATATTAATGATCTCACATATTTTGCCTGTTGTTTCAGAAAGCCTTGAGCTTCCTGAAGACATTAGGATTTTATTCTGTGGGGAGGTGAGGGTAGGGCGGGCTGAGACCGGAGCCAGTTCCCAAGTCCTGGTTTCAAGTTCGTAGCTCCAGGCTTGCGTTTCCAATGCCGTCAGATCCTGACGATTCCGACCAGCGCTGCCCCAGCCTGTTGCCCCAACTTTCCAGAAACATTTCCTGCGTGTCCATTCAAATGTAATCACCTAAATTCCTGCCATTTCTGATGGATTTTTAAGGGTTTTGTTTGCTTTGTAGAGTTTAAGGAAAGCATTTTATTTTTCTTCCCTTGTAAAAACTCCAGTTGGAAGAAATAATTTTATTTTCCCCTCCAGGTTTATTTTGTTTAGCTAAAGTCATTAGAAATAGCTTCAGTTTTACATTTTTCTTGTCTGCTTGCACAGTGTGTTGACACGGTGGTTGAATTTCAATGGATTGACTTGAATGGCTTCTGTGTTTTTGTTCCCAACACCTCAAATACCAGCTGATATCTAGGTGACCAGGTGAATGAGTTCATTTAATAGTTATTTTCACTAAGAATAGGCTTAAATGTGTATATCAAAGTTGAAAACCTGATGTTCCCATAGATACAAGACAATTTGTGTACCAAGAGATCCAGTAGCCAGTATTTCCTTCCTGCCACAGTCGACTCAGACCTAACAAAGCCAATCTTTGGGGTGCATATTGTGGCCTCCATCCCTGAAGAGCAGGTCCTCTGCTGGGTCAATAAACAAAACCACTTGGGAGGGTCTAACAGACACACTTCCCTGGATCCCGCCTTCTGGCGAATGGTATAATAGGAAGTTTTCATTTGACTAGTATAATTTTAAGGTGCTCATACAGATTTCTAGACTTCATAACATTTTCTTAACAGTCCTCTGGAGTTAGGTGCTGTTTTTGTTAGCATCATCCCCATTACCCAGATAAAGAAACTGAGACTCCAAGAGGTTGTCCAGAGCTGCCTTACGTGCCTCTATCGTGACAGGGCCCTGCCAGTCAGGAGTGTGCTGGTGAAGACAGCTGGGGCAGCACCTGTGGCCATTCACTCCTGATGTCTCCTCTTGGTATCATGTAATATGAGCATTCTGCATTATGACTCTTAACACTACATGCAATTTAATAAGATGTTTACTAAAATTAACAACAATCCTCCGCTGAGAGATTTCAGGGATGAATGACAAAAAGGAAGTATGGGAGAAATTTTTTTGACCTCAGACTTTCCTAAAGGCACTCCTAAAATCCTCTCCCCTCACATAAACCTGTTCCTTTCTCAGACAAACATGCCCTGAAGTGTACTTACTTTCCTAATAAAACTCTAAGATGGATGGGGGGAGGGTCACGCCCCAGGGGAAGGCCTCCTCCCCAAGGAGAGGTGCCCCTCCCCATGGCCAAACCAGGAAGCCCCTGCACAGCGGCCCAGGGGGGATCGCCTGGCAGGTCCCTGCTGAGGAAGGCTGTCGCCTGAAGTCGGAAAGCCAGAAACAGCAGTGAGGATTGACCCCTAAAAGGAAGTAAGTTTTGAGGGATGAGTCTCAAGACTGGGAGAGGTGTGAACTCCCTAAATAAGCACCATGAGATTCACCCCCTTTTGCCAGTTTTGGGGTATCTGAAGCTCCATTTTGTTTAGGAACCAAGCGTTTATACACACACATCGAATTAAGAGAACAGCCTCTGACGTCTTGCCATGTAAAGAGAATCTGCCTTAAGCATTCATTTCGAACTGGCACTGTTCCCTTATCAGCTTGGGAAGCTGCCCTGTCCTGACAAGGTCCCTCAGCCGAGGGAGCTCCAGTGCCCTGGCCAGGATTCCAGCCCCCACCCCAGCGGCCTTCACACCTGCAGCTCCCTGACTTAATGAGGCTGTCGGAGATTATCAAGTCATGAGCTGGCTTGCATCCACCAGACTCTCATGAATGAGGCATTTTGTTCAGCTACCTCTTGCTTCGTGTTTCTTGGAGCAAACACAAAGGGAAAAGGCAGTGAGTAAGCAGCTATTTTGGGCCAGGGTCTAATATTTGAATATTGCATGATGAAAGAGTGGGCCTATCAAGTCTGTTATTTTTGTGATTTTCTTTTCTCTCACTCCTCCTCCCACCTCAGCTCACCCCACTCCCACCCTCAGCCTGGCCTTCCAAACCCTCTGCTGTCCTTACCAGGGCCTGGTAACTCTGCAGCCAGCGAGTCACAGCTCAGTAACTGAAATGGAAAATAGCTGCGGCTGCAGATCCCCAGATGGACAGTCACCGGAAGCTGGACCTCTGAAGGAGGGGCTGCTGGTCGACATTTGAGCTCCCAGAGCCGGGCAGGTTTAGAGTCCGACCTGCACTGAATCCTGCTTGATCTAAGTTAATTTTCTGAGGGAAATCTGAGGGGGAAAGGCCTTATAATTTACTGGTGCTTTGAGGCCCAAAAACATTGGTCAATAACAGGAGAAGAAAATGGTCGTTTGGAAATTCCATTGCTTTCAGTTCACAATATTTTGATTGCAGGGAGAAATTTTCCATGTGAGGTCTTCCTCCTGGGGGAGGTTGAGAGCACCACGGGGCAGGCCTTTGGCTTTCAGGCAGGATTCTCTTTAATATAACAATAATAACTGCGTTTATTAACAGCAATTATAAGAAATTATTCTTTGCCTGAAATTATCCTGTCACCCTAGAGAAACTCAAAGCCCTTGGCTGCCTTCAGAGAAGAGAACACATTTTCCTGTCCTTCAACACCCTCCTCACAGCTGGCCTGAAAAAGCCTTGAATGGTACTCTATAGTTCACAGGATTCTTACACATATATTCTAGGCTGAAGAAAAATCCTATCTTGGTTTAAGATTTTTCTCCATCATTAACATTACTGATCTATCTACACTGTAACAACGTATTTCCTTCTCAAAACATGCCAGCATCTGGAACCTCTGAAATAAGTCTGTAGACTGCAAGACACATGGAGGAACAGCAAAGGTCAGTGTGCCTGGAGGTTCATAGGCGAGAGATTTGGGAGAGGAGGAAAGAAACCACTAAGTTGTTGACCCTTAAAACAGGGCCAGAGCAAGACAGCTTTCAACAAAGTAGCTCCTTGTGGCTATAAAGAACTGTTCTAGGCTGGATGCTTCACACACTGTGGGAACATCCAATTTAGAGGATTAAAACACAAACCCCAAGCCCTCCGGCAGGCAGAAGCTGCTGGCTGTGATGTGCATCACATCACGTGGGATCCTTGGGCAGCCGGAGGGAGCTGCCTCCCTGCTTTCCAGCGTGGGCCTTGGCATTTGACCCTGTAGTTGGGGCTTGTGCGTCCGGAGTAAGGATGAGTGTGGCTGTGCACAGCTGTGCATTGTGGCTTAGACTTCTTGTGATTGCTGTGGACAGAGCTGAGTTTACTGTGGTGTCCTGTAACCAAGACTGGTTGGCAATTCCGGAAATCTGAGGGTAAAAATAGCTGCAGAGCCGCCAACCCCTAACCGGTACCACCACAGTGCAGAGGAATGGCAAGCTGGAAAGTGCTGAGCCGCCTGCTCTTCTCTTCCTTCCGGTGGTGGGAGGTTCTCAGAAGAAGAAGATCTGGGCTTTGGATTTCCCCCAGAGGGCTTCTCGGTGCTTCCCAGACCTGCTGAGTCAGTGTAGCGGGGCTTGGGTGAGCTATCAAGGAGGGCTGTCGGCTTACAGAGAGGGGGTGTGTAAGCCAGCCACCTCGCGCTCTGCAGCCAGGGGAGGTAACCGCCGAGGGCGCCCACTCGTTGTTGTGGACCTCCCGTGGCTCCCACTTCCTGTCCTGGAGGGGTCCCAGCCTCCCAGCCCCCTTCCAGAGCAGACCCTCAGACCCAAAGCCTCTTCTCTCTCCATTGTTCTCGCTTGCCTCTTGTCAATTCTTCCTCCAATCATTGCCATTTCTTGGCTAACAGCGTTACCCCAGCTTCTTCCTCTCCCTTCTCTCCAGGAGATCTTAAATTCCAAGTCCATGGTCCAGGCTCTGACCCTCTGGTACCATCCCATGTGTCGCCATTTGATATTAACCCTGAGTCCCTCTATACTATATTCTCTACATATTTCTGGTAAGTGTTTATTGCAAAAATGCTGAGACCCTCTTAGTAATGGAAAACATTACCTTTCTACACGTGGTCCATAGAAAAGCTGAGCTAACTTGAACTGAGGAACATGCTTCTAAACTAAATGTACATCTAAGTCTAGAATGTTAGAAGGGGGAAAATATTTTAAAGCTCACATAATAATTTCAGCTGTGCTAACCAAAGTTGAGTGGTATAAGCCCTTTGATATCCTGCTTTAATAACTTGATGGGAACAATTCTAATCACTAAGTTAGCCTTTCAAATTAAGCTATTTCTGAAGGGAATGGCTTTCTGAAATCATTGGTTGAGATTTAAGCTTTCTTGGGTCTCGCCAAACGCAAGTCCTCCTTATCAGTGTGCTCATAGGGTGTTGATTTCTTTAATTTTTAAAATTTATTGTTTGTGTGGATGAGAACACTTAAATGCTAGCTTCTGGACTGGCCTGTGAGCTCCCTTTGAAAGGGAAAAATTCATTCATGTTCTGTATCTCCAGCTCTTATGAAATGTTTATTGAATTGGACAGGATTACATGGATTAGAGATTCTTCTGTGAAACCCTGCTTACATTGTTAATTTGCTCAACAAGTTCTTTCTTTCTAGATATTGGGAAGGCACGGCTCATTGCCAGCCCCTGTCCAAATTTAAAATTCCACCTTGGTGAGGCTCCCTCATCTTTCCATGAGTCTGTGGTTGGATGTCTCCAATCAGATCTTTATTTCTTCCCCACTGTTCCCAGGAGGACTCCAGCCTGCCAGCTGGCTCTGTTGCCTGGGGCATGATGCCCAAGTGGCCCAAATCAGGCATTTGGGTTTGCTGTGTCCACTCAAAGCCATAGGCACTGTCCTATGCACTTGGCGCAAGTCAGCCGCCATGCACTAAGTCTCAGAGGGCCATGCGATTGGAAGGCCCACCTGGTACTCATGAGGGTTGGGTGTTCTTGGACTTCAGCACTGAACCTGGCTGGTCCAAATCCTGGCTCCAGTACTTTCCAACTGCATGGCCCTGGTCAGTTCAGTTACTCTCACTGGGACTCAGTCACCTTTTCTGTAAAAGAAAGAAGATAATGCTTCAGCTGTAAGAATGCTGAAATAATTGGAAATGTGTATGCAGAATGGTTATTACAGGGCTTGGTAGCTGTTGATTAGAGGGAAATCTTTTAAAGATGTGTTTTCCTCACCATAGTGAGTCACACCATCTTCACCAAGGTCAGCACTTTGAGTTTCAGATGCAGAGGCCAACGAGCTGCTGAAAAGTCCACAAGTCGGGTCTAGTTTGCAGCAGGGAGTCTTGGCCCAAGACAAAGTCAGAAAAGAATAGTAGTAAATATGAATTGAACACTCACCTTGAACCAAGCACTATGCTAAGCATATTATGTGGAATGTTTTGTTTAATTCCCACTTTTTTTAAACTCCTACTTTTTTGGCTTTACTGAGGTATAATTGACAAAATTGTAAGATATTTAAAGTGCACATCGTGATAACTTGATATATGTATACATTGTGAAAGAATTCCTCCCATCTAATTACCACATTCATCACCTCACATTTTTAAATATATATATTTGTATGCTTGTGAACATTTCAGTTCTACTTTCTTAGTACATCTCAATTATACAATACAGTGTTATTAACTATATCACCATGTTAAACATTAGATCCTCAGAACTTACACACCTTACAGCTGAAAGTTTGGACCCTTTCATCAACCTCTCCCTATTTCCCACACCCCCTACCCTTGGTAACCACTTTACTACTACCTAGTTCTATGAGTTTGACATTTTTTTAGATTCCACATACAAGTGACGCCATACAGTATTTGTCTTTCTCTCCCTGGCTTATTTCATTTACCATAATGCCCTCAAGATCCTTCCATGTCATCACAAATGACAGGGCTCACAACTCCGATTTTATAGATTAAAAAAGTAAAGCTCTCAGAAGCTAAGTAATACGTCCAAGTTGACCCAGCTAGCTGAAGTCATGTGAGCTCCAGATAATATCTGGGCATTGCTCCGAGGGTGGGCTCCTGAAATTCTCAGCCTCGCTACCTCTGCGGGACCTGGCTACCTCCTGGGGTCCAGCACAGGGGAACAGGCACACAGGTAAAGGGAAGAACAAGCCAAGAGAGATGGTAAGAGAAGAATGGAACCACATTTGCAATGAGGAGACAAAGGCCTACATAGGTGAAAGGAACACTTTATCTGTTCATGTGACTGGTTAGGGCAGAGCTGGGACCAGCCCAGCCCTTCCGAGTGGGGATCCACTAAATGGGGAGGGAACCAGCCCAGTTCACTAGATCCTCACATCCTCTTCCTGCCTCAAACCTAACAAGCTTGTCGGTAGAGATGGGAGGGGGAAGACTGACAACACCAGTGATAGAAGAAACCCGGTTGGAACATTTAGCTTCATTCAAGACCAGCTATAAACCGCACCTCTGCCTGCCAAGCCCTAATTGTCCTCCCATGGCAGGGTCCCTGCTTAGTCACTGTCTTCCTCTCCAGAGGGGCTTGTAAGACGATTACAAGACTTCAACAATAATCTCTCCCTATTTACATCTTTCAGTTTTTATTTCCCGAGTTTTCCAGAATTTGTTCTCGTTAAACATCCAAGCCTAAAACCAGCCAAAAAAGCTTTTCGGCACATGTTACTGTCTTCCTCTGCCTGATCCTATTATTTGGATCAAAGTCCCACTGCAGTGCTGGGGTTCTGTGTCAACCTTAGAAAGAGTAAAAGGAAGAAAGACTAGGTCCTTGGACATGAGCAGCCATAAGGAACTGTGAGCAAGCAGGACAACAAACTCCATGGCACTTTATGTTGCAGTCAGAAATGCAAGGCCTAGGGCAGGAAGGGGCTGCTTGCTGGGCAGAGGGGACCCATACCCTGGAAGGCATCACCCAGTGATGGCTGTACTCTGAGGTCTGGGGAAAAAGCCAAGTCTACAGTGAGAGTCACTGTGCGTGACAGCTGGACGACCAGCACAACACCCTGAATGGGAGTCAGAGCTTGCCTGCCAGGTGGGGGCCTAGTTGAAATTCTCAGCCCCAACCCTCTCTCTCTAGCCCTCACAGCATGCACTCGCACACACACATGCACACACCCTCGCACGCACACACTCTGCAGGAAGCCTAAGACTTGGAAATGCTCCGTCAGGCAAGAGTCCTGAGTTGATGAGGGTGGCTCCTACTTTCAGAGGCCGGGGTTCGGTGGGGACTGAGCAAGAGTGGTCAGGGCTCTGAGTAATTGAAGCTGTAAGACCACAGCCCACTTGGGTTCCCTCAGCAGCCCTGAGAACCACTCCCTCTTCTGCCGGTGTCTCCCCATTTGTCCTCTCTGCACATGTCTCTGAAAGGCTGGATCCTGGGGAAAAGGATTCTAATTCTCCCTCTTGAATTCTGTATACACCACCCTGATCTTGACCTTTTATATAGTCTTAGCAAAATACACCCTCTACAAAAAGTGACTGTAATTGAAGAATAAATCTCAGACTGGTGTAGTAGTTAGGATGGAGGCTGTATAAGCTGCTGGAACAGGGACCCCAATCAGTCCGAAGGATATTTCTCCTGCATGTGACATGACAGTCCAAAAATGAATGGCCCAGGCTGGCAGGGGAGCTCTGAACTGCAGTCACTCAGCACCCAGTCTCCTTCCATCTTGTTGCTCACCATCCTTTACAGAGCTGTTCTTATCCACATGATCAGACTCGGGTCACTACCATATCAGCATCCCTGCTCACAAGAGCAAGGTAGAGCAGAGAGGAAGGGCATTTTATTTTCATATAAGCAAATGATGCAGAAGTTACATACCTCAGTTCTGCTCATGTTTCACCAGTGAAAACTTAGCTATATGGTCACACCTAGCTGCTAGGGGGTCTGAGCAATGTGGTTTCTAGCAAAGTGAATGTCTGTCACTATAGGAGTTAAGGTTTATAATAAAATATAAACATGAACTCTCCATTTAGATCACTGTACTATGAGAATTTATTCTTTGAATGATAACTCTGAGACACCCCGAGGTAGCTATCATCTTCTATCTACCTATCTTCACTTGACACTATGGTGGAAAGTTTGGCAGGAAGAGAGACTCAAGATTAAAGTATCAAGTAAACTGACCAATTGTTCATTCACTCAATGAACATTTATCAAGTTTTTGTACGAGTGAGATGCTGTGCTGGGCACTGCGATACATAGATGTGGAAGGCATGTTCCATGACTCTGAGTAACCTTGTCTGTGGTTTCTAAACTTGCCAATTTACCCTAACTCCCAGAGAGATAGGGACAGATGAGCTTGTTTTTAAACAGACCTTAAATGATGCTTCCTTGCCAGCTTTGTTTAATTGGAGGTTATCCTAAGATTGAAAGCTAATTGAAAACTGTTACCATTTGCAACTACTTACCTTCTTAATGACCTGCAGCAGTGTAACAAATGCAGAACTAAATTGAATGTTGATGTTAATGTGATTATAACTGTCACCCCAATACTGAATTTTCATTTTTTAGTCCATCTGAATGGCAGCACTGTGTTTGTTTACTGGCTCTCTAATAAGACAATGTTATAAAATTAAACTTTAAAAAGTACCACTTTTGGTGGTACCATTTTCTTTTGACAAAACTACTGAAAAGATTTGAGGACCACTGGAATCACGTTTCTCTAGATCTTTCCAGTGGAAAGGCACTGCGGCTCCCTGCTTCTCTGTGACACATGAGTTTGGGGGATGATGTGGGATGAAACAAAGGGGAGAGGTCCAGAAGATGGGCTTAGCCCAGTCACAAACAGTTGGGACTGGAGTGGGCAAACCCGGTTTCCCTTACTGGACCTTTAGTGCAGACACACATGGGGTGGAAGACAGAAGTCTGACAGCACTTGGAAAACCCCCAGGGCTGGGGATCCACATCTGCCGCAGCTGCCAGATTTACTGTTGTAGGAAAATGATTTTCCTCTCAAATATGTGCTGCAACTACACAGCTGCCTTGCACGTGGGCTGCAGTGATGGTCTGGGCGGCCCCCTCCCCTTCCCCAGCACCCGCAGGGTCACTGCCAAGAGAGTCTGGTCTAAAGCAGCCACTGGTGTGCTGTCAACAGATTGTCACCCTCTAACGCATCTAGAGCTGCAGTGGGTTTGCTGCTTTCTAAGTCATTTGTGTCTGGTCACAGTCATCAATCTTCCATTCCTGCAGTGAGGTGACAGATGACCTAGCACAGACCCTGGGTTTGCAGAGTAGGCAAGGAGACGCCCAAGGTCACACAGCATTTAGTAGCTGTGCCCAAGTTTAAACCCTAGATTTCAACAACCCCATCACCTGTTCTTTCCAACACGAAGTGATCTCATTTAGCACAAACGTGCATGTGGTTTTCAATGAGCCATACCAGTGACAGTGACACCCCTGTGCCAAAGCTGTTAACCCTCTATATCATTTTAGTTGCACCTAAATGAGGCCTTAGTCCCTGCCCACAACCTGACAAAGTAGATGGGGGCTGGGATGAGCCACACAACTTCAGAGGAGGCAGGGCTGGACATTAGGAGTGCAGAAGCCTTAGCATCAGCACACACATGGTTCACGACATATCTGTGATTTGAAGCAGATAGCCTGGTGCCCTCCAGCATGCTCCCCAGGTCACAAGTCGGCTTCCCTGTTGGCAAGGTACCACCTGCTCAGGTCTTGGTTTGCTCCTTTACTAACAAAAGAGAGAAAAAAAAACCAAAATGAAACAGTGGCAGCATCTTCGAGGCATCTGCACCCATAGGCTTGTGACCAGGCTTAAAAGCACAGCGAGATGCCCGAGCACAGCTCACACAGGTGATTCCTGTGTCCCAGCTCATCACCAGGCACCACCTGGAGTCTCTCACCCAGTCTTTGTGAAGGGCTCGCTGTGTCCCAGGTGCTGCGGGGCACGTGGGGGGCACAGAGTGAGGCCTCTGCCTTTGAGGAAGGGAAAGAGAACTGAGAAGAGGCTTAGAGTACATGCCCACTGCTAAGCATCTCACAGGTACCATCTCTTTAATTCTCACAATTGCATTCTAAGGCATGTGTAGTTGTCCCCCTCTTATGAAATCTGAATTAAGTGACGCCTGAGGTCATAACTAATAAATAGCTAAACTAGGTCTGTCTGAATTTATGAGCTTTCCAGGCTTAGCACTGGGTCTGATAATTAGTAAATGCTCGATAAATGTGTCCAGAAAATAAATAGGCAGAGTGAGATTAGACCAGGCAGGAGCATGAATTGGTGGTTCATGGTGCAGTGGCTGGGAACTGTGGTCACCATGAGACAGGGGCTTAGACTTCTGAACAGGATATGGTGGCCCCAGGGAAGAACATAGGGCTGACTTATCCCAGCCACCGAGAGGAGTGCTAGCCTAGCATTCCTGCTGGCCAGGGGGACACAGCTGATGAAGGAGGTTGTATCTCCCTGCCCCAGGCCTGTCCTCTCTGCTCACAGCATTGGCATGGTCACCACCCAGGAGTGGAGGCAGCTGCCTGCTTTTGTCCACTCCCCAGCCTCCCCTCACCTGAGAGAGAAGCCACAGTGTGGCCAGCAGCATCATGCCCAGGGGCCTGCTGCTCTCGCCACCCTGCTCTCGCCGCCCATGCCTGTCTCCCTTTCCAAAGATGACGTGAGAATGAACAACTTGAGAAGGGGTGCCCAAAGGGCCCTGGTCCCACCTTCAAGGCAGCTGGCACTCAGGGCTGGGTGCCGGCGGCTGGCCTGACACACATCTTTGGAGCACAACCTTCAGCCGCTGTGGTGTGAACTGTCTCTGAGCCTCTTCTTGGGGCAGCCGCGGCCTGACAGTGTGGCTCCTAACCGACTGACAGATTCTTCTGTGTGCTCCAGAGAGTCACAGGAGGATTACAACGGTCTGCCCCATCCTGTTACCCCTCCAGCTGCCTCTGGCCCTGGAGAGTCCCTTTTCAGTGTGTAAGGATGTCACCATCACAGCCACATTAAAAAAATTTGTGACGATTTCGAAACTAGAGCGTGACTGACTGTGTGTGTGTGTGTGTGTGTGTGTGTGTGTGACTGTAAGCCATGAATATATCAAATCTATCCCTTCTGCCGATTGAAGCCGTGAATGGAATCTCCCTAGGCTCCTGTCTACTTTTTGGGCCTAGCCATGGCAGACCGTTTCCTTTCTCAGAATTGCCTGTCCTGCATCCCCCAGTCTGAAGGCAGTCCGTGGTCCCAGAGGGACCATGGAGAACGGCACATCTGAGCCCAGCCTTGCAGGCATGCCCTGCCTGGAGGCCAGCACGGCTGGGGGCAGTGTGCCATGCCCCGCCTCCCCCCCTGTTCTGCAAGCCCTAGACTGCCACCCCTCCTGCCCTGCTGCCCTCCCTCGGCCCACCCATCCCCCACGGGATGTGTCAGCAGCTTCCAGGTGTGAGAAGCCCTAGTGCCCTCAGCAGCTTCATGAGCCCTGATAGCTGAGCCCCGCACAGGTCTGCAGACAAGCCTCTAGGTACATGCTGTCTCCAGGGAGGTGTGGGGGCATCCTCGTCCATGTGGGTCCTACCCCAGGATCATGAGACACCCTCCCACCCCCACCGGGAGTCTGCTGGGGCTGCCCGCAGAAGCTCTGAGCTGGAGGGAGACTCTCCTGTCTGGAGAGAGCAGGCTCTGTCCCCATGGCCGGGTGATGCCTACCTCCAGCTGGGCGCACCCCACATCATGGAGCCGCCGTGACTCCCCAGGAGGAGCCCACACCCTCCCACCTAGCAGCCTGGGTCTCAGGAAGAGTGAGTGCCAACGTGGGTTATCACCAAGTCTGGAGGAGTTGTCCTTCGCAGAGACCTAGGGAGCAGGCTGGGCATGCTCCCCCAGATCCCCTCCCTGCCTCCCGTTGAAGCCCACTGTCCTTGCAGCTCTGCACACCCTCTGGACTTGAAGACAGGGCTCTGTCTCCATTCCCAGGACTCCAAGATGTGGAATCCATGTCTACCTCCTGTCCCTTCTCCCCGCTCTGTGCTCGGGGAAGGCATAGCTGGGAAAAAAATCACAGATACTGTTCCCTTGACTATTTTCTAAGTTTTATGAAAAACTGTCTCAACCCCAAATAATGACCAAAAGAGATAGGAATATTGCTTTATCTTTTTTTAAAGTCCATATTGTGTTATTTTAATTTGAGTTCTCCCTTACTTAAATTGATTTCTACCACCCATAGTTCATTATTCATATCAGGAGCACCCTCTGTTAGGGTATATGGCATGGCAACTATTAAAAATATACCACCACTCATTACATATTCTAAATTAAGATACCAACTTTTATATATTCCATATCTATTGAAGACATCATACAAAATCATTTATTGTCATATTGCATTAATTAGCCTAACTTTTTAATTTTGTTCACCTTCAACTCAAATAGCATTTGGTAATACCTCAGAATTCACTAAAAGAACATAAACATCTGTTTTCATATTTTTGTTGTAAAACAATAAATTTTTCTTTCTTTAAAAAAATGTCTTTTTTCTAAGAGTAGATATTCTTTTTTATTGCTTCACATGGATATGAATCAGTCAGGGTCTCAGCAGGAACAAGACGGCACACTCAAACGGGGTGATTTGAGGAGTCTGATGAGGGTTTCTTACTAAAGGTGGCGGGGACAGCCCAGTACCCCAGCGCTAGTGCAGTCAGGAGTCCTCACCCAACGGGGCCCATGGGGTGGTTCCTGACCCTGGAGAGAGCCCTGCATGGAGGGCTGAAGGCGCTGGCAGGCCCTGGGTGAGATGCAGTCAGGCAGTGACGCCAGCAGGGAGGGAGCCTGGCTGTGGTCACGTTGACCTATGACTCCTTCCTACCTCTTGCTGATCCTCCAATTTGCAGCTGGCAGACTGAGCACATGAGACCCCTTTGATGAGCCCCTGCACGTCAGCCTTGACAGGACAGAGCCGAGTGGAGCAGAGAGAGGGTCAGTGGGGCAAACAGAAGATGTGCCCCATTGCTTTGCCTCTATAACATCCTCTGCTTCTCTTTCAGGTTCCCATACTTGTTTTTACTTGCTGTCCCCAAATTAACCATCACAGAAACTTCTTTTCCATATAAACTTCAAGAAAGAATTGATATTTTTGTTAGGATATCACTTACTAAAGCTGAATCTCGAAAAACTTATTTTCAAAATGTTAGGAATTGCTATTCACAGTTTCTGTTACAGCAGATATCAAACCTTGACCGTGTCCAAACCACTTTGTTGCTCCTACATTGCAGGCTGTCTCTTGAGCTTTATTTTTATTATTTTATTATTTTGTTAAATTTTATGCTCTTCAAATACATTATTTAATCCTTAATAATGTTTTATGTGAAGAATATTGATAAGGACAAAGTTGAGGGGAGACAGGTTTAAAGTGATTCACTTTACTTACCTGTTCCGTCGCATCTTCCAAAGGTAACCAAGCAGAGTAACTTAGATGGCACCATATTAATATATCTGAAAATTTCCTAAAATAATGGTTGAGATCTGATGGTCTCTGTAACATTATACTCTGTACAAAATCCAATGAAAGTTTCCTGTAAATGTTGCTGAGCCCAAGATTATTTTTCTCAAACATCGATGGTAAACTTAGATATGTTTAGATATGTTACTTTAAACATTACTACTTCCAGTTCTGTAAGATAAACAAAATCTATTAAACTATCTTCAAAGTCTTAAATTTTACATGTAAGTGATACTAACACTTCAATATGAACCAGTTGAAGCTTTGTCAATAATGGTTGACATTTTATTTAATTGATGTAATTTTCCAAAAAGCAGTTTTTGTTTTAATAGATGAAAGTTTTATAATAAGCAGGACCATAAATATAGACTATAATAATATGCCCATATTTGAACTTTTTTTAAACTTATTAAATATTTCAAATCTGAAAATACTAAGTTATTTCTAATTAACCAGTTGATATCATTACAAAGTCTAATAGTACTTTCTCAATGTCTAGATTGACAGTCATTGATAAACTTTTTTTCAGAAAATTTTGATGGTTCAAATACTATCTAATCAAGAATTGACTCATGATAATCTTTGATTCACTGATGACTGCAAACTTTATTTGGACCATGAGCTTCGCTGGAACAGGATTGCCATTATGGTACCATATTTAAGTGTTTAGCACCTAAAACTTTTAATGATACAATTTTTTAGCACTATTTGCATCCCACATTTCTATTACTAGCATAATGAGCTAGTCATGTCTTTTGTTGAAATAATCAAGTTATCGATTATTTTTCATTCCAGAACCATGTGTTATTTGGTTTATTTTGTACCAATATTTTTGCAGTGTCACAAGACATTCTGTTGGGGTTTGTTGTGTGGGGTCGGGGAGATGTTCAGGCTACAGTCGATGATATCATATCTTCTTTGTTTTCCTGCAGTCAGAAGATTAACATTGATGATATTTTTAAAAGAACATTAAGAAACTTACCTCAACTTTGATGTTTCTTCATTCTCAGTGTTCAGAGTTTTGTTTGTTTTTAAGAGAGCATGGATATCAGTGGAACCTGCATGATGGTAAGACAGATGCAAAGAAAAGTGGAATGAGCAAACTGTACTGACTGAAAAAACAATGTCTGGATATGATTGTTAATTTAGAGACATAACTGGTTGGTACCCAGAGCAACAACCCACTGTAACCTTTGGAGTTATCTCTTCAAGTAGTTGTCTCTCTTCCGAATAAAATGCATGTAGATTGCTATCACACCTCTGTTTTCTACAAGTTATCACCTATCTTTATGGACCTATAAAATACCCAATTGTTGGAGACTCCTGCATTCTGAGAAAGTGTGAGCTAGTCACAGAAGAAGGAAGGCTCTGGAGAGCAGGGCAATAGGAGTGTGTCTAGTAGGGAAGGGATTTGATTTGCTTTGCCTTGAAAGATGGTCTGCAGAAGAGAATAACCAGGATGGGCTTGGAGAGACTGTGAGACTGTATTCTGCAGGAGAGCTGTGAGTCCTGGAGCACCTAGAGGGTGTCCTGTGGGTTAAAGACCCTCCTCTGAGGGGCTGCCGCCACTGTCATAGCGATCCGCGTTGATGCAGGCTCACTCTGTGAGCTCCCAGTCGGGGGTGGCAGGGGCACCAGACTGCTCAGTGATGCATCTGACAGGTGAGAATGTGTGCCTTGTCTGAAGGTACAAATTTGCAGAGCCTTGTGAAGAAGTGATGGCTGTGGACACCTTCTTCCCAGGGGCAGGCTGGCAATGGCTCTCTGGAGAAAGAAGCTCTGATCTGTGATGGTTGCCAAGTTCTCCAATGTAAATGCACCCACTGCTTATTTTAAGTCACTGGCATGAAGCCACTGAAAGCAGAGCTGGAAGGAGATGAGCACCTAGAGTCTAGCGAGCTGGTACCAGCCGGTTTCAGCACTCCACGGCCCGTGGTCTTTCCACTTGCCTGGCTGACTCCCCGGCTCCCGGCTCAACTCTGGCCTGCCCTCCACCCCCCAGACCAGGTCAGAGGCTCGCAGAACCCACAGTGACTCTGTGACTGTCCTGCATAGCCTCTATCTCAGAATGTGCTGGTATATTTCTGTGTGTGATTCTGTCTCTTTCTGCCTCCTCACCAGATTATAAACTTCACGAAGACAGGACTGTGTCTGTTTGTTCCAGCAATGTGCCAGTGTGTAATTGTAAGTGAAGGAGTGAATGAATGAAGGAATGCCATTCTTTCTCTATTTAACAGGTTCACTTTGACTCCCCCCTCTGGGGCTGCTGACCCATTGCACAACATTATCAGACTCTTAGATGTGTCATAGAATAGACTTCTAACCTGAAGAAATGAAGACAGTAAATGGAGTTGCTTCAAGCCACAAGGTTTGTGGTGACTTGTTACAACCACCACAGGAGCCGATACACACTCCCGCTTGGCTTTGCAGGGCCATGATGGGAAGCCTGCATCCTGGCTGGTTCCTTATCCTCCCCCTCTTGGGAAAAAAAATAACTGCTTGCTCTCCATTCTTGGTCTTTGGCCTGGGAACCAACAAACTAATTCTTCCTCACCTGCAAATGAATGACACAGATGTCCTCTGGCTGAGGCTTTGGAGCGGACTGAATAGGAGACTTCCAGGCACCCTCAGGAGTCAGGGGTGACGGTGCAAGCCAAGCCCACAGAGCTGATCCCTACCCCGACTGTGCCTCTGCTGACTTGTCTCATGTCACCTCTGAGGGATCCAGTCACGAAATTGCCCACAGGCTGAGTAAGGAGCCCTTTCACACTGACTCAGCCAGGGTCCTATGGGATTTGAACGCAAGGCTCTGGGGCATCCAGGACTGGGACAAGAGATCACAAAAAACAAGCATTCCCCTGGATCTAGCCATGGCCTGTCTGCCAGGACGTGCCTCCTTCTGCTGAGTGGTGACTGATTACTTTGGTTTCCTAGACGTTCTCTCATCAGAGCCCCCTGATTGCCTCGTCTCCTCCTCCTCCTCCTCCAGGGAGACCACCAACTTGAAAGGTAGAGATCTACAGAGCCCACGCTGACTGTCCATCCCACCTCATAGGCCCAGCCTGTCCAGGTTGCCAGTGAATATGCTCAATGGGATAAAGCTGAGGGCAGCTTTGTCCAAATGCTCAGTGGCAACATTCTAGCATGTGGTTCTCCTCTATGAAGTTCCTTCCGGGTAACACCCACCCAGTCCCTACACCCCCTTGCACATGGTTATTCAGCCAGTCACTCTCCCAGCCAATTGTATCGGCACATGGGCAGCATTCTCAGTCCTGTCCAGAAACAAGACTTCTACTGGCTTTTACTGCTGTGCTCATCCTGGAAGCCAGTCAAGGAAGGCAACATGGAAGGGCTTGACATACTCGCCCTTAGTGCACCAGCCTCCTCCCCAGGAGGCTCCCCAGTGAGGAAGTGCGGTGCGGTGGTGGAGCCCAGGCCCTGGATCTGGGCTGTGTTGGCAGGAATCCCAGCTCCGTCACTTGCTGGCTGGGTGGCACTCGCTGGGCTGCTGGTTAACGGCTCCATCTCAATACCCTTGTCCATACAGTAGAAGTAATCATGGTACCCACCTCACAAGGTGGTTATGAGGGTTGAAGGAACACATAAAGCTCAAGCATTATCCATTTTTTTTTAACTACTTGCTCCTCCAGGTATTGGCATATCCCTCGCCTTAATCCTGTTAAAGAACTCTGGCCACAGGGGCTGGAGTTCATGATAGTCATCTTCTTTGCCTGAATATTACAGCAGTATCCTGTGTTCCTGCTGGGTGGCTGTCATTACGCTCAGGCTGTACTGGTTTTTAAAACAAAAAGGCTGGAAACAGTGATGGGATACATCTGGATAGTAGGCAGAAGTTTGCAGACCTATGGTGGAGAGAGGCTGTTTGGGTCCAACATGCTAGGCAAACCATGCATGTATAAGTCCTGCTTTCTCTTTGCTCCCCACTATCCAGCACACTGCCTAGCGTATACTTGGTGCTCAATTTACATTTTCTGAATGAACGGATGAACTGAGAAGCACGTAATAAAAGATGAGTGTTTCAGAATCTTTCAATGGAAAGCCTGTATCCTAATGTCATTCTTTCCAAGAGACTGAAGTTGTTGGTGGACCTAGGCTCTGCCTGCTGGAACTCTTTCCTGAGGTGCCAGAGTGCAGCCATTTTGGAAATACCACCCATTGGGTTATCTAGCATCCTGCAGGTTCCTCCACACCAAGCCCAGCTCTTAGGCTTGGGTCTGCACCTCCACAGCCAGGCTCTGGAGAGGAAGGTGCTCAGAGGTCCAGCTGTTCCCAGGATCAGGTGGCCATCTGCCTGGGTCTGGGGCAGTGATCACTGTCAAACCGTGCAGTGGAGAAGTGGGGCAGTTGGTCTGTGTGGGACCTTTGCCTCAGAGGAGGCTACTGCACCCTGGGTGATTTCTGTGAAGCAGAACTCACTTAGAAGCCAGGAGACATGGGTGACTAATGGCTCCAATGTGAAGGGTGGAAAGGAGATTTGCATACTGGTCGGGTGCGCCTCTGTGGGTTGGATTAAGGCAGCTTAGAAGTCTAATAATAGGCTTTCCAACAGGTAAACTTTTGAGGTAGGTTCATTCCACCCAGACTTCTGGTGCCTGGGACTGATTTATCTTTCCAGTGTCTCGGGTAGGTTTCCATAAAGGTGCCTTCTTTTGGGGGAATCCAAATGCTGGGTTTGCTGTCACAGGTGGGCAGGGATCGCTGCTCTGTTTGGAGCCCCCAACATAGCTCACAACAAAGGCACGGCCCTGACCTCATTGATATCATAGCATCTTTCGGAGCAGGTCTGATGAGCTAGGGTTCTGCGCTGAGCCTCTTTCTCCACCCCACCTCACCTTGTCTGCTTGCCCTTTAGAGTCCACAAGCACAAGGATCACCACATAGGCCATCACTGGTTTTGTTAGCAAGTCTGCAGCAAACTTGACCTTCCTCCCAGGTTTGTCCTCTCCCCACTTGTTGACTCTTGAATTTGTTCCTCCTCTCTGTTTATCTTGCCACCCTAGTCCAAGCCATGACCACTCTGCTTCCATAAAGGCCTCATGAAGGATTCCCTGCTTTCACACTTGCCCCTTTAATCCATTCTCTACACAGCAACCAGAGGATATTTTTAAAATCCAAATTTGGTCATGTTGCTCCCCTTTAAGAACCCTCCAATGGCTTCTCATTGATTCAAGAATAAAAATCCAAATCTTTAATCCAGCCAATAAAGTCTTATGTGGTTTGGCCCTTGCCCCAGCCCTCCTTTGATCAAAATCTCACACTCCTTGCTTTTTCTTCACTGCGTAAATCTGAGTTTTCAATTATATAATGGCGGATAATTTGAGTACAGAGCAGATAGAGCACGTTGGCCATTCAGGCTGTGCACCAAACAATTTCAAGGCAGGGAGACAATTTACATAGATTAGAATGTGACCCAATACCTGGCGTTGTGCAGTGCACAATCCATATGACCATACATGGCAGCTCTTAGTGTTTGCAGCCCCTAGCAGAGTACCTGGCACTTGGTGTGTAGTAAATATGGTTGAATGAATGTAGTTAACTTAAACTAACTGAGAATATAGTATGAGCATCCTATAAATCTTAGTGAACCCCAGATACAGTCAAAAGAGCCTAGAATATTAGAAAAGTAATAAAAACAGATTCTTCCTAAACAGATCTTTTATTGGCATTTGACCATAAAAGCAATAACATTATCTGTAAGGTTTTACTCCCAGGTTTTTAGTCCTGGGTTGATTGTACACTTTATGTTATGGTACTCAGTCCTCACAACAAACCCATGAAGTAAGCCCAAGTGTTATTTCCTTATGCCAAAGGAGGAAATAATTCCTCTGAGGAACAGAACCACACAGCTCCTAAGCGGCAGCACTGGGATTAGAACCAGGGCTGTGTGACTCCAAAGCCCGTCTTACCCCTTGGAACCCAGCACTGACATCTGGGGTCAAGACTGTTCCTTTATTTCTTCCCAGAATCTTGTTCAGTACGTAGGAGGCACACAAGCAGGTTTTCAAAGCCTCGCGACTGCCAGTCCTGAGTGTATCACCTGGAACACCCTCTCTCAGGATAGCCCGGGGCGGTGGATGAGGTGATCAGCCCCATCACCATGGCTTTCACTCACCTGCTGCGAGAGAGGCCAGTAAAAGGCTCATCACATCTGGCTCGGTTCTGGCCTCGGGTTCAGGTGCAAGCGAAAAGGCTTCTTCCTGCCAGCAGGGGACAGTGGTGGGGCTGGCAGGGGTCAGACAGAGCCTGCCCCTGCACTGGAGTTAAAACTTCTCATAATTAGTGCTACCATCTATCAGTTGCCTGTGGTGTCCAGGCATCAAGGGACTCTTCTGCTGCCTGCATTACTCCTCTGGAAGGCAGGTAGAATTACGCTCATCTTACAGTTGGGAAAACTGAGGCACATTGAGGTTAAGTAATTGTTAAAGCTTCCTTAACCTGAGAGTGGCAGACCTGGGGTCCAAATTGGGTCTGCTGGGACCTAAAGCCCATCCTCTTACTAGGACGCCCCATAGCTCAGGTGTATCTAACAGAAAAGACCAGCTCCCTGGGAAGATGGACAACAAGATAGCCTTCCAGTGCTCTCCCACAGTGGGGCAGCAAT
Source organism: Manis javanica (assembly GCF_040802235.1). Classification (NCBI taxonomy): domain Eukaryota; kingdom Metazoa; phylum Chordata; class Mammalia; order Pholidota; family Manidae; genus Manis; species Manis javanica. The sequence goes on from NC_133171.1 coordinate 44,362,230, forward strand.
GTTTGTTTAGAGGAATTCATCCTGCTCCCAGACCCATAAACCAACCAGCAGTCTCATTCTCCTCACCACAGTGATTTGTTCAGGGATGGGCAGGAGCCCAGGCCTAAACCAATCAGTGCTTGACCTTTTCTTGGCCATAGTGATTGGTTCATGCTGGCCCGATCAGAGTGGGGTGTAGAACTCATGTTGAATATGTTGGGGGGCATTGGGGGAATGGGGCAGGAGACCTGTCTCTCTTGCACTGGATTGTGTGGTATGTGGATGTGAGGCCTGGAACTATTGCAGCTGTTTTGTAACCGTTACTATGTGGGAGATCAGGCTGCAATAAAGCCAAGCCACCGACCAAAAAGGGCAGAGTTGAGAGGATCAGAGGGAAATGGAAACAGCCCTGATCAAACCACTCCTGAAGGTTGAAGCACTCCTGGACCTTCAATTACACTTCCTAATGTATTTTTCAATTACATTATATTTTACTTACATTTCCTAATGTGTCATCTCCTTACTGTTCAAAAAGCTGGATTTTCTATTAGCTGTGGTAGAAATGACCACATCCAGCATCTCCAAGAACTTTGCCTGGTTTTGTTTTCTCCAAATCCAGCTACTTCAGATAGAAAATTGCAGTTAGAGCAGAGAGGTAGCTGTATGGGGGCCCATGGCAGGGAGAAACAAAGGGAGCAGGCTGTGAGCAGGTGCGGCGAGAGAGTGTGGGGCGAGGGAAGCAAAGACAACGGAGGAGACAATGAGACAAGGGAGTGAACTAGGCGAGGAAGTGAGGGAGGTGAGGAGTGAGGGAGGTGGCTTCCCAAGGGCTGTCCCAGGCCAGGTGCCTGCCAGAAGTGCCCCTCTGCCTGCTGGGCGGTTTGCTGGGGGTGGCACCCATCAGGGCTCTGGGGTGTGGGGGGACTAGGAGTAAGACCCTGAGCCTATTGACATGAACCTCGGCCTTCCGTGTTTGTCACTTAATTAGAGGAAGCAAAGCCTTATGTTTTTAAGATCCTTGTTCCAGAGAACTAAACATAAAGGTTCACATGCTTCAAAGAGAGGGAAAATTATGGAGTTAAAATGCTCCCACACTTCTTGCCTCAGCCTTTTATCCAAAGAGTACCAGCAAGAGTTTGGGTGAGACTCCAGAGGAGGGAAGTGACCCCACTCTGTGTAGACTCTGCTCATGAAAATCTGGAATTGCAAGAGGGAGCTGATGGGACAGCATGGATGTCCCATGTGGCTTTTTCCTGTGGCAAAAGGGTCTTGTATAGGAGTCCTGTGAATAGGGTCTTAAAATAGGTCTCACTTTGCAGGAACCTGGTCCCCATTCTACAGAATCCATCACTGTTGGCAGGCGAGGCACACCCAGAGATACGGAGCGCCTAATGATTTCCCCAGGAGAACGGCCCAACGACCTTGCTCAGCACCTCAACATCTAATCCTTCTAAAATCTATGGAGCCAGGGCCCCCTTAAGATACGCCCAACTGGCATGCTGAACCTCCTGTCTCTAAAAGACACACACAGCTTTGTCCCTTTGCCAGTCCATCCTTCTTTCAGAACTAACCTGGAAGTTTTAAGTCATGGAGTGGTGGACAAATTAAAAATCTTGTCCAATTTTAGCTGTGTGGCCTGAGTTATGTTTCTTAACCTCTCTGAGCTTCAGTTTATTTCTCCTTAAGTGTGTATGATGACAAAGCAGTTGTCATATGAAACAGAAAAGATGAACAACAAAGTACAAATGACACACAGTAGATGCTGAACAAATTGTTTGAAGAAAAGAACATATCTGCAATGAACAGAGGGCTGGACTGACCAGAGTGCTAAGTTGGTCTTAGCTGCAGACAAGAGTCCACTTTAGCTAGTTGACATGAAAAGGGACTTACTAGAGAGTATTGGTGAATTCATAATATTTCCTGGAAGGCCAAGGAGCCAAGCCAGGAACAATGCAAACTGCAGAAACACCCGACCACACCACAGGACAATCTCGGCAGAAACTGTACATCTGTGATCTTGGGGACTGGTCAGGATGGTTGCAGGAAAAACAAGTGCCTCCCCAGGGAATCTGACAAACCCATACCTAGCCATCACCTTACATTGCTCACTTCCACGATTCATGCAGGACCGCCACTTGATGGAACTGGCTACGAGGGGTCAACCCTGTGAATTCAGGAAGGCTCGTTAGGACACATGTTTAGTGACCCAGCCTGCAGAGTTGGCATCCAGGTCCAGGTGAAAGGAGTCATGCTGTGGGCCATGCACTGTCCCCACCACTGGTCTGTAGCCATAGCTACAGCTTTAGTCTCTGCCATACTCCTTTCTCTGCTCCAAGGGCCTCCCAGAAGCCCAACTGACTCCCTTGGCCTGGCCTTCCACCTCTTCTCTAGAGGAATCCTGTCCCCTGGCAGCTCAGCCTACTGGCTTCTGCCTCCTGAGATACAGGGGGACACTGGGTGTCATGCTCACAGACACACAAAGCCTTGATTTCAAGTCCCAACTCTATGACATATTTGCTAGCTGTGTGACTAGGACACGTGATTTCCCTTGGGCTTTAATGACCTCATCTATAATCAGGTGATCATCATCATACCAGTCCCTGTTGTGAGACTCCAAAGAAGGAATAAGTGGGGAAAGCGCTTGGTAAATTGCAGAGTGTTTCTATCATCACTCAGAGCTTTCCCGTCCTTCAAGGCTCAGCTCAGTGCCGACTTTGCCTGTTAACCCCGCCTGGGTCTCAGTTCTTCTGGAATTGCTCCCAGAGCCTGCTCAGCCTTCTTGGAAATGTCCTTTAAAGGTTGCTGGTTCTCCTCATTTGAGGGTTGGTCTGATATTTAGAAGCATTTGAAAGCCATTTGAGGCCGATCCCAGGGAATTAGGTGAGTAATCAAACTGGGTAATAGAATTTTTCGGTCAATAACAAGGTGGGGCTGAGTGGTTTATTTTTTTTTCCACGTGGCCCACACAAATGGACTCTGAAGGCAATTCCAAAAGAGATGCCACAGGGTACTTGAGCGATGGCAGCGCCCCTGGAACAGCGTAGAGCTTTCCAGTGGAATGTCTTTGGAGTTCCAGTCTGTTTGCTGAAAAAACACAGTCATTATTTTATAATCACATCTTGCATAAACATCAGCTTTTCTCTCCTGGCGCTGAAACTGGCATATGTAAACAGTGTTCCCTCAATTTATTTTGAGCAAATGACCATACTCAACAAGCAAGAACCTATAAAAACAAAAAATATATATGTAGAACTTTAGTGTTGTAATTAAATCAAACTTACAGTGAAGTGGATCTGATACATATTTAATCATTTACACAGTGGCTGCTATGCAGCTTAGTAATAAGACATACATGTTCTTTACCTAATTTGGGGACAACAACTTCAAGCATTTTGGACATAGGCTGGGACAGGAGAGAGGGAGGAATGGGGGAGGGCTTTGGCCCCCCACCCTCTCCCCGACACTCCCTCCCAGCCCACGGGCGGCTGCCCAGCCTTCAGCTAGGGTGCACTCCCAGTGCCAAGCCTAAGGGCTGGGGAGCTGAGGACAGTGGGCTGTGGATGCTGCCAGTGCTGTCTTCCAGCAGAAGAAAAATGAGGCGGAGTTCGGGGGAGATGGAGGCAGGAGGCTTCTGCCCAGGGGCTCCTGCCCCAGAGGCTGACAAGTACGGGTGTGAGCCAGGTGCGTGGCCTCCGGCTGCACATTCACCCCTGCAAGTCTCAGCAGCTTCGTGATCCGGTTGTAGGGTCCGACAAGCACAGATTCTCTGCTGAGGTGTGCCTCCGGGGGGCTGTTCCAGAGCGAGGCCCTCCTCCTCCTCCTTCCCCTCCTTTTGTTATCAGAGTGATTCCCTACGCCAGCGTCAAGGAAAGAGGTGTTTTTATTGGAGTGGAGGAAAGAAGGAGCCCCTTAATAAATGATTATGGAACATGGACTACTTCTGAGATTCCCAGTGGCCAAGTGATGCCTGGGGTCAGGTGGCAGGCTTGGTAGGCAGGGAGAAGGAGACCGGCCAAGGGTCTGGATGGGTGGGTGTAGAAGGCAGACGGGAGGGAAGGCACCAGAAACAGCATGGGGGTCTCTGTGCTTTCTAGAAGCTAAGGGATTCATTTTTACCCCTCTGACGGTTAGCCTCGTTTACTCACCCCAAGGGTGCTCTTGGTTTAGGGGGTTGACTAAAGGCAGACACTGGGGCTGAATCCGGGGTGAGTGGCTGAGAAGGCAGGGCTCTAACTTAGACCCACCCCAGGGAGGCATGGGCTGCCCTCCAGCCTCTACCGGAGGAAGGTTTGGAGAACTGGCCTGCACATCCCCATAACTTGGCTAGATCATATTCAAGGTGGGCGGTCTCGTCCTCCAGGTGGAGAAGGGAAGGAAAAGGGACTCGAGCTGTGTTGCTTATTAGTAGGAAAGAGCCTTTCTCTGGAGAGAGATAGAAAGAGGAAGAGAAAAACAGCAACGGGTCTGAACAGTCCAAAAAGCCAGAGAAAATGAGATTGTCAGACCCCCAGCCCTCCCTGATTCCCCTTCTGGAGCATTTTACAGGCCTAGAGACAACCGTGACTCATTCATTAATTTGAAGAGAAAACAGGGGAAGAAAACAACAGAATAGTCCAGACATGAGCATTCTTCTAATGCCTTCCATTCCCCAAACACACATTTTAAACCAGATTCCTTTGGCTTCCCAGAATGTCTTAATTTTATGCTTTCATGAGTCATTAGAGAGAAGAATTCTGAACCCTAGAGAAGGGGCAGCCCTCAGCATGGTTATGATACTTCAGGACTGAGGCACGGCAGCATGCCTCGGAAGTACCAGCCAGCCCACAGGCAGGGGGCCTGAGACCCCGGTCGGGAGCCCTGGCCCCACTCTAACCTTCACCCCCTCCTCTTTGCTTCCCTCAGACTTTTTCTTGCCACTTTTCTCTCCCTCTGGATTTTCCTCAAGGGAGGGTTCACCTTGGGTCACTGAACACAGCCCCTTCCCTTGTCCTACAAAGCTCTGGTTCCCAAAATTCCACCTGTGCCAAGAAGACCAGTCTCTGCCCAGGCTTTTTTGCAATGCAGAGCAGACTTACCTGGTTTATGCACAGCTTAACCAATTATTTTAAAAAGAAACAGCCAACTTGGAATACTCTGTGAGGGGAATTTTCTTGTTGCTTTTGCTTTCTCCTTTTTTTAACCAGCATCTTCCCCTCCTGTCCCTGGCCCCTTCTGGAGTTCTCTTCCCCCCCAAATGCTCACTTTGGCTTGGGGGAGAGATTTTCGATAACTGATACCCCTTGACAGTGTAGTTTGGCAAAGGAGAATGAAATCCACTCCAGCAGGCCAGGCCTGCACGGGGGCTGCATAAAAACACCTGGGGGCCCCCTCGTGCCCGACAGAAACCAGGCCTCCTGTCTACAAAAATAACAGCCTGGTCTTCCCGCCGTTCCCTGCCCTGCGCCCTGCTCAGCTTCCTCCTGCTCTTTGGAAACTGAAATGACCTGGAAACCCTGGTACTAAAAACAGGTGGCAGGAGGCAGGAGGAGGCCTGGGCAGATGGGGGGCAGCTTCCAAGCGTTCAGACAGGGAGCTTCTGAGGCTGGGCTTCTGAGCTGGTGGCCTGCCCCTCTGCACGCCCACTCCTCCTACGGCCTTCCCCCAGACTCCGCCATGCCCATCCTCGAAGCCTTGCAGATGTTCAAACTGACTTAAGACATTCCTGGAACTGACAGGGGAAGCTGTCAAGTTGTCTTTAGCAGGCCTCACTGGAGAAACCCCCTCCTCCACAACCACTAGGAAAGCTGGTGTCACCTCCTTCTCCCTGGGAACTGAAACTATTTTCCAAGGCCTAGATGTGGGCTGGTGTCAGTTGCCCCGCATAAAACAGCAAACACCCTGTCTAAAGAAAACAGTGTTTAAGGTGCAAATGAACATATCATAATGGAGAAAACTGCAGACAGGCAAGTAGCATTGGGGTGCATGGAGAAATGCTCTAGAAGTGTGAACTATTAAACCACAGAATGGTTAATGCATCACAGTGCTGGCCCAAAGGGGGACAGCTGCTCACAGGCCCACACACAGAGTGGGTCTCCAACATGCTGCTGTGTGCACATGCACGGGCACACACATGCGAACGTGCACCTATCATGGCAACAAAGGCATCGTGCTCCATGCAATCTGTACTTTTATTGTACACGTTACAAACCTCATATCAATTTTTTTCCACTAGATATGCATTATTAGAGAAAAAAATGAATTCTGGTTCCTCTTTTAAATTGTGTTCTCAGAGAAGAGTCAGGTTGCCAAGAATCGTTTTCTTCTCCCGAACCTTGTCAGGAGGGCACGCTGCTTGTGTCTCGCCTCCCCATCAGCCAGCCTGGTGGCCCTAGCAGATTCCTTCTCCCCAGACCTCAGGCTCCAGCTCTGCTATAAAGTGGAAATGTAAAGCTCTTCCAGTATTGGTTGAAGGCTTAGAACCTAAAATGCAAGCTTTAATTCCTTTGCAATCCACACTTTTGCCCCCATGCCCACCTAGCCCAGCCCAGACCTCTGCTTGCCAGACTTGAAACAGTTTTATTTGGACCAGCCTGTGAGCGTTTCCTCCATGGTCTGTCCTTGCCACTCTGAGGGGGACCTGGCAGAGGGTGGTTGTGCAGCTCTCTGGGACTGCAGTCGGTGTGAGGACCATGCTGGGCCATCCTGGCAGAGCCCCTCCGTGTCCCCTGGGTCACTGAGCAAGCATAGATGCAGATGGGGTTGTCTTGGAGCCAAGGTGAGCATCTGGACAGCTTCAAAGCAGAACCATCTAGTTCCTACCTAGAACTTCTTATTTATCTAACTCAAGTATCTCCGTATACAAGGGCTGGGGGGATGAAACGGCTGTGAGCTCAGTCCCTCTCTGGCTAAGCTCTTAACTTTTCTTTGGCTCCAGATGCATGTTGCAAATACAGGGGTTTACATATAGACATATCTATTTGCAGATAATTTGTCTGAGCCCTTATTATCCTATAATTGGGTTAAATACTGCTGTGTAGGCAGCAGCATACCAAAGCCATTGCCGAATCCTTGCAAGGCATCAGAAGTGCCCCCCACCCCCGTTTCCCTCTGCAGGCCTATTGGAAGAAAAAGGTAGAAACATAAATTAAGGCAAGGAGAACATATTTCTTTCTTGGAATGAGCTATTTAAAAAACAAGCCAGATGGTACAAATAGACATTTTCCCCTTGCTCTTTACATTTTAAGATGGTGTGTGTGCAAGTGAGAGCAAGAGGGAGAGAGAGACAGAGGCTGAAATCATTCTCCTCCTCCCAGACCCCTGGTGTGTCTGACGTTGGTACCTTGCCCATGGCGGCAGGTCCTGGGTCTATGCTTCCCACAAAGACCACCCATGCTGACCTCTCCCAAAGGCTGTCACCTTTTCATGCGTCTCTCTAGGTCCAACACGGCCTTCTGGGAACCATATCGCTGCCCCGGTGACCCACAGGAATGGTGGGGTCTCTCTGGGAGCTCTCTGAGTCCCCACTCAGCATGGCAGCACCCGCTTTAGGAGATAGCTCCTGAGTTCTCCCCAGACAATGCACTCTTTGATACTTTAACAGCTTTATGGAAATCTTTCTGAAACATACTGTGTTTTCCTGCCTTATTTCCTGTGTACTGTGTTGAGCATAATTTGACTTGAAGATGTAAAATGAAGGATGGTCCTGGTGGTCTGGAACAAAGACTAGGGAATCAGAGCTGAGTTCAAATCCAGACGGCATCACTTACTATCTGACCTTGACAGTTCCAGGAGTCTGTCTCCTCACACAGAGAGATGATTTCAATCTCTGAGGGTGTGAGGAGGAATAAATGAGATAATCCTGTCATCCCCTTGTCCCTCCTCTTCTGCCTCCACTGCCTCTGGGCACATTCCCCTTTGCACGCCTGGGGTCCTGCCAACCACTAAGGAAACCTCTTCTTTACTCTCCCCTCCCCTCCCCTCCTCTCCCTTCCCCTTCCCTCCCCCTCCTCAGAGTTCAGAGGGACATGGTGAACTGACCGCAGAGGGGTGAGAAGCACAGACCAGGGGGTGGGGGGGACTCGGGGACTCTGCGGGGCCTTCCCAAGCTCTGGTTTCCTCAACAAAGAATTGCGAGAAAAAGAGAGAGAGGTGGAACCGGCAAAATAAGGATTTCTCGATTTCAACACTCTTGATGCTGAGGCTGAATTATTCTTTGTCGTGGGGACTGTCCTGAGCACTGTAGGATGTTGGCTGCATCCCTGGCTTCTATCCAGCAGATGCCAGTGACACCCCCACCCAGCTGACACAAACAAAAATGTCCCTAGACATTCCCAAGTACCTCCTGGGGGCAAAACTGCCCCTTATTACAAACTGCTACTATAAATGAAAAGAGGCTTAAGTACCAGTCACCATGCATGGATGTTATTTGGATCCTGAATCAAACAAGTGAAATTTGAGCTGTTTAAAAACAAGAAAGAAATATCCATGAGACAATCACAGAAATATGTGTTTGATTATTAAGGAATTACTAATTTTTAGATGTAAAATGGTAATCTGAGTATCTTTTTAAAGAATTCCTTATCTTTTAGCCATACTTGTTTAAACCTATGAATGAAATGATATGCTGTCTGGGCTTTGCTTCAAAATAATCCAGAGTTGGGGGCAGAGAGTGAAACAAAGATGAAATGAGATTGGTTATAAGTTAATGATAATTGATGTGCAGCAGGGGCACGCAGGTCACTAGACTCTTCCCTCTACTTGGGTGTAAGTTTGGAAATTTTCATATAAAAATATGTAAAAGGAAAGAAAAGGAGAAAAGAAGGGAAATAGTAGCTAGACTTCTGAAGCTGGAGTTACTTTTTTCCCCTTGAAGAACCTATCACCTTCCCCCCAGCTTTTCCAAATCTGCCCTTTAATCAGATCCCTTTGGCCCCGTGTCGAAACAGTCACCACCCTAAAAAGCATCAAGCTGTGCAAAGAAAGTCACATACGGCTGAATCCTTGCTCTGTGACAATGTTCATAGCCAGTGGGATCTGCTCATCAGCTCTGTGCATAATGAGTTCTGGCGGTACAAGGTTGGCACTCCACAGAGGTTTTCTGCATGCAGGCGTACAGGAATGAATGAACCAGTGAATGGGCAGAGTTCAAGATAGTCTGCTGGGCTGTGGGAGAGACTTAATAATAAATACATCATGGTCCCTGCCCTTGAGAAGTTCACTGCCTGCTGGGGCTAGAGAAGTTTAAACAACCCACATGAAAATAATTCAGAATGAAGTCAATGCTAAGTAGACTCCACGCGATGCGACAGGGCGTGGCCAATATTGAAGAATGAAGGGAGCAAAGTCCCAGCTAAACCCATGGGGACTGATCTCAGAAAAAGCAAAACAAATTCTTATGACATCCAGTTGCTTTTTTCAACTCTTTCAGTTGTGAAGTTATGAAAGTGGCCATACTCGAACAGATTCACTGGGGGGACTTGGCTGGCTGGAAGGGAACGTCTGTTTACATTTAAAAAAAATTCATTTCAACTACTGCAAGAAAAACGAAAATCAGAAAAAGCTGCCGATGGCTTAATATGCTCTTTAGCGGCTTCAGAAGATCTGAGTCATGCCTTTTCCTAATATGTCTTCCCATGTCAAAATCCACCACCTCAAAGGGAAGCGGAAGATGGTCTTATGGAGACTGTGCTCAAGACAGCCGCCTGTGAATGGTGCCAATGTGTTAGCTCATCGCCTGGAGCACAAAGTCCTTTTAGGAAATTGATTTTCCTTGGATAAAGTCACTTCCCCTCTCTGCACCTCAGTCTCTTCCATAGTAAGATGAAGCAGTTGGATGAGATCAAGCATAACAAATTTGTGGCCCACTTGTGAGTCCTCACCGCTCTGTGCCCACAGCAGACATTGCTAATTGATCTAAGGGCCCTTCCCCACTGAGCCCAGCCACCCTGGGGATACTCAACAGAAGATTCCAGGCACCCACAATCCATCAGCAGGAACTGATGCTTGCCTCAAGTCTACTTATCATCTCTAGCCTTCAGTTTCACAGAATTCTCAATAAAAAAGCCCTGAATAAGTCTATATCAATGGAGTAAACCCAAATACACAATTACTTCACACTGTTACCAATAACCAAAAAGTGACGGAGACCCTGCTGCTTACCAAGGGTTGTGATGGGAGCTGAGATACAGTCAGGATATGTGGCCCACTCACCCCCTCTCCTCCCACAACTTAAGAGGCGTATGATTTGGGTAGGGAGAGAGGATTTATAGAGGAAAGACAATCCACAGTGCAATACAGAGGGTCAGGTGAGTGGCCGCAGATAGCCAGGTTGCAGGACTTGGACTTGGAGGCGACACAGGGAAGGGGCAATTGGAACAGGTTTCCCAGAAAGCGGAGACTTGAGTCAAACTTTGAAGGATGAGCAGAGTAGACAAAACAGCAAGAAGAGCCAAGGTCACCCAGAAATCAGGCCCCTGCTCTGGACTCTCGCTCTGCTCTCAGGTATGATAAGGCAGCCCCTTCTCCTCCTCAACTCAGTTTCTTTGCACAGAGCTCTATTTCTGCACCATATCCCCAGTGGAGTGCTGTCCATGGGGATGTCAGATAGTGAGGGTGTCCTAACGGCATCCACAATGGAAGAGGAAATTAAGCTGGAAAAACCTACATTCAAAGGCATCTTTTCTCCCCACAAAGGGAATACCTGGAAGAAGTTTGCTGGTGGGTGAGCATTTTATCCATTTCCCCCACATAAGCTGTGCTTAACACAGAGGATGGAAATGAAAAGATCGGGGAATCCCCTAATCTTAACTGCATGAACCCAGGAGGTAAGCAGTTGGGGTGTCTGCATGCTTACATTTCTTCTACCTGGACCTCTTATATTTTTCGAAACAGCTGCCCCAAATCTTCATTCCAGAAATAGGGCTGGCCAAGGAAGAACCTGCAGGTGAGGAAGTCAGCTACAGCTGTGTGCATAGTGGGCTAAACAATGGGACAGGAGAAAGTACCATTCAGTCTATGTAAAGGGAAATACGTCTTGATGTTCTATGATTTCTAAAGAGGGGTAATTTGAGATCGCACCTCAGATAAACTGCAAAGGGGTGTATTGAAGGTCTCCTCCTTTGTCTCTCTTCTGCCCTGGGCCAAGGTCAATCGGACAACAGACTCAAGGGATGTCCTCTCTCCACAGTGACCAGGTTTTGGTGCAAACTGGAGCTTACAAAGTCCCAGGACTGTGAGTGGCTATATAAATTGCAGCAGATCCACACAACAGACTACTACACAGCAATGAAGATGGAAAAATGATGACCGCATGCAACAGCACGAGAACAGGTCAAAGTAATCCATGATCAGAAGTCAGGAGACGGGCTCTGTCTGGAGAGCAGGGCTGGGAGGCAGGCTGAGGGGCCTCTGGAGCTGCGAATGTTCTATTTCTTGGTTTGGGTGGTGGTTACTTGGGTGTGGTCTGTTTATGGAAATTTGTCAAGCTGTGCAGTTAGGATCTGCATACTATATCCATATTATACATAAACAAAAGGTTTTAATCTATGTCTTACATAAAAATTATATAGTGTACAATTCCATTTGTATGAAACATCCAGAATAGGTAAATCCGAAGAGATAAAAAGCAGACTGGATGTTGCCAGGGGCTGTGGGGAGAGCGGGTGGGAGTGACAGCTCAGTGGGTAAGAGGTTTTCTTTGGGGTGATGAAAATGACTTGGAATTAGACAGAGGTTGTACAACATTGTGAATGTACTAAATGCCACTGAATCATTCCCTTTAAAATGGTTAATGGTTAATTTTATGCTTTGTGAATTTTATGTGTTGTGAATTTTACCTAAAAAATAGCCTCTCTCTAGGATGGGCCACCCTCTAAAAGCCATCTTTGTTGCTGTAATTCCTGCAGCTTGACAGCTTTGCCTTCCCTCCCGTCTCTGGCTGTGGTCACAGGCAGCTGAGTTTGAGGGGGCTCTGATCTTAACTCCAGAGAACTGGGGGTTCCAGAGGATGCCTGCTCAGCCATTACAGTGAATGGGCTCATAAGACTTAACAAGTCCATGGCACCTCTGGGGGTCTTTGGGTGATGAAGCCTGGGCTTGCAGGCCACTACATGGGATGCCACTGCCATGCCAACAACCACTACAGAGCTACAGACTTCCCAGGCCTTCAGCGGCGTCCTCAGCTGGAGAGCCATGGCTGCTCACAGTTCTCCCTTCCTTAGCCATAGTGTTTAGGTTCAGGAAAGAGTTCCAAGATGCATACAATTCCTCGTGCTGAGCAAGGGCTCCAGCACTGACTCTGCTGCTGCTCAGACTACCGCTCTCTCCAGGACCGTTGTTCCATCAGCCACCGGCCCAGCACCATAGCTGGGGGTCCTCAATGTCCTCATTATGTGCTCCATATTTTTCAAGTCATGTAATTTAGCTGTAAAAATTTGCCCCTGGCTGCACATGGCATAAGAGTGGCACAGAGGGGTGTTTTTTTTAAGGTGGTGTTAAAAATAAATTTAATAAGAAAGAGAGAGGAAGAGAAAGAACAAGAGACTGAGACTGTGTTTAATTTGAACTATGGAGAAAAAGACATGAACAGAAAGTCTGAGATTCTGGTGCTTTGGGTACACATGCCTGTGTGTGCATGTGTGCACACGTGTGGTGTGTGCACGTGCACACGCATGCATGCGTGTGTGTGTGAGTGGGGGTGAACAAATGCATGTTTCTCTTGAGTAACTCTAAGCCAGCTTTGTTTATTAAACCAAGATTTTTCCAGATCGTTAGGTTGTGATGCGGCTTAGTTTATACTGTGCAATATCCCATTTTAAGTATACACAGGTACCTAAGTGAAAACCAACTGAGCTGCCTCCATTAGTAAAAGAGTATGGGCAGCAATTAACGTTCAATGAACATTTTCACGAGTTTTTCCTTCCCCTTCCTTCCATTGGCCATATAATTAATGAATGTCTGAATGAACTCTGTCTCTATGAGACTAGAGGATTTGGACTCTGGAATCCACAGCATATGGAGAGAGGAGTACAAGGGTCTCCAAGCTGCACATTTAAGTGGCAGGGAGCCTATTCTTGTTGGCACTTCATGTGTAGAAGAGAGCCATGTCCCCTTCCCCAGGGCCCTCAGCCCTGAGGAAGATGAACTGCACCAGGGGTGAACTTATCATCTAGACTGAAGGTAAGGTTCTGTCCCACTTCTGGCTGAGAAAAGCCATATACACCATGTTTGGGATACACCGTGTTGAATATTGGGCTTCCTAGACTTTTTTCAATGATTTATGAGAAAGCTGGGATGTCTGAAATGGACATGTCCTGGAAGGACCAAGAAAATCCAAGTACTGAGGAGGTGGGGGGTGAAACTGACACACCACATCATCCCTTTCTCCACTTGAGCTGTGTTGCTAAGGTTTTTCATTTGTCCATGTCCAAACCCAGATGTTCGCATTTTCACTCAAACATTGTACCACACTAAAATCAGTTGTCAAGACTCTGTGGACACTGGAGAGGGGCAGGGCCATGGACAGAAGGCCAAAGTTGCAAGGGCTGGCCCTCTGTCCCAATCTTCTCCTTCCCTTTGCCAACTGCCATTAGCAGCTCGGGTCTAAGGAGGACTTCTCTGGTGTCATCACCTACTTCCTCTGGTACCTACCCAGGGCTCCATGGTGTCTGCCTAGAGCTGAGGAGGGGCTGGGAGGGGCCTCTCCAAGGGGATACCAGGAGAAGTCCTCTTAGATAAACAGAGATTGCCCTCCCACCACCCACCTCCTTTTCTGTCCCTCTCGTGCTTGGTTGGGACCCTATGGCCCTGTGCCCACAGCTTTTGCCTGGTCCCTCTTCCCTGGACAGCAAGAGCTCGGCCCCCAGAGCTTAGTGTTGAGTTGGGGTGCCCTCACTCTGTCTCTCACCAGCATGCCACCTGACCAGAGCCAGGATACCTGTCTTTCACTGGCGGTTGCCTTAACCCACCCTGTTTGACAGTCTGTGCATGCTGTTACCCCCAGATATCAGCCTGTCCTGAAACGCCCATTTGGCCTTACTCGGGCGCCATCTGGTGTCCAAGTGGGTCACTGCGTGTGGGTTCCCGCCTAACGGAAAGCCAGAGAGGTTTTTGCTTTTGTCTTTGTTTTTCCTGCTCTTCTTTTAGGACCAGAAAGGCTCTGTGGTGAAAGGCGGGGTCTATCTCATCTCAGTCACAGAAGTTGAACAGGCACAAGCTAGCTTGGAACATCCCCTGCTCTAAAGGAGATGTGCTCTGTGCTGCCCTGTCACAGCAGCTCTCGGAGACCCTTAGTCAATATTTTGTTTTATTTTGTATGTTCTCTAATATACATATTTAGAGATATTTGAAGATAATGGATTGATTAGGAGTCAGGATGGTTTCTATTATCTCAGCTACTTACTAGCTAGTGAAAATGGCAAGTTACTTTAATCTCTCTGAACCTCAGTTTCCTGATCTGTGAAATGGGGAGAATGACACCCCTTGGGAGGGTCATGTGAGATTTAAAATGAGAGCCTTCTGCCGAGTTGACAACAGAGGGTGGTCGGTCAATGTTTCTCCTTTTCTTAGCGGACACAGGGGGGTGTAGAATGACACAGATAGTAAATTTTAGTGACACAGTGAATGTAATATTTGGTTCTCTTGGTGTGGGGATGGGCAGACCGATTCCGGGCTGACATCACATCCTCATTCTCACTTTCCTCCAGCGTCTTTGCATGGCTGGAAAGAGGAGTCAGGACTGACGCCACTGTGTGCAGCCTCCCTGATCACACCTCCACTGAGGAGACTAGAGGCACACTTCCATTCCAGACTTACAGGAAACTGGTTAGTAAGTCATAAGGCAAGTTGCTCTTGACTAGTCTTGTTTGGAAACATTCTCCAGGGCCCAGTGTGCCCAGCACAGACCAGTTTCCATTCCACAGTGTTCGCCACCATGTCCTGAGCACCTATCTAGGTGAGTATTTTACAAATACTGCCTCATGTACTCTTTAAACAACCATTTGAAGTCAGTATCACTGTCCCCATTACATGGATGAGGAAACTGAGCTTCCTAGGGATCAAGCCACTTGCTTTGTTTTAAGATCATGCATCGAGGAAGCCATGAGGTCCATGTAGTGCCAGATCCAGTTTTCCCTCTTCCTGCTGCTCCCGCCTGCCCCTCAGAACCCAGCCGGCCTCTCAGGGGCCGTCTTCTGGGGCGACAGCCTGTCCCTGAGCCAACCAGAGGCAGCTTTCTCCACCAGCCCCCGCCCCCGGCATCAAACAAGTCTCCTTTCTGCCCAGGGCCATTGGTTGCGCCCCCAGCTGTCTTCCTCACGGTTCCTGCCGTGTGGCTATATTAAGAACGTGAACCGTAACATTAACACTTTTAAAAAATCCAAAAAAGAAAGGAAGAAAGGAAAGAAATACCCCTGAAGAGTCTAAAGTCAGGTCCAGCCAAGGGTCATAAATCAATGTCAGTAAATTTATAAACAGTTCATAAACGTAAGTGCTTTTCACAGGGCTGTTTGTTATTGTGTTGGGCCAGGACGGGGGCGGGGCGGTGCAGAGAGGAGCCCTTCATCCGTCTGTCTTCCTGTCGGGAGCCCTCAGATGGCTGCGGGAGGAGCAAGGAAGGGACCGGCGTGGCCTAAATACTGACATGCAGGTGGCCGGGGCCGGCGGAAACCTGCGAGAGGGTAAGAGACCCCAGCCTGGATGACAGGTGAGCTGAGCGGGAACTTGAAGAGGTTTGCCGACATTCATAGCAGCAACGTCATCACTGTAAATTTTTTCCAGGTGCTCGTGTTTACTTCCCTAAGTGTTCTGTCTTGGAAATTCTGGGGTGCGCCGGCTGAGGTGAGTGGCCACGGGGAACACTGGAACGCAGAGCGCCAGTCTTCACACCCAGGGCTCCCTGCACACTCCAATGGCCCCACCTCCACCTCACCTTCACTCAGCCCACGCCAGGACCCAGAACCCAGAGGCTGGGTTTGACGACAGGCTCTGCTGTGACACGTCCTATAACTGTGGGAAGTTAACTAGCTTAGAGGGTCTGGGTTTTGTAGATGAAAGGGGAGAATGGCTGTCACTGTGTTGAGAAACAGCAGCGCTTCGGCCCTGGAAGCTCACAGGGGTGGTCTTGAAAAGAACTTCTCAGCCTCTCTCCACCTTTCCATCAAGATTAGCAGATGCACTACATCGCCTCCATGTTTTTATTTTTCTCTCCTCCTGGTCCTGTGCTCATGCCACTTTGCTATCAGCCTTAAACCAAGAGACCCTGTACAAATGATCCCTTGCCAATGAGTCCTTACAGTGGTGGATTCTTCTTACCAGAAAATCCTGTTTCTAGAACTCCACGCTGGCCCAGCCCAGATACCCTGTGGTATGTTTGCCTTGACACCTGCTGACCAGGTAGCCAGTTGGTAAGGGTTCATGGGTGTTCCCCTCTAGCCTCATCCACCCACTTCCAATCCAGGTCCCCTGAACTAAGTCACTGATAATGAGTTCACTCATGGGGACCTAGAGGATGGACCCAAGCTGGCCAACTTGTGATTTCACTATTACATTTTACAACCTTAGGGCCCACAAATCCCTCCAGAATGGCACATAATGAAGGTAGGTACAGAGATCCAGTGCCTTCTGGAAGCTTCTCCCTCCCCAATTCTGAGACATATACATACATTTCTAAGTGTGAGTGATTGTACTTCTGACAAAGCAGCTCTTCTTTTACTGAGACTTTTAAAACTGCATTTGTCCATTTATTATTGTCCCTGTATTCTATAACCCTGGTCCCCAGTTTCTGTGAGATTCTGGTTGCTGCACACTCAAGGATCTGACAGAATCACCTGTGCAGATAGAACTGCCCGTGAAAACTCCCTTAACCAACTGCACCTTTCCAGGCCAGCACTAAACAGGGATTTCATTTATTTGAAAAGTAGGTATTAAATATGTCAGATAGAGGAAGTTAAATGTAATGGGCCCAATTCCACACTCGGTTCCATATGTGTAAATCCCACTGATGGAGAACAGAGTGCGGCCAGAGCAGCAAAAAACAAAAGTCCCTGGTCTGTGGGAGGAAATTGCGTTCATGATGGATCTTAGCTGATGTTCTAATGGACATTGAATAGAGGCTGTTCAACCTGGAAGCGGCCCTGAAGTTCTTGGGGTTGTTCGATTTTTTTTAAGTTAGGACCTGTCACATTCCTGCTTTATTCCTTGATTTTATTTTCTAACTTGCAGTAAACACTTGCCGTTTCTCCTCAGAGCTTTTGTTTCAATTCAACTGTGCTTGAGATGAGTTTTCTGAGGGTGGCTGGGTGCTTTTTCAGAGAGCAAGCACACATTTTAGAGCCTAAGTTTGGGGAGCAGCCTGAGGCCTCCAGACACTCAACTATATGTAAAGCCTTGCTACTCAAAATAGCAAGTCTCTGGAGCAGCAGCCGCAGTATTCACCAGCAACTTGTTAGAAATGCAGGGTCTTGGGCCCCCCAACCCCCGACCTACTGAATCCAAGTCTACATTTTAACGTAATCCCAGGTGATTCATGTGCACATTACAATTTGAGAAGCCCTGGATTAGAGAACAGAAACTGAATGTGACCCTGTCTTTGACATGAATTTATCAACAGGCATTATCTTAAGAACTGCAAGAGTCCAGTTCAGAGGTTTGTGATAACTCTGCAGGGGTAACTCACCAGCCCCGTGGCAATCTTCCCTGGTGTGCATTAGAATTACTGAAGGAACTTTTCCAAAATGTGGCTGTGCAGGACCAACCCAAGAAACTGATTCAACTGGTGTCTGGGAAGGGACTCAGCCCTTTGTATTTACTAAGGCTTTCTGAGTAATGGTACTGTGCAGCTGGGCTGGGAGGTCCTGGGATAAAATATTGCCTTGAAGAGTAACACTTCTTTAGGAACAGGAGTGATGTAATTTTCTGATTTTCCCACCACGCATTGCCTGTGGGGCCTCATGAATGATACAGAGATGGGTTCCATTTCTGCCCTCCAAGAACCTGTGAGGCAGTTGAAGAAAAAGAGAGATGCAGAGCAAGAGGGTCACGCAGAGTGCTTCTGAGAAGTGCCAGCCAGGTCCACGAGGAGGGTGGACGGAGGAGCAGGAAGGGATGGAACAGGATGGCACAGATGGAGCCAGGAGGTGCAGGATCTGAGAGGTGGCAGGTTAGAGCTGGAGGGATCTTAGGAATCTCCCAGTTTGGCCACCAAATAGCCCCTGTAGGGGTTTTCAACCTTGGCACCACTGATATTTTGGACCACATAATCCTGGACCCAAATAATATTTTGGGGGCTGTCCTATGCAAGATATTTTGCAGCATCCCTGGCCCCTAATCACCTTATGCCAGTAGCATCCATGTACATGTGTGACAAGCAAGAAATGTCTCCAACTTTGCCACATGTCCCCCAGGGACAAAATTGCTCCTGATTGAAAAACCCAGGCATACAGCAATTAAGGAAGATGGTGGTAGGCTGAGACACTGACATGGAAGGTGCACGGACATGTGTTAAGAATAAAAAGTTGCCAACAACATGGATATTAGTCCGAATAAGAAAAGGTATGTGTATGTGTATATACAAGGGCTGTGCGCAGAACGATGGCTGTGGTATCTGCTCTCTAGGCGTTAAAGCGTGGATGCCGGCACTCAGTTACGTGGACTCCAACCCCGGCTCGGCCGCCTATTACCCACACTGGCCAACATCCATCTTTAAAATGGGGCCAGCTGTGCTTGCCTCAGTGGATTGTCACGCAGATTAAGGTCCATCACTCAGCAGAGGTGAAGCATTCCTGGCAGAGCCTGGCACAGGGTAAGCAGTTTCCGGGGTTGAGCCGTATCTGACGTTCTTAGCTGTGAGGAGGAGAAGGGAAGGCAGGGACAGAGGACAGAGAGGAGACTTCCAGGTGCTGCTCTGTAAACTGCTCCTTTTAATCCTGTATTCCAAGACTGTATTTGTACATTAATTGTGTAATAAAACACACGCAAAGAAAGAAATGTTCTAGTTTAGCCCACCTCTTTTTTTTAAATTAGAGTTTTATTTTGGAATAATTTTAGATTTACCAAAAAAGTTGCAAAATAGTACAGAATGTTCTCTTACGCCGCTCATCCCTAGTGTTACTGTCTTACATTTCCGTGGTACAGTTGTCAGAATGAAGAAACGTTAGTACATCAGTATTAACTAAACTGCAGACTTCATTTGGATTTCACCAGATTCTTTTTTTTTTTTTTCTCACTAACGTCCTTTTCTGTTCCAGGCTCCCGTCCAGGGCACCACAGTGCATTTCATCATCACATCTCCTCAGCCTCTTCCTGGCTGACAGTTGCTCAGTTTTCTTTGTTTTTCCCGACCTTCACATTTGGCAGGGTACTGGCCAGGCATCTGCAGAAAGGCCCCTTCATTTGGGTTTGGCTGATGTCTTTTCATGGCCAGACTGTGGCTATGGGTTTCGGAGGAAACCACGGAGGTGACGTTCCTTCTTGACGCATCACGCCGGTGAGCACATGCTGTCCACAGGACCTGTCCCTGATGGTGCTGACCTGGATCACCTGGCCAGGGTATTGTTTGCCAGGTTTCTCCACCACCAAGAGACCCTCCCCTTCCACACCCCACTCTCTCGAAGCGAGTGGCCATGTGCAGTCCATACCCCCAGAGGGGAGAGTTTAAGCTCCTCCTGGAGAAGGGGGTATCCATGTATTACCTGAAGTTTTCCTCTAGGAAGACTTATCTCTTCTCCCCCATTTACTTATTTATTTAGGCATTTATTTACACAAGTGTGGCCTTGTAGATATTTTTTAGACTTTGGCCTATAATCCAATACTGTGTTACTTATTTTGTTGCTCAGATCCTCCCTTCATTTTCATCAGTGAAGAAGCCCTGGTCTGGGGGTAGGGGATGGTCTGTGGCTCAGGGGGCTGCAGCAAGGAGATGGGTCGTGGGTTACAGGCCCAGCTCGGGACCTTTGGTTTGGGTTCTCACAATGACGGCCACAGCAGGTGGGAAGAAGAAGGAACAGAGGCTGTCTGATTGGCGGCAAGGCCACTGCCCATGCTGGGCTTGGGGTGGAACTCCAATGGTAAGGATGTAAACAAGGGGATCTAGACGTGTGATTTGCAGGCACATTTCATCCGTAAAATTCTGGAAAAACTAAGGCCTTGATGTGGTTGAGAAAGTGATGCCGTGGAGACCCACGACTTTCTCAAGGGTCGTAGAACAACGCTGCAGACTTTGTGCGATTGTGGGGGAGGGTGACACAGGCATGTTGAAATCCCCAGTGTGGAGGATGGAGAATAAAGTGTGAAAAACATGTCATCACTGGCTCTGGTGTGAATGGGCGCGTGTATGAGCCTTGTTCCCATTAGTCAGGCTTGAACCTGGAGTCCCACAATGTACCCGACGGTTTTAACATCAGGGTTGCATCTTACCTTCCATGCCGTAAGGAGTCCCCAGGGGTGTAAGAGTCCCTCTTTCCTTCCTCTGTGGCTTCACGGTGACTGTGGCCCTTTGCTCCCTCACCCACAGTCCTACCTTTTCTTTCTCTCAGCCTCCCATGTGGGGTCTCAGGCCTTCTCTCATTCCGGTCCCATGGTCCAAGGGCAAGGGAAGAAGGGGAGAGGAGGTGAGCAGGACTTGGATCTCACAGCAGGTCCAGGGAGAGCCAGTCTTTTCACAGCCCAGCTGGCCTCTCCCAGCACAGCTCCCAGAGGCATAGGGTTTGGGGCTCTTCTCTGCCTGCAGTCACATCCCCCAGGGCCCCTTCCATTCCCCATGCCTCCTTGTGTGTATTTCTCCAGGAAACAGGGCGTATGGTAAGAGAGAGATGCCTGTGATCTTCCACCAGTACCTGTGAGACATCACAACCTCTTGTGATGCCCAACAGAGAACAAAAGACTATTGTTTTCACAAATTAAGAGACAGAAAGAAGAGCTCTACGAGATCTTTCTGGCTAGTGGACCTGTTCTTAGATAGAGACTATTTACAGAGGTACATGAAGCAATGTACGTAAAATAATTATGATTCTTAATTGAAGCTTTTCAGAGTATCCTTTGGTGGCAGGAGGAGAAGGTGTAGGGTTTTAATATTTATCAGAAGGTGAAATGAGTTAAAATTTGAGCGTGAAAGCTCAGACCTTGTCCAGCCCTTGGGTTTGGGCAGGTGAGGGGACAGCCCTGGAATGGAGGGCGTCTTGGCCAAGGCCACACCCAGGTCCTCTTGACATGTCCTTCCAGTTAACTGGAAGCTGTGGGCTTCTCCACAACTTCTCCCAGATGGTCTGGCTGGTAAAGACAAGAATAACTCACAATGGAAGAAGAGGTGAGTCAAAGAGAAACAGGCTCCAAGAGAAGGGAGAGCAGACAGCCTGACCACAGGCAGGCCCCCTAGGTCAGCCTCCGTCTCCCACACACTAGGGGAGAGCTTTCCTGGAAGCCAGAACTCTCTGGCCAGGAAAATTTTTTTCAAGTACCAAGATGAAGCATATATGGATCCTGGGATTCAGACCATGAAAGAGGAAGAGGAGAAGGGATGGGAAAAGCAGAGAAAAGGTTGTGATGTCAATGCACTGTCCACAGATAAGCTTCTAGAAACCACCAAGGTGGTGACATGTAAATGGGAGGACACTCCTAAGTACAGGAGGGGCCTTAGCTTGACTCAGCCAGATGTGGCTCCCTCTCTTGACCAGTCCCAGGCCAAAGGGGCTTCCTCTGCCCAGCAGCCTTAATGTGGAGAAGGAGCAGGGAGGGCCTTGGGTTTCCACAAAGGCAGGAACAGCTAAGATCATGCTCTCTGCAGACCACCAGGAGCAGGTGCACAGGAAATAGTTGGGGCTGATTCTGTTTCCAACTGGAGATTGTGCCAGGCTGCGCAGGACAAGTCTGGTCTTGGAAGTAGCATAGTCTGAGGGCCCGGCAGAGTGGATCCAAGCCTGTACTAGGCCATTTATGGGATCTGTGTTAGCATCTACCAAGTGCTGTCATTATTAGCTTCTTCATTTTGCAGATTAAGAAACAAACCAAGAGAGATGCAAAGGATGTGTCAGGAGAATGAGTGAGGCTTTTGGAGATGGTGGGACCTGAGAGATGGAAGGAGGACCAGGACAACCCCATGGATAACTTTCTAAATGGACTGCAGAGGACTGGCTCACCAGTGACACAAAGCTGCTTGCCACGTGCAAGATTCCTTCTGCAAAGCAAGTAGCCATGCTCCCTTGGGACACATCCTAATCATCCCTTCAGGCTGGGGACAGGTGTCCTGGCAGTTACACTCATCTGTACTTCTCAGGCCATCACTACCCTAAGGACACTTCCAGACAGTGTCTGGGTATGACAGTCCCTGTGCTGTCATTCTGTGGTAAGTGGCCCCGAGAATGATTCTGTCGTGGAACCTGCAGCTTCAGCAGCAAGCCTAGAGCAGGGGCTCTGCTGTGTCTCCTTCCTTCGCTCATGTCCCAGGGAAAACCAGGCCCTGTTTGGGGTCTGCAGCTCCTGCCCAGCCTCTCATCCACTCCCCTACCTCTAGAAAGCCTGGCTTGGAAGACCCAGGATGGCTCCAGGTCGGGCCCGCAGCCCCCAGATCGACCCAGAGAAGAGTATGGACTCTAAGATTCCTACAGTGTCTTTAAAACAGGAACGTGCAGGAAGCCCTGGAAGCCTCAGGAGCAGCAGGCTTTGGCAGAAATGTCTCCAGCAGGTTTGATCTGATGATGCTGCACCAATCTTGGTGCCCACAAAGTCCCTAAAGAAAGACATCGGGGACAATCTACAACTGAGAACTGAGGGGAACCATTTCCCATGTTTCTGCTCAACTCCATCTTTTCCCAGAGAGTGTATATGGCCTGTGTGTGGGTATTTTTAAAAGCTCTCCAGGCAATTCTGATGACTAGCCAAAGCTGGAAACTACTGCTTTAATCAATAATTTAGGGCAGATTTCCAAAAAGGAGGTCTGAGGATGTGTCACAAAGTGCAGAGAACCTGGTCCGCTCATCCCTCCCTGCTGAGCCAGGTGTGCGGCAGCCAGAGCCCCAGGCATGTCACCACCTCAAGACGCAGCCTCCACTGCTTACTGCCCTGTGCCATACAAATGTTATGCTTCCCGTGTGTGCCCTAATGTGAACAGGGTTGGTTAAATTCCATTTAAGCACTGAAAAGGAAGAAGCTCTGTAGGCTGAAGAGGTTGTGGAATGTGTCCTAGAAAAGGTAGGACTTAAAACAGATTTCTGCTTCTAGTAATGTGGTACACTAGGCATCCAGACTAGCCCTCCTGCTCAAAACAGCTAAAAAATGCAGGAGAAAATATTTTGTATTATCATTAAATGCCTCCATGAGTCAGCAAGAAAGTATGGAATACTGGGGACAAAAAAATAAATGAAAGCAGAACTCAGAAGGTAAGAAGAGCACTGAAGCCAGCACTGGCCTTGAAAGAATTTTCTGGATCTAGTGGACTTGAGAATTGATATGTTTGGAGCCCTATGAGGTTTTGTGGGCAGAAGACCAAACTCAGGTCTGCCCAAGGTGGACAGTCTAAAACAAAACATCTCATAAAATCAGAGCCTCCAAGAGCCATACCCTCAGTGTAAGGAAGGATGAGCAATAATCCCCACCTCCTTCCCAGATTTGGAGAGAGGTAATACCTACCAGGAAAACTGCTTATCTTGAATATTGGCACTGGAGTGGAGGGGGAAAATATCCTGAGAACTACAAGGCAGATTTCTTGTGCATATTTGTAAGCTGGATTCACTCTACATGGGTCATCTGAAACAAAACAGGCAGAAAATTCAGATTAAAGTGACTAGATGACCAACAGGCACCCAAAGAGGCAGACAGAAATGTTCTCTTAAGGAGTTCACCTTTTCCCCAGGCCTCAAAGAATTTCCAGCAATTTCTAAGAAAGATGAGAAGCTCCCAGCTAAAAATCACCACAAATTAGGAAATAAGTCACCAAGAGCAACAGCCAGCAAAAATGATGGACAGCTAAATCAACCTGCAGAGTCTTCTGGGTTTGGACTTATCAAAAATAATTTAGCTGGTTTTCCATAACTTGAAGAGAATCTTTAAAATATGAGTAAAAGAGAGACATCTTTCTAAAGAATAAAACAGAACCTCTAGAAAATAAATGTCTGGAAATAAATAGAAATTTAAAACTCAGTGGATACATTTAACAGCAGACCTTACACCACACAGAGACTCTGTGAACTGGAGGACAGAGCGGGAGAAATTACCTAGAATGCAGCCTAGAGAAATAAAGAGGTGGAAAATGTAAAAGATTGAAAGTCATAGAGGTCAGAGTGAAAAGGCCCGGATATGTCTAATCACAGTTTCAAAAGGTGAGGAAAGAGGAAACAGGGCAGAGGCAATTTGAAGGCATAATAGCCAAGAATGTTCCAGAACTTATGATTGACACCAAGCCACAGACTGAATTTGAGCTGAGTTGTGAAGACAGGGTGGAATCTGGGTGCTCAGAGACGAGGCATGTGAGAAGCGGCGTGGGGCCAGCACCCTGGGGTCTGGCCTGTGACTGGCAGGAGGCTCAGAGCCTCCAGGAGGCTTTGAGGAGAATGCGGTGCAGAGGGCAGCACTCCTCCTCCGGGTGGAGAATCAACCGGCTCCTGGAGGAAATAGCAAGAGCAGCAGGGTGGCTCTGCTGGGGGCAATATCCTTCTGAGAAAGGAAAAGAAAAGGTAGTACAGACCCAGAAGTTAAGGGGCAACCCCAGAGGCAGAGCTCTTCCCGCTGACCCCAGGTACCTAACACGGATGCTCTGCTTCACTGTGTGTTCAGCACATCAGCCTCCGTGACGGATGGAGCCACGGCATCATTTTCAGCCCTGATGAGACTTTCAAAAGTAAAAGCAAACCACAAACGATGTTGTGCAACGGTCTCTCCTAGATCCGGGTCTGGGTGCCTTCCCCACACGCAAAGTCCTAATTACCCATGACCGTCTGTACCTGATGAGTTAGGCCTGGACAATGCAGGGTGTGACATCTGTGGAGTGATGTGCACATGAGTAAATGGGGGCTAACAGCTGTCACAAGGAGCAAAGTGGGTCTGACACATGTCATCCTGAGTGCAGTGTGGTGGAGTAGCAGGTGGAAGCTCAGCAGTGCCGAGTTGTGGGGGTGCATCTGGTTCCCGCCCCACCTCCTTCCCCATCTTCTCCTCAGTCATTCCAAGATGATTTCGTTTGGTGGGCAGGAGACAGTGTCAGCAGTGGTTATGTCCTCCAGCACATCTGACTTCAATTCTAGCAGACCCAAGTCACTAAACATCTCCCAGTCTCAGTTTTCTCACCCGTACAATGGGCTCTGTACTACCTCTTGGAATTAAATGAGACTGTGTATGTTTTGG
The DNA here is from genome assembly GCF_040802235.1 of Manis javanica. Lineage (NCBI taxonomy): Eukaryota > Metazoa > Chordata > Mammalia > Pholidota > Manidae > Manis > Manis javanica. The sequence goes on from NC_133171.1 coordinate 44,387,514, forward strand.
TACATTTATCAGTAAATGGTAAATATTGTCATCCAGCTTATTTCTGGTATTCCCACATGATCGTTGAATTAAACAGCCAAAGGATTCTATTTGCTGTAATTAAACATAGTTGTTTTTGGCTTAAAGTTTTGAAGGAGGATTTAGAAAGTGGTCATAGAATTTCAGAATGAAGTGGCAGGTCAAAAGAAAGAGTAAGAATGCCTAAGGGGGAAAAGTGAGAGTTTCACTTCCTTTAGGTTCATATTTGACAGTGATTCTTTTTTTTAAAATTTTTTTTTATTAAGGTATCATTGACATACACTCTTATGAAGGTTTCACATGAAAAAACAATGTGGTTACTACATTTACCCCTATTATCAAGTCCCCACCCCATACCCCATTGCATGCACTTTGACAATGATTCTTAAGTGGGGCAGCCTAACCTTTTTCTGGGTTTCCATGACATTCTTTCTGTTTTGCTACATTCTGTATTTTCTTACTCCAGTGGGGCTGAGAGGAGAGATGATGGGACCCCCGGCACACAGAGGTGATGTTTGTACACGTGTGCGTTAGGGAGTCAACGGTGTGGTCAGACAGACAGCTGGGTCTGAATCCAAGGGATGGAACCCCAGTGCCAGAGCCATGACTGCCGACAATTCAAAAGTGTGTCATAGACCAAATAATGCTGGGAAATTCCAGTCTGCATCTTTGAAGAGCAGGCGCTGTGGGTGGTCCGAAGGGATCCAGCAAGAACATGACGGTAGGAAAAGAAGGAAAGGAAAAATCAGATTCAATAAAGGGAAAAAAAAATCCAAATGGTGAACTCGTTCTATTTGGCCGCAGTATAGCCCCTCCAGGGAACATGGGGGAACTTGAGTCATTTCAGCCTTGGCGAGGAAACGTCGTGGAGGATGTACAATAGACAAAGCTGGAGTTTGGATTAGTCTGGTGGTGGGAACAGGAGACCCAATAGGTGATTTCAATCTGCATCGCTCAGAGTCGCCGGACGCGCCCCCTGCTGTTTGCGTCTGCCCCGGGGCTGACTTGGCCAAGGTGACGGGTGGCGCCTGGACACGTGTGAATGGATGTGTGTGTACAGGGAGGCGTTTTCCACACCATCGCTGCCTCGTTTCCTCAGACTGACTGGGATGTGTGGAAAGTTAGCATGTTCCCTCTCATAATAAATTTCACATTTCTTGCTGAGAGTTTGTTTTATGGGAAAAAAAATAGAAGCAGGGGAAGGATATTCCATCTGAGTTTGCAGGAAATAATCTTTTTAATTAGAAGGCTGCCGCACATTTCGGATTTTCCAATAACGCTTAAGTTCACTGCTGTCATATGTATGTATGTCATATCCTATTTATAAAAGCGCACTACTATTAATTATTTATTTTTCCTAGAAAGTACTGGTTAAATTCTAATTTCTGTGAAATTAGACCATTTTGTCTCACCCATGTGATCAATAGCTGGTTTAATGGCATGTTCTGTGGGGTTTGGTTCATAAAGTTATTTGAAGTCAGAAACTATCACTATAAACTTAGTATAAACCAAGAGTGGACATTGTGTGTCATCCGTACCCAGCACAATGGTAGGTAAACAGAAAGTACTCAATAACCACATGTTAACTGACTTGGTAAGCTGCCCAAGCCAATAATTCTTTCAGGGTATCTGCAGGAAGCCAACCCATGGGTAATTAAACCCAAGCAACTTTTTCAAAAGAAACACACTTTTCATTTCAGAACACACACAGGAATCCAAGGTAGGGGAAAAAAACAAATTAGAATTTATGTTAAGAGACCTGGGTTTGAATGCCAGCCTTCTCCTGAGCCATCAAGGGGTGTAAGCAGTATTCAGCCATCCTGCCCCACCTGAGTTTCTGAATCTGGGAGATCAGGGCATTATTTCCTGTAACTTCCCTGACAGTGTGAAGCCTCACCCTGCCCCGCAACAGCCAGAGCCGAGCTGCCTGGTTGGTGTCCTGCCTGAAGCTGCCTGGAGTCACTGATGGACTCCACTGCTGCCATTTCGAGGAAAGACGGAATGAAAATATTCTCGTATAGCTGTAGGCAGGTTATCGGGAGTTTTGCTAATACAGCAGAGCAAAGAGAAATTGAGAACAAGGACTCCTGGATTTGGTTCTAAATTTTTGACCTGATTTGCTATATGATCTTGGCAAGTCATGCAATGTGTGTCTGGATCAAGTGTTATACAAATATAAAGGGGCATTCATTATTAGTCATTACTAGCAGTCTCTTTAAGGGTGTGTTGTCTGTTTGCTTATTTGTTTAGCTACCCTCGGGTATCTCATTCACCAAAGGATTTGCAACAACTTAAAAACGAGGTAACATGCCGAAGAACCCCCCCCCCCAGATCAGACCCCCTTATCTGGCTCTCTCCCAATATTCTAATGCTGGTCATTAAGAAGACACTGAGCTGTTGGGTCTCCTGTTCCAATCCTAGTCCTGCTAACCCATTAGCCAGGTAACGTGGGGAAAATCACTTCATAGCCTGGAACTTGGAGTTTGCAGTGGTTTGAAAACATGTCCACAAATTCTTTACACTATTCCCATAAAACAGATGAGGCCTAATACTGCTCCTGCTGAATAAAATCAGTTCAATAACACAGTTCTAACTCACTGAAGTACAAAGTGCAGTGGAGGTGACATTGTGTGACTTCTGAGTAGAGTCCCTCAAGGACATTCACAACTGAGTCCTGATCTGCCCTGAAGCTACCTTGCTGGACAGACCACATAAAGAGAGATGCCTGGGGACCCCAGCCACTATGGTTTCCCAGCAAAGAACCATACATGTTTGTAAAAGGGCCTTCAAGCTGACCCCAGCCACAGGCATCCTGTGACTGCAACCTCAAGAGAGACATTGAGCTACAACCGCCCACCTGAGCTGTTAACAAATTCCTGACACACAGAAACTGTGAAAGATAATAAATGACCAGTATCACTTTAAGCCACTAACCTTTGGGGCAATATGCTAATCAGCCATAGATACCTAGTCCAGGGACTTCCCATCCTCTCCTCTCCAAAGAACCCCTGAAGTGTCAGCATTACTCAGGGTGGTCTCAGGTGGCAATCTCAAATGCATCTTGGGAAGCATTTCCATTCCCAGAATGCACAGCCTATGGTTTTCCTGAGACAGAAACGGGAAATCCAAGTAGCTAGAGGTGCCTAACTTTGATACTGATCTTAGGCAAATCACTTTAGTTCCACAGCACCTTGGCTTACTTATTGTAAATAGAAGAGCCTTCCTCCTGTCTATGTATTTCCAGGGAGTATACATTTTGCAGTCTTGAAGTTGCAGGTGGATAGAGCATGTTGAACTCCTCAGAAGGCCCAGTTTAAATTTAAGGACCTGTTTAAATTCTGCATAAATGGCCTATGTGGGTTCAGCACTCTCCCTATGGGCAACAGAAAAAAGGGCCTGGCTCTGGTTCTCCTCTCCTGCTCCCTCCAGCCCTTGGCCAGTCACTTGGCTGGTCACTGCCCTGAGTCCCACCTTGCCTGTAGAATAGGTGGGTTGGCCAACATGCTCTCAATCCCTTTCTGGCTGTGGGATGTTGCAAACAAGATAAAAAGAAGAAAAGATAGGCGCACTGTCTTTAGATGCTTCCAACTCAGGAAGGAGGCAGACCCAACCACTCAAACCTAGAAGACAGCAGGCAATTTAATGTTAAATGGGATGGTACATTGGAGACAGGCACATCATAAAATCGAAGGCCCCAGGTAGGGCGGTAGAAAAGTCATTTCTTCAACTGCCCTTGAAGGATGGTGCTAGGGACTTAATATATGTGTCCCCCCCCCCAAATTCATACATTACAGCCTAATTCCCAGTGTGATGATATTTGGAGGCAGGGCCTTTAGCAGGTGATTAGGTCATGAGGGTAGAGTCCTCATGAATAGGGTTAGCCTCTCATAAAAAGAGGGATGGCTGTTCTCACCGGGTGAGGATATGAGGAGACGGCCTTCTGCAGATCAGGAAGAGGGCCCTCCCCAGCGCTGAATCTGCCGATGCCCTTATCTACATCCCCACCCCCAGAACTCTGGGAAACGCATGTCTGTTGTCTAGGCCACCCAAAATGAGCAGCCCAGAATGAGTAAGAGAGATGGTGGCTAGTCACAATTCTTAGTTGCAAACAACAGAATCTATTCTTTTTCACTAAAGGAAAAATTTTAATCAAGACCATTAGAGAATTCACAATATGTCTGGGAGAGCCAGTCTCTGAAGCCATTAGCCATAAGCACCAACCACATTAGAAAATACCCCATGGGCCCTCAGCACCGAGGACCCTGTGCACTGGGAGCTGGGAGCTCAATCCCTCCCACATCCTCGGGAACAAAGGGTTCTGCTACCTGTGTGTGGCTCCCCGTATGGGACACTGCTTCCAACCCAGTTCTGATGGGACACATCACGTGCAGGTTAGGGCACAAGAGTCTAGAGATGCAAATTTCCTGGCCTTCTCCCTAATACTGTGGGATTTATAATGTGGGAGATATCCAAACTGCAGGGAAGGTAAGCAGAGACATGCCTGGAGGCAGGAGACCAATGCCCCTGAAAGATGGGTCATGTGTAAAAGCAGGGGGTGGAGGAGGAGCCCTTTGAGGAGAGGGAGCAGGGAGGGATGTGGGGGCAGAGCGCCTCCCCTGACTGTGCAGAAAGGCAGGCAGAGTGGCTGAGGGCACAGCTGAGGGGAGTCAGGCTGACGAGCCAGGAGCCCTACATCTCGAGGTGCCTGTCGCCTGGCTGTCTGCGCCCCTTCCTCCTGGCCCACACCAGTCCTGCTCAGTCGTTTGGAAGCAGCCATTCCCAGAGCTGGCGTTTTGCAGTTGGCAAGGAGCACCCTACTTTCTCTCAACAGCCGTCCATCTTCTTGCCTCCCCCTTTCCAGAAGGGTGAATACATTTCTCTTCTGCTGTGCATGCCGACATACCTCGAATTTGCTGGCAGCAGGCACTTCTCATGTGTTGGGTTTGGAACCCTTCAGCAGTTTGTCCTATTTCCCTTCCATCTGAGGCTAGAAACATGCCAACCAGGATTTCTCTGGATTTTTCCTTAACCCTGGGCTGTGACCCAAGGGACTGAGCATCCAGGCCCCCTGAGTCACGAGCTCCACCAGTGCCTTGTTCCCACTGCCCCCTCACACCACTTGCTGAGCAGCATGGCAGTTGGGCCCCTAGGTGCTGTCCCAACTTGTGGTGACCCCTCAAACTTAGTGCTCAGAGGCCAGGCTATTACAAAGGGACATTTGAGCTTCCACTGGAAATTGGTAATATATATTCTTGGCAGCAATGAGGACAGGCTGTGAAAATTCCTTTAGAGTTGGACTTCTTTTAAGAAGTGGAGTTTGGTTTTATGTACTCATGGCCAAGGGAAGTTGGTGGGTGCTGCTCAATAGGGAAGTGAAGCTGGAGCTGGAGGTGCATGAGGGAGGCAGGTGGAAGCCACAACCATGGGTCCGGAGATCAGTGCCCACCACCTGGTAGATGCATAATAATTATCGGCTGCAGAGAGCCCTGCATAAAATGTAGGAGGAAGCAACACGTGGTAACATTTCAACTTCACTTTATTAGACCAAGTCATCAGCAAGTGTCAATGCTGGAGTCCACCAGAGGCTGCCTCCTCAAACTTCTGAGTCCACGGTGGCATCTCCCCTCCTGCAGGAGCTGGAATTCCCGCCCTCAGCCTCACCCACAGGCTGCTGTCTCAGCTTCCCCTGGAGTGCCTGGCCTCCAGACCCAGGCCTCTCCCATCCATTTGGTATGCCACAGCCACAGTTCATCTTTCTAAAAGCAAATCTGCTAAATGGATCCTGGATTGGACTCTGGGACAGAATAAAGATGTTAGTAGAAAAACTGGGGAAATTCAAACAGTGTGAAGCCTAGTTGATAGTAATGTATCAATGTTAATCTCATAGCACTGGCAAACGCACCATATTTGTGCAAGATGGTAACACTTAGGAGACTGGGTGAAGGGCATCCTGAATTCTCTATGCTATCGTTGCAACTTTTCTCTGAATCTAACATTATTTGTACAACAAAGAGTTATTTTTCAAAAAAATCATATCTGACTATATCATCCTCCTGCATAAAACTAGGGTGACCAACCGTGCTGGGCTGCCTGGGGTTGGAGGGATTCCTGGGAGGCAGGACTTTCACTGGTAAAACCAAGAAAGATCCCCGGCAGAGTGGGATGTTGGTCACCCTCAGCCCTCATGTGGCTCCTCATTGGGTAAAAAAGTCCCAGTTCCTTTAGTTGGCTTAACAAGGCCTCCCACGGCCTGCCTGCCACCCTGGACTCCGCCGTGTGCACTGCCTACAGGCACCCAGTTGGCTCTCCACTGTGACCGCGCTCCTGCTGTTTCCTTGGCCCAGGGGGCCTTCCCGTCCCCCTCATCCTCCACACCAACATGCACAATGCTCCTGTTTCAGATGCAGCCCCTGAAAAACACTTCCCTCTGTCCAAAGAAGTGAGAACTTAGACCCACATGAAAACCTACACGTGGATATTTACAGCAGCTTTACTCAGACATGCCAAACCTTGGAAGCAACCAAGATGTCCTTTGGTAGGTGACTGGATAAATAATGGCACATCCAGACAGTAGAATATTGTTCAGCACTAAAAAGAAATGAGCTCTAAACCCCTGAAAAGACATGGAGGGACCTTAAAGGCATATTACTAAGTAAAAGAAGCCAATTTTCAAGGGTTCCACACTGTGTGACTGCAACCATATGAAATCCTGGAAAAGGCAAAATTATGGACACAGTAAACAAAATCATGGTTGTTGGGGGTTAGCAGGGTGGGAAGGATGAAGAGATGGAGCACAGAGGATTTTGGGGGTCTTGAAACTACTCTCCAGGATACTACAACAGCGGATACGTGTCGCTATGCATTTGTCACAACCTATAGGATTTGTGCAACACCACAAGTGAACCTTCACGTTAAGCACAGACTTTGGTGGTGATAGTGTAACAGGTAGGTTCATTGATTGGAACCAATGTGCCCCTCCAGTGGTGGATGTTGATAGCGGGACAGGCTGTGCATATGGAGGGGCAGGGACGGGTGGCAACTCTTATCTTCCCCTCAATTTTGCAGCAAACTGAAAACTGATGTAGAAAATATTATTTTTAAAGAACGACAAAAAATCCTTTCTCCAAACATCTGCCCCACTCCCTCCCATTGCATTGGCCCTGCCCTGGTCTGGTTCCTCTGCCCCCATCCTCACGGCAATATACCAGTCTTCACGGTTCGCGAGCCTGTTTGCTCCTCCTCCACTAGGAGCCCTGCGAGCAGTGACCACGTCACTTCTTTACTACATGCCCAGAGTGAAGGGCACCTCTTGGCTACTGGTAATTTAATATGTTTGCTAGATGAGTCCGTGTTATTAATTATCTACTACATGGCACACACCCCTGCCCTTCTTCCTGAAAGTTCATGTTCTCCATCTCTGGTACTTTATTCCCTCAGCCTAGGCAACAGTTACAAGAAATCCACTGGTTCCTGCTGGAACAAAGCAGGCACGTTTCCAGGCCAGTTCCTACTCAACAGCCCGCAGGATCGGAGTCTGTGGGCCACTCTCCTGGCCTACTTCTGTGATAAGGGCAACCATGGAGCAGTACGTGAGAGGGGGCTTAGGAGTTTTATTTGGGAATCTGAGGTGCCTGTGCTCTGCTCTGGGACAGAGCAAGGACCACTTACTTCCTCACAAGGCTGCCCAGCTCTAGAGACAGAGAACAAAGCCAGGAAAGAAGCCCAGCCTACCCCAGAAACCCTCCTTCACAATCAGTTTGCCTAGTCAGAATGTGCCAACATCCAAAGTGTGCATACCTGTGAGCCCTTGTACCTGGCGATTCCAGTTCTAGAATTCTCCATAGCAATGCTCATATGTATGCCCCAAGATGTATGTGTAAGGATATTCTGTTACAGTAAAATACTAGGTAATCTGCATGTCCCTCAGTAAGGAAATAGATAGAATTGAGGTAAACTCATGCAACAGAATACTGGGCAATCAGTAAAACAAGGAGGTAGATCGACATGTATTAACAGGAAGAGATCTTACATACAATATATATATAAATCTCACATAGAATCTACATCAGGCAAACTAAATCCCTTGAGTCAAATCCACCCCCCTGCCTGTGCATGTATATCTCAAGAGCTAAGAAAGATTTTTGCATTTTTAAATGGTTGAAATAAAATCAAAAGAAGAGTAATATTTTGAGATGCATGAAAGTTATATGACATACAAATTTCAGTGCCCATAAATAAAGTTTTATTGGAACGCAGCCACACCCATTCATCTACACCTTGCACATGGCTGATTTCTTGATGTGACGGCAGAGCTGAGGAAGTGTGATACAGACCTCATAGGGTTCACAAAGCCAAAAACATATTTATTCTCTAGTCTTCTACAGAAATTTTGCCAACTCTAATCTAAGTGACAAAAGGCAAATATGCATACATATAAATCATATATACTATTCCTTTCATAGAATACACTCATAAAAATTATATATATATATACCTATATACATAAATATGTAAATTGATAGAAAAAAGTGTGGGAGGATACACCCTAAACTGTAAAAAATGAGAAAGAGGCTAGACTAGAGAAGGAAGGAGGAATAAAGGGAGATTGCATGTTTTATTACTTACCTATATTCCCTTAATTTTTATCCTGAATATATGTGTATGTACCCATACAGTTGAATCTTGTTTTTTGCAGTAATTATGTTCTATAAATCACCACAAACACTGAAATAGAGAACACCAAACAATACTTCTAGGGCAGACAGGGTCAGCTTGCTGCAAACCTCCGGTCACATTTTCATTAAGCAGTCTTATGTGTGTTTCTATTTTAAAATGTTTTTTTAATTTATATTATTGACTCATTTACATTGCATGCATAGCCAACAGCTATATAACTCATACCTGACTGAAGCTTATCTAACACATCTGTTTTTTCTGTAAGGCACATCTCAACCTTCTTTGGCTTAAGAACACTGGACAGCTTTTCAGCACTATGCTTGAGGGGACTTTTTTTTCTTTTCGTTTTTTAATTGAAGTATAGTTTAACTTGGAAGCCATTTTAAACAACAAAATCATCAAAAAACACAAAAGTGCAAAACCATAACACTAAACAGATCAAGAAAAAGATACTTGTTTACCGTAGGAGAGCTGAAACAAATGCCACTTGGTTTGACCCCGACTGGGACTGAGTCCATTGGGTGACTCAAGGTTTTTGCCTCACTGCCCATGTCCACAGGTGGCTACAAAGCACCACGTCATGTATTGATTTGTGAGTCACAAATAAATTTTAGTGGTTAGGCAAATTCACAAATATGGAATTGGTGAATGATGAGGGCTGAATGCACACACACACACACAAGCACACACATACACACGCATTGCTTTTGTATTTAAACAATCAAAAAAAAACCTATTTAATGTTTGTCCTTGACCACAGAGTCACCCCCAAAGTCTGTCTTTCGGGCAGCATGCAGACCATCTCTAACCATGCCTCTGTTGGGTAGAGATGTTCATTTTTACACGAAGGAGCCCGTCTTTTGCCAGGACCCCCAGTAAGGCAGAGATGGCACAAAGCAGAGATCTCTTTAAGACTGCCTCATGGATGTTTCCTATTGGTGAAGGGTGTCTTCTTAGTCATCTATGAACAGCTGCCTCCTGGGGACTGGCAAAGCCACATGGCCATCTTCAAGGCACACAGTCGGGCCAGCCAGAGGCGTGTGATGTAGTTTTTCTCCTTCACCTTGACCTCCATTTCTCCATTCACTCATTTATTCACACCATTCCCTCCTGCACGAATTCATCCATGTTCTCCTTGCATTCACTCCATAAACATTTACCCGGGCAGAGCTGAAAAGCACAGTCTTTTTCCTTTTTGTTCTTTCTTTCCTTCCTTGGCACCAAGCCATCAGGGACTGAGAGGGAGTGATAACCACCATTTGATCAGCATGATAGGAAGGAATTCCTCAATGGACACCTTGGTTGGCCATCTCACAAGGGTCCCCTGGCATTGAATGGGAGTGCAAATGAAGCCCTGGGTAGGGGTGCTGTGGCCCCCACCCTCCCACTCCAGCTCCCCAACCTGAGCTGCCAGCCCAGGGGACATGCTGCAGCCAGACAGAGCCCAATGGAAGAGAGGGTCAAAGATTGCAGGGGCCAAAAGGGGCTGGAGGGCTGTGCGTGATTCAAGCACTACTGCTTCCAGGAGGAAAAGCCACTTTAAACTTTTGTAAAATGAGGAATGTAAATTCAGTATTGCATATGACATTAAATTATTTATGTCGACTGTCTAACAGGTTTTCAGACTTTGACTTGTCTCCCCACAATCCTTTTTGGAGCCCCATACACAGAGCTGTGTCCTCCTGCCACCCACACTCCCACGGAGCTTTCAGAAGAGCTCAAAGGGTCAGAGGGATCAGGACTCGTCAACAAGTGCAAGTCCGGTGGAGCTCAGGGCAACCAAACAGGAAGGAGAGATATCTCCAGGCCCACGCTAAGTGACCTCACAGCCTGACCTGAAGACATTGAAGGAACACTCAGCCCATCAGGGTTAGAAAGGTGAGGTCCAGTGCTCAGAGAGTGCTGGACGCTGCCCCCAAGCTGGGGCTCATACAAAGCTCTGTTGCCATCTTGTGGTGAGCTGAGGTGGGCCTCAGAGCTCTCGTTGACTTCTCCAGGCTCTTCTCAAGTAACAAGCTCCCCGGAGCTTACACATTCTGGGAAAGGCAGTCCTTCCCTAGGGCTTTGGCTGGAGCCCGGCCCTGGATGCAGATCCCCTGGAGAGTGGCTGTAGGGCTAGAGGCAACACCTCTGTGGACCCTGGGCCCTCCTCTGTAGAACTTCAGATTGTCCTGGAATCCCAAGTCCCTACGATCTGTTCCAGCTCCTCCATGCTGTCTACACACTGTTTCATGAGGACCCAGCAAGCTATGGGAGCTGCCTCTCCTCTCACAGTGCTTAGCAGCACGACCTGAGCAGTCCAGGCCTTTGCTGTTCTTCTTTTGAGAAGTTCCCACTGTCAGTCTCTCTTAGCGACAAAGAGGAAAAGGTCTTTTTTGTGCCTGCCCTCCATGCCCAGAGATGGAAGGCAATCTCTCTGTGTGTGGTAACCAGCGGGACAGAGCAGATAAGACCTGGGAGAGGGCATGGAGGGAGTGTGCACGTGCACGTGCATGTGTGTGTGTGTACATGCGCGTGTGCCTCTATGTGCATATGTGTGTGTGTGCCTTTGTGCCTGTGTACTTGGGTGTGTGATTTTCAGGGACCGTTCCCATATAAGAAGAGACAAGACGTGGAGGGAGAGGGAGAGGTACAGGAGCCCCTGACGTGCTGGCATCTGGGGAGACTGGAATGCTGGCTTTCCTTCCATGGAAACCAAGGCTGGGCCTCGGGAAACCATCAATTCCCCTTCCCAGGCCTGCCCCTGGGACCGGAAGCTGCAGCCTTGTGGCCATCATTTTAGTTTCAGGGCGGGCCCCCAGCAGAGCATGCTCCTCACTCTGTCACAGCACTGCTCTGACCTTGGACCCCACCCCTGGCAGGCTCCGTAGCGCCTCAGGCTCGCGGCCAGGCTTCATCTCTGTGGCCGTCCCTGACGAGCTGCCCCAGAGCTGCTGGGGTCCAGGGGCTCCTCCTGTGAGCCCGCTGACACACATTTTAGATCCAGGAGACCCAGCCCCCAAAGTGTTAAGTGGGTCTGTGATCAACAAGTCTGGGCAAGTTTGTTTTGCATACTCTCCAGAGAGCAGCCCAGCTTGGGGTGGGGTGGGGAGACAGGAAGAGAGTACCGAGACTGGAGTAACACTGTGGGGGAAAAGAAGTCCCAGTCTGGTTAGTCCAGCAGGTCCCTAGGAGCACTGGAATTAATACATGACGCTTCTATACCCTTTGCAAAGAATGACAAGTCAGTATTATAGAGTCCATTTTATAGGAGAGAAAACGAAGGATGAGGCTGTGTATCTGTGAAATTCATGGATTTCAGTAGTAATACCATTTATATACACATACTTTATACTTTTCATTATATTAACATGCTATTTACATCTATTTTACATTTTTACTTTCCCATCACCTTTCTTGATCCCCAGGAGCTCTGTGAGGCAGAAAAGCCAGGCTGACCGTCTCTTCACCCATAACAGAACTCTGCTGGAACAAGACTCCCGTGCTTCTGACTGGGGACACTGTTGACTGCTCAACTACCTTCATTTCCAACCCTCCCCCCCACCGCGCCCTGCCGGCCTTAAGGATCCACTTAAGGCCATGCCACCCCCAGGGAATGCCTGTATCTAGGGGGAATGTGATCCCAGCAGCTAGGGTAACTCAAATCTCCTTGCCTGTGTTGGGTTCAGAACCCTGGGGTAGGCCAGCCAGCCTGGAATGTCAGCCTAGTGGCTGCTATTAACCCAGGTAGTGGCTTAAGTTGACCAGTTCAGACTGAAAGGGAAGACATTTCTCCTTCTTCTTGGACAACCAAATAAGCAAGTGGCAGAGCTGCAGGGGCCGTCTTGCAGCCCCGAGGGAAGTCAGCCTAAGGAAAAGAGTTTACGAGAGGGTAGAGTAGGCAGGATTACAGGAAGACAGAGTGAGCGCCCTGATCCTACTCCACCTGAAGGCCCGGATCTGGGCACCTTGTTAGATCACATAGTCAGCTCCTTATTGTTTAAGTCAGTTGGTACTGGCTTTTCTCTTCCTTGTATCCAAAAGCATCCTAACAGGCATGTCTGGATAGGCACACTTTCCCCCACTTTCGCCGTCAAACATCTCCCTGACTTCCTCTGGCCCCTGTCAGAGCCAAGTCAGCACACACTGAAGGGGCCAGGGCAGACTAAATGCGTCTTCTGGACACCACAAATGTCTCTGTGGTATCTTAAAACTTGAAAAACTGTGCAGGGAGCTGTGGCCTCGCACAGTCCTGCTTCCCATTAGGATAAACACATCCCTCGGTGGAGCGACCCGTGCACAGCTCCAGAAATAGCCTGTCCGCCGGAGAAAATGCACTGTATTTGACAGGCTTCCACAGCCATATCATTATCATATAATCTCTTTTATCCACCCCTTTCCCCCGCCTGGAATTCAAATTGCATCTTTAAAACGTCTAAGTGGCAGTGTGGTGATCTTCAGCGATGCTACACTCGATGTCGAGCTGGGAAGATCAATGTCAAAAGCCCAACCTCAGAGAAGTCTGGGTGAGGGATGGCGGGCATGTTCTACATCAAATTATTTTTCTGTGAAGAAAGATGGATTGAAGATACTTGACAGTAGACTAAATTTCCCTGTCCAGCAGTCCAGCTTTCAACTTCCAAATCAACGATGACATCAACCCCATAGACCTCATCCGGGCACACGAGTGAGACTTTCCGTCCTCACCACTGGGTCGTGACTTTTACTCCTAGCTGTCTTCTCACAGGGCTGGCACAGCTGAGCATGGGTGTAGATGGCCCAGGGGCTCCAGGAGAAATCAGGTGAGAGGCACAGGGGCAGCCCCAGGAACAAGTAATCATGGCACCTAAACATGCGGCTGGTCAGGGACAGCACCAGACCTTTCCTGGGGGCACTGCTCCGGCAGTCAAAGACGGTATCAGAGTAAGACAAAAGAAGCTCTCCAGAGGAAAAAGGGAATCTGCCCAGGGGGCTGTCGAGGGCTGAAGACATCTGGGCTATTTGGAGGAGAGTGAACTCCATTTACCCAGGGCTGGCTCTAAGCAAAACTGGGCAGCAGGTGGGAATTTGCCTCTCGTGCCCAGCCCACCACCTCCTGCCTTGCCTCCCTACTTAGGTGGCCTCTCAGGCTTACAGAAAACCTGATCCAGATCCTTCCTAGACCCGAGTGACAGACTCTATCTCCATGTGCTGAGGGAAAGGCCAGGGAGGAAGGCAGGGTACAGGAGAATAGGGGAGCTTTCTGAAAGAGAATAAAGCCTTCCTTCCATCAAGTCCACTTCCAATAGCAGCCTGGAGGACCTGGTGGGAAAGGGGCGTGGGGGCCTCTAACTGCTTGAACACCCACCCCACACCAGCCACAGTGCTTACACTATCTCATCACAGCCTCATAGGAATTGAATATTGTGGAGCTCATTAGCCCCAGTTTACAGATGAGAAAACTGAGGCTGAGGCAGGCCGAGGAACTTCCCCAGGATCACACACTGGGAGTCAAGTCTAGGTCTTTCTGCCCCTGGAGGCCTGCTTACCCATCTAGGTGAAGTGGGCTCGGACCTTCTTTATTGCCTCTTAAACTGACCTGGGGGAGCAAATAATAACTCTCCCTGTTTGATCCCACAGTACAAGTACTGGGCAGAGGCCGGTAGCTACAGGCCTAAAAATCAACCCTTTTTCTTCCTGCAAGTTGCTCCTGATCAATGCTGGGCAGCATTGGTCATCCCAAGAGAAAGGGCAACATGGAACTTTCTGGAAGTCCACTAAGTCCTCAAGTTCACAGGGCTTGTTGAAGCACCCCAGGCCTCCATAATTCATCTACTGTCATTGTTTCTCGCCTGGGGTGGCAACTACTATTTGCTCTCACTTCTGCCAGATCCGCCAAGCTTCTCATCTCTGCAGAGTCCTCCTCGCCCTTTCTCAGGATCCCCACCTCCCAACACACACACACACACACACACACACACCAGTCAGTCCCTCTCGAGATCAAAATATATGAGTTTATATAATTATATTTTCAACTGGGTTTCTGAAGTACTAAAAAAAAAAGGTCATCATCCCTACACTTTGGGTTGAGGAAAACTTTAATCATCAAAATAAAGTAACACAGAAGCAGAGCAGATGTGTTTCTAATAGAGAAGGGCTGGGAAAGTCGGCTTTTGTGTGGGCGCTTGTGGGACCCGGGCAGTTTCCACTGGTGTGTGTGCCATGGGTGGGGTGCTGTCCTGCATGTGCTCTCATGGGGCTCTGCCGGAGCATGCATGCCAGGAGCTCCAGAAGCTCCAGAGCCCCTTGTCCAGTCACAATCAGACCACGGAAATCTGCATCTAATTGCAAGTGTTGTAAAAATAATCACACAGAAGACCAGGCCAGCATTGAAACTATGTGCCCTTGACTTCGTGCCTGAGTGTGGGCCATCTTTCTACCCAAATGCCTGGAAAGCTATAAACTGTAAGTCAAATTTTCTTCAAGAACATGTCTTCTCTCATTAGGATGATTTTTCTTTTGAGGGTGTTTCCAGCCTGTTTGCAGGGAAAAGGAGATGGTGGGGGGTGGACATGGGGGATTCGCAGGGTGAAGCCGTGGCCCAGGGAGGCCGACTGCAGATCTGTCTTAAAGATGTCTTTGTTTTTAATTATCCGTGTCTTGGGCTACAGAGAAATCAGCCTCTCTCTACCTCTCACATGGTGGCCCTTCCTCATTTGAAGAGTATTTATTACTTCCCAGCCACCTTTCATGCCCTTAAATGGTTCTCCCTGCTCTGTGAGAAAACAGCCCAGCAGGATTTCATTTTATTTCCCTGGGTGCCAGCCTATTCACCCACCTCGTCCCCAGAAGGTGGCACGTTGTCCCTGACAGCCTGCCCTGCTCGCTCCCCTCCTGGGGCGGCTCTGTGTCCTCAGCCCCCCAAGGAAAGGCCCCTAGTGCCCACTAGTCACAGGGCTGCCTCTGGGCCTGCATGACTGTATTTTCAAAAGAGGAGAGAAAGCTAACTGCTTCTAGAAGCTTGCTAAGAACAAGCTCAGTCTGAAATGCCTCCCTCCCAGCTCCTCCACCCACCAGGATATCCAGAGGGGGGCACCCCTCCTGGACTTTAAAATACGGAGTTAGCCTAAGTGGGTTAATGCCAACCCCCACTCCAGCTCCCCACACAGGTCCAAAATAAATTCACACCTCCTCACTTCTGTCCTATTAATCATTCAGTCTGAGGAAAAACAAGCCAGCCAAACTCTGCCAGTTGGACAAGCCACAGAATACATGTTTTCAGATATTTTTAAATTAATTTTATTTCCTGCTCATATTTTTAATTTTGCTTCCGTTACCAGAATGCAACTATGCTGTACCTCTTGCAAGGAAAACTGCAAATTCTATAGTTAGACTTTTTCCTCCCAGAAACTCCAGGCTTTATTTGCTGACTCTGCCCTGCCCAGCCTCCTAGGCTGAGACCCTGTGGGGAGGGCAGCCTCCAGCCCCTTCCTCCCTGAGCCTCTGGTTTACAGCTCCCACTCCCTCCCTTGCTAGGCCTTAACTCTCACCTCCTGGCTCCACTGGGCAAGGCCTCGGGGTCCCTGGGGCCAGTGCCCCCTCCCTGGCCTTGGGGTGGAGGCTCCCGGCTGTCACTTCCCCGCCCCTGCTCTCCCCCTTGCTCTTCTTTCCAAACTCCTCCTCCCACACTTGAGCCTCTAAAAAACAAAAAGCCTTTCAGACCAGGTCAAAAAGTTTAAGAGAAACTTTAAAATGCTGTCTACATACATAGACCATAATATTAACACTCAACTAGGACTTACCACGGTCCTAAGAACCACACACAGATTAATTCATTTACCACTCACCACCCCGGGGGGGCAGATACTCTTATCAAACCGTTATGCAGGGACTGAAGCACAGAGAGGCTGAGACTTGCTGGATGTCACCCAGCCAGGATGTGGGAGACCTGGGATTTAAACACAGGCGGCTCCTAACAATTATTCTACCTCTCAAATTAGAAATTTTCTCTAATGCAGGAAAAGTGGATTTTATCATTTTTACTAGTATAGTCATACAGTGGACCCTTGAACAACATGGGGTTGAACTGCACAGGTCCACTTATGTGGACTTTTTTCAATAGATATATTGGAAAATTTTCTGGAGACTGGCAACAGTTTGAAAAAACACTTTCTCTTCTCCATCTCACTTTACTATAAGAATATATGTAACCCATATAACATATAAAATATACATTAATCAGCTATTTACATTATCAGGAAGGTTTCTGCTCAATGATAAGCTATTAATAGTTAAGTTTCTGGGGAATCAAAAGTTTTCCACAGATTTTTTGACTCCATGGGGGAGGAGGATTGGCACCCTTAAGCCCATATTGTTCAAGAATCCACTGTATTTCTTTTATAGAGAGGTCAGGTATTTGATAATCTCATCATTCAGGCCTCAATCAAGAACAGGAAATGTAAGTAAAGGGGTCCTTTGAGAGACTAAAGAATATGTCACAAAGTTCAAATCTAAAGGCTTCCAGGCAAGCCCTTCAGATCCCAAGACCAATTAACTCTTACTTTAGATACAGTTCTAACGGGTTCCATGGGTGGTTTCCCAGCCACAGCCTATTAGGAACAACAAATTAGAAATATGTTAATATCAACCTTAAAGAGAGGTAGGCAGTAAGTTAAAAAGCATCATTGCTCAGGCTTATGTGCAGCTAATATAGATAATGTCTGTGACAGATTTAAAATTAATGTAGGAAAATGCTTACAATGGTAACTAAAAGTAATGAGGATACAAACTTGTATCTGCAGCGTGACTTTAACATGTAAAGCAAACAAAACTCAAAACTATGAAAAAAGAGATAAAGTGGGACTAAACCAGAACGCAGTTTTCTTTGGAGGCCGTAGGCGATTTTTTTTTTTCTTTCTACTTTTTGGTGGTTTTTTCTTTTTTCAAATGTTCTATAATGAGCCTATAGTCCTTTTATAGTGAAAAACTCTCAATAAGCTTTTAAAAAGAAATAAGGAAAGAGGAAGGGAGAGAGAAAGAACAGGGAGGGCAAGGAGGGAGGAGAGAAGGCCACCCTGGGCCAACGAGAGGCGCCCAGCCGGAGGTCAGGGAGCCGCAGAGAAACCATTCCATTCACATCCAGGAGCTCAAAATGCCTGGCAGTGTAGGGGCCACTTCCTCGAAGGGCAAAGTGCTCTATGGAAATCATTTTGGATCTATCACAGATCATCAACTGGAAACTAGAATAATAATTACTATTACCTAAGCACTTAGCTCTTTCCAGGTTAGCACTTTTCTTAGGGAATCAGTGGGCCTCAAATGGCCCATGCAAAGGAGGTGTGCTTTTTATTATCCATGAAAACCTGAGGCATGACAATTGATATTCGTCAAGGTGAAAGTTTATTTCTGTTCATGCTATCCAGCTAAAATGGCCGAGAAACAAGAAACCAAAGGCAGACATATTGCCACTTAAAATATCTAAAGTGAATGAGAGCATGTTACTATTTAAAGAGTGAGTTTCGGATGTGAGAAACACCCACTTACCTAGCACACCCCCTAGCACCTTGAAGTGGGGTATTCCCTATGCATGGAATATGCCTAATATTGCCTGAACACAGGGCTTTGTGCAGAGGAAACAGTCAACAGATGGTCTACTGAGAGGATGAGGGGCAGCTTGGAGGACGGTCCTGTGACCCATGGGCCCGGAGCTCTGAGGTACAACCCAGCAACCGAGGGACCCTCAGGCAATGATGTCCAAGGCCTCCACGAATATACAAATGGTATCCAGGAACGCTGCTTAAGCTATTGGTTAGCTCTCTGCCGAGCACAGTGTTAAGAGAGAGGCCCGGCAAGAAGGTTCGGTTTTGGTAAAGGAGGAACTGGGAGTAGAGCAGTAGAAGGGAGCCTTGAGGCTGTTCCTCAGATGCACAGTTCCTTTAGAACAAAGTTGTTCTCACAGCATTATAATGTTTTTGCTCTGAAAGATACCGAGCCATCATCTGGTTTCTAGTCCCAGTTCCTTATTTTACACATAAGGAAACTGAATCCTGGAGAGGAAAATTGATTTACCCTGGGTTGTGTTGCAAGTCTGTGACTGGGCCCATACCAGAAAGTACTTTCCTAACTTCTTGCTCCACCAAACACATTTGGCAGCGGGAACCAAAAGCTATAAGCAGAGAATGAGGCTCAGTTTTTCTCTGAAGGCTGCTGGCTGCTGAAGCCAGGGGAACACACTGTATTCCTCTCAGAGCAGCTTTTAAAAATTCTCCATACGGCGGGTTCCCAGGCCGCAGCCCCCTGCCCTTTCCATCTAGGACTGCTTGAAGTAAAGGCCCTGCAAACACCCCCCTATGAAGCCCCAAACCAGAATGAGCCTCAATCCCGGCCTTCCCCTAACCTGCACCCAACCCAAAGACCGATCTCTTCGCTGCACCACCAAAGGAACTCGAGTCTTTCAGAAAAATTCCTAGTAAAGCCTTATGAACCAGAATGAAATTGACAGGCCTTCAATGCAGCTGAAGCAAAACAGAACCTGGTGTATCAGAATGTCCTCTGACCCTGAGAGGTTTCAGCTCTTGGCCATTTGTGTGATTTGGATAAAGAAGAGAAGGAGTGAGAGGAGAAAGGGAACTCTCCTGGTGGAGAAAAGTTAGAGCCAACAACCCACGGACATGCGTACAAAACACATCACCATTCAAAGCCCTGTTAGAGCATCTGAGACTTCTGTTCATGGGACAGGCTAGAGAGCTGAGCTGTGCCCTATCCAGCCTCAGTAACAGACACCTCTTGAGATTCAGAGACCCCAGAGAGTCCCTCATGACAAAGGCGAAGTGGAGACAGGCAGAGTAGCAACATCTTGGGTGTTCTGTGCAAGTGTTTATGCTGTGCTATGTGTTGCGAGGGTGGTATTGAGTTCGGAAGACCGCACTTGAAGAACACAATGGGCATTACATCTGGCTTCTTATCAGAGGAGCAGCATTTTAGGAATCTACCAGCGAATTATGTTCAGGTGAAGGCAAACACCAGCAGATTGACATGTGTGCCCTTGCAACTTCCAGAAGTGTCCTTTGGAAATGCCAGAAAATCTGAGACCAAACTTTCATTCATCTTTCATTTTCCAACTCAAATGTCCTTCCCTCCACTGAACACACTAGATTAGTCCGTACACCCCCACAGTGGAAACAGTATCCCTCCTCTGAACTCTCACACAAGGATAGCTGTTTTTCTCCGAGAAGACTGAATCATTTTTTTCTTCAGATTACGGTTGTGAACAACTGGGGGAAAGGTCTCCTGTCTTACTTCTCCTTGATTCTCTGGCTCCTATCACAGTGCCCAGGGTGTGGCAGCCACACAGAAAGGGATTATGGAATGAAAAAATAAACTTCTGAGGTTGCTACCTCTGGGGTGAGGCTTCTCAGCCTCCACAGATAGGCCGAAGAGGAACCATTTGTGTGGGCAGTCCACCCACATGTGCTATCTGGGGAAGAGAATGCACAACTTATACCAGATTCTCAGAGGGGTCCAGGTCCCCAAACAGTTAAGACTCACAGCTCTGAGACTGTTGTGAGGACAAACCAAACAAGGGGGTGTGGGTAAAACTGCAGTATTCCCAGAATCGCTCCCCTGGCCTTAGTGCATCTCCGTATCAGTTGGTGTTTCCAAGGAGTGGAGAGAAGTAGTCCATCTCCATATCAATAGGTGATTACAAGGGGGAATGAGGGCATATATGAACCAGAGAGGTGTGGTGGGGTCCTTTTGCAGCTGGGTCGCAAGAAACAGGGGCGAGCAGAAGTAGATGATGGCTTGTAAGCAATAAATTGTTTCTCCCACTTTTTTTCTCCCTTTGACTGATTTCGGCTTCAAAGGTTATTTACCTCAGGGTGGGAACATATTTTCTTCCCAGAGTTACAGGGGGTGTCTGTGACAGAGCCTGGAACCCACCCAGGGGTGTCTCATGTTGAGCCCTGGAAGCTGGCAGACAGAAGGCTTCCGCTCTCTCTCTACAGCCCACCTTACAGTAGCAACATTAATACCCGCCACCATTTCCCAGGGCCTAGTGGGCACCACACTCTGCTCCTAGTGTTTGCTGCTTTACAGGTGAAGAGACCACAACCAAGGTGCACAGATAAAGGGGTCTCCAAGGCCATGGAACCCATAAGTACCGTGCTGGATTCTGAAGCCAGGCTGTCCTCCTCTGAGGTGGCACATAGGACACACGCAATTGGGACTCCAAGTAGTGCTCCTGGAATGGCGGGACTCCAGTTAGGGACTTGCAAAGTACCAGCTATACAAAAAGTGTGTGTGGGGAGCGGTGTGTAACAAGAGATGGGGGAGGGTGGGTGGATGGGCAGATGGGAGGATGGATCACTGGGTAGAGAGGGAGAGGAAGGAACCTGTCTTTAGGTTCTTGCAGAAGTTTATCATCCAGATTCAGAGGTGTGGTGCAGACTGAATCATATTGATACACCTGCATTTAGAGAACAGTACATTCAAACAAGAAGAATATGTTCTGTGTTATGAGTTGAATCATGTCCCCTGCCTCCCAACCAAAAAATTCCTATGTGAAGTCCTAGTCCCCAGGACCCCAGAATGTGACATTACTTGGAAATAGGGTTGCTGAAGATAAGATCAGTTAAGAGGAGTCATACTGGAGTAGGGTGGTCCTAATCCAATATGACTGGTGTCCTTATAAAAAGGGGACATTTGGACACAGAGAACACCACGTAAAGATGAAGGCAGAGCTCTGCAAGCCCAGAATCACCACAGATCAGCAGTAAAGTCTGGGAAGCTAGGAAAGAGGCCCAGAAGAGGCCTTCCCTGGCAGCCCTCAGAAGGAACCAACCTGCCAACACCTTGATCAGACTTTGGCCTCAGCAACTGTGAGACAATAAATGTCTGCAGTTGACGCCCCCCAGCTTGTGGTAATTTGTTACGTCAGCACTGAAAAACCACTACCCCGTCTTTCTCTAAAAGAAGAGTGAAGGTGTGAAAAGGTAGGTGTGATCTGAACTCTGGTTCTTGTTCCATGGGCCAGACTCTAGCCCGTTACCCCTTTGCTTGCCCCACAAAGTGGATACAAACAGGTCAGGTAGTCCTGGCATGGCAGGAGCTACTCTGCATGGGTTGAACTTTGCCTGGCACCAGGGCTTGGTTTTCCCCAAGTTTTCTTAAATTGTATAAATGTCGTCATTCAAACCACTGTTCTTCAGAGGTTTGCATTGCATATCCACTAGTTTACTTCCAACAAAAAATTGAACAAGCCAGAAAGCCAAGGTTCTAGCAATCTGGCTGGGACACACCTTCTCCCAGTTTCTATCTTTACAACTGAGCAACCCTCAAACCTTAAGCAGGACCCATGTCACGCTGGGCCCTGGGCAAGTGTCACTGAGGAGGGAAAGAAAGAGGCCTGAGGCCAGCCCCCACCCACATGGCATCTAGAGTCCAGCTGAGGACACTGGACTGCAGGGAGATGCAGAGTACAAGGTGTGAGTAATGGTAACAGACAGTGGTGCGAAGGAAGTCCAGCAACAGCCAAATGGACAGATGTAACATCCGGGCTGATGAGTTTGGAAAACAGAGAAAGAAGCTTGGGGAAATCAAGATGAGAACAGATAAATTAAAATGTGTGGTATCTTGAAATTCAGTCTTCACCCAACTCAAAGGGAACTTGAAACTCAAGTCTCAAGATCACATCTAAATTTAGAGCTGGCATTTGAAGTGGGTTTGAAACCTGGCCAAATTGCCTATCTTTCAGGTTGAATTCTCTCGATGTACTTGAAGCCACAAGCCCAGCATTTTTAAACAGAGGAACCAAAAGTTAAAGGCAGTCAGCTGGATTGGGTCCCTTAATTATCGTTAGTGTCCTGAAAGAACAAGTCCTTCCCCAATCGTAGATGAAAGACCAGGCCTGTTGTACTTCAGACGTGTTTTCTATTTTGTTGTCACTCCCCTGGGCTGGGGGTTATTGAGCACCTATGTGCACCAGGCTCTGGGCTGCACTCAGGAGAGCCGCATCCGGGGCCTGCTCCGTAACCTGCCCTGGCCTATACCCCATGCATCACACAGAGGTGTGAAGTAAACAAGCCCACCCTGCAGGATGGAGATGCAGAACAGGTGAATACAAATCCGGAAACAGAAGGTACCAAAGGCAATCATTTTCATACATTGTCTTCATTCACAGCTGCCAGTTTACCCACAAAATGCTTAAATCTTAGCAGTTAAAATGAAGTCTGGCAATTGAGGACATGTTCTTCAAAGGGTTCTCCTCCCTCTGAAATTCTAATTCTCAGTCCTGGTGGGTGGATGTGGAGGCTGACTCACTGAGGAACCCATAAGCAAGCCAGCTCCACATGTCTCCATTTCAGGGCCAGGCTGAAGGAGCAGCCCATCTGCAGCATGCTCTTCTTGTGGCACAAGGAAAGTCACAATGGCTTTTTAAGCTTCCGGTCAGGTGTGGCGTATACTACTTCCTGATCACATTCCATTGACCGAAGCAGGTCGCATGGCCACACCCAACAGTGGAGCCAGGAAGTGCACTCTTCCCAAAGTGGGGGCTGTGAGTCCCATGGAAACAGGCAGGGATGTGTGGCCCTCTTACAGGCAAGTGGCAAATAACTAGGAACAATAAGATCATCTAAATAGAGGACATGGCTAAGCTGTGCCCAGACTCCTGGCCCACAGAAACTGAGATAAGAAATCTGTTTTTTAAGGTACTATGTGTGCGTTGATTTGTTATGCATAGAGCTAAACACTTTAGCTCTATGAGATTTTCCCCCACAGAGTAATAAGGAAGATATTATCCACATTGTGCATCAGAAAACTGGGCCAGTGAGACAGAATGACTTGCCAAAATCCCTACAACTATGGGCATCAAAGCCAGGGTGAGAATCCAGCCTTCCTGCCCTTCTCCCTGGTGAATTTAAGAACACCAAGGAAGCTCCTTGCCTGAGGTGGCATGAGTCCATTTCTCTGTTAAGGATTCTGGAATTTTCTGATCAAGGACTAGTAACCCAGAGGGGAACCTCAGCTGTAGTGTTTAGCTACCCAGTCATGCTCTGGAACGGGAGACTCCACCCAAACTACCTCTAGTCCAAAGAGCTCCCCCTCCTTGGGTCCAGAAGAATTAGTGGGAAATAGTACTTGACCATTCCCCAGAGCACAGGCTAATTGGCTAACAGGGCTTACCAGCCAGCAGCAGAGCAGCTTCGCTGTGCCGCAAGCTTCTTAATCACTCCAACAGATAAACCACAAGTCATCAGGATGACCCAGTAACTTCATTCAAACCTCCTTTCTCAAAAGCTGGTCGGGTTGGTGTCAGAAGGGCTTATGGGAGTGTCCTACAAAGAGAAAAGGAACATGACACAGAGCAAAGAACCCAGGATAACCAGAACGTCTGTGGGATGGAA
Organism: Manis javanica; assembly: GCF_040802235.1. Taxonomy (NCBI): domain Eukaryota; kingdom Metazoa; phylum Chordata; class Mammalia; order Pholidota; family Manidae; genus Manis; species Manis javanica. Next base: position 44,411,570 of record NC_133171.1, read on the forward strand.
GTGAGCATACATGACCCCCTGAGAAGTAGGGGCTCCCAGCTTTCAAGTAGGAAGGCCCCTTTTTAACATAGAAGTTGATGGTAGTTGGGTTTTTTACATCTGTAGTTGAGAAAACTCCTAAAGATGAAAAACTACTAAAAATTCAGTAACAATTCAGATACTTTTTTCAGTTGGTTTGCCTTTGCTTCCTTTCAACAGGACCCGAATCTGTCATGGACGTATGTGCAGTAACTGTTTCTCTAGTCTCTAGACATTGGCTCACTCAGCACGGGGACTCACTGGATGAACTCACTGGTATCGCTTTGTAGCTTTCATCATTTCGAAGTTCGATTGAAACAATAGAGTTTCTACTTAAATCTGGTCACACATTCAGCTTGTTTTGGAATTTAAATTTTGGTGCCATGGTGTTCAAAACAAGGCATCACTTTACAATGGAAAGCCCAGCAGAAGCTCAGAAATGCCCAAATGATCAGAACAGGTGAGGTTATCTCATTGCAGAGAAAAGTCGTATTTTTGTTTCCAAAAGCCAGACAAGAAATAGTTTATATCAGGCACAAAGAAAGTACTAACAATATAAAATAACACCCAGTCTATTATTCATGCTTGTCAGTTGTGAAACAGTAGTGGCTAAAATTCAGATTTGGAGATAGGCCCTAGTCTGAATAGCATCTCTACCACTTACTAGCCCTCTGACCTTGGCAGGTTTCTTAGATGCTCTGAGCTTTGGTTCTCTCAAACTGAGATGTATTTTTTTTCTATTGCTGAGGAAACAAATAGTCACAAACAGCAGCCTTAAACAAATCCATTCATTATCTCTCAGTTTCTGTAGGCCATAATCCAGGTAGGGACTTCTGCCTAAGGATCCATAAGATCAAAATCAAGGTGTCGATCAGTCTGCCTTCTCATCTGGAGGCTCAGGGAAGAGTCAGCTTCCACGCTCATGCAGGTGTTGGCAGGATTCTGCTCTTAGCAGCTATATGGTTGAGGTCCCCACTTTTTTGCTGACTGTTGGGCAGGACTGCCCTTGGCTCCTAGAAGCAGCCTCAGCTCCTTGCCATGTGGCCCCCTCCATTTTCACAACATGACAGCTTGCTTCTTCAAGGCCAGCAGCAGAACCTCCCGCCCTGTCCGCTAAAATGGATTCTTACATGACCTAATCATGGGGTTAATGATCCCATAACCTGTGCCTTATTGCATAACCTGATCACTGGAATGACCATTACATTCATGAGTCCTGCCCACACTCACAAGGAGGGGATTGTAAAGGACACATACATCAGGGAGCAGAACCCCTAGGAGCCGCCTTAGAATTCTGCCAGGGTAGGGTTATGGGATGAAATAAGAACTGTGTATTAAGCATGTCCTTCAGCGCCTGACCCGCTGAAAGCCTCAATCAGTGGTAGTAGTCACAGTTACCCCCATCAATATTTGTGGTAGGTGGTATAATACCCCCTGAAGATGTCCTTGGAACCTGTGGATATGTCATCTTCTTATGCTCCATAGCAAAAAAGAAGGTGGCAGATGGAACCAAGGTTGCTGGTCAGCAGACCTTAAAATGGGGAGATTATCCTGGATTAGATCTTTCTGTAATCACAAGGGTCCTTCAAGGTGGAAGAGGAGGTGCAGAAGAAGAGGCAGAACCAAAGAGATGACAGCATGAAAAGGCCTGGCCCAGCGCCGCTGGCCTTTGAAGACAGAAGATGACGACAACAAGCCAGGGAGAGTGGCCAAGCTAGAAGGAACACACCTTCCGCTAAAGGCCCCAGAAAGGAAGGCAGCCCTGCCACCACCCTGCTTGTAGCCCTGCGTGGCCCACTGCTGACTTTGGGCCTCCAGAACTCGAAGATAATAAATCTGTGTTCTTTTAAGCCACAGTATTTATAGCACTTTGTTACAGCATCCATAGAAAACTAATACAATATGTTAAATATCTTTCATTGGGGCTAAAGAAAAAGATTAAAATGATAGCATTCAGGGTACCTATTAACTCACTGACCATTTATAAAAGCTAGTTGAGAAACTTTGAGCTGAAGAATCTAAAGTGGAGTGGGTGGCAGTGTCCCTGTGTCCACCTGCATGACCTGAGCATCTGTGGCGTGCTGGGGAGGATGAAGACAAACAGTCTGTTCAAAGGAGACTGATGTGTCCTTCAGAGAACAGGGGAGAAACCAAAGAAGAAGCAGTGTGATATGGAGCCTGGATGGGTTTCTTGAGAAATCTCTGATGGACTGACTTTTGGAAGAGAACTCAGAAATGTTGCATACAGTCCCAAGAGGAGAGCTACTGGGTGGAAGCTGTTGAAACTCTGCACTCAGCTTAGTAGGAGTAATTGCTTCCTGGAATTATTGTGATTGTATCAGGAATAACAGAGACCAGGACTAACAGTGGCTTAAATAAGAGAGATGTCTTTTCTGTTCCAGGAAATGCCATCAGCAGTAAATGCAAGCAGGCAGTCCAGGACTGGTTTGATGCTCCATGATGTCATGGATCCAGGCTCCTCCTCCCTTGATTTGCTCCCTCCCCTAGGTTGATACTCTCACCCACATGGTCCAAGATGGAGAAATAGCACATCCACATCCCAAGCAGCAGGAAAGGGGTAGGGCACAGCCTCTAAGTTCACATCCCATAAATTGCACATATCACTTTTTCTCTCATCCCAATGACAAGAATCTAGTCATCAGCACTCATCTGGCTGCAAAGGAAACTGGGAAGTTTATCTTTATTATGGGTGTCCATACAACCAGCTAAATAATTGGAGGTTCTGTTGCTATGTAAGAGGAGGGGAGAATTGATGGGGGGAGAGGAGGGCAACCAAAAGACACTGCATAGTGATAACTGGGTCATTTGGGAGGCAGGGACCTGCCCCTCTGTGACAGACCCTCACTGTTTGGGTACTCTGATAGCCCCCTAATGCTCTCTGGGAATGAATCTCCCTCCAATAGGACTGTCTGAAGGGACTATTAATGGAGGTACTGCCCCCCTTAGCCAAGAGCTCCATCATTCATTCTACCTCCAGCCTCAAGGAGAGACAGTTTCCCTATAATCCTGGAACTGCATAGTACCTGCCCTTTCTCAGACCAGCTCTCAAACCTTTCTTTGTCTATCTGAAATTTCCTTTGATCAGTTTAGAGAGGGTTACTCTCCCCTGGGTCTTCCAGCAGAAGCATGTAACATCTTGGCAGATAATCAGCAGCCACAGAAAATATATAAAGGAATGGACAGGGCTGTGTTTCAATAAAACTTTATTGAGGAAAACAGATGGCAGGTGGGGTTTGACCTATGGGTCCTATTTTGCTGACTCTGCCATTAAGGATTTAACTCCTTTCTCCTCCTGCTCTGCTTTAGCATGTGATTTTTGTCATCATGCTTGCCCCATCCGTGTCCCAGGTGGCTACTCCACCTCTAGCAGCATCTCCTTTTTAAAGAGTCTCATTAGATCCCACCCATGGACTCCCACCTATATCTTATTGGCCCAAACCATATCACATGACCACCTCCATCAGCCTCCCCACCACAAAAAAAAAAAAATTGGGACATGGTGGTTTTTAGAAGAATACTTTGTTACCGTGAATAATAAAGATTCCTCATGGAAGGAAAGGGGGAAGAAGGAAGGAGGAAGGGAGAGGCAATGAGCAGTGTCAGCCACAGGCTAGGACTGCGTCTTGTTCACCCCTGGTGTCCCCACACTCAGCACAGTGCCCGGCACACAGGAAGGACTATAACTACTATCAAGCCAGGTGCATCAGTTTCCATTCATTTGTTTGTTTAACCCTAAAAACAACCCTGTGGGGCAGGTACCATTAATCTTCCAGGTTTACAAACAGGAGACTGAATTTAAGCATCTTACCCAAGGTCACAATCAGGGCATGGCTCGGCCTGCATTCAAACCTGCATCTGTCTGGCTTTGAGCCAGCACTCCAAGCTGCCAGGACATGTTTATGGAAAGACTGAGGCTGAACCAGACAACCCTGATGTTGACAGCCCCTCCACCCTGATAGGCTGTGATAGCTACTGTTGCTTAAGCAAACTGAAACACAGCCTCTCTGTGGTTTCCACCTCATGCCCAGGACCAGGCTACAATTACTGTCCTCTCCAATTTCTCTCTCCTCAGTTATGCTGACCATATTTTCTGAAACAAAAATCAGGACACATTTGTCTGGCACCGCCTAGCACATGGGCTCCTGACAATGCAGGCTGTTTGAAATCAAGATTCTCTTGGAAATTTTGGGACACAGAACCCTGGAGTGCCTTTGAATTGGGGACATAGGCCCCATCCAGCTGAGACACAAGGACCAGGGCCACTGCCTCTGACTCATTCAGGACTGGGAATGTGGAGGGTGGCTTTGGACATTTTGAGAGCTATGAAGCCTATAGATTTTTCTGCCTCAGAGCAGAAGATTGGCAATCAGAAAGCTCCTAGAAATTTTGGATCTATGAAGCACAACTCTGGAATATGGGACCGACCCTGATTCCCTGAGGCAAAGATTCTCAGAGAATCAGAAGGGAAAGAGCATCCTAATGACCACGTGGGTTCTCTGTGGAGAGCCAGGCAGGAAACCCAGTGGCAAGTTCAAACAGAAGCTAGACAGGGTGGCCTGACTGGGTTGGACCCCCTCAGACCATTGACCCCAGGAGGAGGGCGCTGTGACCCCTGCACCATTTCTCCATCAGCGTCCCTCTCCTCCCCTTCGGAGATAGCCCTTCTTCTGCCCAGGCTCGGCCTCCACAGTTGCCCAGCCTCCTCCTGGAAGCAACCTGGACACACCTCTCTCCCAAGAAGCCCCTTCCCGTTACCAGCTGCTTTCCTCACCAAACAGCCCCAGGGAAGGATGGGGACTCCGTGGCAAACAGTGTTAGTGTCACAAATTTGTCTGGGGCCAGGAAAGACAGGGCTTATTTCTAGCCTTGATATAAATTATATCCGTGGGCCATGGCAACAGAACATGCATGGACTCTGGGGCCTGCCTGCTGCCAATCCCAGCTTGGCCACACACGAGCAAGGCAATTGAACCTCTTTGTGCCCCATTGGAGCAGCGAGAAAGTTCATTTGATATGTGACAGTACACCCTCAGACGGGATTGTGGGTGACCTCAGAGAGGAGGCAATGTTAAGGGTTTGGGGTTCAGAGTTTTATAGGACCTTCTGAGTGGGGGGTCAGCAAAAGGCATGATGTATGTGGGTGATTCGTAATTGCTTTGAAGTTTTGTCTTAAGAACAGGGTTATTTAGGTGACTGTGCTGGTCTGGATTTCGACATTCTCTATGCACAGAGGTTCCATTACATTTTGGAGGTCTATCTCCTACCCTGATTACAAAGTTAGTTAATTAAGGGGCTGGAAGAAAAGGAAGAGCAGCAAACAGATTAAGTTAAAGAACAAGCTGGGCCTTTTTTGCAGGCTGAGTAGATTTTACAATGACATGACCCTTGTCCCACATCCCTGCCCTGCCTCAACACACCCTGCTGTGCTGCTGCTGAGAATAGGCTCAGAGAGGTGGGGTGACATGCCCAGGGCCATCCTGATCAAAAGTGGCTGAGCTGGGGTTGGACCCCCAATTATCTGCCTCAAGAACAGAAGCCATGGCACAAGATTTTGCAGTCACTTTTGGGAGGCAGGTTTTGGGGGGCCCCAAATCCCTCTGTCCAAGTTCACCTATTTTCAGCTGTTTCTGGCCTTCTGACCTGTACACTGATGCAGAGCAAATAGAAACAACTCTCAGAGCATCTTGGGGAGTTCAAGCTGATGGTAACATCAGAACGAGTTTCCACATTCTCCTCCTCATGCCACGGCCTCCCGGGGAAACACCAAGGGCCACATGCCCATGGCTGGGGAGATGGGTTCTGGCGTCCATACCCTAGACACACCTTAGACATACCCTGGACATACCTCTTCCATCGCAGGGTCTGGCCCGCCATGAGGAGCCCTGTGCCATCCAAGGAGATGCTCCTCTGCCTTCTCTCTGCTCTGCTCCCTCCGATGAATTCTATGACATCTTGGGCAGGAGGCTGGGCATGTGGCCCACTTCATCAAATTCCACTTGTCCTTACACGAGGAACCTTACACGAGGGCAGGCAAGGGGGAAAGATGAAGGAGCACAGTCCCCAGACTTGGGACATGCCAGGCCTCCTGAGGGCTGCCTGCAGAAGGTTAACCTCAGCACACACAAGGGTCACTAATCAGTTTAGAAAGAAGTGTGTGGCTGTGGCAGGGGTGTGGACGAAGGCAGAAGTGGAGACAAGCAAATCAGATCCCAGAAAAGGTCTTGGGGACTCTCCCCAGCCCTGCTGAGAACCACTGAATCAGACCATCTTCATAAATGTCTTTGAGGGGCTTGTGTTAGGGATTAATGGTTAGGAATTAATGGCTCAGGGCAACCACATGTGTTGGAGAACTGCTGTGTTGTGTACACTTGTGCCAAGGAGTGTGAAGATGAACAAGCCATGCCCATTGTCCTCAGAGGGCTGCCAGGCTCCCAGCTGGGAATGAGCAGCTAGAACAAGACAATCATCTCTCAGCCATTTCCAAACCCGGGACGCAGGGTGCTGTGATGCACAGCTCTAGGGGCACCCTTCACATTGTAGACCTTAGGAAGGTCTCCAGAGGGCGCTACCAACATGGAATGGATGCATGTGATGCCATCTGGAACTACAGCAGGAACCTAAATGGCATATGAAAGCGGAGGGTTGGTTCACTCTTTAGATGTGCGTGGATTCCAGTAAGCCAGCTGGCTTCATCTCATGTCACTCATTCCAAAGACGAGCTGCTTATTTTTCCTAACTAGGTTGTGAGCACCGTGGCAGCACTTTTACACTGAGGGTAAACATACAATGTATTGTCCAAGGCAGGGCGCTCCTGAGAGTAAAAGAGGGAGCTAACAAGAATTACATCAGAACAGGAGGTATAAGCCAGGACTGTCCCAGGAAACAGAAAGCTGTGGTTCCCCAATTTGGATTCCTGCTGTAATCTCCTCAGTAGCTAGCATGAAGCTGTGAACCTAAGAAAAATTGACAATACTAACTATGTCATTATTTGATGGGTTTACTTCCCTCTCCTTAACTGAACCAAGTACAGAAACAACCTTCCTTTTGCCAGGTGTCCTGTTTTACACCACTAAAGATGGAACGGCCTCCTTAGCCTCGCTGCACTGAACGAATTTCCCTGGTAGAGCAAAACCAGGCTGCAGGTTCCATCACCAATCAGAGAGCCTAACCACAGGGCACGCACCTGACCCCCGCCACACCCCAGGGGTGCTCAAGGCAGCAAAGGAGTGGCGCTGCCCTCCAGCCTGGAGCCTTGCTGAAGCATTGTTAGGCCTTTCCCTGGAGGTTGGCTGAACTGTGGGAGATGGGAGTAGGATTTTCATTTCCCTTGCGGAACATACTAGAATAATAGGAGGGCACTGACAGACTCATAAATGAAAGATTAGTTCCATGAGCTTTGGGGCCAGCACACAGTCCTAAATCCACAGTCGGTGGGCCAAGAGTGAAAGCAGAGACATCAGGGCAGATTGCCTGGCTCTCTGCATTTCTCACTACAATGCCCTAGAAGCCAGGTCCCCAGATGCTCCTCCCACTAAAAAGTCCCTCCCGTGGCCACAGATATTTTCCTGTATGTGCCTCCATATCACCAGTGCCTGTCCCGTGTCCTTTACTGTGGACCCTCTCCCTCCAAAAATTTCAAGGCCGTGTCAGCACTGCTGCCTGCTAATGGCCACAGAGACCGGACCCTCTCCAGCTGGCTGCTCCTCGTTGACAGTAGCCTTCTTGACCCAAAGGCATGTCTCCTACAAGGAGAATTTCTATTTCAGGCCAAAGGATAGCTGGGCATCTTAGAGCTCGTAAAATTACATCCTACATAAGTGGACACTTCTCAGCTGGCCCACAAAAACAGGGGGAATGGAGGCCAAACCCATCAGTAGCTGAAAAGTGGTGGTCTAGGGCACTGGGTTGTGTTCTTTGGTTTTGTCTGTGACTTGCTCACAGCCCAATCTCTTGAAAATAGCCCCACTGGCATCTCTGCGGCTCAGGTCTGTATGATTGTCCCACCACAGAGCCCATCTGAGATGACAGACACCCGTACAGGCCAACACAAGCGGACTGGCCCTAACTGGGATCCTGGGCTGTTTCTTGGGGCATCAGGGGGTGGCAGCACATGCCGGTCGGCAGCTATCATGTTCCCTGGAAAGTCTAAAAGAGCAGGGGGCAGGAAGAATGGCTGCAAGAGCCAAGTGTCCCCAAAAGCTGAAGGGTTGAAAGGCATGGATGAGGAGGACTCTGTCTTTTTCACCAGTGCTCTTCACAGCTGTTTTTATTTTGCCAAATGCACTGGAATTGAAATGCTGATTAGAATTAAAGTCTCAGTTTGAGGCTGCAAGCAGGACTCTCTCTCTCTAATTAGGGACTGCATCTGATCAGCCGCTCAGCAAGGAACACATGGTCACCACTTGCGAGGATGGCAGTGCCTCCAACCCACTGCAAATGCATCCAGGACTCCGCCTCTCTGTCCAAAGTTGACGCTTCCAGAAACTGTCCTGCCTCCCCAAGAGCCCTACTTCCCTGAACCCCTGAAGCTCACCCTGTCACCCCTGCACAGGACACCCTTAGCCCGCCTTCCAACACCCTTCCCCCATGTGCCTGGGCTCTTCCTGGACACTGCCCCCTCTCTCAGAACTTTGAGGAAGAAGGAACATTCGCTGAGCATCCAGATGTCCCAAGTACAGCACTAAAGACCTAGCATTCTCCATCCCATTTCATCTCCATGGCCCAAAGACAAAAATAACCTCCTGGTCATCCAGATGGTCCTTGTCAGAGAATAAACTTCAAAGAATCTCTGTTGCTCCAAGGCCCATGCTCATCTCAAGTCCCTTCTTTCCTGCTCTCCTCTCTTCAAAACTCAACTGTTAGCCTTTCTAGAGTTTGAGCCTAGTGCTCTGATCACTAAATAGCCAATAAACTATTAAATGCTCAATTTTTTTGTAGTTGCTAGTGGCTTTAAATGGTTGAAACCCTGCCCTTTTCTTTCTTTGTCCAAGATTGCTGACTTTCAGTTCTGGATACCCAGATGGTGTCTCTCTCCCCACCTCCAAGTCCCTCTGTTAGTAACAGACCCACCCCTTGTCCCCTAAATCCCAGCCCAAATGCCATGTGAGGGAGAGGCTAGTGAGCTTTGGCCCAGAAGGAGGTGAATAGAGACCAAGCAGGGCCCTTAGTTACTGCTGTCCTCATGAACAGCTAAAACTTCTTTGTGGATCTGGAACGTTTCCATCTTCCAAGGGCCTTCCTTCTACCTGTTTAAAGGCTGACCTGTGGACTACAGGCCCTCGGTGTCCTCAGAGTTACAGCAAACAATTTGTGAATCCATGTATGTGTCTGTCAGTGTCAGTATAATGCATAAAAAGATATGAATAGGGCTCTCTTGTCCCCTCCTGGAGTGAGCCAGGAGTTCTTTCCTCTCACTTTATTTCTAAATAAAAGCCTCTCCCTGGCTCTCCTACCTTGGGTGTTTGTGAAGCTCATCCTTTGACTCCACAAACAAGAACCCCAGCATCATCTTTGGGGGCTCATCTGGAATAACTTCAGAGGGAGGCTGAAGAAAGAACGAGGTCTCCTGTGCAGTTTAGACGTGAGCAGCCTCACTAACCGGAACGATCGACGGATCCGCTGCTCCACTGGCTTCTTTTTTTTTTTTTTTTTTGTTATCATTAATCTACAATTACATGCAGAACATTATGTTTACTAGGCTCCCCCCTTCACCAAGTCCCCCCACAATCCCCATTACAGTCACTGTCCATCAGCATGGTAAGATGCTGTAGAATCACTCCTTGTCTCTCTGTGCTGCACATCCCTTCGCGTGCCCCACCCCCACCCCCGCCACATTATACATGCTAATCGCAATGCCCCCTTTCTTCTTCCCCGCCCTTATCCCTCCCTTCCCACCCATCCTCCCCAGTCCCCTTCCCTTGGTCCACCGGCTTCTTTACGCCGGTACACACATCCTATCTCTCTGGGGGACCGCCTAGGTCCGGGGAAGGAATTTGCGGATGTACCCGGAACTGTTCGCAAGCTTCCGGCAGCCCGGCCGCTGAGAGCTTCCTCGGCTCCGTAAGCGCCCGTTTCTCCTGCAGTTTCGGACAGCGAGCGGCGGTGATGGCCCCGGTGTCCGGTTCTCGCAGCCCGGAGCGGGAGGCCTCGGGCTTCGGGGGTAAACGTCGCAGTTCGTCGAGGAGCCCCAGGCCCAGTAAAGCCGCCCGCGCCCCGCGGGGCCGCCGCTCGCGCTCGCGCTCGCGTTCTTGCTCTCGGTCGGGAGACCGGAACAGCCTCCGCCAGGGCTCCCGAAACCAGTCCTATCGCTCGCGGTCACGCTCTCGAGATCGGCCCTTCGCGTCACGGGGCGCCCCCTTCGCTTCTGCCGCCTCGTCCGCCTATTACGGCGGCTACTCGCGCCTCTACGGGGGCGACAGGCCGTGGCCCAGCCCTCTGGACAAGGAAAGGGAGGAGAGCCTGCGGCGGAAGAGACTAAGTGAGAGAGAGAGGATCGGAGAATTGGGGGCTCCTGAAGTGTGGGGGCTTTCTCCGAAGAATCCAGGGCCAGACTCCGATGAGCATACACCAGTAGAGGATGAAGAGCCAAAGAAAAGTACCACTTCATCTTCTACCTCAGAAGAAGAAAAGAAGAAGAAATCTAGTCATTCAAAAGGAAGGTCCAAGAAAAGGAGAAAGAAAAACTCATCTAAAAGAAAACACAAGAAGTATTCTGACGATAGTGACAGTGACTCTGATTCTGAAACAGACTCCAGTGATGAAGATGCAAAAAGGAGAGCAAAGAAAGCCAAGAAAAAGGAAAAGAAGAAACGCAAATCGAAGAAATACAAGAAAAAGAAATCAAAGAAGAGCAGAAAAGATTCCAGTGATTCCAGCTCTAAAGATTCTCAAGAAGAGTTTCTGGAGTATCCCTGGAAGGATCGATCAAAGCCTGAAGAACACTCAGATTTAATTGGCCCAGAGCCTCCAAAAACACTTGCCTCTCAAGATGATAAACCTCTGAACTATGGCCATGCCCTGCTACCTGGTGAAGGTGCAGCTATGGCTGAATATGTAAAAGCTGGAAAACGTATCCCACGAAGAGGTGAAATTGGCTTGACAAGTGAAGAAATTGCATCATTTGAGTGCTTGGGCTATGTAATGAGTGGTAGCAGGCATCGCCGAATGGAGGCTGTGCGACTGCGGAAAGAAAACCAGATCTATAGTGCTGATGAGAAGAGAGCCCTGGCATCCTTTAACCAAGAAGAGAGGCGAAAGCGGGAAAACAAGATTCTGGCCAGTTTTCGAGAGATGGTGTACAGAAAAACTAAAGGGAAAGATGACAAATAAGGATTTTCTAATTGTTCAGCAGACATTTTTAACAACAAGAAAGCAAGTATGGTATACACACACACACAAATAAATACACAAAAAGATTACTACGATCTGAAAGCTTTCCATGCTACTGTGCCTTCTATTTAATTCCTTCAGTCCTTCAGTAAGAAGCTGCTCATTGATAGAACTTTAGCAAGTTGCGTGGGTTATTTTGGATTTCCCATAATAACTTTCTGGTTTAAAAATCGAGATTATGAATGGAATCGTACTGGGGGAGGTGAAATTGAAAGAAAGTGTCAGTGAGAGAGAAACTTTACTCTCACACCATGGGACAGTACTACTATTAGCTCCATATGATGCCCGCCCTCAGCCCCACCCCAAATGCCGTCATGGTAAATTATTATTCATGTACATTGAATATGTTATAAACGGACTTGTAGAAACATACAGGAGGCCACTTTTCTTAACAGAATGATTGCATTGCTGAAAAAAGCAAATCTGGAATTTGAAAATTGACTTGTATAATACCATAGATAGTCTGCTCTGGAAATTATGTATGTTGGTTTTAGTCCCTACTCCACCCCCAAACCAACAAACAAACCAAAAAGCAAACTAACCCATAGACTTACTGAGTTGAAAATGTGAACATTAGTTCTTAAAATTCTTAATAGGTTACTTAAAAGTGATTTTTAAATATAAACTATTGGGACTACTGTTGTGCCAATGTAAGTACATTATTTCCATCTAAGCTGTGTTTAGATCACTGTTTGAATACTGGAAATGATTGACAGTGAACTATGATCACATTTCATAAGGATGAAGCTACAATGATGTTGAACATATTTTAAGTGTTATGTAATAAGCATATTTCATTTTAAGCATTATTAAACCTTTCAGTTTATTTTTTGTATCTGTAAAGAAAAAGATGTAAATAGAGAATATCGCTTACCATTTGTCAAATGTATATAGCTTAATAAAGCAGAAATTTGTTTTCAAGCACAAATTCAAAGCACTTGGTGCTTTATAGTCCTACCATATATGCCTCTGAAATGTTTTGCACTTCAAAGAGGCCTTTGTACTGAAAGAGGTTGGAAATCATGGATTAAAATACTCCACGGCCCCCATTCCACTCTCAGCACCCTCAGGTTTTTCAGTTTATTCAACAAGTCTTTGCTGGGTGCCTACCACATGCCAGCCACTTTTCTAGGCACTGGGATTGCATCTACCAACACAATAGACAGAAACCCCTGCCCTCCTGGAGCTTACATCCTGGTAGGAGGAGACGGAAAATAATAGAAGGCAAAGTGTACTGTGCATTAGGTAAAAGCTGCCATAAAAATAAAACACTGAGCAAGGGGAACTGGGTGTTTCCGGTGGTGGGACTGAAGCTTTAAATATGGTGGTCAAGGTAGACCTCACTGAAAGGTGCTTTGAATGTGGTTAGGGGACTGGGGAGGGCCAGAGCATCCCACAGAGATTTTTCACAGACCCCACATAGGCATTTTCTCTCTGTGGTGCCAGGTCTCACGGACACTTGCAGGGACTGAATGACCTTGATCCTTTTAATAACTACGAAGTTCCTTCCTAAATGCCCTTGTGTGAGAGAGCATAGGCCCTCACCTTACCCAACCCTAGTTTCTTTAGGCCAAAATGCTGCACCCTTCACCATGGAGCCAGCCACACACAAGCAGGCCATCCACCCCAGGCACAGTCTTGTTCCAGAACTACCTGCCCTGCCCCACTTCACACTCAGCGCCCTTAGCTGTCTGCATGGCCTTGACCTTTGACCCACCTGGCACCACTTTCCAGCTGCATGCTCTCCTCTTTTGCTCCTCACTGGGCAAGCACAGAGGCCCTTGCATTCACAAATACTCCAACTCCAAAAAGTAAAAGTGTCTTCACAGGCCCCAGGCATTAGAATCATGAGTATTCTGAATCCATCTCTCCATTCTACACTAACCAGCAACACTTTCTCTTCTGAAGGTCTCTTCACCAGGAAACAAAGTCCTGAGATGCCCTTACCAGGGGAGAACAGGTGGTGCTGGCTGCTTACATGATCCCCTCCCCTGGGCCACCCCATGACAAAGCCCATTCAAACCCACACCTCAGAAGATGTCCTGATTACCTCCCGGGACGAATTAAAATTCAGAAGCATACATGCCTTGTCCGCAAACACCAAGCGTCAGCCAAATGGATGCCTCTTGCTTTGCGTCCTCTGTGTTGGACAATTTTCCAAAAGCTCTGTTCATGGTGTTCTCCCCTTGGACCAGATGGGCTATCTGGGCCCAGCAGCACCACTCGCTGGCCCAGGGTGGGACCCATGTAAGGGGAGCTCTCAGATTTCCTCCTTTGGGGAAGAGAAGGCATTAAGGAGCAGGAACTCCCTGGTATAGACAGAAAGGAGGGTTCTCTTGGGGAGAGGTCAAAAAACCCTGAGAAAGCAAAAGGGGAATGGAGCAGAGGGAAGCCTGGAAGAAGTTGGCCAGCAGCCCACAGAGAGTTCAAGAAATCAGCATTTGTGATTTCCCTAATAGAGTCCTGGGAGCAGCTGGCCTCAGTGCTGGTGGGCATGCAGCCCCACCTCTCTTGCTCGGGCTAGTTGAAGTGGGTTCTGCTCCTTGAAACCAAGATGATCCTGTACTATGGCCCACTAGGCCCTGACCAGATATGCATCAAGCTTTTGCCTCCAGCTGTTTGGCTGGCCTGGGTGGCATGTGCTGAGCCAGGCAGCGGAGGGCCCACAGAGAGGCCAAGGGGCCCACATCCCCCACGGACTAATGGCCTTGCTCCCCAGCCTCTGCTCCAGGGGCCCCTTCTTCAGGGCTGCACCTCCATCTCAGTTTCCTGATTTGCCAGGTATGCCTTCTTGGTCTAGGTTCCAATCCCCTTTCTAGCACATTTCAGTCCTGGTCTTGAATTTTTCAACATTTTCTTCTTTATTATAATAGCCATTATCTTCTGATTATAAAAAATCAGGGCACTGGTGACCTCTGGGAGACGTATGATAGGGGGTACCCAGGAGGCTGGTAAACGTTCCATTTCTTGACCTGGTGGTGGCTGAAAGGGAGTTGACTTCACAACCATTCAGTGAACTGTGCACATTCATTTTATACCCTTTTATATGGATGTTATTTATTACATATATAAAAAAAGACGTTGACACTGAAGACATTGCCCCCAGCTCTTACAGAGGCTTCACTGGAATGTACTCCTGCCCCGCCGCCCTTCCCGACCCACCCCTTCCTCCTCTCCCACGCTTTGTTCTTACCCACCCTCTGGTTTCTCTTCCTCCCAACCTTCCTGCAGACCTCACCGGTAACCCACAGTCCTCCACGCCTGCACTTTCTTTCTATCTTTGTCCAAAATTGCTGACTTTCAGTTCTGGATACCCAGATGGTGTCTCTCTCCCACATTCAAAGTCCCCTCCCTTGTCTCTTTCTATCTGTTGATGACAGACCCTCCCCTCTCCCCACAAACCCCAACCCAACACCACATGAGGGAGGGGCAAGCGGGCTTTGGCCCAGAGAGAGATGCGTGCAAACCAAGGAAGGCCTCAGTTATTGCTGTCACCAGGAGGAACTAAACTTATTTGTGGACTTGGAATTTTTCTGTCTCCCAAAGGTCTTCCATCTGTAAGCAGGACTAGAACTAATGGAGAGGTAAAAAGAAGACCCACACAAAAGAAGAAAGTCACACCACAATCTTTGATAGGAAGACTCAGTATCAAACAAAATGTCAATCTTTTCTCAATTACTGCTTTGATTTACAGTTGACCCTTGAACAATATGGGGGTTAGGGGTGCCAACCCCCCATGCAGTCAAACATCTGTGTATAACTTTGACTCCCCAAAAACTTAACTACTAATAGCCCTATTACTATTGACTGGAAGCCTTACCAATAACATAAACCTCTGATTAATACATATTTTATATGTTATTATATACGGTATTCTAACAATTAAGTAAGCTAGAGAAAGTAAAATGTTTTTTCAAGTTGTTGCAAATCTCCAAAAAAATTTTCCAATGTATTTATTGAAAAAATAATCTGCATATAAGTGGACCTGCATAGTTGAAACCTGTGTTGTTCAAGGGTCAACTATAATGAAATTCCAATAAAATACTAATACATATTTTTTAAACCAGGTTTCATGGTTCTAAATTTCATGTGAAGAAATAAACATAAGAATAGCCCAGACAACTCTGTAAAAGAAGAGAAATCAAAAGGTCTTATCCTACCAGATATAAAACATGTTCAGTGTTTTAAAGAACTATGATACTGGTACATATATAGATAAACCAATACAACAGACTAGAAAGATCAGAAATGGGTCCAAATAATATAGGATTTTGTTGTGATAAAGGTGTTATTTCAAATCATTGGTGGAAAAATAGATTATTCAATAAACAGTATTGGAATATCTTGCTAGCAAGTAGATAAAAATAAACTTGGATTCACTTAACTAGAAAATTCAAAACTGATCAAAAACTTTAAAGATAATGAATCTAGGAAAGTTCTAGAAAAAGACTTGGAAGAATTTTTTTTAAACTTTGGAGTATAAGACACATTCCTAACTATAACAGAATATCCGTATTATAAAAGGAGAATGATTTGATTATATGAAAATCAAAAAAAACTATTGCATGGTAAAATGAAAACAAAAAAGCAATAAACAGCCTAAGAAAAAATTTTTTAAAAGTCAAACTAGGAAGAAACATTTGGAACTTATCTCAGTGACAAATATCTGACCTCTATAATAAATAAAGAGCTCTTACAAATTAATAAGAAAAAGACCAATACCACAGTGCAAAATTAGGGAAGGCAGAGAATCTCTAAAGAAGAAATACAAATCTCTCTTTAGCATTTGAAACTCACTCATAAGAGAATAGTAATTAAAACTATTCCACTTTTCTCCTATCAGAATGACAGAAGTCTGAGAAGTTGAACACACATTCTGTGGTGAAACTGTTTAGAAAAAGGCACTCTCATAATTGCTGATAGCAATAAAAATTGGCACAACAAACCCCCATACAAGGCAATTTCATATCTATCAAAATGTAAAATGCATACAGCCTTTGACCCAGCAATTCCACTTTAAGGATTTTATCTTCCAGGAATACAGTATTGAATATATGCAAAATGACATACATGAAAGGTATGTATTATGTTATTGTTTGTGATAGCAATGGAGAAATGGTCAACTAAATCATAGTACATCCTTACAATAGAATACTATACACCTGTTGAAAAGAGAAAAAGAACAATCTTTACACTCTTCATTATGGTATGGAAATACTTCCAAGATGTATGAAGTGAAAAAAAACAGGATGCAGTATAGTGTGACACTATTCATAAGAAAAGCAAGGATAAAAATAATACATATCTCAATTACCTTGCAAATCTACAAAATAAAATCTGAATGGCAATAATGAACGAACAGCAATGGCTACCTGTCAGCTGGACTGGGAGCCGCACATTTAGGGGACAAGGGCAGGAGAGTGCCTTTTTACTCTATACCTTTAAATATTTTAAATGTCTGAACCCCATGTATGTTATCTATCAAAGAAAAAAAATTGAAAACAATACCGAAAAGGAAAAAGAGAACCAGCTCTTAAGTGGACAGCAAATAGGCACACTCCAAAGAAGCTCTGAGCAAGGACAGCCTGGTTAGGGCGATGGGTGGCTTTGGAGTAGAGCGCTCACTGGGCATCTCCGTTCTGCACGTGTAGTTTTGTTCCAAGTCTCAGTGGTCTTATTGCCACTCACCCTCCTATCCAGAGCAATCTAGAACCAGGCACACGAGTCACCAAAGGCACATTTCTGTGGTTCCACCTCCCTGGTGCTGGGGTGCTCACAGGGCACCCCCTTGCCTCCAAAGGGTCCTGAGCTAGCCAGGAGGCTAAGGGTGTGGAGGGAAGCAGCAGGATCCTCCCCGATCCTCCCTTTTCCTCCTCCCACGCCCACCTCGGCCTGGCCTCCTACCTGGCTCTCCAGCCCTCATGAGGTGGCCTCTCCACTTCACTCTCATTGCTCCCTCCATACTTCCCCTTAAGTTTCAAGAGCCCCATCTCACTTTCCAGGCAAATGAACTTGGGCAGGTCACTGCTACACTTTGTCCATCTGCAAAATGGGAAGAAGGGAAATTTCCAGGGGAGTATGAAAAACAAATGATGTACAACTCAAGGGGCTATGTTGATGCAAGAGGCTGTATTCATCAGCATAATTAATTCTAGCAGTCACACAGTCAGCCTCCAAATCCCAGGTGCTTGGCTCAATAAAGGCTTCTTTCTTACTCAGGGAATTCCAGCCAGCTGGGGCAGCCTTCTCCATCTTGCAGTGAGGCCATCTGGACACATGGTCTCAGGGTTGCTCTAACGGGAAGAGGGAAGAGGGGATGGAAAAGGTACACTGGTTTGTAACTGCCTCAGCCCAGAGGTTTCACTCACCATTCTGCTCCCAGGCCCTGGCCAGGACTCTCCCTGACCCCACCCTGCCCACAGAAGAGGCTGGGGGCTGCACACAGCACTAGGAGTGTTTGAGGGCACCATCTCCACCCTGGGCTTTCTCTAACACCCTCACCCTATCCCACCAGACCTGTACTTTGCCACCAGAAAATGCCCACTTAATTAACTCTTCTGTCCTGAGACCTAGGCAGCAGTCATGAGAAATAAAATGCTAATAATAAAGAAGTTCATACAAATCTCATCTTTGTCCCCCTTGATAACCTTTAGGACATGTCCTATCATCATTGGCTCTCCTCTCCCGCCACTCCCGGGAACCGGCAGCCTTGATGAAGCAGAGGGGAAGGGCACAGCCAAGACAAGCCCGGTGGACAGGTGTGTGGCGACCAGAGTGAGATGGAGCAGCTGTGGCTCTTTGATCTTTGACCTCCGACCTCCTTGGGTGACTCTCTCGCCTCCTGGGTGACTGCACCGTGTGCTCAGCTGTTGGAGGTACCTTGACACCTGGCACTTGTGCAGGACCATGGGGTCCATGAGGGGCTGTCCCCCATCTAATCTCATTTTCTCTTCTCCACAAAACTCCGAGGGGCTCCCATTAGGCGTGGCCTCCTGCGGCCTTCAGCAAGAAACCATCGAGAGGAGCCAGGGGAAGCCTGAGGAGGGGAGGCCTTTCTCCATGGGGCCCCTGCCTTTCTCTGTGAAGGTCACTTTTCTGTTTGGAGGACAGCATGGCGATGAGGGTGAAAAACAAAAAAATATCACGTCAGGGAGGTGAAGCAGAGAAAACTAAGGCAGATTCGGTCCCCAGCCCTCCCCCCTCCTTCCCAGAATAGCCTTAGGGGGAGGAAAGAGCAGGTGGAGCAGCCTGGCCCTCTGTCCTCGCAGGGGCTCCCTGCAGCTGCTCGCTGCCCCGCAAGGACCAGCTGTCAGGGGCCACTTCCTCTCCTGTGGCCATGGCCCGCCCGTCTCCTGGGCAGGCAGCACCTTCCATCAGCCATGGAGGTGTGGGCAGAGGCATCCTCCCTCCCCAGGGACCCTCTCCAGCCCTCCATGGCCCAGACCACTGGGCCCTCCTCTACCAGCTGAATCAAGTGGCTCCAGTCTTGGCCCGTATGAATGTGGGAAAGTGACTTTGCCCCCAGGATCCGGAGACTCAGGGGGTCTCCATGCTCAGGGCCACCCTCCGGAGGCTGCTGTCCTCTGCTTGTACCTGCATGTGGCTTCCCCGGCTCCTTCCCGCTTCCTCAAGTAACCATGAATCCACACCTGCTGTGTGTGGCAAGGGAGGGAGACAGTATTGTCCCAGGGACCAAGATCATGCCAGGGCGAGACCTCATGGCTCCCGAGGACCTTGGTGCCCATGCAGCCACCCGACACATGCACACGGACACACACTCCTCTGTGGGCTGTGCTCCTGTGGCCTGGCTGCATCTGTTCTCCCTCTTGTTGGAGCCCCGTCTCCCTGGCCACACCTTCTCTCCTTTCTAGGACCCCTTTCCCTTCCCCACCACCCCCCACCTTCCAAGGAAGGACCCAAATTCCTGATCTCTTTAACTCTGGGAGTAATTTCTCTCTCAAACATCACAAAAAGGCAGAAAAATGTGTTGGTTAGGGGTGCCAGACCCGGAGCCAGACCTCTAGGTGTCATACCCCAGCTCTGCCACTTACTTGCCATATGACTGAGTGAGTTAGAACTTCTCTGAGCCTCAGTTTCCTCATCTATAGAACTAGGATAATGAGTTCACTTACCCCATAAGGTAACCACCCTTTGAAGATGAAATGACATAATGCATGTAAACTGCTATATTGGTTTAGTGGTGGGCTCCCAAAAGATATGTCTGCCCACTAATCCCCAGAATCTGTGCACATGAATTTATCTGAAAAACAGGTCTTTGCAGATGAAATTAAATTAAGGATTATGAGATAAGATCATCCCAGATTACCTGAGTGAACCCGAAATCCAACAACAAGTGTTTTTATAAGAGACATGCAGAGCAGAAGTCCATGAGATGACAGAGGCAGAGATTGAAGTGATGTAGCCATAGGTCAGGACACACCTGGAGCCATAGAAGCTGGGAGAAGCAAAGAGGATTCTCCCTCTAGCCCCTGGAGAAATTAGGGCCCTGCCAACACCTTGAGCTTGGACTTCTGGTCTCCAGAAGTATGAGAGAATAAATTTATTTTGTTTTAAACTACCTATTTTACAGTAGTTGCTACTATAGCCCTAGAAAACTAACACAGCTACTCAGGCAGTGCCTGGCACATAGGAAATATTCTATAAATGTTAGCAACTATTATTATTGGACCCACCGTTCTTGGACCTAATTATTATCTGAGCCTAACATTTTATTAAAAGTGATAAGTACAGGGGGAAAACCATCCACCTGTTTTGCTAACCCAAAGAAGACACCTCCCAAGGTTTCACCTTAGCATTATAAAGCTGCCTACTAAAGCTTTCAAATCACATTCTTTTTAGACCAAATCCTTAGCCTGGGCTTCCCTCCCTGCACCAATGGGCTGCATGAAATCTTCCTCCCTGTCACACTTCCAGAACCTTGTAGTCCATTCTCTTGGTGGTCCAGAGGCTGGGCTCAGACTGGGAGCTTGCTGATGAGCATTATTTTCCCCACTCCTTTGCTCCAGCCAAAAGAAAGGACTCACCATCTCTCCTACATTCTCCATGCTTCGCCAGCCCCTTGCCTCTGCCCATGGTGTTCCTGGTGCCTGACATCGCCCTCGACTACTTCCATGTATCCCGATCTTACCCACCTGTCAAGACCCAACAGGTGCTGCTCTTCTGCAAACTGGCCCTGACCAGGAGACTGTGAGGTCACACCTCCTTGTGCCTTTTTCTGGGCACATATACATGATGCCAGGCTTCTTTTACATCCTGTACTGACCCCAGAAAATCACTCCTTGGTGGCTCTGTCTGCAAAATGGGACTGGTTTGAGAGGAGCATGGGCAAAAGCCTGCATGTGCCCAGGATTCCACTTGTAAAGGAACATCAGCAACTTCCACAGTGTCAACAGTGTTCTCATATTTGAAAAGCATTTTAACATTATTCCTCGAAGTTATCTTACACCCACAATCTCATCTGAGATGCTTAACAACCCTATGAACAAGGCAAGTAGGGGTGAGTATCTCTCTTTTGGTGGTAAGAAAATTAAGTCCTAGAAAGATCCAAATTCAGCTAATACTTAACTGAGCACACTCTGCATGACAGACATCACTTCATGTTTGATAACTCTTCAAAGTAGGCAGTCCTCCCATTTTATAATAAGGAAGTGAGTAGATTAAAGGGAAAGTGACTTTCCCAAGATCACTCAGTTTATTCCCTCAACAGCAGGACTTGAACCCAGGTCTCCTCAATCCTGAAGCAGGGATCTTTTCATGATCTACGTTTCTGCTAAGCGAGTCAAGTGGCACAGTAAGTGGGTGGTGATTCAGAATGACAAGGGAGTGACTCTACCTCTGGATTAACTCTTACTACTGGAAAGGTGTTTCCTGTGACTCAGTGTCTCCATCTGTGAAATGAGAGAGCATGTAGATATACCCGTGGAACACCAGCTTCTGAGGAGATGGGTGACGTCCTGGTTAATCACCATGCTTGGCTTGGCACTGGGGTATCTAGACTGAGTAGAACGGAGGATGTGAAAGCACTTCATGGAATGACAGCGCTCAATGACTAAAAGCTATAGTTTCAATTACTAATTAATTCCTCTAGTAATAGAGACTTCAAACATGGATTTCCACTCTTTAAAAAGAATTAGAATCCACAACACTAAATCCATTGTGACTGTGGAACAATAGTCACAGAACCCAGGTCTGAAAACATCGTGGGTGGGCCCACGGGTACATGTTTGGGCCTGTGTTCTTACTGAGGAAGTGGATTCACAGCTGGCTTTACGGGCTTCTTCTAACTGCTTAGAGGCCCATGATCTTGGGATCATTATTCATGTGCAGTGTTGCCATAACTGTCCCAGTCCCACACAGTCCTGGGAGAATAACAGAGGTGGAAACCTGAGCTTCCCTCCCCTACCAGCCACATCTGAGCACTGTGACTTGAGTAAGTCTCAGGTTGGTCATCTATAAAATGGGAATTTAGTCTCTCCCATTCACCTCACAGAGCACTGAGTGGTTGAAAAGAAACAACCCCTTGTCTGTAACAAGGACTCATTTTAAAAAAAAAGATGTGGGACATCTACTGTAATGACATCATTCCTTCTATCTCTGCTGCCACAGGAGTGTCCAAGGATGAAATTGCTTCTTACAATGTCTTCAAGAGTCCAGTGTCCCCAGACTCCAAAGAGAGCAGGAACTGGCAGGCAGAGCTGGAGGGAGGTCACAGGGTAGAGCAGTGAGGCCTGCATGTGGCTTTGATTTCAAGCAGTTTGCAGAAGAGAAGATGATCCCTGCAGAAGCAGTGGCTTCAACAAAGGCTTACAGGGCAGGATGCTGGGACTTGCAATGGAATTCAGCATTCTTGAAGTCCTGAAGCCTGACACTTTTTATGTTTTAAATCCTCTCTTATTTCCTGTTACCCTATTCTTCCTGGCTGTAATCTTACCTATTAAGTCAAGAGCAACATGATTTAAAGGGGACACAGGATTTCAAATGATTTCAAGGTGCTCAGAGTTTAAATAAACCACTTCATCTCACCCCCATCTTTTTAAGAAAGTTTTATTTTGCAGCTCAGAAAAAAATCTATTCTTTTTTCTTTCAGCCCTTTTTGATTAAAGTCAGATTGATAGAGTGTTTTAAATCATCTTTTAAAAGACAGGCAGAACAACATAGCTTAACTTTATTTTTCCAAAACTAATATATAGATCATTTTCCACGTTTCCTGTGTCTAATGGTTATAGCCTTACTTAATGTTGTTCTGCAGACAGTAACTGTGCTCAATTTTGTGTAAGCACTTTTATATTCATTATCGCAAATATTTTTTTACCACCATCTCATTCCCATTTAACAAGGAAACAAAGGCTCAGAGCTCAGGGTCACACAGCCACCAGAGGCAGATGTCAAACTGTAAACTGCTCAGAAGCAACACTTATTTCCAAACAACTCCAAGGCCTGAACTTGGAACTGGATTTCTAGACTGTGGGTGGCAGGGAAACAGGGATGGCTTGAAAAGACCAGAGAGAGTACAACAGAGGAGTTCCAATGCTGCAGGTGAGCCCCTGGGCTGGAAGGATCAAGAAGATAAAATATGCAATCCAAGAAGCCAGCTGCATCCAGTGGAACAGAGCACTATACCCTCCAAGGGCTTTTAAAGAATGGGCATGTCCTGCTGCAATCACCTCATCTGGCTCCTAAGAGGTCACATGTGTAAGGCTTCAGGTAGGGTACAGTCTGGGAGCATGAAACAGTGGGCCTGTATGGATGAGGTTATTTATTGGGCACTTACTATATCAAGTGCTGAGCCAAGTGCCATTGGAATATAAATAGCACAAAAGACAGATGCACTGTCCTCAAGGGGCTTCCAGTCTAGTTTGGGAAACAAGACTAAAACATGGAATAGCATAAGAGATAGTGTTGCATTCAGTTTCAGAGCATAAGGTAGACCTTGTCTAGGAGTGTAGAACAGAAGAAGACCAATGGGGAACAGAAGCACTGAAGATACATGAAAGATAGAATGAGGAGGGTTAATCTTTCTAATCAGAGTTCCAGAAGGGAAGAAAAAAGAAGACGGAGAAGAGGCAATTGTCAAAGAAATAATGGCCTCACTTTCTCTAGAACCAATTAAAGATTTGAATCTATGGGTACAAGAACCACAAAATATATCAAGCAGATATAAACACACACACGTAACTATAGAATGCCAACAATAAAGAGGAGATATTACAGCAGCCTGAGAAAAGACCAATCACCCAACACAGGCATAACAATTAGACAGCATAATTCTCAAAGGCAAATATGGGAACCATCTCCAAAATGCTTGGAGACAATCTTGGTCTACCTAGCTTTGGGTGTCTGAAAAAAATAGTCTTTTAGAACTGGGATTAAATAAAGATATTTTCTGATATAAAAATAAATAGCAACCCCAATAGCCATTAGTAAATAATTATAATAATAATAATCACTTCTAAAGAATATCTTTTAGAAGAAAATGATCCCAGATAGAACATATCAGATGCAAGACAGATTAATGAGTGAAGAGATTAATAAACATTTACACAAACCCAACCAAACATTTATTATACAGAAATTATAATTGTATCTATTTGGGGGGACTTAAAAAGATAGAACTAAATACTAAACATAAAAGCATGTAAATCTGGAAGGTATACACAAAAAGTCAATGTCTTACAAGGTTCTTGTATTTTGGGAAGAAAGCTAAGATATTTATTAATAGAATTTGTCTATCATCAAATTTCAGTGAAAGAATAGAAGGTATGTATAACATTCAAATCAGCGGAAGGATGGAGTAATGGAATAAGAAAAAAAATTAATCCAAAAAGACACAGTAAGAAAAAAGAAAAAAGAAAAAGCAAGACAAATAGAAAGTACAAAGTGAAATAATTGACAAAAGTCCCGGTATGTCTGCAATCACAATCAATATAAAAAAGCTAAATTCCTCACTTAAAATGAAGGGACTATCAGATTGCAACTTTTAAAAGATTAACTATGTGCTGCTTGTAAAAGACACCCCTAAAACATGAGGGCACAGAAAAGTTGAAAGTGAAAAGGATGGAAAAAGATATATAAGTCAAACATTAATCAAAAAAGACTGGGATTGCTAACCTAATATTAGGCAAAATAGACTTCTGGAACTGAAGAGACCAGGAAGGCTCCATAAAGGAAGCAGGATCTGCTTAGTATTCAGAGAAGCAGAGAGAAGGCTAGTCTGATTGGGAAGAACTCAACAGTCTGTGCCGTGGCTAGAAATCTGGACAGTGGGAGGGCACGTCAGGGCTCTTCCAGCTGTATATAACCACACAAGTATATATAATCTCTCCTCCCCAAACAGCACAGCAGACTAATGTACCATGTACCACAAAACACATGGAGCTCAAGCTTACTCATATGAGACCATCTCCCCTCTGCCTGATGGAGAAATGAAAGCCTAGCTTTACTTAATAGCTGGTCCCAGAACAACAAAGCCCTCCTGATTCATGACAGTGCTGTGACTAGGGCCTACAGGGCCTTGGATGAGATGTGAGAGTCCCTTTCTCTTTGTTTTTCTAAAGGAAATTCTCTTCAGCAGATACTTGGGATTCAGATGGACAGTGGGATAGTATATTCAGCTGGTAAATTCTCCTGGAATGCGACAACCCCCTAAATTACAAAGAGTGGGCTGCCAGGGAGAGGGCCATGCCAGAGGAGGCTGGATTTATCCATGCATCATTAATGCCAACATTACTCATGTCTACACCTGGCTTTTGCCTCTGCTTCTAGTTCTAACAACCCACCCCAAATTCTCTCTTCCGCAGCCCATTCCAATTCTTCAATAGAGTAAAACCGCAGGTAACCAGAGCTTGAGATCATACATGTCTACACTCCCAGAGAGAAATTGTTGGCATTTTCTTTAAAAGCTCAGCTTCCAGAACCTTGGAATCAGTTCACATTCAGCCCAAATTTAATAATTCCTTTAAGTGATCATTTATGTTCGTAAGTCTGTATTTAAGTATCTCTACTATCAAACAAAGAATCAGTTGCACTCACTACCAGAGGCCACAGTCTCTGCAAGTTGAACAAGGCAACTGCATGAGCAGAGGCCTCCCAAACCTCAGGCCTCAGTAAACCCAGTGTGGGTCTCCCAGCACAAGAACAGGGAGCACCCAGCCATCACATGCAATATCCTCCATATCATTCACAAAGGGCAGTTTGCTTGGACCACACAGTGTACATATCCTTTATTTGTTGTCTCTTTCAAGGAGATACACTGTGTTTGGGGGAATGTCCAAGTGCAGAGTTTATTGAACCAGACTCTCTGTTTTGAATAATTTCTCTCTACTATGTAAAAGATAAACTAAAGCAACTTTACTTCCCTTCTGGAGCCATTGCCCCTCAATGCACTGGCCACAGCCAGATTTCAGCAAATCAGGATTCATCAGAGACCTACTCTTGGCCCTTCATACCCACAGTCTCTCCTCCGTAGTCAGCCTTGGAAACAAACCCAGGACAAAGCTAGAGTAGCCACAGGTGTGACACTTAGGAAGTAGCATTGACTGCTTGTGTTGAACTCCTCGTGGCTAGGGACAAATAAGATAATGAAGTATTACCTTCACAAAAAATGTCAAGAATTAGTAGAGAATATGACGAAGGCAGAAATTGTTGGACCAGATTATATAAAAAATAGACAAAAAATGAATTCAGAGATGATCCAGTAGCTTTATACCTGACGTCTGCCTAAGGCCAGGCTGCTTCCAGAGCTGCCTCTCCTCCTCACGCTCATCTTACTGAGAAAGGGACAGAGGCAGGTAAGCTCTCTTGGAATTTTTCATCCTTAACATTTTAAACAAAAAAGGTTTCTTGTTAGTCACCCAGTTATTTGGGAGATACAATGAAAGAAACCCTTTCCTTCAACCTGAAAGGACCTCAATGATTAGATCTGCAGTAAGGCAGTGAAATCACTTGAAAGTCTGGGAGCTCTGTTTTCATTAGCAAAGTTTAACTAATAACAACAACAGTAATAATAACAACAGCACTCTTGAGCCAAAGTCTGATGTGCACAGTCTAGACAACAAAGCTAGTATCTCCTAAAAGAGCCTGCCAGCAAACTAGAACCTACAATTTAATGTATTTGAGCTGCAAGGACTAGGAAGAGGATGTAGGACTGTAGGATGTAGGATTTTCTAGTAGGAGAAAACACAGTCTCATGGCCCCACTTCTTTGCCTCGCCGAGAGACTGCCCCTTCTTGTGACAGTTCTGTATCTCATTCCTTCGGGATTCTGTTCTCTTCCAGGCAACAAGTGTGAACTGGCCCATATCCAGGGGACAATGGGTGTTAATGTGTTCTTCCTCTTACGCAACACACACCCCTTAGGTAGGGGGATGTCTCTTTGAGCAAATCCTGTTTGTTCGACTTTAGACCCATTTTGCTTCCAGCGTGCAGCACAGGAGAGAAAAGAGGAGCAAGCCTGGAGGGAGAAAGTGAATGTGACAGAAATCACACAAGTGCTGCCTGACCCACAAGACTCCCCATGGTCATGTCTTTGCTCCCCACCAGCTTCTTTGGTCTGAATGTTGGTGTACCCCTAAATTTGTATGTTGAAATCCTAATGCCCAACATGCTGGTATTAGGGGATGGGGCCCCAGGAAATGATCGATTCATTAATTAATGAGGGGGAAGCCCTCATGTATGGGATTAGTGTTCTTATAAAAGAGACCCTATGGATATCCCCAGACCTTCTGCCATGTGGGGACACAGTGAGAAATCCGTGACCCAGAAGAGGGCTTCACTCAACCATGCTGACACCCTAATCTTGGACTTTTAGCCTCTAGAACTCTTAGAAATAAATGCTTATTAGCCAGCTAGTCTATGGTATTTTGTTACAGCAGTTGAAATGGATGGACTAAGGCACTCCTCACACTGGCCTTCTTTCATCTCTGAGAACATTCTAAGCTCATTCCTATTGGTGTCAGCATTGTACTCAGCACAAACTTGACACTTACTAAGTGCTCAATATATATGCTTTGAGTGAATGGATGGACGATTCCTCTTAGGGGAGTGCTATGTGGAGTCCTGTAATGTGGCAGAAGGGGTTTGGAATATCTCAAGTTCTCCTCCCCAGAACCACATGGCTGCAGTGCTAAGAGGTGCAGGATCTGGTTCATTGCCCCATAGCATGGGGAGAAAAAATGGAGGGATGCAAAAAGCAAAGATCCTTGGGGACTTCTCTAAATGACCTCAGTGCTTTCTTTACACTCTCCGGTGACCTCAAAGTGGGAGCATGGTTTGAGTGGTTGAAACTGATCGTCCCGGGGTCCCAAGACCCCCTCACTGGAGTTCATTAGAACACCATTCGAATCTCCCCAACAGTCATGTACATACATGTGTGCATGTGAATATGTATAAGTATGCAGACTGAGTAGGTGATCCATAAATCCCTTGAGTGGATCACAGACTTTCAGGAAAGGGGAGAAGAAATGAACAAGTAGAGAATTTAACTTCTGGAAAAATGAGTAAAAACTGCATAGCATTTCCCAATGGGACTTCAAAGGAGCCTTGTCCTCAACCAGCACGCATCTGTGTCTTGTCCCAGAGACCTGGTTTGGGTGTCCCAGGGGTGGTGTCTCTGGACCCATCCTCATGCCTTTTCACTCCTGTACTTTTTGGTGGTGGTGATGTGAAAGGAGTATCGTCATGATTATATAACCGATCTTGGTACTTTTGTAGTCACTTCATCTCAAAATCACAAATTCTTTGGAGGTTATTTGCATTCTTCTAAAGTAATATAACAAATCAGTCTGAAACTCACAAAATACTTTATAGACCCCTGAATGTGGTCCCTCCTTATTTTAAAGGATGGGGAAACTGCATCCCAGGAAGGAAATAGCTCACCCTGAGTTACACCGCTGGCAGAAGCAAGCCTGAAGCCCAGGTCTCCCAGACCGGTCTCTAGTCGTAGCTCCGCCTGCCCAGCCACCCAGGACCATAGGCTCGATTTACATCAAAACGTGTGGGCTCTCACAGTCTCTAACCTGGGCTCCCCACCACACTGTGGAGGTTGGGATGTGCCCCTTACCTCACACGATGACTTCAGCAACACCACCCGATTGGTTGCTCTACCGTAGAGCCCAAGTCTCCATTGTTAATCATCTTTTAAAAGAGTTTAACATATGCTGCAGGGAAATTTACTGGCCTCAAGTTACCGGCTATAATTTTGGTCATTTGGGGAAAATAATGATGCTATAGTCGTCACTTTCCAAATGTTGCGGGAACCTGACCTGAATCAAGAAACCTCTCAATAAATCAGCTCAAAATGGCATCAATTTCTAGCCTCACTATTTAGAATGTTGCAGCTCTGAATCAGTGTCTGGGCTGGAGAAAGCATCCAACTCTAAGTCTCTAGATTTTAATAATAGCTGCCATTGTTCAAAGAGGGATTCATAACTCTAATGGACGCCAGCCAAATATCTTAAGCCAGACTCTGTATTTATGTATGTTTGCTTGTACTAAGTGCCTACAAGTTTCATGAGTGCTTCTTTCAATGTGGGAGCTATCCAAATCTCCAAACCATGGTCTTGCTTGTGGACATCACCCTGGACCAAGTCGTCCTTGCTGACAAGTCTTCTTTGGCCCTTGATGTATGTATGGATGTCCAGGATCATTATACATAAAGACATAGGCCATTAATAATAAAAACAATGGGGTTTTTATTATGGAGTGCTTGCTCTGTGCCAGGAGTCATTCTATTAATTCCTGTAATCCTCGCAGCCCTATGAGACACGCACTGCTATTATCTTCATTTTATACGTGAGGAAATTGTGGCATGAAGTGGGTAAATGACTAGCCCAAGATCACACATACAGTAATCAGAAGAGTTGGGGTTTGAACTCAAGCAGTCTGGCTTCAAGAAATGCTCCCTGCTCTCTTGTTTAAACTGCTTTAATTGAAATATAATTCACATACCATAAAATTAACTCTCTTTAAGTGCATAATTCAGTGGTTTTTACTATGTTCACAGAGTTGTGCAGTTATCATCAATTAGCCCCAAAACATTCTCATCACTCCAGAAAGAAACCCTATACTCATTAGCAAATGCTCCCAATTCCCCCTCTCCCAGCCCCTGAAATCATTAATCTGTTTTCTGTCTCTATGGATTTGTCTGTTTTGGACATTTCATATAAATGGAAGCATGCAATATATGACCTTTTGTGACTGGCTTTTTTCATTTAACCTAATGTTTTCAAGATTCATCCACATTGTAGTAAGTATCAGTATTTTATTCCTTTTTATGGCCAAACAATATCCCATTGTATAGGTGTACCAGTTTTGTTTATCCATTCATCAGTTGATGGACGTTTGGATTGTTTCCACTTTTTAGCTATTATAAACAATGCTGCTATGAACACTTGTGTACAAGTTTTTGCATGGACTATGTTTTTTTTTCTCTTGGGTATACCTAGAAATGGAATTGTTGAGTCAGATGTTAACTTTTTGAAGAATTGCCAGTCTGTTTTCTGAAGTAGCTACATCATTTTACATTCACCCCCCAGTGATGTATGGAAAGTTCAGTTTCTCCACATCCTTACCAACACTTAATATTTTCCATTGTTTTGATCATAGCCATCATAGTGGATGTGAAGTGGTATCTCATTGCAGTTTTGATTTGCATTTCCCTAATGATGTTAAGCATCTTTTCATGTGCTTATTGGCCATTTGTATATATATATATATTTTTTTCTTTTCCTTTGGAGAAATATCTATGCAAATCCTTCACCCATTAAAAAATGGTTGTCTTGTTATTGTTGAGTTGTAAGAATTTTTTATGTCTTTTGGATACAAGTCCCTTATCAGATAAGTGATTTGCAAATATTTTTTCCCATTCTGCAAGTTAACTTTTCACTTTTTTATGGTGTCCTTTGAAACACAAAAGCTTTCAATTTCACAAGGTCCAATTTATTGTTTTCTTTCATGGCTTGTGCATTTTATGAGTATCTAAGAAGGCTTTGCCCAACCCAAGGTCATGAAGATTTGCCTTTGTGCTTTGCTCAAAGAGTTTTAAAGTTTCAAGTTTTATATTTATTTAGGTCTTGATATAATGCCAAGTAGAGATCCACCTTATCCCTCTGCATTGGATATCCAGTTGTTCTGGTGTCATTTGTTGAAAAGACTCTCTCTTCTCTTATTGGATGATCTTGGCTCCCCAGAGGCCTCTCTTCACTACTATGCTTGACTGCCCATCCTGAAAGCTTTGAAAGATGAATCTCTCTCTCTCTCTCTCTCTCTCTCTCTCTCTCTCTCTCTCTCTCTCTCTCTCTCTCTCTCATGTGTGTGTGTGTGTGTGTGCATGCGTGTGTGTGTGTCCCAAAAGGCAGCTGAAACTAACCAAAGCAATGACCTATAATGCTATCCACTGGTGCACCTAAATCATCAAACCTCTGAAAGTCTAAAGAGTAGAGATGATGAAATAAGACCAAGGCTGGAGTATCCATCTGATCTCCAAAGGCTGAAATATCACTGGAAAGGAAATGGGGTCTTAGTAAAGGTCTGAGAATGTAACTCTCCCAAGGAAGAAGTCAAGAAGACAGTTCCATGAGAAGATGCTGCCTAAACCAACAGGTATCCTCTGGTCACTTCTTAGATGAGATCCAGTGTTTTCTGCCCAAAACCCATCTGAATGACTATATAGTCAGAAGGAGTCACCCAACACTGAGACTGGGGTTTCAGATCGTGATGATTTCTATTCATCCTTCCTCTGAGCTACTAGGGTTAGTCCCTTCTTTGTCACAATTATTAATATAGTAACTTCCTGCCTATCATTTAAGCCAGATTCTGCCCCCACTGGGGACTCAAGCTCCCCATTTCCTGGCTACTCTTAGAGTGAAGGGGCCATGATTTTATTGCCCTGCCCCTTCCACAAACACCTCCTCAGCCTCAGAAGGAGCCCTGACACTATCCAGCTGGTGATTCACTCTCTTCCCCAAAGACAGCACCCTGGCTCTGGTAACTTGGAAATTCATGACTTTCAGGAATGATTCCTTTGGGGTAGAGGCGATATCACACTAAGGAAGACCTCGTAATGCACGAGACTTACTTCAAACTGGTCAAGCCCCAGTTATTTTGCCTTGAAGAACTTCTTTAGGGTTTCCTTTCCTTTTCTGTACTTCCATCATGAAACACTTCCTCACCTCCCCAAGGGCCAGTGTAAGCCAGGGTCAGTAACCCCGGTTGCTATAAGAAACAATCCCCAAAATTAAAATAATTTAATTCAATAAAAAGCCATTTTATTTCTCTCTCCCACAAAGCCCAAAGCAAATGTTCCTAGCTAGGGGGCAGACTTCCAGGTGGTCATTCAGTGCCCCAGGTTCCTTCCATCTCATGTCTCTGCCATATGTTTAGAATACTAAGTTCTCTAGGGAATCTTTCCTGTCCAGCCAGCAGATGAGAAAGAAAGGATGTAGAATCACTCAGCTGGTATTAATCTATGGCTAGACCTGAGTGACATGCTATAGCCAAATGCTCTCAGCCAGAACTCAGTCACACGGACACATTTAACTCAAAAGGTGCTGAGGCACAAGGCCTCCAGTGACCAGGACACAAAGGAAATGTTTTTGATGAACACTTGGCAGTCTCTGCCAGCAGTTATGAAGATGCAGAATTCTGCTATCATGATGACAAAATCTTTATGATGCTTCCAAGTGACCTTGTTGTATTCTTCCCTCTGAGCTCAGAAAGGTCTCCCTGGCCATCCAGTGTGACTAGATCCATGTGAAGAGGGGCCGTAGGCAGATCTGTGAGCCAGGTAGTGAGATGAGTTCAGGCAGAATTTTCCTTCCCATAACAGTTCAAGACTAACAGACAAGAATTCTACAAATACGCAAACTTGGTCCAAGTTCAAGAAGAGCTTCTGAGAGCCTGACCTGGGTACGGGAGACTGGGGTTGGACATGTAGGCTAACAGGGGAGTTCCCAGGGAAGTCAGAAAAACAGCTATGTCTCTCCAGAGGGATGAGCAGAGAAGCAAAGCCAGATGCAAGGCCTTGTAGCAGAGACTGGAGACAACAAACAAAGCTCGTATTAATTAATCAATCTCAGCATTGAGGATCAACAGCTACTAACGTCACAAAGAGAGAAAGAAGCAAACATTCTGTGGCTCCTGATGAAAGAGCATGCTAATCTAGGGAAAGAAAAGCAAACATGAAGGTGATCAAGCCTTTAGGTCCAGCCACTAACTTACCAGAAATACACAGGGCGGAGCAACATGCTAAATGACACCATGAGGTCAAATGACCCTGGTTCTTCAACAAAAACATGGCCAGGAAAAAGGGGGGATGAGGGAGGAATGTTTACATTAAAAGAGACTTTAGAAGAAATATCAAAGACATGGGCAAAGCTAAGCTGAAGTGCCTAGGGATGCATACTTGTGTGATAAAGAAATGTTTATCACAGAAGTCAGCCACCTTCACATAGGAGGACAGCCTGGATGTTCTGGAGTAGCTGAGGAAGTGACATGTGCTCAGGAGAGTTAGGTTTAGTTCCCTGTCCTGTTTCTGGTTATCAAATGAATTTAGGTAATTCTCTGCCTTTCTTGGGGTCTCAGTTTCTTTGGCAGCAAAAATGAGGTCAGCTATACCAATTCACCCAAACTTCTAGGACTATGCTGAGAACCAATGAGCCTGTGCCACCTACTTTACTCCTTGTGCATCCAGCGAGCTGATCACTCTTCAGCTTGTGCATTCAAGCTTACCAGATCCAAGAACTTCACGCCCTCCCTTCCCACAGATCCCACAGTCATCATCACGTCATTGACATTGTAGCTAGTTTCTTAAAACTCTTTCTCAAGCTCCAGTATTGCCTGTACCCAATAAGGAACGTGAGCAAGGTATATAAAGTCTGTTGTAGACAAGGCCAACAAAGTCTGTTGAATTAATAATATGTAGGAAAGTCTCTGTACTTATTAAGGTTTGCTTACAAATGTAAATTATTATAGTTGTTATCTTCACTGAGCTATGGGACTGACTGGATGATTTCACAATCTGTTGTCTTTCAAGTAAAAGGAACATTTTGATAAAAGAAGAGGAAACAGTCCATAATCTGAGCTGCTGCTTTGCCCTGACAGGGTAAGCAGATGGCAGCACCAAAGAATGTGGCCACAGGAGGTACTGAAAAGGGGAGGGGTGGGGATGTCTAAAGCCAAACTTAGACACAATTTTAGCTTTTCTAGGGCCTGGGCTCATCTGTGTGACTAAGTAGATGCTAGAAACATCCTACCACCTGAAAACTGCTCAAAGCAGAGGACTAACTATCCAAACACCAAGGCTCTGCTGCTGGCCTTTAAATCATCTGATGCTCTCCCCCTAGGCCGGCGGGCTTCACTGGGATGCTGTGTGGGCATGAATGAAAATTAAACAGGGCCCTGGAATGAATGGTGCCAAACAGATCCAAACAACCATTAGTATTTTTAGAAGCTTATCCCAAAAACCTGTGCTTCCCAGCAGGCTATATGGGGAACCCCAGTACTAAGGGATATTAAAAAGTAATAAAGGAAAAGGATTAAAGTGTAGGAATCATTGGATTAAATAGAATGAAACTGATTACTTCATTGACAGATGTCTCATAGTCTTGAATTGGTTAACATGTGTTGTCAATCTCCAAAAAGGTAAACAGCATTTCCCAAATTTTTTGGACCTTGGAGCCTTTTATCATGAAGAATCTTATGGGCTTCATATGCCAGGAGTAGTTTCAAAAAAGGCTGGTCTAAACAAAAGCTGTGTTGAATGAATGAATCTTGGACCATGTCCTTGCATGCAGTGGCGCTCTCTAAATGCTGTTTGTTTGGTTGGTTGATTGATAAAGCCAGCCAACCTGTCCTACTACGGCTCAGGGATTCCCAGACAGCCACACAGTGAAATAGGCCTGCCCACTCCAAAGGCCTTTAGGACATCCAGCAATATTGCAGACCAGGTTGGAGCAAAGGTTTGTCATGCCACGCCCTGGGGGCTTCTCAGCCCAGGGGTGATGGGAAGAGTTCTGAATAATTTTTCAATCCAATGTCACATCTTTCCAGAGGCCAGAAGTACATATAACAGAAATAGCATTTCATGTGCATCCCCAAGCAATAATCCCTCTTGCCTGTGATGCAGGCTGTCTGTGGCAGGATCTACAAGATAGTACCAGAATTTCCTGCCTGAGAATCCTCTGCTGTGTCCCCAAGACTTAAGAATAACATCCCAGCCGTCTTTCTGGGATAAGCTTTGGAAAAACTGAACTGAGACTGGGCTGAAAGAAGATCCATGAACCGCGTCCCAAGGCCAGGTCTGCAAGGAAGTGAGAGAGAGAACAGCCAGTACCAGCTCTTCCCCCTGCTGCTACTGGGCTCCTGTTTTCCTAGCCATCTCCAGCAGTTCCTCCTTTCAGCCATGGCTCGGGTGAGAATTATGGAATTGCTATTATTACCCCTGCCCAGGGTCCAGGGCTTGATGGCTGCTGCCCTGGCAGCCCCTGTCCAGAGGGGAGCCAACTGCAAGGACAATAAAGCAAAGTCTTTGGCAGCTGAAGGTCCCTCCTCTGTGTGCTGGGGCTGAGGAATGGGGTGTGCAGCCAGCTCTGACTCCAACTCCTTGGGAAGTCTTGGAGCTGGCCCACTGCCTCCCTGGCCTCTGATTGCAAAGGCATTTTTCAGCTCAGCTGGGGAGGCTTTAACAATCTCAACAAGGCTCACTCTAGCAACCTTGAGAAATGAGTCTGCAAGCCTCAGCTGTCTGACCAGGGTCTCCTCTAGAGGAGGAGATGGGTTTGCCCAGGCTGGCTGGCTTTATCAATCAAGCAAACAAACAAGCATCATTTAGAGAGCGCCACTGCATGCAAGGACATGGTCCAAGATTCATTCATTCAACACATCTTCCTGCAGCACCTACTTTGTGGCAGACACTGTGCTGGTGCTGGGGATACATCCATGGACAGAGGAGACAGAAAGCCTCACCCTCCTGGGAGCTTCTACGGAACTGTCAGGAAAGAGATGAAAAACAGAATAAATAAGTGATTTAGTGAATTAGAAGGTAGTAGGTGCTGTCAGGGAGTTTGAGCAGAGTCAGGGAGATTGAGCATGTAGGAGGCAGGAATGAGGTTAAAGTGAGTGGTCAGGGGAGGCCTCACTGAGAAGGTGACATTTAAACCAAGACTTGAAGGAGGTGAAGTGTCAAACCTAAACCCAAACTGAGCTGCCTCCCAGGGGTTTATCAGCTCTGAGGGAGAGCAGGCCTGTCGTAGATGGCTGTGACAACAGATGCCTCATGAAACACCAGACTGAGGGGTGACAGGAATTCAGAGGAGGAAATGATTACAAGCCACTGGGATCTGAGGAGGAGAGTACTCCACCCTGGAACTATTCCCTGAAAGCACTTTGTTGCTTGAAACTTGGGTGAGATGCCTAAGACTTATGGGGATGGCCAGAAATGTGAGGAAAGGGTATCACTGGGATATAGGGGAGCAGGGTAGGGGACACCCTGGGGAAAGAAGGGCCAGAAGCCCAGTCCAAGGCTGAGGATGTGTAGGGAAGAAAAGTACCCAGAGAGGTTTAGCAGGCTGAGCCCATGGGAAATCAACCTTCTTCCCACTTGGAATCCTTCCAGATCTGTTCAATGTCCTCCTAAGACCAAACCCACTAGACCACAGGGTCTGAAACCTGCCTTCCCAACAGTATTAACTCATTTTTAATAATAGTTTCCCAGGCCCCATTCTGGACCCATAAATCAGAATCTGTTCTTTAAAAGCTTTCCAAATGGTTCCAAAGACCTATCAGGTTTTGAGGTCACTGTTCTGGCCCTACGTTGTCACCTGTTTACTACCTGAATAATTTCAGAGGCAGCTTATGTGGTAGGCAGGTTGCATCAGGGGCTTTCCTCACTGAGTGGGAATGATCTGTTCAGATGTCAGTCTCCACTACAAGACTGTGAGCCTCTTGAGGGCAGGGACTATATCTTACTTTTCTGTATGAAAACTCAGGCCCCAAAACATAAGAGGCATTGATAAATATGTTCTGAACTGCACTGAGCTAAGCCAAGTTCCACCAGGTACAAGCTATCTGGCTAAGGGGTCATGACCCTTAACCTCCCTGGAACTCAGTTTACATCTGTGAAATGGGTATAATGATTCCTGCCCTTCATGTCTCATAAGATTTGTGAGAGGCTCAATGTGGGGCAACTTGTATACTTGCAGGACCAGTTGAACAGTTTCTTTAGGAATTCCCAATGGAGGGGAAGCTAGGCACAGATGATCCAAAAATAAATCATCTTAAAACCTTGTTTGACCTTGGAATCCATTCTATGAGAAGGTTTACCTTCCTGAACTTTCTTCTTTTGCTTTAACTGGGAATCACTCATTCATACTGAACAAAGAGGTAAATAAGTACGTACTATATGTCATCCACAATGTTTGTCAATAAGAACAAAAAAATGAATAAGACATAGTCCTGACTGTCACAGAGCACAAATACCAACTTGAAGGAAAAAATACATGGACTAAGAATGCTAATACAAGCAAGTGGGAGGGAGGATTATGGCCAAGGGTTTACTTCTAGGTCTGAAATAATATGCAGAAGAAAATCTCTAACAGTTCAAAGCAGAAAGTGCATAATGGCCAGACAAAGGCAATGAGAACTAAAACAGAAAAACAGATAGTTCTTTGAGGACCAGCAAATTAGCTAACATGATCCCAGTGAGGAGTGGGGCAGGGGAGGCAGGAGAAGGGCTGGGAGGGGTAAGCAACCTAGAAAATGGCACCCAATGATCCCTGCCTCCTGGCATTCATGCCTTTGTATAATCCCCTCCCCTCAAGTGTGGACTGGACCTAGTAGCTCACTTCTTACAGAATACAGCCCATGGTGAGATGTCACTCCCAAGATCAATTGCAAAAAAGACCATGGCATCCTCCTTGGGTGCTCTCTCTTGCTCTCTGAGGAAGCCAGTGCCATGTTGTGAGCTGCCCTATGGAGAGACCCATATGGCAAGGAACTGAAGCTGCTGGCCAATAGCCAGCAAGGATCTGAGGCCCTCAGTCCGACAGCTTGAATCCTGCCAACAACTGCATGAATGAGTTTGGCAGTGGGCCATCCCCACGTGAGCCTTCAGATGAGATCACAGCCTGGCTATGACCTTTATTACAGCCTTATGTGACCCTGAGATGGAGGACCCAGCTTAGCTGCACCCATATTCCTGACCCACAGAAACTGTGAGACAATAAATATTTGTTGTTTAAAGCAGCTAGGCAATTTGTTACGCAGGAATAGATAACTAACACAGGGGGTCCTTATAGTTTTCAAGCATGAAAGTGAAATAATCAAACCTAATCTTTAATAATTGGGCTGATTGATAGGGAAGGCCTCTGCAGGAGCCCCAGTGAGAAGTGATGGGAGTTTGAACAAGGTGGCAGCAGAGAGAACAGGAAGGAATGAACAAGAGATCTTCTGAGGTGCAGTTGGGAGGACGTGGGTTCCACAAGGCCAGACGACCCATTCATTGGTTACTCAAACCAAAAACCTCAAAGTCATCATTGATTGCTTCTTTCCGCACATCCCCACACTCAACCCACCAGCAAATTCCACCTTCACCTTTCCCTCCCACCCCCAGGACCCTCCCCACAGTAGCCAGAGCATCCTCACCGGTGACTTCTAACTGCTCATAGAATCAAATCCAAAGTCCTTCCCAGGGTCAGCAAGGCCCCCTGTGACTGGCCTCTGGCCGCTCTGAGCTGCCTGCCCCATGCTCCCTGCTCACTCAGCCCCAGCCAAACAGTCCCTGGCTAGCCCCTCTGTCTGCAATTCTCCACAGATGCTGTGTTTACTTCACTTCTGTAGTCGTTTCAGAAAAGGCTTCCTGGTGAAAAGCCATTTAAGCTGAGATCTTAAAGAAAACCCACGGAGCCCGCATCTCCCAAGAAGGTCTAGGGAAACTAGCCTCATTCCTTTATGATCGTATCACCTGCGGCAGGACTTGTGGTGTCAGCAGAGCCAAAGCTTTCCTGGATGATGCCAGGACTGGGGGGCCTGGAGCCTGATGACAAGAGAGATTGGGGGATGTTCCTTTTAGAGGTGACTGCACATGTGGGACATCTCAGTTACAGCCCACCATGCCAGTTACAGCCCACCATGCCAGTCACAGCCGCTTTAACTGCCCCAGACCCTTCCTCTCACCAGTGGGTTTGACCACCGCCGCCCTCCGGTGAAGCCGCACAGGTTTCCACCACTGCCTGCACAGGCGGGTGATGGAGGCACAGGGAGGGGTGGCAGCGTGCCCCAGGCCTTTTTTCCCTGTTCAAGCGCACCTCGGGTCTTCAAAACAATGAGTGCTGGACAGGGGGAAATAAATAAACCTTAATTTAAAAAATAAGCGACATGTAAAAAAGAGCTTTGTCAATGGCTATTCACGTAGCAACTATTTTAGCTTAATATGTTGTGGGTTTGAAGTAGTCATTCATTAAGTTACCCTTCACTGGCTACCTACCAACCATGCGGTCGGGCGCCGTGCTAAACAGCAGCTACTCACTCTGCGTGCCCAGTCTGTGCCAGGGCATAGCCCTCGGGCTCAGGGTGGGGCTTAGTCTGCAGGGCTAGGGAAGCAGGACCGGAGAAAGGAGGGATTTCGGGACAAGCTGCCCGGAGATTGTAAGAACACAGCCCCCTTGGGGCTCTGCATTGTCTGGCCGATGAAGGGTCTTCACAGCCTTTGACAGAGTCACCATTCACCCAGCCAGTGTCACTCTGGGCCCCTGGGAGGCCTCCTACGGGGCCCTGGACCAGCCAGCTGGCCACAAGTCCCCAGCAAGTATGGTGATCATCAATTGGCAGTGGACAGGGCTGCAGTGATGCAAAACAGCCTCACAGGGTGACCCATGAATCAACAGCGTGCCCTGCCCCCAGTCCTCCACCTCATCGTCCCCCTTACAGGCCACCCACAATGTCCTAGAAATACCAGCTCTTCTGTTTTTCACTTTTTCCCTAAAGACAGAAGAAAAAGTGACAAGGAGTTGGAAAAGCAAAGGAGCCAGGTAATAAGTGGGGAGGCGCCATCGGGAGGAGGCAGACAGGGTGGGGACAGAGGGCTTCAGAGCCAGGGGACCTTCAGGCCTTGAGGGCAACGGGCCCCACTCCTGTGCTGACCCCAACCTTGATTTCAAGTTAGATGAATTGACCAACTTCATAATTAAGCCAGATTTGTTCTGGCCTTAGAGAAATGGAAGAGAAAATAGAAAAAATAGTTGCCTTGGACAGAAGGTCTGCATTTGAAGGCACTCAAGCATATAATGACACGTAATCATTTACCTACTATGATCAGCAGGTCTAAGTGCCTTAAGGGCAAGGTGTTTCCAAGATCCTCTTGTGTCACGGACACCCAGCAAGTGGTGACTCAAGCGGGTAAACAGACCAAAAAAAGAGTAGCAGATGAAACCCAGGCAATAAACAGAATAAAATGAGCAAAGAGACACCTCCGAAGTTGCCTCCAGCTCATTTCTGCTGAGAATTCGAAGGCAACATTAAAAAGCAGTGTGGTCTAGTGGAAAAGCACAGAACCATAAATATAGTCATATTATTAACCGTATCAGGAATGTGTGTTGTGTGGCACACTATTTTGTCACAGAGCCTCTCTGTCATAGCCAAGGATGGCGGGCAGGGGCAGGGCAGTACGATGCTTACTTCACTGACCCCAAAAGTCTCAAAGTGAGAGGAGTCACAGGGGAGGAGCATTCTTTCTTACCTAAAGCCAGGCAGGAAACTCAATTTCCACACCTGCTTTGAATGAAAAATAGCATTTTTCAGTGCCTGCCTTGTGTTTATCAGACTCTCCGGGGAACGTGAGAAGTTTGGAAAAAGCATGATCTGAAAGTACCATTGATTTTTTTAGAAGTCACTATTTCATTTATTTTGAAATGTCCAAAAGCTTCTAGAGAGGGCCCAAGATTTTTTTAACGCTTATCAGATGAGGGTCCAC
Source organism: Manis javanica (assembly GCF_040802235.1). Classification (NCBI taxonomy): domain Eukaryota; kingdom Metazoa; phylum Chordata; class Mammalia; order Pholidota; family Manidae; genus Manis; species Manis javanica. The sequence continues at coordinate 44,451,977 of NC_133171.1, forward strand.
AGATGTGTCTGCCTCTGCTGGGGGCATGCGCCCTGCCTCCTCGGGTCCTGCCGAAGAATGCAGATGGCAGCGGAGTGAGGAGGGTTTCCTTTCCTCCCCGTGCTCCCTGCGAGGGTAGCAAACAGTCCTCCAGCTGTACGAGGGAATCGCTTTCATCCTCCTGACGTTATTGGATCTTTGTGATATCTCTGTGTGCCAGGCCTAAGCCCAGTTTAATTCAACAAATACTCATCGGAGGCTCCCAGGACTGGGGCTCAGCTCAACACAGACAAGGAAGCCTGGCCCATACAGGCCAAACGACTTCTGACTGCAGGTTTGGAAGAGAAGCTGGGAAGGTGCCTCATTTTCCAGATGTAGGAGTGAGGCCCAGGGCTGAAAAGGAGCTGTTCTCTGTCACCCAGTTAATGTCGGAGTCAGGACTCGAACCCAGGCCCCCAAATCTTCACAGTCCAGCTATCACCACAGCACACAGCCTCTTCGATTGTCCCCCACCCTAGAGAGGACAGAGAGACTGGGGAGCCAATGAACACAACTGAGCCCATGGACTGCCAGCAGAGGGCTAGGCCATTGATCAGAGGCAGTTTACAGTCACGGTCTCTGCACTTCTTGTGCTTGCAATAGCCCTTTCCTGCCTGTGTCCACCTGGGGTGGCGTGCACCCTCCAAGCACCCTGAGTCTTGGGACCCCTCGATGTCTTAGCCTCTTCATCTGTAAATGGCTGTAACTACACGTTGCCCAGGGCTACTGTAAGGATCACTGACAGTAGTCATACCACACCCACCCTCCCCTTGGCGGACACAGACATCTCCTTGCTCCTATTTTGCATCCGAATCACAGAGATGTGACGTTGCCCTGCTGGCTGGTGACACTGAGGTTCCTGACTCCCAGCAGGAGACCCTTCCCTGGCCCTGCTATGGGACCAGGCTATGGTGGGCTGGGTTTTCCCTGTCTGAGAGCACGGGGAATTCTAATAAGAAGCAGAGCTCCAGAGCCCGGGTGCCCTGGTGTCCCCACACAAGCCAACTTGGAAAGCAACTACCTTCAAATCAGACCAGTCATTTTATTTTTCAAAACCCAGATTTTATTTGTGAGGTTCGGTGCTGCATGAGGTCTGTCTCGGGCACTTTGGGAGTTCTGTGCGAGCACCAGGATAACATCATGGTCACGCCTCCCGTGTGCATAGCCATTCAGGCTGTGACCCCCAACCAGTGGCTCTCAGGCAGCTTCTCACATGGGCACCAGAGTATCTGCTTGCTCCAGACATTCCCACAGGGCATCCTGTTCCAGGCAGTCATGCCATGGGCTTCAGGTCAGAGTGGGAAATTTGGTGAATTCTCGATGATACACATGGGAAACTTCAAGCTACTAAAAGGTAAATGTTTAACTTGAGAAACTTATTCCTCACCCCACTGTTCCCCAGCTGGCTGGTTTGGAGTTCGTATCTTTCCCTTAAACAACCTTCTCCATGCTTCGTTCTAGGTCAGCTGGGTGGGTCCTCAGTGTAGCTCATTGCAAACTGGAAGTTTCCAGACATCAGAAAAGTGTTCTCAGCTCACAATCTTCTTAAACTATGTGTGAGGGGGATTCAGCTGCCTAACAGGAAGCTGGTAGTACTTTGGGACTTAGCCGTGGGGTCAGTCTGTTGGGCTCTAATCCCAGCCTTGCCCTTTGCCATGTGACCTTTGGCAAGTCACTTCTCTCTGGGCCTCAGTTTCCTAGTTTGCCCTGCTTGTTGGAGATGAAGTCTGGGCAGCCTGCCTGCTTAGGGTTCATGTGACTCCACTTGTCCCTGAGAGCCTTGACTCTGGAACCAGAGAGATTTTGGATAAGTCACTTAAGGTGCCTGAGTAACATGGCAATGATGATAGTAGAATGCCTACTTCTTTGGGCTTGGGAGCAGTAACTGAATTAATCCATGGAACGGTGCTTAGAACAGTGCCTGGCACCTGGGAAGTGCTCCCTGTATCAGCCATACTTAGGTTACTACACCCAGAGCTGTGTCTTTACTCATCTTTGCATCCTCAGTGCGTGGTGTGGGACTGGGCAGGCGCTGGCTGTGAGGAGGATGAATTAAAATGGTGAGTGAAGAACCATCAGAACCAAATACATGGAAGGGAAGGGGAGGTTCAAGAGGGACAGCTATTCTGTGGAGGGACAAATATTTGCCCTGTCCCCAGCCCTTTGAAGTATCTGAGATGGCGTGGGGACAGGGGTGGAATGCAAATACCTTCAGCACCCCCACCCCACTTCTGGAGCCTCAGGGTAACCTGGCCCCCTTGATTCTGGTCTGTGGTGGCCCACGCACAACCCCGCCTCCCCAACCCAGCCCATCTCGATTGTCCCGCCACTTTCTTTCATCCCATAGTTCATCTTCAAACTCAGGGGAAACTGTAGTCAAAAAAGAAACAGCCCTCCACCGCCCCTCAGCCCCTGGCCAGTAATCTGAGCTGCAGAGGGAAAGGGGCAATTATGGTTTGGGGTTTCTCCTCCTCCTTTTCCAGCTCCTTGACTCACTTCTCATCTTCCTCCTGCCTTTTGAGAACTCCTGGCATTCTAGGGGTGGCTGGAGGTGGGGGGTGCAGCCAAGTCCTCCACTTCCTTCTGAGAGAGGGGAGGGCGGGAGCTGCGGCCCTGGGGGCCCTAGAGCCCCTCTGCTAATCCACAGCCCAGGACTCTCGCCAAGCGCCTGGCAGGCTCACCCCTCTCTCAGAAGGAAATTTATTAGCAGAGGCTGCGGGGAGGGCTGGGGTTACTGAGACTTCATTACTCTTACAAAATACACTATGGGACGTTTACTAGTGTCCCGTGAAGTGTGGCCATAAATCAGGGGCTCCGCGGTGCTTGTCAGGAGAAATGAGGAAAGTGTGTTTGCTCGCGCCCGCAGTGGCCTTGTTGTTGACCCCATCCGCAGCAAGGCCGCGGTGCTGGGCAGAGCCACGCCACCGGCCCCCCTCGGGGTGCCTGCACGGAGGGCATGGAGGGCTGGACACAGGTCTGTTCCAGCTTGCACACGCTGAATGTAAATGCCGTGCAGTTTCAAATCCACACATATCACACATTGAGTCTCTCCTGGAAATAATATTTCCTCTGCCAATTTTATTCTCCTGTCCCTAGGGAACTACAAAACTTCTGCACAGCATGATCCTGTTTCTAATATATATGAAGAAAATACACCCGAAGGTTAACAGTGATTCTCTCTGGGCAGAACAATGACAGATGATTTTTATGAACCTCTTCATACTCTCCCAGATTTTCCACTTTTTAAAAAATAAACCTGAGTGACTTTTATAATCAGAAAAGTGTTACTTCTTTAAAAAAGAAAATTTAAGAACCAACCATGGGGAAATATGCCTATGTTCATGCTGTTTATAAAAATATAAAGCTATAGGCAAGCTAAATGTGTAATAATTATTCCACATTACTAGGACAGAATATCACACAGCCACTTAAAATACTGGTTTTTGAAGAGGTGGGGAAATGCTTATGATTGAATGCTTAGAGAAAAAAGAGGGCCAAAAAGCAGGCCATTCTGTATACATAGGCTGATTAGTAGTATATAAAAATTAAACCTAAGAAAAGGGCTCAGAAAGAAATATTTTTGTTGTATTAGGGTTTGGGCTTCCAGAATGTTTTCATTTTCACCCCTTAGTTTTCCAAATTTTGTGTAATGTGGCTATAGTTCTTTTGTAATTTTTAAGTGAAAACTCAGACCAGGTCTGGGACTCCCGCCCCTCCCCCTCCCTGCCTTGGCCCAGTACCACACACGTGCTCTCGCCCCACATTAAAACATGAGGCCCCAGGTGCCAGGGTGGGTTCAGTTCCGTTGGGACAATCTGGAACAATCGGCTCCACCAATGAACTTTTTTATGGAGTTTCTGACTTTGAACCTCAGTAATGAGACTTGGCTCCTGACCAGGCCTTGAAATGTTCAAAGTGGTCACCCCCCACTCGATTAGCTAACCCGAGACATCCAAGGTAGGTAGGCGGGCAGGTGGACTGGTGGGCAAGCAGGCAGGCGGGCAGCCAAGTCCTGGTCTCTGGAGGAGACCAGGTAGGTGCAGCTGCCTAAGACAAGGCCAGGAGGGTGAGGGCCGCACTCCAGCCTATAGCCAGGCCCGGGGGACCCCGTCGCCCCGCTCAGCAGCCCGTGTGCACAGGCCCCGTCCTCCTGTCTTACAACTCCAGAGGAGGAAGCCAGGGAAGACCTTTTGGAATTCTCGAGGCCTGAGAAGGTCTGGGTCAGTCGGAGGCCTGCTTCATTTGGAAATGAGACTTCTGTGGGAAGGAAACGGGCTGGTCTCGAGCACCCCCTGGCTGAGCAGGACGTCCACTGCTACAAACCACCACCCCACGCCTTAGCACAGGCAAGCGGCGCCGTGCTGGTCTCTCTTTGAGGAAAGTCCCTGGGGGTTTTCTAGATGAGGAGTACAAAGAACTCTCCCTGGCTCCCACCCCAAGAGTTTAAAAATAAATCGACCTTCCTCAGTGAAGGAATTCCTCAGCCCCCGGAGAGGGGTATGTTTTGCTAGGTTTGTTTGTGGAAGTCTGGCGGGCTTCCCCCGGTTATTTTTGATAAGAAGTCACTCTCTCCTGGCTGGGTGGGGACGGGGGCAGGTGAAGCCTCTGGCCCACCCCTCATCATCACCCTTCACTCCACATTTTGAAGAGGTCTCAACAACAGCTGAAATTGCGCTGGCATTTGATTTTGATTTTTAAAAGGAAAAGAAGAAAAAAAACCTTTGCCTTAAAGCAATGAGTTCTCTCGGCATCTCTGGGGAGGCTGGCGACGTTGAGACCTTTCCTGGCAGGGCTAAGGTTGGTGGTGGTGTGTTTAGAAGTCTAAAACAGCAAAAGACAGAAAGAGGGTTTGCAGGAGGAGGGGCTGGGCCTGGGTGGGGGCATGACAAGGCCTCCAGATTTGTTCTCTTCCCTACTGTAAATTACAAGCCTGCTTTTTTAAATTTCCTTTCCCAGAACAATGTTATTCATTCAATTCCAAAGTAAACATTGGGCTTAGATACTCAACAGTTTGAGAGAACAAACTGTCCTCGTGGTTAGGGTCTTTACCTGTCAGGGCCCTGATTAAACCCATATATCTTAACGGTAACCATCAGCAGCCACAGTGGGCTGTAAGGAAAGACCAACCACCAGCCCCCTGTGTTCCCACCCAAGCGAGGGCAGCCCTCCATGCCAGCCCCGGGCTGGGGGCTTCCCCTCTCTCTCGGGCCAGCCACAGTAGGGTGTCTGTTCAGGGCTCCAGCCTGACCCTGCACCTCTGGGGTAAAGGGGGCAGATCAGAGGAAGTGCTGAGGCCTGGGGGTCACCAGGAAAGGGGGAGGAGGAGGAGAAGGTGGCGTTTGAACTGCCTTCAAAGTGATAGATGTTTGTACTATAGAGAAGTTGATCTGGAGAGAAATACAGGCCTTGGGTAGTAAATCATGCAATCTGATGTCGGTGCTAAGAATATGGAAGCCCATTTCCTTTCTCCTAAGGGAAGGCTGCTTAATTAAGAGATCTCCGGGTACTCGACTTCCCTCATAAATTTTAGAGAGCTGTAAAACTCAGTGGAAGTGTGTGTGTGTGTGTGTGTGTGTGTGTGTGTGTGTGTGTGCGCGCATGCACGCGTGAGCCTGCGCACACATGCCCGCTGGGTGGGCAAAGAAGAGTGCATTAGGAGATCTGTTCAGATCTGCACTCACACATCTGCTCACCCTTACACATCTGCTCACCCTTTTGTGCCTTAGTTTCCCCACATTGGGAATGGCAGTAACAGGTTGCCTCTTACAGCCCAACTCACTGTGAACATCAAGACACTAAGTAGGAAAGCACAAGGTGCTCTGATTGCTGAGGGAATGGAGGGGCCCGGGGTGCTCCCAGGGGGAGCCAGGAAGGAGGATTTGCCTCTTTTGGGTGGCGGTGGACACCAAGCCCAGGCCCTGGCCCCAAACGACATTTGCAGATGTCAGGATTCCCAGCCCTCACCCCGAAGACGCTGCAGCCTCTCTGGTGAGCCTTGCTCGGAAACCCATGGCTGGAATCTTAAGTTTCCTACTCTTTTCTAAGGGATATTTAACTTCCAAAGTACAGTCTGTTTATCTTCCAGAAGAACTCGTTTCCCCTCCTCGCTTATCTGCCTGTGGGTGTCTCAGGGAGCAACTTGTCACCTATCATTTCCCACAGAAGTGAACATTAGCAGCTGGGGAGCCTGAAGGGGAGCTCCAGAGGCGTCAAGAATGCAGGTACTGCAGGGAGAAATGCAAGCGAGACACAGGAGGTGAAGGAAGGAAGGAAAAGGCAGTCTATCCTAGACAACGCGTGCTTAGCCAATTTTTTGTTCACATGGAAAGAAAATAGTCTTGTGTGGCCTTTCCCTCCATAACCCTCATTATCTTGGGTCCCACAACATCCCAGAGAACAGAAGAGGTAAGGCCAGGTTATTGCCCCATGTTGCTCAGCCCAGGAAAGGTAAAGTGGGCTGTCAGAGGTCACACTTTCAAGGATTGGTAAATCCACTCCCCCATCCCACCAGGCTCTTGTCACATGTTGGGTCAGCCAGGATCAGCATAGCACATACAGTTACAGCTTCCAAGGGTTGGGTGATGTTTTGTTTTTTACACTTCAGGACTGCTTATTAGTAGTACCATAAGACAGTATGTCACAAATACATGTAAGCTGCTCTGACTTCTGTGACTCCAAGGCCTTCCACATAGGACAGAGACATGGTGGCATTTGAGATGGTTTGCGTGCACTCTTGACTCTCATCCCAACTGTTTATTTTTTTAAACCTTAGATTCCATTTGGTGAGGAGCACTGGTGCGGATCAAATTAGGTCAGGCCTGTGTCCATCAATAATGAATGGATAAAGAAGATGTGGTACATATACACAGTGGAATATTACTCAGCCATAAAAAGGAATGACATCTTGCCATCCACAGCAACGTGGATGGACCTAGAGGGCATTATGCCAAATGAAATGAGTCAGACAGAGAAATACTAATACTATGATTTTCCTTATATGAGGAATCTAAAAAACAAATGAACAAATAAACAAAACAGGAATAAACTCACAAATACAGACAACAAACTGGTGGTTGCCACAGGGGTGGGGGTTAGGGAATGGGCAAAACAGGTGACAGGGATAAAGAGGTACAAACTTCCAATTATAAAACAAATAAGTTGCAGGAATGAAAAAGTACAACATAGGAAATATAATCAACTTTATAATAACTTTGTATGGTGACAGATGGTAACTACAATGAACATGGTGAGCATTCTGTAATGCATATGCATCACATCTACACTGTACATCTGAAACTAACATAATATTGTATGTCAACTATTCTTCAATAAAACAAAAACCAAATTAGGCAATGTCTGTGAGCATGACAGGTGTGGAGTGCTCCACCATGACACCCTGGTTTCACTCTTCCAGAGAACAGGAAGATGCATTTTAGCTAAACAACTGGGTTACTGCAGCCCTGAGCTGTTCCATCACAGGCCCACACAGCTGGAGGGAAGCTTGGCAGTCCTACAGGCCAGCCCTTTGTTGTGCAGACGGGGAAACCGAAGCCCAGAGACCAGAAGGGATTTACCCAAAGTCACACAGAGAGTTACACTGCCAGGGTTGCAATCCCCCTCTCCTTGCTCCAGGCCCTGGGCTCTTTCCACCGCATCTCTTTGGCCAAGCAGGAATTTGCTGGTGTGGTCGGCGAGGGGGGCAGGGGTGGGGGACAGCGTCTTTAGGTCTTCCACATATCCTGGAGGTACAAGGTATGAAGAATCAAAGGCAGAGCAGGAAGGGCACCCAACTGCAGCACACAAGTCTGTTGTTATGGGCGACAGAGTTTCTACACTTCATGCCCCAGTTCTCTGTATCTGGATGGGAAATAAGAGGTGCCTGCTCTGAGAGGATACATGTCCCCTAACATTTAGCAGAGTGTCCCTTTGAATTTACACAGCTGCCCAAATTGTATATAAATATATCAATGTAAATAGGTCTCTGACCTGGAAAAACGGGTTCAGGTTCCTCTGCTGACTGACTGGTGACTTGCGCACATCCCTACCCCTCTCAGGGCCTCAGATTCTTCTTTTACACATTAGGGGAGACCCCCACATCCTCTCTGCATGCATCTCCAAGGCCCTTCCAGCCCTGACTGATGGGATGTAAGGGCCAGACCCTGCAGGACAAGGAGCAGTGGTCCAGCTGGACTCCAAGGTGCTGAACAGCCCATTGTGGGCTGCATGGTGCAGGGTTCAAGACTCAGCTGGTTCTGCTCTGCATATTTTGGCGGCCTCTCTGAAAACCTCTGGGTAGCCAGTATTGCTGCCTCCCTTCCTCTGATCCCAGTGGAAACAATTAGCTGCATCAAAAGGCTTTTGAGGGAGATGTAAGGCTCCATGTAGGCCCAGCCATTTCCCAGAGGCCCATCTGCCTGCTCATGGCTCAACATGCTCTAGACAGGATACACCTTGTGTCCCTCCATAACTTTCAGCACTGCCTCCTTGCACACTCAAGTGTGACACAGTTTGGAAGAAAAACATGATGGCCTTACCCGTGAGGCAGACTGGCCCTCCCAGGGGTTCAGATCGCTCTGGGCCAAGGGTGGAGCACAGATCCACTGTCAGCCAAACGTGAGGAGTAGTGCATGGAGTAGGGTCTGCTGGCCTCCCCCACCTGGTTTACAGCTGTCCAGTCAAGGGCAGTTGCAGACCCTTCCCAGGGACAGCTGTCTCTCAGATTCACCGCTGCTCCTAGAGAGTGCTCTCTGGACCACCAGCATCAGCGTTACCTGGGAACTTGCTAGAAATTCAGGGTCTCAGGCAACCCCATATGTACTAGGCTGGGAACTCAGGGGGTGAGGCCCAGCAAACCACATTTTAGCAAACCCTCCAGGGGAGACGGAGAATCACTATGCTAGACTATGAGTGAGCCAGCCTAGACAGTCCCTAGGCCCACACCTCCTCCCCTTCCCATTACAGATAGAGAAGCTGAGGGCCCCTGAATGCGACACCACACCCTGAGCTCCCGTGGGATGATACCTCCACCCAGCCTAGACTGCATATGATGGCCTGTGTTTCAGGCCTTGACTGAATGGGAATAAGGTATCAGACCCACTAAGCTAACTGTAATCTTAGCAATACATTTGCTACTCTTGCCTCAGTTTCCTCATCAGTACCACTGAGGGATTTGCTTAGATGATCCTGAAGGTCCTTCCAGCTGTGGCATTCTCTGTTCATCCACAAATCCTCCTCCAGGTCATACCCACAATCCATGGGAGCCCTCAGGACTTCTGGCGACCCTCAAATCCATCTTAGAATCAGACTTTTAAATTTGAGAGAGGCCTTAGGGCACGCTCTCTCAACGTCTGCATTACTGAACTTTTGTACTAAAAATTGTTGAGGGACCATCCTGTGCACTGCAGGGTGTTTGGCTGCATCCCTGGCCTCCACCCACTAGATGCCAGTAGCACCCCTCACCTCTGCTGTGACAGTGAAAAATGTCTCCAGGCCTCGCCAGCTGTGCCCTGGGGGCGGGGGGAGTCACTCGCACTTGAGAACCACTGTCCGCAGGCTCTGTGGGCTGGCCAGGGCTGGCGAGGGCTCCCGCTCTCTCCCTGAACTTCCCCATCCCCTGCCTGGGGCAGGGTTCTCCTGCACTGCTGGCTCACTCACGGGGTGTCAGCAGGGAAGCTAAATGCTGTGGGGACCCTCCCGGTGCTGCCTCCACCCTGGCCCTACACACCCCAGAGGGTTCATCCCAACTGATTCACGACTGAGGGCTCAGTTATCCTGCCTCCGCCGCTTGCTTAGTGCGTGACCTTGTACAAGCTTCTCAACCTCTCAGAGCCTCACTTTTCTCACCTGCAGAACAGGAACAGTCATACCCACCGAGGCAGTAGTATGCTGCGGTGTAAATGGCAGGGACCTAAAGATCTGACTGGTGTTATGATGAGAAAATGGAAGTAATGCTACCGTTTTGTATTATTCTTTTCTTTCTTTCTGCCTCCAAATTACAATTTCATCTTCAATCCATAGAGGTAGATTTGCCCCAGGAGAGATTCTGTTGTTTTGTTTGGATTTTTCTCCCCTGGAACAGCTGCCTGCCACCACTGGTACTTAGTAAAGGTAGAGGACACTTCTTAGTAGCTGGGGTTGAAGAGAACTTAGCCATGTGGATCTATCCCCAGCCCAGCCTGAGGACACAAAGGGATCCAGACCGCAGACTCGAGGCCTCAGGGCCAGACAGGACATGAAGGAAGGGCCTGGTCCCATGCAGGAAGGGACAAGAGGGCCTGGAAACCTGAGCAGATACACAGCACCCTCTTTCAAGGGAAGGCAGCCACCTCTGCTCAACTCCAGACAGTTGTCTGCATGGGAATGTGGACAACGAGTTGTCATGGTTCCACTTATTCATAAGAAGCCGAAAATCTGTATTTTTATGTGAAATTTCCAGATTTTTAAAAATAGTGTCAGTTTAAAGCCTCTGGTAGAGACAGATCCTGAACTAACTCAGTAACTTAATATCCACTCAAAACAATCCTATTAAATATGTGCTACAATTATCCCAAGTCTGTGCTGAGGAAACTGAGGCCCAGAGAGGTTAAATAATTGCCCTGAGGTCATACAGTTAGACGTTGGGCAGAGTCCCGCACAGGCCCTTGTGTTGAATAAAAGGAGACAGAGCCAATTTTTCTACCATAACAGTAAATTGGCCCCAAATTAAGCCAATACCCAGTTCTTATTGCTTCTGCAAAGAATTAATAAACCATGACATCTTCTGAAATGGGGGAAGGCCAGCTGCTTAGGGTTGGAGTTGTTCTGCTTTAGCAAGTAAAATGATTATGCCACAAACGTGCAGAGAGGGAAGCACAGTGGGGGCTGCCGACGCCTGTGCCCGCCCCTGGCTCAGCTCAGAAGTGTGCCCATCACGAGGAAACAAGGCCTTGCTCGCCAGCATTAATGGCTGTGGCCTCCCAGAGAACACTCTGGAATATTTTCGGTTTATATTTTGCAGATGGCGTGCCAAGTCATTCCCTCATTCTGCCTATTAGATGGTTCATTTCCTTTTTCTAGTTAAAGGATTAACTAGAATTATCAGTAATCATGAGCTTCCCCCAAGGACAGGTCAAAGGAAATTAATGGAAACTGCAGCAATAGGGACCCGGGTTAGCTCCCCAAAAGGAATTACTGATTGGGAGAATTATCCCTGGCACAGGTTCCTAGGAAGTGGAATTAGAACCCATCGTGGAATCCAGGCGGAGCTGGAAATTCCTACAGGCCCTGGCTCGGAGAGGAGGTTACCGACACATAAGGAGGAAGGAGGCTGGTTAAACACTTTACTGTGAGAAGTTTCAGAAACTCGGAGCCTTTGAAATATTCCAGCCTGACCGCTTAATTTACATAGAAGAAAACTGTGGTCCAGAGTTTTCCAGAACCTGGCTATGGGCCACACAACTAAGTAACAGCAAAGCTGGAGCTCAGGGCCCCAGTCCTCCGCATCGTTCCCACCTCTGAGAGAGACAGCAGACTCCAGGTGAAATATTGGCTTTGAAGTTGCTGAGGCTTAGCGCCTGTGCACTCAGTCCATCTGTAAGATGGAGTATTACTCTTAGCCCGTCATAATTCAATCATCTATTTACATGTCTAATCCCTCTCTAGCCTGGGGGCAAATGCCTCAAGGATAGGGTCCGTGGCTTCCTCATCTAAAATGGTGGGGGCCATTGGGTGCCTTCCCCATGGCCTGACATACACACCCTTGGTAAGTGATGCAGGATTGGGTGAAAGTTGGCTTTGAAGCTGCTGAGGCTTAGTGCCTGTGCATACAATCTCTGCGAAGTGCTAGACACAATGTCCCTGTCCACGTTGGCAGGACTACCGAAGTTGGAGAAGAGAAGAAACCTGGGTTCTGGGAGCTACATCAAATATGGCAAACGCTATTAGTTAAATCCAGGCAATGGGTATATACAGGGACTTTCATAACACTGGTCATTCAATTCAAACATAAGCATTATACTTTTCTGTTAATTTGTCTATTTTCATAAGAAGTAGTCTACAAAACTTTAATAACAACCTAAAGCTTACTCCCAAAACAGCACATGCTCATGAAGCTTGGTTCTAGAAAATGGCCTTATCATTGATTCAGTAGATATCTATTGTTGCTAATGGAATGTTCTGGATTCTTTGGTGCACAAAAGTGAAGCAGACCCAGTCCCTGTCCTCAAGGAACTTGAGGAGAAAGGACACGATGGGGACATTGCCACAAAACAAGGCAGATGTGATGCCAGGGGAGGCATGTGGAGAGCTGGGCCAACCAGGGACAGCCAATGGCACCACCCCCCGAGCAGCCCAGGCAGCACTAAGCCCCTGCACGCCACAGGCACATTTGGAGGCAACCAAAGGCTGGCCAGTGACCAGTGATCCCCCTGAGAAGAGCTTGGGGCCCCTCGCTTCCACCCCTCCTCATTCCTGCTGCAGACTATCTGCCCCCATGATTCATGAGGTTTAAGAGAAACAAAGAGGAAAATGAGGCCCAGAAGGAAAGCCTGGGGCCTGTGCATGTGGAAGGCAGAGTACAGACCACTGCTGTGGGGACTTGTCCTGGAAGGGGGAGAAGCAGTGTTTATGGGCTGATGAGATAGTTAAGCATGCCCCTGGCAGCAGCAGGGCATCCCAAGTCCAGGGTCATAGTTGCTGGGCATATATGACTGTTCTGGGCCACAGCATGAGAGCATAGAAAAGCACCAGTTTTAGAGTCAAACAGCACTGGTTTCAAATCTGAGCTCCACCACTTACTGGCAGTGCTCAGCAAGTTGCTTAGCCTCACTGTTTCCCATCTGTAAAATGGGGTTAACAATGAGTCTCTGCCTCACAGGGCTCACGCAAATGGCTGCCTAACAGTCTGGCATAGACTGAGTGCTCCAGACCCACACAATCTTTCTGTTCCAAACAAGTGGAGACATGCATGTTACAGAGTCAGATGGCAAAATCCTTCAAGCAGCAACTGTTCTTAAGTTTCTCTTTTACCCTGACTTTGGGCTAGCAGCTTGCCCTCTCTGACCTTGGCTTCTTCAGCTGTAACATTGAAGGGTTGCTCTGATGGCCTCAGAGTCCCCACTTGGTGATTTTCATGCTCTCTGCTCCATCCCAAGCCCCTGGAGCCAAATAGAGCACATGACAGGTAGTCCCACATTTTGTGAACTGAACAGACACACACTGCTCCACGCCAGAGGCTCTATCCACTCCTCCCACCAGTGGAGCAAGAGCCCCAGCCCTCCTCCCAGAGACCTGGCCAGAATCGATGGGCAAGATGACAGGCAGCAGGTGCTGAACAGAGAACTGACTTCTGGAAAAGGAAGCTGAGCGCAGAAATGGCAAAGCAGATCTGTGTGGACAGAATCCCCAGAGGTCACAAAATCCATCCCATTTAAAACCACACTTAAGCCCTTCAGATGAGAACGCAGGCTACTTTTAAAGAACTAGACAGCTCCTGGCCCCCCTACTGTAAACTACCAACCACATGGTCCTGAAAAGCAGAGCCACAGAAAGAGAGAGAATATTTGTTCTATAGTTGCAAGCCAAAATATCCAAGCCCAGGTAAATGGACAGTTCAGGGGACATGGGGACTGGGTTTTGGCCAGGACCCTCCAGGAACTGCCTGACCTCCCCACCTAGGGCCCGAAGTCACCCAGAGCCCCAGTCGCTTAGTCTCCTTCCTGTGGCTGCAGACTCGCTGGAGATGGTGGCCAGCTGCTTGCTATTCTGACTGGAGGAGCCTTTTCTATACTTGATGACATATTAAATCATATCTTAATGATGACTGGGAAGACTTCTTGTTACAACTACCACGTGGATAAAAAGTGATGGGCCACACGGCCCTGGCGTTAGTTTCCCAGGCTGTGGACGTGCAGACATACGGTAGAAATTGAACAAGTAGAATAATTTGGTTTTTAACACTTTGCCTTCAGGAGAGAGACAGTTAAAAGCATACGCTTCTTTAAAACTAAGAGCAGCCATCTTGTGGGTGGCGGAAAGATCATGGAAGAAATTTCTATTTATTCTCTGAAGTATCTACCATGAACATGAATAATTTTTATAACCAGGAAAAATAAATGATGCATGCTTCCAAACATATGTGGGTATTTTAAGCAGGTTGCAGGTTTATACCCCCTGAGACTTTAATTCAGGGCTGTTTTTTGAGATGGTGGCGAGAAAGAAGTGGAGAGAAGCCAACAGAGAAAAGCCCAGAAGGGAAGGTCACAGATTTCCCTAGCAAGTGCCTGACACATAGTAGGAGCCCAGCAGTGATTATTTGGGGAAATCCTATTACTTGACCGGTGTGTCTAAACTCAAAGAGCTTCCCTTTATCTCGAGAAAACAATAGTAGGCAGATAGATACACTATCTCCCAAGGAAACTTTAGGAGGGGTGTGTGTTGGACCTCTGATTATTCTTAGCACCAAGTTAGAAACTGTCTTTGGCTTTTGGACTGTGACTGAGGTTTGAAAGGGATACCCTAAACAACAATGCACTCTCCAAAAAAGGATGAGTCCTAGGGAAATGTTGCTAATAAAGTATTAAATGAGAAAAGCAAACCATTAATACTACATGCACTATGTTCACATCTGTGAAAACCTGTATTCATAGAGATAAGGGCTCAAAAAACCAAATTAATTGCTGGGTTGGGGTCATTGGATCATAGGTAACTTTTTGTAAAAGTCATTAATGTAACTGTTCGCCCTTTGAACTTTTTATCCAACACTATATTATTAACCTTTACAAAGATATAACAAATTGAGAGAATTTTACAGTAACTATTTATCCACCACATAGATTCTGCTTCTAATGCTGCTTAGTTTTCTAACTATTTTTAAGTGTTTTAAACTTTCCTATTATATGATATTTGGCACTTGTATTAATGTGTATAAATTATAAAGCCTAATTATAGAATGAACACCTATGAACCCATCACCCAACTTAAGAACCAGAACATCACCTCACTCTGGTCTTGGCCTCTTCACCTGTGACACTAAGAGGACTATATCCAATTTAAAAATGGACAGAGGATCTGAACAGACACTTCTCCAAAGAAGAAATTCAGATGGCCAACAGACACATGAAAAGATGCTCCACGTCACTAGTCATCAGAGAAATGCAAATTAAAACTACAATGAGATATCACCTCACACCAGTTAAGATGGCCACCATCCAAAAGACAAACAACAACAAATGCTGGTGAGGATGCGGAGAAACAGGAACCCTCCTACACTGCTGGTGGGAATGTAAATTGGTTCAACCATTGTAGAAAGCAGTATGGAGGTTCCTCAAAAAACTAAAAATAGAAATACCATTTGACCCAGGAATTCCACTCCTAGGAATTACCCTAAGAATGCAGGAACCCAGTTTCAAGATATATGCGCCCCTATGTTTATCGCAGCACTATTTACAATATCCAAGAAATGGAAGCAACCTAAGTGTCCATCAGTAGATGAATGGATAAAGAAGATGCGGTACATATACACAATGGAATATTATTCAACCATAAGAAGAAAACAAATCCTACCACTTGCAACAACATGGATGCAGCTGGAGGGTATTATGCTCAGTGAAATCAGCCAGGCAGAGAAAGACAAGTATCAAATGATTTCACTCATCTGTGGAATATAAGAACAAAGAAAAAACTGAAGGAACAAAACAGCAACAGACTCACAGAACCCAAGAATGGACTAACATTTACCAAAGGGAAAGGGACTGGGGAGGATGGGTGGGAAGGGAGGAATAAGGGGAATAAGGGACATTATGATTAGCACACATAGTGTGTTGGGGGGGTGCACAGGGAAGGCAGTATAACACAAAGACAAATAATGACTCTATAGCATCTTACTACACTGATGGACAGTGACTGTAATGGGGTATGTGGTGGGGACTTGAAAATGGGGGGAATCTAGTAACCACAATGTTGCTCATGTAGTTGTTTATTAATGATATCAAATTTAAAAAAAAATTTTTGTAAAGGACTGTATACCATATATATTTTTTGATAAGGTTCAAAAACTAAAAGAACCTGAGTAACAACAAGTAAACCTGGGGATAATAGGGAGATTTCCAGCACTCCCCCCTGTCCTGTTCTCCTCTCCCCTGCGCACATGGAAGGGCAATGACAGCCTCAGAGTTCTCTCCTCTTCCCAATCCATTTGCCTGCCTCCAGGAGCTGGTTGATCACGGTCTTCCTCACCTCCCTTATAGCTTTTGTGTGCAGTGGCAATGGCCAGGGCAGGCTAGGTCACACTGCAGGACCCAGGAGGCTACAATCTGCTTAACACACCATCACAGGTTTGTTTCTTGCTCCAGCAAAATCTGCTGCAGGTTCAACTCACTTTCCAAGACAACTGTCCTTCCTATGCCAATGCCACAGTCCAGGACGTTTTGAGTTTTTGGTGCCACCATCTAAAGAGGAAGCCTCCCCAAGATCACCTCCGTAGCAATTAAATGCTTCAGCCCAGGAGTGGCACGTGCCCCTTTCATTCACAGCCCACTGGCAGAACTAGTCACATGGCCTCACCCCACTGCAGGGTGGGGGGTCCTTCCATGTGCCCAGGAGAGGAGAACAGGACAGGAGAGGGCACTAGAAATCTCCTCCCTATTATCCCCAAGCAACAAATGGTTTACTTGTTGCTCAGGTTCTTTTAGTTTTTGAGCTTTACCAAAATATATGTATAGTATACAGTTCTCGGCAACCTCTTTTCATATTCACTGCCAGGTCTCAAAGATTTCTCCATGTTACTCTAGGCAGCTGTATTTTCCTTTATTTTCACTACTGTATAACACTCCTTTGGTGAAGAACATATCTCAATGTTTTGTCCATTTTCCTATCAAGGGACATTGTAATGTCTAGTCTTTAGCTATCACCAAGAATACGTAGGTACAGGTTTCCTTGTGGCACACTCAAGAGTTTCCCTGGGGCACAGGTTTTTTACAGTTAAATTTTCTAATGAGAGGGAAAAGAAGAAGCTGCAAATGTGGGACACATTAGGTTAGCATTTTTCCCCTTTGCAAAGGAAGATTGAGACCAGCATTATTTTATTTAAAGGCAAATGAAGGCAGGCAAATGTCAGGGCACAGAAGGATCACAGCTTTATTGTGCTCTTCTTCAACAAGGCACAGGTTGGATGGAGGAAAATAAGTCAGAGATTAAATTAATGTCTTTGCACAAAACTGCAAATTTACAAAGAAGAGACAAATTACAAATCCAAGCAGCTGTTTCTTTCACATAATTTGGACTTTTTAAGGCTGTATTTCTCAATGTCAAGACGTCACCGTGGCAAGAGACAACCTGAATTCTCAGAAGATTTCAGTACGAAGTTAATTTTCATTTACTTCCATTTTGAAAATAAATAAATGCCACACTGTGCTCTTTTTTCCTTTTTTGCTGGAGGGAGGCATGTCTTGGAATCAAAGAAATAATGACAAGGTATTTCAACTCCCCAGAGATTGGTAATCACCAGCATATGGCCCAAAAGGAAATAAATGAAGCAGGGGAAATAAGGCTATCAGTGACAGATTTTGACATCAACTAACTAAGAAATAACGTTAATCACATAATTTATCCTACTAGGTTCTTAGTAGGACCCCTCCTGTTAGCTTTGGCCATAAGCAAGAAACTGGCCTTGATGAAATCCATTTGTTTTATGTTCAATTTTGGGGGCTGACAGAGGGAATTTGGTGACCCACCTCTTGATAAATCAAAAAAGAAATTGAAAGATAGTCCTAAATAGCTTAGAGCAGATGGTCCATGGGCAAATTGGATGAAATGTTGGGAGAAATATGAGAACCTGTCACCCTCACTTTTGCTGATAAGAAGAGTGGGCTGAATCTTCACAGTGACCTTAGAGGACCAGGGCATAGTAGGCCTCTGACCAAGGGCGGAGGAAGAGCATCCGCAGGACGGAGCTCCGTTCCATGGGAATGTTAAGGTGCCAGCTGCCCGTGAATTAGTAGGAGCCACAGCTGGTAATTCAATGATCAAAGAATGGGGCTTTTCAGACTGATACAAAAGTAGATGTCTTGTTCACTAATGGAGCATCTCCAAGTGCCATCCACCAGGCACTGTCTCCTTATTTCTCAGAGCAAGCAGGTAAGGCAGGTTGAAATACCACGGAGGCCAATTGGTAGAAAGTGACCGAAACCACCCATGGGTGATCTCAGCAGAAAAGCTTGGTTTACCAAGAGGATATTGGGCATCTCAGAGAATTATAGGAAATCCAGGACCTGAGTTCGAATTGTGAACACCTCATGTCATCACTAGAAGGGACTCCTGCCACTGCCTGGGAGTCCTCTCACTGCCACCACTGCAGCTGCTGCTAAATAAATCCTCCAACTTCTTTGTATCATGCATCGCAGATCCAAAGTCCTGGGCAGAAGGGCAGACTTAGCTGAGCCTCAAGTAGGTGCCAGTGTCCTGGGCCAGCAGGTGTAATTGGAGGTTGTCAGCCCAGCAGGGAGAGGCAAGGGTCTTCCCACCACAGCCCACTTGGGTGAAATTCCCCAACTGTAGGGCAGTCTGTCAGGTGCCAGTCAAAGGCAAAAAGCTGGCAAGTGTCCCCTGAAGTAGGAATTACTGTTACCCCATTTACAGATGAGGTATTCTGCTCTTTCCTGTCCCAGCACATCCTGACTGTGGTGTCTCCTGGTGGTCTGTATCTGCATCAGGCAGGTGCCCCCAAATTAAGATGAGGTAGTGTGTAACCTGTAACAGCTAACATTTTATATGCTTTACAACGTTAACTCATTTGTTTCACTTAATCTTTACCCAAACACTGTTACATTGAGCCTGATAGGGACAGAGGGCTGGTGTTCTTGTCATCCCATGTGCCACATCAAAACTGAGGCAGGTGAACTCAAGGACTTGCCTGTGCATAGAGGCTAAAACTTGGTCTTCTGAGCCCAGTCTGCAGGCTGTACCGGTGTGACTGAGTACTTAGTTGATTTTCGTTTGGTATAACACTCCATTTAACATTTATAAAGGACATTAAAGCAGGCCTTTCCAAACTCTCACGTGCACAGAAATCACCCGGGATCTTTTTAAAATGCAGATTCTGGTTCAGGAGGCCTGGAGTGGGGCCAAATCCTCCTTTCTAACCAGCTCCAAGGGCCGCTACTGCTGGTCCAGGGACCACATTTGGAATAGCAAAATTTTAGAGGGTTAGTAGTAAGGATGAAGAGCAATAAATGTTCTTAATCTGTATCACACAACTACAATATTTTAATTAGTGAAGAATCGTGACACACTTGCAAATTTTTATTTGTTCCCTGCTTTGATCTTTTGTGGCATTTCCTTACTAAGTATAAAGGAGGATGGAGGGGGACAAGGGTTGTGCAGGTGAAGTGGTTCTTGTGGAATTTTTGTTCTGCTCTAGAAAGAGGCACGTGCAGAGGTGACACAACAGCTCAGGAGCTGGCCAGGTTTGGAAATGCACTGCTGAGAAATCTGCCCATCACGAGGGCGGGCATTGCTCAGATAATACTATACCTCAGCATGCATCCCGGGAAATTCAGAAGCAATTCTCTTATTTCCAAAGTAAGCTCTCTTGAAAATTTTATAAACACCCAATATCCCCAAGTGGAGAAACACAAATCGAAGAGGAGGAAAACAGAACAAAACAAACTAAAAAGCTTCCCAGTGAGAAACAGAAGCCCTTGACTGAGGGCCTCGGTCAGGCTGGAAGCCACCGCTGAGAAAAAGCCCAGGCACCTTCGGGGAAGCAGGTCACGGATAGCCCAGCAGACTGCCGGCCAGGTGAGAGCAACTACGAAACCTAAGAAAACAGAGGGGAGTTCGTAAAACAACAGGCTCCTCGTCTAGGTAAACAAAGACAAAAGCAGAAACCAACAAAGAGAAACCAGATGCCGGGACTGCCCAAAACCCCGGCCTCTGTGGCAGAGGCAGAGTGGGGCTGCTGGCAGAGGAAGCCTCCGGGCAGCAGAAGCTGGGAGGAAGCAGTGCTGGAGGGAGGCGCATCAGCCAGGCTGGCCAGCCACCGCCCGGGGCCTCCCTCCGGCTGTGATCAGTACTGGGGAGGTGGCACCAAGCAGCCCTTGAGGGACACGGGTGGGGGACAACTATTAGAAAGCTACTGCTGTGGATTCATTTTCTCTGGGCCACCAGGTGAAGCTGTGCATTGTTCATCTGGTTTACAGCCTGAGAAAACAACGCTGATTCCACTAAAACCCTTGAGCTTTTAAAAATAGGAAAAGGAAACACCCTTCGAAAGCTTCCACACATTATTTCTTTCAGTCCTTTTGCAAAGGTCGTATTTCTTTGCAGAGGGGCATTATTCAGCAGTTTGGTTTATTTGTCAAAATAAATTTCCAAATTAGATTGCCAACTAGATTGCCTTGTGTTTACACATCAAAGTCAGAAAACACAGGTGGGATAATTTTAAGTCCCTAAATTGTAGCCATTGAGGGTGGGGAGCATGTCAGAGTGCAGCCTTCCATACCGTGCGGTCCCTTTCAGGCAGGCTATGGCTTCCCCTGCAAACTTCAGCCTCTCTAAGCGGCCTTCCCTCCACTTCCCCAGACTCCTGAAAGTGTGAGCTCGGCTCTCTGGATGGCCTGGGACTCAGTCCTAGAGACCCAGCCCCTTGCACCTCTCTCTGGGCCTTTCCCTCCTGCCTCCCATAAGCGCTGTCCCCTTCCTGTGCTCAATGGTCACCAGTGTCCTCATCACACTTCTTGCTCCACATTTAGGAAACGCAGATTTTCACTCCTACCAACTCATCCACAAACCCTGTAAACCCCTTCCAGGTTTTTGGGATTTGTTTACCAGCTCCCGGACGCTGCCTGTAGGTCAGTACTCATCATCCGGGTGACACTGTCCTAGAGACTTCCTCAAATTCACCTGCAGGCTCTTGTCTCAAGATGTCAGGGGAACAGGCCACCAGCATAGCCTGTGGGGTCGTCACCACGGAGTCTCCCCTTACACACTGTGCTGAGTCCCCCCAAGTTTCTGCTCCTAGCATTGCTCCCACCTGCCTGTGCTTACCTGCCCCTTATTCAAATCCTAGCCCTCCTCAAGGTCCCCCTCAGGAGGCAGCTCTCTCAGCCAGCCACTGCAGCCCATGCTCCCCAAGACACCACCCCCTGGAGGTGAGCCCCAAGAGCCTCTGACTTGGGAAAGTCCAGACCTCACCTCAGGTGAGACCCAAAAGTGTCCCTGGACTGTGGTCTCAACACTCCGATTGGAAGATCACATGTCTACACTCCTAGGGCTGCCCTCCACATGCCTCCACTTGCCCAGGCCTACCTTTGGCCCCCCAGATGGGAGGCACTGACAGGGAGTCTCTCTGTATGTAGCCCCCACAACATAGGATCTTTTCATGACTGATCACAGGGGACTCAGGGACTCAGAACTGCAGAATTGGCTTGATCTCCAGGGAGACTGTCAGGTGTGGCTCTGAGATGACCTCTCGCCTTTTCTCTTCTGCAGCCACATCATTGGTTGGCATTGCCTTTCCTTTAAAGGTACATATGCTGAGTTGTGGCTGACCTGTGTCCCTCTGTCTGTCCAGCACCATATCCTCCAAGAATCCTACCATGACTCTATCCCCTACAGGTGTCTTCTTGCTATAAACCCCTAGAGCAGGGGTCAGCAAGCTTCTGCCCACAGGCCAAATGTGAGGAGCCATCTGTTCTTTTAAATAAGTTTTATTGTAACACAGCTGTAATCATTCATCTACATACTGTCTAGGGCTGTGTCTGTGCTGCAATGGCAGAGCTAAGCAGTCACAGCAGAGACCACACGGCCCTCAAAGAGGGCCCCTTACGGGAAATTGTCCGACTCCTGCCACTGAGTATCTCTCATCACAATTTAACTCTTACAACTTTGTTATTTTATTGTAACCTCACCTATCCAATAAATATTTGAGAACTCTGAAGAGCACGACTGTGTATACCCTGTGCTCTGTTGCTTATCTCCCTCGGTGCTTGGCATAGGGCTGGTAATAACAAATACTCATCAATTGTTAAAGAGCTGTGTCAGAGTCACTTAAATAATCATGGCATTTATGGTTTCACAGAACAGGAAGTCTGGGTGGCAGGGGTCAGTGTTGGTGGCTCCAGCCACTCAACCCTGGTTCTTTTCATTTCTCTGCTCTGCCAGCAGCTGTGCTAGCCTCATCCTGATACTGTTGCCCCTCATGGTCTCAAAATGGCTGCCAACAGCACCTGGAGCAACATGCTTCCTTGTTCACATCCAGGAGAATGGGAGAAGAGCAGAGGGATTGGCTACTCTTTCCCAGAAGCCCCAAGCAAGCCTCCTATCAAGCCTCATTGGCCCAAATTGGTGTACATGTGCCTGGTGCTGAACCAGTCCCTGTCAAGCAGAGTGTAATTAGCATGACCAACTTAGGCTGCTAAATCATCGGGGGTGTAACAGATGGGGTGTCCACTACAATGTCATCTTGTCACATTGTCACTTCCAAGTAGGCTATGTTTTGAAATATTTCAAAGCAAAAGCCAAACTGGAATTTAATCACTAAGAACAGGGGGGTCTTTTGGGTGTCACTTGGTCCTCATGGCATTATTGAAACCATTGTGAACATTCCCTTGGCCCAACCATCCCTGCCACACACAGGTTCCACCCTCAGGAATTATGCCTGAAACGATCCAAGAACATATACTCTCCATATATTACACATTTATATTATAGACCAAAAATATCCAACTCCCATGTATTCTAGAACCTTTAATTTACTAAGCCACACAGATTTCTCCCAACTCTCATTTCTAGAATAGTGAAACAGGATCCTCCTCTCCCAGCCCCACACCCCAGCTAACTGGAATCACAAAGGACTCTGGCAACCATTTAAGGTCATGGGGAAATACCTGAAATGTCTATGAATAAGATGTTCAGCCTGTTTTAACCCACTGCTAACTAGCTCAGACTTTTTCCAGAAGTTGCTGGGACATTATTTCATTCCTTGAGAAAAAAAAGTCAAGAAACAAAGAAGCAAACTAAAACTAATAATTCCTTCCAGAAGAGAGCACTTTGCCACATTGCTTAACAACATGAGGAAATCAGGGGGAATGGCTTTAATTCAACTGCTGCCATGAGCTCAGATTCATGCCAAGAAAAGCATGGACGACTGTGAAAAGTCTATCCATACAAAGACCGGTGAGGCCTTGACGAGCACCGCCTCAAGGAGCAAGAAGGACCGCAGGTAACAAGCCTGGGAAAGGTACATGAGCTGCCCTTGCCAGACTGTGTCACTCGAGCGCTACAAACCTACCTGGGGGCAGCCCTCATGCATCTCGCCACCCCTAGGGCGGGGGCCACCCTGACACGGGCCCAGGCTGAGCTCCATTTCCTCCTTAGAACCCGGCAGGGTGGACCCGTGCAGGAGCCGGGAGGCAGAGCTGTAATGGTGCAGAGCGACACCATACCGGTGGCTAGCCTGGGTGAATTATGGGTTGGGGACCCAACGGTGGTATGAAAGGGCATGAACCTGCATCAGAGTCATTCCCCCTCCTCCCAGGGAAGCTGTGCGTCTGTGCCCCCAGTGAGGCCCCACTCCAGTGATGGAGAAGAGTGCCATGAAATTATGTCACTTTGATATAAGGGCCTCTGTCTAGAAACTCAGTGTTGAATCATGGCATGCTTTGCTTGAACAGTATTAAGGGGGCCTCCCGTGTCCCCGGGGTGGGTCAGTCCAGGTCTGGACGCCTGTGCAGTGATGACATTGCTGCTGATGTGAATAATACATGTGATGTATTTGTTCAAGTGCTGTATTCCAGGCGGCAGGGTTTTGTGGGGCTGATGACCTGCAATTGTAAGGTGGAAAGTTTATGGGACTGATTTATGGAGAAAGTGAAGGGCCACTTTTCTGCACAGAAGACAGCTAAACGCCTCCTAAGGCAAGGTCTTGTTCTTATCAGGCCAGCATGCAACTCCCAGAGCCTGTGCTGCCTGTGGGAAAGGAGGCAGGAGACTTTTATTGGTGCCAAGCACTCACCGTGGTCCCCCAGTTACTGCTGCCCCATCCCAATTTGGGATGTCGCATCACTGCCACCAGCATCTACTGCACCCCTACCGTCACTGCCACTGTCACTCTTACCACTATCCTTACCACCGGCATTGTCCTCACCTTCCCTTAACTCTGCCACCACCATCATTCTACTGTCCGCCCACCACGACCCTTGTCAGTACCGTCAGAGCCTCCATCGGCAGCTCACTGCCCCCTTCACAATTCCCTCAGTCCCTCGGGAGGGTCGTAAATCATCTTACCTTCTCTAGCATGACCGAGTTGAGAATGGGCCGCTCCAAGGACACACAGCCTAGAAGGAGCAAGCACACATGTCCCAGCTTCATTTCTCAGGGGCCCACAGCCTTCAGAGGATCCTCCACTCACCATCCCAGGAATCCTGTGGCCATGGAAACCATGT
This sequence comes from Manis javanica, assembly GCF_040802235.1. NCBI lineage: Eukaryota > Metazoa > Chordata > Mammalia > Pholidota > Manidae > Manis > Manis javanica. The sequence continues at coordinate 44,476,414 of NC_133171.1, forward strand.
TCTCTTCACTATAGTCATGTCAACAGAGACTGCAAGAACAAGGGTGTACATCCTCAGTGGGTCTCCTGTGTTGCTAAATGGGCACTTGGCCCACTGACGCCCCTACATAGCACATTCCTGACCTTTCTATGTACCAGCTCCTTGCTGCTAGCCCAGGCATCATCAATATACAGAAAGTCCTATCTGCGTTGGGAGCTCTTTCTCTGTAGGGGATTACTAAAGTTATACCAAACTACTGCCCTCATTATCAATGTCTTTGCTGCCAGTGTCATCACCAGGCGCATGACTGCTACCCTCATCTTTACCACCGTCACAATCACTGACATCAGCCTGACCCTGGGCATCCACAGGCGAGGTTACATATGCACAAGGCACCCCACTAGGGGCTCCACAGAACACTTCAGATGCCTGGTTTCTAGAAGAGTAGTCCCCAAAGGGCATTCTTCAGGAAATAATCCCAGAAGGTATGCCATATTTAAGAGGAAAAAAGTTCCACTGCCTTCTGAATTTGGGGAATGCTGCATATAACAATCCACTTAGCATACTAATGACTCTGAAAAGTTTTGCAGGAGAGAAATCTGTTTAAGACTGTTTGACCCAATATGTCCCAGGTATTATTTCACCACTAAATCATTTTTCCACCTAACATCTATTACCATCACAAGGAACCCCTATTCTGCAGAATATACTTGGAGAAATACAGCTCTATAAGCTTAAAACTGTGCAGGCAACAGTGACACGGACACAGAGGTGTGCGTGAGCCACCAGTGTGAATCCTTCTCAAGCATCCAATCACAGAGCCCAGCCTTCCATCCTAGTCCAAAATGGTAGAAGAAGATGGGACCCTTCCTAGGCCCTGGAAGATGGGGGTCATCACATCACCTCAGCCTCTGTCACATTCACTGTGTCTTCTGAGTGTTTTATGAATACGAGCATTTATTCATACTGGCCTCAATACGGCCACTGCTCCTTTGCAGGTCTGGGCACATCCCATAGCTCTGGACATGCATTTTCCAGGACAAGAAGTACCTAAAGAACATTGTCCACCCCAGGCCTGGCTGGGCTGACAGTTGACTAACATGTAGTAGGTGCTCAAGAGAGGCTTGTGGAATTGAACAGCATGGAACTGGGTCTCACATTGCCCATGTCCATGTCATTTACTGGGCTCCTCAAGCCAAGCCTCTCTGCTCACTTCCCCTGCACAGGCCTTGGGAATTCCAGCTTCCGTCTCTTTGCTCACACTGTATCTGCTGCTGAGAAGGTCTTCGCCCTTCTTCCATTTAGGCCCATTCCAAGCACATTTCAAAGATTAACAGAGTTCCTGCCTCCTGCAGGACCTTGCCAGCCTCCAGAGTCGTGATCCTCTGTCCCAGGCACTTGGGGCCAGATGTTCTCGTGCTGGCTGTCATCTGCTTATTAAAACACATTTTCTGTCCCAAGGTGCACAGGAAACACATTGATGAACAACTCTAGAAACAAGTGTTATAAATCTCTGTTCTCCTTACTCATGCCTAAGGCCCTGTGGCACAGTATCACCGAAAGCCATGAGATTTGGCCTTGGACAGCCCTGAGTTCAAACCCAGGTTCTGCTACGTGCTGTGTGACCTCAGGCAGCTGTCACACACTCTGTGACCCTCATCTGTAAAATAAGGATATGGAGAACTGCCTCAGATATTGTAAACACAAAGATGTACCTCCCAGATCCCCCTTCAAGGATGCATTAATGCCCCCAGCTCCAGGGGTGCAATCAGCAGACAGCCTCCAGCTGTTCTGGCTCAGCTGCCCAGAGCTGTCCCTTTCCCCAGGGTCACACCCTTCCCAGGACAGCCTGCATCCAGTTACAAAGTCAGGTGGGGGCATATGGGCCTGGCCATTTCAGCTCAACTTGAGGGGTAGGAACCTCAAGAACTCCACGTGCCAAGTTCTGGGACGGGCAGGAGGGGCCCAAAGACATGCAGGGCCCTGTGATTAAAGGCACAGAAGTGGATTCAGATGGCCAGGAAACATCGAACTCACCACCGCGAGTAGTAGCCAGGGATGAGTGGAAATCTATACGCAGAGTTAATGTTTTCCAGCCCCTTCAGGCGCTGCCGCCCGGCCGACTTCTGCCGTCTGCCCAGAAGTGGAGAGCTGCTCAGCTCTGAGTTTTTCCTATAAAAATAGCCCCCTGGCTATTATTCTTTGCAGTGTGAAGTGGAAAATCACCTGGATGGGGTTTCACGAGAAGCAGCTAGCTGTTGGCAATGGCTGGGGGAATTTCTGAGCTGAGAACAAGATATGAAGCAAGTCCTTGGAGGGTGCAGAGCTAAAGGGAAGAAAGCTCAAAAAAGGAATGTGGGTCTGACCTCCGGCCTGGCGCCCAGCCTCCTTGGCAATGAGAAGCTGAGGCTGGATCAGCAACAAGCCCCCTGCCTATCTTTTAAGATTCCTTCAGTCTTCACTCGCACCAGCCCTCCAACCTGCACAACCTGCAGGGTGGCTCCTTCCAAGGGCATGTGGTGTCAAGTGACCCAGGGAAAAAGCCCAGCAGACGCGAGCATGGTCCTCAGAGCCAGGCAGCTCTAGTTCAGCCTCAGCAATGCTACTTTGCAGCTATACGGCCTTAGGCAAGTTATTTAACTTCTCTGGGCCTCTGCTAGCTATTATTGTCTCTACTATCATGCTATTCTTGCCATCAAGAGCTATAATCTCTGAGGAAAAGGATGAACTTCTCTTGAAACAAAAGCAAAGCGTGTGTGTTCTGCCCTACTGGATGGAGTTCACCAGAACCAGTATAAGCCAGGCTGGAGTAGTCAAGGTGGACTTCATACAGGAGGGGGCATTTGAGTGGGGCTATGAAGGGCAGGCCTTGGATGGGCCTGGGAAAGAAAGGTACACAAAATAGTTGAATGAAACCACAAAAACAGAAATGGGTATGGGAAGCTTATGGGACAGAAGAGCCTGGGACGCCCATGGATGCAGCATCTGCTTGCTGGCCCTGGGGTTCAAAGGTGAGTGGTACATAGTCTGGAGAGGGCAGGACAAACGAACAGTCTAGTTGAGTAAAAACTCCACAGAGGACAGTTAGGCACCCCTGTTAGAGACATCCAGGAACCAGAGCCAACCGGTGGGAAGCCATGCAGGGACTGCAGACCCTGCCAGAGAATCCACCAGGGGAGAGTTAAGAAATAACTGCCCCCCAACCCCGCCATTTCCTCCCTCTGATGAGACCTAACCAGAGGCCAGAACTGGCACAGGAGCCTGGGAAATGTGGTTTGCAGTGGTCAGCCCCCCGAGGCATGGGGCAGAGCAGATGAAGGCACAGGCCATACAGTGATGATCATGACAGAAATATTCAGGGACCATGAGGATACTTGGCAGGGTGACGACCTGGGGCTGCAGGTCAGTGAGGGCTTCCCAGAGGAGGCACCAACAAAGAGAAGAGAGAGACTCTGTGCTTGGCCAAGGAGTAGCAAGGCGAGAGCCTAGGGGTGAGGAGGCACAGCGCCTGTGGCCCAACATGCCAGGCAGGGTGCAACCTCAGGGCAGGCCAGAGGTGGCAAGAGGTCAGATGGCAGAGAATCTTCCCGTGGCTTCTGGGCCCAGCCCTGAAGCCTCCTGGGAGCCCTAGGAGGTCTGCAGCCCGAGTGACCCAGCTGTGCTGAGGCGAGCATGGCTGTGGTCCCACTGAGAGGCCTGGGCATGAGGTACGTGGGCTGAAGGCTGGGGCGCAGAGCCCACACGAAGGAGGACGCAGCAGAGGGAGAAGGAGCTTGCGGAGACATTGCCGAGGAGGAAGCAGCAGGGTTCACGGGGCAACTGGGCTGGGGAGTAGGGGAGGCGAGAAGGCACATCAGGGTGACACCCAGGTTTCTGACTTCAGCATCCAGAAGCTCTTCACACAGCATCTCACTTAACCTTCACGAAGCTCTGAGTCTGTCATTGTCGTTAGCTCCATGCTGCAGCTGAGAAGCAAAACTCAGACAGCAGGACTGACCTGCCCCGCTGACCAGTCAGTGACAGATGCCTGAGGCACGCGAACAGGGCCTCTTAACCTGGGCTCCTTCTTACTCATCTCTACCTGAACCTCAGCATTTCTTTCCATTACAAACGTAACAAATGCTGTTAACAGCACCCGGCTTTGCCGGCTGCAGAGATCTTTCCATTCATAAGCAGTTATCTCAAAATACTGTTCATGCCCCTCATGCGTTGAAAATGGCAGCCCTTAGGCCACCAAGCCTTGCTGTTTAATATGTTAGTAATGAAACACACCTAGTGCTCTGGCACAGTTTTTAAAACAATTACAATATAATTGTAATTTTTTTTTAATCTTTGGCTTTTGAAAACCCTGTTCTGAAAAGGACTGATAGACTCCAAATCGTCCAGACAATCAAAGAGAAACCTAATCTGAAAAATGGACTCTAACCACTACTCCACAATCCTCCAGCTAACACAGCCCACCCCAGTCCCTAGGGGTTTGTGTCCAGGGGCACCCTAGTGCCCAAAAGGCTCTCAGAACAGAATGAAGGACCTCTTGTTTTTCCTCAGTTAACACCACATGGGTATGTCAGCTTCTGCTCCGGATTTTCCAGCACGGCCCCGAATTAAATCATGTTTGTTGTTGTCAGGCCACGGGTCCCAGGCTGGGGCTCAGACCCCATGGCCGCAGGACACAGGACTCCCTCCTGGCACATGGCTAACCAACCACCTCACACAACAGCCGGTGGGCAGAGGAGGCAGAGGAAGGCTGGAAGCTTTGAGGCCGGCCTAAGATCGGAGCCAGGCTGGGGCTCCCACCCCAGGGCTTCGCTGGGATGTGAGGCGCAGCTCAGTCTGGGCTCCCCCACCCTGGGGTGTTCGTGTAACCCGCACCCTGTGCTTCCACAGCTCCCCACAGACCCAGGGCCTCTCCAGGCACCATGCATGGCTCTCAGGGTCCGGTCTCAGGGCAAATGCGTTCCACATGGCAGCCAGCCCCGGCTCTCCCCCAGCAGAGGCTGAGGAGCTGTGAGGGCACCCTTTGCCTCGCGTCCGACTCCCCCAAAACACCGCATCTTTGCAGCACTTTCCTGCCGAGGGAAACCGATGAAGGCTGAGCCCCAGCTACGTTTCTGCTCCTCTGGCCCCCTGTGGCCCCCCCAGGAGCCCATAAGGACCCCTACCCACTTCCAGATCACTCCTGGAACCCAGGAAGGGTTCCCTTGGATCCAAGACCCAGCAAAGGGGCTCAGAAAAGAAAATAACCTTGAAATTGCAGGGTCAGAAGCCAAAAGCAAGGCAGGCAAAATGTGAGCGCCCTGAGGGCCAGAGAGAGCGCACCGGCGGCCCTGGGCCCGCGCCTAAGGAAGGAGCTGGGGTCCGTGGGCGTAACGGAGCAGGTCGGAGGCTCCAGGGGCCATGGACTCTGCCCGTGTTTCAGGGCTGCTGGCACCTGGACAGACCTTGTGCATCTCCTGACCCTCCACTGCGCTCCATGCTAGAGATATTGTCACTGTGTCACCATGATCTGTCCCGGCAATGGCCAGGCCCAACCCCAAACCATGAAAGCTTTAATCCAAGCATGCACCAAGTATGGAGGGGCAGAGGGGAGGGTGGGTGCTGCTCCTGGGGGTGCAGGGACCCCCTCTGTGGTGGGCACTGCCATTTACCACCCAGATGTCCCTTCAAGGAAGGTCTTGGCCTCTGCTGCTGCTGGGAGTCTGGGCAGCAGGCAGCCCTAAACTGTCAGCCCCTGGCCATTGCCTCAGCTGTAGAGAGCTCTCACGTTTAAGGTGGTGCCTTTTCCCTAGCGGCGCACATCTGTGACTGATAGATCTGGGGTGCTGGGAAGAGCCACCTCAGCCAGAAACAGACCTGCTCTGACTGAAGAGCACCCTGTGGAGTCGGCCTAGGCCGTCATGGGGCCTGCATGGCAGCCTAACTTGTTCCTCTGCCCATGCTGCTCCCTCTCCCTACCCGAGGCACCTGGGGGCCCTCCTTACTAAACATCATGCACACAAAACCCTCTGCAGGGTCTGCTTCCCAGGGAACCCAACCTCGGCAACTTTCCCGGAAGAAAGAAATGGCAGCGTTTCCCACCGAGTACAGGGTCCAAGGCAGAGAGCACTCACGTGGCTTCTCTCGTTAGCAGCTGCATCCTGGTGCTGAACGAGAAATGATACCGCTTTCAAGGAGCTCTATCTAGTCAGCACAGCATATAAAGGACAAAAGAGAGTCGTTCTGGGAGCATGAGAAGTATTTTCCCTAAGAGGTGAGGGGTGGCTTCCATAGGAACTGACATTACGCTTGGCTTTGAAGGAGGAGAAAGTCCACAGGCAGAAGAGAGAGGTACAGGGTGGAGCCCCCACCTCAAACAATGCATCATCACAGATGCATAGAGAGGAAGCCTTTTGGAGGTCTACTGAGGAAATTGTGGGATAAGCATGGAGATGTTTCCAGAAAGGCAGGTGGAGCCCAGACCACCAGGGCCTTATGTGGACTTCAGTTTTGGGGCAACAGAGAGGCTTTAAGGGCCTTGGGCAGGATCATCAACCCCAGGTTTGTTTTCTGGGAAAATAACCAGGGTGCCGGAGATGGATGGGGGGTGAGACCCCAGTCAGAGGACCAAAGTGAACCCAGGTGGGCTGAACTAAGACAGAAGTGGGAGTAGGGGAGGCCACAGCATTTCAGAGCTACTACAGACGGGCAGGTTTTAGAAACAGGCGGCCTGGGTGCGAGCCCTGCCTGTTTCAACAGTGCTGCAAATTTTGAGATCTTATGACCTCAAATTCTACATTCTTTCCCTCTTCAGTCAGTGCCGACTTCAAAGCACTGTGATGAGAAGCAAACTCGGTAATATAGACAAGCACCTGGCATGCAGGAAATACTCAACACTTCTCTTTTTTTTTTATTTTTTTACCTCCATACTGCACATTTTTGTCATCTGGTCTACCAATAAGGAGACTGAGACGCCTGTAAAGCAAAGCGGAGTTTGGCAGTATGAAGCCCGAGCGACCAGGCTCCTGGCCTACCCACTCTGCCCACGGAGACCACCCCCCACCCCACCGTCACTGCCTGATTCAGGGCCTGGAGGCCTCTAGAACACAGTCGTTTTCTTGGGGACCAGTCACACTCCAGGAGCTGCCTTCTGACCTGGTCTGTAGCTCAAAAGCGTGCAAAGCTAGGAGGAGGCACGGGTGCAGGTATTCATAGCACAGAGGAAGTGGGAGCAGAGCAGGGGCAGATGGGGGCCAAAGAGTGGGGCCGAGCGGGACGCAGGGTCAGCCAGGGAGCGGCTTCTGTCACTGCCTGTCACCAGGACCAGGAATCCAGGAACATGAAGGTCCCAGAATGAGAAAGAAAAAGGGGGAAATTAGAGGCAAAATGTGAAGTTAATAAAGGTCCTTTATTCAATCAAACTCCAAAAGCAGCTGCACCCCAGCAGTGGCAGCCAGAGCCAGCTTTCTGATTTTTCACTTTGGTTAATTACCTAATGGTTTGCAGGGCTCCCTGATGCTTTATGACTTGCACACTTTTCTGTTTCTTCTCTCCACGCACCCCCAAGCCCCACCTTTCTGCTCTATTCTGGTCTTCATTCTATGGAGTCTACCACTCCTCAAACCCAGCCTCACCCTGGCTCCTGTTTGTCAAGGGGATGCTGAGTCATTGATGACAATTTTCTGGACCCCAGTCTGTGCTGGCTGAGCAGATACCTCCAAGGAGCACAAAGAATTAAGCATCTGGGCCCTGTCTCTCAAAAGTGGATGGTGACGATGGGGCAGATATTTTTGCATTCGTGTACCAGGTATGAAGGTGAATACATCTCAGTAACCAGGTGTGTGGTGAGGGCTCAGCGCGTTCTGAAAGGCAAAGGGCAGCTCCAGCTCTGACTGGGGCAGCGGACGGCCTCACAGAAGAGCTGCTGGCCGGGCTGCATGGGGGCCTTGCACACCAGTGGAGGGGTGGGCAAAAGTAAAGCTGCTCCAAGATGATGGGGCCGCACAGAGGCAAGGGAATGAGATTGCAGGTTGATGGGTAGGGCGGGGGGAACACGTGGGAGCCAGCACTCGTCACCTGGCAGGCGGTCAGAGAGGAGGCCAAGGCAAGACGATTTGTCACCAGTCTGTCCTTGCAGAAGGACCCAAAGTCTTGGGCTAGAACTGAGATGCAGCATTGAAAGGATTTGGGTTTTGAGCCTATGGGCAGTGAGAATGAAATATCCACTGGACTGCATTCTCCTGAAAGCAGAGCCTGAGATGAGGATTTTGATGCAAGGGGTTCGCTCCAGAAATGATCCCAGGGAGCACTGGTAAGCGAGGCAGGGAAGGCAAGTGAGGCAGATGATCACTGAAAGCATCTGGGACACAATGCCACTGGGACCTCAGAGAGCCTGAGTGGTAAGTGCCTCAGGGTTTTCGCATCTGAGGGACAAGGGAGCTGGGGTATTTATGCACCCTTGGCATCAATGGAGGGCTGCTCCCTGGAGTGTAAATGCCCATGTTTTCTGCTGTAGAGGGCTGCCACCACCAGTGTGTGGGCATGGTGAGTGCCTGGGGCTGCAGGCAAGGCACCAACTGGGTCCCCTACAGATGCGACCAAATGGAAACTCAGCTCTCATTACCACCCATGATACCACCTGGACCAGTAAGTGGGAAGGGTGGGGTGGGAGAAGGGGAATCCGAGCTGACTGGAGAAATGCATAAAATTCAGAGATGCAGGAAGGAAGAGAGGAAATTCCAGACAAAAATGAAAGTCATTTCAAAAAACGCCCTGAACCAGTGGTGGAATGTGCAAGATTGTCAAGGAAAAGACCCTTCATGCTCCATTCAAGGAGCCCGCTGGAAAAGCAGCAGGAGGCAGGGTTGGGTGAGGGGGATGCTGCTAGATGCCGTCGGGCTCTGCTCTGTACTGCGGGAGCCAGCGAGAGTCCTTGGCTGCTGACACCTTTTTTCCCTGACTGACAGCCCAGGACTCTCGTGTTCCTGGAGGACCCCACCCTGCCCCTCTCGTTGCCTTAAGGCCCATCAGACTGTGGGTGAGAAAACTGGGTGAGGAGCTTTCTCTCCCACCATCCCCCAGGCCCCTCTGTGAGGCTATACTCACTGTGATGCCTTTAGAAGCCCTAGGATGGTTCAAGGAACAAAACAAACCTCACCAGAGTTGCTTGAATAGTAGGCTGAGCATGGAGGATGGCCCACACTCGGCACATACACAGCGGGGGTGGCCACTCGGACAGCAGGAGCAGTGGGAGGGACGGTAGGGAGCAGGGGTGCAGGGCACATTCAGGGATCAGTGAGGGCTCTCAAAGCCAAGTGGTGGAAAAAAGGCACATGTAACAGTGGTGGAGGGAAGAGGCTGGCCAAGTAGATTGGGACCAGACTGCAAAGGGTCTGGGATTCCAGACTGTGAGCATGTATTTAATTCATTAAAAATGGGGAGAGGTTGAGGGGCTCCTCTTTTGGGTTTTGTTTAAAGAGAGAAGAAACAGGCTCAGGGCCACGGCTCTGAAGAACTGCTGCAACTGATGTTTCAGGAGTTCTAGATCCCAAAGGGCTTCACCTCAGCCTCATTTGGTCAAGGTGAGTAAGTAGGCATGGGACGCTCCAAGATCCTGTGGTTTTATTTCCAGTGGAAGCCAGGCCAGGGCAGGGAAGGAGGGGATGAGCAAAGCTGGAGATGGCCACACTGGAGCCACGAGCCAGGGAGGGTCACTTAATGGGGGAAGGGCTTTGCCCCCACCAGCAGTCCAGGTAGGAGAGGACACTGTGCGGCCAGAGGAGGTGGGGGCGGCATCCGAGGGAACAGCCCAGCACACCCGCAGAGCAGGGATGTCTAAGTGTACAGGACCTGGGAGCCGGTTTCAGGGGCAGGCCACAGGACTGGGTAGGAAGGATGGGCTGGACCATCTCCATCCACTCTCAAGAGGGAACTATTTCTCCAAATCCAGCCATGAGCCCAAGGAACAGCTCCCTGCACCTTTACCCATCATGCACCTCTGGGCAGGACCTGCCCCAGGGGCTCCGGCTGGACCAACAGCCAGGCTCCAACCAACACATCAATGATTAGACTCTCTAGTCCGGATGACATTCCACCCCCTTTACTCCTCCAGGTAACCCTAAACCTTATGATGTATAAATTATTAGGCTGAAAGTGAAATCAAGTCCTTTTAGGCAGCAGATGATGCTTCCCAGGAAGCGGGCAGCCCTGGGAGGCAGGTAATGATTAGCAGATGCAGAAACAAAGCCTTGGCCTGCCCGGGCCAGCGGCAGCTAGCCCCCCCTGTGCTGACGTCCACCTGCACTTACACAGGGGTTCTTAATTCACACACGGAAGGTGGGGCTGAGGAGCACCCCAGTTTAGCATATGGTGAACTCATGTTTGGCTCTTGCTATGATCCCCTCAAGGCCCTAACGTGGCCAGGGAATCCATGAACATGAGCACTGAAAGAACCTTTAAGCACAATAGTCTCAACCACTCATTTAAAAAACCTTGTTTAAAAAAAATAATTGAAATGTTATTTCCAGACCCCAGGGTTTAAGATGGGAGGACTGATCGATCACGCAGCCAGTTAACAGCGACACTAGAACCCAGACCAGGACTCCGTGCTTCCCACCCAACCTCCAAACCAGGCTGCTCAAAAGCCAAAGTCATTTCCCCTTGTTCCTTGGGCTCTACAGGGACTATGAAGCATCCAGAGGGAACCAGGTGTAAATGTAAAAGATGTGACAAATGACAGGTACAAGAAATGTGCGCACACTGAGGTTCCAAAACCAGAAATGACCATCATTTCCTAACCGTACATCAGACTGCAGTTTGATACTTGGCTTTTTCCTTATTTCTGTATTATTTTTTTAATGGTAGGGAAATTCATTGACCTTCCTCAGTCTTTCCAGCAAACAACCTTATCTCAAAGTTAATGTAATTGCAGTGACTCTCACTTTCTTTCACCTCCAGTGTCCAGCTGGTCACCAAATCCAGACAAATCTTAAAAACAGAGCTCTCAAGCCATCTCCCACCACCACCCTGCTTGCTGCCCCAGTTCAGCTCCCCAGCATCTCCAGGGACGTGCTCCAGCCTCCTCCCTGGCTCCCACCCCACCTGTCCTGTGGCCAAGCTAGGTGACCGTCCCTTAAGGCATAAAGCAGAATTTAAGCCCTGACGGGAACTAGATATTCCTGCCTTCCTCCCTCCTGCTTTCAGCTCCTTGGCAAGGCTGTGCTCCACAGGGGGAGCTGGGGATTCCCTTAGATGAGGAAGGAAATGTCTCCTCCAGGAGGTAAAGACTGAAAGGTGTGGCCACCACCTGCCCAGCTCCCCTTAATAGCCCTTTACAGCCTGTCTATGATTATCTCAGCCAAGCCTCCCTGGAACTGTTTCCAGCCTAAACCTCTTGCCAAGGTAAAAACTTCTCAGAATTTATTCTCACATCTGTGTTTCTATTGTCCAAACTCATCTCCTCCAAACACAGTTTAGATGGGACCAGAGGTCCTTAACTCCAGTGAACAAACTCATAGCCCCTTATCCATTCCCTTCATGACTGTTTCCACATCTGTGAAATGGAGAGAAATAATTTTACCTCTCAGAAAAACTGCGAGGCTAAAGGAGAGTATGCATTCTAAACTCAGAGCAAGTGCTCAATAAATGTTAGCTTGAAAAGAAAAAATAACACCCTGGATGCCTATAAGGCCAACAAGGAAAGAAAACAGTGTTTCTGAGTTCCCCTAATGGCAAGGCATAGTGCCAGGCTTTATCATAAATTATGGCAGTCAATCTTCCCAGCTGCCCTTATAGCTATACTATATTTTTATCCCAATTCTTTTTTTTTTATATCGTTAATGTACAGTTACTTGAACATTATGGTTACTAGACTCCCCCTATTATCAAGTCCCCCCCACATACCCCATTACAGTCACTGTCCATCAGGGTAGCTTATGCTATAGAATCAATCCCAATTCTTTACCATTTTATAAATCAGGAAACAGGAATTGTGAGGACTTGCCCAGGATTTCTAAATGAGTCAGACTTCTTCTGCTTGCAAATGATTAAAACAATTTGGCAAACTTTACACAAAAAGAGACTCAGTGGTTCCAAAAAATACAACAAAGTATTTAAGCAACAGCTATGTATGGGAAAGGCAAGGGGCAGCCAGGCCTCAGAGCAACAAGTAGCAGGCGCTCATATACCACCAGGCCTCTCTCTCCATATCTGGCCTTTGCCCTCACTGCTGACCAGCTTTCTACACAAGGCACAAAGTGTGTCTGCCTACATTCCCACCTGGCTGTCATCCACAGCCTTCACCAACAGAGGACTGACTCCATTCCTCAGTTCCAGTTTCATAACTCCCAGGGAAAGATGCTGATTGGCTCTGCTTGGGCTAGATACTTGCCCCTTAACCAATCAACTGTCGCCAGGTGGCTGTGGTCTTGTGACATATGCAACTTCCCACAGAACCACAAGGATGGAGTAAAGGTATGGGCAGTCTCCAGAAAGTGAGTGTGCAGCTCCCAAAAGAGAGGGCAGGCCACAAAATAGTAGCACACTCTACTTTCATCACCAGTAAATGGAAGAGTCTGGATTCATGCCCAGGTCTGTTGGGCTCCAAAGCCCACATTCATTCTCGGATGCATGCTGCCTCTCTGAAGCTCTGTATGTGTACAGTTGCATTAGAAAATCAGAGTTGGTCAGTCAGCCTCTCCAGAAAGTTAAGACAAATTTACTGTCTAGGCAATAACACCCATGGCATCTGAAGCCAGATGAGGGACAGCATGAGGCTGGGAGCCATATTTTCCATCTTCTGTTTCATAGTCAGTGTTATCATCACCTCCATCACCACCTTCTTTACCATCGTTTTAATGAAGCTCTATCCTCAGCCTGGCTAGAAAGTAAGGTTTTCTGGCTAATAGAGAATTTCTTCAGATAATATATTAGGGCTTTCTAAATTTTCTAAATATTTTCCAGTTTTCTATGGAGATCATGGATTATTGGAGCTAAAAAGATCTCAAAACTATTAAATATCTTCCTCCTTTTACAGATGAGGAGTTGATGTCCAGGGAGGGAAAGCAAGCTTCCCACAGCTAGGTGGTGGGGTCTACACCGCCATTCAGTGCCCAGCCCCTCCCAACCCCGCTTTTCTGGAACACCCAACAAAACGATGTGTTATGTTACATTGTACCAAACATAATTTTGATACAAAATTTTATTTTTAATGATCCAATAAGCACTTCTGTTTTTAATGGGTAGGAACAAATTCCCTAATTTCTTACCTTCTTCATAAAGGTTTATAACCTCCTTCACCTCCTGGTCCTACCCAACATCCTTCTGGCTACTGGGAGCACCATTTCCTTTTAACCAACAAGTAAAAACCATTCTTCGTATACCCAATGGACCTGAGGCTTGATACCCAATGGACCTGAGGCTTGAAAGTGTTGATAATCCTCCATGGATCCTTCACATTTCAGCACATCTTGCCAGCAGAGGTGCTGATTAGCTTCATTCTGGATTTTCTTTTCAAGGGAATTATGTAGTAACCAGGCTTATAGAGACAGTGTCTCCCTCTAGAGCATAAGGCAAACATGCTTACTGACCAGCACAATAAAGATATTGTCAACCTGCAGAGCAGAGGGCAGGTCAATTTACTGCCCATTATAAAAGATTGAGTCTTTAAGCTCAGGGTGCCTCTGCTGAAACACAGCCCACTTCATTTTCATATATCACTTAATCCTCTCCACACCACCCTGTAGGAATTGGGGCTCAAAGAATCAATGCAACTATTAATATTCTGTGTCTTTAATAATATTTAGTTAATATTATGTCCTTTGTCTCTGATCCAGGAGTTTCAAGTCTTCTGCCAATATCTGTAAAGCCATGTCAGACTATCTTGTTAACTTGTAAAAGGGGTAAAATCCCAGACTCTGCACAGTTCTTGACAGAGAGGTGAATCTCCTCCTTCCCCAGTGTCACTTCCAGATCACTTCCTCTCCACTTCCATTAGAATTCCTTGCTCCATTATCTTTCAATTGCATCTGGCAAGATCTCTCTAACTCTCTTCATCTCTGTCATCTGTGAACTTTCCCCTCAACCAATGATGTCTTTGGCACCTACACTCCCACCCCAAGTCCTTCCATAATTTTCGATAACTTCACAGGTCACATGGGCACCGCAGCCACCCACCCAACGTCCTGGCCTCTCAGTCCCTTCATCATATCAACTCCTGTGAACAACTCCTCCACTCCATCTTAGCCACAGGCTCCAAGGGTGCACACTGCCTGTGTCAAAACTATTAACTTCTCTGCCTCAGAAGGTAGATCATCTCAATTTTGATCAATCATTCTCTATTTTGATTATTGTAGTTTTCAATTCTAAGAATTCTATTTGATTTTCAAATCTATGTTATTTTTATAGCTTTCAGTTCCCCACTGATTTTTTTTAACTAAGGTGTCATTGATATACAATCTTATGAAGGTTTCACATGATCGACATTGTGGTTTCAACATTCACCCATATTATCAAATCCCCTCCTACCCACTGCAATCACTGTCCATCAGCGTAGTAAGATGCTTTAGAGTCATTACTTGTCTTATCCATGCTATACTGCCTTCCCTGTGACCTACCTATATTATGAGTACTAATTATAATGTCCCTTAATCCCCTTCTCCCTCCCTCCCCACCAACCCTTCCCAACCCCTCCCCTTTGGTAACTGCTAGTCCCTTCTTGGAGTCTGTTAGTCTGCTGCTGTTTTGTTCCTTCAATTTGGTTTGTTGTTATACTCCACAGATGAGTGAAATAATTTGGTACTTGTCTTTCTCCACCTGGCTTATTTCACTGAGCATAATATCCTCTAGCTCCACCCATGTTGTTGCAAATGGTAGGATTTCTTCTCTTTTTATGGCTGAAAATATTCCATTGTGTATATGTACCACCTCCTCTTTTTCCATTCATCCACTAATGGACACACTTAGGTTGCTTACATATCTTGGCTATTATAAATAGTGCTACAATAAACATAGGAGTGCATATGTCTTTTTGAATCAGGGATCTTAAGTTTTCTTTGGATAGATTCCTAGGAGTGGAATTACTGGGTCAAATGGTATTTCTATTTTTAGTTTTTTGTCAAACCTCCATATTGCTTTCTACAATGGTTGAACTAATTTACATTCCCAACAGTGTAGGAGGCTTCCCTTTCTCCACATCCTCGCCAGCATTTGTTGTTTCTTGCCTTTTGGATGTTGGCCATCCTGACTGGTATGACATGATATCTCATTGTGGTTCTAATTTGCATTTCCCTGATGATTAGCAGTGTGGAGCATCTTTTCATGTGCCTGTCGGCCATCTGAATTTCTTCTTTGGAGAAGTGTCTGTTCAGATCCTCCACCCATTTTTTAATCGGGTTATTTGTTTTCTGGATGTTGAGGTGTGTAAGCTCTTTATATAATCCCACAGATATTTTTAAGCTAATTTTTTTATTTCTCCAGAGTAAGCATAGTTTTCTCATAATCTGTGTCTGATAATAACTGAAATCTATGTGTCTGTCACATCTATGAGTTGCTCATGGTATCTTAGTCCCATGTTATTTAGTTGTCTTTGTGTGTTGGTCGTTATACTTGAAAAATTATCTGTGGAGGAAATATGTCTGGGAACCTTAATCTAGAACCCACATTAAATTCAAAATCAAGGCTTGAGCTTCCCTGGACCACCCAGCTGGTACAAATCTGAACTATAAAACCATATTATTCAGTTTACCCTGCTTTAAGGATTCTTAGGAAGCCCTACTTATAATGGGAAAGGCTTCCTATTAGATTCTACACTCTGTGCTGGCCTTTGACTAAGATTTTGGTAGACAAAACAAAAGTTCAGATTTGCTAACATGTCAGAGTCCCTCAGAGTCTTTGCCCACTTACCTCTCTGGCTTCTTTTCCCCTTTAAATGTTGGCCTGGTAAGCACTTATAGTCTTGTCAGCTCTTGTTACTTTTAAGAAGATGCTTTTATATTTTATGCAGAATTCATGATTCTTTTCAGCAGGCAGGATAGTCCAAATGACCTAACTCACCATTACCTGGAAACGAAACTCTAACAGTCCATTCTCCACCCACAGTCCCTAGTGTCCTCCTGTCCTTTTCCCCCACTAATCGCACATCATCCGATTCAATCTTACCAAGAGCGCCAGACCTGTGACTACTTCATTTCTCCCAAAGTATCAGCCCCTTCTGTCTCCACTCCCTTCTGCACACCCATGATCCATCACTTCAGCCTCTGTCTCACAAAAACTCTTAATGTCCTTGCCCCCTTTTCCTTCCCTTAGATCTATAAGGGAAAAATGAGTCCTAGATTCATCCAGCCTTCTCTGCTCTTACCCTCATGCTTCTGGATATTTCTGGGAGACCCAACCAACTCCTCATTGTAGAGTCACTCTTCTCCATGGTGCTTCACAACAACTGGCCCTCCATGACCACCCAGTAGTCATCCTCTGTGACACGATCAGCCACCATGCTGTTCTTCCCAGCATCCTTATCAAACTTTCCCCTCTCGTGAAGCCCTTCACCTTCCCACCCATCTCCACATACACACACATTCAGAAGATGCTCACACCTCCCAGTTCATTCTAAGCAGACATGTCTTCCCATTTCTCCACCTCCAGTTCCTCGTCTGCCAGCTCATCTACATCTGTGCCCACCCTGGTCTCTTTATTATCTGTTGCACAGGCAGAATTCTCCTTCCTTCTGAGGCTCATCCTCCCACCTGGCTCTATCCCCTTCTACCTTCTTAGGAACCGCAGGCTAGTACCTGACCTCAGTTCTTCTCTCCAATGGCTCCTTCCCATCATCTTGGAAACACACTCAAGTCTTCCTGTTTAAAAAAGGTGCTCTTTCCTTCAACTCTACAGTCCTCCTAAGGAAGGATTCTTGGCCCTGTTCCCCAGTATGGAGTAGCAGCCTCCCACATGTTCCCAGCGCACCCCAGGATCATAGTCGGCTTCCTGGTGCTGCAGTTCCTCCCCTACAAGACCGTGAGTTCCTCGAGAGCTGGGACTTGGTCTTAATCACTGTTGAATCCCTAACATCTAGCATAGACTTTGTGGGAGGAATGAAAGAATAAGGCCTGGGGTCATTGTTAGGCCCAGCAGCCCCCATTAAGCTCTGTGTACTGGTTATTAGGGAATTCTGCTTTGATGGGAGGCCAACTGGCAGAGTGCTAACTTTACAGGATCACTGATGCTATGCAATTCTTTTCAGTCTATGGAAATTCTGGCTTTATTTAGTTAATATCTAATTTGTGGATTAATAAGTCTTTGTCTGAAGGTCTTGGTGCAGGGTACAGGGCCAGGATCACCTTTCCTAGACTCCCCTGGGGCTTGGGGTGGGAGAATGAGGGTATTTTGAGGCACTGACTCTCTGTGTAATTTACAGGATCTCAGTCTAGGCATATTACTCATTAGAGTTTTATTTACCTTTTGTGGTGGCCTAGAAAAAGCCAAGCTTAATGAAGTGGTTACCAAAAGCCTTTAACATCATATTTTCCACAGAGTTCATAAAAATATTGACAGTGGACTTTACTGCCACATGGCATCTTTCAAAGAGATGAACAAAAATGACCGTAAGTATATTGATTTGTATTCTTGCCAAGCTTTCATAGCAAGAAGCCTAGTAGGTTCTCACTATCGATGGCAGCGTGTAGGTCCTTCCATGGATGATGAATAAGTTGGCCACGTGACCTTGGACACACCACTGTCCTCTGGGTCTTGGTTTCCTCACTATAAAATAAGAAGCTTGAATAAAATGAGCTTTAAGCGCATGTCTTGTTTCAGAATAGAATCATGCTATACTTTCTAATTCATTCCCAAGACAGTACACTGTCTTTGCTTTATAGGGAAGGGATATTATTTTGATCTCTAAGGTGCTCCCCAGTCAGCAGAGATGGCCACATCATTGAGGGAAATGGTACAGTCCTCAGGGCACAAGTCCCGTGTTCTCAGCAGGCCTTTTTGGCCCCAGCCTTCCTGCTTCACAGCCTTGCTTGCCCCAGGCCTCTTGCACTGAACCTTTCCAGCTCCACTCACTTCCTGATGAGACATCAGGCTAACCTTCCCTGCAAAGGACAGAAGAGATAATGGTCAGAGATGCCTAAAATATCAGTGCTGGGTAAACCTTAGTGATCATCTGGCCTTGTGGTTTCCAAAACCACATGAATAAAACATCCTGGTACCCAAGCTCCATACCAGTTATGAATCTCTAAGGGTGGGGCTCAGGCCTCAGTATTTTTAAAAATCTCCGTGGGTGATTCATCCCAATATATGGAGACGGGTGAGACAACTCTCTTAAACTCCCAGGCCAGACTCTTTGCACATAACTGTGATGCCCATTTGGAGTGAAGAGTGTGGGCTGCTGAGCTGGGAGACTTGGGCATGCGTCCTGGCTTAACATGTACCGCCTATGTAATGCCATTACTGCCTTACTGTCTGTGCGCTTGGTTTCCTCAGGGAGTGGGTATGAGATACTTGGCACAGTGCCTGGCACGTGGTGAACATTCAGTAATTGTCAGCTTTCATCCTTTCTCACCGTCTGCATCACCAGCATCACCAAAACATCGTTGTATTTACCATCACCCACAGCCTCACAATCACCGACATCATCTCCTTGTCCTTCCTCTTCTCGTCCTCCTCCCCATCTCCCCAGATGCATCCTAACTGATACATGTGCCTAACAGCTACCTTTTTACTTAGTTCATAGTGGCCAGTGGGGAAGAAGCTGAAGATTCTTGTTTGTAAACAGAGTTCTTTTAATTAATCAACCAGTAAGTATCTATAAGGGGTCAGGAGAGGCAGGGGCCTTTATGGGGCATAAAGACATGTCAAACCTGCAGCCAAGGACCTCAGAGTCACTGCCTCCAAGGACTTCAGGGACCAGTCCAGGGCAGGGGCCATTCCTGCAAGAGGAGCAGCCCCCGATGGGCGCCCCAGGAAAGCTGCCTAAGCAGCAGGATTTCACTCATTGAGCGCATGCAGCTCTGCCCTGGGGATGTGTTCTTGTCTGATGGGGAGAGGTAGTTTCCCTCTTGTAATACCCTCTGGGCAACCATCCCCTGTCACTGCTATGATGGGATGTCTGGATGACCATCCCAAGCTAAACTGGCCCCTCCCCCTCACGCTCTGGGGATAACATGGCGAGCATGCCGGCAAGATCCTGCCCCCAGTCTAGCAGAGGACACAGACCAAACAAGCATATCCCACAACTAGGCGAAAGAATGGCCAATTGCCTTGACTGCTACAAAGATCCAAACAGGATGGTGTGGTAAGCACTTAAAGAAGGAACGCCATTTGAAAGAGTCAAGAAAGGCCATTTCAAGATCGCATTTCAACTGACACCTGGTATGTGAAAAGGAAGTAGCCAGCAACCAGGTGGAGAGTGTGTTCCAGGCACAAGGAACAAGATGGGTAAAGGTTCTGAAGCAGGAAAAAAACATTCACTTATTTAAGGAACCCAAAGAAAGCTAGTGTGCCTGGGGCACAGGGAAGAAGGGAGAAAGCCAGGGGAAGAGCAGGCAGGAGCTGTGGGCTATGGTGAAAAGATTAGCTTTTATCCCAAGAGCAGTGGGAAGTCGCTAATGGGTTTCCCAGGGTGGTGACAGCAAGTCCTCCAGTAGAAGGAAGAGGTGGCCTTTCAGGAGAAGGCAAAGGTGTCACAGAAGAAAATAAAGTGTGAAAGGCTAGATGGGGCAGTCTCTGCATGTGAACCAAGGAATTATCCATAATGTGCTTAAACCCTCCAAAGGGCACAGGAACTGGAATGTTTGGGCTAAAGTTCTCTCTGTTCTGGAAAATCCTTGGAAATTTTAAGCAAAAATAAAAGGAAGGGATGATGAGGAATTTGGAGGCTTTAAACAGCTTGCACAATTCAAAGTCACCCTCAAATCCAACATCCACATGCGTCCTGATAAATGTCAGCTGGAAAACCATTCATACTGAAGCCATATGAGGCGTGAGGAGGAGGGGTCAGGTCAGCTTGGGATGGCCATTCAGACATCCCATCATAGCAGTGACAGAGGGAAACTACCTCTCCCCATCAGACAAGAACACAAAATCCCCACCCCCTTGCACATGGAAAGTTCAATGAGAGTTTGAAGATATTATGTCAGGATTTCTGAAAGCTGAGTAAAAACAACCTTGAAAATAAACCACATGCTGCTGCTAATTAATCTTAGTTCCTGGCTTTTTCCAATCAGACCCTGAACTATAATCCATCTTCATTACACTTCTTTTAAAGCAAAAATGGTGCATTTCCGCAAGTCTAATTAAGGAAGGAACATTATAAGGCCTTGGGTCATAACTCTCTTTATGTCCCATGTGCACACGTCTGCTACACACACACACACACACACACACACACACACACACACAAATAAATGTTTTTAAAACCCCTACATGACCTGTTTATTTGCAAACATAAGCAGGCCACTCAAGAGCCTAAGGACAGATGAGATGGCCAAGCTAGGTGCCATCACGGTCATGTCAGCCAGCGGTCCTCCCCACTCCACTGTCCCGCCTTGCACGCATCTACCCACCATATCACTGTGCGCACACCTGGTGGGCAGCCATTGGCTCAGGAAAGGGCTGTCTGCCCCCAACCCCAGGGGATGAAGCAGGATTAGTCTGAGCTGGGACTGGCAACTGAGTGCTTTTTAACAGTAATTTGTTTTAGACAGTTGACCCAGTTCTTCTGACCAACCAGACAAAAGGAAAGGTCTGTTTGGGGGTTTCTGGGGAAAATTCTCTTTCACGATAGAAATGATGAGCCCTGAATGTGGCTGGGTGCATGAGGGTGGGATGCTCGTCTCTGAGGCAGCCAACAAAATGAAAACCTAGTGACCACAGAGGAAGGTTGCCTATGTGTGTGGACCTGCCAAAGTCATGACTTTGGGAGTTGGGGAGAACTTGGGAAAAAAGTGTTCGGATCGAGTTGTGTCATCTCTGAGGAATAGTCTGGTGGTCACTGTCTAACTCTAAGATTTTTATTTAGGATCCCAAGGAAAGGTTGGAATGGTTCAGACGCATCTTTGAGTTGGACTTCAAATTGTGGGTGGGGATCAAGTTGGGGCATGTTTGAGAGTCTGGTGATAGGTTTTTCCTGGCGTGGGATGGATCTTTTCCATTGACACATTCCTCACCCTCATTTTCATCATCAGTCCCCACAACCATCGACGAGCCATAAGATTTGTGTCTTCCCAGCTGTTGGTGACTGGAAGGTTTCTACAAGCCTCTCACCCATTTCATTTGCCTAAGTCCATGAACCTATAGATCCTTAAGGAGACTCTGAGACTTCCTGAAGTCTTACTCTCATTCAGCCACGCCCTCTGTACCCCAGACCCACCTCCCCCACCCCATCCTCCACTTACTGCAGTAACTCCTATCAGTCAAACCCTGGAAGAGCCTCTAATTTCAGTTCTAGCCCAAATAACACCAACAATTATATATCATGAAAAGAGATACACCAGCCCTTCAATTTCCTGCTTGGAAAATTTAACAGTCCATTCAGATGATTCCCCCTCATCACAACAGTTCAGCCTAGAGCTGGTCCTCTCATTAAAAGAATATTTGCCATTGCAATTCAGAAATTGCCAGCATACAGAGTGTGGATGTTACCCTCTTGGAGACCATATTATCACACATACATTTGCATGTATCTACGTACACAGCATGAGCCCAGCCAGGAAATCTTCAACAGCAGGGCAGGAGAAGGGGGCCTTTGAGCTGCTGCAGAGAGCAGGTTATTTCAGAACTTGAAGAGACAGTCCTCTGACTATACAGATGAGAAGCTAAATCCCAAGAAGGAAAGGGTATTGGCCTGATTCCCAAAGCTCTGAGCTTAAAATAAGTGAAAACAAGTGAGCTAATGGTGGTGTTAAGGATGCTGGTTTCCTGTGTTGTAAAGTGGTAGGAATGACTTTGAACACTATCCAGGTTAAGCCTTGATGATACGGTGGAATTCTAGAGTACCATAGCCACCTCATGGGCAGCCCTCTGGAACAACCCCTTCCGTGGTAGACACAGCCAGACATTTCGGAGTGGGCCCCAAAGGCCATGTCTCTGCTACATGATCCTGCCACGGGCCACAGCTGACTGACCGCAGGAGGATGCATGACCCAAAGTGGGTCAGAGACCCTCTGCTTCCCAGGAATTCAACATCTATATCAATACACACGGGCTAGAAACCTCTGGGACTGGATTATGTCAATGGAAGCCCACTGGGGCGAGGATCTGGGAACTTCTGCGGCTGAGTCATCAGCGGCAGACCCGTTTCGTTTCAAATCTTGGTTGTTCAAGCCTTCCTTTGATTTGTGAGGTGGCCTATGTCCCTCTAGCAAATAACATTTTTTTCTTTGCTTAAATTCAAGCAGTTTCTGTTGCATGCAGCTAAAAACAAATGAACAAACAAAAATGCTTAACTAATAGAAATACAAGTCTGCAGATCTATGGGTGCCCTAGTTTGCTGCTTCATGCACAGCATGGCTGAGAGTTCCATGAAGCCAAACTAAATAGAGTCATATGGCTTTAAATCCCCCAGTGCTACTTACTAGAGCAAAATAACTAAATGAGTAAGACTACAAAGCACCACTAATACAATGTCTTAAAGAACATGTTGAGTTTTATTGAGAGTATTTAACACTGTACATAAACATTGTCCCCAAAAGATAACACTTGTTTCTAGACAATGATCAAGCTAAGTGGGCAAAGACTGGGGATGGGTCACCCTTCCAGAAACCCTGGGCCAAATGGACTCCAAATCCAGGGTTCTTTCCCTGTGCCAAGCACTGCAGCCCCACGTGTCAGGAGAGTGGATCTTCCATCTTCATTCAATCACAAACTCACCCTGTAGCCTAAAACAAATCATTTTGTCTCTCTGAAGACAATTTGCTCATAGAAATAAATTACTTCGAAGTTCCCTCATCACTACAAATCCCCCAATTCTATTAAACCAGTCATCAGAAATCATCAGAAATCTTCCTGCTTATTCCTATTTGTTCCAAAAGCGGTCCTTCTGGAGCTCATTGGATGGGCTGTGTCTTAAAACATATTATTGTAACAAACTTAGCTTAGGCCTCTGAAGTCAGCAGCCTCCAAAATGGGCCACAGTGATCTCTGTCTGTACTCTTGACACCCTTGTGAGGCCCCCTCCCTCACTGGACCAGGGTGGTGTGTGTGATGATAGCACTCTGTGGAGACGATGCTCATACCAAGACTTCCAAAGATGGGTTATAAGAGGCATTGTGGTTTCTTCCTTGGCCCCTTGGATCACTCGCCCTGAAAGAAGCCAGCTGCCATTTTGTGGGGGTGCTCAAGCAGCCCTGTGGAAAGGCTCACGTGGAAAACCGACATCTACCGCCAACAGCCAGGAGCAACATGTGAACTACATGAGTGAAGCACGTTGGAAGCAGATTCTCCAGGTGACTGCAGGCTTGCTCAACATCCTAATGTTGACTCTACGTCAACAGACTCTACGTCAGAAGCACCCAGCTCAGCCGCTCCTGTATTGTTGACCCACAGAAACTATGAGAGATAATAAATGTTTATGGTTGGTTTAAGCCACTTAGCTTTAGAGTAATTTGCTGCACAGCAAAAGATAGCTAATCTCATTTCTAAAATGTTCTGATTCATATGATAAAAAATTAGAAATTCTGATAAAGGTAACAATAATGATAGAATTGTTATGGTACTTTTTTTTTCTTCTAAAGGTCCAAAATGCTTTCCAGAATTTGTAACGAGTTTCCCTGAGAGATTGCATGAGGTATGTAGGAAACTGTGAGAGACTTACCCCTCTTCTTGCTACCTGAGAAACTTGTATATTGTTTTTAAATTATAATACATTTGGCCAAACACTGATAAGCTGAGGTGTACCTGGGAGTTCATTATGCTAGCCACTTTACTTTTGTGTACATTGGAAGAATGCTATGCTCAAAAAGACTGTAATTACAAAACCTTAGTAAAGTGAGTGGGAGAGGGAGAACACCTTGGCAGTGGGCCTTGCCTGCCTCTCCATCTTTCTCTCTACCCCGTCTACTCCAGTCTCACTCTACCCCAGCCACACTGGCTTCCTCACTGTTCCTCGAATACACCAAACTCTCCCGGATCTGAGCCTTTGCACACGCTCTGACAGAGACCACTAGCAGTCCATCAATATCCATCACCCCTTGTTCCTGGACACACAACTAGACTACATTTACCAGGCTCCCTTGCACTTGGTGTGACCATGTGACCTGACTCGCTCCAGTGGGACATGAGCATAAGTGACATCTGTCCCATTCTGAATGGCCCATAGACATCTCCCAAGATGCTCTTCCAAGCCCTGTGACCTTCCAGCCAACTGGGATGGTGATGCCAGGAAGACCTTCAAAGTCAAAACTTGAAGACAATAGAGCAGCCACCAGCCTGGATTCCTGAATGACTGAATAGAGGAGAGCCATCCCACCAGCCTTGAAGGGTTATGTGAGGAGTTATGTGAGAAGTAAAGAAATTTCTTGTTCTTTAAACCATTTGATGTTGTGGGTCTATTTGTTATATCAGCTAGCCTGTAACTAACATTCTTTAGTTATAATTACAATACTATCTAACTAACACTAGAACTATCCACACTGCTCATCCCTTCACATCATTCAGACCTGCTCAAGTGGCAATGCTTAGAGAAGACTTCCCTCTCAGCCCACTGAAATTGGCTCCTCCCCACCCTCTATTACCCCATTTTCCTTTGCTTCAAAGCATATACCACTACCTGAAATCATACACACATGTATTTAGCAGCACATTGTCTGTCTCCCATTCAGGAAGGTGAGCTCCATGAAGGTAGGGACTTTGCCTGTGTCCCACGGGGCCCAGCACGTAATAGGTATTTGCACAGTAAATACTTGTTGAATAACAGAGGCCATGTTGGGAACCCAGGCTGGGAGGTCCTGGAGCATAAATAAAATTAACCAGTCAGTTTCCAAATCTTGGAACCACATCACCTCGAGGAGCTTATAAAAGGCACAATTTCTGGGTCCCGTGCCCAAAGATTCTAACCTGCCTTTGGGCATGCTGTCAGGGTCAGTCTTCTGTGTGTTGCCACATGACCAGGTCTGAGAGTCCTTGCTCTGGCTTGGGTCAGGATCTAGACATGCCCTACGATATGAACTCAGAGTGTCCACACAATGGAAAAGAATGGCCTTCCTCTAACCTCCAATGGCTGGGGAAATTGAACAAGACCAGCTCCAGAGAGAGACAATGCTCCTTCTGGGAAAGTGGACATTATGATTTAAAATACAAACTTGGCGATGATTGACAGAGACCTTACCTAGTAATGGCCTAAACACCAATGTAGACACCCACTTCTCTCTGAAGTAGAAGTCTGGGCTGGGAAGGCAGCTGTGCACATCAGGGCCTAGCCTCCTCCCATCTTGTCCTGCCATCTATAGAGCAGGTCGCCACTCACATGGTCAAGAAAGCGCTCCACCATGTCCATGACGCAGCCAGCAGGCATGGGGGTGTGGGCAAGCAGCACACCTTCCATTCCCTCTAAGGGAATGATATTGAACAGCCCATGAGGCATACAAATCCCCACCAACCGCCACTGAGTACCAGCTCCAGCACTTTTTGGAAGGACCCCCAGCTTGCTCCAGGGTGGGCAAGGACACAGCCCGCTGAGACACTCATGACCACCCTGCTGCACTCCATTACCAAGTTTTACAGCAAGTCAGGGAACAGGCCTTCCACGTGTATGCTGTCCCCGGCGAGCAATAAAAAACGCCTAAACACAGGAGTCAGATGTGCTGTATGTTAGGGGTTTTCTATCCTCCCTCTACCTCTGTGTGTCTGCCAAATCCCATAAATTAGGCAACGGTCTCCAGGCTCTGGAGCCAAAGAAGGAGAATCACCAGCAGCCAGAGCAGCAAATCCAAAGAACAGGAAGAATAGATCAACATCAGCTTGGCCTTGGGGAGGGAAGTTGCTTGTGTCTGAATTTCCCAAGCAGCCCTCAAGAGACTTTTGTGCCACTTTGCAATTCTCTAGGCTAGTGATTCCCAGGTGATTCCCAGCACCATCAGCGTCACCTGGGAACTTGCTAGAAAAGCAGATTCTCAGTCCTCACACAGCCCTCCTGTGTCAGTAACTCTGGGGCTCAGACTGGCAATTCATGGTCTAACAAACCCCCTGGAATTGGCCCTCCACGTAGCTCTGAGGCTCACTAGTGTTTGAGAACCACTGCATTAGAGGCTTTTCGTCTAACTGAAATCAGCCACATACCAGCTGGGTGGCGACAGGCCGGAAGGAGGCTGAGGCAAGGGAGACACAGCAGGTAAGGAGGCGCCTCTGTTTCAGGCTGGGTGCACACACGATGCTGAGAGTGAGCGCCTTGTAGTCCCGGCCTGCCTGTGGGTGCTAACAGGATGGTGAGATTGTAGGGGCGGTAGCTGGAAGTAAGTTAGGGTGTTTGGGCCTGGAGAGGTGGTGACCTACAGAAACAAAACTCCACGGCTCAGAGTCCAGAGAGGTGGGGAGGCTGAGCAGGAAAGTTAATGTGGCAGGGATGGCTGCAGAGGCTGGGAAGAGGGAGGCCACGTCGGGAGGGCAGGGACTCAGCAGGACCTGAACCCCTCACTGGTGAGCGTCCATGGTGGAGCAAGGCTGGGCCAGGCACTTTGCACCCATTCTCCTACTTGATGCCCATGGCCAAGGCTGAGGAAGGCACCGTGGTCCCATTTAGCCAAAGAGGAATCTGAGGCCCTCAAAGGCCCTTCATCTACTCACTCAGGCAAGTGGCATGGCCATGTGTCTCCACCACCCCACTGCATCCTGCCTCCCGGGGCAGGGCTGTGGGGAAGGAGAGGAGGGACAGTGCCCGACGCCCTGGGCAGAGAGAGGGTAAGGAACAAAAAGCAGAGCCTCCCAGCCTGCCATTAAGGCAAAAATTCCATTTGGGACTTTCCTGTGATGATTTTCAAGAACCTTTCCTTCTCTCACAAAACTGTCAGCAAATTTCAAGTGATGGCTTTCATGACTATTACTTTGGAAGTGAGAAGCCTGCATAGCAGCTGTTTACTTCCCTCTGCTTCTGGCTCAGTCTTCATCCTCGCAAGGCAACATGGACCCACTGACCGGAGGCAAGGCCCAGAGCCAAGGAGGGGCAAGGAGGCACAGACCAGGGTGTTGGGAGATCATTCGCTGGATTTGTTCTAAAACACAAAATTTGAGAGCTGGGAAGAACTTTAGAGGTGGCCCTGTCTAACCCCCTCATTGAACACACAAGGCACAGAGAGGGAAAGTGACTTGCTCAGGGTCCCAGAGCAGACTGGTGACCGAGGTAAGGCTAAGTCAGACCAAGTGCTGTCCTGCAGTGTGAACCACGCTGGCACTGCTGCCCATGCCTCTTCACGGACCAAGCAGGGTTTACGCTCGTCTTCTGTGTTTCTGCATTACCGCATTGTCTCACTGACGCTGCATTATTGTACATGTCTTTCTCTCTTCTCCTGAAACACGAGCTGCACATTAGTCAGCGTGGCCTATTTGTGGCACCAAGGAGGCCCAAAATCTCAGCCTGAACACCTGCAAACTTGTTTCTCCCTTCAAGATCCCTCCCCGGTGGGCAGAGAGTCTTCCCTGAGCCCAGAAAGAACCAAAGCTGTTTAAGTACTGCCAATGGTGTCACCACCTGTGACTGAGCCAGAGTGTGACACACGGAAATCATTCACTGACTCCTAGCACGTGGAGATGAATGAACAAACGGGACAGAACAAGAGAGGAACCAAGAGCACAAGGCAGGATGGGCCTGACTGTCCTCTGCTCACCCGATATCCCCAGGCAGCAAGAGAGGATACAAAGAGCAGTGGACACAAGGTCAAGAGGGCTGCAGTAGAATCCTAGCTCGGCCACCAGCCTGCCTCTCTGGCTTTGGACAGGTGTGATTTCATAGAAAAGAATATATATATCCTGAAGCCCCTGCTGCACAAGTGTGTGGCTAGAGCTTCAGTGAAGCAAGTGTAAGGATATTCATTCGAGAAAAACAACCCAAACCCTATCTATTTTTGCACTCTGAATTATTCATCAGTTATGGCTCAAGAATTCCTGAAGGTAATGGCAACTACATTCTTTGTCCCAAGGAGTAGACATTATTTGCAGGAGGACTAGAAATTGTACCTCTCCTGGCCCAAGCCCCTGGGCAGTCAGGCCCAGAACCGAGGGCAGGGCAGGACTTTGCCCTTGGAAAGAGCTAGACAAAGTGCAAAGGGAAGTGGCCAGGCCCTCCTTTGCTGCAGCCCACCCACTCCCCACGCTTGCCCCCTGCTCTAGGGCCCAGGCAATCCAGCATGGCTATCAACGACCTGCTTGTCCTCTGGCTTCAGCTTGGGTTCACCACTGAGAGGCCCTGGCAGGAGACCAGAGGACAGGTAACAGCAACTGCACCTCCCACCTCCCTTGGGCCTATAGGAGTGGTAGCAGCTTGGCCTGTTTCAGCCCCAGTCACAGTTATGGCAAATCCATTATGGCCCTTCTATGCCCACACCTTTGCTCCTGAACCCCCCTCCGAACGTCCTATTGTTAACTAACTGCCAGTTCCCTGTAGGAAAGCAGGGTAAGGCCACTGATTTAAAGGTGGACCAAAGAGATGAGCCTCCAATCCTGGAGGGGGAAGGGGATGAGGAGGCAGCACTGAGGGTCTACAAGCTAATAAGGGCTGATCTTGGGGTCACAGATTTGCTCCCAGACTTTAGAACATGAGATTGGGGGAAATGTTCCCATCAGCAGAACACAAGTTTGTAATACACATGGGAAAGTGTCACAGAGATGACATATCATGAGGTGCCTGGCCCACCCAAGCCCCTTTCTCTGGGAATTGCCTCTGCTGGTAACATCTGACGAAGCCAGCCTACGGGGCTCGTCTGTGCTGTATAACCTGCTCTCCCACCCCCCACAGCTCCTGATTGGACGAGGCACGGACAACAGACACAAGCTGGACCAATCATTTTTACTCCAACTAGAATCCCAGTAAAAGACCCAGCCACTGAGTCTGACCGACGCACCTGACAACACACTCTATCCTATGGGGTTGTAAACTTATAAAAGTGATTTTTCCAGAAGGTGGCACAGACCAAAAACATAATGCAAGATAAAATATGTTAGACATATCCACAGACCATTACTATAAATGGAGTTGGGTTTTACCCATGGCCTTTTATATATATATAATAAATCTTTATCTGAAAATATATTTTATCATACTAATATTTTATAAATTAATATAATCCCATTAATGTATATAATTATATATAATACATATATATAAAAATAATTTCTTCCCAGTCTTTCCAGAACAGACAGTTAAAACAGTCAGTTATTGGAAGTGTAGGAAAAGGACCTCAGATTTACTGGGCACTGTTCTGTGCCAGGCTCAATGCCATGTGCATTTACTGCCCAGATGTCTATGTGGGCACCTGGGCAGTAACTTTATTATTTGCCCTCACAAGTCCCTGAAAACAACTATAATTTCCTTCATTTTGGAATTAAGAAACTCAGGCTCAGAAAAGTAGCCTTGTGAATTGGGCGAATGGTTTTTGAGCTCCCACTATGCACGCAGCACAGATCTTGGCTCTGGGGATATTTCTGCGAGCAAAATAGACCAAAGTCCCATCCTGCAGAGCTGACATCCCCATGGAGAAGAGACAGAACTAAGCAATTGTAGGATGTGGCCCATCGGGGGGCAAATGCTGTGGAGAAAAGAGTGTTGGAGCTGCAGGAAAGTGGCCTGGAAGCGTACATGCAAGCGGCGGAGACACACAAGAAAGGCTTCACTAGGTGCCACCTGAATCCGGGCTATACAGAGCAGAGAGCATGAACCATGCAGTCATCTGGGAAAGTGCTCCAGCAAATGGGGCAGTAAATGCAGGGCCTGATGGAGGAGCTACAAGGAGGCCAGTGCATGTGGAATAGAGTGTGTGAAGCGATGGGAAGGAACAGGAAATGATGTTAGAGAGGCAGCAGGGGCCAGAGGTGCAGTGCCTGAGAGCCTGGGAGCTGTGGGAGGGCCCTGAGCGGACGAGCAATGCTGTCTAACGTGAGTGCTGCAGGACCCCTCAGGCCGCTGTGTAGGGTGAACTGACAGGGTAGTTCGGAGGCTGCTGCAGTAATCCAGGGAAGGGGGCAAGGTGATGGCCTCAACCAGACTGGTGACAGTGGGAGGAAAGAAAAGTGGTCAGATTCTGGATACAGTGTATATTTGCATATAGGGTGGACATGAGTTTGAGAGAAAAGTCCAGAATGATTTTGAAAAGCTTTTGGACTGGCAACTGGAAAGATGGGTGTGTTAATCACCCCCTTCTGTGTAACAAACTACCCCAAAGCTTAATGACCTGAAACAACTATTTGTTTTGTTCATGACTTTGCGGCTCAGGACTTACGAAAACCATGGCTGGATGGTTTGTCTCTGCTGCACATGGCGTCAGCTGGGGGGGCCGGGGTAGCAGATCTACCTCCAAGGTGGCTTCTTCACTCCTGCATAGGCTCCGTGCTCCTTAGCACACACACACACCCCACCAGCACCAACACACCCACACACAGAGCATGTGGTGGTCCCTGGGGAGCTGCACATCTTACAAGGCAGCTGCTTTTCAAGAGGAGGAAGTAGAAGCTGCCAGGCTGGTCCCCAAACGAGCACAGCGTCACTCCCACCACATCCTACCCTTGAAAGCTTTCACAGAGCCTGACCTATTTCTAGGGGGTGGAAAACTACCTCTACCTCTTGCTGAAGAAACAGCAAGTTCACCCTGCATGTGGGATGGGGGCCACTGGCACTGCCAGCTTTGGAAAATAGGATCTTGTTGAAAATAGATGAATTTAGCATTTTCCAGGATGAGGAGGACAGCCTGGGTTGGGGCAGATCAGAACTCAGTATTAGGCGTAAGTGTGAGGTGCCCATTGGTTACCTAGGCAGAGATGGAGCATAAGGTCCAAAACCTGTCTTCAAACATCCCCCACCCCCTGTGCATCCGCCAGTCCTTCATGGAACAACCAGGATCTCTGTAGTTGGCCTTTCAGTGGCTGAGCAGTTTCAGAGAACTTTTATAGCTTTCTGCTGGGGAGGGCAGGGGAGTGGAGATAAGAAGGGAGATGGAGACAGCTTCCTCCCAGGCAATGTCAGCCCATTTGTAGTTATAATAAACCCTTCTGCTGGCTCCATCCAAGGCCCCAGCACCAAGGTGTTGTAAAAAAAAAAAAAAAAAGGCTCTGAGTCAATGAGAGGCAGCTGGTTGAAGTGTTTCCCAGTTTTTCATATGACTCATAAATTTGTTACATGGTGAGGAAATTCCCTGAAAGCTTTTTGGCAGTCTCATCCAGTCTGACCAGTAGCTAAGAAACACATAACCTTCCAGTTAAGAAAAGGAAAGAAAACACACAAGGCTTTGACTCAGGGCTTAAATGGAGGGTCACTTTAAAAGCTTTCCTTCCAAGGAGTTCACAACAGCTTTCTGGGAGAGATCGGAGATTTATTAGGAAGGTTTGCAGTTGCAACCAGACTTCAAGCTGCAGACAGATCACGGGCGGACGGGGTGGGGGGGGAGGTCGTGCACATGCCTTAAAGACAAGCCCCTGGGAGGTGGATAAACAGAGTTGCTTCCCTGACAGGCCTTTCTTTCTTGGATTGCTGAGAAAGGCCTAGCCTTCTCCCTAGACACACAGATGTCCACGCCTACACCTGGCAAAGTCGGGGCCAGGACAGAGCAGATCTGTGAGTCAGCCCTCTCCCCTGTCACTCTGGGAACTCACATTACAGGTGGTAGGAAGGGCCCCTGTTCTCCTACTCAGGGCATAACTTCAGGTGAACTGCCTGACCTGT
Source organism: Manis javanica (assembly GCF_040802235.1). NCBI lineage: Eukaryota > Metazoa > Chordata > Mammalia > Pholidota > Manidae > Manis > Manis javanica. The sequence goes on from NC_133171.1 coordinate 44,508,221, forward strand.
TTGTTAGAAGCCAGGGTGATGGTTACCTTTGGGAAGAAGAGTAGGGGCACAAGGGGGTCTTCTGGAGCCCTGGTGATGTTCTATGCCTTGTTATGGGTGGTAGTCAGTGGATATGTTCCCTTTATGCTAATTCATCAAGGTTTTCAATCACCAAATCTAATGATTCTTCTCTTTATTAAGGGAGTTGCATTGTACTTGACATCTTGGCAGCACAGAAATCAATAAACAAGTCCCTTCTCTCAGCTGCTAGGGCGGAGCTTTTTCCACAGGACTGTGTACTTCTCTAGATGTATGTTGTGTTTCTGGAAAAAGTTTATTTTTAAAATTTACCTTGCTGAATCATTATACCTCTCACCTTAAACTTCTGTAGTGTGGTATGTCAATTATCTCAATAAAACTAGGAAAATATTGCCTTTTCTACCTGGGCCTCAATTTCCTCATCTGTAAAACAGGGATAGTAATAAACACCCTATGCTTCATGGGGATGTGGTAAGGATCAGAGATACAGATGGAAAGTGTTCAGTGCGACCCAGTAGATAGCACCTGCTGAAGCTACATGATAAAATGTGTTCATGTTGATCTTGTGTGACATGACGTGATTATCACAATAAACCATGGTTTCTTCCTCCCTTCCTTCTCATCCACTCCCAGGGTGTCTGTTGGTTGTTATTATTTTCGTGGGCTAGATTTTCAGAATTAAAATGACAAGGCCAAAGGATAAAGAAAAAGATGAAAGGACTGAATATATTGGTAACTTAAATTGTATTAAACGACAGGACCATTTGAAGACCCAACGGATGTTGCTAATGTAATAAGAAGCAGTGAGGACACGCCACTGGGAGGAACTTCTGTGGAACGGCTTGGAGGCAGGGAGGCCAGGGAGCACCCAGAATGCACCCAGACCCTGGGAGAATGTGAATGAGAGAGGAAGTTGGTGGACAACCAAGCTTGATGAACAGGCAACCTTACACTTCCCTGAACAGGGTTTGGATTTTACCCGGAAGGCAGGGGTAGAAGTTAGGTTTTACAGTAAGTGTCAGGGCTGGAGCTGCATCTCAGAAAAAAAGCACTGTGGAGGCTGAGGATCGAGAAGAGGGGGGCAAATCAGGATATACTTAAATCACTTTTTTTAAAGTGTGGTAAAAAAATGTGTATATAGTATATACATTTTACCATCTTAACCCCTTTTAAGTGTACAGTTTGGTGATATTATGTATTTTCGCATTGTTGTGCAACCCATCTCCAGACCCTTTTCTGCTTGCAAACCTAGAACTCTGCACCCACTGAACACTCCCCATTGCCCTCAGACCACTTTGATAGGCTTGCTGACCCCTGGGATGTAGGGCTGAGGAAGAGGGAAGAGAGAGGAGTGACTCCCAGGTTTCGGGGTGGGAAGACTGGCTGGGTGGTGGTACCATGACCAATTTGGGGGATACAGGATACTTCAGTTGTGAGCTATTGCTCATAACAAATCCCCCCCGCCCAAAGTTAGGGACTTAAAACAAGGATTTATTGTTGCTCGTCATCTGGAGGGTCGGCTGGATGCTTCCTCTGCTGGCTTTGTCTGGGCTCACTCATCTGGCCTTCAGCTGGAGGATCAGCTAGGCTGGAAGGTCCACGTTGGCCTCACTCGTGAGCCTGGCAGTTGGCACTGGCTGTCCCCTGGGGCGCCCCAGGTCTCCCCGACCTCTTATCCTCCAACAGGCCAGCGTGGCCTCCTCACACGGCACCTGGCTTCTCCTTGACCTCGGCTCCAGAACTCTCACCATGTCACAAGGTCAGCCCTGATTTGCAGGGGGAGAAATAGATCCCACTTCTTGAAAGGAGGAGCTGCCAAGAAGGCGTGGCCACATTTAATCTGCCATATAAAGGAGGACCAAGGTCAGCAGAGAAAAAGAGTTCATGGTCATAGGGACAGAAGAAGTTGAAATCAACTCAAAGGAAGAGATTTCCTCCCAAAGGGAGCCATCACACTTAAAGGAATTTAAAAGGCGGGAGAGATGAACCCAAAGAGACTGAGATGAGGGAAGAAGAGCAGAAGAACCAGGGGAAAGTTCTGTCCTAGAAGCAGAGAGAAGAGAGTAGCTGACAGAAGCAGATGTTGCCAAGAGAGCAAGTAGCATGCAGTCTGCCCTAAAAATAAAAAAAATCACTCAAGTAATGATTGAAAAGATTCATGATCATGGTGAGAGGATTTTGGTAGAATTCTAAGAACAGATACCAAACTACTCCAGATGATGAGGCTGAAGGGGATGAATTTTTCCATGTATACCCAGGACGTAGAACCGGTAAATAGAGATGTTTTGTTGCAAAACTTTCCAGTGTGAAGATTATTTTTCCCCATCCCATTGACATCAGGCTTGGCTATGCAACCTGTTCTAGCCAACAGGATGCAAACAGAAGCCGTGTATACCCCATCGGAGCGGAAGTTTTCAGAGCCCTGTATGTTTCCACCACGTTCTCTTTTCCCTCTGCCTCGAGAATGGCATAGCCCAGCGGGGGCTGCTCCTTCAGCCTAGGGCCCAGAATGAATGGGCAGTGCCATGGCCAGCCTGCCCCTGAAGTGGAAGGCTTGTGTAACCCACTGAGGTGTTGAGGTGGTTTGCTGACACAGTACAACCTCACAAAATCAAAAGCCGACGGATATGGTGCTCCATGAATGTTCAGCACATTCTATCAGCTGAAGACAGAGGTGAGAGCCCAGACCGGGGAGTGTTCAGCTAATGGTCAGAGAGGGACCCGAGAAGAGGACGTTTGTAGACCTTGAAATCTGGCCAGGATTTAAAGAGGAGGTGACTGGGGAGGGGGTACATTAGTGTCCTAGTAATCAAGACCATGTACTCTTGGGCTCTTTTTTTATGTTATAAATTCTGCATAAAAACTTTCTAGTTCCTACAAATACTTGTTTAATAGTGCACTGTGGTTCTCTTTTGAAATATGCTTCAAAAACCTGTAACAGCAAACATGGGCTGTATATTAATGGCTTGGCCCAGCTTATGCATAGGAAGGAGGGCCAAATAAAATTGGAATTTTGGAGCAGAGAAAATAGAGAGGGGTCTGAAAAGAGCCGCAGATTCTTGCCTGAAAAAAACTATTCTCCTTTTAAGAGATGCACATCTGGCACCCAGGAAAATTTCATTGAAGCTGGGCCCCCTTCAGAATGTGGACACTTAGGGCCTTGCAGGAATGGGGCCTGGTTGATAGGGCTCGATGGGGCTCACTAGGTTGACTGGCGCAGCGTCCCCCTTCCTCCTCCAGGCCTAGCTGGCTTAAAAATGCAGCAGGAGAAGTAAGCTTTAAAGACCCTCTGGAATTCAGAGGCCATCCCTAGGCCTGCAGAGGTGCGCTCCAAGGCGCCTGGGGTGAGCAGATTCCATGGGGATGACTCTGTGTGTGTGTGTGTGTGTGTGTGTGTGTGTGTGTGTGTGTGTGTGTGTGTGTGTGTGTGTGTGTGTGTGTGTGTGTGTGTGTGTGTGTGTGTGTGTGTGTGTGTGCGCGCGCGCACGTGCATAGGAGAACACGTTCAATTTAGCAGAGGAAGTCAAGGCAAATAGTTTAATCACAACCATCCCTCGGGGCAATTTGAAATAATTTTCTCATTAAAGACTATTACATGCAGCATGACTAATGTTCAGGCAGACAGTAGCTTCCAGCCCAGCCACTGTGTGGGCCTCAGCTCTGATTAATACTGGGCGGCGTCTGTCCTTCCTTTTCGCTCCTGGGATGGTGGCCCAGGTCCGGTGATGGGGAGGGGATGGGAAGGGAAGGAAAGATCTTTTTTCAAATATGAACATGAGAAATAAAATAATGGGACGGCTCAAGACTTGAAGCAGCCCTGATTAAAGCTGGAGGCAGAGTCACTCCCTTGGGGACCAGGATGCTGGGGCCAGGCTGCTGTCTGTACCCTGAAGGAGGCAGACCTGGGACCCTCCATTTCTCCTTGCACCCCCCATTTCTCTCCCCTCTCCACGCCTGCTCTCCTTGGCAGTCTTCCTCTCTCTGTGTCCCCCTGCCTCCCTCACAGTATCACAGTACCCGAGTCTCTCCTCCTGTGTCTTTCCTATTCTCAGCATCCCCACTGTGTTTGCTCTTGGCCACATGGCACCCACGGTCTGCGTTTCCATCCTTCTTTCTGCCTCTGTCTCCTGGGTGTGGTGTGTGTTTGCAACCTCTGGGCCCAGAGCTGTTTGCTTGAAGAATCCCTGAAATATGAGGACCTCAGCTTCTGTTCTCCCACTTCAAAACTGTACCCTAGAACATCCACATTGAAAGGGCTCCCAGGGATTTTCAAGAGCTTTGCTACTCCAAGTGTGGTCCGTGGATCAGAAGCATCAGCATCACCTGGTGCTGGTTAGAGACTCACACCCTCGGGCCCCTCCTGAGATCTACTGAATCAGACCTGCACTTGATCAAGATCCCCAGGGGATCCATGCACACAGTAAAATCTAGGAAGTGCTGGCCTCACTGCCTCATTTCCAAGGGGCTACTGAGCCCAGAGTGCACAGCTCACCCAGAGTTTAAGGTTGTTAAGACCCCAAAGCCAAGACCCCTGACTCACTGTAGTCCATGCCCCCAGCCCATCCATGATAAGAAGCCCTATGATGTCAAGGTGTCTCTCATTTTAAGACAAACACACAGTTCAAGTGTGTCCTTCAGAGAGCACTTTAGAGAAGGTGTACCCCCCATTATAAAAGGATTCTTGTCTGCAGGGGAACCCTTCCTCCATTCTTGCTCTGCTCTCTGAGTGCATTAAGTTACGGGCATTCAGGAAACCTACTAACACATTTTAGATGCACCTATAGGGTAGGGCATATGTGCCCATTTTCAGGCCATGATGGAGGCCCATAGAAATTCTGAGCTTGGTTCTTGCCCCTAAGAAACATTCATGCCCAAGGTCTATCACCTGCCCCAAGATACACCAATACCTCAAGTCAGGGTGGAGAATTCCCCAGGTACCACACACCCACTTGTATGCTAATTATGCCCATGTACATGCACGTGCGTGCACGCGCGCGCACACACACACACACACACACACACACACACACACACTAAATAAATCACATGCTAAATAAATCAAATAACCAAGCCAGAATGGAATGAGTGGGGCCAGATACACAGTTATAAGGCAAAGAGTTCCCTGGAGCTAGACCTTCTAAAAACTCTCCTGAAGGTTGGGGCAACCACCTCCTCCCATGCCCCATACACCCAGGAGGGAGTCACCCACCATAGTATCCCCTTTTCTCCCTTCAGGAGTCTGAGGTTTAGTGATACAAGAAATGGAGAGACAGGGCAGAGGCAGAGCCAGGTAACCCCAATTTAGCATGTCCTTCTTTCCCCCCACCCAGCTCAGAGACAATGATCGACAGGTTACAGAATCTCAATTTACACCAAACCATAGGCTGCCAGGGCCAGCATTACAACGGAAACATTCTCCTGGCATCTAACCTAAATCCTGCAAATGCAATCAAGGCAGAGGAAGCAGGAGCTGTGGGGTCAGGCAGACCTGCTGAATCCCATCGGCCTCTTTCAGCTGTGCGTGGCCCACGTGTGATCCTTGGCCTCTTTCAGCCTCACCTTCCTCAGCTGTGAACTAGGGGGCATCAAACACGGGGAGGTACATGCAGCCTTAGCACATGTGCGCCTGCATGGACCACAGGAGGTGCTCACCAGGGTTGTTTGCAAAGTATGAATATTTGGAAGACCCTCTGCAACTTGAGACTCTCAAGGCGCCTGGCATGGAGTTCAGGGTAAATGCTGGGATCTGCTGAGTGTTGATTTTCATTACACAGTGTGTGAGACCTCAAAGATCTGCCAGGCCTGCCCTACAGGGAGCAGGAGTCCCCTGGGTTATGCCAGGACCTCAAGCCCCACCAGGCAGCTCACAGAGGCAGAGACACAGGAGCACAGCTGGGACCCATCTGTGCCACAGGTGGAGACCCCTTTCAGAGTGTGGATAAAATGAAAGTTCCTGTGGCCACGAGTCTCACCTGGCCCTGGTTGGCTCACTCACTACACACGTGTGGGCAATATATCACTATTGACTCTATATGAAGAGCCCTGCCCAGTGCTCTGGGCGACACAGTGGCATGGCTGCAAGGCTGCAGGAGAGCAGAGGCTGGAGTGGTGGCAGCGCCGAGGACAGAAGCCCAGAGGCAGAGACCAGCTTGCTGCGTGCAGACTCGCTCTGAGTGAATGGGATTTTAGTGATTGACCTCCCACTGTGGAAATAAAGTTGGGTATAACCCTTTCATCCAAGAACGTTTTACTGTCATTTTCTTTGGTCACATTGAATCCATAGTGAACTTGCCCAGGGCTGAAACCCATTGGCAGGACACAGTGCCATCCCCAGCTCCTGCAGGATAGAGTGGGAAGTGGGGTGTCAACGCCAACAGTACCACTCAAAGCCCTGCTGGCTCCCACCGAAGCTGCTGGACAAGCCCCCACGTACAAGCCTGGGCCCAAAGGCCATGGGGAGTACCTGCCAGGTGAGTGAGATTTGCTCTGGTGACGCCCACTCCCTTCACCACACCCTTGTCTTCTGGGCAGACACCACCCACCCATGGCCAACACTCACACAAACTTTTTAAGCCATCTTCCCTTCAAGGTCCTCATCCAGGATATTCATGCCTCCAATTGCCCAGACACCTGCCTGAACCTTAATGGGGCACTCAGTGGCCCTCAAAAAACATCAGTGACGTTACTGGAGTAACCACGGGCTTACTGAGGGACAGATCTTTTATCTGACTTGTTCAAGAAGATTATTAGCCACTTTTAAAAGCAACTCAACCGTAAATCAAGAGGAAGAAGTGCAATGGGAGGCCAGCCAGGAGGGCAGACTGCAGAGCAGCAGGATGGAGCAGGGGCCTTCAGTGTCCCCCATGCAGACCTTGGACAGGGAACAGGGCAGGGGAATGGCCTGAGGGAGAAGGAGGCCCACCTCAGCTCACCCCTGCTGGCAGCAGCTTCTGGGTGAGTATCTCCCAACTCAGCCCCGGGATCTTTCCCTTGTCCAGGGAGGGGCTGACATCTCTCTAAAAGGCTGTTCCCCTGCTAGCTCCACGTTCCTCCAATCCAGAATCACCGGGACTGTGGACCTCTCCTCATGTTGAGTTCTCCACAGGAGCTTTGATGTCAATTTCCATTGTCCCATTGTCCCTCCTCCCTCTGATCTACCCTAGAGAATGGAGCCCCTCTACCCAGAAGGAAGGGGGCCCATTTCACGTCACTTTCATGTGTCCCATCTCATGTAGAGTTGCCAGGTAAAACACAAATGTGTATAACACAAAAGTACACACACAGGTTACTCGTGGTTTACTTGAAATTCACCTTTAGCAGGTTTCCTGTTCGGTTTTATGCTGTCTTGTTTGCTTGCTTGCTATATCTGTTAATCTCATCCCAGAACAATCTTTGGTCAAGCAAGCAGCTAGGATGTCATTATCCCTACACTGAAGAGAAGAAAGTTGGTCCCAGGATTTCTTGCCACACTCACATTCCCAGAGCTGGTGAGCGGTGGGGCTGGGACAGGACCTCAGGTTTAGGGTTCCCAGCCTATCCTTTCCCCCACACCAACAGCTCTCCATCCTCCCCTGCAGCAGGACCAGCTGAGGAGCTGAGACTGAAGAGAAAGGTGTGAGGATGCATTTCTAAGCAATGGGTCCTGAGGGGTGACTCCAAGACTATGTGTTTTGTGAACTTCCGTGTTGCATGACTGGTTCTCTGTGAGCATGCACTGCTTTTGCAGCTTTAAAGCTAAGAAAGTAAATAAGCAAATGCTCCATGTTGGAAGTGGAAAGGAAGTGGATATATTGGGGAAGTGGAACCCAGAACCCAGCACAAGGGAATGAATGAAGCTAAGTATTTCAGAGTCTACTCTAGAGCTTTCTCACATATCTGGAACCCACACATGCAGGCAAAGATCCCCTTATGCGTGGCCTGAACAACCCACGCTTTTACAAACCAATGAATGTCATGGGAAAATACTCATGGTGCTCAACAAGATAAGGACACCAAACTGCTCCAGTTATAAATGTATGTGTGATAATAAAAGACTGGAAGGAAGTGTGCATATGTGTTCAACGCACCTGTTGGAGGGAGGAACCATTATAGTTGATATTTTCCTAATTCTCTAAATGTTTTAAATGAACAAGCATACAAAAAGACTTTCCAAAATAAAGATGCATGAGCCCCACCTCCGACAGAGTGAACCAGAGCCTCTAACGACTGAATCCTGCACTCTGCGCTTTTGAAGTGTTTGGGCCTCCTCTGAGCCAATGCCACACCAGTGCTTTGTGACTCGCCACTGAGAACCCAAGGCAGGAAGAGGTCCTGCTCCTGTCTGGACAAGACTTTGCCAGCCGCATTCATTCTGGCCCTCCAGGAGGTTCTGGGGGAAGAGTGGCTGTGGGGGAGAAGGAAGCAGAGGATGAGGAAGGGCACCTCCCAGGCAAATGCTCAGACATGTGACTTCCTCTGACTTGGAAGATAACAGAGCTCTGTGACTATGGAAATCACTTTGCAAACAACATGTAAAACAGGGCCCTGGAGATGGCCACCCCACAGCACACCCCTGGAGTCCCTCCCTGGGAAATACAGGTACAGCCAAACAGGTGGCACTACCCAGGTAACTCAATCAGAGTTTTATCTATGAGTTGATAAAATAACAAAAACGTTTCACACATTCCTCTGCTGTGGGGCTGCCATTTTGAAATTTAGAGTCCCGGAGGCCCTTGGACTTCCCAAGAAGAAACTGGCACATGAGTAACCCAAGCCAGTGGTTAGGTGGTCTGTAATTGCCTTAGCTGGGGCTCGAGTAACACCTGGGCAGAACAGGGGGCAGAACAGGTGACAGAACAGGCCAGCTTGGATGGCTGAGGACAGGCTGACCCCTGAGGTCTCCCCACAACCCTTGGCATCTCTCCCCACTCCCCCAAAGTGCCTCAAACCCCTCCTACAGGTTCTGCCACTCCTGGGCCCCACTAAAGGTCTGTTTAGCTGAAATTCCCTCTCTCACAATCCTTTCACCAGAACTTCTAGTCCCCCATTGGGTAGGGCTTGATTGCATAAGAAGCAGAAAGAAAAATGATCAGATTAATTCACATGAAGTCAGGGCCAATAAACTGACTGCTATGAGCCACAGGAAATGGCCAAGCCATGAAGGACATGTTGGTTCCTGACCCCCTCTGGGCTTTGGGACTCCTCTGGTTGTGGAAGAGGGATTCTTCTAGATAACTTCCACTATCTAGAAAGAAGGCTTCTTCCTGGGCTGCCTCAGTGAACATCGCAGGCCCCAGGACCTGAGGAGACGCTCATGGGGCAATTACATCAGCACAGGACGCCTTTGTTTTGAGCTGAGGCTGGTTTTCCCACAAGCGACTGAAATAAATTAAAGCATTTTCAACAAGGGTGGTTGAAAGCAGCCCTCTTGGAAAAATCTCAGCAGCTGCTCTTTATTGGATTATAACTAGGAGCAAAACACCCCAAACCACACAATCGCCTGCAAAGGGGGGAAACATCAAATCAAATACAACATTGTTGCAGGCTCTGGAAAACGTTTCCCCAGGAAAACCAGCCGGGGAACCTGGTCAGTGTTCTCCAGCTCTGCCGCTCAGGGAGACAGACACTGCTCCGTGGGGGTCAGATACAGTTTGTCTACACACACAGGAGGCCAGAGATACTGACAGGCAGCCACGCACAGGCATGCTGCAGACAGGGGACAGACACCCCAGCACAGGCTGTCACCGCAGGGTCGCACGGAGGCCCTAGGAGAAGGCCCTGTCTTCAGAGGCAGCGCAGCCCAGGACTGAGGCATGCTGGGAGCTCTTTCCCAAGGAGCCTTTAAAAATAGGTAAAAATACCATTTGTGGGGTGACCAAGCCCCATCACGCCCTGACAGCAGAGGCAGAATCCATTCCCAAGGAAGCCCGTGAAAGCATTAAATCCATTGTCAGAATCCAGTTCAGTAACTGGTTTGAGATGGAAAGGAGGGGCACTTGGCTGGGGAACTAGGAACCCGGTTTGTGATAACTATGCCACCACCTCTGTGAGCTCAAGCAAGCCATTTGCGTTTCTCTGAGCCTCGGTTCTCTAATCCATAAAATGGATTCAAAAGTATCATAGTTGTCCTCCCTCTTTCCAGGGTGGTGGGAGGAGGGGTGGGGTGCTCCTAAGTCTCAAATGAGAAGCAGAGAGGGACAGAGAGGAAACTGGGAAGGGACGGAGGCGGCTCTCTGGCCTGATGCAGATGCTCTAGATCTTGACTGGGGTCCTAGGTCCTTGAGTATGTGCATTTGTCTGACTCAATCAAATTGTGCTCTTAAGATCTATGCATTTCACTATCTGTGAATTAGCTCTAATTTTTAAAGAAGAGAAATGTTGAACAAATGAAAACTACTCCCTCCACAAAGGAAGCTCTATCCGCCTGCTGTGAACAGGACACCCTCAAGCAAATAAAGTCTCACTTTGCCTTCGGATGTCAGATTATTTTGAAGTTCAGGTTCAATAGTTTCAGAAAACACATATGTTTGTGTGTAGTTCAAACTGGCTTGGTAGGTATTTAAGAAAAAACGAGTTCAATTCAGAGTTCAGTCAAAAAATAATAATATTTGGATTCAGTTTTGGGTTCAGTGAATCAGTGCAGTGTTTTCCAATTTGGGGGTCACGGTTCAATTCAGTTCAAATTCCTGTTAGAACAGCCCAGCATGGGGCTTGGCCCCTAGGACTCAGCCAGCCTGGCCCACCAGCCATTGTCTGCACACTTCCAGATCAGTGTCCAACAAGGGAATCCATTCTAGCCTCTTCCCTGTGCCTTCCAAAAAGAGAAACCAGAATTTAAGAGAAAAGAAAATAGCGAAATTCTTTGGCTCTGTAAAATCAAACCTAGGTCCACACTCATACACACATGAGCAAGAAGCAGGAGCTGGCCGCTGAGATGCTGCCACCCACCAGGAAGAAGAACAAATAATCAGGACATCCAGGCAGCTTCTGCCCAGGCCCCTGAGTGGATGGGAGCTGCTCTGCCCTCAGCAGGTGGCGGAACCCGGGGGGAGGTGTGCGTGGCCTCCCCATGCCCTAGTGAGGGGTGGAGACTGTGCCCACAGCCAGGCCCACACAAGCAGGGGGCAGATATGAGAAGGACTTCCAGACCACCCTAAGCACTGGGCTGGCTCCTTCCGAGCACCTTTTCACACTCTAACCTCTGGTGGTCCCAGCAGGCACACATGTAGTGTCAGGACTTCTTTTTTCAGCCTTGGCATTTCTGCTTGAGAGTAAGGCTCCAACTTCTATTTCAAAGATTCCCAGCAGGAGCAGGCACCACGGGCAGAAGACAGAGCTCAGAACTATGGATGGAGGTTTCTGGGAATAGCTTTGATGTGGTATGGGAATCAATATCAGGGGAGCCTACAAAAAGATGGGTTACCCAATTCCTGTCTCCCACATGCCCTTGCTGTCCTTCTCTTCAGTTCGCCTCAACCACCGAATAAGGCACAAAAGCCCGGGCCTCTACCTTCTGGGCCCTGTACACCTTGTCCCCTGCTGTGCCCACCTTGCCTCCTACTCTGCAGGCAGCTTGGAGGTCATATGCCTCTGCATTTGCACACGTTATTCCCTTGCCCAGCAGCCCTTCCTCGTCTTTCTGAATAGCTTCTCCTGGGTGCTTCTCAGGCAGAGTTGACCACTCAATGCACAGAGGGGACCAGGTGGGGAGAGCATCACCTTAGTGACACTTCCAGCTTCACTCCTGTACCATGCCTGGCATCCTCCTCCTTCCTGACGAATTACCTCCCAAAGGGCTCCTCAGACCCTGACACAAAGAGGCTTCTGTTAGCAGGATTGCCATGTACAGTTACGCAGTTTATACACTGCACAAAGGGCGTTGGTGGGGACTGAACTCTGCTTGCACAACTGTGCTAAGAGCTGTGCCCATCCAGAGGGGACCCTTTTCTTTAACTCCTACCTGTGAAGGAAGTGGCAGCCCTGCTCCACAGACACCTGCAGATCCCAGGAGTAGACAGCTGACACCTTAAGCAACTGTCTTGATAAGCTCATCACTGATCCTAGTTGCAGTGACTTGCTGAGGAGTCTGCTGCTGGACTGGCTCCTCTCGCAGGCAGAGAACAGAGAGCTGGGGCTTCTCTCTGTAAGTCCAGTCTTTGGCACAGCACCAGCCTGCCCTGATAAGAGCTGGTTTTACCGAATGGATGGAGCACCATGCAAATCTTTTCATTCGGTTTTTCATACTCAGCGTGTCTGTCAGAACCCGACACCATTTCATAACAAGCTGTCACGGTAGCTGATGCTATCCTCACTTGCCCACCAGGGGAGATGACAGTGAACTTCCTTCAGGATCTGCTTCTTCCTGCCCACCTGGTCCTGCCGAGTTCAGCCAGACTCCCTTCCCTGTGCCCCCACACCTGGGTCCCGAGCTCCTTGGGCTTGAGGCTTCTGTTTTTATATTGAAACATATTTCAGATCAATGCCTGGGCTATCAAAGATGTTGATGAAGTTGTCAGTTGCCTTCTTGGTAGCATGGTCTGCCTCTTCTCCATCTGGTGCTCTCTGTTGTTATCTCTGTGTTATCTCTGCTGAAGCCCTGTCAGTGCCCCAAAGCACCCCTGGCCTGGCCCAGGGTGTGGCCTTCTGCTGCCTGCCCTCGACTGCTGTATCCGCACGAGTCCCATGACCACCAGTTCCCGACCTGCTGCTTCTCTCAGAACTCCAAGCCCTTGAGGAGCTCCTGGGCTGCTGCCCCAGCTCAGGCAGCCAGCACAGCACGCACGGTAATGACCTGTCCGCGACCCACAGCTGCCTACTGTCTGGGCCTCACAGATTTGCCTGGGAAAGCTACTTCACCGCTCCCAACTTCAAGGCATCCAGAAGGCAGTGGAGTGCAGCAGGAAGAACGTGAGTTAAGGGGATCTTTCATTCGAATATTAGCTCTTCCCTCCCCATCCTGAGGCTTTAGGCAACTTGTTTAGACTCTTTGACCCTCAGTTTCTTCTGTACAATGAGGATGATAATACTACAACCGCTGTGGATTAAATGAGATAATGCCTGAGAAGTGACTGGTACCCAATTAGGGTGACCAGGTTCATCCAGGCTGCCCTGGACTTTTTCAGGATTTGTACCAAAGTTTTGCATCCTAGGAACCCCCAAGGGCTGGGCAAAATGGGACTCCTGGGGAGCCTGTACACCCATTCAGGTGAGCTGTTCCTTTTCTCCTATTATTCAGAAGAAACCAAACATCTACAGGCTCTGGAGCAATGAAAAACAGGCGGGGAAGGAGACGGACTCAGCTTGCCAGACCCACTGGGGGCCTACTCTCTGTTACACTTGTGAAGTCCCCTTCTGTCCCACCTCCCGGTTGGATGATGAAGGGGCACCCCGACAGCTCCCAGGGAGAGCCGGGCAGGCAGTGGGGTCCTGAGGACTCGGCCACAGGCCCTGGCCAGGCCAGCGCAGCACACCTGCGGGAAGTCATCTTCCGTGGGCGCTCTCCCAGTCTCTCCGGGGAAGGAGGACGGGGGCTTTCACAGCTTTCTCGGGGAGAAAACAGGTTTCTAACCCTGTAATATTGGAAGGCATACCCTGTGCGGAGCCGAGCCATAGGGTCGGGCCCGTCCTTCCATCAGCTGGAGCAGCAGCGACACCTGCCGGCCGGGGTCCGTCGGCCCCACGCGGCCGCGCTCGGGATCTTCGCGGCCCCACCGATCGCAGCCCCCTGAGCCTCCCCTGGAAGCCCCGCGAGCCGCAAAAGAGACGCCCAGGCCGCCTGAGCCTCCGGCCCTGCGGCAGGAGCGAGTGGCCCGCAGGGCATGCGGCGAGGCAGGCCCGCGCCAAGCAGCTGGGCTGGAGCTGCGCGCGGAGCTCTGCGCCCTCGGGGAGGGCAGGCCTAGTGCTCCCGGGAGCCGGGCCTCCCCGGGCCTTGGCCTTCAGCACCCGGGAGGAAGGGCCCGGGCGCAGACGCGGTGCACCGTCGGCCATGCAGCCTCAAGCACCCGCTCCCCGTTCACCCATTTCGTCTTCGGAGCTCCCCAAATGCCCCAAGAACACATAGTTTCTCCATAACACTTCTTAATTGTAAGAATTGGCTTTCTCTGAATCTTCATTTTCTCTTTGTTTCAATTGTTTCAATGGCTGTCTCTACAGTGCTTCCTCCAGAAATTAGTATTTTAGCAATTCATGAGCATGATGGCGAGATGTCCCGAGTCAGAGGTGAGGACGCCCCGCCATCTGTTGCTTCACCTAGTAGCTGACCGACTGCCCACTGCCCTTACTCCAACCACACCCAGCAGCTGTTCAGAGGTCGTCACGGGGCCATCCCGTGACTCCAGGGCCAATGATCTATACAGTATGCTCTTCCCATTGGACAAATGGGGAAACTGAGGCTGGGGGAAGTGAAGTGCCTTGCTTCAGACTCCTTGAAGAAGTCATAAACATGTTTGGGAATATGATATCAAATATCAAAACTGCACACAACCTTAAATGTTTATCAGGAGGGAGAGTGACTGTGTAAATAATGCATATCCATTCAATGGAATAGTGTAGAATGGTATGCTCACCTTAAAAAGCAGATACCTAAATACACATACAGATATATGTAAATATATGTACACACACTATTATCACTTTTTACATACATACATATACCTATACATCTGTATATGCAGATTACAAAACAATATATGTACTTATTATCAAACTCCTGCAAAGCCTCTCATGGGGTGATTTGAGGAGAGTTTAATAAAAAGGGATCTTTATGGGGTTTAAGGACATCAGCAAGGGATGATGAAGCACCCAGGGTTCAGTAGCCATCCCTAGGGCTCTAGGGTAAAGGCAGGAGGCAGTTACAGGAATCCAGAGAGGGCAAGCCACTTGACAGGAGCTCCCATCCGTAACAGAGGGCTGCCGCCAGCAACCCACCTGGAAGAGCTTGTCAGGAAGTAAATATCCACCACCCACCCCTCCCCCCACACGCATCCCCACTTCATGCCCCCTGCAGGAGCAGAGCAAGGTGGAGGAGGAAGGGATGTACTGGAGGAGTGTCCAGGGAAGAGACCTAAGCAGACTGTGTACATATAAAGATATCCAAAAGGAATACAAACAGCATGTTAAAGTGTTAACATGTTAACCTTGGAGCAAGTGGACCAGAATTTCAGGAAATAGGGGGAATGATCCTTTGACCTTTCACTTCCTATGCCTCTACACTTGAATTTATAATAACTAACATCTATGAAATGTACAGTTACCAACAATAATTGAAATATTCAATTTTGGGACCAGTACCTAGAATTCAGTGATCTCGGATGGAAGGAGCCCTACGGAAGATGAGGCCTCTCACCTGTCTGCTCACTCCAGCCAACCTCAGTCCTCACATTTCAGGGCACCAGGTGGGGCTCCAGGTTGTAGAACTGTTGCTCACCTTAGGCTGTTCTGAACTATTCCACTCAAATGAGGCATGTGTATCCATGGCTAGACAGGGGCCACCTCAACATCCTTGTCAACAGCCCAGCACTGGGCACAGAGGCGTTGCCCCGTAAATATGCAGTCATAACAGATGGAACATGCTGGCTCCGCATCTCACCAGCAGGGTGACCTGCACTGTGAGTCATTAACTTCAGTGTCCTCATCACTCCAGTGCAGAGATTAATTGCGACCTTGCTCACCTCCCAGGGTTGCAGTGAATTGGAAACATTCTGAAAAGGCAAACCCAGTGTGTCAGGAGTAACGCGACTGGATTCATGCACCTTTGCAAATACTTTTCTTTTCGTTATTTTTTTTAAGTGTGTTTAAGAAGAGTGAATATTTCTCTTCATTTCCTGCCCTCTCCCCTTCACAAGGGCATGAGACATTTCATTCAGGGTCGCAGATTCTGTTTCCATCTGGGGGACGCAGGCCTCAGGGGAATGGCCCCCCTTAGGAATTTATACCGGCTGGGAAATATAATCCAGTGTTTTCCAGCCATCATTTAGCAAAGAGTTGTCATCGGAGCGGTTTCCTCCCACCTCAAGCTGCCTCCTACTTACCCCCCAGCCCCCGGAGGGCCGACTTGGTGACTCTCTTCAGTTATGAACAGGCAAATCTGCGAAAACTTAGGAGGCCTCAGCTGAACCGAAACATTTTTCAAAGAAACACTTTCCAGCCCAAGAAAGGTAATATCCTGGAGGGCTGCCCGCCTTCCTGCAATTAACTAGAATACCACCCAACAGGGCTTTTGTTGGCTACCATTTCCCATGGAAATACCTCAAATGCTTTTCCTCCTGGTGGTTCAGCAGCTAGAGACATGGAACTGACAGCAGCCCTAAAATGGGACCTTTGTCTCTTTCCTGTTCAAGCCACAGAAGGGCAGCCAGGACCAACGAGCCCTTCCTCTGCCCCCCACCACAGCCCAGGCGCCTGGGCAAGGGGCAAGGGGCCTGGCTCCCAGGTGGGCTCCAGAGGCCAGGGGCCTGAGAGACGGAGGCAGCAAAGTGGAAGGGTGCTGTCCCAAGGAAGGACCAGGGGCTGAACCTCCACCAAATGTGCTTTCAGGTGCAGGCCCGCCAGAGATCCCTGTAACTGCACCTTCTCAAGTCCCCAGATCTCCAGTGCCCGCTCTGTTACATAGGGAAGGAAAGCCTTCTAGGGTTGTTGTGGAGATGAAGTGACATGATGCTGTGTGAGCTCCTGACACACAGTAGGTGTGCCTTACACACTAGTTTCCATTGCATTCTTTGGGCTGGAGCATTGCCCTCTCCTGCTGCCCCCCTGTCTCCTTTTATAATATAAATTCAGAGAAGGAGTAACCATGTTGAGCTTCCAGGGGCCTATCAGGAAGAGGAAAGGAGGTGGTGGTGCCAGGCGGAAAAGGCCCAAGGACGCATGCCAGAAAAACCAAGTCACAAAGCATCTGTCACATCAGGGCCAGTTGCAGAGAGGTCCCCTAGGCAAGCTTTGAGGCACCTGAGGCCCTGGACACCTAGAAAATGGCCCCTCAGATGCAAGGGCTACAAGAGCCACCTTCTACGTCCTGGTCCAGTTACCTGCAATGCCATGGTGTCTCACCACTAATGGGCTCCAGAGGGGGCACTGGCCTGCCCACTGCCCTCCCTCCCAGTCCATCCCCTCTGCTGGTCTGCAGCCACCCTGACGCTGGGTCACTGGGGCCGGGCCTCTCATTGCCACCAAGCAGGCCCTTGTCCACCCAATACAGCCTGACTAGCCTCAGAAGGAACCCCTGCCCCAGTGATCTGACCAACTGTAGGGCCTATATATGAAATTAGACCACTAGCTGTTTCTTTAAGTTTGAAATGTACAATTTTGAAAATGTTCAAACCATGAAAGACAGAAAATGAAGAATTAAAAGGGAAAAAGAAGAGGTGGGAAAAAAAAGAGAGATTTGTTTTACAGGGAGCATAGAGACAGGTGAAATAATTTTGTGATTTTGTGACTAACGTTTTATTTTGCTCAATTGAATCATCTCCTCTGGTATTATCATCTTTGATCCTTTTCGTACTTGGGCAACATATAGTTATTATAATGTTGGATGTATTAAGTTTAAACATAATTTGCAATAAGAAAATAAATATACTCTGAATTTCATTTTTCACTTGTTTTTATGTAGAAAAACAAGACTATAAGATGCTAATCCCATGTAAATCTAGCATCTTGACTTTATCAGTTTCTGAAAAGCAGTTAAAATCATAACAAAACAAGAAATCTTTCCTATTTACAGAGGAAAACTTTGGATATTGATGTTCTTCAGACATCTTCAAGGAAGTAACAGTTCTGAGACCCAATGCAAAAGTTAAAGGGCCGAGGGCTGAGGGAAGAGGGAGAGACACCGCGTACCTGCCAGTCACCTGTCTTGTTGTACAAAAAGTCCAGGGCAGGGAGCAGATGTGGCCGTGGGGACAGTGTTAAGGGGAGGGTGGCACAGGGTGCAGAAACTGGAGCAAGGAATTGTGAAGATAAAATTTACCTAATTTGCAATTTTGCTAAAAGAATGCCATTGGGGCAAAATGACACTGTAGTAGATTTATTTGTTTATGCTGTTTATTTTTTTAAAGATGTCACACAATTGAATCTTTCTGAAGTGTTTTACATAATCCAAGTTTTTCTTTCGGGGGAGTTTTGTAACTATTATTCTATAAAGAGGAGTAACAATACTACATTGACGGACAGTGACCACACTGGAGGAGGTGAGGACTTGCCATATGGATATAATAATATGTTGAACCACTGGGTTGTGCATTTGAAACCATCATAAGATTATGTATCAATGATACTTTAATTTTTAAAAAAGGGAAGAAGAATAACAAGCACTAATATTCACACCACCCTGACTTGAGTCAATGTCTGGTTTCCTGAGGACATAACTATGAGATATGAACCCCTCTGATCATATGATCCATGACAGGATCTGTATTAGGTAGTGCCCAGCTGCTCGGCTGACAAAAAGCTGAACTAGCCCTCCCCTCGGGCCCTTCCCTGGGACTCCTGCCCCAGTCCACAACCCAACACTTGAAGTAAGCACCTGCCACAGCCTAGATGTAGGTTAAGGCCCCACCAGCCCTCTGAAATTCCATCCCTACATGCCTCCTTGGCCACAGCAGCCTGGGCCCCTTGGCAGTGATGCTGGCATCCTGCCTGGAAACGACCATCCCTACCACCACCATGAGCACCGCTCCCAAAGGCTGCAGCTGCCCCTGCCCGTTGCCTCTCCCCTAGAGTTGCCCTCACATGGCCACATGTGACTCAGCACCTGCAGGACTGAGAGGCGAGAGAAGGGACGGACACCCATGTGACAGGAGGGGGTGATACAGGATGGCCCAGATTTGTAGGGGTGGCTTAGAGCCAGAAGTCACCTCGAGTGTAGGTCCATCTTTCCACAGGCCCTGTTGAATTTCACCTCCTTTTGATGGAACACATACTAAAACTCCTGAAGCACCTGCCCATTACTGGCATGAACAGTCTTAATTTAATCAATAGAAATGAGAGCAGGCACTTAATGCTTGCTCACTGCCAGGCACAGTTTTAAAGGTATTTACTTCACTGAGCACCATCAATATCATCATTATCCCCTTTTTTACAGATGAGGAATCTGATAACAGATATTTAAACTTCAAGTGGCAGAGCCCCAGATTCAAACCAGACAAACTAACAGGGCCCACACATAAAGCCAGCAGGCTGCTCCCCGTCTCATCCGCCTGAAAGATTACCCTTGACCTAACTAGCCTTGACATTTCAAGGATGATTTTCAATTATTTAGTCAATAGGAGAGATATGGATTATATGGAATGCTCAGATGATTTTATAAGGCCTATAAAACGTTTAACTGCTGTTAGTTTAGCAGAATCTGAGAAGAGACCAACACCATTTATAACATCACCAATGTTCAGGAAGATTTTCCACCTATTGAAGCTACAAGTTACCTAATGACGATAATTTAATAGGGAGATTGTTGGAAGAGTGTGATGCCATTTCCTGTATCAAACCATGGCCCAGACAGGTGCGTCATTCCAGTGGGTTCAGCAGCCACATCGCACAAAAGCTCACACCAACAATTCCTAAACATGAACAAGTAATATGGAAATTATCAGATTTAATGGATGAAATAATTTCTGCTACAACTGAATGTATTTTTAATTTTGGCTGTATATATTGAATTGCATGGTTTACATTATCATTCCAGTTAAGTATCTGAGCGTCGACACCTGTCCCTACCCATGAAGGATGGCTGAGATTCATCTTGCTAGATGGCAGCCACTAAACAACATACAGAAAAAAAATTAAGGGCATGAAAAGATTTACCACATAAAAACTCCCACAGAATGAAAAAGTACCTCAAGTTCCTTAATAACCATGGTGCTATCATTGTTTATTTCAAATCTATTGTTTAAACCCAGGAGCGCTCCCCCAGGGGCTGAGACATGAATTGTTCACCAAGCCCAAATGGTTTTGAATAGTTTATGAATTTCTTCTGCAAATGAAATGTCCCCAAAGGGAATTCCCATGTGTCAGGGGCCAACTGGATGTTCACCGAATTAACTTCCATGTAGAATATAATCCTTATTTGCTAAAGGTTAAGAAATTAAAGCAAGCGAATTTGAAGCATACATGTCTATTAACACAAGTTACCATAACAATTGTTTAGAACGTAAGACGTTTTTCCAAGAAGGAATATATCATCCGACATGGTTCAGAGTTGCTGAGTGTGGCTGCACGGTAATAACGAAGAGCTGATTTTTACTTGAAGTTTTTTGGGTTGCTTTTTCATTCTTCAGTCAGCGTATGGCTTGCTCGACTGCCCTCTTCACTCACACCATGGTCACTCTCAGAAATTACCAGTGTAGATGGTAAATTATTTGATCAGTTGTGTCTTTGCATCTTTGTTTTTGCCTAGATAGGGACTGGGGGAGAAAAATGGCCCTTGGGTACACGTGAGAGAGGAGAAGGGCATGAGCTACACAGAGAACAGCGAGACTGCAACTTTGAGGTGCAGCCCTGCGCACTGTCCCAGGCTGTCATCTGTCCCCGTGGGCCTGTCACTCTGCGCAGGGAGGACGTCTCTCCCTGGAAGTCATGTGGAAGAAAACTAAGCCTCGTGCACATGACAACCCTCCAAATATTAGACAAGGGCTTGTTATGGGTTAATTGTATTCCCCCAAAAGAGATACTGAAGTCCTAACCTTCAGGACCTGAAATACCTTACTTGGTTTTAAGAGATGAACAAGCTAAAATGAGGTCATTAGCATGGGCCCTAATTTAATGACTGTGTCCGTATAAAATGGGGGCTATCTGGACACGAGACCCACACAAGGGAAGACCACCACGTGAGGACAGAAGGGGAGTGGGCTGCTACATCAGCAAGCCAGGGAGAGCCAAAGGTCGCCAGCAAACACGAGAGCTCCGAGCACAGAATGGGTTGTCCCTCACAGCCCGCAGGAGGGACCAGCCCTGCTGACGCCTTGGTCTGGGCCTCCCAGCCTCCAGGACTGTGAGACAACGCGTTCCTAGTGTTTGTCGTCCTTTGTTAGGGCAGCCCCAGGACACTAACACAGGGGTCTCGTGTCATTTCACTCCCACTCCACCAGCTTCCTCCACGAGTCCTCTCCTATCACATGATGAGTCTGTTCACCGGGACGGCCATGTTTCCCTCAAAGGCACAAATGAACACACGTTCCCCAGTGGGCTTATATTGAGGCCACTGGTGTCTGGGCCCCAAATCAGGCAGATTCTTCCATCCATCCTCATCTCATTTTACATATTGTTATATTCAGCTCCTCCTTCTGTTTGGGCAGCCCATCCCCCCAACCTCAGGGGAGAGGGAAGGGCTGGAGGTTGAGTGCGGTCACCAATGGACAATGGTTTAATCGATCATGCCAACATAATGGAACCTCCCTAGGCACCCCTAAATCACAGGTTCAGGAGAGCTTCTGGATTGTGAACATATCCATGTGCTAGGAGGGCGGGGTACCCCAACTCCACGGGGGAAGGAGTTCCTGTGCTCGGGACCCTCCCAGACCTCACCTTTGTACCTCTCCATCCAGCTGTTGACTAGATCCTTTATCACATCGTTTATAACAAACCAGTAATAGTGAGTAAAGTGCTTTCCTGAGCTCTGTGAGCCATTCTAGGAAATTATTGAACCTGGGGAGGGGTTATGGGAACCCCAATTCATAACCAGTCAGTGGGCACAGGTGACAGTCCAGGACTTGCAACTGGCATCTGAAGTGGAGGCAGTCTTGTGCGACTGAGCCCTTCACCTGTGGGATCTGAGGCTAACTCCCAGTAGGTAGTGTCAGAACCGAAGTGAACTGCAGGACACCTGGCTGGTGCCAAGAATCAGAGAATCGGTTATGTGGGGAAACAAAACCCACACATTTGCTGCCATTAGTGTTGTAAATCAGTGTGGAATCAGGGGAGACAGGCATGCCCCCTCTTTTTAAGAACACATCTCACATTTCTGCTTCTGTCACACTGGCCAGAACTTAGACACATCCCTTTTTAATATGCGCTTTGAAAACTGTTATAGAGTGCTGAGAATGTTAATTGAGAGAGTGGTAGTTGCTTGGAAAAAATACAAAAGACTTAAAGGCAAAGCCATGTGCAGGAAGTTTGGGGTGTGCAGTTTGGGTTCCTTTCCTAAGAGATGTGGGAAATTGATTTGTAAATTAAGTGTATTAGTTGGGATTAAATTCAGATGTAACAAAAAACTCTAGAGTAACAGTGGTTTGTTTCTGTTCCCTGTTTCTCAGTGTATTGAGAGTAATGCCTACCACTGATGGAGACCTGCTGTGTGCCAGGCATGGTCCTAGACCCTGTACCTTTAGTCTTCACAAGACCCTATAAAGGAGGTCCCCACTGTCCAAAGCTCAGAGAAGGGAAATGACTTGCCCAAGGTCACACAGCTCCTTTGTGGTGGAGCCTGCATGAATCCAAAGCCCTTTCCACTCTGCCACCTGCCCCTCAGGGGCCAAGTGCCACCCTCACTTGTCCCTTGTCAGCACTAAGGGAGCAGGGCCATCACCCAGCTAACTGTACAGTCGACAGAAGCAGGTTTTCCCAGGCTGGCTTTCAGAACATATGTGTTAATGGTTGAAAACTAAAACTGAAATTTATTTCCACACTCATCACCCCACTCTGCTCTTCTGGCTCATTTTTTAAATCCCACAGAGGAACACTGGTTGCACTTTGAGTTTACCAAGTACAACTAATCAGCACATCCACTCACTTAGATATAAACCAGTGCCAAGGACATCTGAGTCGAGACACCATGGAATGACAAGCCTGCAAGCACTCTGGCCTCCCAGCCGAGTCCCCACTTCCTCTACTGTGCCAGGTTTTGGCTCTGAATCTGGTGTGAGACTCTCTCTAGTGTCTTTCCCCACAAGCCAGGGGCAAGAGGTCATGAAGAGCATGGGTGCTAAGGCAGCTTGGCAGGTGTGGGCACACGGCAGCTCACAGACCACACCAACCTCTCTCTCCCCGAATCCTTCAGAGTGTAACAGCTGCATTTCACACAGAGAAGTCAAGTTCAGAGACATCAAGTAATTTGCCCCAGGTCACGCAGTCTAAAACAACAGAGGTAGGACTTGTGACTCAGAGAAAAGAGCTTGTCCTCATTCCTCCACAATGACCCCTCTTCCCACTGCCTGCTGCCCAGCACTGCAAGAGTAGCTGTTTGGCAATTTCCAGACTCAAGACTCATCTGTTGTGGGTGCCAGGCGTGGGGACTGACAAGATCTGGTGTTTGTGGGCGAGATGCCGAGACAGAGGGAGAGGGAGAGCCACAGAGACAGATGCAGAGAAGATAGAGGGGCAGGCAGTCCTCCTTCTGGGCACTTAGAAGGCATGGTTGCAAGAAGCCTGCAATCTGGGTAAGGGGCCAAGACGAGACACAGGGAAGAAGCCACAGATGAGATGCCAAATACATGAGACCAAGTACACGCCAGCTCTGCGGTGAGAGGGCTGAGTTCGGGTAGTGGGTTTGGACAAGGCCCAGTGGAAGGACGGAGAGACCACTAGTGTTACCAACTGTCCAGTGTGACACAAGGCAGATGAAACCAGGTCTTTCGGCTTTAGGCTCAGCACGTGGTCTGCAGCTCCTTGTCACTTCAACAGAGGAGACGGGCACAGATGCCCTTGTTTTACTTTGTCTTCAAAGCATCAGAGTCAAAAGGCACATTTACATACTCACCCCCACCCCGCCCAGGGAAGACCACACAGACTTTCAGGCCCCCACTTGTGCAGTTCAGTTTTGAATTAAAAATAAATTACATCTTAGCAACCGTTACAACCCTACATGACTTCCTAGACTAGCACTGCCAGAGAGAACTTTCTCAATGGTAGAAATGTGGGCAATTGAGCCCTTGAAATGTGGCTGGGGTGACTGGAAGTAATTTTATGTAGCTTTATGAAAACTGATTTGAATTTAATTACAACATTCATTTTAATAGCTGAATATGGCTAACGTCCATATTGCAGTGCTGATCTAGAATAGGCACCTTTCTGAACCTTTCTTTTTCCTTGGGTTTCTCTGCCCCTTTGTCAGAGTACAAAAATGGCAACTATACAGCAAGAGCCCTTGTTCTCCCCACCCTAACCCCCTAGATCCCCCTGCCCTTTCTACGATTCCCCCTTCCAACCAAGTTCTCTAGTTTTCTGGGACCAAATATTATTTGTAATAACAGAGCCTTCTCATTGCAGTTATAATCATAAACTCCTCTGGGGAGAAATTATAAACAAATGGCCTATCCAAAGACTTCAGAAAATTACCTCTCAAAAACTCTTTGGAACGGACTATGCAGGGAAATGAACTAAGTATCAGGTTGGTTTGAGTAAGTTATCACATATGCGCCAGGAGCTTCAGGGCATGTTTGGACAAGGTTTTTTTTCACTGCTCCTAAATAATGGACAAATTGTTGATATAATGAGTGATCGAAGGAAGGGCCGGTTGGCAGCCTTTGGAGCAGGAAGGTCTCTGCAGGGAAGAGAATATTAATCAAGTCTTCCCAAGAGCAGGGGGCAACCAAGAGAAAAACAAGCTTCTCCTTCATATACAAGGCAGCTCCTGGGTACAGCTTCAGCAGTGTTTCCCAAACTTTAATGTGCGTGCATGCTACCTGGGCAATCATGTTAAAATGCAGGTTCCCATTTAACAGGGCTGTGTGATGGCAAAGCTGCTGGTGCAGGGACCACACTTGGCATCACGAGGTGCTAGGCCTCAGTGCTTCTCAAGTCCACAGAGTCAGATAGCTGAGCACCTCTGGCAGTGGGTTGCCAGGGCCCTGGCTCCCAGCTTCCCGGCCCACTGAGAACTAGGTGCTCCTGAAAATGATCACTGTGGAGTTCCTCATCTTCTAGGAACTCAGCCCTGCTTTATAAACTCACCTGCTGCAACTAGCAATCAACAGACCTCTGGTTGCCAGAATCCATCCAAAAGCACAGAACCAACGCATTAGGGGGCTGCTTTGAGGTGGTGGGGTGCTAGGAAGTCACTGCTGGCACAAATACAAGCCCTCTCCTCCAGTCTGGTTTCATTTTGTTTCCTACTAATTCGGTCTTAACTGGGAAGAAATGGGTATAATCTGCTCATTCAAACCACCTCATTGCCATCTAGAGAGTAAGGATAATGGGGCACCTACACCTGGTCCATGAAGCTCAGCATGCCAGGGGAGCACTGCCCTCCTAGGCAGGAGCTTACTGAACGCAAGCTCGTGCGGTTAGAGGTACTTTACCATGTTTGTTGCATGAAAGTACAGCTCAGTCTCCAGTGACGACCTCCCTCCGGTCCTCCAGACCCCAGTACCCGCTTGGTATTTCCTCTAGAAGCAAAATTTCCTCTTTTCTCCAAAATCAGTTCCCCTCACCCATTTTCTCTCAGAGATTTTTCTTTTATACTAAATCTTCAAAATTCAGTGAATTACTTACAGCACATCTCAATTTGAACCAGTCACATTTCAAATGCTCAAAAGTCACATGTGGCTGGTGGCTACCACACCGGACAAACAAGTCTACATGGTAAGTTAACAAGTATGCCAGAGCTGATAATATTAATACCCATCTATTACTAAGTCATTTTCTTTTTTCCAAAAGAAAACAATCTTGCCTTGAGACAAACTTTATGTTTAGGCCTAGTTGTGCTGTAAATGTTGTCCAGCGCTTTTTGGTTGCTATGTTTTTATGTGAAGAGTAAGAAAACCCAAAAGATACTCCAGCATTATTACCATTATCACAGAATTTGATTTTGTAAAACATATGCATATATTACTGATAAAACTTTAAGAGATAACATTGTCTGGACTCTCCTTCTTGGCTTTATTTCTGGCTGCAAATGTGGAATAAATGGGACCCAAGGACATAACGTAGGACTGCAGGAAGGAAAAGGAACCAAGGAACCACTTCAGCAAATGCTGTAAGCACAAGAGCCAGGTGAGAAACTTAGATCCAAACCCCAGGACTGGCCGCGAGGGACAACCACCAGATGAAATAAATACCTCTGAATAGTGAAATAGGACACACAACCTGTAGATTCCTAGAGACATATAAACAGTCCCCTAACTATGGGGCAAAGAAGCTGTTTATAGAAGTAAAACTGGTTCAAGCGGTGGCTTCATTCTTAATTCGGTCACTAAGAAATACATAGCCGTGAGAAAGATTTTGGAAAACAATGGTCACTGTGCCAGCTCCAAATCCACCCTTTTGCCCTGCTTTGTGATCCTGGAACTGCAGCCTATGAATATTTCTCCTTTGCCAGTGAGCACAATCTTAGGCACTGTGGGTAGGAGGCACACACTGCAGGCGTAGGGGCTTCCCTTCTCCTGGTTTGGGGCTTTTCCGTCTTGTCCCTGCTGCTTCACCTTATCAGCATGCGGCTTCTCACTAGTGGAGGCTTCTCGGCCACAGATGTGCGAAAGAGCGAGGGGCGCACACTCTGGATGCAGAGTTTTGCTGGAACCCCAGCGGGCTGCTTTCTTCCAACTGTCAGTGGCACCCAGCAAGTGACTTCCTAGCAAGTTTCCCTGGCACCCTGCTTGCCACCCTCAAACTGTGGCTCCTCCAGCAAATTTCATCAGTGAGCCACACCCCACCTTTTTTAATAAGATCTCACTCCCAGCCTTGGGGAGGAAGAGAAGGGCTCTTCCAAGTTTGTTCCTTCTTGGGTACTGTCTCAGTCTACAAGGAGTGGCTGCTCCTTACATCTGCTGGTCCTGTACAGATGTCTCAGCCTCTCTTAGTGGTTAATCCCCTGTTCCTAGTTAGTAATTCTTCATATTGAATTTTCCCTGTTTCAATTACTAGTATAGTTTCTTTCTCCTAAATGATAGTGTAATCATTTGTAAAATTTAAAAGAGGATGTATATTTTCTAAATCACTAGAAAATTAAAACCAGGAAATTACAGTCCATTTAGGAAATGAGAGGCATCAGTGAGAAAGCATAAAACATGATCACAGAAGGCAGAAGCCAGTAATTAACATAAAAGCAATGGATTAGCCTCCCCTACTAAAATGCTAAAACTCTCCAAATGGGTTGAGATATAATCCAACAAGACACGCTATTTAAGAAACAACTAATAACTACATTAAAGTTAAAAAATATATATATGACAATTTATCAAGCTAATATAAACAAAAAATACTCTAATATCAAAGAAGTAAAATTCAAGGCAAAAAGTATAAACAGAACAAAGGAATAACTTTATAGACTAGTAAGACTTCCTAGTTTCTGAGTTGTACCTAACAGACACATGTACTTATATATTAAATAATAGCATGAAAATACACAAAGCAGACGCTCTTGACAAGATAAAACTGAGAGAAACAACTAATAGATTTTAAGACACTATTAGTCCATGGTAGCTTATAACAAAATAAGAAAATAAAATTTAAATAATATAATGAAAGTTGTTGAATAGACACACATTCACCTCTGTCACATATGAACTGAATA
The DNA here is from genome assembly GCF_040802235.1 of Manis javanica. Classification (NCBI taxonomy): domain Eukaryota; kingdom Metazoa; phylum Chordata; class Mammalia; order Pholidota; family Manidae; genus Manis; species Manis javanica. Next base: position 44,535,654 of record NC_133171.1, read on the forward strand.
AACCTTTGTTTAAAACATCCATAGAACACTTTTTTTAAATGTAAGGCCCCAAAACCTCAGTAAATTCTAAAAAGTAGAATCTATTACATAAGCCTATTTTCTTTCCACAAGGTAAAAACCCTACAAGAAGCAAAAATTAAAAAACAAAAAAAGCCAACCACGCAAAAATTTTTAAATTTTCTTAATTATTGAGCCAAAAATTCAAAACACAAATAAACTTAGAAAAATGAGACACATCAACACAGCTGGGATGTGAATGTATCTGAAATTAAAGATAACCAAAAATGTAACTCATCCACATTCAAAATAAAAAATAAGCACCAGACACAAAGGTTAACAGAGGGAAAAAATGTTACAGAATACAAAAGAAATAATAAACATAAAATGAGAATACATTTTAAAACAAAATCACAATCGATAGATACAAACACTGGTTTTTCTGAAGGGACGATACCTTTAGCAAGTCTAATCAATGGGAAAAAAATAAGTGGAAGAACTAAGAAAAGGTAAATTTCTTATAACTCAGAAGTAGAAAATTAATAGAAAAGATTGGTTTATTCTCTATTAAAATTATCTGCTAATAAATGTGTTAAATTTCAACAAAATGAGTTTTCTGGAAAACTATAAATTACTTAAATTTAGTGAGTGATAACCACAAAAAGAGAAATACATTTTAAAACAGAAAATTTTAAACTCAGATATTTAAATTTAAAAAGTAGGTAACATACTATTAAACATACTATTAACATATGAGAAAAAGATTCTCAACTCAAAAAAGCTTTATACGCAAAGTCCTTCAATCTTTCACTGAAGAATTAATCACTCCATGCTGTAACTACTTAATGCACAGAAAAATATACAGTTATCCTACTCACTTTATAGAACTAGTAAAATCCGTATGTCAAACTTGGACAACAACCTGAAGGACCAAACTCACATGTAAAAATGCAATTTTCCTAAATAAAATATTAGCAGATCAATTTCTATAGTACCAATAGGGCAGTCACATTTTAGAAGAAATGCATTCCAGAGGACATCATGTATTTAAAAACTAATTTTCCCTGCAAGTAAATGTAACAGGGTGCATGTGGTGGCTGGACAGCATAGGTCCCCAGTCACTGTAGTATTTTTTCTTTGAGACAGTCTTTTTCTTTTCTCAGCATCATTTCTAATATTTAAAAACAGATTCTCTTTCATGGTGGTGGTTTCTTTTGGCTTTTTACCACATTTAATTTCTGTCCCAAAGTACTGAGACTTAAACATGGTATTCAGCATCAGTTTTAACCACCTAATGAATGCATGTAAGAGAATACAATAAAGGTGAAGGTTAAAGTCAACAAAAATTCTTAAGAGGGTGCTAGTAAAGAACCCTGGGCTTTCCAGGATACTACCAAAGGATGGCGGCTTATCTTTTTACCAGTTAAAGCTGCACTGCCATATGGTTAAAAGCATGAGCAGTTTACAATGCACTGAGACTGCCAGTTTTGAAATTATGCAATTCTTAGTCATTTTTTAGACTTCAAGTATGTGCATTACTTCAAATTCTGAAAACAAAGGGAAATCACTAATACTAGATCAACTATTTAAAATCCCTATAGTTCAAGTCTACGTAAGATATAAGTAAACTGTCAATCTTTTTAAATAATTTTTTAAATCTGATTACAGGATTTAATGTTAATATTTTATGTGTCATTAACAAATCAAATGAAAATAATCATACGTAAGATGTATGATCATCTTAACAGATACCCAAGAGGTATATCTGACAAAATATCAGGGCCATTCCTAATTCAAATTCTTTAAAAACTGACATTAGAGGGAAATTTCCTTTCTAGATAAGGAATAACTCAAAACAGCCAACCTAAAGGTAAAACACTATGGACATTTCCATTAAAATCATAAAAAAACGATAGTGTCTACTATCATCATTATTTAACATTGTTCTAAACATTTCAGCCAACAAAAACATGCAATAAAAATAAAGTGAAACTATTAGAAGAAATAACATCATTATTCATAGATTATATCAAAGCATTTCCTAGAAGACTCATGCAAAATTACTGGGAAAAGTATGTAATTGGCTAAATACCAGGAAGATACCCCATTATTGTCTGATGAGACTACAGAGTCGTTACCACTCAAATCTTCCCCCATGTCTGTCAGGACTGCCTCTATCCTACTTTGAGTCACTATTATTTTTGCCTGGATTACTGCATCAGCCTCCTGAACTAACTTCCTCATCTTCAGCCTGATGAGACATTAGATAGTATGGCCACAGGAAGTTTACAAACAGATCTGATTGTGTTATTCCTTTGCTTAGAATCATCTTATAGTTTCTCATCACAGAGTAAGATCCAAATTCCTTACCAAGACCCTACAAATACGGCCCTATCTAACTAAGCCCTATACATATGCCATTCTTGACACTCCAGATACACTGACTTCCTTTATGCTCCAAACACACCTAAGAGGCTGTGCTGGTCCTACTCTGCCAAGCATTCCTCTTCCTTGAATCTCGTGAGGATGGCTCCTTCTGTCAACCATATCTTGTCCTAAATGCTACTTCCTCAGCATTTTGATCCTCCAACCTCAAGTAGCTACCCAGTTACTATCTCCTTCCACCCTATTTTAATTCCCTCCACAGAACCTAAAGTTCATGATCTGATATCTTCCCTGTATGTTTAGTATCTTCTCCCACTGATGTCACTTCCATGAGAGCAAGAATTTTGTCTTAGCTGTTCATTTCTAACACTTAAATAAGTGCTTGCCACATATGAAGAGTCACTCAATAAACAGTTCAATTTTAATTGTCTATCATTCTCAATGAACTGTAAGGTCCACAAAACAGGAGCTATGCCTACTTTATTCACTGTTTATCTCCAGGACTCTAACATTGGGTATATATTCATTAGCTCCTAAATAAATAAATGAATGACTCCCTTCTTCCTTCCCTTTATACTGAGCAAATGTTTTTGGTGAGTCCAACACACTGCTGACCTATACTGAACTTACAGCCAACTAATACTATCCTAAATGATTTCGTACGAATTACTGTAAAGTTACAACTTGCCACCTCTACCCATTCTCCAAATTCTACACTTGTGTGATTAAGACTTGACAGTCTTGATGAAATTAATCTTTAAAATGCCTCTATCAAAAAAATATTTACAAGAAAATAATAGGTCAAGAAAAAATTTAATTTGAGTTTTAATCTATAAACCACGTGTAAGTAGTTGGGCAGAAAAGAGACCTTCCCTAAATTTATGCTGGAAAAAAAATTGGGGTATTAAAAAGTTGATCTATCTTGTCAGTATATAGAGCGATAACTATTCTATACTAAAACGGTCAAAACTAACAAATCCACAAAAGAAATGCCTCTTAAGAATTTTAAGATATTGGATGGCCATTCTGATTATCCAAGAGTTACTCATTAAATATGACACATAGTACTTATTTGCTGGTTTGTGGACACTCTAAGTATCTAACTACTTCAAACAAAAGGCTACACTCTCAATTTTTTATATTTTATTTTTATTCAGGACTTTACTCACAGGCAGCACTTTAAAACCAGGCTTTTAAAATGAAAGGCCAAAACTGAAAAAATTTTGCAAATATGACACTGCTAAAAGAATGATCATCTTAATAATTTAAACCCTAAAATATCCCGTGGAGTTAAAGTCTTTATACACAGAGTGTATAAGATTGGTATCCTTTAAAATAAACAACTGAAAAACCACAGATCGTGGGCAAATTTGTCCATGAAGATAAACATTAGTTTCAGCCTTCCAGATTATGAAAACCAGCAATTAGTTCATCTTGTGACAGAATATAAACTATGCTTCAGAATTTCGACTTTAAAGTTTCTTTCTCCAGCAGCAAATCAGCGTATCTATGCTGTAGTTCCTTTTCTCTGTCCTGTTGTCGCTGAACATCTTCTTTTAGACACTTGAAGAGACAAAAATATTAAATCATTATTTCCTACATTAAGACACTGAAAACTAAAATTGTCTTAAGGTACTTTATCATCTTACAAACAGTGGGTTCAGTCTTGTCCTAAAATAACAACTACTTTTGCTACAAAACCAGTACTGCAACCATTCTTTGATTTCATCGTGACTACCATCTTCTTGTAAAATTCTGTGACTACGTGAAACAAACAAGCCATTACTGTCCTATCAGGACCCATAAATGTACTTAAGTCTGGGCAGGGACTATCATGCACACCTGGGAAATAAACCAATCTGGCCAAAGGAATTTGCTGCTTTGGAACGACTATCCATATTCCCAGCATCCTCAATTACAAAACACAAAGACACTGGTTTACTGTGCCTCGGAGAGCTGTATGAATGGGATACAAATAAGTTTCAGGGGGACAAATCACAGAGGTTACTTCTTCCATTTCGTGGTGTACCTACATACAAAACAGAAAATTAGTAAAGGAATAGCCTTGGTAACCACCACTGGCTTGGTCTATACATCTACACACAGGCAATTCTAGATTAGAAAGTCAAAAATTTTAGGCTATTACTGAAAAAAGAGAGTATCAACTTCAAGGATAGCCTGCACAGGAAGGAGAGGAAAAAAAAAAAAAAAAAAAAAGGAAGGCCCTGATAATCCTTTGCAGCTCTCTTCACCTCTAAGCAATGCCGCAAGGCAGTACGTTACCTCAAGCCTCCGGGGAATAGCAGAATCTTCATGTTTCTTGAGTTCTTCAAAAGTACGTAATTCCAAGTAAGCCTGTTCAATTTGGTCCCACAAGTCATTCAGCTGTTTCATGAGCCCCATAGCACGAGACTGGTAACCCCCAAGCAAAATTTTCATCTTCTTTTCCATCTTTGCAGCTCTCTTGGCTTCTGTTGTCATGTGGCCCCTGTTTATCTGGGCGGCAGAGGGAAATCACATCAGCAAATGAGAAAAGCTGGCTAAATAACAGGACTAAAAAGGCACTATCAAAGCAAAAGTACATTAGAGTTTAGCTATCATCACACAAAATTGAGCTAGAGAAGGGTGTCTTACACCTGAAGGGTTTTACAGGTTAGTCCCAAATAATCCATTTATAATAACTTCACCCATGATTCAATCTCAAGGCAGGCTTGAATTTCCTAGTATGGGAAAAACTAACCTCATCTTCTGAAAATAATTTCTGCTGCCATTAATCTGCCTTGATCTTGGGAATGGCAGCAACCTGTCCTCACCCACTGCATGTCAAAAATGCACTTCTATCCAACATAATGACTACAGTTAACACTACTATAAAGTTGTTAAGAGTGTAAATCCTGAGTTCTCATCACAAGAATTTTTCTCCCTTTTCTTTTTTTTCTTTATATTGTATCTATATGAGATGATGCATGTTAGCTGAGCCTACTGTGATAATCATCTTAATGTAAATCAAACCACCATGCTATATTTAAACTTTTACAGTGATACATGTCAAGTATTTCTTAAAACTGGAAAAAAATTCACTTCTATATTATACATCTAGTATATTTTAATAACTGAATAATAACCATTAATCAACAAAGCTGTAATCAAAACATAATCCCTCAAGCTATAAAATTACTAGATTATTTTCATGTTATAATTCTAAATTTGGCATAAAACCCATAAAGGAAAGAGAATTATCACATTTGGCAACGAAAAAAGTTTTCCATTTTTGATAAGTGAAGATACCAAATTATCTAGAGAAATGAGTTTTCCTTTTATATACGTATATTGAGCACAGGTAGGCTGCCTCCTCAGATCATTCAAAAATTAGGGGAAAAGAATTAAAAATGTATAAACTCACACAAGAACAGGAAAAGAAAAATGTCAGCAGAATCCTAGAGTTGATGCAGCAGCACACAGAAACCCCCAGGCTAGAGGCCCCCGATAGGTGATGAAGAAACAGCAGACCTTTACTACAGAATTCTATTAGCATAACACCTTGCTCTGCGTATATTCTACATCCCACAACATAATTACTTGATATTTTAAAGTGATCTGCAAATGCACACTTTCAACATACAACACTCGCAGAGGTCAAAACCTTCTTAGGAATAATCACTAATTTGTAATTTGTTTGTGTCTGTTCTTCCTTTTCTCCTTCCCTCAACTTCCTCCCTCTTCCCCTTCCCTTCTACCACCTCCTCTCTCTCAACCTGATTCCGTGAAGTGACTTCTATAAGCAATGAAAAGTAAGCAGTTTCAGGATAATATTCTCAGTAATTCATGTAACATAACTGAGAGCACCCCTTAACAAGGGAGACAATGTGACCAAAAGAAAATACTTTTTCTTCTGAGACACTAAAAGTGGGGTTGGAGGTAAATCAACAGAAATGGTAGCACAAGAAAATGTCAAATGCAAAATACGGTTATGAAAAACTGTAAACAGGATGCTTTTCAAATATTTAGAAATGATATAATCACCAAAACAAATACACACCTTTCCATGATACATAGCTTCCCATTGAAATACCCACCTTCAATGCATAACATTTGATTCAAAAACAAACACATCAATCTCAATGCTTCAATGGTCAGAATATATAAGGACACAAAAAAATTAAGTGGTCCTCAAAATATAAAGCACACTTATACTGGAAAAGTAGTACTTCATTCATACCCAGCTCTGGCTTAGCTTAATAAAAGTCTAGTCAAAATAAGCGTGTGTATGTGGTCAGAACGAGAGATGGATCTAAAATTGAAATAAAGCTTGTAAAACCATTCAGATCTTCAGCATTTTATTAGTTTGTAAGCTTTCAGTCCTTTGCAATTCACTTGAAGAGTAAGTACCATCCTTTATAAAGGAGCCATTTTCCTCTAACAGATAACAAATCAAAGTAAGTTCCATGCTAATGACATATCTTCTAAAAGTCAGGAAATTCTGGGTGAAGTCAGGCAGCAAAGAAGAGTGTGGCAGTGAGTCACTCTTTCTACCCAGCACTGCCACCAACTGTTATGAACTGAGGCAAGTTATTTAACTTCTTTGTCTCCATTTCTCCATCAAATGGCAGCCATTGCTAAAAGTTGTTATGAAGCTTAAATAAGATAATGTATGTAAAAGTCCTTAGCTGCCCAGTGACTGGCACAGAGTAAGCAATCAGCACGTTAGCTTTGATTAAAATTATTTTATAGATTAATAGTTTAACCTATTTGTTCTCCTCTCTAATGGCCCAAGGGACTAAGGAAGAGGCTTTAAAACCCTTCTTTAAAATTGTACCTTTATAGCTAGAATTATCATGTACATAAATGTTGAATCACTGTGTTGTATACCTGAAACTAATGTAATACTGTGTGTCAACTACCCTTCAATAAAAAATAAAAATAAATAAAAATAAATATTTTAAAAAAATTGTACCTTTAATAAAAAATGATGTGGATCTCTTCCCAGAAATGAAGCAAAGAAGCACGGCTGTTCCTTCTTGTAAGTGAGGAGTTCGCCTCTGGAGGACCGCTACACCAAGTAACACATACTGGAGTACATCTTGTCAAGCCAGTGGTTTTCGATCTTGGCTAACTTTACAATTACCTGTACAGCTTTTAAAACCTACCAGCGCCAGTGCCCTAAATCCAAACACCTATATTTAAAAGGTCTAGACCTTTGTAGTTTTAAAGCCCCCAGTTGATTCCACTAAGCAATGTGGGCACAGATTCCTGTTTTGACCACTGTCATTACAGAAGCTAGATATCAGCTCTTTTCTGTTAATTAGACTTACCAAAAAGTCTTCATTTCTGGTAAATGAACTACTAAATCTGTGAGTTGCATTAAGTTCCTTATACTATAATTCAGCATGTTCTGAAAATATCAATACTAAATAGTCTAATCACATGTGGATTAAAAAACACACATCCCAAAAACCTTAACAGCACAGAATTATTTCAAATACAGTGTTTTAAAAAACTAGTCATACAAATTATCAATTTCATTGGTTAAGGTAATTCAATTAGCTATAAACTGCACCCCATGATGTTCAATTTCCAGTTTGGTGTAACAGCATAACATTTATCTAAGACAGTGTTTAGTGTTTAGCCATCAGGACACATTTAGTATGATTGGTACACCTTGCATCTGGTAAATGCTCTGCTTCACAGAAATGAGTCATTTATTATTTCCAAACTACCAAGAATTTTAAAACTGCAAAGTTAGCTTCCATTTAATGCCAACAATTATACTTAATTCAGCTTGAGCTTCATAAAAGTCTTATGGCTCAAATATTATGCTAAGATTCCAAGCAAATATGGAAATAAATTATACCCAAAGATGTACAGAAAATATTTAGTCAAATAACTATAAAGTTAGTATGGAATACAGCTTTTAATATTCAATTTAGCTATCTTACATCTGCCATCTGATCATTAAAATGAGAAGGAAGATATCTGCATACTTGGTAAAATGGCTCAAAATGTAGTATGACAGCTCAATGTGCTTTATGAGGAAAAAACCAACCTGTAACAACATGGCCTTTTTCTAGCCAATAAATCTCAAGCATGAAATGCACATGTATACATGGGACAGAACAACCCTAAATCAGCTCCTCCAACTCCCTGGCCCCATACACAAAAACATTAAAGCCCAACAGAGTATAAAACCTTATTGTTTAAAATACAAAGAATGAGGAAGAACCAGACTCTGATTTAACAAGATTCATATTCGTATTTCTAAGCCCTTTTTAAAAAAAACACAATTAAGCACTAACAGCTGCCCTGAAGGACAACTTATTTAGAACAAAACAATACTGTAACAAGAAGCTTACACTGCATCTTATAGCTGATTTACCATCTCCCCCCCAGAAAATGCTTTTCAAGTCACTGCATTTATAGACGACTTACCAAAAGTTCTCAAAGCATTTTTTTCAAATTCCTGTCTGCACTTAGAGAATACACCTCAGAGTCTTCTTAGAACATCTAACACAATTCGTAGTGGAGCCAGGATGAAATACTTTGTTCACTTGTCACCAGACAAGCCCCTCAAATACAGTTAAAATGGAAGTTTGTGCTTTAAATATGTACCAGCATGAAATTTCTAATACTCTTAAATAAAATAAAGTTCTCTGTAACTATAAGGAATTCAAAGTAGGACAATACTTGATATAATTATAATTAAAGCTGACTACATCTAAAGTGAAAGTGTAAAATTCAATTCTAAAGAGGAGATAAATGAGAATATATCTACACATAAATGTGTAGGGAGGCCAAGCTAACAAATTTTATGTACCTTATGTTTCATAAAATGATGTCTGGAATTGGCTTCAAAATAATGGGGAAGGGGGAATAACAGATGAAACAAGAGTGGCTCTGAAGGGATGACTGTCATAGCTGGTGATAATACGTGAGGACCCATTATACTAGTCTACTTTTGGGTGTATCTGAAAATTCCTATAATAAGAGGTTTTTAGAAACCTTTCAAAGACTACTTATTTTGTTAAGATAGTATACCATAAACTATGAAACATCAATACAATTAAATATAATGGAGACATTAGAGTATGTCAACTATTTCACATACCAAAATATATATATGAAATCTGAAAAGTCCACAATTACATAAATTTCATTTATACCAATCAAAATACCTTTAATTCTAACTCAACTTCTCTCCTAAAATCAACCCATTATCTCAAATTTCAGACATTCATCAAAATTTATACAATAAAAACTTAGTGACCCTATTGTTCAAAGTGAAGTTACTTCTTGATACCTCAAAGTACCAAACCAAGTTTAATCTAATCTCTATAACACTAAGGTGATAAGAGACCTGAAGAGATACGGGAGTGAATTCCCATTCACTAAAATTTGCTATTTGCTAAGCACACAGTGTCTCACTCAATCATACATTATCTCAAACTCTCACTTCCATGAGATAAAAACTAACACCCATCCAAATTTTACAGGCAAGGAAATCTCAGACCCAGAAAGGTTAAGTAACTTGCCCTAGGCCACAGAGCCACTAAACAATGAAGCTATGCAGTTGTGTCCTACTTGGAAGTCACATTAGGCCACACCACTGCTAGTAAACCAAATGTCCTCCCTGCCTCAGCCCCTGAAATGCAAACATGCCTGTAGAAATTTAAACTGTGGGACTAAATGGCATAATGCCACCAGACAGTTCCCTGAAAAACAAATTATTCTAGACACATATAAACAAGATCTTAACTAATGGGTCTGCCCATCATTCTTTCCCTGATTTAGACATTAACCTGTGTGTACCTACTTAACAAGAACTTTGACACTTGAGAAAAGCTTTTATTTTTCCCAGCTTCTGTTTTTAATTCCTAACACCTTTATTCTTAACAAGCTATAAAACTACAGAAAAACAAACATCTCTCAGAAAAATTTTATGGGGAAAAAAGGTTACTGAACAACTTTTAAGAAGTTGAGCAGAACATAACTAGTGTAATTATTTGGCGGTTCTGCCAAAGCTAATCTTTGCCACAGACTTCAAATGAAAGCAAGTGATCAGATTTCTCTTTTTCTTAATGATATTTATACTACTGCAGTAATAAAGGAACAAAGTCATATATGATGATCCCAATTTAGTTTTAAACACTTTCTTCCTTTCAGCCACACATAGGTATGTATGGATGGATGTACACAAAGTAATCTTTTTTTCTGTATTTAATCATACACAAACACACACATATATAAATACACACATATGCATATACATACACTCACTGCCCAAAATGTTTAAGGTGATTATGTCTGGATGGTAGGCTTTTCTTCTTTACTTTTTTATTTCTTTTTAAATATTCTACAAAGTACAGGTACTATTTTTAGAAAACGCCCACAAATGTTTTTTCTTTTTAATGCATAGAAGAGAAACTGTCTAAAAAAGACTGGCCAGAGACCAATGGAAAACTGATGGTCCCCAGGAGATGAATCAGTGGAACCGTAAGTGTTTCCTCGGGTCATTACAAAAGGGGGCTGTATGGGACTTATAGAAGTGTAATTGTTACTTTCAAACTCACTAAGTTTAAGGTTACTAAGCTTAAGTAATTCCAAAATAAACACATTATCCTTGGATCTCCAATACTGTCTTCAGTTAAAGTCTGTTGCAGTGAGGTTCAGAGACATTTAAGAGCATCCCTCACTACAACTCTTGCTTGGGGGGGCACCCAGAATTCAACTGTATACCACCGGAAAACAGCTTTAGGATACCCACAACAAATAAATATAGAGTTGATGACAGCTCCACTTCCTAGTTCATTATTCCCCCATATGATTCTGTAATAGTGGCAATGTGGTTCAACCTTGGAAACATTTGCAAACAAGTGACTCTCCCTTAATTTCTACATTGCTCACTAGCATTGTTTTACCAGTTAACCTTCTCTATATCGATGAGCTGCAGGTCCAAGGAAGTGATCTTTGCCAGCATCTATGTTAGCAACCATTAGATTGCATCCCTGCAAAGCAAGCTAAGAAGGCAAAACCTTACTAAAAACCTTTCCAAGGACAGTAATGTACCAACAAAGCAATACCGAGAGTACTATACCTGAGTAAGTTAGGAAATGAAATACATTAACTACAGGAGAAAAACTCAACCCAGTGTTGAGGAGTAACAGAAGCACCATGGTTGTACCAAGGACATCTCTGGTCCAGCTCTAACTGCTAGAAACAGCCAAGAAATCTGTTAATGCCTTTAAGGGCCATGGCAGAGAGCAGAACTTGAGAACGAGCACTCCCAAGGCACTGGGGACTTTTCTCCTGCACCCCATGCCTGCCCCTCGCCACACACACTCACCCACGAGGGAACATAAGCATAAACTTGCTGAGATACTACAACATACAGCCCTCCACCCAGAACTGCCCACCAACTTACTCCTCACCCTAAGTTTTCATCCTTTAAGGTAATAAGGGAATTTTTTTCCTGTATAAAAATATCTGACTTTATAATGTAAATCACTGAGAAAATAGGAATCACTGTGCAGCCAATTTCACTGAAATATAACCATTCAGTAAAGTCAGGGGTCCTCATAAAAGTTCTACAAATATACTGGGAAGGATTTTTAATGTGTTATCTGTGTTCTTTATTTTATTTCCAAGTCATCAATGTTACATAATATTTCTTGACTAAAGCTGACTGTGCCAGTAAAATATAGGGAGAAGTATTACTTCTGGACCTACTTTTCACCTCTAAGGAAAGTCTTTCCATTTTTATAGCTAACATGACAAAATCTACTTTTCAGCCAAGCTTCCTCAACACAGCAGTTTAGATACTATTTCAAATACTATTAAAGTTAATAGCAGGGCTAAACTCAGCCTTCTCATTTCACTTTTGCACCTACTGGAAATTATTTCACTCAAAATAATTATGTCTTCAGACAATTTCCTATTTCCACTTAAAGTGGAAACAAATTAGAACACTTCAAATTCTATTTGCACTTCCCCAATACAGTAATGACTCATTTATCTGGCATCATCAGGAAAGGAGGTTCTCCACATTAAGCCTTTTCCAGATAACTCAAGTCCACAGGAGCAGACAGCTCATCTGCCTTGTTCCCAGCTCTATCCCCAGGGCCCAGAACAGGGGCTGGCACAGTAGATGCGCAGGAATATTGACTAAAACATGTGACTAAATAAAGTATACTAAAGCTCTTATTTTTAACCATTTCATGAAAGACCTTCTAACACAGCAATCCCTCTCTTTAAAAACAAACAAACAAGCATGACACTAAACAGAAATTAAGCTTTTCTTATTAATTTGGATAATCACTACAAGCAGCAACCACTCTACCTGCCTACCATACACTCAGAGAGCCCTCACAAGCTGTTAAAATACACAGGGCTTTTTGCCACCAAATTTAAATGGCCTCAACATACTATTATGCTTTCTAACTTTTGCTTTTCTGATATTAGCTGTCACTTCTCTTTGCTGCTGCCGCCTTATTTTATACACGAATGTCTGGCAATGTTCTAAAATTAATTCTGCCTCCAAAGCAGAATAAAATATGTGAACTTGGTTATCATTCAGAAGTCTTTCCTGCTTCTCATCTGTGACTACATTCTGATTCTATTTACTTAACAGACTCCTTGCACTACCCACCACATTCTACATAAAATCTCAGATTGTTCTATTAGCTTTAAACGAGCATCAAGGATTTTCATTTAAATTCTAAGTCTCAAATATTAATCATGAGTAACAACTCAAAGACTAGTTCCAATATAAAACGTCAGAATATATATTTTTTAATCCATTTAGGAGACACCAACCACGACAAGGCTGGATTTCATCTTACTTGATATGCTGTGATAGAGCTATAATTTAAAATCACTGTTCCAAAGTTCATGGCAACAAAAAAAATCAAGCACACTGGCAGCCATGGTGTACTGTGCTTGCACAGGAAGGCATGTCTCCTTGAACCTAAGAGCGAACAGGATAATTTAAGTATAACATTTAGTTTATATAATACAACTGGAGTTCCTTCCCCACAACAAACTTTGAATAATGTTTATAATTTAGCAATCAACTGAAATGATGAAAGAATCACCACAATTGAAATAAAATATTTATGCATTTCAAACCAGTAAAACTGTATCTTCAAAAACTAAAGTGAATTAAGACAACCTAGTTCTGAATTAGGGATGGATACAAAAAATGGAGAATTTGTTTATTTGAGTCTGTCTCTTCTTCTTTAAAGATTTAATGACTTTCCTCTGAAATAAGCAGAGTTTACTAAATTAAAGGATTTGATTATGTGTTCTTTAAAAGTAGTTAGGTAAACAATAAAGTAAGTTATGCAGGAGTCAAGAAGAGAAAAATTATTTCAGACTGCTTTATGAATATTTTTCCCAAATCACCAATCCCTCAATAGAAATAGTTCAACTGATGATTTCAGATCCTGGTACTGAACTGAACAAAGAGAACCCCGTGTGTTTAATGGTCACTCACAGACGATCCAAATAAATCTGCAAAAGAACAGCAGTGCTTCTTTCTGTGTTTTTCCCTTCAAAACTCAGAAGACAGGGTCAACACAGAAATAAAAATTATTGTGCTTTATGGTACCACTCACTTTGTGACACATTTATTTGCTGTCATGAAAGTTAGTGCCCTCAACAAAGCAAGTGAAATTTGGAGAAAAATTCTTTAATACTTTAAGCAGAAAATGTTCTTACCATTTGAGGCAGAAAGAGTTAACCCACCTCATAAGAGAAGATTTTCAAACTGAGTGAGAAAGCTAAGTATTTATATATAAACGTTACAAGGAAGTTTTCCACCAGATTTCCAATCAATTATGATGCTGACTTTAGATCAAAATTAGACAGCTAAACTACTACCATTTCTAAGAAATGAAGCCCACACAACGGAAAATGTACATGTAACCACTGACGTGTTTCCCCAGCGTTTACCTGTGAATTAAAACGGAGCAACAGCACACCCTGCTGGAAGCTGGGGATCTCATTACAGTACTAAGCAGCACAGATTTAAGATTTCACCCAAGACAAGAACTACTCCAGAAGATCTAATTTCTCCCATAAATGATACAAGAGGGTCACAGGCATTAACCATCAGATGTCTATACCTTGATCTTAAAGGTAAAATTAAGACTTGGAATAATTTCAAATTTAAAAATACTGTTTTGTCCTGCTCATTTCTCTATCCCACACAGCCCCAGCCACCCCAAGTGATTTGACTCTTTTTCATTTTAACCATAAACAAAAATATTTTCAAATCTGCTTTCTGTAAAGAGAAACTGGTAATCAACTAAGAGGAAATTGTGGCCATTTTCTGCACGTGAGTGCCTGTAGCACCACTCTCTTCTTCCCATCCCATCTTGGCCACAGAAACATCCTTAAAGACCACCATTAAGAATCCACAAGGTGGCTTAGAGGTCCATGAACCAGAATTTACATGCCATTGTCAAAACGCCTTCACAGGCTATGGAATTCAAAATATGCAAACTGTATTAAAAAACCACATGCCATGAAACTCCCATCATTAATATGCTTCGACATTTTCACGGACATGAAAAATCACAGCAGCTGCTGTCTAGATAATCCAGTTTGGCACTCTCTGTAACAAGCCACAGGAACCAGAGGATAAACAGAAAGGTACTCAAGTTTTCCAAAAATGCTCTCTTGGCTACAGAAAACTCCTTGGTACCACTGGGTCCCTCCTCAGAAAAAAAAAAAGCTATTCTACTATCGCTCTACATCATTCTAAAGGGACATCTGAAAGGTCCTGATCAATCTGTGATCAACTTTGAAATTGCTCTTCCTCATGAAGGAAGTCCAGCAATTCTGAAAAACTAATGGAGAAGGGCAAGGAATATCAAACACTACAATGTCGTTTCTCCCTCAAGAACTGCAAAGGCAATAATCACCTCAGGTTTGTTTATCTAAACTTGTCTTTCAGTGGTATTATTTGGTTCATTATTCCAATCAAAATACATTTAAATTAGAATTTTAAAAGGATACCAACCTCAAGCCTCTTTTCAAGTGACTCGATTCTGTCCTTTTTGCTAGCTAGGTTGGCCCGTGTGTAGCGGCTCTGCCCAGGAAGATAGAGAACTTGACTGTAGCATTCTTCCCACACCTGATTATAAGCTTCACTTGACAGTTCTCCGTGGCTCATACCTTGTTTCACCACTTCCATCTCCTGTACCAGAACGTCCTGGGCCTGTTTACAACAATAATTTCAGTAAGTTCAAGTACTAGAAATGCTTGTCAGCCACGGAGTTTAAAAGCCTAGTTTTTCCTCCTCCTTTGGGCAAAGGCAAGGAGTTTTGGTTGACTGGTTGTTTTTGGAAGGGGGAACAATACTTAAGCAAAATGAATTAAGAAGCCTGCAAGTCAATGTAGACTGATCTGAAAAGCCAAGCATCCGTGCAGCTCCAATAATTTAAACATCCTTTGCCTTCACTCATTACAATAGTTGCTACCATTTCTCTAGTGTCTACTATGTGCCAGGAACTAGATTTAAAATTTTTATCTACGTTATCTCCAAACAGCAGAGCCACCTTAGGAAGCAGCCAACTTAACCTCACCTTCAAGCAGATGAAACGAAGCCAAAGCAGCAGTGATGGTGGGCACGCTCCTCCCCCGCTACCACCCTGCCCTACAATTCTGACTTTACAGGAGCACCGAGGGGGAACTAGACAGTTCTGTGACACATGCCTTTTTCTCATCTGAAGGAATGCCCCTGACACTGCCAGGGAAAGAGATTGGGGGCACAAATCAAACAATGATGGATCCCAGACCAGCTTTTGTTCACTACGAAAGAAACAGTTTAAGATGACAGAATGAGGGGAACAGGGTTGGACAAGCCTGGGTTTAAATCACAGCTTTACCATTTAAGCAGCTGTCTAAACTTGCTTAACATCTATGAGCCCCATTTCTCAACTATAAAATGGGGATAACACCCACCTGACATGTTTGTTATTAGGACTAAGTGATACAATTTACATAAAGCACCTAGCCCAACATCAGACACAGAGACTCCATGAGGAAACAACATGAACTTTTTCCAGCCCTTTGCTTCATGGCTCATGAGAAACTGACCACAACTTTTTGTGCCTTATTGAAAGCACTCTGTAACACCTGAAAATACACAGACCAAAATATATAGAATCAAGAGAAATGACCAGCATACAAAATATCTGAATGAAAAAATGGAAAACCATGGCTATAGAATATAAAGAATGATTACTTTTAAATAATACCTCTTAGGGGAAATAATGGAAACAAACCAATTTTAACATACTTAATGGAAAGCTGATACTTTATAAGAGCAATGGTATTTCAATCTGAAACTGTACATAGTAAAAATGTACAAATTCAGCTCTTGTAATTATTAGGAGAAAGCATGACTATGTTATCTTTAAGCTCTCCATAAAGAATCTTCTAAATAGTTGCTTCAAATTCTTTTTGGAACAAAAAGGAATATAGATAAATAAAATATGGGAGAATACTTAAACTACTTTGTAATGATTTCAAATGATTCCAAAGCACTACTTATAATTATTACTTTCAAAAATTTTATTAGAATCTATCCCACACAGAGCCTCTATTAGCAACGATGTGATCCTTATTTCAGGTTTCCATACATATAATAAATTTAGGAAAATTTATTTCCCAAATTCCATCTTCCTCTCATATTTTCATTCTAATATGATAAAACTGATCAAGTATCAAGTTCATGGTCTAATTCTCCACCCCCATTCAATGATTAAATGTGTTTGCCACAGCATCAGCAATCAACAGATACTGTTTCCCAATGGACTTAGTAAAAAAGAGTTAACTCA
This sequence comes from Manis javanica, assembly GCF_040802235.1. Classification (NCBI taxonomy): domain Eukaryota; kingdom Metazoa; phylum Chordata; class Mammalia; order Pholidota; family Manidae; genus Manis; species Manis javanica. Next base: position 44,552,873 of record NC_133171.1, read on the forward strand.
AAATTACTCAGAAATCAAGAGCAAATTGTTGAAATATAATGTAAATTCTCCTTCCTTTGTTTTCTAAAAATCCTGTAATAAAACATGTAATTACTTATGCAATACAGAAAAAAGAAAGAGAGAAAAGGGAAAGAGGGAAAGTGTAGGAGAAAAGACAGAAAAAGAATTTTCTCCCAAGTATGCATTAGTCCATCCCAATCAATGGGTATCACTGCCCTTCAGGGCTAAAGACTAGTGAAAAAAGACTTCTAAGCTAATGATCACTCTGCTTCCAAACCACAAAACCATAAATTGTATTTTCTTACACCACTGCACAGATTTCTATTCAAAATCACAACTGTTTACTCTGTCAAAGGAAAAGAACAAAATGCATATAGAGGAAGAGGCAGGACAGACTTTACACAAAAAAATTTATTTCCTTATCCAAAAGGATAGGGGGAAATCATGTGAGGAGAATAAGTTCAGTAAACAATTATTTCTTTTCTGTGAACAGGTGAAAGAAAGGTTTAATCTATAGACACTTAATATATTCTTGCTTTTTCATATTAATGTAAATAAGTGAAGTTTAAATATTAAAGGCATTCAATTCTATTCAGAGATAGCAGAATTAAACACAGAAAATGCCAATTGTAGCAAGCAACTACCAAGCAAGCACACACCCATGAAACTAAAACACCTTCCTACCAAGACAGTGTTTTACCTGGAAAGGTCAATCACTGAACATGGGAACAAGGGGGTGTTAAGTATCTTCTCTTCATAATTCTAAATATGAATGGGACATTTATTTCCTAACCATACATTTCATTTGCTTGTGAATATCAATATTGAAACATAAGTTAATGTTTACTTACCCCTTACACACAGTATCTAACAAATACTATCTTGGGACAAGAATAATCTTGCTCAATCATACCTTTTTCAACTCTTCTTTGGAGAACTTTTCATAAGGATTATGTTCTAGATAGGCAATGTGCTCTGAATTATTGGTACCAAATCCTACAGTTTTTCCTTTTTTATTTCCAGATGGTTCATAAGGATGATGTAGAAGGTCGTAATGAAGCATTGTGATCATTTCTTTTTTGATGAGTTCCTCACTTTTCTGTAAATCTGTTAGAGGTGGTTCCACATTTAAGGGTCTTAGAATAGTTTCATTCACCTAGAATTTTAAAACAAGTACAATTACCAAACATATCACTACAACTTATTGTTATTACTTGTTCAACCATGATTTAAATTGCAATTTCACATATTCAAAAGAAATTCTTTTTTTCCCCTTCTAAATTCTTACTTGTACCAATGAAACATTTTTGAAGGCTGGATCTGGAAACTGCTTTACTATGTTGTAGAAAGTAGATGAAATTTTGTTTTACAGACTTTATGAATGATATAAAAGGCATAAAAGGAAACTTAAACTTCCTAAGCCAGAAATTCTAACACTTACTTCTGATGGTCTTGGCAGATCTTTCTGCACAGCTTTATGCATTCGTTTCATTTCCTTGACACGTTCTGCATCTCGTATGGCCTAAAAAATTATTTTTATGTCCATTATTGCAGATTATACAGTATGTGACACACTTTAGTAAAGTTAAAAACCCCTTATTATGCTCAGTGAAATAAGCCAGGTGGAGAAAGACAAGTACCAAATGATTTCACTCATTTGTGGAGCATAACAACAAAGCAAAACTGAAGGAACAGAACAGCAGCAGACTCACAGACTCCAAGAAGGGACTAGCAGTTACCAAAGGGAAGGGGTTGGGGAAGGTGGGTGGGGAGGGAGAAGGGGATTAAGAGGCATTATGATTAACACACAAAATGTAGGTGGGTCGCAGGGAAAGCAGTATAGCACAGAGAAGACAAGCAGTGACTCTACAGCATCTTACTATGCTGAAGGGCAGTGACTACAATGGGGTGTAATAGGGGACACTTGATAATATGGGTGAATGTTGTAACCACAATGTTGATCATGTGAAACATTCGTAAGATTGTATATCAATGATACCTTAATGGAAAAAAAAAACCTTTAGCCTGTAAGAACATGTATGTTCAAGAGTTAAAGCTATGAACCTGTGGAAGTTTGTAAAAAGGCAATATAAGGCAGCAGAAATTAATCAGCCTATTCATTCTCTCACTACAATAGAAACTAAGAACTTTCAATGTCTGCTAGGGCATTCATCAAATTTACACGGCTCCTTCCTTCAGATAATCATTCTTTTCTCATCTAAATCAGAATCCTAACCTAAGAGGGGACTCTTAATTGTTCCTCCTGAAATTCCCACCCTTCTACCCCAAAAGCTACTGATTTTTAATTTAAAAAGCCAGTCAATGAATGTGTTGTTTCCTGTTTCTTAAATTATGAATAACATGGGGTAACACATTAGAATTTCACACCATTTCTGAGACTAAATGCAACTCAAAGTAGCTAAGAGAACAAAACGCAAAAGAAATCCTATATTCCCCACCAAAAAGCACATACACATTGTTTCCCTATAAAATGTGATTTTCACTGATGTCATTCTTACACCAAACCCATGAAATTATTCAGTTTCTAAAACCATCCTGAAATGGACTGAAGCAAGAAGTCCTGAAAGGGGTCACAAGAGTTCAGTTTTAGTCCCACATTTTCTAGCCATCAGATATGGGAAAGTCAACTTAACTCACCTGAGCCTGTTTCCTCATTTCTAAAATGAAGCTAATTCTTATTCTATTTACATCACCAGGTTTATGTGCAAATGACAAAGCAATTATCTGTAACATATTTTATTAGCAGAAGGTGTTACTAACATTATCCTGATGCATTCTCTCTAAATTTCCAAATCCATTTTATCAGTTTACACTAACCTAAAACCATTTACCCAACCAATCCAAGACATACTTGTTTTTAAGACTGGTCACTAACATCTTTTCTTGGCCAGAATAAAAAAGCAATGTCTAAAACACTACATATGTATTATAAAGAAGCATAATGAATTTGACAGAGGGTATTTAATTGCTATATATATGCATAAAGAATGCCTGTCTAGATATTCTTGAGTATATTTTTCATTACATGAGTATATATCATTAACAATGTAAGTAATTGAGGGTAATTTTTTTAAATATTGAAAAAACTTTTAAGTAGCCTTGAGACATTTAATAGCCATTCTTCATTTTTTCAGCCTACTTACACATTTAGCAAAGTTCACATTTCCTTTTAGCACAGTTACCCACCTGCTTCCGTGCATCCACATCAGCAGCATCTTCAATGTAAGTATCATCTATTTCACGGTCTTCTAGCTCCTTCTCAGCATTTTCTGGTAGAACAATTTCAAAGTCATTCTTAGGGGCAGGAAGGCCCAACAACCCTAAACGGAGGTGTTCACGAGATTCTCTTTCCTGTAGAAAAGAATTGGTCCTTTTCAATTCATAGACATTAAGTATTCAACCAATAATTTATGAGTTTCTAAAAAGTAATTAGCCTAATTTTAATTCTAGAAAAATGGTCCCTAACTTCAGAGCTGAGACAAATTTTTTTGTTTAATTTATATCTCCATTTCTTCCCTACACTGAGACAAATCAAAAACCATGTGATTAATGGAGTTACTCTGGAATATTCTAATAGAAGGTTCGGGAATTACTTCTGCAGGGGCAGAAAAAAGTCCTTTAGGATTTCCATTTAAGGAAAACATTTCTGACACTGAAATTTAATAGCAAAAGAAAAGAACAAATTCAAAAGTCAACTTGTCCTGAGACTAATAAAACTTAATCTGAAATGAAGCCTGAATTTGTGTGTGTGTTTATTTTTAATGGAAATACTAGGTCATATGCAGTCCAAGGAAGACAGTCCATAGTTCCCAAAGGAAACTGCCTGGTGACACAAAGTTTTCCCCAGTATGTCCTCAGCTCACCTTTCCAGTCTCATTCGCCATTGCTCCAATGACACATATGCTAGGTGTGAGGAGATGAGCTGCTACATCCAAAACATGCTCCATACTTACTCTTACTGTGGCCTCCATCTGAGACAGCCCCCCTTCCTTCTGAGCATACATCCTTAATGAAGACCTTCCTAGTACCCACTCAGCAAAGATGATTCTTTCTTTTTTTCTTTGGCCATGCTGGTTTTATTCAAAGAGCTTATTTTATATATTACGATTATTTTTGGACTTAGCTTAGTACTGACAATCTCTCCAGAGTATAAACTTCTTTAAGACAAAAGATATCTTTCCTCAACTTTAGAGTCCCTGAAGTACACAGGATCCATGCTTTGCACATACTAGATTTCTCATGCATCTAGCTCCTACGCAGCCACTCAGAGTTGGCATTAGCTGATATCAATTTGGACATTAAAAAAACTTCTAAACTAGCCAAATCTATATATGAAGTTAGAATTTGTAAACTGAAAACAGGCCAACATCACTGGAACTCATTTTAAAAAAAAATCTCACTTTGACTTTCTGTGGCATCAGATAATAAAATCCAATAGTGACAAAATAAAAGCAGTAACTGTAACTTTTATAATTTGCTTTCTGTATCACCTTGCAAAACATATAAAAGAAAATTTCACTAACATCAGCCAATAAACATCAAATTAACTTGGCTTTGAGATTGAGACTGTCCTTCTAAATGTATAGAGCAAACACAGGAATCAAGACTCAAAATCTAATTTCTGAGGCATTCGAAACACAAACATTTTACAGAAATATAAAATAATCAAATATATCATTCAAGAAAGTTAAGTATTAAACTAGTAAATGATACAAATTAAAAGCATAAGAGATACAAGGAGCATTACTATGAGCATAATCCATATTCATAAATACATTAAGATTTTTAAGAAAAAGTAGACTTTTAAGAACAAAAGGTTCCCCTTCTCAAGTCCTACAAATCATTTTCCTTCTCTGGCATCCATAGATACATAGATTCTTAAGGTATATATAATATGCACTGACAAAGGGAAGAAATTTTAATTTGGCACCCATGAGACTATAATATGCACTGACAAAGGGAAGAAATTTTAATTTGGCACCCATGAGACAGAAAAGTTTTTTTTTCTTTTTAGGAGTATTGAAAGAGTTTCTCAAAAAACCAAAAACAGAAATACCATTTGATGCCAGAATTCCACTCCTAAGAATTTATCCAAAGAAAATAAGATCCTAGATTTAAAAAGACATATGCACCCCTATGTTTACTGCAGCAGTATTTACAATAGCCTAGATACGGAAGCAACCTATGTGTCCATCAGTAGATGAATGGATAAAGAAGATGTGGTACATATACACAATGGAATATTATTCAGCAATGAGAAGAAAACAAATCCTACCATTTGCAATAACATGGATGGAGCTAGAGGGTATTATGTTCAGTGAAACAAGCCAGGTGGAGAAAGACAAGTACCAAATGATTTCACTCATTTGTGGAGTATAACCACAAAGCAAAACTAAAGGAACGAAACAGCAGCAGACTCAGAGACTCCAAGAAGGGACTAGTGGTTACCAAAGGGGAGGGGGAAGGGAGGGGAGGGGAAAGGGGGGGAAGGGGGGAGGGAGGGAGAAGGGAATTGAGGGGCATTATGGTTGGCACACATGAAGTCGAGGGGTCATGGGGAAGACAAGTAATGACTCTGTAACATCTTACTACGCTGATGGACAGTAACTACAATGAGGTGTGGAGGGGACCTGATAATATGGGTAAATGTAGTAACCACATTGTTGCTCAAGTGAAACCTTCATAAGAGTGTATGTATATCAATACCTTAATTTTTTTTTAAGTAATAAAAATAAATAAATAAACCCTATAAACATAAAAAAATTTTAAAAAGTATTGAAAGAGAATTGACATGTACCATCTGCTTCACATAAGAGGGATCACTATAGTCTGCCAGTCCATCCTCAGGATTAATGTTTAACTTGTCTCGAAGAGGAGTTCTACCAGGGGTGGAGTTAACAACTGGTTTAGGAGTTGTCCCACTCCGGGGAGTCAGCCCTTCAGATCCATGAGAAGGAGTCCTAGAAAGACAGGAATTCCAATTAATAAAGGTGTTCATTTTATTTGAATTTTATTTTCAAATGTTTTCACATAAATAACTTTACAAGGAAAGAAAAAAAGATTCCAGAAATTCTGTCTCCCTACTTGGTTTTACATCAGATCTCTAGGTTAAAATAAAGGTCTGGTTCGTTAGCTTACTATTTACACACAGTATTTTTATTTTAATGGATTCCAATAAAGTTGTTACATTGGACATTTTCTTGCCTCCCTAAACCAGGTCCACCAAACATTATTTCAACCTTTTCTTGATGCATTAGTGTGGCTAAGAACATACACTGGGCAGAGTGGTCGGATACCACATCAAGAGACCTCAGACAACTCTTTTTTGAGTTCAGTGTCTTTCTCTTATTATTGTTCTCCTCCCTACCTATTGCTGTCAGTTATCAAATTATCATAGGTATACATACTTAAGTACTTCCTCCCTTTACTTTCTATTTGGAAATCAAACACCAGATTTTTAGATCCAAATATGTATGGTCCTGAGTGAGGGCCAAGAGACTCACTTAGGAAAAAAGTCCACAGACTTTGCAACTTATATTTTAATTATTCAAAACCCCCTTTTTTTTTTAATGCTTACTTCCTGTATCTTGGCTGTATTCCAGACAGGTGGTGCTGCCAGATAGCTGTTCCCAGAGGTGAGGTGAGGTGCTATCATGTAAGACATGGTCCCTGCCCACAAGGAGCTTACAGTCTAGTTGAAAGACAAGACATACACAGGAAAAGAAGGATTAGGCTCTCATAAGCCTTACAGAGGTGTAAATGTTACATAAGGATCTAGGCACTAATACTTCTTGATCCTGCTGTCATGTACAGCTGTTAACAGTCTAAGATGTTTCCTATACTAAACCACCAGTAAGGAGACATAATCTAACATTTAATACTAAAAGTAAATTCCAAGTATTTCCAACCCTAATAAGCTCAAATTCCCTTTAAATGTGACTTGCTTCTATAACATTTATATCTTAAAAATTCTGCTTAAAAAATAAACAGTATCTTAAAACAAAAAGAATTGTAAAAAACACTGAATTCTAAGTTAATGATTTACAAAAGGAAGTGTTTAGCGGTGAAACCTGCCAAACTTACTTTGCAATGCATTAAAAAACAAGATGGATTAATGGATGGATATATGATAAATATAGTAAAACATTACCAACTGTAAAATCTAGGAAGTGGGTATATGGGTATTTGCTCTACCATTTTTTCAACCTCTCAATGTTAGAAATTTTCATAATAAAATGTTGGGGAAAAGGATGCTCTACCATTTTTTCAACCTCTCAATGTTAGAAATTTTCATAATAAAATGTTGGGGAAAAGGAATAGTAATCCATGCATTAAAAGGATTAAATTTTCCTAAAATTCACCAAATGATTATTAACAATAGATTGATTTGCTCTTTTAAATCAGATAAAAAGTATTCAGATATAAGGTGACAGCATCAGAAACTCTGAAAAAAAGAAGTAAATCCATACTGTATTTAACCATTTTCCAAATACTATGATATTATTTAATACTATGAGTGAGGAGAAATCAAACAGGCAAGTTAACACTTATTTCCATTCTCTTAACAATTCTGAAGCAAACATGTTATCCAAGTCATTGGATTCAAGTTTTTCTAAAGAAGAAAACATTTGTTTACTTATGATAATACCTGAATGGGGTAGAAAGAACTGTGTTTGGAGTTTGTACAACCTGCCGCTGCGGAGTCACACCTGAGAAGTCGCTCTCGTGCAAAGGGGTATTAAGTCCACCTTTTAAGGGGGTGTCCACATTGGTGAGGGCCATGAGGTTCTGGGCTTCCTGATTAACAAGAAGGTAAAGAAGTATACTTTTAACAGTTTAAAGAGGCTAACAGAACCCTCTCTTCTGGTCCTACTATATATATCTTGAAATAGACAGAATTCTTGAACATTTTCTTAATGAAAACCAAGAGAGGAAATTAATACTGAGCCACGGCAGAATTCAACACTTCCATTCCTTTTGTCAACCTAACATAATATGTCAGAAGTTTTGGAGTAAGTTTTTTGTATGTCAAGAAATGTTTTTATGGTCTCACATGTGCAATCACCATTACCCAAAAGTTTTTCCTATTACCTGTGCCAAACTCTTTACAATCATAAAGAACCAAGAATGCAAATTTCCCAATGTGAGCTCAGGCTAAATGTCACACACCTAGGTCTTAGTCTGGCTTTATCACTAATTCTTTATCCAGTCTTCATTAGCCTCTTTGAGTCTCAGTTTCTTTTACTGGGAAATTAAGATACTAACTGTCCTATCCACTTCACAAGACAACTCCTAAGGGCAAGTTCCTTTCTGAAGTTCTGCTTGGCCTCTTTAAGCAGGACTGACTGGGCTCTCTGTAGTCCCTGTTATAACCCTGCACTCATTACTATCACTGCACCCACAAGTCTCCTAATCCCCAACTTGGGGCCTGTGGCAGAATATATTTTCCAAAGACAGTAGTCACATCCAAATCTCCCATCTCACATGCTCTTCTTACAATCCAACCTTGCTACTCCTCCATCAAGAGGTGGGGACTGAATCTAGGTGGGCTTGTGACTTGCCTATAACTAACAATGCAGCAAAAGTGAGGCTGCTTGGCCTCCAAGTCAAAGTTAGAAAAAACAGTTTCCCACCACACTCAGTACAACACTCATATTGAGGCCTTGCGACACCATGGGAGAAGTTCAAATGCTTTAAGGCCACCATGCTGTGGGAAAGCTACATGAAGAGGTCACATGCAGATTCACTCCACATTCCCAGATGAGGACCGAACCCACAGCCAACATCAATCAGTAGATGTGGAAAGATGGTTCCAGCCCCTACCCATCAAGTCACCCCAAAATGTTGAGTCCTCCTAGCTGAGACCCTACACATCATGGAGCACAGACGAGCCATTCCTTCTACGTCATGTCCAAATTCCTGGCCAACAGAAACCATGAGCACAGCAGAATGTTTTACGCCACTAAGTCTAGGAGCAAAATGAAGAAATCAGAGCAAGGCTCATTCTATTACTCTGTATGTCTTTATTCACGGAAAGTACTTTGAATTTCAGATTATCAAAGTCCTGGATGTGTTCTTTTTGCTATTGTAAATACAAAACAGTTTTCCCCAACTAGGCTCCCAAAAGGCTGGCCAGCTTTGTACCTCCAGTCGAGAGACTGGAAGCAACTTCTCTAGAGAATCTGACTAACCAGAAGAGATATAGAAATAGTGACATCAAGAGCTCCCTAATGAAACAAACACCACAGCCAGTCTAGCCTACAGGAAAGCCTTGAGGCAAGGTGCCCTTCACACACCCAGGGAGCTTCTAGTCAGCTTTTAATTGCCCCACCTTAGTCCCCAGACACAGGCAGTGAGCCAAAGATCAAAAGATATTTGATGAAACATCCAATATGAAAAAATAGAGAACAAAAGGAACTTCGACTATACAGGGAAAACTTCAAAAAAAACCATTAATAACCTCAGAAAAATAAGATAGTCATTAAATAAGAATGAGATGCTGAAAAAGCTGAACACATCCAAAACAAACTCTTAGAAATTAAAAATGTAATAGAAATTTAAAAACCAAATCAAGATAAAATTCAGAAAATCTCCCATCAATAAATCAAAAGGCAATTAAGACAGAAAACCAGAGAGGAATAAATAAGAAAATCTGAGGTTCATAATGAAACAGATCACTGAAAGGGGGGAAAAGTTTTTCAAAATAATTTCCCAGAATTGAAGGGCATGAGATTCCAGAATGAAAAGATCTACCAAGTACCTAGTACAATGGCTGAAAGCAGACCCACACCAAGATACAAGCATGTAAGAAGGAGAAGACTGTAGAAGATTCCAGAGAAAGAAAAAATTAGGTTTCCTATTAATAACCTGAATGGCACAGGAGGTCTCAATAGCAACAATGGAAGCCAGAAGACAATGGAGTACTGCCTTCAAAACTGTGAACAAAAATCATTTTGATCTGGAATTCTATACCCAGTTATAATATCAATCAAATAAGAGGATAGAATGGTAACTTACAGAAATGCAAGATCTTAAAAATTCCATGTCTCATGCATCTTTCCTCAGAAAGTTACTTAAGGACAAGCTTCACTAACAATGGAATAAACCAAAAACTCCAAGGATGTGGGAGCCAGGAAAAAGGAGCACTTTCTAGGAACTTTCCAGAGAACTTTCTAGGGTGACATTAAAGGAAAATCAAAAGAACAAGCTGCAAACCAGATCTAGAAAACAATCAGTCCAGACTAAGAACACTCAGAAGTTCTGGGGAAGACTTCTTCAGAAAGAAAAGAACACCTAAAATTTGACCTAATTACAGATTTACACAGTTAGTGTAATGTCTAGAATTGAATTCATGCTAAGTAATCAGGAAAATTAGCAAGTGAATAAAACAAGTATTAACTCAAAGAAAAACAAAATACTGTGCAGAAAAGTAATTACAGAGTACACTGTGGCTCAGCAACAAACACAGCTTTCATAGTCATAAAGTAACCATGAATATGAAGCTAACCAAAATTATATTATAACCATAATGAAAGATAGGGGAATGGAACAGAGTGTGTATGCATGGTAGTGGTAGAAGGTGTGAGAGCACAAAATGTTCAAATTCTAGGTGGAAAATGCCTAAAACTGAAAACAAAATCAACATGTAACAATGTCTTAGCAATGAAGGTGGTAAAAACAAAGAGTTGTGGTTGGTATCTCTAGGAAGCAAGCAATGAGGGGCATGACAGTTTTCCTAAGCCCTACAGGAATACTTGACTCCCGCATCAAGACCTTAGAATTGTATGTCTATTAGAAATGAGGAAATGAGATATAAGGGTGCTAACATACTATAGTGTTTTGTTAGGTTTGGCTATTCTCTGGCGTGCACGCATCCTAAGAATACACAGAGATGTAAACTCCCTGTGTTAAGGAGAGAGAGAAACAGGGCTGATGGCAGTCAATGCCAAGCTAAGTACAGAAATGCAAGGAAGTTTTAGTGACTACGTATGTCTGATTTCTTTCCAAGATGCTAGGCAATGTGAAATTTTAAAATGCAGTGCTTTATTGACAGGTACTAAATACTAATGAAGGAAGAAGGTCTGGCTCCAAAAAGAAAAACCTATAAATTAATAAATGTAGAAATGAAACCACCTAATTACTTTTCTGCTAACTTAGCTTCCCTACTACAGAAATCTCTAGTATCTATGCATTCAAACTGTTTACCCTAAAAGAAATGAAATCAGTATTTCCTTCATAATATTTGTAAAGACAATAAAGTGTAAGGCTCACCCTCCTATACGACAGCTTACCTGCAGAATTCTGTCCTGGGAAGCTGGCGTTCGTGGTGTTCTAAGAGCGATACTGTTGTTGGTGACATTGTATTCAGACAAAAGAGTACTGGAGGCAGAGTTTGTTATGCCAGATTCCTCAGCAGTCTGGCGAGCAATTTCACTTGCTTGGCCTACTTTTACAACTTCCTGGAGTTCTGCATCTGAAATCTAAAAAGACAGTTATCACAGTAGCAATATTTTCACCAGAAAACAACACAGCTTAAACCTTCCATAATCCAGAAAGATGAAATACTGAAGCTGTGTTATGACTACATGGGGGCTCACTGTAGTACTCTCTATATTTTGTGGGTCTAAAAATCTCCATAAAGGTTTTAAAAAGTCTTCCCTGTATAATGTGAGGAGAAGACAACATAGGATATAGAAACAAGCTGCAAAGTCTTATATTTCCATAGTGAAATTCTTTCACACCAACAACATATTAATAAACCAAGAACATAAAATAATAGTGTTTGTACAACTATTATCAATGGGCGTGAAGGAGAAGCCTGAAAACCAGTTAAAATACCAGAGTCCACTAAGCCACAGATCCCTATGAAAATCAAAGTTATCTTAGTAATTTTCCAACATAAATAGCCTAAGAACTAAATTACAGAAATAGTAATTTTCCAACATAAATATCCTAAGAACTAAATTACAGAACTATAATTTCAATTTAAGAAATATGAACAACTGGAAATGGAAGCACCTGACAAAAATATTTTATGTTTATGCCCAAGAATTTTGTGTTGATGCAGCAAGTGATGCAACGTTTGGGGAAAGGAGCAGTTCTGGCCTCCTAAGTGCACCCCTCTGCTCCATTAAATTGCCTAATTCTACAGAGCCATACCACTCAAAATAAAACAAGAACTTATTCAAAATTCCCATGTTCAGAACAGCTATAATTAAGTCAAAAGAACAGAACCTGTGATAACCTGAATAAGGGAATATTTCTCTCTTCTCCTTCACTCCATTGATTTTCACAGCTTTTACCTCAAAAAGATAAGTATGACCCAACAGAACATTCCCCAGAAGGAAGCAGCCTGAAGTCCACAAGCCAAACATCTTCATGTTGGTCAGCTACAAAAAATAGGCCTGGAGCCCTAACCTGATGACAATTACTTACCAGACCATCACTTGAGCAGTTTCAGGCCTGATAATAATAATTTATACTAAGAAGCTGTTTACCACACCATCTCACGATGATTCATCTTTATGTGTGGTTCAGCTATTACACTGTGAATTTCTGAAGGGCATCCAGCAACTAGCAGAAACTGGCACATAGTCCCTCAGACATTTGCTGAATTAATGATAAGTCTATGAGTTAACTCAATGAAAAAACTGCTTTTATCAGATTACCTGAGGGGCAGGAAGTACTAGTTTGCTTCTCTTCTTAGTAAATTCAGAAACACCACTAGTTTGAAGAATAGCTGATGGTAAATCAGATTCTTTTTTCCTTTTCAAATGCTGCTTGTCTTTTTTTCTATCTCTTCCTTCTTTTTCACTGTCATGGGTCAAAGTACAAAGGAGATTTTTTTAAAGTTACATATAGGCAATAACATTAAAAGTCATATAAATATTCATATGCTTTGAATAAAAAATTTCTATTCCTAAGAAAATTACTAATAAAAATACAAAAACCATATACAGTAAGTTGTTCCCTATACCATTACCTGCACACTATATTTATCAGGAGTGCAGACTTAGAAAAGCAACAGAATTAACAGGATATGCTAAGTATTAAATATTAAAACTATTTAACTATAAAAATTGATGATAAGCACAATGTTACTGTTAGGCTGGAGAAAGGAAAAACAAGGACATGCAAACAGAACAGAGAGATGCCATAGGGGGAGAACAGACCAGACCCCAAGGTCCGTGCCTTATATAGAAAGGGGACAGCTCTCCCTGAATTCCATCCTGATGTGCCAACTAAGACCCGGATGTCAGCCTCCTCCCTCGTGGAAGGAAAAAAAGTTTCTAGTTGACTATTATGTCACCTTTAGCCAATCATACCTCTCAATACCCCTTAGGATAGCTTGCCCACTCCTCCCCCTCCTAATCCCTTATAAGCACCCCACCTCCCTGACCAGGTGTGACTTCTCCAGCTTGTAGTACCCAAGCCGTGACAACATCACCCGGGGGTATTTAAATAAATTACCTGGCCCTTTGTTGCCTCTCTTTGCCTGCTTATTCCAGCTAGAATTTATCTTACAGTTACATAATGTCAAAGAAAAACAAACTATTCCTATATGATTATATTCATAAAAAAAATGTGTGTACACAGAGGAAAATGATGAGACAAGTATACAAAAAGGCAAAAAATATATAAAGTGGAAAATTAAAACATTGTGAATTTTTAATTTCCCTTTAAAACTGTTCAGTTGTTGACTGTTTTTAATTCACAAGTTTTTTTTAAAAGGATACTTAAGTCCTCACAAATGACACCAAAAAAAGTTGCTAAGAAGCCTAAAGCCAGGCTCAAGACCATCTATTAAAGTTTCAGAATGTCTCCTCCTTCCCCTCTGCATGTCATCCTCTTCCCCCATCTGATTCCTTCCAAATGATTAATTTTCCTCTAGAATCTTTATTTGTAGAGGCAACCTAAAATGAAGTCCTAATTTGACAAATAAATTCAATGGCGTACATCCAAGAAAATCCTGTTTCATAGTGGCTGACATGTACTATTTAGTAACAATTCATGTCAACAGAGATGGAAGGTCTGTCAGGGAGTAGAAATCTACATAACTTTGAAAAATCATAAAAGGTTCTCCTCACAGTATTCAGATACAAGAATTAAAGAAACTCGAAAAATCTCTAGAAATAGGCAAAATCCTCTAAGACATTTTATAAACTTATCTACCTATTCCCATTTAGTGAAAAGATTAAGAATACATAATTTTTTTCTTTTTCTTTCATTTTAAGGAAATCAATATAAAATTTTCACTAGAAAAGACAAAAAGAACCAGACCAGATTTTGACAGATTCCTTCAGGACATTAATCTGTTCACAAATATCATAAATGTTAAAATTGTGATTCAGTGAGTAGACAGTTCACTAAAAGCCAAGCACTGACATTTCAAGAGATACAAACAGCATTCTGTGATAATAACGCTGACAGCCAGCATCACTGGCTTTCTCAGAAAGGTGAATTCAGTAAATAATTATAAGTATTATATAGGCCACATTATGCTAAGTAATAAAAATCTGGCCCTAACTTAGCCATCCATAAAATTCCTACCCTATTTTTCCATTTTCAAAATCACAAAGGCAACTTACGATCTTAGCTCCCCATCAAGATCCTGTTGTCTTAATTTTCTGAAATCTGCATCAAGAGCCTGGTAGTTCTCCTCAGAAGTATCATAGAAACCAAGAGCAGGCTTTTTTTCGAATGGAATTTCAGCATTATAATCGACTCCTCTCTTCTTTTTTCTTTTCTTCTGAATTTCTATACCAGCTGCTCGAAGTTCTCTCCTCTTTTGGAGTGCAGCAAGACGCCTGAAGAACAAGAATGCAAGATCACGCTGAAAATCATATGGCATGGGAACAGCTGGATCCTCCAATAGCTAAGAAAACTATCTGGTTATTTGGGGAAGAAATACTTATTTAGACCCTCACCTTATACTATTCAACAAAAATAATTCCTGTTTTGATTTAAAGAGGTACACACACAATACAAGAGAAAGAAACACCAGAAGGAACTGCAGGCGTCGTACTTTGCTTTGTAGCACTTTGCTTTACTGTGCTTTACAAATACTGCATTTTTTACAAATTGAAGGTTTATAGCAACCCTACCTTGGGAAGGTCTACTGGTGCAATTTTTCTAACAGCATTTACTTACTTTTGTGTCTGTGACACATTTTGGTAATTCTTGCAATATTCTGAACTTTGTCATTATTATTATAATTGTTATTGTGATCTGCAGTCAGTGATCTTTCATGTTACTATAGTCATTGTTCCAAGGCATCCTGAACCACATCCACAAGAGATGGCAAACTCAATCGACAAATATTGTGTTCTGACTGCTCCACCAACAGGCTGTTCCCCATCTCTCTCTCCTTGGGCCTCCCTATTCCAAGATACAGAAATTTAGGCCAATTAATAACCCTACAATGTCCTCTGTTAAGTGTTCAAGTGAAAAGAAGAGTTGCACATCTCTCACTTTAAATCAAATGCTAGAAACAATTAAGGTTAGTGAGGAAGATACATCAAAAGCCAAGTCAGGCTAAAAGACAGGCCCTCTTGTGCCAAATAGCCAATGTTGTGAATGCAAAGGAAAAGTTCTGGAAGGAAAAGTGCTCTGCAAGTATACACACAAATGTTAAGAAAGTAAAAAGCCTTATTACTGAGAAAGTTTTAGTGGTCTCGATGGAAGATCAAACTAGTCACAACACTCCCTTAAGCCAAAGCCTAATCCAGAGCAAAGCCCTGACTCTCTTCAATTCTGTGAAGACTGAGAGAGGTGAGGAAGCTGCAGAAGAAAAGTGTGACGCTAGCAGAGGTTGGTTTATGAGGTTTTAAGGAAAGAAACCATCTACATAACAAAAAAAGTGCCAGGGGAACAAATCCTACCATTTGCAACAACATGGATTGAGCTAGAGGGTATTATGCTCAGTGAAATAAGCCAGGTGGAGAAAGACAAATGCCAAATGATTTCACTCATCCGTGGAGCATAAGAACAAAGAAAAAACTGAAGGAACAAAACAGCAGCAGACTCACAGAACCCAAGAATGGACTAACAGTTACCAAAGAGAAAGGGACTGGGGAGGATGGGTGGGAAGGGAGGGAGAAGGAGGGGGGAGAAGGGGGGCATTATGATTAGCACATATAATGGGGTGGGGGGCACGGGGAGGGCTGTGCAACACAGAGAAGACAAGTAGTGATACTACAGCATCTTACTACGCTGATGGACAGTGACTGTAATGGAGTTTGTAGGGGGGACTTGGTGATGGGAAGAGTCTAGTAAACACAATGTTCCTGATGTAACTGTAGATTAATGATACCAAAATAAAAAATTGTGTGTGTGTGTGTGTGTGTAAAGCAAAAAAAAAAAAAAACGTGCCAGGGAAAGCAGCCAGTGATGATGCAGAAGCTGCAGCATGTTCTCCAAAAGATCTAGCTGAGATCATTAACGAAAGGGGCTGCACTAAACAACAGATTCTAAATGGAGATGAAACAGGCTTCTATTGGAAGAAGATGCCATCAAGGACTGTCATACCTAGAGAAAAGTCAATTCCTGGTTTCAAAGGACAGGCTGACTCTCTTTTGTTGGGGTCTAATGCAGCTGGTGAATTTAAGGTAAAGCCAATAATGCTCATTTACCAATCTGAAAACCCTAGGACTCTTAAGAATTATGCTAAATCTACTCTCTATAAATGAAACAACAAAGCCTGGATGACAGCATATCTGTTTACAACATAGTTAACTAACCATTTTAAGCCCACTGTTGAGACCTATTGCTCAGAAAAAATATTCCTTTAAAAATATTACTGCTCATGGGAGGGAATACTGCCAAACTCATTCTATGAGGCCAGCATCACTCTAATACCAAAACCAGGCAAAGACAAAACAAAAAAAGAAAATTACAGACCAATATCCCTGATGAACACAGATGCAAAAATACTCAACAAACCGAATTCAAAAATACATCAGAAAGATCATCCATCATGATCAAGTAGGATTTACTCCAGGAATGTATGGATGGTACAACATTTGAAAATCCATCAACATCATACACCACATCAACAAAAAGAAGGACAAAAACCACATGATGATCTCCATAGATGCTGAAAAAGCATTTGACAAAATTCAACATCCATTCATGATAAAAACTCAACAAAACGGGTATAGAGGGCAAGTACCTCAACATAATAAAGGCCATATATGACAAGGCCACAGCCAGCATCATACTTAACAGCGAGAAGGTGAAAGCTTTTCCTTTAAGATCCGGAACAAAACAAGGATGCCCACTTTCCCCACTTTTATTCAACATAGTACTGGAGGTCCTAGCCATAGCAATCAGACAACACAAAGAAATAAAAGTCATCCAGATTGGTAAGGAAGAAGTTAAACTGTCCCTGTTTGCAGATGACATGATATTGTACATAAAAAACTCTAAAGAATCCACTCCAAAACTACTAGATCTAATATCTGAATTCAGCAAAGTTGCAGGATACCAAATTAATACGCAGAAATCTGTGGCATTCCTATACACTGACAATGAACTAGCAGAGAGAGAAATCAGGAAAATAATTCCATTTACAATTGCATCAAAGAGATTAAAATACCTAGAAATAAACCTAACCAAGGAAGTAAAAGACCTATACTCTGAAAACTACAAGACACTCATGAGAGAATTAAAGATACCAATAAATGGAAACACATCCCTGCTCATGGATAGGAAGACTTAATATTGTCAAAATGGCCATCCTGCCTAAAGTAATCTTTAGATTTAATGTAATTCCTATCAAAATACCAACAGCATTCTTCAACAAACTAGAGAAAATCGTCCTAAAATTCATATGGAACCACAAAAGACCTTGAATAGCCAAAGCAATCCTGAGAAGGAAGAATAAAGCTGGGGGGATTAGGCACCCCAACTTCAAGCTCTACTACAAAGCCACAGTAATCAAGACAAGTTGGCACTGGCACAAGAACAGACCCATTGACGAATGGAACAGACTAGAGAGCCCTGATATAAACCCAACCACATATGGTCAATTAATATATGATAAAGGAGCCATGGACATACAATGGGGGAATGACAGCCTCTTCAACAGCTGGTGTTGGCAAAACTGGACAGCTACATGCAAGAGAATGAAACTGGATTATTGTTTAACCCCATAGACAAAAGTAAACTTGAAATGGATTAAAGACTTGAATGTAAGTCATGAAACCATAAAACTCTTAGAAGACAACATAGGCAAACATCTCCTGAATATAAGCATGAGCAACTTCTTCCTGAACCCATCTCCTCGAGAAAGGGAAACAAAAGCAAAAATGAACTCATGGGACTACATCAAACTAAAAAGTTTTTGTACGGCAAAGGACATCATCAACAAAACAAAAAGGCATCCTACAGTATGGGAGAATATATTTGTAAATGACATATCTGACAAGGGGTTAACATCCAAAATATATAAAGCACTTACACACCTCAACACCCAAAAAGCAAATAACCCGATTAACAAATGGGCAGAGGATATGAAAAGACAGTTCTCCAAAGAAGAAATTCAGATGGCCAACAGACACATGAAAAAATGCTTCACATCACTTATCATCAGGGAAATGCAAATTAAAACCACAATGAGATATCACCTCACACAGTAAGGATGGCCAGCATCGAAAAGACTAAGAACTACAAATGCTGGCAAGGATGCGGAGAAAGGGGAACCCTCCTACACTGCTGGTGGGAATATAAGCTAGTTCAACCATTGTGGAAAGCAATATGGAGGTTCCTCAAAAAACTAAAAATAGAAATACCATTTGACCCCACAATCCCACTCCTTGGAATTTACCCAAAGAATACAACTTCTCAGATTCAAAAAGACATATGCACCCCTATGTTTATTGCAGCACTTTTTACAATAGCCAAGATATGGAAGCAACCTAAGTGTCCATCAGTAGATGAATGGATGAAGAGTATGTGGTACATACACACAATGGAATACTGTTCAGCCATAAGAAGAAAACAAATCCTACCATTTGCAACAACATGGATGGAGCTGGAGGACATTATGCTCAGTGAAATAAGCCAGTCAGAGAAAGACAAATGCCAAATGATTTCCCTCATTTGTGGAGTATAACAATGAAGCAAAACTGAAGGAACCAAATGGCAGCAGACTTAAGAGACTCCCAAGAATGAACTAGTGGTTACCAAAGGGGAGGGGTGTGGGAGGGTGGGTGGGGAGGGAGGGAGAAGAGGATTGAGGGGTATTATGTTTAGTACACATGGTGTGGGGGATCACCAGGAGAACAGTGTAGCACAGAGAAGGCAAATAGTGAATCTGTGGCATCTTACTACACTGAAGGACAGTTACTGTATTGGGTATGGGTGGGGACTTGATAATATGGGTAAATGTAGTAACCACATTGTTTTTTCATGTGAAACCTTCATAAGAGTGTATATCAATCATACCTTAACAAAAAAAAATCTTTTTTAATATTACTGCTCATGGACAATGCACCCAGCCACCCAAGAGCTCCAATGGAGATGTACAATGAGACTGCCATGCCTGCTAACAAAACACCCTTTCTGCAACCCATGGATCAAGGAATCACTTCAACTGTCAAGCCTTATTATTGAAGAAAATACATTTTGTAAGGCTGAAGCTGCCACAGACAGTGATTCTTCTAATGGATCTTGGCAAAGTCTAAATTGAAAACCTTCTGGAATGCATTCACCTTTCCAGATGCCATTAAAACCATTCATGATTCATAGGAAGACACCAAAATATCAACATGCACAGTCTAGAGGAAGTGGATTCCAACTCTTATGGATGACTTTGAGGGGTTCAAGACTCCAGTGGAGGAAGGAACTACAGATGTGGTGGAAACAGCAAGAGAACTAGAATGATAAGTGAAGCCAGGATTTGGTGGGTGGGGAAGGAGAGGGAGATAAAGGGGCACAAAAATTCTCAGTATAATATAAGTTGGTCACAGGGATGGTAGTACAGCATGGAGAATACAGCCAGTGATTCTGTAACATCTTCCTATGCTGACAGATAGTAACCGCACTAGTGGGGGTGAGGATTTAATAAAGTGGGTAACTGTTGAACCACTCTGCTTTCTATCTGAAACCAATATGATTGTATATCAACTATACTTCAAAAAAAAAAAAGTGGAGCCTAAAGGTGTGACTGAATTGCTACATCTTATGATAAACCTTTAACAGATGAGGAGTTGCTTCTTATGGGTGAGCAAAGAAAACAGTTTCTTGAGATGGAATCTATTCCTGGTGAAGATGCTGTGAAGATTATTGAAATGACAACAAAAGATTTAGAATATCACATAAACTTAGATGATAAAGCAGCAGCAGTATTTTAAAGGACTGACGTCATTTCTGAAAGAAGTTCTACTGTGGGTATAATGCTATCAGACAGCATCACATGCTACAAAGAAATTATTAGTCATTGATGCAGCAAACTGTATTGTCTTATTTTAAGAAATTGCCACAGCCGCCTCAATCTTCTTCAGCAACCACCACCCTGATCAGGGAGCAGTTATCTGAACACTAAGGCAAGATACTCTACCAGCAAAAAGATTAGGACTCACTAAAAGCTCAGATAATAGTTAGCATTTTTTAGAATAAAGTATTATTAAAATAAGGTATGTACTTTTTTTAGGTATAATGCTGTTATACACTTAACACACATAACTTTTATATGCACTAGGAAACAAAAAATTCATTTGACTCACTTTATTGCAATATTCGCTTTGCTGCATTGGTTGGAACCAAACCCACAATATCGCAAAGGTATTATAGGTACATATGTCTTATCTCTGGATAGGAATGTACTCTCTTAATATAAATTAAATAAAGGGTAAAGGAAAAGATCAATGGCTTTGAGTTTTAAATTTTATATATCTGCAGCACAATTTTTTTAAATTATAAAACAAATTAAAAGGCAAAATTAATAGGAAAAACAATCGCAATTAATATTAGCAGTGATTAAAGAATCTATGCAATTTTTTTTTAAATGTCTCCCAAGGGAAAAACAGAGAAGAAAATACTTCACTAAGGGAAAAAAAAAGCAAATATTTAAAATGACAAAAGGTTTACTTAACTAGTAACTAAACAATCACATATTAAATCAAGTGCCATTTCTGCACATCTAATTAATACCATTCAGTTTCCAAGGGCATAAAAAGCAGACAGTTTCCCACACTGGTAATGAGAAAGTAAACTGGTACAGCTTTCCCCAAAGAGACCTTGGAAACATACATTAAAATTTTTCTTATTTTTTTATATACCTGAATTTTTTCACATTTTTTAACCCAGCAATTTTACTCCTCATACTTTAGCCTAAGGAAATAAGTAAGAACATGAACAAGGCCTGAATTACAAGACTGTTCACCAAACATTGTTCTAATAGCAGGTATCTGTACATAATCTAAATATCCAACAGTAAGAAATTAGTCAAAACAATTTGTAACACAGCTATAAAATAGGATAGTATACAGCCATCTACACCACCTCTAAAAAAACCTGTAAATTATTCTGACACAGAAAGATGCACAAGACATACTGCTCTGTAAAAAATGTTATGGAGTTACATGTTACAGAGTTAACAAGTAAAAATTATGTGCATATCAATCAGTGAATATAATATCCACCAAAATATTAATAGTCAATCACTGAAGGTTGGAATCTCACCTAAGTTCTACTTTTTTCTTTGTACTTTCCAATGATGATGTAATTTTAATGATTTCATGATGAAAAAAGTTTTTCATAATATTAAATGGAGTAAAATCAAGTTACAAAACAATACGTAGCAGCAACTTCCAGCATGGGGCTCTGCACACCCACTCCCCAAGGAGACTGACAACAATTCGTTCCAAAAAAATTTTTTTTTAGTCTCTGGGAAGGATCCAAAGAAGATAAATATTTATTCTAGAAAACATACTAATTTCAGAAAGTGAAAGACTGTGCCATTTGAATCAAGACCCAAACCCTCCTCTCTTCCCCACTCCCAGCTCAGGGAGACAGAAACTCAACTACATATTGGTACAGCCAAGAACACTGGCCGTACCTCTATCTCCTAGCAGGACTTCATTCCAGGAGGGGAAGGACATCAGCATTTCTCATCCTGCCTCTAGATAACTACTACAGAGGCTGAGGCCTGACAAGAGTGGCCAAGAGGTAGAGGCTTCCTTCTTCTGCATAGACAGAGGTTCTGGGCACAGTGTTGCTGAGAATACTGGAGCCCCAACAGCCCCCCCAGCTTATTAAGACGAGGGTTCCATGCTGGAATAGGCAAGTGAAGGAGACTTGGTGCTGCTGCCCACAACTTCCACACTGAGCAGTTAGTTCCTGAAGTAGGGGTGTCACTCAGAGCCCAGAGCATCAGAGCCCAGGGGTAGAACAGAGAACTCCAAATCGCTCCCCAAGGACTGACTTTATTTTCAAGAGTATGGAGAAGTTCAAGCCTAAAGGCATTCTCAGAAACAGTGAAGTTGTGCTGAAAGGCACTTGGAAAGGAACTGATAGATCCACTGGAGATAAAGTCTAAACTGTAAGCTTACTAGTTTGCCAGAAAATAATGGGACAAACCCTCCTGCCGCCAAAACAAGTATCAAAAACACTGACATCAGAAACCTCCCTTCAAAGGATCCCAAATTTAATTGGATGAGTTTGTGGAGCAATTTATGTCCCAAGACACTGTTGAAAATAAAACAGCAATCGGTTAGCAATTACTAGATTTTAACAGCTGGGTGTAGCCAAGGGAAAAGATGTCAAAGAAAGTCCGTCATGAGCACTGCAAGCCCAAGAGCCGTGCCCCTATAAGGGGCAATGTCAGAGGCTTCACATTTCTGGGGGAAGGGAAAGGAAGGGAAGAACATATTTTACTAACTAATCCAATCAGTCACTAAAAAAGTAAACAAGTAAACAGTAACAAGGAAAGGATAGGGGAACACTGTACCCAGAACTGCTACAATATATCTAAAGTTCCCAAGAAAAATTTGAGACATGCAAAGAAACAGGAAGCCATGACACATACACCGGAGAAAAAGCAGGCAACACAAACTGCCTGTGAGAGCAACCAGATGTCAGATTTAACAGATTTCAAAGAAGCCATTATAAATATGCTCAAAGAACAAAAGCAAACTATGATTAAAGAAGTAAAGGAAGGTATGATAAATACGTTGCATCAAATAGAGACAATCAATAAGGAGATAGAAATGATTAAAAAGAAGCAAACAGAAATTCTGGAGCTGAAAAGTATAAAGCTAAAATGAAAACAACACTAAAGGGGGCTCAATAGATTTGAACAGACAGAAGAATTAGCAATCTTGAAGACAGATGGATAAAGGTTACGCAATCTAAAGAAAAGAAAAAGAATAAAGAAATATGAAGAGCCTCGCAGAAATGCGGGACCTCACTGACTGCACCAACAAACACGTGACAGAAATGGGAAACAGACAAGGCAGAAGAATAAAATATTCATAGAAATAATGGCAAGAAATTTCCCACATTTATGGAACACCATTAACCCACACATCCAGGAAGCTCAGTGAACTCCAAATATTTAGATAAACATAAGGAAATACACAAACAGAAACATCATACCAAAAATGTTGAAAGACAAAGACAAAGAGAAAATCTCAAAAGCAGCAAGAGAAAAACAATTCATCACTTACAAGGAACCCCCAAAAGATTAACAGTTAATTTCTCATCGAAACACTATATAAAGAATGGTCCAATTTTATAAAAATGTTACTGTGCATGTACACACACATAAACATATGTCTATACTGAGAAAGGTTTGGAAGGATACATTTCAATAGTAAAGCAATTTCACTCTGTAAATAAAGGCAATAAAGATTTCACATGCCATTTGAAAACTTCTACAATGTAATGCTAAATGAATATAAACAAGCTATTAAGCATTTTATCAACCACGCCCCCACAAGAAAATAGTACAATACTAAAGGAAGGGTATATTACTTTTATGATCAATAAAAAGCTTTTAAGTTATAAAACAGATCTGTTATTTAGCTTTAAACACCCTACACTACATTCTGCATTCAGACCAATCTAGTCTATTCCAAGATACATGTACAACACAAGTTATAAAGATGTGCAAATTCTACAAGAAAATCTACAGGAAGTGTAGGGGTAAATTTAAATCTGCAAATATTTATTTAAAGCATGCTATGTCAGCCATACTTGGAGATTTTTCGTATATGCACTTGCCACATCCCCAGCCCACTCCACATGCTTAAAAGGTTCAACAAATTGAGTCCCCAACCATGGACAAAAATGGAAGAGTGAATTTTTCTCAACTTTACTCACATTGCTTAACCCAAAATATGCACACAGAATGGAAAGTAACTGCAAACTGGACAGAAAACTTAGCACCTCCTCTTGGTTTCTGTTTACTGTGTCAGGCCAGTCATACACCCACAGTGTTAACTCTTCTGGGCCAGTGACTAGCCAACT
This sequence comes from Manis javanica, assembly GCF_040802235.1. Lineage (NCBI taxonomy): Eukaryota > Metazoa > Chordata > Mammalia > Pholidota > Manidae > Manis > Manis javanica. Next base: position 44,577,365 of record NC_133171.1, read on the forward strand.
ATGACAACAAGCATCCTCGGGCATGAAAGACTCCTCTATCCCAAAATCTGGCACTGAAAGCCATTACTGAGGAAACCATCAGCACAATGCTAGTCAATGCTGGGGTGCATTTTCCACCCTGGGACCAAAAAAGGCAGCTGTGTAGGCCAGGGAGGTTATTTCACTGCCTGAAATCCCGAAAGCTAATAAGCTCTTAGACAGTTCAGGCTTCCCTTTATCCACTTCATCTTAGTTTCTGGGCCATTAGGAATTATGTCAATCATCAATCTAACCAAAAGGAAAAAGGAAAGGGAGAAAACCTTGAGCAGAGGTCAATAGTTCATTTCACTCATGCTTTAAATGAAAGTATCAATGAGAGCCTAAAATTTTGGTGGATGCTCATTAACTCCCTCTTTGTTCAGTCAAGTTTCCAGTTCTACAGCCAGTGCCCAACACTAATCGAGGACAGCAACTAACCGGTAATCATGCAAGTCACACAGACTTGTGTCCTCATGCCATCTGACTCCAAGATGGCTACAACAAATGAAACTCTCCTATGCTAACAGAACAAATCCAGCACATGAAGTGAACTATGTGGGCATTCCTCCTGCCATGTCCTACAAAATTTTTAAAAGTACGTATTTTTTTCTATTCTAAAATGGTTAGGGAAAAAAATACGTGACTTTTCCAAAGTAGTAAGAAACTGAAGACTATTAGCTTAGCTAGAATTGGGCCATTTAATCATATACCGAAATGGTTGATAAATCATGAACTTTTATTGAGCCTAAGCATGCACAGATTATTCAATTATGGATAGAAACAACGATACCTTGCTTCTTCCAACTGTTTCTCTCTTGCTTTCCTCTTGGCTTTCTTTCCCTGAGTATTAGCCAGGCGTGCTCTGGCTTCAGAAAGCATCTCAAGTTCATCTGCAAAAATAAAGAGAAGGAAAACTAAGCTCTTCTCCAAAAGAGCGAAGTATGAGCGACATCCCCTAGCGCTTAAGATGAGAAAAGCCATAAACATAATCATTATGTGGTATAGCATAATGGAACAGCGTGGGTTTTAAAGTCAGAGAAACCTAAATTTAAAACAGGCTCACCACTTGCTAGCTGTATAACTGTGAATAAGTTTATTTACCCTACCTGAGCATGTTTCAGGCTACAAAATGGGAGTAACAATTCCTATTTCATAGGGATACTTAGAACTAAATAGAATGAAATAGGTAAAGTATCTAGCAAGTATTCACCAAACAGTGTCTGTAATTATCCTTCATTATCATCAACTAGCTAGCATAGCACAAACTGTGAAATATTATAAAAACTACTATTTAATTATAGGGGAACTGATAATATTCATTACATACACCTTTTTTCCTCAAAACTATTTCTCTCCTCCAATACATTCTCCGTAGCTCCTCAGAGTTGAATAGTTTTCATTACTGATGACTTACAGCAATTCCTTTACAAGGCTGTCCAATGGAATCACAAGGTAACTTTTAAAAAAACTTAGATTCCAAGATTACCGCCCCCTCAACTTACTGCGTTCTCCTAGGGAGGCCCTAGTATCTATATTTTTAAAAGGTCACCATGTGGCAATGATGCAGCCAGGCTAGACATACCTTTGGGAACCATTACCTTTGAACTTTAAAATTTTAAAAACAACAAATATTCACTGAATGCTTCATAACAACCCTGTGAGGTAAGACAGGTATTTTAACTCTCCAACCGGCACAAAAGAGAATCAAAGCTCAGAGAGATTATGATCTGCCTAAGGTCTAACAGCTAGTAATAAGCAGCAGACACAGACCTAAGACACAGTTCCTGATTCTAGACTCAGCATCACAAGGAGGCATCATTAAGTCTTCTTCATAGTACTGTGGTATGCCTTTTCACAAAGATTAGATTAATTGCCTGGAGTCAAAAGATGTCGTTCATAGGAGGACTGGAGCCCAAAATCTTAACTCATTGTCTCTCTTCACAGAATGCGAATTAAGAATACAGAATCCTCAAGAGCTTACACCTCTAGTCTCCAGGAATTCTGTCTGGGAGTATTACACTGCTCCATTTATTAAATGAATTAAAAAATTAGAAGATAAAGGGACACTGTCCAAAAAGAGCAATTCTCTATTAATAGAAGACTGGGCACATTAAGAAAGAGATCTAGAATAACAACTGCAGAGAGAACTGGAATTCTAAAAAGTCAGAGAGTTTAGAAAGGAACTAAAAGAGTTAAAAAGAGGCCTGAGAGATCTATGGTTACCAAAGTAAATTCCTCACAAGCATACACTTACCCTCATCCATATCAATTGGATCAGGCCGTGCTGGTTTTGTTTCTGGATTTGGATCTATTTCTCCAGGTTTAAGTTTTCGCGGATCATCTGTTGTTTCTTCTTCATTATCTCTTTGGGCAGCTTTATCCCTAGGAAAGAGCCCAGAGGAGTCAGCCACGCTATCATACCATTTAGTCTTAGAAATACCAGGTTTCCTAGCACTGGCACTCTTTTATTTTTCCCCAAAAAAACCCAACTGATGGGCATTAACAAAATAAAAGCATTTTCTACTATTGCTTCACTTGAAAGGGATGATTAAAATTCACTCTAATTTCAGTGGGTGTTCCCATTCACAAGGAGATAGAATCCAAGCAGCTCCTTAATCACAAATGCAATGCAGCCATACAAATAAAAAAAGCAAGGGGCAGGAGCCAAGATGGCAGTGTGAGTAGGGCAGCAGAAATCTCCTCTCAAAACCATGTATATTTTTGAAAATACAACAGATACAACTATTCCTACAAGAGAAACCAGAGGATACAGTACAACAGCGAGGCTACATCTACATCTGCAAGAACTCAGCATCTCACGAAGGGGGTAAGATACAAGCCATGGCCCGGTGGGACGTGAGCGCGCCCCTCACCGCAGCTCACTGGCAGGAGGAAAGGAGTCGGAGCGGGGAGGGAGTGGAAGCACAGGACAGCTAAATAACCAGCACTAGTAATCCACACCGGGAGCGCAAACACACATTGCATGGTGCTCTGAATATTAGGGAAAAGGAAAAGGAAAATCTGTGAGTGTGCAAGCAGGTCCCCGCAGACGGCTTCCCTGAGACAAAAAAAAAAAAACAAAACGAGTGCTTTCTGAAAGTCTTAAAGGGACAGGGGCCTCACAGCTGGATGGAATCGAGCCGGCACACTCAGCCCAGCAGGCTGGGAATCCTGGGAAACTCCAGGCGCCCTAACCCCCTGGGCAGCAACGCAGCCCTGAAGTCCCTCACGGATATAAGCAGCCTGCCATTCGTTCCCTGGGCCGGTGCGGCCCCACCACAGCGGCCGAGCAGCCAGAGAGCGGCCCCGCCCACAATAGCTGCCCAGAGTCTCCTCTCGGTGCGCAGCCGCACTGGCCAGACCCATGGGCCACCGCCAGCGTGCAGCTGCCTGGGGCAGGCAGAAGAGGCCAGGGCAAGGCGCGAAGGGGCACTGTTCTCACAGTAGAGCACACCCAGCACCCCTGCCTCTCCCCGCAGGGCTGCCCCAATGGTTGCCCCGCATGCAGCAGCTCAGGGGATTAACCTGGACACTGCTCCTGGTGTGTGGTAACTGGCACAGACAGCAGAGACGGGCAAGGCGACCAGCAAGCAGGAAAGGACTTTGTTTTCCCAGCTGATACACACGCCACCTGCCTGCAACTACCTCTTTCACCATGAAAAGGCAGAAGAATTTGGTTGAGTCCAGAATTACCCAGACAATCCCCCGAGAGAGGGGCTGGGGAGATAGATATAACTAAGCTTCCTGAAAAAGAATTCAAAGTAAAGGTCATAACCATGTTGATGGATCTGCAGAGAAATATGCAAGAGCTAAGGGATCAAGTCAGGAGGGACAATACAGAAATAAAACAATCTCTGGAAGGACTTAAGAGCAGACTGGATGAGGTGCAAGAGGCCATTAGTGGAATAGAAATCAGAGAACAGGAATACAGAGAAGCTGAGGCAGAGAGAGATAAAAGGATCTCCAGGAATTAAAGAATATTAGGAGAACTGTGTGACCAATCCAAACGGAACAATATTCACATTATAGGAGTACCAGAAGAAGAAGAGAGAGAAAAAGGGATAGAAACTGTCTTTGAAGAAATAATTGCTGAAAACCTCCCCAAACTGGGGGAGGAAACAGTCTCTCAGACCATGGAAGCCCACAGATCTCCCAACACAAGGGACCCAAAGAGGACAACACCAAGACATATAATAATTAAAATGGAAAAAATCAAAGACAAAGACAAAGTATTAAAGGCAGCCAGAGAGAGAAAAAAGGTCACCTGCAAAGGAAAACTCATCAGGCTATCATCAGACTTCTCAACAGAAACCTTACAGGCCAGAAGAGAATGGCATGATATATTTAATACAATGAAACAGAAGGGCCTTGAACCAAGAATGCTGTACCCAGCACGATTATCATTTAAATATGAAGGAGGGATTAAACAATTCCCAGACAAGCAAAAGTTGAGGGAACTTGCCTCCCACAAACGACCTCTAAAGGATATTTTAAAGGGACTGCTCTAGATGGAAGCACTCCTATAGCTAAATAGATGTCAACAGAGAAAATAAAATCACACCAAAGAAAGCAGACCAACCAAATACTAACTAAAGGCAGAAAATAAAATCAACTCTTCACAAAAGCAGTCAAAGGAAACACAAAAGAGTATAGAAAAAAACACCTAACATATAAAGAATGGAGGAGGAGGAATAAGAAGGGAGAGAAATAAAGAATCATCACTGTTTACAATAGCTTAATAAGCAAGTTAAGTTAGACAGTTAGATAGTGAAAAGGCTACCCTTGAACCTTTGGTAACCACAAATCTAGAGCCTGCAATGGCAATAAGTACATATCTTTCAATAATCACCCTAAATGTAAATGGACTGAAAGCACCAATCAAAAGACACAGAGTAATAGAATGGATAAAAAAGCAAGATCCATCTCTATGCTGCCTACAAGAGACTCACCTCAAACCCAAAGACATACACAGACTAAAGGTCAAGGGATAGAAAAAGATATTTCATGGAAACAATAGGGAGAAAAAAGCAGGTGTTGCAGTACTTGTATCAGAAAAAATAGACTTCAAAACAAAGAAAGTAACGAGAGATAAAGAAGGACATTACATAATGATAAAGGGGTCAGTCCAACAAGAGGATATAACCATTATAAATATATATGCACCTAATACAAGAGCACCAACATATGTGAAACAAATACTAACAGAATTAAAGGAGGAAATAGAATGCAGTGCGTTCATTCTAGGAGACTTCAACACACCACTCACTCCAAAGGACAGATCCACCAGACAGAAAATAAGTAAGGACACAGTGAACACACAATAGAACAGATGGACCTAATAGACATCTAGAGAACTCTACATCCAAAAGCAGCAGGATACACATTCTTCTCAAGTGCACATGGAACATTTTCCAGAACAGACCACATACTAGGCCACAAAAAGAGCCTCAGTCAATTCAAAAGATTGAAATTCTACCAACCAACTTCTCAGACCACAAAGGTATAAAACTAGAAATAAATTGTACAAAGAAAACAAAAAGGCTCACAAACACATGGAGGCCTAACAACATGCTCCTAAATAATCAATGGATCAATGACCAAATTAAAATAGACATCAAGCAATATATGGAGACAAATGACAACAACAGCACAAAGCCCCAACATCTGTGAAGGCAGTACTAAGAGGAAAGTATATAGCAATCCAGGCATATTTAAAGAAGGAAGAACAATCCCAAATGATTAAAGTCACAATTATTGAAACTGGAAAAAGAAGAACAAATGAGGCCCAAAGTCAGCATAAGGAGGGGCATAATAAAGATCAGAGAAGAAATAAATAAAATTGAGAAGAATAAAACAATAGAAAAAATTAATGAAACCAAGAGCTGGTTCTTTGAAAGAATAAACAAAATAGATAAGCCCCTAGCCAGACTTATTAAAAGAAAAAGAGAATCTACACATATCAACAGAATCAGAAACAAGAAAGGAAAAGTCACGACGGATCCCACAGAAATACAAAGAATCATTAGAAAATACTATGAGAATCTACATGCTAACAAGCTGGAAAACCTAGAAGAAATGGACAACTTCTTAGAAAAATACAACCTTCCAAGACTGACCAAGGAAAAAACAGAAAATCTAAACAGGCCAATTACCAGCAATGAAATTGAAGCGGTAATCAAAAAACTACCCAAGAGCAAAACTCCCAGCCCAGAAGGATTTAACACAGAATTTTATCAGACATACAGAGAAAACATAATACCCATTCTCCTTAAAGTTTTCCAAAAAATAGAAAAGGAGGGAATACTTCCAAACTCATTCTATGAAGCCAGCATCACCCTAATACCAATCAGGCAAAGACCCCACCAAAAGAAAATTATAGACCAATATCCCTGATGAACATAGATGCAAAAATACTCAACAAAATAGTAGCAAACCGAATGCAAAAATACATCAAGAGGATCATACATCATGACCAAGTGGGATTCATCTCAGGGATGCAAGGATGGTACAACATTCAAAAATCCATCAACAGCATCCACCACATCAACAAAAAGGACAAAAACCACATGATCATCTCCATAGACACAGAAAAAGCATTTGACAAAATTCAACATCCATTCACGATAAAAACTCTCAACAAAATGGGTATAGAGGGCAAGTACCTCAATATAATAAAGGCCATATATGATAAACCCACAGCCAACATCATACTTAACAGTGAGAAGCTGAAAGCATTTCCTCTAAGATCGGGAACAGGACAGGGATGCCCACTCTCCCCACTGTTATTCAGCATAGTACTGGAGGTCCTAGCCACGGCAGTTAGACAAAACAAAAAAAATACAAGGAATCCAGATTGGTAAAGAAGTCAAACTGTCACTATTTGCAGATGACATGATATTGTACATAAAAGACCCTAAAGACTCCACTCCAAAACTACTAGAATATCTGAATTCAGCAAAGTTGCAGGATACAAAATTAACATACAGAAATCTGTTGCTTTCCTATACACTAACAATGAACTAGCAGAAAGAGAAATCAGGAAAACAATTTCATTCACAACTGCATCAAAAAGAATAAAATACCTAGGAATAAACCTAACCAAGGCAGTGAAAGACCTATACCCTGAAAACTACCAGACACTCTTAAGAGAAATTAAAGAGGACACTAACAAATGGAAACTCATCCCATGCTCTTGGCTAGGAAGAATTAATATTGTCAAAATGGCCATCCTGCCTAAAGCAATCTACAGATTCAATGCAATCCATATCAAAATACCAACAGCATTTTTCAGCAAACTGGAACAAATAGTTCTAAAATTCATATGGAACCACCAAAGACCCCAAATTGCCAAAACAATCCTGAGAAGGAAGAATAAAGTGGGGGGGATCTTGCTCCCCAACTTCAAGCTCTACTACAAAGCCACAGTAATCAAGACAATTTGGTACTGGCACAAGAAGAGAGCCACAGACCAGTGGAACAGAATAGAGACTCCAGACATTAACCCAAACATACATGGTCAATTAATATATGCTATAGGAGCCATGGACATACAATGGGGAAATGACAGCCTCTTCAACAGCTGGTGTTGGCAAAACTAGACAGCTACATGTAAGAGAATGAAACTGGATCATTGTCTAACCCCATACAAAAAAGTAAATTCGAAATGGATCAAAGACCTGAATGTCAGTCATGAAACCATAAAACTCTTAGAAAAAAACATAGGCAAAAATCTCTTGGTAAACATGAGTGACTTCTTCATGAACATACCTCCCTGGGCAAGGGAAACAAAAGCAAAAATGAACAAGTGGGACAGTATCAAGATGAAAAACTTTTGTACAGCAAAGGACACTACCAATAGAACAAAAAAGGCATCCTACAGTATGGGAGAATATATTCATAAATGACAGATCCAATAAAGGGTTGACATCCAAAATATATAAAGAGCTCACACACCTCAACAAACAAAAAGCAAATAATCCAATTAAAAAATGGGCAGAGGAGCTGAACAGACAGTTCTCCAAAGAAGAAATTCAGATGGCCAACAGGCACATGAAAAGATGCTCCACATCGTTAGTCATCAGAAAAATGCAAATTAAAACCACAATGAGATATCACCTCACACCAGTAAGGATCGCCACCATCAAAAAGACAAACAACAACAAATGTTGGCAAGGATGTGGAGAAAGGGGAACCCTTCTACACTGCTGGTGGGAATGTAAATTAGTTTAATCATTGTGGAAAGCAGTATGGAGGTTCCTCAAAAAGCTCAAAACAGAAATACTATTTGACCCAGGAATTCCACTTCTAGGAATTTCCCCTAAGAATGCAGCAGCCCAGTTTGAAAAAGACATATGCACCCCTATGTTTATCACAGCACTATTTACAATACCCAAGAAATGGAAGCAACCTAAGTGTCCATCAGTAGATGAATGGATGAAGAAGATGTGGTACATACACACAATGAAATATTATTCAGCCATAAGAAGAAAACAAATCCTACCATTTGCAACAACATGGATAGAGCTAGGGAGTCTTATGCTCAGTGAAATAAGCCAGGAGGAGAAAGACAAGTACCAAATGATTTCACTCATATGTGGAGTATAAGAACAAAGAAAAAACTGAAGGAACACAACAGCAGCAGAATCACAGAACCCAAGAATGGACTATCAGTTACCAAAGGGAAAGGGACTGGGGAGGATGGGTGGGAAGGGAGGGATAAGGGGAGGGAAAAAAGAAAGGGGGCATTATGATTAGCATGTATAATGTGGGGGAAAGGTCAGAGGGAGGGCTGTGTAACACAGAGAAGACAAGTAGTGATTCTACAGCATCTTACTATGCTGATGGACAGTGATTGTAATAGGGTATGTGGGGGGGACTTTCAAGTGATGGGGGGAGTCTAGTAAACATAATGTTCTTCATGTAATTGTAGATTAATGATACCAAAATAAATAAATAAATATAAATAAAAATAAAAATAAAATAATCAAAAAATTTTTTAAAGTTTGTAGTGAAGAACTGAGATGTTCCTATGATTAACTCACAGCAGTGTGATTATGGGTAATTTTTATTTGCTTTTTTACTATTTTTTCCCAGATTTTCTATGATGAACATGTATGATTTGTGTAACAGTTTTAAGTTACTCATTTCAAATGTATATAACACAAGATATGATTGTGATCAACCACATGAGATTTAGAATATATAATCCTATAGCTTTAACTCCTACGGCTTTAGTCAGATCTGTAACTAAATGTCCTAAGACAGAAAATGCTAAAAGTTTATTCAGCCTCTTTCAGAAGATACATGGTTGACCCTTGAACCAGTGTAGGGGTTAGGGGTGCTGACAACCCCCACACTTGAAAACCCATGTATAAATTCTGACTCCCCAAAAAGTTAACTGGCAATAGCCTACTGCTGACCAGAAGCCTTATCGATAACATAAAAAGTTGATCAACACAAATTTTCTGTTATGTGTATTGTTTACATTTCTTGACTGTAAATAAGGCCATACAGTATGTGTGTGCCTACACTTTGATAAATTTTAACTTTTTATAGACTTGTACATATTTTATAGTAGTAAATGAAAAATAGACCGTGTCTACATATAGTCTGTATGTTCGTGACATAACATTTTCTTAATTTTTTCAATATTTCTAGGCAACACCGTTCATCTACAAGTTTTTTCGAGCTGTTGCAAATCTCCAAACATTTTCCCAATATAGTTAATAAAAAAGACTGCATATAAGTGGACCAGTGCAGTTCAAAACTATGTTGTTCAAGGGTCAACTGTACACACATTTTAAAACTGCTTTTGCAGATTCACTTACAGAAGAAATTCATAGTGTTCCAAGCACTGGGCAGCTGTTCTTCCAATGATTGGAGCAATCGTCCTCCACTGAGTTGGCATCAACTTGGCCAGGTGCAAGAGTTTTTCCTCTTCTTCTCTGGACCATTCTGTTTTCTTAATGCTTGGATCCAGCCACTCATACCTATTAGAAAGATACCACTGTGTGCATTAATCAGTCACCTAACATGAACATCCTATTTACATATTAGATATACTGACTTCTAGTATCTGAAAAATGCAAGCTCTCATCCTTCAATTACAAAAGCTCTTCTTCCTTTACCACAGAATATTCACTGTTGGTTACCTTACCCCATTCAATACTCCCTATCTCACCTAATTCTGGATTTCAATTATGCAATGTTAGTAATGCTTAAAAGAGGTAACTTGACAGACCTGGTCACATTCCTTCTTAACTATCAATTCTTATCAGTTTATACTTTATTAAAGGTTTTGAAATTATTTGCAAATAAGACAATACCACCTATTTTTATCGTGTTTCTAGTTTTCACAGCACTTTCTCATACTTTGAGTTGATTCTCTTAACACCTTGCCCTATTTCTTTAAGCATTTGACTTATACTCACTAAATGCTTTTCAACATTGTACGCTTTTGTTTGGGTATTTTTTTTTTATTTAAGTAAAACTACTATGTCATCCTCTGTCTTCCTAATGCCCTTCGCAACCCACATTTTTCATCCAGTCTACTGAGCTGGCTGAGAGGCTGGCAAACAAGATATAAGCCTTACCAAACACTGAGGCAGGAGCTTAACTCCACTAAAAAAAGCAGAAATCAGAACCACTTCTTCAGGCTATGGGACCATCTTCCTCTTTGGAGGTTCAACCTCTACATTCGGGTCCTTTCCCTTACCCAGGTGCCTAGGAAATTAGGTCATTCTTGTACATTCCAAAATATGATCCTAGAACCACATGGGTCAGGGCTGGGGCCAGATCACTCACGCCAAGAAGACACGTAAAGAGCTTACAGTGTCCACTACCCTGTGACTGAAAAGGAGACACTACAGGTGTAGTATTGGGTTATCATTATATTTTGGGGTAACAAATATGAAATATTTCAACTGTATTAATGAGGAAACTCAACTATCATGAGCTAGCCCAGAAAACCATTATTTATCATTTCTTTGGGAAAGTAAGTTCTAAAACAACCAACTTATACACTTTTGGAACATAATCCATAGGTACAGCTGGGGTCCATCTGTGCCTGAAAGTAAATTTATTTTATGTTTCACAAAGCACTCTCAAACACATTAACTTATTTGAGCCTCGTTATCTCCAACTGTTAAGAGCCAAGCATTATTACCCACAATTGAGAGAAAACAGGCAGGAAAGGGGATAGAAATATGACTTGCCTAGATCACACAGGAAGCACCTGACTGCTATGTTTTAAATCTATATTTCTATCTCAGACTCCCTACTTTCTGTTACAACACAATGACGGCTTTCTTTGGTAAGGTTCAAAGAACTGACATTTTCCTCATCATAAGTGAAATCCTTTTCTGTGTTCCACTCATTAACTGGTACATACCATCTGGCTTTGCACTGCTTTGCTGATTTTCTGTGCAGCAGGGAGGCAATCCTAGACCACTGGTTTTTTCCATATTTCATTACCGCTGCTTTCAGAATTTCATCCTTAAAAAATTGTGAAAGAAAAACAGTATATTCAACCACAAAACTCCAAGTGAGAAAAGACAAAATTTAAATTAACTCTGAAAGGGTTATTATGGAAGAAGAGACATAAACATACAAATGCACACACTTTTTTAAAACAATACAAAATCTTCATTCACTGTAATAATAAACACCAAGCTTGATTCAGCAAAATGCAAGAATTTAAAAAGAAATCCTTAGAAGGAAATCTTATTCTCCCTTACACACAACCCTCCCACTATAAACTGGGAATGGGGACAAGTGTTTCTGAGAAACCCCACTTGACAGAGATTAACAAAAAGTATTCTCCAGTGTGTATCCATCATTCTCTCCAAAATGTTCTTCATATTGATTCATTCAAAAAACATTTCCTGAGCACCTACCTGCCACTAGGTCTTTTGTCCTTAGGAAAAAAGAATCAAAGAGGGCACATTCAGCCCTCAAGAAGCAAATCAAGACTCTGGAGAATCCATTCTCCAATCCAGTCCCTCCTCCAGCTTACAGATGGCATTTTCTCTCCAGTCCCACAACTCTCACTCTGACCCCAGAATCCATATCTCAGGTCTAACCTAAGAATAAAGTATTTCTCCCCTACTTCACCAGTCAGCTCTGCTTCCAGCCTCCCCTAGTCTCTAGATCCTATTTCACCCGAGCATCCATTCCAATATGGAATTCACCAATCCCAGCAAGCTAAGCCACAGATACCAGGAATAACAGAGCCACAGATGAATGCACTGGGGCATTTTACTTTTAGAATTTTTTTCCACATTGAACTTGAGCTACATGCTTCATACATGAGCCACTTCACCCTACTCTACCCCCCAATTTTGTACACCTGTCTCTCCCCTAGAAGTCATCTCTTCTCCAATTTAAACAGCCTGGTTCCCTCTGTGCAAGCTGTGAGGCAAGGCTGGCACTGAGTTTATTTGTAACTTTGCTGCAGTACTGCTATACTTAAACACACCTTCAACTAAGTATATATAGCAGCTATCTACCTTCATTCAGCACATTTGCCAAGCAACCTATTTCATGCTGGTTACTGTCCTAGGTTCTAGGGGTACCAAGATCTGGTCCTCTTGCAGTGCTGTTTGCTGGGGAAAAGAAATATCAACTAGTACTTACTGGAAAACTACTATGTGCCAGACTCTGTTCTAAATGTTCTACATATACTGACTCATTTAATCCTTAAGAGGATTAGATATTGTCATCAGACCGATTAGAAAAAATGACAAAGCAGAGGATCTGAGAGGTTAAGAACCTTCCCTGCATCACACCAAAGGATGGGATGCTTGCAAAAGGACAAAACGAGCTACAACAAATGGATTAAAGAGGTGCCATGGGACCACTGGGGTTGTGACTAATTTTTACAGGGTGAATGGGCATAAATTCCAAAAAGAGTTTCTGAATTGGGTTTTGAAGGATGGCCAGAAAAATGCCACGCAGGGGGAGGATGTTTACAGCACAGTATGTAACAAGACACAGACCACAAAAAGGTAAGATACTGTCTAGAGACAAACTCAGTGCACTCTGAACACATACTGCACTAAAATCTTCTCTATTTTACTCCCTCTCTTACTGCCCTTTCGCTCACCACTGGCACTCTCCACTACATTTCCGGTAACGAAGAGACTACGGTAGGCAGTTTGTCCTATCTGGCGTCTATCCAGGCTGTGATGGACTGATAGAGACAGACCTTAGGATCTGTCTGGAGAACAGCCAGGTTACGCTTTGATAATAGTTAACAAGAGGGATGCTTTTTCAACCCTGCACTCAAGCTGCTTCCTTTCTGCAAGGAAGTATATGAAGAAACGAAGTTAGGGCCCTAGTACTACTTTATTTTTGAGTATCAGCGAGAGGCACGGTGCTCTGAGAGACGGGGTTGCCAGAGAAGGCCAACTCCTGTTGATGTCCTATCTCCGCTCCACACTGTGAGTTCATCTAGGACGGGGGTGGAAATGGGAGGCGAGGGGAGGAGTTGTGGGGGCGTCTTCATTTCAACAAATATTTACTTGAGGGTCTAAGAAGTGCCTGACAGGTAGGTGGTTAAATCACGGTCCCTGTCCTTGGGGTGCTCAGAAAACGCAGGGCTGGGCACAAAGTGAAGGCCGCGAGGGTGGGCCTCGCGCTGTCCCCCACACAGACCCCACGGGGCAGCCGCCAAGCCTCCCCGACCTCCGCGCGCGTGCGCAAAAGCTACTGGAGGGGGCGGAGGGCAGCGGCCGGCGGGAAAAGGGCACTCACCTCTGTATTCCTCCACACGCCCCCCTTGATCATAATTCGAGGCATCTTGAAAGCGTAGTGTCTCGGCAAGCGGCCGAGAGCTTCCGAGAAGTAGTAACAGCAATGCGACCACGGGACCCAATGCCGCCACTTCCTCCAAGCGCGACCTTCTGCTTTGAAGAGATCTGCGCAGGCGCAGGATGGTGGTGGTGGGGCGTAGAGCAAAGTAGCGAATCTCGCGAGAACTCGGGTGGCTGAGAGGAAGTTCCTTGTTGTCAAAGCTCTAGTCTAGAAAGCCTGACAGAAAACCATCAGACCACTCTGGCCAAAGTGCCGTTCGCCACGTGCAAGTACAAAACAGCCTGGAGGCTAACATACCATGGCTCTGGCGAGATATCGACGATGGCTCTTGACAGGGAGCGTAGCTGTGGGACTGGTAATGACGTCACCTAGTGGCAGAGGGGGCTTTCACGCATGTGGAGTTTCAGCCCAGGTGGTCTCACACGGGTTTTGTTAATTTATTGGTTTAGCACTTTATTGGACATTCAACCAAAAGGAATTTATTCACAGAATACTCAGGCAAAAGCAATAGCCTATTTAAGCTTAAATTTCCTAACCTGTAAAATAGTGATAATAGTACCAACTTCATTGTGTTGCCCCAAGGATTAAATAAGATCATAAGCCTAGCAGAGTATCTGATACATAATAACTACTCCAAAAAGTGGTAGCTGTTATTACAAGAAGGGCAACCCCAGGTGATAAGTGATTGCCCCAGAAACCCGCAGAAATGTCATGTCAAAGTCTTTAACTCATCACTATTCAGTCTATGTGGATTCATAATAGTTAGGGTTGATGACACCAGTATTAGACAAACTCGGGTTGGGTTGTCTCTCTCATCAGCTTCGGTAATAACCTTCCTGAATTTCATATCCTCATCTGAAAACTGGCATTAACAATACCTACCTCATCATTTTGGGGGCAACCTAACTGAGACATACCTAAACCCAGTGAGGTAGGGTGTCAAATGCCATTCCACCTTCCAATTACTCAGTCTCCTTCACTGTTTAAAAATGTCTCTTTGGCACCAGACCTGGAAGATAAAATATTTAGTGGACTGGTAAACACCCTGAATATTTATATAATGCCTTTATATATCTGCATTTCTCCATTTGCCTGTTATAAAAGAGCTACAGAATTTTCTGATTAAATTTTTGTTAATTTCTTTCTTTTCCTTTTAGCCTTGTAATGGGAAATTGTATCAATAAAATCACCATTTCGTTGAGAGGAGGCAGTATTGGGTTCTGAAGAACATACAGACTTAGGTGTAAGAAATCTTGGGCCAGTCCTGTCTCTACTTTGAACTGTATGTGTGACTGGTGACAAGCCATTTTCTGTCTCTGGACCTCTGCAATGCTTTCTGTAGGATGTGTGACCATTACCTCCTGCTCATTCCACCCCTGACATCTACTCAGTCATGTGCTTACAATGTCTGTCTCTCTTTCTCTCTCTCTCTCCCAATCTGTCACACACACACATAGACATCCACAGACCATTTGATTGATATGATCAAAGCTGAGCCAATTAAGCCTCCTCCCCAGGAATCTTAACAATGAAACCTAGAAGAAGCCAGTCTCTCTGCTGGCCAGTGAATCTCTAAAATGTGACACCTAGGAGGTGTCTGTCACCATGTTTTGTACTATGTAGACTGAGAAGGAAAGAAAGCAGGTCCCAGATGCATTGAGAGGAGCATAAAGGAGAATACAGAGAGGCAGAGGTAGGTCCTGACAATCCCAAAGTCCCTGCATCCACTACGTTCCTCAGTCCTATGTGCATCCCTGTTCTTTGTGCATCCCTGTTCTTGAGTTCTAAGGATTAGTTCTTTTTTTGCTTTTACCCAGTTGGAGTTGGGTTTCTATTATTTATAAGCAAGATTCTAAACAAATTCAGAGTTAGACCAGTCCTCTCTCAAGAGCCTTTCCAAGAGCCTATGATGATGGCTTCTCCTTACCACCCAGGACCACCTTTACCCCGTATGTCACCTTAGTACTAACTAGAAAATGGCATCCCTTCCTCAAAGCACTTTATTGACACCTGCTGGAAATTTGTCACAATATACTGATTTTTTTACAACAGGACACTCATAATAAAAGAAAATTAAATCTACCATATGTACAATGTAAATTGCGTCCCCCAACCTGCCTATTCGGACAAGAGCTGCCCCATAAAATGTTCCCCAAGGCACCCTGGAACATGGAGAGTGCGTGTCCCATTTCAGGATACAGAAAATGCAACATCGTGTCAGTTCCAAGCTGTCTAAAAACAGATCCCTATAGCCATGAACATCAGGGGCTGTCTGGCATGGCCTGGATTGGCCAGTCTAGTCAACCATATCACCCAAGCCAC
Organism: Manis javanica; assembly: GCF_040802235.1. Classification (NCBI taxonomy): domain Eukaryota; kingdom Metazoa; phylum Chordata; class Mammalia; order Pholidota; family Manidae; genus Manis; species Manis javanica. The sequence continues at coordinate 44,593,517 of NC_133171.1, forward strand.
ACCAGCCAGTCCTCAGGGCCCCAGCTAAGAGGCCATCTCCATCCCAGGGGCTGCCAAGGATCTCTGGCAGGGCAGCCATAAGGAGCAGCCACCAATAGACATTCAAACTGTACAGTCACTGTGAACCTTCAGGAAAGTGAGTGGTCATTTCTAAACAGAGGCTTAACAAGAAAGATGCTTCACTTCTTCCTAACCCACCTAAACATGTTCCTCAGAACACTGGTTGCATGAGATACTCCATTAAAAATAAACAGTTTTTTCCTGATTACTTGACTATGAAAAAAGCAGCATGCTCTGTCCACTCCTTTTCACAGTCACCAAAATTAAAACCTGTAAGAAGCTGTAAGATGAAGAAATCTGTTTCTCCCTGTTGTGGGTTGAATTGTGTCTTCCACACAGATATTCAAGTCCTAATCCTACCTGTAAATATGACCTTATTTGGAAATAGTCTTTGTAGATGTAATCAAATTGAAATGAGGTCATATTGGAGTAGAGTGGGCCTTAATCCAATGACTAGAGTCCTTATAAGAAGAGAAGAGCCTGGGCACACAGGGAGGACAGTGTATGAAGGAGGAAGCAGAGATTAGAGTGATACATCTGCAAGCCAAGCAGCACCAAGGATTGCCAGCAACACCAGAAGCTAAGAGAGAGGCATGGAATATACTTTCCCTCTGACACCTCAAGTGGAACCCAACCTTGCTGAAACCTTTGAGGTAGGGCAGAGACATAGGACAAGTATCATGATTAATTTTTCCTGCCTATGTTGAAATGCCAAGTAAGCCATCTTAAGGCTAAGATTCCATTTTAAAAACAGGGAGTTAGAAGGTAAGGTTCCTAACATATTTTATGGTAATCAGCCAAACCTACCCTATCTTAAGGTGGGGCAAGCAGTCCTAAATGATATGTCCCCACTGCTTGAGGGTAATCACAATCTTAGAGAAGAACAGGATCAAGAAACTCCTTGTGTTAAGTGTACCTTACAGAGTATCTAGAGGACTGACTGTGGATGATGACATAATGTCTCTCACAGGAGACAGACATCATGAGACCACTTGTCAAGCCTACATACACCCCTTCACCCTTTGCCCAATTCTAGAAAGCCTTAAAAGACAGAATCCTAAGCCTTTGAGCATGCATCCTCTCTGAGGTTCCCTGCAGTCCCTTTCTTGAGTGTGTACTTTTTGCCTTAAATAAAGATTTCTCACTTTTCAACTTTTTGCATTTTGTCTCTGCACTCTTCCAGTAGTAAATACCTTTATTACTTGCCTAGTCCATTCTATTTTCTAGACTTAAGCACAAGTCTTCACTCTGTCCTACTTCAGACAGGTAGGGAAGGGCCACTCTCTGATTTGCACTTGCAAGTTCCTGTCACCTGGATGACCCAGACAGGAATGCAACTGTACAATTGTGCTCTTTAGTAGCCTGCCTAGAAATCTCCTTTCTTTGCTTTGAGAAGTTCTCAGAACATAATCTCACTCCATCCAGTGCTCTGCAGCTCCCCCAAATTCTGGGATGGTAGGGGTTTAGTTCCCACACTGTGCAGATTCAAGTGTACACTGGATGCCATGTGACCCTGGCTTCAGGAGTTGGCAAGGGATTTGCACTATGCTGAGCAGGAGTTTAGTGAGCTGCCCTTTCTTTCCTCCCTCTGTTCTTCCTTGCTCTCTGCTGCTTGCAAGTCAGCTGCCATTCCCTGCTACCCTCGCTTTAATGAGTTCCTTCCTTACCTACATTCATCTGACCTGCTCGAGAATCTTTCTAATTGAGTCAAGACCCGTTCCCCATCTGTGTTGAAATGTCCCCTAGTGCGCAGGAAGAGACCTCCCCATACACAGCTGCCTGACAACACCTTGATTTCAGACTTCCAGCCTCCAGAACTGTGAGAGAACAAATTTCTCTTGTTCAGAGCTACCAGTTTGTGGTGCTTTCTCACAATAACCCTAGGAAAATAATATATGGCCTTTTTAAAGCAGCATTTCCAAGCTAATTTAACCCTGGAAACTTTTTTTCTTAAAAAAATCTATTGATATTCAGGAAACAAAATTTGGGAAAACCTGGTCCAGGGAAGAGATTAGAGTTCCACCCAGTTTACAAGGGGGTAACAGTACATGATAAAGGGTGGGCTTGTAGGTTGCACTGTCCTCCATTTCCCTGCCTTTCATCCCTTTCTGAGGAGCTGCTTCTGACTGGAACAATTTTGATTAGCTGAGAGAACTATCAAAATTCTACTCTCCCTCTTGTCTGTTTTTTTTACCATCAAAAAACCGTTCAGGAAAGGGCTAAAATTAGGATCAAAAGCCTGTGACATCATCAAGGCATGACCAGGAGCTGGGGTTATTCTATAATCTTCTTCATCTCTCTAAATAAACAGACGGACTTAAGTAGAAACCTGTGCTAACTGGCAAATACAATTTCAACCGATGTCCTCTAGCCCCATGGGATGGCTACCCTGAAGCCCCTCCCTGTCTTTTAGAAATTCCCCAGCTAGCGCCGGGAAAAGCTATTGTCGGGGTGTCAAGTTACTCCAAATGGAATTCCATTCACCCTACATGCAGGTAATGCCAACCATGGTTAATCATCTAAATTGACTTGGATTTCACCTACTTACACTTCCTGTTGTGGATCCAATTATAGTTTGTAATCTCCTCTCAGGTATTCATCTTCACGGGTATTATTTCTAGGGAGTCTCCTGTGCCCCGAGGTGGGAAAGTGTTACCAAGGAGAATTTGCTTTTTGTCAGGCCCCAGAGGTTCAAGTGTCTTTGTGAGCTCATTTCTCAGTTTGGAACCAATTTTCCAATCAGATCATTTACAGCCACAAGGCACAAGCTTGGGGTTTACATTCCTCACGGGAGACTTCTTTTTTCACATTCATATTCCAGACTCTAAACTCATTTGCCCAACTACCTCCTGGACAGTTCCACTCGTGTGTGTCACAGGTTCTGTAAATTCAACGTCCCAAAATTGAGGTCCCCCCAGAAAACTGTACTTCTCCAGCATACCTTATTTCAGTGAATAGCACAGGGCTGTCATGTATGATTGTGTAAGTGGTTCACTGCACAAGAGACAAATGGGGGCTGAAATCTAGATTGTACACTGTTCACCAGGAGGTACATCCCACCAGACTGTCCACCGAGAAGGCATCTTTCTGTAAGCATGTAAAGACACCACATGAGCTAGATGACACACATTGCCCTGGTAACAGCACCACCATCCACTTTGTTGCCCCTTTTCTGTCTACCATACCTTCCCCACCCATCCCCAAGCCATCTGTCTTGCAGCTTTTTCCTCCTAGCTAGCCCTCAAACCCATCTCCTTTGTACCTCCTCTGATGTCAGTTGCCAGATTTAGCACATGAAAATACAGAATGTCGTTACATTTGAATTTCAGATAAACAACAAAGAACTTAGTATAATTATGCCTTGTACATTCATTCTGTCCTCTTGCTAAGAGAACCCTCATACGAAAGAACACACTTCTAGCCAGATGAGCGTAAACATGCTCACACCACCACCACTGGAACTTACCCCAGCACTCTTGCCATATTTGGTGGAGACCAGCATATTCCCTCAGAAAACAAATCACTGTGATATGTGGCTGCTTATATGACGCAAGGCCGAGCCCCTCCATGCACACCAAGACGTTTGTTTTTCATGTATGTGTTTTCATTTATTTCTTAAGAAGTCCATGTATGGGAGCCTCAGGGTTGGCTTCTCAAGTCAGTAGTGACCACCCCATCCCCCAGGGTGGGCTCGTGCCATAACCACTCCTGGAGCTCCCCAGCACTGGAAGGACACCACACATCTCAAACTGGCTCCCACACACATCCTTTCCTAGAGTCTACTGGGAACTTGCAGACCCCCTAAAAGGTGCACCCTCCCACATCTGGCAAATTTCTCAGTTCTGGGTCAAAGTATCACTCCCTCAGTTAGTGGCATAATTTTGAGAAGCTCCAACTCTAAAAATACTTCAAGTCAAATACTATTAAACAAGGCTTTTACCTAGGTAGGCTTTGAAGCCAAGTGCTGAAAAGCAAAAGGAGACAGTCTAACCAAACTGAATATCTCAATTTAGAAATGTATGCAGTTAGTGGAATTATACAGAATATTCATAAATTATGGAATTGAAAAGCCTAATACCCTAATATCTTAATATTTTGATAACTTAGAGTACAGAGACTATAGAAACAGTCTTGAAATTGTCTGTATGTTTTTAGATTTTAGTGCCACTTGCTGTGTAACATAATTTTCCCTCCATACTACAAAGGCCATTTTTCTTTTTTGCCTGTATCTGATATTAGAATACTATATTTGCAGTGTAAAGTCGTTACTTTAATAATTCACTTGTAAATGTCAAATGCAGGTTGTTTCTATTCAACCTGCAAGCTTCAGTTATTGAAAACAAGAAATGAACACACACACGTTTTTATTTACCAAAGAATCTCAAGTGAAATGAAGGAGATCTTCATGTGTAACAGGTTCAACTTCTTTGCACCTAGAAAGAAGAAAAAGCTGGAATAGCTGTGACACTCGTATGTCTTTCCCATTTGCCTTTTGGCTACACCTTACCTTAACTCTCCCCAAAACACACATGTACGTGCACTATGTCCTGCCCAAAGTTGGCAAATTCTTCACAGGCCAGTTGTGGGAAATGCCATGAAATAAGGCCTAATTTCCAGGGCAATTTTCCAGTGATCCTGAAACTCCAGATGTTCAATCTTGAAATAGTTTTTGAAACCATATCTATTGTGGTTTAAAGTAGCATCTAGGAATTATGTAGACCACCTGGATAATCCCATCTAGAAATTCTTGCAGAACCTTTCTTTGTGTTTGTATTGTTCTCCATTATCTACCACACAGGTGATCGCAGTTGATTTTTTTTTTAAGTAATAGAAGCACACACAGATTGTTTATTGCAGATTTTAATGTATTCAAGAAAATCTGTTGGCAACCTCATTTTTTCCTTTCCTAATCTATTTGGTTTTATTTTCTTTTCTGGATTTTGCTGGGAACAAGGGCAAGAGAATTAGCACAGAAGTATGCCAGTGTCAGCCAGAGTCAGGCACTGTTGGTGGTCGCCACCACGTTCTCTGCTCGTTAGTCCAAAGGTACACAGAAAGCATGAACATACTATGTTCTAAGCCTGCTACACTCCCTTAGGTTCTGTCTGGAGACAATGTTTTGACGGGGAAGGAAAGTGTGTCTCACATCTTAGGCACTCAGTCTCAGCATGGGCTCCATTCTCTCTTCCCGCTGTAAGGTTTTGGGGAGAACAGACCAGCAGCGCTCATTAGCCAACCAGTGGGACCTCCTCCGTGGAGAAGGCAACTGGCTATGAATATGCTGAGAGGCATTTGGTTTGCCTGTTGAGAGTCACAGCCCAACCTTGTAGGGTTCGCTTTTGTCCCCACCTTTCCTTCCGAATGTTTGCTTCTTGCCTGATGAGACTGGTGCTCAGGGAGCTCACTCATCTTGCTTGACTGTGTAGACAAACAATACTGAGAATGGGAGTAGAGCTACAGGGGAAGAGTATTCATTCCCTAGTGAATATCCAACCTATGTTTTTCTGACACATACCAAGTGAAATTGAGAAAATCTCAAAAGGCATTTAAAAAAATGAGAATAGTTTCACCAAAAGTAATGAAAGCTCTGTAATGTCAACATTTTACCATTAATCAGAGGGCATCCTTAAAAAACTAAACTAAACTGAATTACATCAAATGTGAACTGTATATGTATAAATAGTGCTGTATCAGTGTTAAATTCCCTGCATTTGATATTTGTATGGTGATGTGTAGAGAATATCCTTGACCTCAACAGATACATACTGAAGTATATAGGTATGTGGGAGTAAAGTCTGCCTCTCACTCTCAAATAATTCAGGAAAATAATAATAGTAATAATATATGAGTGAGAGCACACATACAAATTTGGGCAAATGTTAACAACTGTAGCTCTGAAAGAAGGATATGTAGGTGTTTGTTCATTTCTGTATGTTTGAAAGTTTTCAAAATGTGAAGTTAAAAAAAATAAAGTACAGTCAGTGCATTCTGTGGGCCTGGTTCTGCTCAGAATTGTCTTGGAAAGTCCAAAGAACCTGTGGATAGAGGCATGGAGTTAAAGGTCGTGTGCCATTACAAGACTGACAGTTCTCCACCAACACACTCAGCTGATGACACAAAGCCATGACATCTGCCCAAGAGACCATCTCAGGCGAAGGACACCATCCACTCTGGAGCATCTTTGCCTTCTCTCCACTTCCAAGCCTCTCAAAAGATGTTGTTCTGAGCTTGTCTATAGTTTTAATGCTACTTTTTGAAGGTTCTTTAACCCACTAGCAGGGATTAAACTGTCTATCAAGGAGATTGCTGGCTGCCAGTTGTCAAGCTCCTCAACTTCTCTTATCTCATTCCTCAGTTTATTGGCCTTCTCCTTCACCCAGAAAGGCAAGCTGTAGGAAGAAAACAACACCCTGAGTTTGTTTGTCTGATGTAAAATTTACAAACACCCTCAGTGGATAAGGCATTACATTCTCTAAAAGTATGAAAATCCCAATTTAGGAGACCAGTATCAAAATAAAACACCATGTTAGTTGTTCACCATTTGCCCCAAACCCAGATCTTTTTCTGCCCTTCTCTGCCCAGGTAGCTGACACCTGCAGCCTGCATCACCCTGACCCCTCCCTGCCTCTACTCTGAGCTGGGCTTGCTAATGGAAGGCACCAAAAAAGGAGATCAGAGGGGGGAAGAGAGGTTGGGATATTTCTTACCTACCTCTTCTATTCCCATCCTACTTCTGGAGGTACCCCAATGCATTCTTCACTGCCACAGATCTTTTGAACAGACCTTCTCCTACCCACTGCTCTCTGAGCTATGATCCGTCTTCTTGCTTCTCAGGCTGAGTACCAGGAGCTGCCCACTGTTGGGAGCCCCTGGATGCTTCACCCTCCCATGTAGGTGGTCTCAACCTGCCCACACATCTGTTAACAGCCTTCATTAAACTGTCTTCAGAATCCCAGCTGCATGTGCCTTCTGTTTTCTGCTGGGACCTCAGCTAATGCAGACACCCAGCATCCTCCCAGGTCTGTTGAGATTTGAAAGGGCGTATGCTGGGCTGCACAGCACATGTTCCAAGAGGTGTCAGAAAGTGTGACTCCTGGGATGAGTCAGAGCAGGGAGATAAAGAATATTTTTATTTTTTGGCAGCTAGAATTTTCATACTTTAATGTATGCATTTTAGACAAATGCACCATGACTGTAGAAACCTTGATAAGCCTTCTGGGGGTAGGGAAGTCCTTGAAAGAAGGAAGAGGATTACCACATATGCAATAGGTGGGAGTCAAGGTTACCATTTAAAGCTGACAAACCAACAGAAGCCCAAGTAAGAGAAGTTGAAGGATGAAGAGCAATACAGAAAGATAGTGGCATAAAGAACCATGAGACTAAAAACACAAGTATTCCCAAACATCAAAAGAAATAATTTTTAACTTTTGTTGAAGCAATCAAAGAAAACAGTGCAAACCTCATGGAAAATATAACACACATTATAAATGGAACATAAAATATTATGAATTGAAATCAAATCTATCTGTCAAATCAATAAATGCAAATGGCCTTAATTCACCTATTAAAAATTTTCATTTTGGCTCACAAGGGGCAATTCTATGTCAAAAAGACTTAAAGTGATTCAAAAGTCTAAAAATAAAAGAATGAGCAAAGGTATATTAGTCAAATGCAAACAAAACAAGAGGTGTAATTTTAATATCTGGTAAGGTATAATATAGGACAAAAAACATTAAATGGGAAAAAGATATCTTTATAATGCTAATGGCTACAATTAACAATAAAAGTAGAAACATACTAATATTTGGACACTTCAACACACCAATTCTCAGTCCAAGCTAAGTCAAGTGGGCAAAAATGAATAAGGAAATGTAGGGACTAAACAGAGAATCAGTAAGATGTATCTCCTGGGTGTGTTTCTAACTTTGCATCTTGATGAAATAGAATACACTTTCAAATGCTTGTGAAGGGAGTCCCAAAACTGAGCATACATTAGGTCACAAGGAAAACTCTGATAAGCTCCATAAAGCAAAAAAATAAAAAGTGTTTTCCGATTCCAAATCCGTGATACAGAAAAAAGTGAATTACAGAATGAAAACAAAAATTCTTTAGTCAAAAGGAAAATACCAACGCAAACTGCAGACTTCTTTGAAAATAAAGATAATCTACATACCAAAGTGTATAATATAAGCAAAGCAGTGGTCAGCAGTACATTCATAACCTTTAATACAGTTACTAAGAAAAATTAAAGAATTAAAAATGAGTTAGCCATCCCATTTAAAAAATAGGAAAAGAACAAAAGTAAACCAAAATAAGCTGAAGGAAGAAATAATACAGAAGCAAAGACTTAATGCTTTAAAAACAGAGAAAGAAACAGAAAAAATATTTAAAGCTGTTGTCTTATCAAAAACCTCCATACAAACTGCCCGGCCCACCTGCTAGGATTCAAAAGGTCCCTATGTGTTGGGTGTCTATGAGCAACTCCATAGGAGAATATAATAAATAACTGATATTTTCATAAAGATAGGATAATATAAAACATCATGAGAGAACTCACTTGGGAATTTGTGGAAGAGACTCAAGTGGAATAAATGTATCACATTTCTTTTCATAAGACACTCTGAAAAACAGCAAAGGCAACCACAGAATTGGTCTGGCTTCTATAGCAAGGAGATCAATAAATCATTGTATTTAGTAAAATGTCTTATTTTCTGGCTTTAGTCATGTATAGGCTTCAGAACTGTACAGGCCATAATTCTTATTATTTCTTATCATTTTTAGTAAATAAGAATAAATCAAACATGACTAACTTTTAAAATAGTATTTTTAATGTAATACACCAACTATTTTTCTTTAAACCTCATGACCCTCCCTTCTCCTCAATCACTGTGGTCTAAGTCACTAACCAACAATCTGGCTTGGCAAGAAACTGAAAAGTCTTCATATCTGTGGTAGTAATAATAAGAACAAAATTAACAACCACTTTTCTTGTAGTCAGTGTCCTGTATATAATTTCAATAATACACTGTGGGGTAAAAGGCAGAATTTCCAGAATCTCCCACCTAGCCATAGCCATTTACATACCAATGGATGTTTCGGAGTCGCCAATGGATCAAGGGGCAAGAGGTGGAGAGAGAACGGCCATTCTCTCCTCCCCTCCGTACCTGGTATGTAATGTCTGGCATTTGCCAGTCACCGAGGACCTGGCCAGAGTTCCTCCCAGAAGGGGCCGGCGGGGAGGGGCTGGGTGCCGCTGCCAGAGGGGAAAGACAGAGCCGGGCCTGGCTATCAAATTTGAACAAGCTGTGAGCAATAAAAATGGTTTCTCCCAACCTGCCCTTCTTGCCTTACTTCGGCTTCACTGGATTTATAGGGGAATTTGTTCTGGGTGGGGAACCCCTCTTACTCCCGTAGCTGCTCACGTACGCACACTCATGTGCGCGCGCACGCACACACACGAACATACAGTAAGGAACTAGATAAGTACTTCTTTAGGAATTTTCACCAACCATGTCTTCTTGAGATCTACCCCTTGTAAAATATGATTCATATGAAGTAAAGAGAAATAATTCCTTGAAAGTTAAATAAGTAACCCTAGTATTAACATACTTACGTTGAAAAATTCACTGGTGGGAGAGTTGATCCTGCTTTGTGGAAGCCTTTACTCTGTTCTGGGTACATATATGGATTATCTCCTGGAGTTAACTTTGGTATTCCATTCCTGGGATCAATATCTATGAAAGATGTTTAAAAACAAAATCATATAAAGGGCTGAAGACAAGCCACAGATTTGCTGGAAGCATACTGTCATGTCAGGAAATAGGAAAAGTTAGTGTTTTATTATGAGATACATATAGGTTTCTTAATGTTTTGTTTTTAATTGTCTCACCTTGAGGAGGTGAAGATGAAAGTGTGAGCCTGTGTTTGGGATATTTTCTAAAAGGTGGTTATGACCACCTCACCCTGGAAAAGAAGGCTTACGTTTCAATGGGAACCTAATGTGAAAGGAGAATCATAGGTATCTGCAATGAGGAGCAAGAACTCTTCTTGAAATCTTTTCATTCCTGAGCATCTCAGAGTCCTATAAAGCTCTAGAAGTAATTGTAATCGAGGCTATGCCTCTCCAACTGGTCTAGGGAGGAAATCAGCTAATGGGAGTCCTGCTCCTCTTTCTGCTTCAAAGACTGGGGCCGTGTAGCAGTGGGAGGTAGGCTTCCTGGTGAAACGGAGTTAAGGGAAAGTCCTCTGCTGTTGAGCACACACTGCTTACTCAGCCAGGGCTCTGACACCCATCAGTCCCTTTGAATATCCCCCATCAACCAAGTAACTAATCACGTGATCCGGAAAGGAGTCAGCCTGGTACAGGCTGGTCATTTAAACCAGCACCTCTGACACCAGATGCATCTACTAAGAGAACAAACCCCGAGTGTGTGACTAAGCAGTCTAACGATCAGAAGCAGGGAGGCGTGGCTGGAGGCACAACCTTTCTCTGTGCACACACCCAATGAATGGGCCTCTTTTTCTTTTTAATGCCTATTTTTATACCACTCAATTCAACTGTACCCACAAGATGCAAGCCAAAAGGAGAATTAAGGGAGATTTATGATAAGCTATTTCCTACCTACCCAAATGCCAGTGGCTAATTCAGCGAGACTTTCTGCACAATAAGTAGAAGTCCTGACTTAGTGTAATAGTTAATATTTCACTTTTCTCTTTCAAAAGCCTTTTAAATGGCTAAGACTCTTCATCTGAACTTTTTATTAGCTCTTAAGCGCAGTGAAAAACATCAACTACACCCATATACTGAGGGCCTGCTTGGCTGGAAGGGGCTAGGTACTCAAAGCAACGAGAGCGGAGTGACCCTGTCTTTTGAATCCCAAACCAGGGCACCGACAATTGAAGGTCAGGTGTCAGCAAGAACTGGTGAAAAGGGTTTGGATTTTGGAGTCAGTCACGCCTGAGTACAAATCCACTCCTGCAATTTCTAATTCTGTGCCTTTGAGCCATTTATTTAACTTCCTAAGCATTGGAATCCTCATTTATAGGCTGTTTATTTCAAATGTCTACTTTGCAGAGTTATCATGAGTACTACATGAGAATAATCTGGACATACAGGCAGCACTCAAGAAATGGTAGTAGTTGTTATTATTTGAAATCAGGACTAGGCTAATACCACCCCCATCCCAATTTTTTTAAATTTGGAAAATACAATCACTATCTAAACTAAGGTACAAACCTTTCCCTAGGGAATCTTATCTAGTTGGGAAGATAAGACATGTATATAAGGAGATTAAATAATACTACATAAGGTGGTAAATACCATACACTACAGGGGGTGTGTCTAAAATCTTTAGCATACCTAAGAATCACCTAAGGAGCCTGTTTAAAATACAGCTTCCTGGGTCCCAGCCTAAGAAATTCTGTTTCAGGTCTAGAGTGGTTCCCAGAAACAGCATTTTATACAAACTCTCCAGTTGATTATGGTCTGAGGACAACACTTAGAAATAGACTACTGTAAAAGATCTCACAAGATAATGTGAGCAAGTAGAAAAAGAAACAATGGCTTGTGTGTAAATATAGGATATTACTCTTAGGGAAAAATCTCCCAAACACCTGTGAGATAATATGTTTGTTTAAGTTATTAGGTATAATATATGGTCTTGGTATAATTTCTGAATATATAACAAAAACAGTATCAGCCCAAACTGCTGGCCACTGTGTATCAATAGCTGATAGATCCATAGTATATACAATCAGTTTTGGTACTTATTTATGCCTGCAGACAAACCATCCAATCTCCTGAATATAAAGAGATTCAGGAGGTAAAAAAAATAGGATATACACATTAAAATCAAATAACACTATAGCATCTTACTACGCTGATGGACAGTGACTATAATGGGGTATCTGATGGGGACTTGATAATGGGGGCAATCTAGTATCCATAATGTTGCTCATGTAATTATATATTAATGATACCAAAACAAAAAATAAAATAACACTGTGAAGGAGCAAACTGTTCACCAGGTAAGATACTCTGCCCCACATTTCTCCACCGCAATGCAGGTAGTTAGAGCCATGTTCTAACCAATATGTTTTTGAGCAGAGATGATGTGTGGCACTTCCAAAAAGAAGCATTTAACAGTTGATGTGTGATCCTTCAATACTTTCTCTTTCTCCCACTATGGCAAATTTAGAAGCCACGTGTTGAGATAGAGAAGTCACAGGTTGAAAGCAAAAGGAATCCTTGAGACACTGCTTGGAAGGGAGCTGCCCTGGAAAGCTGCTAGATGTACTGTGGACTTTGCAAGAGAAAGATGTAAACTTTAATGGTTAAGTTGCTGAGATTTCATGCATTGTTGTTACTACAGCAGAATCCATCCTGTTCTGACTAATAAAATACACTATACCAAAGAAAGAGCTATGCAAGAAACAAATTATGTTTTCAGATATATTTCCCTACAACATGGTTGACAACATTTTATTCTTTCTTCTATGACAACAAATGAGGCCTTTAAGGAACTCCACCAACGGCCTGATCATAGCTGCTGGGTTAGAGTCAACCATTAATTAACTGCACTTTGGGCATTTTTTTACAATAGTAAATATGTTCAATTCCAGTTCAAAACAGAAGCTGGCTCACAGTCCCTGATACTGCCTCTCCATCTTGTCCAAGAAATAATGAGGGAGAAGAGAATTGCACAAAGGAAAAAGTGTCCAGTGTCAAGCTTAACAGCATCAAGTGCTGCAATAAGATCAAGGGAGAAAAGAAAGGGGAAAAGGACCATTGCATTTGATGTCTAAAGAAGTCATTGCACAATATCACCTAAGAAGAAATCACACTAGAACAAATCAGGCCTATAGTTACAACTGCCAACTTACAAGAAATACACAGGACAGAGGAACCTGCTAAATGACACCAAGGGATGTAATCAGTAAATTCTGACTATGACCTAGTTTCCTCACCAAATAACCTATTTTCCTCAAATGACCTAGTTTCCTCACCAAATAAATTACAAGAAAGAAAAGGGAAAAGACCTATATACTAAAAGAGACTTAAGAGACATTTTAACTAATTGCCAAGTATGGACCTTATCTGGGTCCTGATTCAAACAAACTATAAATATTTTCAGATTTTGGCATTTGTGATAAAATCTCAAATGGGATACTTGAGCATTGACTGAATTGGTGATATTAAGGAGTTACTGGTGTTTTAGTATATGAGAATGGTACCATGGTCCCATTAAAAAATAACAATCCCCTTGCAGGATACAAAATTCACACATAGATCTCTGTAGCTTTCCTATACACTAACAATGAACTAATAGAAAGAGAAATCAGGAAAACAATTCCATTCACAATAGCATCAAAAAGAATAAAATACCTAGGAATAAACCTAACCAAGGAAGTGAAAGACCTATACCCTGAAAACTACAAGACACTCTTAAGAGAAATTAAAGAGGTCACAAACAAATGGAAACTCATCCCATGCTCCTGGCTAGGAAGAATTAATATCATCAAAATGGCCATCCTGACCAAAGCAATATACAGATTCGATGCAATCCCTATCAAATTACCAACAGCATTCTTCAATGAACTGGAACAATTAGTTCAAAAATTCACATGGAACCATCAAAGACTCCGAATAGCCAACGCAATCCTGAGAAGGAAGAATAAAGTGGGGGGGATCTCGGTCCCCAACTTCAAGCTCTACTACAAAGCCACAGTAATCAAGACAATTTGGTACTGGCACAAGAACAGAGCCACAGACCAGCAGAACAGAATAGAGATTCCAGACATTAACCCAAACATATATGGCCAATTAATATTTGATAAAGGAGCCATGGTCATGCAATGGGGAAATGGCAGTCTCTTCAACAGATAATGCTGGCAAAACTGGACAGCTACATGTAAGAGAATGAAGCTGGATCACTGTTTAACCCCATACACAAAAGTAAACTCCAAATGGATCAGACCTGAATGTAAGTCATGAAACCATAAAACTCTTAGAAAAAAACATAGGCAAAAATCTCATGGACATAAACATGAGTGACTTCTTCATGAACATATCTCCCCGGGCAAGGAAAACAAAGGCAAAAATGAACAAGTGGAACTATATCAAGCTGAAAAGCTTCTGTACAGCAAAGGACACCATCAATAGAACAAAAAGGTATCCTACAGTATGGGAGAACATATTCATAAATGACAGATCCGATAAAGGATTGACATCCAAAATATATAAAGAGCTCACACGCCTCAACAAACAAAAAGCAAATAATCCAATTAAAAAATGGGCAGAGGAGCTGAACAGACAGTTCTCTAAAGAAGAAATCCAGATGGCCAACAGGCACATGAAAAGGTGCTCCACATTGCTAATCATCAGAGAAATGCAAATTAAAACCACAATGAGATATCACCTCACACCAGTAAGGATCACCATCATTGAAAAGACAAACAACAACAAATGTTAGCGAGGTTGTGGAGAAAGGGGAACCCTCCTACACTGCTGGTGGGAATGTATATTAGTTCAACCATTGTGGAAAGCAGTATGGAGGTTCCTCAGAATGCTCAAAATAGAAATACCATTTGACCCAGGAATTCCACTTCTAGGAATTTACCCTAAGAATGCAGCACTCCAGTTTGAAAAAGACAGATGCACCTCTATGTTTATCACTGCACTGTTTACAATAGCCAAGATATGGAAGCAACCTAAATGTCCATCAGTAGATGAATGGATAAAGAAGATGTGGTACATATACACAATGGAATATTATGCAGCCATAAGAAAAAAACAGATCCTACCATTTGCAACAACATGGATGGAGCTAGAGGGTATTATGCTCAGTGAAATAAGCCAAGCAGAGAAGGACAAGTACCAAATGATTTCACTCATCTGTGGAGTATAAGAACAAAGGAAAACTGAAGGAACAAAACAGCAGCAGAATCACAGAACCCAAGAATGGACTAATAGTTACCAAAGGGAAAGGGACTGGGGACGATGGGTGGGAAGGGAGGGATAAGGGTGGGGAAAAAGAAAGAGGGCATTACAATTAGCATGTATAGTGCGTGGGGGACACGGGAAGGGCTGCACAACACAGAGAAGACAAGTAGTGATTTTACAGCATCTTACTACGCAGATGGACAGTGACTGTGAAGGGGTATGTGGTGGGGACTTGGTGGAGGGGGGAACCTAGTAAACATAATGTTCTTTCTGTAATTGTAGATTAATGATACCAAAATAAATAAATAAATAAATAAAAAATAAAACAAAAATAAATAAATAAATAAAAAATAACAATCCTTATCTATTAGAGGTACATACTGATATATTTACCAATGAAATTATCTGATGTCTGGAACTTGCTTTAAAACAATCCCTCGGGGAGAAGGGTAGAGATAAAACAAGGTGAACCACATGTTGGCAACTAAAGCTGAGTAATGGGCACACCAGTGTACACTATGCTCTTCTCTCTACTTTGGCACATGCTTGAAAATGTCCCTAAACAAAGTCTTTCTTTTTAATAAAAGTAAAAGAGGAGTTACCACTGGAGTGGGAAAGGGAAAGATGTATTTCAGGGAGGGGCCTGTTGGAGGCTTCAAATATAAAGTTAATATTCTATTTCCCAAATGAAGTGAGAGGCATGCCAGTGTTTGGGACATATTATTCTATATATTCAATATGCATTTCATAAGTATACCTTTCCATTTTCTGAGTATTTATGAAAACCACAAAATGAAGGCAGGCAGGAAGGAAAAGGAATAATAAACATAAAATTCAAGATAATGCTTACTTTTGAGTCAGGAGGAAAGGGATGGGTTACGGTTAGAATTCGGTCATCGCAATCATCGCATTTACTTTTGACCTATGCTGGCAGTGGGCCCAGTTCTGGCCAGTGAGACATGGGTGCAAGGAGGTCTCCTAAGGACCTTCTGGGGAAACTTTTCCTTTCTTCTGAAAGGGGAAGGCAACAAAAGAGTTTCCTCTTTTTTCATGTCTTGCATGTAGACATGACACTTGGAACTGCAACAGTTGTAACCATAGATGACAAACATGAAAACAAAACCCAATAAATGAGCCAATATTTTTGTTGACAGCCCTGGGCAACCAGACCTTATAGACTACCTACGTTGCAAGGCTTCTTGTTAAGTATATAATAAATATCTAATAACTTAGGTCTCTGATGATTTGTTTTTTCTCTTACTTGCAGACAAGAGCATTCGTAAGTAATATACAGCTACACTAAGTCTCTTCTGGGTTTTGTTGTTTAAGATTTAAACCAGCTAATAAATCCTTCCTATTCTAGCCTATGGCTGCATCTCATTGGGAGTGGAAAGTAGGAGTACGCACAGTCGGCTTACTGATATCGAGGCTTTAGTGGAAGACTGGGTCCTGTGTCACTGTCTGCAAACCACACCAGTGTCTGCTGCTTGCCTTCGCTCTGTTACTCTCTGAAAGTTGACATCTATTTCTGTTGTCTGCTAAAATGCGTTAGCTAGTCTGACCCTCAGGAAGCCTTCCCCCTCCACAGTGCATCAGGTGAAACATAAGTTTATTCTCCTATGATCCCTGGCTCAGTGGTCCACAGGGCATCATACTGTGGCCTCCTGGCATCCCAGCTATGAGGCCTGTGCAGCTCCCCTGGCTTGCTCTCATTCCTTCTCTCTGTCCAACCTTCAGTCTTCCCAGAACACAGAAATGCAGCTATTCTTTCACATCACCTGGGTGGGTGAGACCCTGAGGCTGGCTTTCTGCCCATACAGTGCCCAGAGTCTACTGTCCTGCTCCCCTGCCCACAGTCAAGGCAGATGCCACTTCCCTCTGAGGCCCAAGGTCTTCCTGCAGCCAGATTCACATCCTGTCATTGACAAGATCTTGATCTCAGGAGTTGGGCAGGATGCAGGGCTCCTCAAAGTCCCCATATCAGTGATGACTCTCCTACCTCCTCTAGTCTAGCTTTTCTCTTCTCTACCCAAACAAAAGCCTTGGTTTCTAAAACTATTTGTCTCTGTTACAAGTTTAAAAATCTATTTTAAAACTCAGAAATGAGAGATTTCTATTTCTTTCTCTTTGTATTCCTGCTACAGCAATCCTATCCATCCTTGAAGCAATGGCTACCTCCTACACAGGTATTTCTGTAGAAAAGTATATTACAAATGGTCCGTGGGTAGTCAGCAGCTCTTTAGGGCCTTTCAGTCAATCTGTGACAGGCAGGTGAGAACTCCCCAAGTTCTCATCAAGGTACCAACTAAGGAGAATCGATGCACTCATCTCAACTGCCTCTAATTAAATAAGCTACGAAATAACAACATGCACTTCAGGCTAAGAATTATGGGATGTTTTCCTTGTGAAAAACAGAAAGTCCAATTTCAATGCATATGATGGGCAGCATCTAATTGAAGCATAAATTATTTTCTTTGGACTTCAGTATGGCTTCTATTAATAAGTAGCTGAGAGAATTTATCTGATGACTTAAATGTCACATTAGCATTTTATGAAATTCAGAGAAAAACAAAAAATGTGGATCAGCATATGTTATGAGTTTTTTGCCAGAAAGTGTAGTCTGCCAATGGTCCTCTTCACTTTCCTATCTTCCTGGCTGCACTAGGGTGGCATATAAACCCTGCAGGGCTGCCCCGAGCCATGGAATGCTGGGCCTGCAGGCTCAGGCTCAGTAGTATTTGGGGGCACTGCACAGTCAAGGTCCAGGAGGAAAACGTTACCATATTTCTTCCTCCCTAAGCTCTTCTCCACTGTCCTCTCTGACAGAGACCTCCTGTTGCCGAGGAAGAGCCCGTTAAAGAAGCACTGCTTTCCAACGTGGTAGGTGTGGATATTGCTGCTAAACCTCGGGTAAAATGTCCACTCAGGACGCTGCCCATCTTCTGCAAAACATCAAAAATCCTCCCATTAGCACCGCTCCCAGCCTCATAATGCAACTGGGAAGACAAGAAGTTGTGAAAACTCCCCAGACACATCAGCTGCATACACTTCATCAACATGTACAGTTCCTTGGTTCTATTCTACATCAGGGACTGTGATAACCTTGGTGGGAGTGGGCACAAAAGGAGAGGAAGTGGGGAGAAAGCTATCTAAGGGACCCCCTTTTTTCCCCTTTTATCCATCCTCCAAAAATAAAGCCAATTTTATGGTTGGAAGGGATGTATAGATGAGAAGTTCAGAGATGCTTTATACGTGTTTTACAAGCATCTGATCCAACCTTCACTGTGAGATTTGGGTAGAAAGAATAGAATGTCCTTCAACCAGGGAAGGGCTGGCCAGCCATGGCAACTTAACCAGACAGAACATGGGGATAGCAGCAGCGACGGTGCACGTGCACACTGCACAGACACTGGGAAGGGTAGACATGCCACTCTGGCCAAAAAGAAAGGCTGCCGTGAGACCTCAGGCAAGTTACTGGACCTCTCAGTGTCTTTTTTTCCTCATTTGATTCTTTGCCTGTAAAATTGCTAAAGTGAGTTTAAAGAAATTTTAAGAGACCCCCTAAGAGCTCTAGGGTTGCTTGAGAAACACTTGGGCTCTGTGGCGGCCAAGAAAGAAGGCAGGTGTTGCAGGCAGGCAAGTTTGGGCTCTAATCCCATCACTCTGCTTCCTAGCTGGGTGTACTTGCATGGGGACTGAATCTCTCCAAGCCTCAGTTTCTTTCTGTAAAATGAATAGGTCTATATTAGCCACAAAAATATGTGTATTGACACATAAAGAGGTCTAGGATCTATTTCTTTTGGATACTATTTTCTACTAGTGAAAATACGGTTGTATACTACAACCTATATATACATATGTATGTACATACAAGCACACATACATTTCAAAATTCTGGAAGAATAGACACCAAACTCTTCCCAGCTATGGGGCAAAATGCAGATATTGTTATGGAATATGGAGGAGGGGTTTCTACACTCTACTTTATACATTTCTTCATTATTTTAATACTTTGCTATGGGACTTTTATGGATTTTATATAAAGGTATTATATTTTTGAAAAACATATAACACTATGTCCCCAGCAGAGCTGTCATGAAAATGAAGATGAAGCATTCAAGTGCCTGGCATTTAGTGGCTCTTCAGTGAATGGGGCCCAGCAGGTAGACTTCTGAACCTGGGCACAGAGGCATGGGGAGGAGGCCGTATGATTTACTCACTTGTCTGCAACTTAAGCAGGCTGAATTCCACAGGATATTTATCCTTTTGGACTTCAGGCAATGAGGCTTCAGAGGAATGATCAGAATGTGAGGAAGAGGATTTCAGATCCAAATCTGCAGCAGGGCTAGAAAGCAAGCAGAAGGATTCAGTTTTACTATGTACTTAAATTGGTATGTGGAACCTGATCCTACATCTTACCCTAGAATTGCCCTCATGAGAACTAGGCCTGCCCCCTTCATAAACATCCAAGAGCATAAAATACATTCATTCACAATTTGAGGGGACTGAAACATATTCAAAAAAGATACATGCTTAAAAGCAGTTCAGCTGTTCTTCCCAAAGTAGAGTTACTATATAACCTAGCAATTCCACCCCTAGGGATATACCCAAAAGAATTGGAAAAAAAAAAAAAGACACAGAAAATACTTGGACATGAATGCTCACTGCAGCATTATTCATAATAGCCAAAAGATGGAAACAATCCAAACTGACAAATTAATGCATAAACAAAATGTGCTATTTATATACAATGGAATATTATTCAACCATAAAAAGGAACAGAGTTCTGAAACATGTTCCAACGTGGATGAAGCTTGTAAACATTATATTAAGTGAAAGAGGCCTGAAACACAAAAGGACAGATATTGTATGATTCCACTTACATGAAATATCTACAACAGGTAAATTCATAGAGACAGAAAATAGATTAGATTAATGGATTAGGGTGGGTTAGAATACCAGGGATTGGGGAAAGGGGAGAATGAAGAATTGTTGCTCAATGGGTGCAGTTTCTGTGAGGGGTGAGGAAAATGTTTTGAAAACAGTGGTGATGGTTGCAGAACATTGTGAGGATAATTAATACCCATGATTTGTACACTTAAAAATGTATAAAATGGCAAATGATATGTTATATATATCTTACCACAATTTTTTTAAAGGGGAGTGATTTACTGACAAGGCTACCACATAGGTGAACCTTGAAAACATTATGCAAAATGGAAGAAGGCAGACACAAAAGGCAGACACCAATCATGGACTGGTGATTTATATGAAATGTCCAGAATAGGCAAATCTATAGAGATAAAAAGTAAAGTAGGAGTTGTCTAGGCCTGGGAAGGTAGAGGACAGGGTGGGGTGACTGTTAAAGGGTACAGGCTTCTTTTAAGGGTGATGAAATGTTCTAAAATGGATTGTGGAAATGGTTGCACAGCTCTGAATATACTAAAAACCACTGAGTTGTCCATTTTAAATGGGCGAGTTGTATGGTATGTGAATTATGTTTCAATAAAACTATTATAAAAAAGAAATGCATGCTCAATAAAACCTTTAAATGGAAATAAAAAACCACTAAGTATAAAAAGAAAAGGAAGAAATAATCAAAAACATATCTACACTGAAATTGGTTATAATAACAGAGCATTATGTTCAGGGCTGAACTTCCTGGCAGTTAAAGAGACCTACAACGAACTATTGTGAGTTACTGAAGCAGAAAAAGCCACCACTTCTTGTTTAAGTGGCTTTGCATTGATAGATGGCCTTGGACAATGTTTTCAAGTATATTTATTTCAGTTATTTTAAGCATAGTTATCTGCTATCAAACCATAGAATCCTTTTTCCTAAAAGGACATTGCTCTTATATTTGAGTAGCTTCAAAGCAACTTCACGGTGCCCATCACATTTGCTCCCTGCTATCAGTCCTGTGATAGAAGTAGGACCAATATCACCATTTCCATTTGGAAAGGAAATGGACTTTCAAAGAAGTTAACAATAAAACACACCTAGATGGGGCCAGAACCCCATCTGCAGTCTAACTCTGGACAATGCTCCCTAAAAATCATAGTCCAATAACTCACAAGTTTTCTATAGCTTGATCTCTGGTTTTAAATAAACAGATGATGTTGGGGGAGGTCATCAAAAAGACGTGAGGGCCAGTGAGCTGGGCCCCAGCAATGGGGTGCTCCTCTTCCCCTCCTGTCCTTGGAATGTGGGTTCCGCTTGCCTTCCCAACTCCCAGAGGCCACCTCAGGGGCATTGCCTTGAGGTAGTGATGTGGTGTTGAGACCATCTGGATGGTATATATGACTGAACCCAGTTAAGGCCTCTATGTAAAGTTTTAAGATTTGGTGGGTGTGTGCAGAGATCTGCTTATCTTGGGGCCACCTAAAACAAGCCTCGAATGTAAGTTCCCTTGCTTAGTAACCTGCCACCCACACCAATCTGGAGGGGTCTGCCTCTTTCTTCAGTCTCTCCCTGCCCTCCTCATCTGGGGGCCAGTTTCAGATTATACCTGGGAAGCTCTTTCAACTTTCCTGGCAGGCAGGTAGAGCAAACAGGCAATAACGCAGAGCCCCTCCCCAGTTCAGAACATAGGATAATTATAACATTGAAGTGCAATGTCTCCTCTAAATCTTTTTTTTAAAGGCTTTGCTGAACAAACTGTGTAGCAAGGATAAATGAACCTTAGAAGTATCCACCTACTTTGTTTACTCAACAAACATTTATCTAAGTACATTTTGTGGCAGGCACTGTTCTAGACACTGAGAATCTAGTGTCTAGATCACAGTCCTTGCTCTCAGGAGCTTAGGGTCTAGGGGGAGAGGACAAGGACACGTAAACAGACAATTGCGCAGGAGTGGGTAAATGCAGAGTGGGAAAACGCAGGTCTTACCAAAGAGTAGTATAATATGATCTTAATTGTGTAAAATAAATATTATTTATATGCATAAGAAAGAGATTTTTTTCTCTTATACATATAAAAAAAATCAAAATGTCAGCATTGATTCTCTAAGAGGTGGGATAAAAAGTAGATTAGGGGTTGTCTAGGCTTGGGAAGGCAGAGGACAGGGTGGAGTGGTTTTTATTTTAATACTGTTTTTCTATTTTCAAAATTTCTACAATGAACTTAAATTACTTTCATCGTAACAAAAATTATAAAATATATACACAGAGAAAAGTACATAAAACACAAATGCAATTTTACAAATAATTGTAAAACTAATATCCAGGACAAGAAACAAAATATTGCCAGGCCTGCTCCCCAGAAACCACATCTGTGTGTCCCTTCCCAGGAGAGGTCACCACTGCTCTGACTCTGACTCTTACGGTAATCATTTCTTTGCTTTTCTTTATGATTTATCCCCATGTATGTATGTATTCCAAAAGTATATAGCTTAGTTCCACTGGATTTTGAATTTCATAACAGCAAGCATTCATACAGCACCTGTGTGCCAAGGGAGGCTTCTAACCACTTTACATGTATTGACTCATTTAATCCTGAGAACAATCCTATGAGCCATTATCCCCATTTTACAAATAAGAAAACAGGTTCAGGGAGGTGAAGCAATCTGCCCAAGTTCACACAGATACTAACTGGCAGAGATGGTACTTGAACCCAAATAGCCTGGCTCCCGTATCCAAATGCTACCTCCCATACTGTTAGCTTCTTGGTCAGAATTTCCCCCCAACATTTATTGGACTCTCTTCATTCATTGGACTCTCACTTACTCTAGGTGAACAGATATTCTGCAGAGGTCTGGAGACTCACTGGCACTTAGACCTGCTTTGACAGAAGATAACGGACTGATCTTTTTGCTAGAGGATGTTGTATCGGCAAAGCATGCCTTAGATTCCAGAAAATCACTGTGTTCAGTACCTGTAACACATAGATAGTGCCATTTGATTATATTAATAAAAAAACCTTCCACTCCATCTTGTTCCCAGATTATAATTAATTAAATAAAAAACAACGAACATTTGTTGAGCATTTATTGTATATTGGGAATTATGTTAACATCTTAAATACATAATCCCACTTAATTCCTACAACAACCCACAGACACCAGTATTACTTAATCTCCCATTTTTCAGATGAGGAAATTGAAGTTCAGAAGGTTAAGCAACTTGCCTAAGATCACACGGAAAATAAACATTTAGGCCCAGACTTGATCACAGTTCTTGTGACTCTAAAGTCTAAAATCCTAACTACTATGCGAGACTGCTGCCCCTCCAGAGTTTGCCTACTCGGAATTCAATGGAAGAGATAACATCTGAATCAAGATGTCGATCACTGGACATTGAATTGAGCAGACTCAATACAATTTTCCAAAGGATTTGTTCATAGAAAGACTCATGAAGAGCCTGAGGAACTGCTCTCAGAAATTCGCATGGGCTCCCCTCACGCTGCAGTGTCGTCATTTATTTCTATACATGTTTCCCCCACCAGACTGTCCTATTCATCTTGGTAGCACCCAGAATAGTACCTGGCACAAAGCAGATGCTCACCTAACCGAGCAAATACATGTAAAAGAATTATAACTCCCCAATCACGCACAATTACAGCCTAGGGAGCCCTGAAAGGCAGGGCTGTCAGGTAGGTTGTTGTCTTCCCTGTGCTGCACAGTCACTGTCTCATGGAAGTGCATTTGTACCCTCATCATTTTGTATAGGTGTGTGCCTTGCCTCTACTTTGAAAAAAATGTCAGATGAATGGATATTGCATTTCTTCAGAAATAATATCATACAGCATAAAAGTTTAATAATACCATGTACCCTCTGGTTACAAGAAAACTACAAAAAATAAGAGTCAGACTTCTCTGACTCTCCAGTACATATGTAGCCTGACCTTTTTAGCCTGACCACTCTCCCACCTACATCGTGCCACACGTATAAATGGTATATACCACGTACCACCTGCAAATTCCACCATCTATCCATGGCATTGCTACTCAAGACAATTTTTGTTCATTTCGTATTAACTCCCACTCAAATTCATACCGTACTCTACTGCTCTTGTCAATCCCAAACCTACCACCAAAACCTTTACTCTGAAGACTTTGTCCCTGACTCTACCTACTTTCAAGGCCAGCTGAGCTACTTCCTTTCACAGTTCCCCCTATTCTGAGGTTTCTCAGGTTGTGACATAGGGACCATCTGTATCAGAATTACCTGGAACCCTATTAAAAATAAAGCTTCCCAAGTCCCATCACAGACCCATTGAATCAGAATCTAAGTAAGGTCTGGGAACCTGCATTTTGAACAAGTTCTCCTTTCCTGTGGCTCCTGGCCTCACATTTGGCAGTGATTCTCCTCCTCTTTAAGTCTAGCTCCATCACTGCACCGCATTCCACCCTGCGCCCTTCCTGATTCCCATCTGCACAGAATTCCCAGAATGCACAGGTTGTGAGAACCCCCTCAGGGCACATGTTCAGCCTGCAGTTTCCAGGGCTCTGACCCAGACCAACAGGGGAAGACCTGGGAGTCGCTGTGTTTAAGAAGCACCTCAGATGAGTTTCAGAGCCAGCCAAGTGTGGGAAGAGCTGTTCTGGAATACGCTGCAGAGCCTAGAGCAACCCCAAGTACCGTGAGGATCACCTGGGTGCTTGAGGTGTGAGTAGTTGGTGTGGAATGAGCCCAGTGGAGGGGCCAAAACAAGGATCAGAGCTGTGAACAGGGGAGCACAGGTCCCCAGCAGCCAAAGGAGTAACCACCCACATACTGAACCAGCAAAGCAGTGTCAACAAATACAACATAGACCACACTCTCTCACCACAGGGCAATACAATTAGAAAGCAATAGTAAAAAAACAACCAAAAAAACATCCATAAGCTTGGAAAGTCAAACCACACTTCTAAATATTTCATATACAAGAAGAAATCCTAATGGAAATTATGAGATGTTTAATGATCAATGACAAAGTACTGTATTTCAAAACCTGTGGGATTCCACCAAAGCAGTAATTAGAAACTGGAGCCTTAAATGCATGCACTATATTTCACTGAACAGAAGACACCATCAGTTATAATAACATTATTATTTTATGTACCACAAAGAACAAAGGCGGCCAATTAATATTACACAATGCTTTATCACTTAGAAATTTTATTTTATACTTACTGGAGCACTCTTTTAGACTTACTTAGATACAAATTTTAGTCACATGTCATTCATTTGCATATAAGCAAGGAAGATATAAGCAAAATGAGTGGTTAGGGTATTCTTAAACCTACTCACATTCCAAAGTCTGATTATTGAATCATTTTAACCTCACTCACTAATATCTGCATTTCCCACCTCAGAACAAGAACTCAACAGGAAGAGTCAAGAAGAACACAGATAAGGCAGCATTCCTGAAATGAGTGCGCCCCTACTGCCTCTGGAATTTTCTTCAAAGCACAGACACACCTTCTGCATTATTCTGTGCTCATATAGCAAAGTTTATGACAACTACTTCACATCTGCAGCTGGGCCCATAGCACTGGTTAGACCAACCCAACTTCAGAGACGCAAACTGTGAAAAATGTCCATCTTAGAGTCAACAGGTTTTAGTGCTAATAAAGATTCCTAAACTAATGAACTAAGCTTACAATTTAATGAATAAGGGAAAAAATATATACCCCAAAAATGACGGGGAAGGAACTGATCAAATAAAAGCAGAAATGAATAAAATAAAGAAGACTATGGCTTCATGGAAAAACTAATAGTGTAGATAAGCAAAGTTCAAGAAAAAAATTTTTAAACACAAGAAAGCAGCATTAGGCATGAAAAAGAAGTCAAATTTACAAATAAAATAGAAATGTCCAGCAACTCACTTAAGGTTACAGAGCTATGGAGTATAATTTATAAAATGTACTTTAATATTACAATAATCAAGATGGTACTAATACAAAACCTAACAGATAAATCAATAGAACAAAACACAAAATGCAGATAGAATAAAATTTTATATGATGAGTGACATTTTTATGTCACTGAAGAAAGGTTGAATTATTTAAAAAAATACTGCTGGAACAACTAATTAACCATTTGGAATGAAAATAAAATTAATTGGGAATTTCTCTTTTCCCAGATAAATTACTCAGAAATTACAGAGTTGAATGTGAAACTTAGAAAGATGTGCCTGAAAAAAATGTTGGGGGAATTTTCATATAATCTTAGAGCAAGGAAGTTATTTCTAAGAAAGTTATCAAATACAGGCAAAATGAAGGAAAAGATGTATGGATTTCAATACATATGCATTTAGAACTTCCATAGCAAACTATAAATTGAGGGAAATTTATAATACACATAATAAGAAAATGAGCTAGTAGTCATTACAAATTATGAGTTTTATAAATTTATAAGATTGAAACAAATACCCAAGGAGAAAAAAAAAATGGGCAAAAGACATGATTAGGTAATTCATTTACAAAACACCACACACACATACAAATAGCCAATATACATTTTGTAAAAAAAGTTCTTCCTTCCTAATAATCAAAGAGCTGAATTTAAAACAAGATACTACTTTTGCTATCCGTTTGCAAATACCCAACATTAGCACGGGTTGGAGGAATGGCATTTTTGCACACTGCTGTTGGAAATGTCTCCATTTTACTGAAGAGCAACTTGGCCATATGTGTCCTTCAAAGTCTATGAGAAGGGCAATTTTGATCCAGTAGTTCTATGTCTAGAAATGTGTACAAAAAAATGTATTAAGTTTATATCTAAGGATGTAGAAAGGAACCACACATGCAGAGAAGAAATAAAATCAAGGGCAGAGATATCTTCTAGGTTAATACTCACAGGTAAGTTTCGAGTTACTTATTACAGCATTTACTTATGATAATTTTTGCCATAGGTTTTTAACAGCAACTGCCTTTTCATAGCATGTAAACATTTGTATACAAAAAATTGTATATTTGCCACTAGAGAATTTGAAAGTTCACCAAAGCAAGAATTGGTTGCTATGAACGGTATTAGAAGGGGCCCCTTCACAAGGTTTTTGTTTTGTTTTTTTAATTTTAGGGGCAAATTAAATGTATTACATAACCCTCAGCAGCCAGCAGTGAATCACATCTGCAAATTTAGCATACTTCCTTGTTTGCTTAAGAAGTTTTGTGTTGGCAACACTGTAGAAAGTGGCCTGCGGCTGCTGTAACAGAAAAGGTTGTCTGACCAGCAGGGACAGGAAGAGCTAAACTGGCAAATGGCACATTTAGTCTCTGCTGAACTGGCAAACTGATCTTCCTAGAGTTAACCAACTACAGGATCTTGCTAGAATTAACGCAGCTCAAACACAACCTGGAGACACTTAAACATGGCTTGCAACTGCCTCTCTACATCTCCACAGGTAGAAGAGTGCTGCAATTGCAGGTCTGAATCATCCTCTTCCAATACTGATGCTCCCATTGTATAGAGTAACATCAGTTACTTTAAGCAAGTCAATTACTTCTTGGTGTCCAACTCCACTGCCTGCCCCATCTCTCTACCTAGCTCACTAGGCTGTTGTGAGGCACAATCCTTCTTGTAAGGGTCACCATTTTTATCATAATTGTTATTCAAATATCCAGTAAGACATAAGATAGGACATTCTAGCAAATTGATGAAAACACTGTGAGGTAAGGAAAGATGATCCAACTAAAAGGACCAAGAGAAGATTCTGGTGACTAGGAAGGAATTCAGGGAAAAGGAAAAGGAGAGTTGAGAACAAAGTCTGTTTCTTCTGTACTATCTGCGGAATTCACAATAATTATTTCTAGTTCTTTAGGCAAGAATAGCACCTTACATAAGCAAGGCACTTTCACACCCATGTCATCTCAGCTGATTTATACAATAGCACCGTCTGGCTGGTGGGGAGAAAATAATGCATCAAGCCAAGGTAGCTTAATATGGATAACCTTTAACCAGTTTCCCCCTCTTGCTTATCTGCTCAAACACCCAACCTAAGGATCTAGGACAGTGGTTTTTAACCCTTTTTTGGATCACAGACTCCCCAAAGAGGCAATAAAAGCAACGAGTTCGCTCTGCTGGAAAAATGCATCTACACCCATGATCGTGCATTCATCTTCAACTATTTCCTGGTGCCCCTTCCCTCCTGAAACCCACAGACTCCACGTTAAACTGAGCTTAAGCGTGGTCTCCTGAGTGGACACACCCATCGAGCAGAAAAAGAAGCCATGGATCTTTGGGTAACGTGGTCAGAGGACCTCAGGGGTTGTCATTATTCTGATACCCCTAAACATGGAGAAACATGAAACCCCTCTATCCCACCCTTAAAAGAGCTAATCTCTCCTTCACTCCAGGTTAATCTAGAAACTGCAGAAAGGTCTGGAGCTTCAGTTAAAATCCCAAAACTGTTTTCTCTTTGCTGATCAAGCCACATGAGGCACTTTATGATTCTAACTCCTGCTTTACTGGCACCCACTTGTAGACTGGTGATAAATCATACCTCCCTCCTCTCCCTACACTTATGAAGAATGAGATGGCAGACCCAGAACAGAGAAAACCAGGCACCAAGCTAAGATCTGATGGAGCAGAGATGGAACATTCTATATTTTCTTTTGGTAGTGCACAGACCACTCACCTGTAACAGTTAGAAGTCCATGAGGGCATATACTCACTTAGAGGTTTTCTGAGAGACTGACTGTTCTGCTCGGTGACACTCTAAATGAAAATGTACTACCAAACATCCTCTCAGCCTTAAAAACCAATTATAGAGCTACTATCCATTATTTAATTTAAACTTATCCTTAAAGTGTTCATAATTTCCACCTGAGCTATCCCATCCAATAAACAGTGCCACAAATTCACTAATACATGAGCAAAGAGGGGAAAAAAATGACAAGGCATGGACTTTGGAGGCCAAAGACTTGTGTCAAATCCCAGCTTCATCATTTACTGCCTAAAGCACTGGGCAGTTCAAACCTCTGGCTCCCTGTACTCATTTGTAACATGAGTTGTGAGATCCGTAGGCTGGGAAGACCTCCAAGGAGGTGATTTATGAGAATCTGTGCTTTGAACCGCTCTCCACCTTATCAGTTCTTGGTTTCATATAGACATAAGCTACTATTCAAGTAGTTCTTTTACTATGCCAGCAAACTAGCCTTCTTTTAAACTACAGATAGTGCCTCCTGGCTCCGGTGTACTTGGATATGACCACCTAATCCACACCCAGCCCTCCCGGTTTCTTAAACTCAACTGTATTTCCTCTCCACCTTCATCATGCCAGTCTCCTGTCTCGTGAACCTTCTCCAGCTCTCTGCAGCAGGTCGTTCTGGAGTTTGGTGGGAGATGACAGCCCTGTGGGCTCTGTCGAGTGTACATGGACTCACCTATGCACGCGTTGATTTTAAATATTACAGGCGACCCAGAGACAAAGGAAAGACCTTTGTAAGAACGTCATCAATCAGAGCAAATAAAATGCACAAGCCATTGAAAGTCATGAAGGCTGGCCTCTGAATTAGAGCCTCCCTCCCTCCCTCTACCGCGCGTGTCTTGGTGTAAGCTCCCCCCACCCATCATCCTCGGCGGTAGGTTTTCGCCTCCGAGCCTGAGCAGGGCTCACTGCCCCTCCACCCGAGGTCCTTTCTCCCTTTCCACCTCTGGGTCTTCCGCCCGCTTCCCCCAGGGGAGGCCTCCAGGGAGGAGGCTGCAAGATGAACGCACCAACTAGCAGCCGAACTGCCGGCGGCCGGGCCGAAGAAACAAGAGCTAAGGGCGAAGGGACGCGGCCGCCGCCAGCTCCCCGGCGGAGGCGCGTTCCGGAGTTGCCCGGACACCCGCCCCGGCAACGCGCAGCCGCGCAGCCTCCCCCTCTGCAAGTGCTTCATAGACGGTCTCCACAGAGAGACAGACGCTCCAGCCGTGGTGGGAGTCCTAAGCAAGGACCACTGGAAAAGTTACTCAGTTTCTGGATTTTTTTTAGTAATTTTTGTGGTTCTTCTCCAGGCAATTTTCCTAATTGAAACTGTAGCCTCTGGAAGCAAAAGCTGCAGATGCCCTCTTATAATTGGCATAGATCAGACAAGATCACCTGCCACTTACAGACCGTGTTTTCTGGGCCAGGCGTCCTGGTAGACGTTATCTTCCTTAAGCAGCCAGCTGCACTTTTCAAAATAGAATGCTGATTTGAGCAAAAGCTTCTTCAAGGTCACCCGAAAAAGCTAAGATTCATTTCCAAGTTTCTCACTCCAAATCTACGACTCTTTCCCTCATACTAACTTGAATTTCTCTTACTAATCTTTTCCAGCTCCAAGTCTAGTTTAAGTCCCTCAGTTCAAATTCAGATCTAATTTCTCCCTTGGTGAACTGAAAAAAAAACAAAACAACAATAAAATAAAATAAATCTAGATCCTGTTTTTACTTTTAATAACAATATTTTACTGATTAAAAAAGAAATAAGTGCTCATTGTAGAAATCTTGGACATATGAGAAAGTAGTGTTAATAGCCATAGTCCACAATAAACCAGATAACCCCTTGGATATCTATTGCTGTAAAACAAATCACCCCAAACTCTGACTTTAAGCAACAACTGTATTATCTCCTTATTCTGGGGGCTGCCTGGGCTGATCCAGGCTGCTTATGCTTGGCGTCTCTCATGTGGTGGCAGTCAGAAGGTGGCTGGAGCTTCCTTATTCATAAGTCTGATGACTTGTGTTGGTCTCAGCTGGGACTTTGGGCAAATCACCTATAAATGGTTTTTCTATGTGCTTCCTCACAATGTGGCATCTGGGTTCCCAGTAGGAGCTTCCCAGGAAGACCAGGCTGAGGCTGTAGCATCTCCGTAGTCACAGATGCAGGGAGAGGGAACTTCAACCACATCTCTCCATGGGAGAATCAAGGTCATATAGTAGGAAGAACCTGGGGGAGGGGGGATCTTGTAGAAAATACAACCTGCCACACCACTATAGGACTATATAGGGGCGATTTCCATCCTGTCCTTTTTCTATGCACATCTGTGTTAACATAATTGGAACTAAACTTCATATAAAACTTCCTATTAGGTTTTTTTAAATTGAACATTATATCCTGGGCAATTCCTCTTATTAAAAAAAAACACATTTTATCTGTTTAATTATCCTATGGTAGAAGAGGTAACAACTTTGTAATAGAAACGTTAGATGGGTACCAGCTTAGTTATTAATGGCCTGACCCAAGATGCTGCAGTCCTGGAGGGCAGAGATTTTTGCCTGTTTTGTTCACTGCTAGGCTATACATCAAGCATCTAGCACAGTGCCTGGCATATACAGGTGCTTAATAACCATTTGCTTAATGAGTGACTAAATGGATGGATGGACATTAAAATGGCCTGAGCTGAGACCCTCCTGTCCTATTTGCATTCTCCCAGAAGGAAAGAGACCAGATCCCTAAGAGACCAGGAAACTGCACCACCAGATTTCAAGGCATGAAGAACTACCTGCTGGTCCTGAGATTGCAGGGAGGTGGGTGAATTCCAGAGCAGAAACTCTCTCATCTTCCATGAGGCCGGGAACTGCTTTCATAAGCCTTCCATTTACTCTGTAGCTTCAAAACCTCCCGGGCCACTTTGCCTTCATCCCCTGGGCAAGTTTTATATGCCTCCTGCATAAGGCTCAGAGGTTTGGCGGAGCACCGGAGCCACCTAAGGGGTCTCTAAGTGGCGGAGCTCCAGCTCACTGGGGGTTAGTTCTGGAAGCGCCCCGGCCCAGCAACCCGGGCAGCCAGGGTTGGGCAGCAGAGATGAGGGTGGGGGTGCTGGATGCATCCAGAAGCCCGAGGCCTCCTGAAGCTCCCAGAAAATCCTGCCGGTACAGCCCAGAGGGCAAGCACCCGCGAGCAAGAAGAGCTTGCCAGAGGGCTTGGTGCTGGTGGCTGTGTGCCCCAAACCAAGGCTGGCCTGGAGGTCACCGCAGAGCCTGCATGGGAGCAAAGGGACCTGACGCTACAGTGGGACCAGTCCAGGGCCCCTGAGGTCAACTCGACCTTGTCTCTGAGCTTTAGGGCCCTCCTTGCAGCTCTACAGTATGGGATCCTTGCTGAGCCCTGAGTGGGAGTCTGAATTAGCTGCCAGGGAACCTGGGACTCCAAGGCCACCACTAGTACGTACAAGATTTACATGCCTACGTATCGCATTGAAATATATGAAATTGCTGTTTTTATGTATCAAAAAAGTTGCATATCAGCAATTTCATGATTTAGCCTAAATGTAAAAAGCATAGGCTTCTAGCTGGTTCCGTGGCAAGGTCAGAAGAAGGCGGGCTAGTCTTTAGATTCCATTGTCCCCCTCCGGCCTGCAGGGCTCCACTTCGGTTCTCTGACTGAGAACTGGGCTTTGAGAAGGGACAACAGACAGGAGGCAGGGTGGTGGAAGCAGGTGGCTGGGGCCGGATGTTGCAGGCACAGGTTAGGGAGGGTCCATTCTAAAGAGCTGGGATGCCTCCTGCCGCCCCAGACCCTTGAGAGCAGATGGGACAGCGCTAAAAATTAGGTGCCCAGGGACTTAGAAGAAACTAGACAGGCGAGGGGAAACAGTATCAAATAAATTCTACCCAGTTTCTCTTGGGTCTTGGCAGAATACAAAGTGCCTGCCACCGAGAGAAATTTGAGCCTAGGAAGATGGCATTACTTGAGGGCTGAGTGGTCAGGGACATTGGTAAAAATCCCCTTGTGTTTGGTAAACCTCAAAAGCTGCAAGCTAAATTAGGGAGGGGAATCTAAAACACTTACCTCTTCCCCAGCGGCCCAGCAAACGGCCCAAGTAGGGGGCCTCTCGTCCCCAATGTCAAGAAAGTCACCACAAACCCTCACTTAACATGCCTGTTCCATTGGCACACACAAGAGGGCAGTGTAAACCAGGACATGGGAAATAAAATGTGCGGGGAGATTCTCTACCGCTGCCTTCAAGCTGAAGCTTCTCAGGGCCTCATACAAAGCGGGCGCTGGGAAAATGGGGTGGATTACTGATGCACAATCACCTTCAAAAACCAGTGGTAGGCAAGGGGTCTTGCCAAAAGATGAGGGAAAGGGAGCATTAGCCACCTCAGAACCCACTACCACCACCAGCTCCCAGTCCTCAAAGGGCCTGACCATCAGTTGAGGTCAGGAACAGTTACCAAGTACCTCCTATGTGCCAGACACTGTGCTGGGGGCAGGGGTGCAAAGGTGAGTAAATACCCAATTCCCCAACTGAGTGCCTATAATAGGCCAAGATCTTTGCATTCATTACCTCATTTAATTGTTACAATAGTAAAATACTATTAGAATCCCCCCCCCTATTACAGATGAGCAAAGACAGACTTGGAAGGACTAAGTACTAATCCAATTAGCAACTGGCAAAGTTGGAACTTAAACCCAGGCTCCCTAGATGAAGAGTCAGGGCTCTCCCCACTGGAGCAGCCTTCTCAGTACGTGTCCTCAGCACTAAGAGGGTCCATTTGGCATCTCAGTACCAGCCAGGCTCTCACCACTCCCATCACAGGCTGCCAGACTGCCCAGGAGGGCCCCAGGGTAATGCTTGTCCCCAGAAGCACAAAAATCCCATTGGCTTGGATATCAGAGTAACATAAATAAATAATGAAGATTTTAAAACTATGTAGCATACTAATATATAAGACAGATGCACAGCGTAAGAATACCAGTATATGTGAATGCCTGCCTATTCTCTGCAGATCTGGAAGGGAGGAACTGGATTTGAGGGGGTTGTGGAATTCCCTGGGTGTCAGGCTTGCCCCAGTATGGAATGGGGAGTCACTGCAGAGCCTCTGCGGAAGAACCATGAGGCAAAAGGGGTGTGCGTTATGTATCCTCATATCCTCCCTCTGCCCTTCCAGGTCTACTCCCCACGGTCCCCACCCTGCTCTGTGCCCAGGAGGCTGCCTGTATGGACCTATCTATCCCCCAGCTCCCTTGGGAGACACTGGAAAGAGTGGGGAGGGAGGGAGGGAAGAAAGAAGTCAGTGTACTCATTCCTCCAGCTCCTTCCCTGCTGGGAGTCAGTTGTCTGTGCCCCTCTCCCTAGGGCCACAGTGCCTGTCCAGAGCTCTCTCTAGGGGCCAGTGACTGCCCTTCCCTAGATCCCCAGGCCCAGGTGTAGAAGTGACTCCCCACATCCCCTGTTGACTTTTCTAAACCCCACCCACACCTTTGTGAATAGTCCCTTTATTACTCTGCGGTTCCCCAGCTTGAGGGCGCCATGCCTGTCTTGCTAGAACCCTAATACTCCAGATGGATTAGTCTGATGAGATGGAAAGGCCTGTGGGAAAGGCCCTCTCTCCAGTGGCGTCCAGGCCAGAGGGGACTGATGGGATATAAGAAGCCAATCGAACAAAGGAGGCAACGATACTCCAAGACCTGCAGCCCCACAACACCAGATCTCGGCAAACAGATCTAATTGTACATTAGTTTCTGTGTGAGCTAGAGAGGAAAGAGGGGTGACTAGGACGTGGTTAACTTGGCTTCAACCAAACTGAAAGTATGGAAATGTTGGCATAATAATAGGAAGCTGAATGAATCTTTCCTGTTGCCTGGAATAGGTCCCTGGGGCTCAAATTTGGGGACAAAGAGGCATTAAATAATCCACATTCTAGAGAGAACATTCACCAATGGAGGACCAGGCTCTTCCTAGGGCCTATTAAGAGACTGCTAATTCTCTGAACAGTGCTGAGTATTTGTCACTTTTCCAGTAAATGAATACTGTGGTGGCCTTGAAGCCAGTAAAGACTGTAAAGATGAGCACTATGGCATAATGGGTCCACGGGCAGTCTTCGGAGCTGCATTCCCTGAGAGCAGATCTTGCCACTTTTGCTTACTAGATGTGCACCCCTCGACAAGTCACTCAAACTCGGTGAAACTCAGTTTCCTCGTCTGCAAAGGGGAATAACAGTACCCACCTCACAAGGCGGTTGAGAGGGTTAATGAATAAATAAACCTAGAGCACTTAGAATGGCAAGCACATGGTAAGGAGCCAATAAGTGTGAACTTCTACTAAGAGCATTTCCTTCTAGGGCTCATTTCTAAAATAATGAAGGATAAACTCACATCTGATGCAAGAGGAACTGAGCAGCACTTGCCCACGTTCTTGGGGCATGAGCAAGGAGAGAAAACAAAAGAAGGGATTTTAATTTTTACAACCTGTTGAAGAGCTAGAGGCCTTTGGGGGAAAGGGGTAGGTCATCCCCCTGACCCTGCTCACCTCATACCGCTCTGTGAGGAGGAAGGCTGTGAAATCCTCTTTGATCCCCACTCAGGTGTTGAACCAGTACCAGGGACAAAGAGCATCCCCAGGGCAGAACTCTTAAGAAAAAATGTAAAAATGGCTGGGCAGGGAGCCCACTGATCTGGGAAATTCTCCCCTGGAAAAGGAGGGTGTAAAACAGAACAGGAGCAAACACACACAGTGTATTAGGAAAGTAAATGCAAGGTAGTGCTGAGAGACCAGACTGGCTTAAAATACCCCAGCTGAAGTTGTGATAAAGATCACCTGATCGATTTTACAAACCATAGATGTGACAGAAGGGTCACCAGCTCATGGCAGGAGAGCCAGCTAGAAAATACTACTGCGCACAGCCCAAGCTGCGTCAGATGGGGCATCCTGCTGAGCCCCGCCATCTGCCCCTTCGGGTCCTCCTCTAGCTTTTTTCCCCCTACGGCATAAGAATAAACAGACTTCCCAGAGGAAAAGAGAAAAAGGAAAAAGGAAGCCAGCAGATTGGCTGTTGTGGGCTGAGGAAGAAGTTAACAGAAGGCAGGAGGGCTGCTTTCCTCTCAGAGCACTGGCGATGGGAGCTCAGGACTCGGTCGGGTGTTAATCCACTTGGTGGGTCTCCTACCTCTCTATTAAATATCTAGGCTCAGCAACACAATATACGTCGATTTCTTACTGAACACCAGATATCAGTTCTTGTGAAAAACTAGCAGCACAGTTATTCATATTAATTTATGGGGGGTTTTATTCTGTGCCAGGCATTGTGTCAGATGCTTACTGTCACTTCCTCCTCAGGACAATCCTATAGGGTAGGTACTATTATTATTTCCATTATTTCCAAATCTCAGCCTGGGGAGGTTAAATAATTTCCCCAAGGACACAAGTTCTTACAGAGCCCCGCTCACACCAGGCTTCTGCCCTTTGGGGGACTGGTTCCCTGTGCTTCAAGTTGAAGCATCCCACTCAGTGGTGCCAGTATACCCATTCAGCAGAGCTCTGTCCTTAGATCTCACATGCCCCACCTTCCCATTATTGCTCTGTTGGCATATCATGACCATGAGCCCAGGTAGATCCCCAAACTGGAAGTCCAGACCCTCCTAGGAATCGAACTTTTACTCCCTAGAAACCTCCTAGCCATTGGCAACACTGAACAAAGACACCAGAAAAGCCCAGTGCTCATCAAAGGCATAGAGGATGGTGTGTGTGTGTGTGTGTATGTGTGTGTGTTCCTGCCCCATCCAAGCTCCAATGGAGCTGCAGCTGCAGTATGCCTTTCCTCTCATCTCCACCTTGTTTGTCTTCTTGGAGGCCCTTCCCTACTTGCTCTATGCTCATCACTTCCTTCCTTACTCATCATCAACCATCTACTTCACATACCCTTTTACTTTCTACTTCTGCATTTTGCTCTTTGTATTAGTCAGCTATTGCCACAATAATGCTCTGTAACAAACTTCCCCAAAACTCAGTGACCTACAACAAGCATGTATTTTTAATCACTCATGAGTCCAGAGGTCAGCTAACATCAATTTACTACAGGCTGCCAGTCAGCCTGGCTCCAGAGTGCAGCTTAAATTTAGGCTTGCTCCTTGGCATTTGTCTCATTCTCCCAAGATCTGTAGCTCCCCTGGCATGTTATTCTCATATCAAATGGTATAAAACAAGAAGGGTAAGTGAACTGGCACCCTGGCACTTCCACCCATATTCTTTTGGACAAAGCAAGCTACATGGGAACACCCAAAACCACTGAAGTGAGGACACATACTCCATTCACACTAGTGGAGAATAATATGGTCACATGCCCAGGGTATGGATGTATCGTTCTAATACAGAGAGGGTGTGATGAGTTGAGAACAATAACTTAATCCAGTGAAGTTCATCCATCCTCAACAGTTCCTCCAAAACACCCATGGGGAAAGGAGACTATTGGTCCTTGTTACTTTACAAGTGGAGAGAAAAACGCCTTTTCTTCTGTCTTCTCCATCTCCTACAACAAAATTGGGTCTATTTTTCTGATGCCTGGACCACTCACTGGCTCATTCTAAGGGGCTTTAGGGACAGCAAGACATTGGCTGCAGGACTGCTGCCTCCTTCAAACCAAACGTCCTCATGACTTTCATACCCTGGAATGAGGTATATGCGTGTTCTCCCAACACACTTCACTCTTTTCAAACTCCTCTTCCGCATTTTCATTTTCCAGAAACACTCTAAACCCTGCTCCCAAATAAAACTGGCCTTTAAAAATTCCCGATGTTCCTTGCTCAGGTAAACAGGATTCAGATTTAGGGAAGGAGGTCAGGGCAGGACAGAGGCAGAAGTGCATACTTAACACAGTTTTCTTTTAAACAGACACTCTTGGATACAAAACCTTCATATTTAGGAAGCAAGTCTTTCAGAGCAGATGAAGAAAATTTCAGAAATCATCACTGTGGGAAGCAGCAGCCTTCAAACGTGGCTTCAATTTCCTCTAAGAAATGGCATTCATACCACCACTGAGCACTTAACCAAATCCACTTAGGAGGAAGGACTCCACTCATTACTGTGATGGGCAAGAGAAGTTAGCAGTAAAGTGGCAGCTCTACTACTCACACTGGAGCCCATGGTCTGACACAGACACATTAGCTGCATAGCAATTTTTCACACCAATGACAGCAAGTGAGAGAAAAATCCATGAGAACAGTCTTCAAGGCACCATTGCTGGCTGGAGACTATAATCGCACAGCTAGCCATCAATAAACTTACATCAAATGAAAAGAAATGAGAGACACATGGCGTATGGTCTCAAGGCCACAGCCAGTCCACTGCATATCAATAGTCCACGGCCATATAGGAGACTCCCTGTAGTAGTCAAATTCAGAGAGACAGAAAGTAGAATGTGGTTAACCAGGGGTTGGGGAAGGGGGATGAGGAGTTGTTTCATGGGTAGAGTTTCAATTTGGAATGATGAAAAAATTCTGGAGATGGATGGTGGTGATGGTTGCACAACCTTGTAGTTGTACTTAATGTCACTGAATTTTAGATTTAAAATGGCTAAAATGATAAGTGTTATGTTATATATATTTTATAATAAAAATTTAAATTTTTTAAATTCCATATCCTCTGGAAAATCCATCTAGCAGTTCACTTAAATGCACCTTTCCGCACCTATGTTAGACTCAATGACAAGTTCTAAAATGGCAGAGAAACAAATATGAAAGAGAGAAATAAGTGTTGTGAAGGAAAGGGGACGGAGAATGAAGGGAGATGCAGCGCCCAGGGCACGGGCCTAGCTGACAGTGCTTCATGTTTCATTCTTTCTCCTAAGGACAGGAGGAAGCAATCTTACATTTCTTTTTTAGCAGGGAGAGGTTAGATTAAAATTCAAGTGCTTTGAGCAGCATGCCAAATAGCTACTGCTCCATCTATTCATCTGTTCTATCAAAGAGGACAATGTTAATTTATTCAGGATGAATGCAACCTTGTCATTTATAATTGAAATTTCATTTCAGCAAAAGTCAAGGGCTTTTCATCTTGGTATTTTATTTATTCCAGTTTTAGTATGTTTTTTTTTAATCTGGTCATAAAGTTTTGCCTGAAAAACAAATGTGATAAATCTTTTTTAAAGGCAAATTAAATATATATATATATATGTGTGTGTGTACATATATATATACATTGTATGTGTATGTGTGTGTGTGAAAGAAAATGTTTTTCCTTAAAATAAAATCATAGGCGATTTTTTAAAAGTCCATGACCATATACTGCTAGATTTTGGCTTTGACTTAGGGCTCTGAACTTTGGCAACTAGAGAGATAAGCAAAAAGTTTGAGGTGAGACCAGCCTCGAACCACAATTCAGGGAAAGACAGTTCTCATGAGCGGCCTATTCTACCTTTTCTTGCTTCTCCTTTGTGTTCTGTAGTCACCCCTCTTATCCCAACTACCGAAAGCTGGACTCTTTTCCTGAGTTAATACTGTCTGGGGAAAAGAAAATGTCAAATGTCTTTCAGGCATCAATATTTCTGCACGGCTGCTCCAAAGTAATTAATTACTGACTTTCTCAGTCTGCCAAGTGCCATCTAATACCTTCAATTTATCATTCCCTACAGTCCCCTGCTTATGAAAGGGTAATATCATCATCCACAGAATTGACAACTAGGTTACATAATTTGCCCATTATCCATCAGCCTGCCACTGAGGATGAACACGGGAACGAGCCAGCTCATGCTTCTGTGAGCACTGCTTTAATTCCCGAGGCTCCTGGCTACAAAGATGGAATGAAAGACACTATCAGCCAAACCCTTCTGATGATTCCTGGGTAACATACACTAGGTAAGATACGCTTACTCACATCCCAAGAGGGCACACTGGTCACCCTGAAGTTTGCTGCAAACAGTCCCGTGGATGGGAGGAGCTTGGAACCAGAAGGAAACGAGAAATTCAAGATATAAGTTCTCTGGGTCACATTTCTCAAGGTGGAGAAGACTCTGAATGGCTTTTTCAGCTCCAGCTGCCATAAAACACAAATGTACTTCTTTCTTTAGGGAAAACTTATCACTACCAAGAGCTAGACCATTAGCCTGCAAAGCTTCTGCTCAGCCTTACGACTCTGC
This sequence comes from Manis javanica, assembly GCF_040802235.1. Lineage (NCBI taxonomy): Eukaryota > Metazoa > Chordata > Mammalia > Pholidota > Manidae > Manis > Manis javanica. The sequence continues at coordinate 44,633,265 of NC_133171.1, forward strand.
CTGGTTGTCCTTCCAAAGAGCCTTCTCTGGTGCCCCAAGTTGGGGTTGGGTATATGCCACATTGTTGATCATTTTTTTATATCTATGCCCTCATATGTCTGTGCCCCTGCATCCCCGAACCCTGACTGTGAGCTCTCTGATATCAAGGACTCAATTGGCCTTGCCAGGTATATAGCAGCCTTCCATAAATATATATAGACCTGAAGTGAACTTACAACCTCTCCGTATTACAGCAATCATACAGAAGATACTCCTTTTTCTGCCAGCATTTAGAAAATGTCCAGAGATGTTTCCAAGTAATTAAAGTTGCCCCTATTGGGCCTCAAAGCTTGTTATAGAACTTTCTAAGATGCTTTGAATATTTCCTTGACTTGTTAACAGAACAGTAAACATAACGTAACCTTTCCTTGATTTCCTGGGTGTGTTCACTGGCTTGTGAGTGTGGCTGTTCTAAGACAGATTTAAAATGGCTTAAATTAAACAGCTTGTTCCTCTTACATGCAACGAGGCAGAAACAAATAGTCCAGGGCGTCCACAGTGACACACAGGGTCAGGACTCAAGCTCTTTTCATCCTTTGCTGCTATCCTGGGTGTTTCCTTTCTGACCACTCCAACCTCCAAGACCACGTCCCAGCCCATGGAGAGGAAAAGTCACAAGAGCTCACTCGCTTCTGCTCCTATTTCAGGAGCCAAACTTAGCCACACAGCCACACCTTTCAGTAAAAGAAACACAGCTGCAGTCTGTGGAAAAGTTGGGGGTTCTATTACTAAGAGAAAGCAGGGGAAATTGAACCTTGGGGACAGTTTAGTCTCTACTACAGCCATCTTTTAAAATCTGAATCATGGTTCTATGCTGTATTTTAGCGGTTCCTACAAAGACAACTGATGTGTGCAGGACTAACTCCTAGCGAGGCCCCAGGACTGCTTGAGTTTATAGGTTCTGTATCTCTTCAGTCACCACTGGGCTGTCATTCTGTCTCTTGAAGTTGTGAGTATGCTTGCTTCTAGTGGCCCCATTCCTAATCTGCTGAGTTGGAAAGCCAAATACTCAAGCTTTTTAGAATTAACTGTTAAATGCAGGTACACATGACCACACGCACACACACACACACATACACACACACACACACAATCAGATGGGAGTGAGCAGAGGTGGTTATAAGAGAAGCTCAGGAGCCATGCTACCTGAGTTCAAAGTCCATCTCTACCACTCACTGTCCACATGTCCCTAAGCAAGTTACTTAACTTCTCTCAGTTTTTTCATCTGTAAAATGGAATAAATAGACTTGGAAAAAAGATGGTGGCATGAGAAGTGAGGCAGAAACCCCCTCGCATAATCACATAAAACAAGGAAATACAGGAATATAACGAATCCTGAAAAAAATGACCCAAAGACTGCAGAACAGAGTGCCCACATCTGGGGAAAAAGAGAAGACCTCATAGAAAAGGGTAAAGTAGCAAAGCCCCAACCCCAGCCCACAAGTGGAAAGAAGAGAAATGGAGCAGGGAGGGAGTAGAAGCCCAGGACTGCTGAACACCCAGCCCTGGAGATCTGACCCTGGAGCACAAATCACATTACATGGTGCTCTGGAGATTAGTGGGAAAGCAAAAATGGGCAGAATACTCAGAGAGACTGACATTCCAGCTGCTTGTGGAAAACAGGCATGCACAACTGGCCCCCCCCCAGGACAAAAGAAAGATGGGCAGTTTGAAGGACTTCCCAGTAGCAAGAGGGGTGCTAAAGGGGCAAAGATTACACAAAGCTCGCTGTTCAGGGGAAAGAACAGGTGGACAAAACCTTCCCAGTGCACTCAGCCCAGCACGTTGGGAAGTCTCAGGAGCTTCAGACACTCCACCCCGCTGGCAGGCAACACAGCCCTGAGGCCCATCACAGCCAAAGGCAGCCTGCCACCCCTTCCTCCTGGCAGGCACCAGGGCCATTCACCTGCCACCCCTGCCATTGTGCTAGGCCAGCTGGAGGATGGCCCCACCCATAGTAACTACAGGGGCATAGCACAGAGGCTCCTCCCTGGGCACTCGGCTCATTGGGCCTGCCAGTGGAGGCATATGTTACAGCTGGGAAGGCAGGAAACCCTCCCAGCTGAGCTCTTTCCTCCCAGGAGGTGCTAGTTCCACTCGCCTGTGACCCCTGCCGTTACCACAAGTGCTCAGCAGCTCCACAGAGTAGAGCTTCTGGGAACTAGAGCGCACCACCTACACAAAGTTATTATTCCACAGGAAACACTAAAAAAATGAAATGACCAAGGAATTTGGTCCAAACAAAACTACAGGAAAAAACGCTAGAAAAAGGGTTCAGTGAAACTGAAATCACCAGCCTTCTTGATAAATATTTCAAAATAAAAGTCATAAACATGCTATGGAGCTACAGAAAAGTATTCAAGATCTCAGGGAGGACTTCAACAAAGAGACAGAAATATTGAAAAATATTGTATCTGAAATGAAACATACAAAGGAGGGATTTAAAAGTAGATGAGGTAGAGGAGACAGTAACTGAAATAGAAATTAGAGAACAGGAAAATAAAGAAGCTGAGGCACAGAGAGAAAAAAGGATCTCTAGGAATGAAAGAATAATAAGAGACTTGTGTGACATATCCAAACAGAACAATATTCACATTATAGGGGTAACAGAAGAAGAAGAGAGAGAAAGGGGTAGAAAGTCTCTTTGAGGAAATAATTGCTGAAAACTTCCCCAATCTGGGAAAGGAAATAGTCACTCAGGTCATGAAAGTGCAGAGATCTCCCAACACAAGGAACCCTAGGAAGACAACACCAAGACATATAATAAATAAAATGTAAAAGATCAAGAACAAGGAGAGAGCACTGAAAGCAGCCAGAGAGAGAGAGAAAAGATCACTTATGAGGGAAACCCCATCAGGCTAACATCAGGCTTCTCAACAGAAACCTTACAGGCCAGAAGGGAGTGGTATGATATCTTTAATGTAATGAAACAGAAAAGACTCCAACCAAGAATACTCTATTGGTAATATTATCATTTAAATTTGAAGTAGGGATTAAACAATTTCCAGATAGCAAAAGTTGAGGTAATTCACCACCCACAAACTGTCTCTATCGTGTATCTTAAAGGGACTGTTCTAGATGGAAGTTCTCCCAAGGTTAAATAGCTGTCGCCAGAGAAAATAAAACCACAGCAAAGGATGTAGATCAGTTAATTACTAAGAAAATACAAAATTAAATCAACTACTCATAAAGTTAGTCAAGGAACACACAAAAAGTACAGAATATGACACCTAATATATAAAAAGTGGAGGAGGAAGAAGAATAAGGGGAGAAAAAAATAACCTTTAGATTGTGTTTGAAATAGAGTAATAAGCAAGTTGAGACAAGACTGCTAGATAGTAAGGAAGCTATCCTTGAACCTTTGGTAACCATAAATCTAAAGCCTACAATGGCAATAAGTATATATCTATCAATAATAAATGTAAATGGAATGATGCACCAATCAAAAAGCACAGAGTTGAAGAATGGAAAAAAAAAATAAGACCCACCTATACGCTGCCTACAGGAGACTCACCTCAAACCCAAAGACATACACAGACTAAAAGTAAAGGGATGGAAAAAGATATTTTATGCAAATAATAGGGAGAAAAAAGCAGGAGTAGCAGTACTTATATCACAAAAAATAGATTTCAAAACAAAGAAAGTAACAGGAGACAAAGAAGGATATTACATAATGATAAAGGGGTCAGTCCAACAAGAGGATACAACCATTGTCAATATCTATGCACCTAATAAGGGAGCAATTAAATGTATGAAACAAATACTAACAGAATTACAAGGGAAAATAGAATGCAACACACTCATATTAGGAGACTTCAACACACCATTCACACTAAAAGACAGATCAACTAGACAGAAAATAAGGAAGGAGACAGAGGCACTGAACAATGCATTAAAACACATGGACCTAATAGATGTCTACAGAACATTACACTCAAAAGCAACAGGATACACATTCTTCACAAGAGCACATGGAATGTTTTCCAGAATAGATGACATACTAGACCACAAAAAGAGCCTCAGTAAATTAGAAAGACTGAAATTGTGCCAACCAGCTTCTCAGACCACAAAGGTATGAAACTAGAAATAAATTATGCAAAGAAAACAAAAAAGCCCACAAACACATGGAGGTTTAACAAAACGCTCCTAAATAACCAATGAATCAATGACCAAATTAAAGCAGAGATCAAGCAATATATGGAGACAAATGATAACAACTCAACAGCCCAAAACCTGTGGGATGCAGCAAAGGTAGTTCTAAGAGGAAAGTATATTGCAAATACAGGCTTACATCAAGAAAGAAGAACAAGCCCAAATGAATAGTTTAAACTCACGATTATTGAAACTAGAAAAAGAACAAATGAGCCCAAAGTCAGTAGAAGGAAAGACATAATAAATATCAGAGCAGAAATAAATAATATTGAGAAGAATAAAACAATCAAAAGAATCAATGAAACCAGAAACTGGTTCTTTGAGAAAAAAAACAAATAGACAAACCACTAGCCAAGCTTAGGAAGAAAAAGAGAGTGTACACACATAAACAGACTCAGAAATGAAAAAGGAAAAATCACTACAGACACCATGGAAATACAAAGAATTATTAGAGAACACTATGAAAAATTATATGCCAATAAATTGGACAACCTAGAAGAAATGGACAACTTTCTAGAAAATTCAACCTTCCAAGACTGACCCAGGAAGAAACAGAAAATCTGAACAGACCAATTACCAGCAATGAAATCAAATTGGTAATCAAAAAACTACCAAAGAAAAAAACTCCTAGTCCAGATGGCTTCATTGCTGAATTTTATCAAACATTTAAAGAAGACCTAATACTCATCCTCCAAAAAGTTTTCCAAACTCATTCTATGAGGCCAGCATCACTCTAATACCAGAACCAGGCAAAGACAACACAAGAAAAGAAAATTACAGACCAATATCCCTGATGAACATAGATGCAAAAATACTCAACAAAATAGTAGCAAACCAAACTCAAAAATACATCAAAAAGATCTTCCATCATGACCAAGTGGGATTTATTCCAGGGATGCAAGGATGGTAGAACATTTGAAAATCAGTCAACATCATCTACCACATCAACAAAAAGGACAAAAATCACATGATCATGTCAACAGATGCTGAAAAAGCATTTGACAAAATTCAACATACATTCATGATAAAAACTCTCAACAAAATAGGTATAAATGGTAAGAACCTCAACATAATGAAGGCCATATATGACAAACCCACAGCCAACATCATACTTAACAGTGAAAATCTGAAAGCTTTTTCTCTAAGATCAGGAACAAGTCAAGGATGCCCACTCTCACCACTTTTATTCAACATAGTGCTGGGGGTCCTAGCCACACAATCAAAAGAATCAGACAACACAAAGATATAAAAGGCATCCAGATTGGTAAGGAAGAAGTTAAACTGTCACTGTTTGCAGATGGCATGATACTGTACATAAAAAACCCTAAATAAGCCACAGTAACCAAAACAATTTGGTACTGGCACAAGAACAGACCCATAGATCAATGGAACAGAATAAAGGGCCCACATATAAACCCACATATATACGGTCAACTAATGTACAATAAAGGAGCCATGAATATATAATGGGGAAAAGACAGCCTCTTCAACAAATGGTGTTGGCAAAACTGGGCATCTTCATGTAAGAGAATGAAACTGGATTATTGTCTAACTCCCCACAAAAGTAAACTTGAAATGGATCAAAGACCTGAATGTAAGTCATGAAACCATAAAAGTCTTAGAAGAAAACATAAGCAAAAATCTCTTGAATATAAACATGAGCAACATTTTCCTGGACATATCTCCTCAGGCAAGGGAAACAAAATAAAAAATGAACAAGTGGGACTACATCAAACTTAAAAGCTTCTGTACTGCAAAGGACACCATCAGTAGAACAAAAAGACATCCTACAATATGGGAGAATATATTCATAAATGACTTATTCGATAAGGGTTTAACATCCAAAATATATAAAGAACTCACATGCCTCAACACCCAAAAAACAAATAACCCGATTAAAAAATGGACAGAGGATCTAAACAGACACTTCTCCAAAGAAGAAATTCAGATGGCCAACAGGCACATGAAAAGATGCTCCACATCACTAATCATCAGGGCAATGTAAATTAAAACTGCAATGAGATATCACCTCACACCAGTTAGGATGGCCCACATCCTAAGAACAGGAACAACAAAAGCTGGCAAGGATGCGGACAAAGGGGAACCCCCCTACACTGCTGGCGGGAATGTAAACTAGTTCAGCCATTGTGGAAAGCAATATGGAGGCTCCTCAAAATGCTCAAAATAGGAATACTGTTTAATCCAGGAATTCCACTCCTAGGAATTTACTCTAAGAATACAGGAGCCCCATTTCAAAAAGACATATGCACCCCTATGTTTATCACAGCACTATTTACAAAGCCAAGAAATGGAAGCAACCTAAGTGTCCATCAGTAGATGAATGGATAAAGAAGATGTGGTACATAAACACAATGGAATATTATTCAGCCATAAAAAGAAAACAAATCCTACCATTTGCAACAACATGGATGGAGCTAGAGGGTATTATGCTCAGTGAAATAAGCCAGGCAGAGACAGACAAGTGCCAAATGATTCTTCTCATTTGTGGAGCATAAGAACAAAGCAAAACTGAAGGAACAAAACAGCAGCAGACAGATTCCAAGAAGGGACTAGGTTACCAAAGGGTTGGGGAAGATGGGAGGGGAGGGAGGGAGGGAGAAGGGGATTAAGGGGGACTATAATTAGCAATCATAATATAGGTAGGTCACTGGAGAAGGCAGTACAGCATAGAGAAGACAAGTTATGACTCTATAGCATCTTACTATGCTGATGGACAGTGATTGCAGTGGGGGGTGGGGAGGACTTGATAATATGGGTGAATGTTGAAACGACAGTGTTGCTCATGTGAAACCTTCACAAGATTGTATATCAATGATACTGTAATAAAAAAATTAATAAATATACCCCAAAAATGGGAATAAATACAGTAACTTATCTCATTGTGATGTTGTGAGGATTAAATAACTTATTATAAATAAAGCATGTTACCTCGCACACAGTAAGTGCACAGGAAGGGAGAGCTAATATTGTTATTAATATAAGTTACTTATTCCACAAGCCCAGAGTGAGAATGGGAAAGATCCCTCTTTGAATTGAGTTTTTGGGCTTTATGGCAGCACTTCCACGGCTCAGAGCCCTTTTTCTTGCACATGCATGCTCTGGGCTATATCCCAGATGGCTAAAGCAGCTGGAAGCCACAGGGTCAGGGAAATGGAGTGCCAATGTAAATTGGCACCAACTTGAATTTTGATATGTTCAAGCTCACTCACATCCTGCATGCATTTTTAATAGCATCTCAAAGATAATTGAGTAAGCTGATAGCAAACGAAAATTGCATTAATGTTAGGATTCCTAATTCTGTATTCACTTTTCCCTTCTCCAGACATCCTTACAACAGACCAAGGGCCATTTCAGGAAGGAATAATGGAAGTCTTTTTTCTGATTTATTAAATACTTAACTGCAGAAGGGCTTCACATCACGTCTCTAGACCAAAGCCGGAGTGACTGTCCCCATCCCTAAAAGCTCATCCAACAAGAACAAAGGAAGCAGCAGGGAAGTGAGATCCTCTAGCAAGAGAGCTGATTCGATTCCCAGGAGCCACAGACACCACATGATACCTGCCTTGGTAGGATGTGTTGTAGAAGACAAAACTATTTTGCATCCCCAGATCCCACACAGAGGCAGGGCTCTGCCCCAGTATCTTTTTGAAAGGGGAAGGATGTGAAGACAAACTTACCTGTGAGATAAATAAAGAAGAAGAAAACAAAACAAAACCAAAACAAAGAGAAATGAATGATGGCATATGCACCTTTACCAAGACACAAAGTCTCTGCCTCTCTCAGCGTAGTGCTGGTCTTTGCAGCTGAAATTTTGATTAATCAGGGAATGCCAAAGCCTTCAAATTTCTCATATTTATATGCTCCAAGAAACTGGAGAACATTGTCTCATGTTATTTTATGTACACTCAATATTTTATTTATTTATTCTTGAATAGGAAATCCATTTACATAGCTTGCAAAATCAAAAACTATAAAATGGTATATAAGGCCTTTCTCCCAGTATATCTGCCATCTGGTCAGGCCCAGCCTCCACCCCATCCCAACAGAAACTGCTGTTATTTCTCAGGTATCCCTTCCAGAGCTGTACAAGCAAATAGGAGTATGTTTTTCCATGCCTTTGTACACAGTTGTAATATACACTCACACTATTCTTTTCACTTTTGGGAAACTTTCCATAGCATTATATACAGAATTTCTTTATTCCAGATTCCATCAAGAAAAAAACAAAACACTGCACAGGACCCCTGGCCTTGGTCAGTTCTAATAAGAAAACAGAATCTTAATTGCGCAGACCTTAGGAAAGTTGCTCAGACACTTCTACCAACAAGCATCATTTGCTGGTCCAGCACCTCCAAGCAGGCAACAGGGCTCGGCTCAAGGACACGCCCTCCATACATCTCACCACCTCCTCCCTACCCTCATGCATGGTGGCAACTCAGGCCCACAACTGGAAGGTGGTTTCCCACACATCACAAGCCCACCATTCACAACCACGCTTAAATGAAGCTGCTCAATCTTCAGCTTGTTTACAATACGTGCACACTTCTTCTGAAATTAGAAAAAAATTTAATAAGTACTACATTTTCAAAATCAGTGAACAAGTGATGGTGTTTCATTAACAGGTAACCTACAAATTTTGAGTCTTTGGTTACCTGACCAAATGAATACCTCTAAGTTCACCCTATTTCTGATGCATTTCACAGCAAGTTGCGAATGTCAAAATGCTTCACCCCTAAACAGTTCAGCATGCATATATCATCAACTAGAGTCAATACTGGTTTAGCTTTTTTTAATTACACACCATGAGATGTTTGACATAAGTTTTGACAAACACCTACAATACCTAGTCAAGGTGTGATGTACAGTTTTCTATCTGCCAATCAGTAAAGACTGCTCTGCTGGGACTGCAGCTGACATGATGAGAGAAAATCCCACCAGACTCAACATCAGTGATAAGTGAATCCTTGCTTTAGCTCAGACCCAAGATGTAGTATAGGAACAGGGCATACAGAAAAATGCCACTCTCCAAGGTATCAAACATTCCAGGTACATCAAGGTTCCAGGTACCAAGTGGAAAGGGTAAGCAGGACGCATGAAAAACGCACAGGATTATAATCCAAACTGAACCCATAGAGACAATAACCTCTGAAAAGGGTCAAACAGTCTGGGTACTCAACTGGCTTTTTATCTCCACAGTCACCGTTTCTACTTTCTAAGCACTTCCCACCCACCAACCATGGATCATTTTAAGTACCTCTGACTCTTGCTACATGAGTAATAGGTGCAAAGAAGTGGTTAACAAGTCATGAAAATACCTGTGGGATAATCGACTTAAGTAAGATGTCACAACCTAGTCCGTTGTGTCATGTGAAGAAAAAAACCTGTCGTGGAGTCTAGACAGAAGACCAAGAGTCAAGAATGTGCAGTATGTCTCCAGCCCCATCAGGAGAGAGTGTGCTAAGTCCAGCCAGGGTAAACATTCCAGTTGGATTTGCAGGCATGCACCTGGCCACCTGGCATCAGCTATGTCAGTCACTAAACCTTCATCCCCACTTACTTCCCTTGTTGCATTGCTCTGCTCATCAAGGAGACTTCTGAAGACATTTGTTACTCGTGCCACAGGACAGCGAATGCAAGGACCATCTGCTCCAAGCATCTGAATCACTTGGCAGTTCCATGTCGCAGCATTCTGGTTTGTGTAGTAATCTCCTTTTGTTTGCAATGTGGGCTAGCATAACCCGGGCACATATAGGGCACTCAGATATTTTAGTTTCTGGATTTTAAATTCTGAGAACCAACCCATGAGCCCTGATACCATCAAACCATTTGGAAATCCTTCCCAAGTGGCCAGATGACTTCCACTAGCTGCCATTGCTACCTTGACTCTCTGTAGCTTTAAATGCCTAAGACAACAGGAAAAACAGTAATATCTGTCATCCTCCTGTCCAAACAGGTTCATTCCAGATGGACATTCCAAGATGGATTTTAGTTGCCCTCCTCTTTCCACTCTCCCTACCTGGATCCTGTGATCCCTTTTACTCTGTCCCCCACAACCCCCAACACCTCCAGGGTCCTAGTGCCAGGCCAGTTCTATAAAGTTTTCTCCTGAGGCCTCTTCATTGCTGGACAGATCCTCCTACACTTACTATAGGAATCTCAGTCCTTTAGAGAAAAACTTCTCCAAGACAAAGATAATTTCCCCAAAAAACAGATTATGAAAATTTCAAACACAAAGTTGAAAGAACCATACAGTAAGCACTCATACACCAACAACCTAGACTCAACAATCATTAACAGTTTCCTGTATTTGCCTTATAACCTGATCACACATCGATTTCATCCCTCAATCAATATATCCTATTTTGGGTGCATTTCAAAGTCAATTGTAAACATCAGAACACTTCATCCCTAAACACTTCAGCATGCATGCCATCAACTAGTATATATGTTCAGGGTTTTAAAAAGCATTTCCCACTCTTTACTCTTGTTATCAAAAACAGTTAAACTCTTCTTACATGTTTGTTTTGGGTTTTTTTGTGTAAAAATTATATAGTGTGTTCACTTGGGCAGCACATATACTAAAATAAGAATGATACAGAGATTAGCAGAGCTCCTGCACAAGGATGACACACAAATCTGTGAGGTATCCATTTTTTTGTAATTACATAATGTGGTCATCCCTCATACCCACCAGGACAGTTATTATCAGAAAAAAAGAAAAGAAAGAAAGAAAATACCAAGTGTTGACAAGGATATGGGAACCCTGGTTGCACTGTTGGTAGGAAATGTAAAATGATGCAGTCATTGTGGAAAACAGTACAGTGGTTCCTCACAAAATTAAAAATAGAATTACCAGACGATCCAGCAATTCCACATATCCAAAAGCAGGGTCACAGAGAGATATTTGTACACCCATGTTCACAGCAGCATTAGTCACAATAGCTAAAATGTGGAACCAAGTGTCCATTGGCAAATGAATGGATAAGCAAAATGTGGTATTTCCATACAATGGAATATCACTCTGCCTTAAAAAAGGAAGGAAATTCTGACATGCTGCAACATGGATGATCCTTGAGAACATTACGCTAAGTGAATAACCCAATCACAAAAAGACAAAGACTGTATGATTCTACTTCTATGTGATACTTAGTCAAAATCATAGCAGTGGAAAGTAGAATAGTGGTTGCCAGGGGCTTGAGGAAATAGGTAGAATGGGGAATTATTGTTTAGTGGGCATAGAGTGTGTTTTAAGATGAAGGATTCTGAAGATGGATGGTGGTGATGGTTGCACAACAATGTGAATGAATATACTTAAAATTACTGAGCTGTACACATAAAAACCGTAAAGATGGTAAATTTTGTTACAGGTGTTTTTTAGCACATCAAAAAAAGTTAGAAAAATTACATACTGTGAAATGTGTGATGCATACAGCAGTGTAACCCAGTTCTGATAAGGAAAGAATATTTCCATCACCCCAGGAAGTTCCCTCAAGTCCTTCCTAAGTTCATCCCTGCCTCACCTTCCAGAGGCAACCACTTTTTAAAGAATCGAGATTAAAAAATTAGATTAGTTGTTTTCCCTGTTCTACAACTTTATAAAAATGGCATAATTCACTATATGTTCTTCCAGGTAAGGCTTCTTTCACTTGGCAAGTTTTTGAGATTCATCCATGTTGTGTATATCAATACTTTGTTTTACATTGCTAAGTATATTTCCTCAAGTCAATGTACCACAGTTCTGTTGATGAACACCTGTACTGTTTCAAGTTCTTGGCTGTTATAGGCGAAGTTGTTATGAGCAACCATGCACAAGTCTTTTCAAAAACATATTTTTTCACTGCTTTTGGTTAAACATCTGGAGAGGAACTCCTGGGTCACAGGATAATGTAATTCTTGGTGTGGCTGGACTTAGGTCCACCATCCTGCTATTTGTTTTGTTTGCCCCATGTTTTTCATTCCTCTGTTCCTCCTTTCCTATCTTCTGAGTCAACTAAATAATTTTTTAATTCCATTTTAACTTCTCTATTGGCTTTTTAACTATACTTTGTCCTGTTATTTTTTTAGTTGAAACTTCTTTAACATAAAATTAACCATTTCAAAATGTTCAATTCAGTGGCATTTAGTACATTCACAATGTTGTGCAGCCACTCCTTCTATCTAGTTCTAAAACATTTCCATCTTCCCAAAATAAAACTTCATACCCATTAAGCAGTTGCTCTCTGTTCTCCCACCCAATGCCTGGCTACCACCAATCTACAATGTCCCTATGGATTTACCTATTCTGGACATTGCATATACATGGATTCATGTGTATGTGGCTTTTGTGCTTGGCTTCTTTCAATTAGCATATTTTTAAGGATCATTCACATTGTAGCATGTACTGTAAGCACCTCATTACTTTCTAAGGCTGAATAATTTTCCATTTTATCCATTTTTCTGCTGGTGGACATGTGGATTATTTCTACGATTTGGCTATTATAAATAGTACTGTTCATTGCATTATTTTTGAGTTTGCTCTACAGCAGCAATGTTCAAGCATTTTGGTTTTAGGACCACTTTAGACTCCTAAAAAGTACTGAAGGTCCCCAAAGAACTTTCATGTGGAAGACAAATGCACCCCCCCACACACATATATGAAATTAAATAGAAAATTGTTTAAATATTTATTTTTAATGAGAATAAATAAAACCACTACATGTTTTCATAAACAATGTTTTTATAAAAATATTTTTTTCAAAAGTGAGAGGTACTGTTTTATAATTTTGCAAATCTCAACGTCTGGATTAATAAAGAATAGATGGATTCTCATATCTACTTATGCATTTAATTTGTTGTCATATGTTGCTTTGGTTGGCAAAGGTGAAGAAAATGCATCCTTACAAATATATGCAGTTGGAAAAAGGAGAACCCCGTAGACCTACTGAATGGGTTTTGGGGACCCCCAAAGTCTTTGTACCACATTTTAAGAACTGCTGCTCTAGGGATTTCAATATATATCCTTGACTTCTCTTGTCAACATAGATTAAATATTATACCACGTAATGTGAAATATAAGAATTTTGCAACTGTATAGTTCCACTGACTACTCCCATCCTTTGTGTTATCATATATATCACATAACATAAAGGATAGGAGCAATAAATACAACTATTACAAAATTCCTTTGCTTTAAACAGTTAAATGTCTTTGAAATAAATTAAGGAAAAAAGACAGCTTTTTATATTTATCCAGTTATCATTTCCAGTGTTCATTTGTCTAAAGACTCAATTTCCTATCTAGCAGTATTTCCCTTCAGCCTAAAGAATTTCCTTGTGGTGCAGTCTGCTGACAATAAAGTTAGTTTTTACCTACTCCCTAGAAAGCCCATAGCTCCTTCCAGCTTTTTTTTCCTGCCTCTCTTACCTGCAAAATCCCTCCAGGCTTTTTACATTTCCTGTCTCTTCACCTCCCTTTCCCTTCTCACTCACTCCACTTGGGCTTCCCTTCCCCATCCCACTGAAACTTCTCCCGTTTTGCCCAATCTATTGGTTGGATGTCCCCTCACCTTGCTCAACCCTCAGCAGCATGTGATATAACTATAACTGGCCATTCCCTCTTTCTTGAACGTCATCTTTTCTTGTCTATTGGGTGTAACTACACTCTTCCCCAGTTTTCTCCTGACCCCAACTGCTTTCTCAAGGTCTCTGCAGGGGTCTCCTCTTCCAGCTGCCCAGGATGCAGCCCAGGACCTGACCCTCCTCTGTCTTCTCCATCCCACTCCTCCAAGGTGGTCTTCTCTCATCCAGCACCACCAATGTACTGGTGACACCCAAATCTATAGCTACAGCCCTGATCTTGCCTCTGCACTGGACTTTACTATCCAACACCGAGAGACAGCTCCCTTAGATGTCTAAACTTAGTACGTCCAAAGCAAACTCTTGATTTCCCTTCCACAGACCTGCGCCTTCCCCACCCCAGGCTCTCCCACGTCAGTGAATGGCAATCACCACCCACCCAGTTACTCTGGTCACACACTTAGAAGTTAGTCGTTTTCCTCTCTCCCTGCATCCCATCCGTCAGATGACATGGCTCTCTGTCCAAATGTAGCCTGCATCCGACCACTTCTTGTCTCCACTGCTGCAATCCTATCCATCACCTCCCTCCTGGGCAACAACATCCTAACACGCGTTCCTGCTTCCCCTCTTGCCCCCATAGTGAGACACGGACCATGGGCATAGTCAGAGTAGGGTGAGGGTCTCTGGAAACAGCAAGGCACAGGATATTTAGTCAGAGCAATGTAACTACATGCAAGGAAACCTCCTACCAAAACTCTCCAGTTAAACATTATGCTCTAGAGGCATTCTTCAGTGAGCTCGGTTAATATTCCCCAGATAAAGAAGAGTAGCACGTTATTATGCTAATCATTTGTAATCATGTAAGTCCAGGAAGAGGAAATCCCGGGGCAAAATACCTCTAAAAATCGAAATTAGTCTTAAAACACGTCTATCGCTTACAAACTGCTGTGCAGGGCCTTCTCTCCTCTGCTCGGGAAGCCAGCAAGCAAGGTAGGCCCCTCCCCTTAACCTCTCAGGTTCAGACACGCCCTCGGTTGTCCAAGTAAGTACCCATTGACATGGAGATGAACTTCTCTCCACCCCTGAGGATATGCAAATGAACCGAAGCCAGGCGAGATATTCTGTAAATGTTACCATTTTATCCACAGGCGACCCCTCCAGAAATCTCACCTTACAATCTACTCGTTCCCCTTCTTCCGCTGTGCTCACTGGGCGAGAAAACTGGAGCACTGTGGCCAGACTAATGACATAATAAAATCATGACAATCCTCAAGCCTGAGGATTCAGCTAGGTTCAAAGTCTTATGCAGATTAAGTCCATAGCTCCTCTATTCCATACGCAGGCAGTAGCTCAGGGTTCAGAGCAATCATCATGCGGCAGCTGCAGCCAGGGGGCGCATTCAGGCCACAAGGACTGTAGGAGAAAACAACCTTAAGGGCAATAAGACGCATGTTTTAATGACACCAGCACAGGCAAATCTTGTCCATCAGGTAGGATGCAGGCAAGAGAGTGGTCCTGTGATAGGACAGTGGCAGGAATGGGATCTTGTCCTGGTCTAGTGTACCAGGCTTTCAACCTACTCCCTCTGGGAGTTACAGATGGGTCAATATATAGGGCAATGGAAGGTACATGCACTAGCCATAAAGATAAAACAAAACTTCCCCACAAGATGCTCTTACCTCCTGGACGTTTTGGATACACTACCATGACCTTTGGGGGCCATTCAGCTGTTATTCCAGGAATACACAGTGATGCTGGGGTTCTTGTTTGCAAGTCAAAGAATGAACTTAGCAGATGGTCAAGGTAGAGCCAGGGAGAGGCTTTTATTTAGAGATAGTGAGGGAACAGAGCTCCTGGCTCACACCAGGAGGGGACAAGAGAGTCCATAGTGGTGCGTTGTCTAGGGGTTTTATAGGCAGCTGAGGATATTTGGGAACATGAAAAAAAGCTTAGGCGTGTGGACTTGTTCAGTGGTTCCTGAATATTAAAAATTAACTTAACGTAAGGAATTTCCTGCCTTGATTTCTCTCTGGGATACCAGCGTCTTAGTCTGGGAGCATACAAAAGGCCCTGCCCAGCTCCCAAGGTGGGCTGAGGTATTGTCTGTTTGCTAAAGAGTAAGTTAAGAATCTTACTTGTTAAACTTCCTGTATGTTCAAATGCAATCTTATCATTAAGGTGGAATCCTTCCTGCCTTTTACTATGTTGTTTATGCCTGAGCTTACCTGCTAAATTAGTTCCCAGTTTGCAAAATCACCTCATCAGATCTGAAGAAGGAAAGACAGCACATAGGCCTGGGCCTTTTAGCACGCTAAAGTGAATCTTACACATGATTACAAATGATTAGCATAATAAAAACATATGCTACTCTTCTTTATCTGGGGAATATTAACTGATCTCACTGAAGAATGACTCTAGAGCTTAATGTTCAACACAGTGTTTTGGTAGGGGGTTTCCTTGCATGTAGTTACATTGCTCTGACTGTAAATATCCTGCCTTGCTTTTTCCAGAGGCCCTCACCCTATTCTAAGCTGGTCCCTGAGTCAACAGGAGGCCTGCTTCCAGGCCTTCCTCCCAAGGTTCCAGAAGGGCCAGCCATCACTGGTCCATGTGTCGAAATGTCCAGGGCCAGGTCCATTCAACAGTGTCTCCAGGGCTTAACACAGTAGGGGTGGGCAGCAGGATGTTGCTCTGCTGGCCATATCTGGCTTTAATAACTCTTCTTTGGTTTGCACATACAGTTGTATAAAGAAAGCAGCAAAGTGTGTGAGTGTATTCACAGGGCTCAAAGCTCCTTTACGTGGCTTCTCATTCAAATGCCGCAGCATTGTCCATAGGCAACCTGACCAACCCCATAGACTTGGTGTCCAACTTCAGGCCAGATTTCAACAAACCATTGTACCTCTGTCATGCTTGCCCTGGTAGGATTATATGGTATATGAAATTTCCACTTTATTCCTAATTGTTGCACCTATTCTTGTAATGTATGCCCAGTAAAGTGGGTGCTTTGATCACTCTCAATCACCTGCAGCCAGCCATAGCAGGCCCCTCTTGGTGATTTGCTGAGCTGTACGACATGCAGAAAAAGCAACCAATAGTCCAATAGCCATGTCCACACAAGTCATGGCATACCAATAACCTTCTGATATGGGCAAAAGCCCAATATAGTATATTTGCCACCTGACAAGGGGTATTGGCCCCCTTACTATTGTCCCATGTTGCTGTGGGACTCGATCTAAGTCCCTCTTAGAGCACACAGGCACTCCTTCCAGGCTCTGCTGACTTCTTCAAAGGTCAATGGTAAGCCCCACCTACAGGCTATAGTCCACATTGTCGTTTGCCCCATGTGCAACAAACACTGGTGCAGCCACTGGGCCACATCAGACGCAGGCTTTCCTTCTAGCCAGCAGACCTGGGCCAATGTGTCTGCTTCATCATTCCCTGGGGATGCCAAAGGCAAATGGCCAGTCACATGATATACCGTGACAGTCTTACTCTGATGAGAGGCCCATAGGTCTTGCCACATTTGGCCCCAAAGGGGCCGGCGACCAACCATCCAGTTGGCACGATACTATGTTGGTAGCCACAGGGTCAAGCCCCGATAGACTGCCCCAGCTGTCAGTGCAGACAGCTATGGGGGAAGGCTCCTGCGTGATCACAAACCATACTGCCCACAACACATCCCATTGACTGCTCTTTCCCTCTCCACCCTCCATCCATATTGTCTCAGTCTTAGGATAGAAAGCCACAGCCCTCCATTTCGGGGGCTGCCCACGACTGGAGCCATCTGTGTACCAAGCATCTTCAGGTATAGGGGCTTTTCCCTCCTGATAAGGAGTCTCGGCTACCAATGGCTTAGAAGTTCTTCTTGCTTTCCACTGGTATAGGTCACTGGCCCCAATAAGCATTAGAGTTATCCACTTAAGGGGCTAGTAGAGAGGGCATTGCGCTGCTTTAACTATGCACCCCATTTGGCCAGTGTAGGTGTCGCCACACCACTCCGTGGCTTTTGGGTCCAGTCTTGCACTCACCCCGCAATGACATAGGTGGTTATTACCTTGGTCAGAGCTGTTCCAGCAATGGGCTCTGTAGCCAGCAAGGCATGGTACACAGCAGCCAGTTGCTTCTCTGTCAAAGTGTACCAAACCTCTGCTCCTTTCCATAGTTGTGACCAGAATCCAAAAGGTTGGCATGTCTGTTCAAGCTGCTGCCAAAGACCCCATCCATAACCATCTTGGTTACATGAACATCTAGTTCACAGGGCCTTGATGAGTCCATTACATTCAAGGCCTGTACGGCCTTGACTACCTGCTTGGCAGCAGTAAAAGCAGCTGCACACGTCTCATCCCAGTCCCACCTGATGCTCTTCCGTACCAACCAGTATAAGGGCTTCAGAATTTGTGCCAAGTGCAGGATAAACACTCTCTAGTAGCCCAAAAGACCCAAAAACTCTTGTTATACTGCCACAGTGGTAGGGGTGGGGAAAGCCTGGACCTTGTCTATAACTGCTTCAGGAACAACTTCGTTTCATCAGACCAGACAACAGCCCCAGAATTCAGACAAACCAGGTCCCTGAACCTCCTTGGTGCTATTCACAACCCATTCTTTTTCCTGTAGATGTTGCAACAGTCTAGGAAATGCCTTCTAAATCTGAAAGAGAATCAGATGTGAACATAATGTCATTAATGTAGTGATACAATTGCCTCGTCCCCACCATTTCCCCCAAGGTGGGGACTTTGACCCCCTCCTCAGTCGCAAATCAACCCACATTTGGGTCCTCAAGACCTTCAGGGGGCCTTTTGTACTTCTCCTTTCAGTCATGGCCCGTACTTCCCTCCATGCCCTTACTGTTTGAACCTCCCCCAGATTTGCCCAAGTACAAGTAGCCTCATTTATGGGTTGCCCTAGGTGGGGGGCAAGAGTATTCACCAGGGACCCAAAGAGAGATGTGGGAGCTGTATGTAGCACCAGATATCTCATCCCTATAGTGAACACCTCATCAGGTCCCTGGGGGTCCATATTATAGATGATACTTTTCATACCCAATTCCCACAATATCTGTTGGAGCTCTGCATACATTTTCCAACTACTGGGAAAATATGGTAAATCACCCTGATTAGGCCAGACTACCCTGATGGCAGCTGTCAACCATTCCAGGTGTGTCTGATTCCCTGAGGCATGACAGACATTTTGCAACCACTGCCTGAGGGAAGGGTGAGTCTTCAGGGAAGCCATTCTACTCATCTCAGCAACCGATACAACAATGTTTCCACCCCCATATCCCAGGACATAAAAGCCATGTAGGCAGAGATTCCGATGGCCTTTGCCTATACCAGACGCTCATGTCCACCAGCTCATCCTGGGCATAGGAGCGGAGCATGGAGTGCTACACAACCTGGGGAGGGGGCTGCTCCTCCCCCTGAGGAGCCTGTCTTTTGTTTTTATTTTCTTAATTACAGCTGGGTGGGCCTTTAAAACAGGAGAAGATGGTACCCCCTGCAGTGGCCTGGACAGCAGATCTGCCAATGACCCTGCCTCCTCCTCTTCTCCCTTGGGCTTCTCCACCAACGGCTCCTGCCCCACCATTTCCGGGGCTGAAAGCACTACTCTTTCCTCCCCCTCCTCCATGGCCTCCTGCAACAGGGCTTTTCCTGCCGTCTTCCCCCTCCCTGTTGCTAAGGAGTCTTTAGCAGCGTGACCTGTCTTTTCAGTAACGATCTCTTCTTAAATAGCATCCCATAGGCTATGGCCCAGCTCCTCCAAGCGAAGCTGAAGTGTGTCTCTCTCCCGTCTAGGTCCCTCTCTCTCCTGGCTAACCATCTCGATAATTCTCTCTTTCTCCTGTATAACATTTTCCACTATCCCGATGAAAAGAGACCCTACAATGCCAGCCGCTACACAGCCCTGTAAGGTCTCCAAGCAGTCTTCCAACTCACACAGGGCTAATTCTGCAGCTTCCGGTGTTCCCACCCTTCCCCAGTTTTGGGGAAGGGCCCACGCCTCTAGGAGGTACTTTACCCTAGACCAACTCCCCAGTAGGGGTTCCCAAATTGGAAGCCCCACAGCTGGGGGGGATAACAACAGGTGAAGTGGCACCCTCTGCCGCTGTATCCGCTGGGGCCTCCCCACCATCCACAGGAGCAGCCCTCCCAAAGGTCGCCCCCATTATGACAGATTTTGTGTTCAGAGAAATCCTGCCAAATGCCGCCAGATATAAGTCCGGGGAGAGGAAATCCCAGGGCAAAATACCTCTAAAAACCTAAATCAGTCAAAGGTAGAAATAAAGTTTAAAACCCGTTTCTTGCTTACAAACTGCAGTCCAGGGCCATCTCTTCCCTCCTCTGCTCAGGAAGAAACCAGCAAATAAGCCAGCCCTCTCCCTTTAACCTCTCTGGTTCAGACGCGCCCTTGGTTGCGCAGGTAATTACCCACCGACATGGAGATGAACTTCTCCTCCCCTGAGGATATGCAAATGAACCAAAGCCAGGTGAGATATCCTGGAAATGTTACAATTTTACCCACAATGTGTAAGATTCACTTTAGCATGCTAAAAGGCCTAGGGCCTAGGCTTATATGCTGTCTTCCCTCCTGATGAGATGATTTGCAAACTGGGCAACTAATTTGGCATGCAGGCCCAGACATAAACAACATAGTAAAAGGCATGAAAGATTCCACCTTAAAGATAAGACTGCATTTTAATACCCAGAAAGTTAAGAAGCAGGATTCTTAACTTACTCTTTAGCAAACAATACCTCAGCCCACCTTGGGGGCTGGGCAGGCAGCCTTGTTTCCTTTGCTCCCAGACCAAGACCCTGGTATCCCAGGGAGAAATTAGAGCGGTAATTTCTTGTGTTAAGCTTATTTTTAATATTCAGGGACCACTTGACAAGTCCACACCCCTAAGCCTTTTATCCGGTTCCCCAAAATCCTCAACTACCTATAAAACCCCTAGACAACGCACTACTACCGGCTCTCCTGTGGAGCTGTCATCTCACTGTATCGCAATAAAAGCCTCTCCCTGGCTTCCCTACCTTGGGTGTTTGCTAAATTCATTCTTCGACTCTGCAAACAAGAACACAGGCATCAATAGTTCATTCTCTCACAGTGGAATGATGTTTCAAAACCATAAACCAGATTATGTCACTTCCCTGCCTACAATGGTCGAATGGAACATTTTACCTGTAAATATTTATTTTCCCTATCAGTCCTCTAGAAAAGCCTTGAAATAATGACCAGCCCAATGGCATTGTGCATCCCTAGCTGTCCCGGCCCGCGGGACGAACGTGGAGTGTGCCGGAGTAGCCTGCAGAAATGAGACAAGCAAGAGACACAAAGAATGACCAGCAAGACAGGATGTCTGATCAAGCTGGCGAAGTTTATTGTTTACAGGCTCAATTTATACAAGTAGCAAGTAAGGGGTGGGTCAGGAGATAATTGGACCTTAGGTGGCGCTGGCGGGGAGGTGTTTTCACACATCCTCAAGGTCTCCCTATTTTCAGAGTGAGGAGTCTTGGCTCATCTTCAAGGACAAGATATGTTTTTGTGAGCAGATAACTTCCAAGGACTGCACCGGTTGCTCTCAAGCTTGTGCTTTCCCATGCTGCGTTCAGACGTGGGGGAAGGGACATAGCCCCGGCTCCCAACACCTAGCACCCAGTTTGTAGTTTTGAATCTGTACCATTTCCCACTAAACGTAACCAGGACTTCTGAAGAGGCTGATTCGAAGTCTGGGGAAAGAAATGTACAAAATGAGCCAGAAGTATCTTGTCATAACAGAAAGCAAGAAGCCTACCAATGACTACCATGGTTACGTTAAAAGGACTCATAAGCCAAATCAAATTGGTCCCCGGTGACCAAACATGGGACAATTTGAGTTTTAACAGAGATGATAATAATTGCAATGGATTGAAACCGCAAATATGCTGCACCCATGAGTTCATAATGATACTCAAAAACATAAGAAAAGGTCACCTTTAAAGGGTGGGAGGAAACGAATTCATTATCTTAAACACTGATAACTAGAAGAGGAAAATCAAATACTTATCCTGCCTTTTCTACACTAACTGTATGTTAGAAAACAGCATAAAACCTAAATGTGATTTATTCCCACCAGGAGGTTTAAAACATTTTAACGGTAGGGTATTAACAAAGGGCCACGTGGTGGAAGCTGCTCAGGCTGAGAGTGGGGGTGGGACTTGATAAGGGCCTGGCTATACCTGTTTGAGTTTTTTAAAACTACCAATAAGATTAAGACAAAGTAACGGAAAGATATAACTGGCTTAGGCGACGTCCGGGAAAGAATGTGAACCCTGTAGTACTCAGCCAATGAGGAACCAGGGGAGGGACTCGTGCACTAGGAGATAAATTACTGGTGCCAAACTCCTCAGGCGTCCCTGCTCACCAGACACCCGATCTTGCTATATCGTCATTAAAGCCTTGCTCCGCTGTTCTCTTTGTCTCCGTATCCACTTACTGAATATTGACCAGTGAGTGTGTTTCTCACACTGTACCACTGGTAACAAACAATACATTAGAGGAATTGTCTCTGTGCAGAAAGATTCCAACAAGTGAAAAACATGAATTAGAGTGTCACCCTATTGTACCCTCTAGTAAATTAATAGTTATAGGCATCATGTATACGTGGCTGCTAAGATCATAGAAAACACAACCAGACATCAATGTGCCTTCTGGTGAAAGAACACCCTCCCATCTAAAGTCTTGCCAAAAAGATCCAAACCTGTGTCTCGTCAAGATGATTTCTAGATCCAGGTACTAATTTGCATGAAATAGGACAGAGAAAAACACATTGCACGTGAACTGAATCCTGAATTCTCAGTCAGCATAAACTTAAAAGACTGTGGGAAACTCGATAGATCAAACATCCCAGGCTCTGCAATAGACACACTGTAAGGGAAAAAGGGGATTATGACGGAATCTACAGATTAAAAGATTTAAAACGCGTATCAGCAAAGCTTTCTAAAATAACAGACAAGACTATAACATCTAAGGACGTATAAGTGGGTGATAAAACTATAAAGGCACGCAAAGTAGTGATTACTATGGAAGGGTAGTGAGTGGTACCTGTGGAAGGAGGAAGGTCGTTGGGGTGGAGGCAGAGGCCATGGAGTACTAGGGTGGCTACAAAATTCTATTTCTCCACTCGGATGGTGTTACAAAGATGTTTTGCCCACTAATAATTAACTATACATTTGGTTTGGGTGACTTTTCTACACATCTTTCTGAAAATTAAAAAAAAAAAATTTCTTTAAACCTCTAATACAGGGGTTGGCAAACTTTTTCAACGGGCCAGATAGTGTTTCGGACTATCATGTAGGCTCTTGCATAACCATTTAAAAATTCATAAGGACAAATAGGAACCTTGTGACCCTCGAGGGTGCGCTAATCCTTGAATTCCCGATCTCAGGGGGCACCCACGTCTGGAGCCCCACCATCCGCGCCCTGATGTGGGTGCCGGGTTCCCGCGAGCGCAGTTCCCCCCCGCCAGCCCCAACCCCGGTCCGGCGTCTCTTAGCAACAGGAGGACGCCACCGCCACCCTCGCTGGAGCCTAGGGTGCGCGGAGTGGAGCGAGCACGCATGCGCACGACCAGCAAGGAGCCGCCAACCCGCTCCGGGAGAAGAGCAGCGCCGCGGGGTACGCCAGCCCTAGGGCGGGTATCAAGGAAAAGTCTGGGCCCCGACTCTTCCCACTAGTCCTCTGCCATTCTCCTGTCCCTACGTACGGTCTAGTTAACTAGGGAAGCACCAGCATTGCCTGGGAGCCTGCTACAAATACAGAATTTCGACCTCACCCCTGACCTACCGCATCAGTGTCCCGACTTTTTAACGAGATCCCAGGAGATACCTACGTATTAACGTTTGACCAACTTGCTTTCACAATCCAAGAAAGGCAAAGCCATAAATAAATAAATGCGTCAAACTGGGAACACCTCTTACACGCTGAACGTTTAACCTAGACAGTAAAAAACAGCTGTTACGATTTTATAGAAGTTTCCAAAGCTGAGTTCCCTAGCTCAGTAAGGGGGGAAATTCCCTCCTGTCTCTTCTCACTATCAGTCCAGGACAGAATGCATCACTAACCTCAGGGTTCTGCTCTCAGAGCCAATGGGAGAATTAAGAAAGGAGAATTTCCATTCCCACAGTAAGGGTGTAGCTTCTGAAGAATTAGGTGGAAAAGACAGGGCTCAGAGAATGGGTGCCAAGATAAGTTAAACAGCAACAAAAGGGCAATCCCAGACCTACAGAAGGCAGCACCAAAACTCGGCTGCAGGGCTCCCAGAAAACAGAATCCATTTGCATTTTAAACTCCAAAATGAAAATCTTATGAATACTAAAACAGTGGATGAGTGAGTACTACTGAGAGAAGTTCCCAGGTCAGAAACTTCCCAGTCTGATGAGTTCTCTCCATAGCTTTCTATCTTGGGAAACTGCAGACCTTAAGTTTAACTTCCTCATTCGATGACATGGCAAATCAAAACAGACACATCCCAGTCCTATAAAAGCCACTTTGCTTCACCAGGAAGAAAAAAAGAGACTGACTTATCAGAGAACACGAGATATTAAGTTTCATTTAAGAAAAGAAAATGATCATTTTTTAAATGGCAAAGACAAAATAATGAGAGAAAAAGGCTTTCTTCAAACACAAAACAGTTCAAAAAATGCATTTCTAAAAATTCATGTCACATACAACACGGATCAACCTTGAAACATTATGCTAAGTGAAAGAAGTCAGTCACAAAGGACCATATATTGTATGTTTCCATTTATATGAAGTGTTCAGAATAGGCAGATCTATACAGACAGAAGTAGACTAGTGATAGGGTAGGCCTGGGAAGGACAGGAGGTGTGGGGGCTATTAGCTAAAGGGTATGAGGTTTCTTTTGGAGGCAATGAATATGTTCTAAACACGATTATGCTGATGGATGACAACTCTGTGAATGTACTAAAAGCCATTGATTGTAGGCTTTAAATGGGTGAACTGTATAGTATGTGAATTATATTCAACAAAGGTACTTAAAAAAAAAAAAAACAACCATGACTCCACCCAAGATCTGCATTAGTCTAAAAACACTGAGTTTCTACTTAAGGCAAGGATTTCCTGGGCAAAATCTGGAGGAAAAAAGAGTTGATGTTAGTACTGTGTAGAGACCCCAACTAGATTTCTCTTGCAAAACACTCCCATCTCAGTTTGGGGAAGAATTTCAGTCTTATCTCAAGATCACCAATCTCAGAAATTCCCATCTGGCTTAACTTGAAACACTTGAAAAACCAAAACAGGCAAAACACATTTTCAAAACAACACCTTTAATCTACATGGCAAGAAAAGAAACAAAGGACCATAGGATAGATGCTTTGGGCTCTGTCAGAATACAAACTTGAGAATTCACTATCACTATAGAAACTAAAATCCAAAAAAAGACTGGACATTTCCCAAGGAAACTGTGTTTTAAAAGTCCCTAAATAACACAACTCACAAAGAATGTGGCCAAAAGAACCTAGCGGGATGGCTGAGGCTCAGTAAGTGACCGCACTGATCTCAGCTCTGCTGCCCCACGGGGCTTAAACTTTGGCAAATTCTCTTCTCGACCCATTTAATTTCCCAAACCAAGAGCAAAGGGTATCATGCGAAGTCCCATGAGCACTTTGCACCCACAAGGGCTTACATTGGCCTCATGGTCACAGCTGTCACTATGGAGAGAAAGAAGAGGAGGGAAGTAGAACAGGTATCTCTCTTACCCTACAGCAAAACACACGAAACCGGGCAGCATTGGGCGGCTTAGAGAGAGAGAAACCTCTGCAGCTATAGGCCAACAGCTTCCTCCTGCCCTGATGATCTGGATGCCATCTAATCCCCAGACAAATTAAGAGACCAAATGTTATTTAGCAATTAGTAATGGAGCAGATGCTGTTTGCTAGACTCCTGCTCTGAAGGGTCTGTTTCAGTTGTTAAAAACAAAACGGTCATTTCCAATGTCAAACACAAAAGGAACTGGAAAGTGCCTGGCACATAGTAGGTATTCAGTAAATATTTGTTGAGCGCCTCTTGAATGAATGCAGACATTACTCCCCTTGGCACTCTCTGCCTTCCTCCCTAAGCCTGGAAACACACACACACACACACACACACACACACACACACACACACGGCACTCTCTGCCTTCCTCCCTAAGCCTGGAAGCACACACACACACACACACACACACACACACACACACGGCACTCTCTGCCTTCCTCCCTAAGCCTGGAAGCACACGGCACTCTCTGCCTTCCTCCCTAAGCCTGGAAGCACACACACACACACACACACACACACACACACACACACACACACACACACGGCACTCTCTGCCTTCCTCCCTAAGCCTGGAAGCACACACACACACACACACACACACACACACACACACACACACACGGCACTCTCTGCCTTCCTCCCTAAGCCTGGAAGCACACGGCACTCTCTGCCTTCCTCCCTAAGCCTGGAAGCACACACACACACACACACACACACACACACACACGGCACTCTCTGCCTTCCTCCCTAAGCCTGGAAGCACACACACACACACACACACACACACACACACACACACACACACGGCACTCTCTGCCTTCCTCCCTAAGCCTGGAAGCACACGGCACTCTCTGCCTTCCTCCCTAAGCCTGGAAGCACACACACACACACACACACACACACACACACACACACACACACACACACACACACACACGGCACTCTCTGCCTTCCCCTCTAAGCCTGGAAGGACACACACACACACACACACACACACACACACACGGCACTCTCTGCCTTCCTCCCTAAGCCTGGAAACACACACACACACACACACACACAAAAAAAAAAAAAAAAAAAAAAAAAAAAAAAAACTAAATCCAGGCCTGTTCACTGCAACTCCAATTGGAACCTTGCAGAATTCTTAAAACAATTACTGCTACAATATAGATTTCTAGAGGTCAAAGATTTTTGTTACTAATGTATCTTAAGCGCCTAAAACAATGCCTGGCACATAGTAGTCTCTCAATGAATATCTGTTTAATGCAGAATGAATTAAGGGCCTACTATGTGCCACGCTGGGGCGCCCACTCACACAGACTTTCCTCTTTCTGATCACTTCCAGTCAGGCAGCAGAGGCTGCCGTGAGTCCTCCCATCGCTAGGGCCGCTGTCGGAAACGCACAGTTTCCTTCTCACGTCACCTTCCATACCCGAGGTGCCTTTTGACCCCATGAAGTTCGCTGCCCCAAGTAAAGATGGCTGCGTCGGTGGGCGCTGCTGCCGGGCGACTGCGGCGGGTCATCTGCAGGATGCCCCCGGGGCGAGATCCCAGCCGTAGACCGCTCTCATCCGAGCCCCGTCCAGCCCGGGCCACGGCCGTGCGGCAGGCCTTCTTGAGCTTTTTTCGGGATCGCCATGGCCACCGACTAGTGCCGTCCGCTTCCGTGCGGCCCCGCGGCGACCCCAGTTTGCTTTTCGTCAACGCGGGGATGAACCAGGTGGGCTGAGCCAGACAGATTGGGAGCGGAGTTTGTGATTTTTTTTCCAGAGAGAAAAGCGCTGTGGGATTGGGCAAAAGAAGCGAGGGAGGAGCTCATAGCTTTCGGGAAAGACTGCGGTGCGTGGTTGGGCAAGGGAGTGGGGTGTGCAGATTGGGGTTTGGGGAACGCTTGACCTGGGTTGGGACTGAGTTTTAGGCCCAGAAGTGGTGCATGTGGAGTTCTATGGGGGCCGATTGGGGGTGGGGGGGTAGGGGGAAGTTTGGCTTCATTTCTTCATTCTTTAAATAAAAGTAATTCACTCGTTAAATAAGTGATTATTGAGCACATATTTTGTGCTAGCCTATGTTCTGTAAGCTTTTGACTTTGAACACGACTTACCCTTTCAAAGCCTCATTGTTTTCATCTGTAAAATGGGCGTGGAGGGGAATAATAGGTGAACCTAGCTTAGATGCTGTCCAAGATTCCTACTAAATACTGACATTGTGAGGTGTGTCCAGTACCCTGTGGTCTCAGTTTTATACCCTGAATTTACTGGGTGTGGTTCTTAACTGAGTTGGAGGATGCAGCCATTCATTGCCCTGTTTTCAAGCACCAGCATATTCCTCCTCCTTTTATCTTGCCTATTTTACTAGCAGAGGGTCTCTATTTTATGATTTACATACCTTTATTTGCCTCACATACACCAGAGATGAGCACCTCCAGGCTCCCAGGTTGCGCCTTTGGCCAGGACCACACTGTACTCTCACGGACATGGTCAGGCTTCAGTCTGAGCAGCCATCTCTGTTCCCACTCCCCACCTTTCCCCTCTACTGAAGGACTGAGATACCCCTCTTCCCCTTCTTCGTGTGTTTCCAGTTCAAACCAATCTTCTTGGGTACTGTGGATCCAAGAAGCGAGATGGCAGGCTTCCGACGTGTGGCCAACAGCCAGAAGTGTGTGAGGGCTGGAGGACGCCACAGTGACCTAGAGGATGTGGGCCAAGACCTTTCCCATCATACCTTCTTTGAGATGCTTGGCAATTGGGCTTTTGGAGGTGAATACTTTAAGGTGAGTCTCTAGGAAGTCCTGGAATTAACAGAGTCAGTGGTCAGCCAAGAAAAGTCAAGATTAGTCCTGTCTCTCTCTACTCCTAGAGTTTGCTAAGGCAGGGCCTCACACCAGAGCTAAAGTGCTAGATGAGTATGTATAATAGGTGTGTGTGTCACAGCCCTAGTTGGATCATAAAGCTCCCTCAGGGCCAGAACTGTACCTCCTGCCTAATAGCTGGTCAGTAATTGTATGAATAAATAGTCAGACAGTAATGCTGAAATGCAGGAGTTAGAAATTACCCCAGGCTATGATAGAGGATTTCATAGAGAAGGTGGAACTTGAAAGAGTAGGATTTAGAAGAGGGAGGAAGCTTTCTGAGCAGGAAAAAACTCAGAAGCAGAAATGATCATGGCTTATTCTGGAAACACGGTGGGCAGTGAAATTTTGTCTTAAACTCATGTGGCTTGATTGACCCTTCATTGGGGGCCTTCTTCTCACCCATCTTCCTCTTCCCACTTCATGTGGGTTTCCATTGCAGGAGGAAGCTTGCAGCATGGCCTGGGAACTGCTGACTCAGGTCTACGGGGTCCCTGAGGACAGGCTCTGGGTCTCCTACTTTGGTGGTGACCCCAAAGCAGGACTGGGTCCAGACCTAGAGAGTAGGGACATCTGGCTGAGCTTAGGGTAAGTCCACCCCCTGTTATGTGCACTCCTGGAGGCCAAGGGAACTGGGAAATAAAGCCTATCAGCACCAGTCCTCAGAGTCTCAGCATATTCCAGGATATGGTGGGGTCAGCCCTCTTCTTCCTCTTGCTGAGCTTGATGGGGGTGCCGTCATGGCAGAGACGGTCCCAACTTCTGGGTGTGCCTGTCTCCCCACCACCCACCTGTCTTTCTTCCCAGGGTGCCTGCCAGCCGTGTGCTTTCCTTTGGACCACAAGAGAACTTTTGGGAGATGGGGGATACTGGCCCTTGTGGACCCTGTACCGAGATCCACTATGACCTGGCTGGTGGGGTGGGAGCCCCCCAGCTGGTGGAGCTTTGGAATCTGGTCTTCATGCAGTACAACAGGTAATGGGGTGCTGAAACAGGAGAATCCCTGGCTGGAAGTGAAAAAGGTGGCAGTCAGGAGACTTTGACCCATTTCTTATAAAAATAAACACTTCAGTACTGCCTACTATGTGCCAGGCACATTTCTAAACTCTTGTCAGATAATAACTGATTTAGTTCTAATTTTTGCCCATGACAGTTTAAACTAGTCACTGGTGCTCTCTGGCCTCTGCTATTTTATTATATGATGGAGTTGAACTTGATGATCTCTAAGATTTCCTTCCAGCCTTGACAAGTTTCTTTCTAAGGGCAAAGAATTCTGTCCCAGAAAGGAAATGTATGTGTGTAAGCAAGGGCCCCAGAAGGGATTAAGGTGGGGGTAACCCTTTATAGGCACACAGCCATCATGGTCTGTGTTTCAGGATGGGGGAAATGGTACTACCGTCTGGTTCCTCCCACTGTCAACCCCTTTGGACCCCTGCTCATTCCTCACTCCTCCATCTGCTTCATACCTGTAATCCCATGTGGAGCCTCACCTTGCTCACCTTCTTGCCAGAGAAGCAGATAGAAGCCTGCAGCCCCTGCCCCGGAAGCATGTGGACACAGGAATGGGCCTGGAAAGGCTGGTGGCTGTGCTACAAGGCAGATGCTCCACCTACGACACTGACCTCTTCTCCCCACTGCTCAGTGCCATACACCAGGTGAGCCTGCCTCTTCCCTCCCAGAAGTCTGCAGGTTGCCAGTGCTTGCCACTATTACCTTGTGTCTTTTGAGAACTCATATATTCCCACATGTGGGGCAGTGACCAGCCAAGGATACCAGGGTGTCAAACATGAGGCTAGGATTCACATTTATTACCTAACTCCTTACTCTTTCCTTCCTTCATTTATTCAAAAACTAGGTGTTGCGTGCCTACTTGTATTAAGTTCATTGTGCTTGGTACAGGAGATACAACACTAAAAGAGATCATGGAGACCACAATCTGACCAAAAAGGTAGATAAAAAACTAAATGTTTTAACGAAGAAAATAGCAGCTTACAGACTGTGAACAGATAGTAAACATAGGTGATAATAATTAGGAAGGAGGGTAGGTACAGAGGAATCTTAAATGAAGTGTTTGGGGAAGGCTTGCCAAGAAGATGATCTCTGAGCCGAACCGTGGGAGAGGAGGAGTCAGCCACAGGAAGCTCATTCCAGGCAGAGAAGACAGTAGGTGCCAAGGCCCTCAGGCTGGAAAGGAACAAAAAGATGGCCAGCCAGCTAAAGTAGAATCACATGGAATGTATTCAGACAGTCTGTTAGTTAACTTTTCTGTAAAACAAAACTACTTAATACTTTGTAACTTCAACAACCATTTATTTAGCATATGAGTCTGATTTAGCAGTGTAGGCTGGGCTTAGCTTGGTCATTCTCTGGTCTCATATAAGCTCACTCATACATCTGGGGTCAGCTGCTAGGCAGCTCTACTCCTGGGGGCTGGCCAGCTGTCAGCCGGGGGCAGTGGGGTACTGGGCTGTGTGTCTGTCATCCAGCACACTGGCTTGTGTTTGTTCACATCACAGCTTGGCAGGTTCCAAGAAGGAAAGCAGAGCGCATGAGGCCTCTTGAGGCTTAGGCCCAGAGCAGTGTCATTCCCTCCACATTCTGTTGGCCAAAGTAAGTCACAAGGCTAGCGCACATTCAAGGGATGGAGAAGTAGGTGCTATCCCTTGATGGGAAGCAGTCACATTGCAAAATGGCATGCACACAGGAAAGGGAATGGTTATGGCCATTTTTATAGACAATCCTCCACAGAGAGGGAGATAGGAATCAAATCCGTGGGCCCTTAAAATCCAAAGCAGGCCTTTATTCCAAGTGTGGTGAGAAAGGCTGTACGTGGGGAGGGACATGATCTGCTTGACACTTTTCAAAGGCCAGTCCTTTTGCTGTGTGAAGGATAGGCTGAAAGGAAATAAGAGTAGAAGTTGAGAAACCAATTGAGAGGCTATTTAGTAATTCAGGGAAGAGACAATAGGGCATAGCTTAGGCTGGTAGCAGTGCAAGTGGAGAGAAGTAGATTGATTTGCAAAATCTAACGGACGTAGAAGCAAAAGGACCCGCTGTTGGGTTGGATGGGGAGGGAAGTTAAGGCTGGCTCTCAGTTTTTTCCTTGAGTACTGCAGTGAATGGCAGAACTGTTTATTGAGGGGGAAGCTTGGGGACAGATGGCTTTGGGGCTGGATGAATTATGGACTCCGCCTGGGAGCAGCTACATGCACACACAGCCTACCCCCTCGCCCTGCCCCGCATAAAGGCTGTAGAGGCAGGTGTGGGGAATAAGGAGCCCCTGGAGTCCAACATGCCTGGTTTGATTGGCTCCAGATGAGTTCTGTGGCTTTGTGGCACTTAGCTCCTCTGAGCCTCAGTCTCCTCTTCGGGAGCAAGGATAGTAATACCTCCTGGAGTAGGATGTTTTGGGTATTAGATATCGTATCATTCAGTCACCAACCCAGTTCTGATAGAAATTCGGTAAGTGATCATAGCTGTGATCATTGTCGGTGCTAAACATGGGCCTCTTGAAGGCAGGGACTGGCCCCATTCACCTTTGAAGTGTCTCCCACCAGCCCATTCTGAATATAGCCAGCTTTCAGGGTGAGGGTAGGAGCTCTAGGGGAGATGAAAAGCATCCCACCTGGGTCAGGTCAGGCAGAGGCAGCAGCCATGTTCCCTTTCCTACTTTCCAGGGTTGCGGGGCACCCCCTTACTTGGGCCGGGTGGGGGCAGCTGATGAGGGGCGCACAGACACAGCGTACCGCGTGGTGGCCGATCACATCCGTACACTCAGTGTCTGCATTGCCGATGGTGTCTGCCCTGGAATGTCAGGAGCCCCGTGAGTCTGGGAAGGCTATAGAGGGGGCAGGGGCTGCTGGGGGGGTGCAGGGAAAAGGAAGGAAGGAAGTGAAGTGGGTTGGGATGAGATGGCAGGAGAAGCAGGGGAAAGGAGCCGCTTTGGGGTGGGAGCACACACTCTCGTCCTTGTCCTCCTCGCTCCCCATAGTGCTGCACAGGGGATGCTGGGAGTTCATATCTGGACTCTGAACCCCTCTAGGCTGGTTCTTCGTCAGATTCTCCGCCGAGCTGTACGGTTCTCTGCAGAGGTGTTGCGGGCACCCCCTGGCTTCCTAGGCAGCCTGGTGCCTGTAGTGGTGGAGACACTGGTAAGGGCAGAGCTTCCTCACTCCTCTGGACCTCCCAGCGCACTCAAGGAGCCTGCTGCTGAGCCCA
Source organism: Manis javanica (assembly GCF_040802235.1). NCBI lineage: Eukaryota > Metazoa > Chordata > Mammalia > Pholidota > Manidae > Manis > Manis javanica. The sequence continues at coordinate 44,665,911 of NC_133171.1, forward strand.
GGCAGTAACCCCCGCCTGAGTTCCCCTCTAAATATCCAGCCCACAGTCCTGTCAAAAGGCTTAGAAAGCTGGAATTACTTACAAAAAGCAGGGAACCTTCAGGAAAACTCCTTGCCTGGGCTGCTGAGCCTTTGACCTTAGGACCACCCTCTGCCTATATCCCTTACCCCACAAGAAAATGGATTTCCCGTTTGGGCCCCTCTCCTGCCCATGAGCCCATCTGAGCCTCCAGGGTAGGCGTCCTTAGGGAGGCCCAGGGTAGGGAGGTGGAGAGAGGGCTGCTGCCTTCCCCACCTCAGCCCTTTCCATCGTTTTCAGGGGGACACTTACCCAGAACTACAGAAGAACTCTGCCCAGGTACTGGGTTTGGGTGGGGGAGGGAAGGGCTGACAAGATTGTGGGGAGAGGCTTTCCCTCCATGGAGGCTCAGCTCCACCCGCCCCGCCCTGGTGCAGATAGCCAACCTGGTGTCAGAGGATGAGGCAGCCTTCCTGGCCTGCCTGCAGCGGGGTCGGCGGGTCATCGATCGGACTTTGAGGCACCTGGGGCCTTCGGACATGTTCCCTGGTGAGGGGTGCCTCGCTAATGCTTGAGGGCCTTACTTCAGGCAAGGGAAGGCGCTCTAGGCCAGGCTTGTGCCTCGTAGCCACCCCCTCCTCCTGCTACCCCTTCCCTGTTTTCCGTCTAACACCCAGACCTCTCTGTGGCAGGAACACCACCCTGCTTCTCCCCACTTCCCCAGTACCCGGCTGGCCCTGCCCCTGGTCTCTGCTTTCTAAGGCTGGCTTCATACCTAGAATGAGCTTCCCTTCTGTAAAGTGATGCATGCATGCCAGGGGAGTATCCCAGGCCTACCCAGTGGGGAGGGCCTGTGCTTGGCTACTGTGTGGTTAGGAAAACCCAGGCCCTTGCTTCTCCCTCACCTCATCCCCCTCCCTGTACTGCCCCTCCTTGCTCAACATCCCTTATCTTCTTTCCTCAAAGCCGACGTGGCCTGGTCCCTGTCACTGTCGGGGAATGTGGGGCTCCCCCTGGACCTGTTGGAGCTGATGCTGGAAGAGAAAGGGGTGCAGCTGGACTCTGCTGGGCTGGCACGGCTGGCCCAGGAGGAGGCCCAGGTACAGGCCAGGACATCCCACCTAGGGTTCTGTTGGGACCCTGGAGCCCTTTCCCCAGCCCTGAGTTCTAGAGAAGAACCTGCAGCTTCTGAGGGAAACAGGAGGCTGAGGTGGGGTCTGTCCGCTCATCCCAGGCCCCACCCAGCCCAACAGTAGAGAAAGATCAGTGCAGTGGGCTAAATAGGGAGCAGGATGAAAGAGGCTGGCAGTGTCCTAGAGAGGGACCTGCAGGGGCAGTGGTGGGTGAGGGGGGCCCGAGCCCAAGGCCCTGCATGATGGGTGGTTCACCGGCCAGCCCAGGATCTCTCGCAGCCAGCCAAGCCCAGAGGGCTTATTCCAGTGGGGAATGCAGGGTCCACACAGCCATGTGGCAGAGATAGGTCTTTGCAGAGGCTGACATCCCATTGCACTTTCTGTGCCCCCTTCCGTATTCACGTGCCCATCCTGCAGCATCAGGCACGGCAGGCTGAGCCAGTGCAGGAACAAGGACTGCGGCTTGACATCCATGCGCTGGGGGAGCTGCAACGCCGAGGGGTGCCCCCAACCGATGACAGCCCTAAGTACAACTACTCCCTGCAACCCAGTGGGGGTTATGGTGAGAGCCTGAACTGAGGCGGGTGGCCACAGGCTTGCCTGACCCTAATGGGGAGGGACAGTCAGAGATGGTTGCCACCAGCCCTATGCATTCCCCAGGGTAGCCAACAGGGGTCACAGCAGCCCCCAGCTGGAAGTGACCCCCAGCCACATGCCTGTTGGCTTCAAGTAAGGCACAGACTCACATCTCTTGTCCCAAACCCCAGCACTGATAACCATTCTTCACCCTGGCAGAGTTCCACACCTGTGAGGCCCAGGTGCTCCAGTTGTATACAGAAGATGGATCAGCCGTGGCCTCTGTGGGAGAAGGCCGGCACTGTGGCCTCCTCTTAGACAAAACCAACTTCTACGCTGAACAGGGGGGTCAGGCTTCAGACCGAGGCTACCTGGTACGAGTGGGACAGCAGGTAAGCACCCCCGCCACACGCACACAGAGGCTGACTTCTGCAGCAGGCAGATCTAAGCTGGGAAGGGACCCAAGGGGAAGGAAGGACTTCAAGCAGGCCTTCCAGTCCGTGGCCCCTGCCCTTCCCCAGGACGTGCTATTCCCAGTGGTCCAGGCCCAGGTCTGTGGAGGCTTCATTCTGCATGAGGCAGTGGCCCCTGAGTGCCTGAAGGTGGGGGAGCAGGTACAGCTGCATGTGGATAAGGTAACGGTCCCACTCTGCTGTTTTCATATTCTGTAGCCCCTTAACTCTCCCCACCCCTAACTCTCACCCAGGACCCTGGGTGACAAAAGTGTTTCAGGCCTGGCGTCTGGGCTGCATGGAGAAGCACACAGCCACCCACCTACTAAACTGGGCTCTGCGGCAGGCCCTGGGCCCTGGCACTGAGCAGCGAGGTTCCCATCTCAATCCTGAGCGGCTGCGCCTCGATGTGGCCACCAAGGTGAGCAGCACAGAAAGACAGGATTCAGGGGAGGCAGTCTGGGGGTAAGGGGAGTCTGAAGGCCTGGGCGATCTTTGGTGGCTGTAGTAAGGGGAGTCCAAAGTTACTATGGTATCTTGGGCGGGTGTCTTCCCGACAGGCTCCTCCCACGCCATCGAGGGGTCAGGCTAGACAGTGTGTGGGGCCTCTTGAGCCACCCAGCTTCCTTGTTCATGCTGTCACCCAAGCCATCGTGCTCAAACTGAGCTGCCCTCTCCCTTCTCAGCCACCCTGTCTCCCCTATAGGCTCAAATCCTTCCTTCAGGAAACACTCACTGACTACATCCCAATCCACCTGGTAACTCCTTGCTCGGGCATCTCTCCCATCTTATATTTCTCTTCCTTTGGGCTGTCCCTTGTAAGCTCCCTGAGTACAGAACCCCCATTTTCTGTTTCTTCATTGACTTTTTTTTTTTTGAGAGGGCATCTCTCATATTTATTGATCAAATGGTTGTTAACAACAATAAAATTCTGTATAGGGGGGTCAATGCTCAATGCACAATCATTAATCCATCTCAAGCCTAATTCTCGTCAGTCTCCAGTCTTCTGAAGCATAACGAACAAGTTCTTACATGGTGAACGAATTCTTACATAGTGAATAAATTCTTACATGGTGAACAGTACAAGGGCATTCATCACAGAAACTTTCGGTTTTGATCACACATTATGAACTATAAACAATCAGGTCAAATATGAATATTCGTTTTATTTTTATACTTGATTTATACGTGGATCCCCCATTTCTCCCTTTATTATTATTATTATTTTTATTTTTAATAAAATGCTGAAGTGGTAGGTAGATGCAAGATAAAGGTAGAAAACATAGTTTAGTGCTGTAAGAGGGCAAATGTAGATGATCAGGTGTGTGCCTATGGACTAAGTATTATTCATTGACTTTTAATGCCTAATGAAAGGCTTCAGCTTCCAATAGGCCCAACTCCCAGGTAGCTTTCTAAGGAAAAGAATTAAGTGCTCCATCAAAGTTTATTGAGCACCTGTTATGTGTTACCTGGGGAGAGTTCAGTAAACAATGACTGCTTCTTAATGCTTCAGATACAGTCCAGGTGCTGACTGCCTGTCTGTCCATTTCCCCTCCACCCCACCAGGCTCCAATGACCCCAGAGCAGCTCCGGGCTGTGGAGGGCACTGTGCAGGAGGCCGTGGGGCAGGATAAGGCCGTGTACATGGAGGAGGTGGCCCTGGCACGTACCGCCCATGTCCCGGGGCTGCGCTTTCTGGATGAAGTGAGTTGTGAGAGCCCCCTTGGGAGAGATCGCCTGTCCCCCTGCCACCAGGCCAGTTAACAGACCTATGCCCTCTCCCTGTCAGGTATACCCAGACCCTGTGCGGGTGGTGTCAGTGGGGGTGCCTGTAGCCCAGGCACTGGGCCCAGGCTCCCAAGCTGCGCTGCAGACCTCTGTGGAGCTGTGCTGTGGGACGTGAGTTCCCCCTACCTGCCCTGCTTCTGGGGCCCTGGAACCTCACCCTTCCTTGGTCTTTGGAGCCACCACCCCCTTGTTTGGAACTCAGGCTCTTTTCTCTCCCATCAGCCCTCTGACATCGTCCTTCCTCCCTCTGCCCACAGGCACCTGCTACGCACAGGGACAATAGGGGATATGGTCATCATCGGGGAGCGCCAGCTCACCAAGGGCATCACTCGCCTGCTGGCCATCACTGGGGAGCAGGCCCAGCAGGTCAGCCAGCCAGCAGGCCCAGGAGGCTGCTAGGCATGGATGGGGGCCGGGGGGGCACATTCAGGCTGGGGGGTGCCCAGCAGCAGACCCAGTATTCACACGGTGCTCTGATGTGGCCATCTGTACCAGCTGCTGGCAGCTGGCATCTGTGATGATTATTTGGTGCCTTGATTGGTCCTGATTATTAAATATTTCTCTCTGGACCCCGACCAGCAATGGGTTGAGAGCCCATTTGGGGAGTAAAAGTTAAGCCAAGCAGCTCTGACATCCTTTTCCTTCTTGGCAGGCCCGAGAGCTAGGCCAGAGCCTGGCCCAGGAGGTAGAAGCAGCTGCAGAGCGGCTGAGTCAGGGCAGCTGGGAGCTGGTGGAGGCGCAGCGACTGTCCAAGGACATTGGGCGACTCACTGATGTAAGGGCCACTCCCACCTCTGTTTTCCCTGTTTCCTTCCCCATGCCTTCCCAGACCCATCCAGTCTCTCCCCAGCTTTCCTGTTGGACTCCAGCTTGCCCAGATGTTTGTTGTTTGTCTGCAGGGCTGAATGTGGTAGACGGGCTCGTCTGCTGGCCTTGCTGGGCCCGGCCTCAGAGGCTGTGGCTCAGGGAGGAGCAAGAACGATGTGCTGCTTCTGCCCGTAGGTCTTGGATAACGCCATGATGCCCCAATGGCAGCGGCGAGAGCTTCAGGCCACACTGAAGACAATGCAGCGGCGTGCCAACACTGCCATCCGGAAGCTGGAGATGGGACAGGTAAGAGGAGGTTCAGCTGCACCCCTGGGGGCAGATGCCAGGCACACCCAGCAAGGGTCAGGGACACTCCAGCATGAGCACTAAGAAGCCTCAAGGCCTGGCGTGGGGGTGGGTGGCAGCTCCTCCCTCTCCCGCCAGCTGGTGCCATTACTGAGCCGTTCCCCCACTTCTCTCTCAAACTGTCTCTCCCCTAACTCCCAGTCTGGCTCAGACTCTCCCTCCAGGAAGCAGAACGACCTGATTGGCCATTCAACCTGAATTGTTCCTTGGTGTGGCTCTTTCCTCCCACCCCTGCTTCTCCATCTGTGCTCCGGCCTTCATCCCTTCACCATCAGCGGCCTATCTGTGGGGGCCTGGAGCTATGATGAAAGGGAAGAGTGGAGTGAGGAGTTGAAGAACCCAAAAGGAGCCATTCCAGGCAGAACCCTTGGCAACCTGCTCAAAGCTGAAGGCCTTTGCTGGGGGAGGGGATTTCTGCATTGGGGCTCAGGTCAGAAATGAGGGACCAGTTGCCTCCCAGCCTGACCCTTTTGCTGTCCTTCTTTCCTGCCCAATAGGCTGCACAGAAAACCCAGGAGCTGCTACGGCAGCACTCAGGGGCGCCTCTGATTGTGGACACAGTGTCCACTGAGTCCCTCTCAGTGAGTTGGCATGGAGTCTGAGAAGGGGACATCCTGGCAGGGGGTGGCTGGGAACCCAGGGAGCCGGGGGCTCACCATCTGTGCCCCTTTGCCCAGGTGCTGGTGAAGGTGGTGCGGCAGCTGTGTAAGCAGGCACCCCACACATCCGTGCTCCTCCTCAGCCCCCAGCCCCTGGGGCATGTGTTGTGTGCCTGTCAGGTGGCCCAGGTGAGGAGAGTGGGGGAGCAGCCCCACCCCGCCAACCTCAGTTCAGCTCTCTGATTCCATGCCTTTATTCTCCCAAACAAGGGAACTGGGGCTGGGCAGGGCCATCTGGACAATACCACAGGATGGGAGTGGGGTCATCTCCTTGTCCCTAGCCACTCCGTCACAACGTGTAGCAGAGAAAAGACCATGATTCCCCAGTTACCGCCCCCCACCCCCCACCCGTCCAGTCCAGCCCTTGCAAACAACTAATAGACACTCATCAACCTCCACTCACATTCCTAGCCTAAACCTCTCCTGTTTCCTCACCCGATGCCCCAGCCATGTGCCTGGCCAGGAGCTGGTAGGGGTGCCAGTCGCCCTGACTGCACTCTCGAGGGTACATTAAGTAAATGATGGCAGGGAGAGCTGTTCTGCATCACTGCCCCTTCTGTTTCTGTCCCCAGAGTGCTACAGCAGCCTTCACAGCAGAGGCCTGGGCGCTGGCTGTATGCAGCCACATGGGGGGCAAGGCCTGGGGCTCTCAGGTCGTGGCCCAGGGCACCGGAAATGCTGCTGACCTGGAAGCTGCCCTCAGTACAGCCCGAGCCTATGCCCTCAACCAGCTCTGACCCAGGCCTGCCCAGGGAATGCTGTGGACTAAAGAGACAGGCCAGTGCCAGGAACCCTGAGGAGCCCGCAGAACCTCCCCTGAGGTGGGAACAGAGGACTAGAGTCTGCAGGCCAAGCAACTGAGCCAAAGAGGACTGCCTTGGCCTGGGCCCTGTGTGGACACAAGATTTGGGCTGCAGAAGGCAGAAGGGGACCCAGAGACACAACCCTACTAGGGGGATGTGAAGACATGGGCTCTTCTGGCCGTGACTGCTCATTAAAAAGTATTTCACAGAGGACAGGAAGCTCCAGAAGGCCTTTTAAAAAGAGCAGCCTTTCCCCATCTTGGCAACCTGGCATGGGTGCCCCATCACCCGTCTGACCCCTCACACTGGGCTGAATCCCACCCAGCAGCCACGTCAGAACTGTCTCATCGCCACAAGTGCTCAGACAGGCTGGCTGTACCAGCCTGTTTTGGGCGCCTGCAAAGGCCTCCCTGGCCACCAAGATCCAGAACTGTCATGTGAAAGTCATGACAGCTGGGCAGATCCTCTCTGGTGTCACTTCGTTAACAATGACCTCGTTTTAACGAAGGCCCTAGTGAGTTGTTGGTAAAGAGAATAACGGATAACTGATCAGTTGTTGGGAAAGCGGTGAGAACCAAGGGGACAAAACTCCCTGCCCGGTTGGTTGGGAAACAGGCAGTGAAGAGAGAGAGGAGGGTGTCAGGTGGTGATAAGGTCTGTGAAGAAAGAATGGGACCAGGGACTGGGGGTGGGGGTGGCCTTACTGCGTCACTGAGAGGTGGCATCTGAGGGGAGGGTGTGGGCCACGTGGCTATCTGAGGGAACAGCCAGTGCAAAGGCCCTGAGGGGGAGGTAACCAGGCACAATGAGCTGGGAGAATAGCAGGTGATTGGGTCAGAAGAGCTGGGGCCAGAAAGCCCACTCAAAACGAATTGTCCAGCAGCCGCCCCGAGCCTGAGCTGAAGCTGAACATGGGCAGCTCGGAGCAGGGGGCGGTTGAGAGGTGGAGAGCAGCCCTCCTTCCCTACCACTGTGAATTTGTACAGGACCCAGTCAAAAGCTGGAGCCCCACCTCTGTTCCCAATCTCTGTTGCTGGATGAAGGAAAGGACCTCCAGGGACTCAAGTCAAAGGCTCCCTGGCTACGAAGTTCTAGAACCGTTAAAATTATTAGAGCAGGCCCCACTGGTGTTGTCTCCTGCACAACTACTCACTCTCATTGAGGCACCCCTGGAAGGGCCCAAATCCCGAGTGCCTGGACTCTGCCCACTCGCTCAGGCCTGCAGGGTGGCAGAGCTTTTCTTACCTCGGCATCTTGGCAACTGCATCAGCAGCTACCGTTCAGTGGTGTCACAGAATGCCCAGCCCCTTTTACACGTGGCCATATGAGTTTTGTGCCCCTGATTTATCTGAGCTCCTGAGGTATTAACTTATACAGTGACCAACTAGTAATCTTCAGCAGAGCTGAAATTAAAGCTAAACTCCACATTCTTATGCAACGTCTCCTGAAGGACAGTTTCTTACTAACCAACCCGCGAAAGTTGGCCATTTCTGCCTCTCAAGCTTAGGGCTTAATGAAGGAACTCTGAGGAGGCCTGGAACCTTCTGCCAGGTGGCAGACATCAGCCCTGTTTACATCCTGGAGGAAGGTGGCAGGCGCCTCTGCAGGGATGGGCAGCCCACAGCTCTCCTGTAGGCTTAGATCAACGGGAGGCCTCGGCAGTCCCAGGTGCCCTTTGGCCTTCATCTTCCAGCAAAGGATGACTGCTTGCTGATGTCTTCGTGGACTTCTTTCCACTCACCCCCTCCAGCCCCAGTGCCACACAGAGGTGCCAAGGAGGAACAGCACTGTAGTCTACGAGCCCTGCCCTAGACCCCGACTCCACCTTCCCCCAGAAAAGCCCACCCATTCCTAAACCTACCCCAGAAACAAAGCATGCCACGAGGTTCCCACCCCGCACGGCAGCCCCCCGCAGCACACGAGAAACGTCTGTGCATCAGCCCCAAGTCAAGGCGCGAAGCGACAACCATCTCAGGACAGCGCTGCGAGCTTGCGCAGCCCCCCGCGGAGACCCTGTGCACGCGCAGGCGGTGTCGCTCTCAGGCGCTCGGACCCCGGACCCGCCCCTGACGACACGGGGCGTCCCTAACGACAGCCACGGCGCTGGGGGACTGCGGGAAGGTGAGCGCCCAGGCACCGGGAGCGGGTGAGGCGACCTCCGGGGCTCCTTTCGGGCTGAACTCTCCCTGGCCCCACTCCCGCCCGCAGGGCCCGGAAGCCCCTTCAGCGCCCTCAGTTCGCAGGTGGCTACAGCCCTCGCTCCCACGTGTGGTGGGGAAAGGCGGTCTGGTCTGTACCAACAGGAGGCCGCCAAACCCCCACCCATTTGAGACGGAACCTGTGCCTCCTCACCCTCTACAGCCACTGTCTGCAAACTGCCCCCAGAGGCTTAGGGTCTTCGAGGAAGGGAAGGGGGACAGTGAGGAGGAGGAAAGGGGAGAGTGGGGCATCGGATTGGTCACGGAAGACAAGTCTTGAGCCCCGGAGGCTCCATCCTTCTCAGGAAGTCTGATCCCCGTCCGCAGCTCCTGCAGGCAGCTATCCCTCCTGCAGATCCAGAAGCTTCTGCACCTCCCTCCCTCCCTCTGCAGGGCCGGTTTCGCTTGGTCACCAAGGAGACTCCAGGGTGGCTTCACCCCAGGGGGTTGGGGGAGGGACTCCACTGGCCTTTGGAGCTGAGCTCCTTTGCTGGAGTGTCTGAAGTAAAGGTAGGGATAAGGGGTGGGGAGTGAAGTGGGGCTCCTGGAGTCCTTTGTAAGACAAGTGACCTAAGGGGGCAGAAGTTAGGCCCAGGGGGGTGTTAAGTGTGCTGTTTCACCGTGCCAAAAACCAAATATACTGGTCTTGGGCTCCGTGAGAGAAACATTTTGCCCCTCTTTTGTGATTCCACAAACAGGATTCCCAAATGGGAATTTGGGAGTAACTTGGCCTGAGATAGGGTCTGACATGTGGGCATGAAGAGAAAAGGAGAAATGTAGACAATAGCCCAGGGCCCTGAGAACAGATGCCTGGGAGGGCTCTCCTGCAGGGATCCTGGGACAAGGAGAAGCTGGCTGAGAAGGCAGAGACAGCACAGAGAAGTGGGTGGACAATAGGGGGATATTGGGGGGCAACTGTGTTGGCATCTCATCAAAGCCAAGCCAGCCCAGAGTGTACAGGGGCACAGAGGTGCTCATGAGTCTACAGAGGGCCAAGCACTTCAGCTTTTCAGTTAAGAGGAAGGGAGGTGAGGGCACCTGGGGACCAGGGATGTGACGAACAGGAAGGGAGAGGCCCCCCACCACCTTCAACTTTCCCGTTTGGGCAGGTGGGAAGAGCTGCTGCCCACAGTTTAGATTTAGCTGTGCAGGATGGAGAAGGTCTGAGACCTCAGAGGAGAATGTGCTGGAGATTCAAGCATTGAATCCTAGATCTACGAGAAACATTGACGGAGTGAGCCTCGGGGCAGGAGGGCACAGCTCTGCAGTATGCTCTTGGGTGTCCCTGGAGTCCCAAGCCGAAGGATTTAGGTGACAGTCCAGTTTTGCAGAAGGATCCCATGCTTGGCAGCTGTCTGGCAGGTGGGGGAGCCTGGGCTGTTTAGTCCAGCCCCAAAGACTCACTGATTCTGGAACAATTTAGGAAGCCACCCCAATGTATTCTTTTCCTATGCTTCTGTGTATGGAAGACAGGGAAGGCTTTGGACAGATAACAACTAGACCTGGGCTTCACCATTTACTAACCATGTGACAAATTACTTAAGCTTTCTAAGCTTCTGTTTCCTCATTTGTGAAGCAGGGGTAATAGTGTTATAATAACAGTAACAATCCTCAATCATAAATTCAAGGATTTAGTAAACTTATGTAGATAAAGTTTATCTTCATCATAATATCTAACCCATATCTTGAATGTTAGCTCTGGGCCAGCATTATATGAAATGTTTCACACACATTAGCTCCTTTATTCCTCTGAATCATCTTATCAAGTGGATAACATTAATTACCAGCCCCAGTTTATGGATAAAGAAATGGAGGCTTCTCGGGGTTAAATGACTTGCCCGGGGTCTCAGATGTTAGGGGCAGAGCAGATTTGTATGTTGGAGTTAATTTGTATGCCTCCTGAGTCCTTGGGAAGCTGCTATGCTGCCTCCTGCTGTGCATATGCTATTGAGAGCCCAGAACTCCATAAATTGTAGCTATAGGCAAGGATATGGGTCCCAGAACACTTGTCCACCAGAAACAATCCATCAAATATGAGGACAATTCTGGCCAAACTGGGGCATCCTGCTACTTTAAATTACTTCATGTGTGGGCATGTAAAGAGCAGACCTTAACACCTGACCCTTTGAGTTATGGCCTGCCTGTGATTTCAGGACGCTCATCCTAAGGACACAGAGTGGGGACCTGGGGGAGGAGGATAGGCCTTTCCCCAGGGATTGTGGTCCTGGGCTGGGTTAGGCTGTTGGAGACACAGCAGGTGGAGCCCAACAGGCCCATGAGACAGGCATCAGGAGATGAAAGGTCACTGGGCATGTCCTCACTTTCTCCTTCTGAGGGCAGGGTGTGCCCTTAGATGGTGACACCAGGTTGTGGCACAAGAGGCACCCACTCCCGATGGCCCCAACCTTGTCTCAGGAATGTCAGAGAGTATTCCTGCCCCAGAGAAGGGCTGGAGGCCTTGAACATGCTTCCAGTCTTCAAACTCTGGGATTCTCTGATGGCCCTATCGGTTCCCCCAAGGACAGAAGGCTCTAGAAGGAAAGGTGACTGCTCTGCCACTTCTAGGGCTGCCCTCTATAGGCCCCTGGATTGTCTGGATGCTCCTGGGTCCCTTGGCTAATGGGTATCTACTCATTCCCCCAGACTTCCCAGGAAGGTAGTGGCACTTACTGCCACCCTCAGCTGCAGATTGGTGATGCCCAGGCTTGATCAAGGCCACCCTGTGAGGTAGCTGGAGTTATCTCAGGTCTCCTGCCTTCTAATCCTGCGAGCCCTCCCCACCTTCTGCCCACTCAGTGGTACATTTTTCTTGCCCCTTTCCTAGCTTTGCTTTTTGGATCTGAAACTCATTCACACTGAGGTGTGGATGACTAATAAGAGGGGATATATATATATATATATATAATTTCTGTATGCTTAAACTGTAAGAATATATCACATGACTTCTACATTTTTTAAAAGTTTGCTACTTTAGTGTCAGTGTATATTTCATAATTTACTATGCTTTTATTTTATCTAAAATGAGATGCATTTTAAAAAAAATAGTTCAAAGTTAAAATATGGGTATATAAGCACACACATGAATGTAATATTAAGATTTCATTTCTTTGGGGGGAAGCTGCATTTTAATGTAACTGGGATGAAAACCTTATGTTAGGATCCTGAGATTCCCATAGTAGGGGGCCAAGGCTTGGGTGCTCTCCTAGCCTGGGGAGGCCTTCCTTGACAGGCTCTCTCAGCATAACAGTAGGACCCCTGCTTCCCTAGGGACAGGCTTTCTTCTTTCCAGGTGGAGGGCAGAAAAGTGTGGGGAGGGGACACATCATGTGACTGTGGAAGAGCTGTGCACTATGGCTGGAGGCAAGAGACTACCCTCGGGCCCTGGCTGCAGCCTTCCTAGACGCCAGAGGACCACACTGGATGGCAGATGGCTGCTGGGAAGCTGAAGCTGGGATCCAGGTGGGCAGTGAGTGAGGCCCTCAGCTAAGACTGCAGCACGAAGGGAGAACAGGGGCTGCTGGGGTGGGATGCAGAACTGAGCGGACGCAGCGGTAACCATCTGTGGGGGCCCGAAGGAGAGACGTGATTCCCCAACTTCTGGTTCAGGCACCTGGATGGCCAGGGGAGGGCACCCTGAGTTCTCCTGCGGGGCTGACTGAGTTTGGGGGTGCTGGGAAGCCACGCACCTGAGCCTGGAGCTCAGAGGAGGGGTGAGAGCTGCAGCCACCAGCAGGTGTGAGGCTGGGCGGCCATGGCAGGCCCCTAAGAAATGCAGCATGTGAGGGGTGGGCAGGGTGAGAGGAGCCTGTGATGAAGAGAGAATGATCGGAGAGGCAGAAGGCCAGCCCAGTGAGTGGCCACCGTGCAGTGGCTGAGAAAGGCAGGGGTCAAGCGCACGACCTGCCAGAGGGGCCACACACTTTATATCATCTTTATAACAAACAAGGGGGCAAGGAGTCTGTCTTCCTCATTATCCTTTTAAATATCCTTTGTCTTAATATTTTATCAGTTTTTAAAAATTGACTTAAAATAAACATTTGGAACTAAAATCCTCCTTGGAAGAATCCTCTGTCTGGTAATAACTGGCTTGCCAAAAATATTTTTGTGATATCTATATTTTTAAATAAAAAAGTGGTTAAGTGAAAACTGTCAACTCTGACCTTATTATAAGGTTAAGGGTTCCACCATTTGCCCTAAAAATGACATCAGGCCTGGTTACGGAGGTTTCTGTAAACGTTGGAAGACACCAGGGGCTCTTTTTAAACCAGCCATTCACTCAGAGCCCATGGAGGGGACCTTGGTCGGTGCCTTTCTTCTGAGGAGGCTGCTCCGGCTCAGACCGCCCCAGAACGGATCCTGCAGTGTCACGCCCAGAGGCAGGCTGCAGGCGGCGCTTGGACCAGGCCCTGGGAAACGCTGCTGGGTCCTAAGGCAGTGAGACCACAGCCACCCTGGGCCATAGGGCGCCCTGCCCAGCCCCAGGTGACAGGAGAGGGAACCCTACCAGAACGGTGAGGCCAGGATCCAGGGCAACACCCACAAGTAGCCTGCCCCCTCCATCCCTGGCTACCTTGGGTGTGGCCCACCTAGTGTCCTGTTTGGAGGGAGCCCCAGGAATGCAGATACAGAGCTGGCAGGAGCTGGACTGGCCTGTTGTCTCTTTCCTCCTCCTCTTGCTCAGTCAGCCAGGTCCCTCCATCCTTCTCTCCAGCTGTTAATACCACCTTTCCTACTTTGCCCTTCACATCTCTTTCACCCAAAGACACCATCTCAGGTCAGCACTCAAGAAGCAGGCCTCCAGGGTATCCTCCAGTCAAGACCCCGTCCTTCATAGCCTTCATCCTCCACACACCCCTCTAGAACTCTTTCCAAATATTATCAATAGTAGTGAAATATTATCTCAGAGGAATCTCCACAACAATCTGCACAGGACAATATTATTATCCCATTTTACAGATAAGGAAACAGCAGTTCAGACAGGTTAAGTAACTTAGCCCAGGTCACACAGCAAGTCATTGGCAAAGCCAGAAATGCAAAGTCATCTGGCACCTCTAAGCAGCAGCCCCTCCCTGCCACACCCTCTGAGGGCCATTAGTCAAAAAACATCATCTGGTTATTCCATAATTCTGGACACAAACTGTTGGTGAATTTGCATTTGCTTTCCATAAGTGTGTCACAAATACATAGATATCTTCCTTATAGTGACTCCTCGTGCTCCTCTTCTAACACACACACACACACACACACACACACAGAGAGGCTCTTCCTCCTTGAGATGCCTGGAGGGCCAGGGCGTACCATCTGGTACCTTCCATCTGCCAAGGACACCTTTGCTAGTTCAGAGTGTTTTTCCCACTGGCTACTATACAGTGCATCAAATCAGGGAGCAAATCTCAGGGGAAACTGTCTAGATGTGGAGCTGCGTGTGGAGCAGCCCCATTTCCACCAGTACCGTCAGGGCAGGGGCACATACAGCAAGGGGGCAGGAATGGACAAATGGGGCGGCAGGTCCCCAGCTCCAGCCCCAGATACATCCTCTGTCTTCTATCTTCAGCCCCAGATTTAGCTGCCTCTTTGCCTCCCACGCCTTCCTGCGGCTGTCTGGAGTGCTGGGAGGCTGGGAGAACCAGGAAGAGTGGGATGGGAGATTGAAGGGAGGGGGCTTGGAGCCAGAGCGCTCAGAGGAGAAGAGAATCTGCTGGCGGCCTGGTCAGGGCATGGGTCTGGCCCCCGCTTCTTCCTCTCAGCCTACACGCTCCAAAACAGCTGCCGTTTGCCACATGTGGCTATTGAGCCATCAGATTTTGACAGCTCAGTATGAAAAAAAAAAAAAAAATATATATATATATATATATATATATATATATACACACACACACATATAAAATCTCATTAATAATTCTTCTATTGACTACATATTTAAATTATAATATTTTGGACATACTGGATTAAACAAAATTAATTTCACCTGTTTCTTTACTTTTTTAAGGCGGGTACTAGAAATTTTTAAATAGTATATATGGCTTTTGGTTTGGCAGGCATTATATTATAATACATAATACAATTAAACATATATTATTATATTCCCAGTGGCCAATGCTGTTCTCAACCCCATTCTCCTGGTCAGGCAGTTCTTCTCTGTAAAATACTTAGTGCAGGAAACTGTTTTGAATTAAATTGTTCTTTGCTACACCTCAGTCTTTTGGCAATACACACCCCCACTTTTCACCCTCAGAGGAGCAGTATCCTGTAGGGTTAAGAATATGAAATTGGTAGACTTGAGTTTAAATCCATCTTATTTACAAACTGTGTGACATGAGGCAAGTCAGTTAACCTCTCTGTGCTTCAGTTTCACATCAGAAAAATGGGAACGAGTACCTATCTCAAAAAGGTGTTTGTAAGGATTAAATGGATTAATATGCACAGAGAACTTTTTAAATTAAGAGTGCCCTGCATACAGCAATTGCTTGTAGCTTTGTAACTGTTATTATAAAAAATTGGGGGCTGCTCCATGCTACAATCTCATGTGTCAGAGTATCCTATGCCTCTTTGGGTGCATTATTTTATTCCTGCCTCCCAATCATCTCATTGGCAATGGTTGTCCTCACCTCACAAAGGAGACATCTGAAATTCAAAGAGACCCCTAGCTTGCCCAAGGCCACACACCTAGTCAGTGGAACTTGTACCTGGATCGGCCCTACTCCAGAGATTGACCCTTAAGAACCACTCTGTGCTACCTCTTTTGGTAAATGCCCATCAAAGTAACACTTCTACTCCCTCCTCTTGCTGCAGGTTCCCACCAGCACCAAGAACCTGCCAGTGTCCAGTGTGAGAAACTTCCTGTCACAGGGCCATCACCAAGGGGCCACCTGCTTCTATGTTGCCAGTCCACAACATGCAGGAAACCCTAACACCACCGTCAGTGTCAGCCCCTAGCCAGTCTTCAGTCTTCACCCAGGACTGGGCCTCCACTGTAGGCCAGGCTTCAAGCACAGGCCCACAGCCATCAAAACCCTCATTTATCCCACCCCCGCTGAAGTCAAAGGGCCGGAATTCTGGGGCCAATGTACGTTGGATGCGCAGGATCATCGCTGAGGATGCTGAGTGGTCACTGGCCATCGTGCCTCTCCTCACAGAGCTCTGCATTCAGCACATTGTCAGGAACTTCCAGAGTGAGTCTATCCCTGCCTTGGGCAGGAGGGAGAAGGCCAGGAGTGGGGAATGGTGGGTGAGGATTGCCCAGGGGTGAGACCTCAGAGGTTGGGTGCTGGGACACACAGTCTCCACATTCACACTCAACACTTCCCTTACCCCCAGGACCAGGACAGTTTCTCCTGCTGTCCCCGCTTCCAGGTCTCACCAGACTCCCACCCACACTGTGCCCTCCATGCCTATGCCTGCTCCTCACCCAAACTGTATCTGTCTCCTCCTCCAGAAAGCCCTCCTTGTTTGAGCAGCCTCCCCTCTCCTGGAGTCTTCCATGGCGTGTATAGGTTCTTGGTTTGTTCTGTACTCTATGCTCTGTAGTGTTCATCCTTTTCACAAATTGCCAGCCTCTCTTACCAGACAGGGGGCTGCCCCAGGACAGGACCATCATTTTGTCTAGAGCACCTCTCATGACCTGACCTACAATATATTCGTTTGACTTGCTCATGTCTACCTCTCCTCATAAGAGGGAGTGGCTCCCTCTGTTTTGCTTATTCTTATATCCTCAGCACTTAGTACACTGTCTGGTACATAGTAGGTGCTCAGAATTTTTGTTGTTGTTAAATGAATGAATCAAATCAAATCGGGAACCTCTGAACTCAGCGATTGTCTCCTTCATCAGACTAAGTGGTAACTGAGGCCCACCTGAGATTCTTCCTCAAACTGGGATCTCCCTGAGAAAAGAAGTTAAAATGTCCTACTTCAGAGACACCCCTAAGCCAGGGGCTGCATATTCCCCTCAGAGTGAGCCTTCCTGAGAGTAAAGCTTGTCTCCCCTCTCAGACTCAGGCTTCCTGAGAACAGGGAGGACTTTTTCTTTCCTTGGTGCCCCTAGGCAGGCCCAGCCCAGGGTACCGTGTGTGGCATTCCCAGCACTGTTGACTCCTGCTTTCCCTCCTCTCTTCACAAAGACAACCCTGTCCTGAAGCAGCTGCTCCCAGAGCACCAGCAGAAGGTCCTGAACCACCTGTCCCCTGACCTGCCGCTGGCTGTGACAGCCAACTTGATCGACA
Source organism: Manis javanica (assembly GCF_040802235.1). Classification (NCBI taxonomy): domain Eukaryota; kingdom Metazoa; phylum Chordata; class Mammalia; order Pholidota; family Manidae; genus Manis; species Manis javanica. The sequence goes on from NC_133171.1 coordinate 44,682,930, forward strand.
GTGAGAACTACTGGCGCCGCTGCTGCACGCAGCGCTGGCCTGTGTGCCATGTGGCCGAGCATGGCGGCAGCTGGAAGCGCATGTTCTTTGAGCGTCACCTGGAGAACCTGTTGAAGCACTTCATCCCAAGCACCACGGCCCCTGCTGTCATCCTCGACCTGCTGCCACTTTGCAGGAACTACGTGCACAGGCTCCGCGTGCATCAGTTCCTTCCTCCCGTGCAGCTCCCATCCCTGCCCAGGAGCAGGGAGCAGACTGACTCAGGCAGTGAGGGAGAGACAGAGGAGCCCGCCATGGACCACTACCAACTGAATGACCTGGTGGCTGGCCTGAGCCATCTGGAGGAGCTGGATCTGGTGTATGGTGTCAAGGACTGTGGCATGAACTTTGAATGGAACTTCTTCCTCTTCACCTACCAAGACTGCCACTCCTTGGCAGCCACCATCAAGGCATGCCACACCCTCAAGGTACCACCCACCCCGAGTCTTCCCCATCTCCATTCTCAGCCTCTTTCTGATTCCCTCTCCCCTCCACTTCCTCCTCTATTCTCCTCTTCTTCCTCCCATCTCCCTCCCTGCACCAAGCTGGGTTTTAGGAATGCAGAGATGAACAAGGCACCACCCTCTCATTCATTAGCCATTTATCCATCCAACAAATAGCTGCACCCCAGGCCCTGTCCTAGGTGCTGAAGATTCAACAATGAACAAAATTTTACCAATTGCACTCTCTGTAGCTAACAGTCTGGTAGGATAAAAGGCACTGATCACCAAGCATATATACGTAAAATTGCAACTGGGGTAGGGTTGCAATAAAATAAGTTGGAATTACAGATACAAAGAGCATAATTTTTTAGTATAAGGATGTCTCAAATACTTTGGTTGGAAGAGGGAGAGCCTGCCAGGAAATCAGAGGAAGAAGAAAGGGCGGACAGGACATTGTGTCCCAGAGCCCAGGGAGGAGTGTGCTTCTCAAAGAGGAGGTGAGTAGCAGTCGGGTGGGATGGAGCTGAGGACTGGATTTAGCACAGGGGAAGGTCACCGAGAGGGAGCTGCAGCATTGGAAGGCCAGAATCCAAGGCCAGACAGGAGTGGTATATGGAGAGGGTGGGAAGTGAGGAAACGGGATGCCTGTGATCAGCTTTTTCAAGAACTTGGCTGTGAAGGGAGCCAAGGGCAAAGCAGTAAGAGATGAGGGGGTTGGGTTTTCTTAGAAAGAAACTTGCATGTGTTTACAATCAATGTAAGGCTTCATCAAACTGCAAGAAAGGCGATGAGTACGGGAAGGAGACACAGGTTCACTGACCAGGGAGGTTCCTGAGAAGGCAGGAGGTGGGTACCTGGGGCTGAAGGGGGGACCTGGGGCTGAGGGGGGGTGGTTGCTCCAGGCAGAAGGGAAAGTGATGTGGTGGGCAGCCATGGGTTTGTGTTTGGTATTAGGAAAATGGGAGGTTCCCATTCAGTGGCTAGGGAGGCAGGAGGAGACTCACCTGCTGAAAGGAGGCTGTACAGTGGCCCCCCTGACATCTGAGGAGGCTGGAGAGGGATGAGAAAAAAGCTGTTGCAGCTTATGAGGGAGTATGTTGTCCAGACAAACAGAGTGAATTGGCACACAGCATTGACGGCCTATTGGTGGCTCCTGTGATATCACCCAGTCCTTCCTATAACATGACATTTTCCATCATGACAGCTGCTTGGGCACAGACATGCAGAAAATAAAGAGTAGGGTTGATCCAGGGCTGGAGCTTTGCCAGCTAGATGCAATGAAAAATTGAGGGGGACAAAAGACTCTAAGCTGGCTAAGAGGGACATAAAGAAAGCACAGGACTGAAGGATAGGGAGAGGGTGGTGAGGCCAGCCACACAGGGTCTCAAGGAAGAGGGAGGCATGGACTGAGCCAGTGAGAAGGAAAGGGGTAGGGGATGCGATCTCCCGTAGCGTCAGTCCTACCATCTTTGATCTTTTCTCTCCATCCTTCCACTTCCTGTTTCTTACCCTTCCCACTTTTCCCCTGCTTCTTACCCTGGCAGTCTCCTTCGAAGAGTTCCTCTCCTTGCCATGGTGGATCTTAGCCAGCTGAGGAGCATGCAGTGAGAGGCTGGGGCATCAAACCTGTATGCAAAACCTGCCTCCATAGCTTAGTCACGGTGTGACTGGACCAATGCTCTATCCACCCTAAGCGTCCGTTTCCTATCTGTGACATACAGAGAACTAGTTCTACCTTACTGGGATACTGAGGATTAGAGATGATGGTTATGAAATGTTCTAGCAGCATGCCCAGCACATAGTAATTTCCCAATAAATGGTAGCTTTTCCCCCCTACTGCCTGCTACCAATTCTGCACTACTCTGCCATGCCGGATAGACCTGCCCCACACGGGAGCCAGCCAGGTGGCCAACACCAGGTGAGCAGAACGTCAGGTTCTGTGTGGCTCCCTCCTTTACCTGCAGAAGGCAGGTAGGCAGGCAGATCATCCCCCACTGCCAGGCTCTGAAGACCTTCTACCTGCCCACAGATCTTCAGGCTGACCCGAAGCAAGGTGGATGACGACAAGGCACGCATCCTAATCCGCAGCCTCCTGGACCACCCTGCCCTCGAGGAACTGGACCTGTCGCACAACCTCATTGGGGACCGCGGTGTGCGTGCTGCTGCCAAGCTGCTGAACCATAGCCGTCTGCGTGTGCTCAACCTGGCCAACAACCAGGTGCGTGCGCCTGGCGCCCAGTCACTGGCTCATGCCCTGGCACACAACACCAACCTCATTTCCCTCAATCTGCGCCTCAACTACATTGAGGATGAGGGTGGCCAAGCACTTGCTCATGCCCTGCAGACCAACAAGTGCCTCACCACGCTGCACCTTGGTGGCAACAAGCTGTCTGAGCCCACTGCCACACTCCTCTCCCAGATGCTTGCTGTCAACACCACGCTCACCAGCATCAACCTGTCCTGCAACCACGTCGGGCTGGTGAGCACTGCTTCTGGGGCAAGCAGGGCCCAGGAGGGGCCCCGGGGCCTTGGAGGTGGAGGTGGAATCCATCTGCCATGGGATAGTCACAGGGTAATTGTTAAGATCACAGATTTTACCTGGTTCTTATCCCAGCTCTGCTATTTAGCACACAGTTACTTAATTTTTTAGGCCTCAATTTCCTCATCTGTAAAATGGGGAAAATAATAGTATATACTAAGGATTCTTACTAGGAGGATTAAATGAATTACACTTATGAGGCAGTTGACCATTACAAGCACGGGGTAGGCCCTTGGCAATTGCTAGTTCTTACTGTTCCTCAGAGTTATATACTACTTAGTGCCCAATATCCATTAGTTTTCCATTAAGCCTCACAGTTATTCTTAACCCCATTTTACAGATGGGAAATTTAGTCTCAGAGATGTTAGTCAGTTGCCCAAGAAATCTATTCAATAGAAAGTGGCAGAGCTGTGACCAAACCCAGGACTGACTGGAAGCCTGGGTCCTTTCCCACAGACAGTGTCTCTCAGATTATCATGACCAAGTCTCAGAGTAGGAAGTGCAATTTGCATCCACACCTGGCAAACACAGACATCAGTATAATTGACATTTACTTTTACTGCTGACATGTGCTGATGTTTTCCTTTATAGTCTACTCTACTTCTTTTTTAAAAAATGCTTCTGTAACCCATTAAGTTGACTTTGCAACTCATTGTTGGGACACAGCCATAGGGCAGCAGCATTTTGCCTCCCAGTATAAAATTATTTCACATTTTATACTGGGCCCGAAGCGGCTGGAGCTGAAAGTAGTGAGGAGGGCCCTCCATGTGCTCTAGCTTAGGGCCCTGTGTCCTCAACCAAACCTCCCCAGAGGACAGCCTTTCTCACACACCTGCTGTCTCCAGAGGGGGTGCTCAAGGCTACAAGTACTGGGAAGCTTAACCTATAAACGGCCTAAACAAGCGGAATATTCATTATGTCCCATGATCAGAAGCTCATGACAGGGAGCTCTGGGGTCGGTAAATTCCTTGGCTCAGTGCCATCCTCTGCTCTGCCCACCCAGCCATGTGGCCATGTCCTCTCTGATGCTCCTCCCTTGTCCTCTCTCCAGAGGGAGGAGAACCTCCCCAGAAACCACTCCCTCCAACCTCCTCCTCATCTCTCATTGGCCAGATCTGTCCCACATGCCCAGGGCTGACCCAGAGGAAAGGAATGGTCATCACTGCCATAGAACCATGTTTTCAAACCACTGGGGCTGAAAAATCAATTTAGTGAATCTTGAATACCGTTTTTCTCATAGAATAGTATAGGATAGAATAAAATAGAAAATGTCAGTGTGCTACACAAATAGGTTAAGTATTGTCCTGTGAATTCTTGTTCCAGTCACATCTCTATATAAACAAGTGTATGAGCCTGGATGGTGATGTAAATGGCCCATTTCCTTGTGCTCCTCTCCCAGGATGGCGGGAAGCAGCTCCTGGAAGGCATGTCAGATAATAGGACCCTCCTGGAGTTTGACTTGCGCCTCTCAGACGTAGCCCGGGAAAGTGAGTACCTCATTGGCCAGGCCCTCTGTGCCAACCGTGAAGCAGCCCGCCAGCAGGCTTTGAATTCCAGCCACTTCATGTCACCAATCATTGCCAAGAGCCCTGAGAACCCTGCGGTATAAGATGGGGGACAGGACTGGGGCAGCAACCAGACCAGGGCCACTGCCCCAGCCCCATCCCTCATTTCATGCCCCTGCCATGCCTGCTGCAGTGTCACACTGGTCCAGGGAAAGGGGTGAGGGGGAGACCACAAATATCCTTGGGGTGTGGATAAAGATGTGAGGAGAGGCAAGGGCCCAGGTGGGGAAAATGGGGTATGAAGGGAGAGGGTATTACCAGACCCCCTGGAGTGACTGATTCTTCCAGAAGTAGGGAAGGCACAGAGGACTGAGTGACTGTGCCTGCCCAGGGGTCCACCCATCTCCCTGACTCCCCTTGCCACCATTTTCCTCTCTCTTGAACAGATTTTTGGCCTCTTTCAAACACACACACACTCTCCTCTCTCTCCCTGTCATCTGGCCACAGCAGAGCTTTGCCTGGTTCTTTGACCTTCACCCCAGACCTGTTACCTGACTCTGCTTAAGTGATCCAGTTCTACAGACCCTGTCATACCCTAATCCTTCCCCCAACCCTGCAACCTGGGAAGGGGGAAAGAGGTGACAGGAGGGGCTCAGACCCAGTGGTCTCCCCAGAGAGCTTCTCATGAAAGGGCAAGATGGTGGGGAAGTGCCATGCTGGGAAAGCAAGTCAGCGAGTCATCCACAACTTTATTGTCCATCAGTTTGATTTGTACAATCTTTGCGCTTGGAAATCCACGACAGAAAGGCCACAGTGTGATGCACCCAATTGACAGAGACCTGTCTTTTCCCCAGCCAGGCCCAGCCCACCCTGCAAGCCCTTATCCCCAGGATACATGAAGCCCTTCACAATTCCTGTCACTCTGTGGCTGCCCACCCTGGGGCCACACCCACAGGAATCACACTAACCCACAGGGCCCTGAGAGGACCTGACTGAGGCATTCAGGCTGAGCCACCTCTCCCGTCCTCCTCGGGCTGAGGAGCCCAGAACCTCCAGCCCTGTGGTGTTTCCACAGTCTGGGTCATGGGCTGCAACCAAAGCTTAGGGGTGCCTGCTATCTGGGGACTCTTTCCAACAAGCAGGCTCTGAGTGGAGCACCAAAGGGGACTTGGGAGTGACTGCACGTGTGTGCCTGTCCGGGCAACCTAGAGTCTGTCTGTGTCTGACACCCTCTGACAGTTCTGGAGTGCGAACGTGTAGGTGTGAGGGTATGTGTGAGTGTGTAAGTGTGTGTGTACATAGCCACAGCTGCTAGCAGAGGTTCTAATTAAAGAAACAAGAACATTCAGCGTGAAGTTTAATTTTAGAGATTAATTAATTTTCTGGTTTTCATTTTCCCTGGCAATCAATAAAGCTATCAAGAAAATAGACCAAAGAATTGGTTTCTCTAAGTCTGTGCATGTGTGGGAGGTGAGGCTGTCTGTGTGAGGAGAGCTAGGCAGAAATGGTCAATCCAGGCAAAAACAAGAGGCCCTCCTCTCCCCTCCTCCCCGCTCAGGCTCTCTCTCAGGAACTCTCCTGAAGGGAAGGAGCTGAGTTCTTCCCTCCCTGGTGAAATAAAGCAGCCAATCTGCCCACACACAAGGACATTATATCCAGGTGCCAGCTGGCCAGGAACTGGGGCCTGAGGCCACACTCCCCCACTCACAGATGTCCATTCAGAGGAAAGAGGGTGCACCAACCGCTAGGCCCCCAAGGAGCACAGACTCAGGGGCCAGGCAGGGTCTGTGTTGTTAGACAGGTGGCCACTGCTGCCCAGAGAGATCTAGTGGGCAGCTGTTTCCTCCTACCCAAGCCTCCCTTTCTCCAGCCTCTTCTCGCTTCCCACTCAGCCATCTCTACATGAAAGTAAAGCTCAATTCCCATGGGCTAGGGGCTGTGGGGGCTCCACAGTCTGTGCCTCCCAATCCCCAGGAGCCAGAGCAGATGTTGCATAGGTGGAGGCCACGCCCTTGGCAGGTGAAGGTCCCCTAGGCTGGAGGCAGAGAGGCTGAAGGAGGGGAAGAAGTAACTCCGATGGCTCAGGAAAAATGAGAAATATCAGAGGTGAGCAATGTCAGGTGGACCAAGGGTTATCCTCTCAAGCTTGAAATGTGAGCTCAGTCCCTAGGTGCTAAGTCTGCTGGGAAAACTTGAGCCAAGGGAGTTGGGAGGGCAGACGGTGTTGGACACAGACATGCACACTGAAGCACATCAGGGGGGAAGTGGTAAGGGAAAGAAAGTGGCATCAGAGCTTTGGGGGAATAGGACGTGGGGCCAGTGCCCTGGGGTGGTGGCAGGATGCCCCTTTGAAGACCCTGGGACACACAGCGTTTGGAGGGCTTCAGCTCACAGGATAGGGAAGGGCAGAGGGGTAGGCAAATTTGGAGAATTCCTGCCTCTGACCCTGCCACCAGAATTATTTCTCCAGCTGGGGCTTGTAATGTCGTCAGCCCTGCAGAGGCAACGTGCAAGGACATCCACTCTCCACTCCTCCCAAGTCTGGGGGGTGCACAGGCTGGCCCCACTGACATCCCACCTTTGGAGGTCCTTTCGCTTTACCTCCACTGCCTTCTACTCTGCAACTCCCACCTGCTTCCAGGACTCCCCTTGTCACCCAGGTCTGTCTCCTGCTCTCCCTTAGCCAACTTTGATGAATGCCCCCTGGGTAGCAGTATACCACCCTCCCAGACCCGTGTTCAGAAGCTGCATTTAGGGAAAGGACTGAGGTACACCACACCCTACATTTTGCCACTGCCATTCCCCTCCCCTCTGGCAGCAGCTCTTCTGAGCCAGGGAGAGGAGGGGAAGAAGTGGAGTGGCGGCTGTGGTGAGCACAGTCCCTCCAGACCAGAACCCCAGGTGCCCGGTGAGATAAACAACAGTAGGGGAGTGACAGAAAGGAAACCCCGACCTCTGGGGCCAATGCCAAGAAGAGGATAGGACATTTCCATGGTTCTACGATGGAGTACCGGCGCTGACATCTGGCCCCGGCCTCAGACCCGGTGAATTCATCAGCTGGTTGGAAGTCAGCCCTGCTCTTCACCAAACCACGGCCCTCTCAGTAGAGAGAGGCCGCAGGGGGGCCGGGCAGTGAAGGAAGGAAAGCCCCCGTTTCCCTTCCTCAGGCCTCAGAACCTCCCCAGCTGCACGGTGAGGGCCTCTCACATGAGATGAGGCCCAACTTGGGTCCCACCGCACAGTCGCCACATTAACAGTCTGAAGATCCTTTGAGAGCCTGGACAGGAGATATCGGGTGTGCGTTAAGAAAGGGGGTGGGGTCCCCTTAGGAACTCAGGGGCGGGACTGGAATTTACAACTTTGCCCGGGTGGAATTCTCCGGAGCTGCCAGCCACCTCCCACCCATCTGTCTATGTACAGGGAAGGCGCGCATCTCGGGTTCCCCCGGGGTCTGTCCCGCACACCCTTACCTCACCCCACCCCACCCTACCCTCGCCTCGGGCACCATCGTGACTGCCCCTGCAGCACGCAGGGGACACCATCCGGCAGGGGCAGGAGGGAGGGGGGCGGGCGGGTCCAGGGGCCAGAGGTCACAGTGAGGTCTCTACGCAGGAGCCGTGGCGGTGCAGCGGCCGATGGCTGTGGCCCAGACACCCCTCCTGCCGGTGCACAATAAGGACTGGGAAGTAGAGGGCGTCGTGGTAAGGCGGCGGCGGCCCGGCCTCCTCCTCGTCGTCGTCCTCGTCGTCCCCCATGCTGGCCTGGCTCGACAGCCGCGTCTGCTCCGTGGGGCAGCTCGCCTCGTTGACGCTCCCGCTCCGGCTGCGCCACAGGCAGCTGCGCCGGGAGCCGTAGAGGCGGCCGAGCGAGAAGCGGCTGCCCGCGCAGCCCGGCCCTCCGCCGGGCCCCGGGCCGGCCCGCGGGCTGGCGCAGATGCTCAGGGCGCTGCGCGAGAAGATAGAGGAGCTGCTGACCGCGCGCTGGCAGTGCTCGCAGCTGCGCCGGTACGGAGCCACGCCCGCGGCGCCCGGGCCGCCCACCCCGCCATAACGGCAGGTGGGCGCGTAGCCGCCCGCCGCGCCCCCTGCGCAGCGCGCCCCCAGCCCTGCCAGGTCCATGAGCACCGCTTCCGAGTAGCTGGGCACGAGCTGCTGATTGGAGCGGATGTGCCACTCGAGCTCCGTGCTGTCCACCGTATTGACCCGCGGCAGGCGGTGTGTGAGCGGGGGCAGCAGCTCGTCGCTGGGGCTCAGGCCGCCGCCCGCGCTGCTTGCCGAACCCGGGCCCTCCAGGCCGAAGAGCTTCTCCACGTGGTAGTGCGCGTAGGCCGTGCGGTACTCGGCCAGCACGCGCAGCGGCCACGACAGCGTGAGCAGCGCCGCGGCCCAGAAGGCCGACGAGCAGGCGTACCACGGCGGCCTGGTTGGGTCTGGGAAGGCCACCATGAACTCGCGGAAGTCCACGTTCTTGAGGTGCATGCCCTCGCGCGCCTCCATGTAGTCGTCCAGGCCCTCGTTCTCCGCGAAGAAGCGCGCGCGCTGGCACAGGTACGCGTTCTCGGCCTCCACGCTGGCGAAGCTGAAGCACTTGGTGAAGCGTAGCCGCGTGGCCGGCGCGCCCTCCAGCCCCACCAGCGCCTTGGACACGTCCCGGACCCCGCAGCGCGCATAGTCGAACTCGGCCTCTGCCACGTGCGTGTTGACGCGCTCATGGTAGACCTGCGGCGCCGGGGAAGGCTGCGGGAGTCGCTTCTGTCTGCTCACCCTCTTCCACCCCATCACTGCTCCTTTTGCCTGGTCAAACCCTAAGCCTGTCCTGGGTTAGATCCTGACTGGAGCCTGGTCGGATCTTATCTGGTTTATAGTGAAACTGAGGCCCTCAGCTTGATCAGTGAGTTAGCGATGAGGACTAGAACTCATCCCTACCTGCGTGCATTCTAATTTTAATTAAGTTCTGCTTCTTCTGGGGGTCAGGCCCTGGCCTAGAACTACCCCTCCAGCTTGCTTGGCCCTTTTGCCACTGACTGTTATCCCATGCTGCCTCCTCATCACAAACAGCCTGCTTTTCTTCCCTTTTACAAGTGTTTCCAAATGGGCTCTCTAGAGGAGCTCCCTGTCCAACACCTTTGTCTTTGGTCTCCCTGGACCCACCTTAGCTTTTACCCAGCCTCCTTCTAGATTCCCGCAGGCCTCAGGCTCTGTTTACCCATCCCAGTACAGAGACAGAAGTCACCCACGTCTAGGAAAATCTCTCCCCGCTCTTCCTTCAGAGCTTTCCTATGTCTAATCATCGTGGGTCCAGGAGGTACTGATTGACACCCCCACACTCTCCATGGCTCCATGGGGCCTCGCCTACCTCCACCTTTTTCCCAGCTGACCCCCACCTCTGGGAGCCTTGGACTTCGGATCCAAGGCCCTGGGTTTGAGTCTAGTGCTACCACTTAGAAGCTAAAGACCTTGGGCAAGTCACTGAGCTTAGGTCTCCTTGCCTGTGAAAGAGAAAACACCTCACTGAACAGGTGAGAGCATGCTGTGAGACTACGTTATGTGAAGCCATCTCCAACCAATAAACACAGAACAGTATAGACCTTGGAGCCAGACTGCCTGGGTTCAAATCCCAGCTGTACCACATACTAACAATTTGACTAATAAAATGAGGTAATAGTTACCTACCTCATAGGGTTGTTACAAGGGTTAAATAAATGATATTTGTAAAGTACTTATAGAACAGCCTGGCCTCTAGATAAGTGTTTGCTACTATTACAGTTTGTTATTGCCTTCCTGTTGCAGTACCCACAAGAGCTCATGCTACCTGTGCTCCTGCCCCTGGGGATATTTAAGCAGGGTCCCAGCATCCCCCTCCCATCTGGACTGGCCTGCACTCCCATCCAGCCCCTCACCTGGGTGGTGGTATAGGCATCTCCATTGCGGTATCGGGTGACCTGGCGGGTGCGGCGGACATAGTGGTAGCTGATGGCCTTCCACCAGATACAGGGTGTGGCCTGCTGCATGCGGCCCACACGCTCCCGCACGCTGCTCACATCAACACGGTGCTGCAGCTCGTGGCGGGCTTGGCAGTGCCAACACTCCACCAGGTAGACGGCATACAGCATGAGCAGGAAGGCCAGGGGGATGTAGACATAGCCGTTGGAGCAGGGGCTGTCGTGGTACATGAGGCTGTTGCCCTGGTATGCGCTGCTGAAGGTGAGGCGGGTCACTGTGGTGACGTGGCACCAGGCGACGGCCCCCAGGCAGCCGTACATGAGCAGTGAGAGCAGCAGGCACTTCCAGTGGGACTCACGGCAAAGGGACTTGGTGAAAGAGGGCTGAATGGGACGCTGCTGCTCAGATGGGCAGGGAATGGGGACGAGATAAGTGGGGCATGAGACACAGTGGCAGGACCCAGCACAGGGATGGATGCAGGAATGGAGGGACAGAGGCCAGTACCAGAGATGAAGACAGAGACAGACAGGGATATGGAGAGAGAAAGTAATGCCGAGATGGGACCCAAGGACCAGAGATAAACACAGAAGTGACCCAGAATGAGCCATGGGGACAGGAAAAGGGCACAGAATGTCAGTATAGGGAAGTTCAGAGAGAGAGAGAGAGAGACACCCCAAGAGGCAGAGTGGGATCAGAGCCAGAGATGGAGAGAGGAGACCCAGGTGGCAACAAAGACACAGATGGATAGGATGGCATCCAAAGAAACAAAAGTCCAAGGACACACAAGATGACAATGAAACAGGAAAAAGTGTGGATGGGGAAGACAGGGGAGGACAGACAGCCATTAGCAAAGGCAGATCCCAGCCCAGACCCCTTCCATGTGTTCCAAGAAAGAGGAGAGGGACCCACTGACATCACCTTCCCAGTTAACAGGTGGGGCCCTCACTTCTTCCAGATTCTTTCAGTCCTAGGTTCTGGAAGAGCCACTCCTCTTGACCTGTCCACTTCCCTGTCCCTCACAATCAGCCTCATGCCTCCTTTAGAGGTATCCCCCAGGCCCCCTGAGAGCCCCGTTCTACACCCTAGCATCCTTCCCTTCCAAGATGGGAGGGAAGGTGCTGGCATCCTTGAGTCAAAGGCACTCCAGGAGGAGATTTCCAGAAGGGCAGAGCCATGTGGCTGGGAAGCGAGGATGTGAGATGGGGACTAGGGGTAGAAAGGAAGACATGTGCAGCCCAGACACTTGTCAAGGAAAAAAAAATTTCTGTACTCTCAAGGGGTTGTTGAAGCACTTCGCACATTCTGTCCCACCATCACCCCAGTGAGTTGTTTATATGTTCTGGGTCCCCTACTAAACTGAGCACGTCTGAGGGCAGGGCCTTGTTCTCTTTGTATCCTAGGTGCCTACCGTGGTGCTGGCACCCAGCAGCCACTTAATAGCTGAGTGTTCAGTTGGATTTCTGGTGGTGGCCTGTGCTTTCCCACTCCTTCCTCCTGCTGTCTAGCTTTAGATCCACACACACAGCCTCCTGCTGAGGTCCTGACCTATTCCTTCAATTCATCAGGCCTGACCTGAAGGCTGCCAGGGGAAGGGAGAAAAGGGAGGACAGGAAGAGCACAGTGACCGGCAGTGGGCCCTGGACGTGGTGTGAAACCAGAGGAAAGGTCTGGAAGTGCAGGTAGGTAGGTGAACTAGGAAATAGCACACAGCATATACACACAAGATTAAGGTACGTGTGCATTTGGGGGAGCCTTGTCGGGGGCTGTGCACGTGTGCCCACCTGGGTGTGTGCTTGTCCCCATAAGAGCACATTTGAAAGGAGCACTACCTGCAAGTCCCTGCCTGCACCTTCTGCCTAGTGCAGTGTGTGTGTGTGTGTGTGTGTGCCTGAGTGTGTGTGCAAGATGGGGGGGGTTGCTCCTGGTACATGCCTCAGTCTCTTTGTCTCTAGGTTCAGAGGACTGAAAAAGTAGGGTCCCGAACTACGGATACACTTATACTAATACTCTGAAGGATCCTTGGGTTCAGGGACCCCAGGGGCGGCATGAATATTGAGAGAGAGAGGTGCACCCTCTCACACACTCTCCCAGGGACCCCAGGAGGGACTGCCTCTGTACACACTTGACCTTCTTAGGGTCCCAGCTTAGGTAACACTTGCGTACCATTTATCCCACGGTCCAGTCTTACCTCTGCAACCCCTACAAGTAGCCCTTCCTGGCCTTCAAGACAGAATACCCCACCGTTAAATGGGTCCCGGCCATCATCCCCACCCCCATCCGCCCGGGGTCCGGGAGGCCCCGCCCCCAGGCCCCTCCTCCTGCTCAGGACCCCCCTAAGCCCCGCCCCCGGCGCGGCCCCTTCCCCGCCACCTCGGACAGCTCTGGCCGCCGGGCGGGGGCAGCGGCGCGGGACTGCGGCTGCAGCGGCCAGCTCGGGGTGCGGGGCGCCGGCCGCGCTGCGGCGGAACGGGCGGGGGCCGCGCGCGGCGGCGGATGGGGGTCAGGCTGCGGCCGCACCCGGGGAAGGGGCGCCGCCGGCTCTCACCTCCTCTCGGGCGGGGCCCTCGTCCGCCGCCGCCGCTGCCGTGGCCCCCCCCGGGCCCCCGGGGCCGCCACCGCCGCCGCCGCCGCCGCCGGCGCTCTCTCCCGCGGCCGAGCCAGGGGGGGACATGGCGTAGAGGGGGGGAGTCGAGTTCAGGGCCTCCCGGGGGGCTGCCGGGGGCCGAGGGCATCCTGCGCGGGCCCTGGGAAGGGGGCGGGAGGGGGCGGGGCCCTCGCTGCACCCCACCCCCCGCCGGGGGGAGGGGGCCTGGAAAGGGCACCGGGGTTGAGGGGCTAGGGGCTGGGGTGGGGTGGCGGGCTGGGGGGCCGGGCCGGAGGGGCCGGGGCCGGGGGCGGGTGTCACCTTGAGGCCCTCGCGGCGCCGCTCCACCTCCCGCCCGCTCCCGCCGCCGCCTTTTGTCTGAGCCGAGCTGGAGCCAGCGTGCCCCCGCTTCCTCCCAGCTCAGGAGCCCCGCCCCCGGCCCCCCCAAACTCCGCCTTCTCCAAGCCTACCTAATAACCACCCCCCAAGAGGAGAAGCAACAGGGGCTCTCGCACCCCTTCCCCATTCCTCGCTCAGCCCACCGAACCCCTCCCCCCCACCATCCGGAGATCTATGCCAAAACTCCCGCTGTTCTCCGTGGAGGGGACAGCAGCGGTTCAACCAACATCCTTCCCCATACCTGGTTTCCGCAAGTTCCTGGGGCTGAGGGTGGGGAGAGGAAATTGAGTCTTGGAAACCTAGAGAAGATGCTTATTCTCAGCTGAGTAGTAAAGGATTGAGTCAGGAGCCAGATTTCAGAGGCCTGACTCAACTGAACAGGGAAAAGACGAACTAGATGTGAGGAAGGACTAACAGAGGGCTCACTGAACCATCTTCCTCCCGTGGAAGAACAGCCCCAGAGAAGCAATGAAGTCTGTACATTTGCCCTACACTGGAGATGAAGAAACCTGAGTTCTAATTCTTCATCCTGGTTCTGCCATTAACCATGAGTTGTGCCACCTCGGGCAAGTGCTTTCCCCTCTTTGATGCTTAATTTCCACATCGGTGCAATGAGGAGGTTGACTGGATAATCTCTAAGGCTCTGACCTGTGAGTGTAGGAGGCAAAGGCAGAGACCACAGGCCAGGCTGAGTGAGTGCAGGTAGCCTACCCCTTCATGCCATCCCCCGACACTGCTCTTCCCTGCATTGCTGAGGACAGGCAGAAAGGAAACTGACGTTCATCCATTCCTGGATGCATCCATTCAAAAAACAGATATTAGGTGCCTACTGTGTACCCCATTCAGAAATGAAACACACAATTCCCTACCCCAATGTATGATTGGGAGGGGCACATGGAAACTAATTATGGTATAATAGGATAAAGGATGTGCCTGATTAATCTGTGTGTGCACAGTCACTGTGGAGTCCTACTGTGTGTCATATACTACATTAGAGTCTTGGACATAAAATAACTCTGTTTCCCCATTTGTCCGCAAAAAACCAAGGCAGAAGAAGGGCGAGTAACTTATTCAAGGTCAATTGCTAGTATTTACCAAGCTAGGTCCTAGCGTCCTAATCTTTCCCATTCAAAAGTCCATGGAGATATTTACGGGTAGTAAGTTAGTTTGAGGCAAAGCCTGGATAGCTGATCTTAGGGGCTAGAGGACAAACACACTGAACTGCTGGGATGGTCCTGCCCCTTCATCTGAAGCAGAAGAGCCAATGCCTCCACCCTCACTTCCTCACTACTATACACACTCCCCCACTCCTGGTCCTGCCTCCATTTTCCTATTCTTCCCTTTCTAGATGACGTTGAAAGTGGCTCTCTATCCCCCTATTGCTTCAGAACTATCAAGGCTGCATGGTCCTCCCAAGTCAATGAGTCCATCCTCCTTGCCCAGAGGAAGGTTGTGGTCCTGAAGAGGCAGGGGTTCTCCTTCACCCCTGAAAGAGAAGGACTCTCACTTGGTGTCTCATCCCAATGTCCCCCACCCATGCTTTTTGGGAAGTCCTGCCTCACAGCTAACTCCAACCCCGCTCTGGTTTCACCCTATTCCACCTAGTTTAGTCTGCACTGCAGACAGAGAACAGAGGTCCTAACTGTGCCCTTTCCTAACCCAGGTAGGAATCTCACACTCCCCATTTAATTGTCATAATTGTCCTCCTGTCCCCCACCTCACTGCCTTCCCTTCCCCACTTCTGGGAGCTTTGCAGGAGAGATAGCCCAACTTCTTTTGGCCAATACCAGAGCTCCCAAGAGATAAAAGACCACCACACATCTTCTTTCAGACACATTACCCTTCTTTGGAAGCCCAGGGAAAAGAGGAATGAAAGGAGGGGGTGTGTAAGGAGTCCGCTGACCGGCTGGTCACCATGGCAACTGGCCCTGTTTCCTGAAGATGAGCCTGGTTGGGGTGGGCCACAAAAGGAAGCAGAAAACACCAGCAGAGAGAGAAGAGGACCAGAGTACCCAGTCTCAGAGGTTGAGGAAATGGGGCTGAGGAAATGAAGTCAGGGCCCTGACCATACTGTAGCCTGAGTCAAAGTCCCCAGGTCATCCTTCCAGATGACACTGCATGGGTCCTCTTCCCCTTCCTGAAGTGTCTCCAAAAGAGCTTCCCGTCAGTGCAAACTGGGTTCTGGAAGCACTAAGTGGCTCAATGCTGACCTCATGTGGCCAGAAAAGGGGCTGCCATACGCCTGTTAACAGTTCAGAGCCAGACAGGAACTGGGTTATGGTAGATTTTTCCTTAAACTTAGTGTCTGTATGAATGAGAGAGGTGGTCACTGCATACTCCGAAGTTCTTGTGTCCTTGCAGAGGGCTCAGATGCTTCAACCCCTAATAACTCATAAAGGAAATAAAGTTTCAATGAAAAATTTTTTAAGTTTTGGATTAGGGACAGAAAAACATGGCTCTGTACTTTCTGAGTGTTTGACCTTGGGCAAGTCAACTCACCTATCTGGGCCTCAGCTTCCCAATTTAAAATATGGATGATAGTGCCAGATTTTGAACCCAAAGAGTCTGGGTCTGGAGTTTATGACTGTACTTTTCCTCCAGGCTTTGAGGATGGGGCAGAAACATGTCAGAAGAAGAAGTTGAGAACATTTGAAATCACAGTGACCCCAAGGGAAAGAGATGCCTCAATTTCCTTGGGCTTTCCCCTCATGGCTTCTCACTGACACATGCTCAGCACACCCTCCCTACTATGGCCCTCCATGGGGACGGAGAGCAGAGGGTCGTCTTCTCCCATCTGCCCTTCACCCTCCCTTCTCTCTTCACTTGACCGCCCCGCACCTCCCCCAGATGATGTACTTCTCTTCTCAGCCCTCTTCCCTTCCCATTTCCAGCTGAAATGGAAATTTCCCTGACCCTCATCCAACTGGGTGTTTAGCTCCACTGCATGCCCTACAGCGCCTTCTTCTCACTCCTGTCTTAGTATAATCATTCTGTTGTAATTGCCAAGAAGCTTTTGAAGGCTGAGACCATGGGACGTTTTTTGGTGGTAGGGAGGTTGGTGGCTGTTGGTTATCACTGTTGGTTTTGCTTCCAGCAGAGAGAACAGTGGCAACATATAGAAGAAGCTGTATACCTGTTTGTCAAATGGATGAATAAAATGAAGTTGCATGGGGAACGGCAGTAGGGAAGCTGGTCAGTAGCTGTGTACACTCACCCCAGTTTCCTTTCCCCAATACTAGCGATGGAAAGGGCGATGTTCCCTTGAGAGTGAACTTCCAAGGACAACGCTGTCCATAGGTCAGTGGCACTAGGGTAGGGGTAAATCATGGGGCATCGGCTGAGAGTGAGGACTTGCTACAATCTCTGTGGGCCCAGGGAAATAAGGGACAGGGGGAAGGAAAGATGTGCCAGCATTGGGTCTGGGATTGCTGCAAAGACTTTGGGGCCTCCTCATCGTGGTCCCACCATGAGGAACTAAATTTCCCTTACTGCTGGGGGTAACCAGATGTAACCACATGAGGCCAGTGTTTCACCCCTTAGAGAAATGAGCACTCTGCTTTTTTAGATAACAAAAAAAAACATGACCACTCTGGTTTTATTAGATAACAGTCTGCCTGAGAAAACCCACTTTTGAAAAACAAATCTTCGTGCCCAATTCTGTGTGATCTGGGAAATTGACACAGGAGACCCCCTATCCAGCACCCAAAGGGAGAACTGCTCCTTTAAAGACAATGGGTGTCCCCTTTCTCTACACAAACCCTTGGGCACTGGTAGATGAGAAAGCAAGAGAAATTGACAGAAATGGGTAGGGGGCAGGAAGCAATTCTTTACCATCCTACCACCTACATGCCCTCCCTGCAAGATGCCCAACTTATGCAGTGATTAATAAATATTCCTTTAGAAACGAATGAATAAATGAATGGGAAAAAAATGAATGAAAAAATAGAGGAAGTGAAGGAAGGAAAGAATGCATGGAATTAATGAATGGGATAAGAAGGAAAAGAAAACAGTGAATGGATGGATGGACGGATGGACGGTTGGATGGGTGAATTAACGCTCGTGTGACTCAGGACCGGGTAACCCCTGACTCGGAGTCAACACAGAGGGCGGGGTAAGGGGGATTCCGTTGGGCGGGGCCTATGTCCGGAAGCGACTGTCGGGGCGGGGCCTGAGGGGCGGGGCGAAAGAGCGCGTCTGACCTGGCAGCCCAGCTGCCAGGAGTATCCTGTACCGTGGACCTTGCTGGCTCCCGGAGTCTCGCCTGCGCTTCTCGCCGACCCATTGGGCCCCTGCAGCCCGGAAAGGAGGCTATTCCGGACCGGGCGCCCGCTCCACAAGGCGAACCTGCAACCCTGAAAGGCGGCGCGGCGGAATCCGGAGCCGGATCCTGCTCTGACCGTGCCCCGCGGGCCGGTGCCGCGGGCATGTCGGAGGCGCGGAAGGGGCCGGACGAGGCGGATGAGAGCCAGTATGACTCGGGTATCGAGTCTCTGCGCTCTTTGCGCTCCCTGCCCGAGCCCACCCCGGCGCCAGCCTCTGGGCTCTCGGATGGCGGCGACTCCCAACCCTGGACCCATCCTCCGGGAACAGCCAAGGGAACACAGGAGAAGGAAGACACGGATGGGGAGCGAGCTGACTCCACCTATGGCTCCTCGTCGCTTACCGAGTCCCTGACCTTGTTGGGGCGCCCTGAGACCGAGGCCCCAGCCCCAAGCTCGTCGCTCCCCTCCACGGGGACTCTGAGCCCTCAACAGCTGGAAGCACTCACTTATATCTCCGAGGACGGAGACACGTGAGTATGGGGTCCAGCCTAAGACAGGACTCCTTCCTTCTAATGCGTACTCCGGGCCTCCCCAGGAGCCGCCACAGGTGGGGCACCCCATCTATGAGGATTTCTCAGGGCAACCGCCCTAGGTTGAACAGTCCCCACTTTTTATTACCCACTCCAAACTGAACTCTCTTCGCACTTGAGTTCTAGCCAGGCCCAGGCCAAAGACCTGGCTGGCATTATCTATCTGCCCTCTCTTTTGGAAATGGGCAGAGCTGGCAGGGCCCTTACCAGGCACCTGGAATGCCAGCTAGCGTCTTGAAAACCTACCTGTATCAAACTCCTAGGAAGAGAAAATTCCCCTGACCAGTCCAGGTATTTTGTTGTTGCTGGGGAAGAGGGCATCCTTGTTTGCTCAGTATCTGAGACTCCCAGCCCCCGACCTCAGAATGCCCTATCTCAAGGAACAAGAGGTGCAAGTTACAGGTTGCCAGTGGGAGTCAGGAGGCTAGGGGTGAGGGGTGCTGCCAGAGTGCAGAGCTGAGGCTGGCTCTCAGGAGGAGGGGGTGAACCAGACTGGGACACTCTTGCCCCAGCAGGCAGACAGGCCGCTGGCTGCCCCAGCTTACTTCCTCCTCTGCTGAGAAAGGGGAAGTGAGGGCTGGAGTCAGCCTTACCAACACCCTCCACCTCCTAAGCCCCCAAGTCCCCCTCACTGTCCTGTCTGTCTGACCCCATTTCTTTACCCTCCCCCCCCACGTGCAGATGGAGTTTGGGGGTGGGGGGACCGCCAAGGGACAGTTGAAAGTAAAAGGCAGTTGTGTGAGACGGGTTGGCCAGTTGAGGCTTTTTAGGAGAGGGGGTGACTGGGCTTTGGGGATAAAAAAACAGAATGGAGAGGGCTGGGCCCCCAGATCAGGGATGGTGGACTGAACAGGGAGGGTATGCTTAGGTATTTGTCCTGACCTGCTTTGCAGAGATGCAAGCATCCTAATCCCAGGTGGCCTGGGACAAAGATAACCTCTGGACCCAGTGCAGGACAGAAGAGCAGCCTCAGGCCTCTTTGTCCTCTGTGTCCAGATCACCAGCCCTCAGTCCCAGAAACAAGATTTGGGGGGCTCCATGCTTAATACCCATGGCTGACCTTTGACCCAGGAAGTGCAGCTTCTAATACTATCCTCCTCTGTTAGCCTCTTAACTCCAGAATTTACCATCTCTATTAGAGACAGGTGTTGTGTCTAAACTCTGGGAGAGGTGGGGGGCAGGGAGGAGAGGTGTCCAGACTCCCTAGGGAATCCCCAGAGAAGAGGGGGCACTTTCTTCCCTCTGAGGTGTCTGGGCTGTGGTACATGGAAGTGGGAAGAGGAAGTGGGAGGAGGAGAGACAGGGAGAGAGGGAGGTGGCTGCAGGAATGTGACCCAGAGAGCAGGCCCTGGCCGAGGGGATTTCCAGAGCGGTTCCTCCCTCTCCCCGTCACTCTCCTGAGCCTCTCCTGCCGCCTGCCGCCAAGCCTGCCCACCTCCTGCCTAAGCAGCCCCCTCCCCAGCCCAGACAGGCCTTTTAGCCAAGATCCTGTCACTAATGCCCCAGTGCAGCCATCCCTGCCTAGACCCTCCAGCTCTGGCTTTCGTTTTCCCCACCTGATGTGGGGAAACCCCAGGACTGGAACTTCCCCTCCAAGCTGCCCCTCCACCCTTAGGTTAAGGCTTTTTGTCCCCCGGCAAACACACATTTTCTGCTCTGCACTGCTCTCTTGGAGGCGCACTCAGCGTGCAGGGCCTCTGGTCAGGCCCCACCCAGTCTGTGCTGTCCGAGATCCTCTTGACCCCCTGTGAAGGGCAGGAGGACAGGATACTGCACTGTCTGCTTGCTCTTCTTCCACAGGCTTCTGTTTCCTCTCCGTTGGAATGGGTAACTCTTGAGTTGCTGTGGTTGGGGGACACCCACTCCTGCCCTTTCTGTCCTCCTGTTGGGGTGGGAGGAGGCGGGGACCTTGGCCCTGGAAACCACCTCGGCACTACCCCACTAGCTTTCAGTTTGGCTTTGAGCTGCAACTGGCCCGCAGGGCCCCAGGGCCAGAGGGGAGAGGGCTGGCTGGACGGGAAGGTCCTTGTCACATCAGCACCTTGCCCACACTCCCTCTCAGCTGAGGTCCTCCTGAAAGCCAGGGATGGGAACTTGTAGCTCCTACCCCCAGGATCCAGGCTTCCCAA